>NC_079497.1:101987067-103281675 GCF_030052815.1 Hevea brasiliensis
CTATCATTATGAAATCATTATCATTTGGCCATAGCAATTTTGGCTTCATTAGATCTTTTTATTATGTGATATGTAATTGCACCCCATACTCACTACACCAATTGATAACAATGTTATTCTAGCATCGTATAAAAACTAAATGAACATAATTGCAACCAAAGAGAAAGCCTTAAAGAGGATTCTTAGCTTTAGCTAGGAAACCACTCTAATTAAGTTAAAAGATAAAGATTCTAAAGTGAAACAACTCAATTTGAAAGTATTATGGTTATTTATAAAATGCATCATAAAAGCAGCATATCATTTAAGTGAAACAGTGCATTAAGGTAAGAAAGGCTTTCGAAGTAGTAAAACTATGTGCAACATAAGAAATGCAAGAGATACTTTGAACTTCTCACATGATTTCTTATTCTATTAGTTTATTACATATGGCTGGCAAAGCTATTGAATGAATTAGAAGAATTAGCCTTCTTTTTGTTTATAAGAATGATGTAGTCAGTTGTTTTTATCAATTAATTCAATACGATAGCTTTTGCTCCATACTTTATTCATGTTATCAAAGCAAAATCCTGTGGTAACCGCCTATTAATTCTTTGTTTTCTTCTTTATCTGGGAATTGATAGTTCTTATATCTAGTTCTTTTCTTACTTTAGTCAATTCAAGTTTTTAGTAGAAATGGAGACTTTCATGATTTATCGTTTGATGAATTAGAAACTGCTACTCAGATCAATGCAAATATGCTTCAACTGCAGAATTTTGACCATCCAGAGATGGTTTTAGTTAGTGTTCCCTTATCTAGTAATTACTACTTATAATGGAGTAGATCCATGACTATTACACTGATGGCAAAGGATAAGCTTGCTTTTATTAAGGGTAAGTGTGAGAAACCTAATTTTGATTTAACAATTTTTGAGAAATGGAGAAAAGTGGATAACATGGTCGCTTCTTAGATTTTGAACTCCCTGTCCAAGGAATTGAATAAGGCTTTCTTGTATGCTACCTCTATGAGAGATTTGTGGAAGGAAATCAAGCAAATATTATATAACATCCATCAAATTTCCACTGATAGAATTTTTATAAAGTGGAGTGTTTAGAGAATCTTAGGGTTTTGCAGAAGCTGGATGTAATGGTAAGAGTATGATATTTGTTATAAGTATGATGATAAAGGGTTTAGTAGGTTAGGACTTAAAGTTTGGAGTAAATGGTTTTTATGGGATAGAAGGAACTTTGACTTTTCGAAAGTCCCTCTTACCTATGGGTATATATAGGATCAAAATGGTCTAAAATTAAGAGAAACTCTCGATTCTTCTTTGACTTGGTATACTTGAAACTCCAATTTTAAGTTCTCTTTCATGCTTGCTCTTTTGAGTTAAATCTTGACAAGGTTAATTGAATGTTTTCTTGCTAGGGAGTTAGGAACCAACAAGATGGAAGTTCATGCTAGTTAAGTGTAGAGTTCAAATCTTTCAGAGGTAAACATTTTTTTCTTACTTGCATGTGTGGTTTAATGAAGTTCTTCCTTGATAATTTAACATGAGAGTGTGTTGTTGTATTACAAGAAAGAATTGTGTTATATTAGTTAGATTTAAATGGGCACTTTGTATAAGTTCTCTTTAGTTGGGTAGCTCATATCCAATATATCTAATGTGTTATTTTGGGGTTTTGAGACATTAAAATGATGTCCTCTAGTTTTAGGGTATGATGGTTTGGGATAGTTTTTGCAAGTATAATATTTTGGGTTAATGCATGTTGTGATTCTAGGGTTCTAGAGTTAATTAGTTGGCTTATGATCTGAATTATGTTTTGAGTTGAGTTTTGGAGCTTGGAAAACTTTGGTATCAAGTTTTGGGTGTGTTGTGATGTTGCATAATCAAATTGGGAATTCCATAAATTCCCAGGTTCAGTTGTCGAAAACCTTTATTTCAGCAGCTGAAGTGGCTACTGTCTCCTAAGGGCACTTAAAGTTCAAAACTTTGGCAGCTGAAATTACTTCTGTTAGCCTTATTTTCCTTTTTGTTTCAAGGCTTCAAAACTTGTTTTTAGACTCCATATGGACCTAGAATAAATTGTATGATGTGTATATAGAGTACCAGAAGTCTGGATGACTCATTAGGAAAAACGACAATAAGTGTTGGTGTTTGATAGGCTTCAAGAGGTGAGTAACACTAACTTTAAATAATGAAAATTTATTTAATTGTAATTGAACTTATGACCATTCACATGCATCATTTCATAGTATTATTAGGTTGTATTTACTGCCTTATTGCATAATTAATTATTGATACTTGATAAATATTGGATGACCCATTGATTTCCCCTATGATAGGGATATGATATGATCATGCATGATATGATGTGGTAAGACTAGGTGAGGCCTAATAAGCCTCTGGCTCACTATTTATGATGGAGGAAGTCCTAAGAAGCTTTTTTTTAAGCCGACCATATTGATTATGTTATGTAATAAGAGGAAGTCCTGAAGAGCATCTTTAATTATGTATGAATGGATCAACTATACTTTAGCATTTATAAATTTTTTATAAGGGTCAAAATTTAGAGCCTCTTTTTAAATGAAATGATTCATGCTATGATGGACATGCTAAAGTATAGTTGCTTATGAGTTGCTTTGGGTTTTGGTTTATATGAAATCAAGAAATGTTTTAATCAGGTTTTAGGCTTGCTATGGGTTTCGGCAGCTTTAAGCTGACCTGTTCCCTAATACTAGTAGCAGCCCATAGCTAGGTCATTATAGATTCAGGGAGAGTAATGGACCACTTCTTTATCAATTGAAAAAGGAGATAAGTTTCGTGATTCAATCAAATTTATATGTTAGGATTTACTTTACAAAATTAAAAAGGCTTTGGGATGAATACATATGCTTAAAGGCTTTATCTATTTATGCATTTGTTGAGTTTGAAAGGGCTATTAAAATAGATAATGAAGATAAGCTTATTCAATTTTTAATGGGGTTGAATGAATCCTATGATCATGTTGTGAATCGGATCTTACTAATGGATTAGTATTAATAAAGCATACTCCATGTTTCATAAGGTTGAGAAATAAAAAGAGGTTCATAATATTGTACATGATGAGTTTAACTCTACTAATAGTGCAGACATGAAAAGATATGGGAAATGGCAAAACATAGAGTAAAAAGATAGAGTATGGAAAGGATAATAGATTCTTCAATTGTTGTAATGTTGTTGGTCACACTACAGAAACTTGCTTCAAGTTAAATGGATATCCATATTGGTATAAAGATTTAAAGAATAAAAAAGGGAAGATAGGGCAATGTTGTATCATAGAATATAGGGACACCATTAGATATTGATGTTAATAACAACCAAAAAGGAGATAAATAGGGTACAAATTTCTTTGAAAGGTTTCAGTAAGACTTATGAAGTATATGAAGTTCCAGACCCCAACTCATAATGAAGCAAGTTATGTTGAGTTCTCTATTCCTAGAGTCATGATAGATTCACCTTTTCTTCCACCTCACACATCGCCAACACATACTTCTATAGCTCCTATAAATTCTAAATTATCTATTCCTAGTTCATCACCTCTTATTTTTAATCAACCTCAATTGAGAAAAAGCACTATAGTAATTACAAAACCACCTTTGATTTTGTTGCTCATGTAGTATTAATCCACCTGGAGATTCTGAGGTAGCTACCTCAAGAGAGCAAGAAGGTATTATATCTATCTCTCCAATTCCTTATTTTTTTTGTCTCCCTCTATTTTTAGTCATGATCATATGAACTTTGTGTAAAATGTTTCTTAATTCATAGGACCTAAGTCATATTAACAAGATAAAAAGGATAGTAACTAGGTTAGGGTTATGAAAGCTGAATTAGATGCATTAGAATTAAATAATACTTGGTATCTAACCTACCTATAGGAAAGAAAGCCATGCTTCTAAGTGAGTTTACTAGATAAAGTATAAGTCGAATGGGACTATTGATAGGTAGAAGTCTAAGTTAATAGCCAAAGGCTATAGCTAGCTACCTATAATGGATTATCATGATAATTTCTCACTAGTCACTAAGTTAGTCAGTATTGAAATTTTCTTAGTGTTGGCTACAACACATGGGTGGCCTATCCATCAACTAAACATCAGCAATGCCCATTTCATGAGCACATTGATGAAGACTTGTATATGTTACCTCCAGAGGGATATAAAAGGCCATAGAAGGTCAGGTTTGTAGGATTGTTAAAAGCTTTTATAGCTTGAAACAGGCAAGTCAATAGTGGAAAAAGGAGCTCACTAGTAAGCTATTAGCCTATGGTTTCCATCAATCCACATTTGACCATTGCTTATTTACGAAGGATTCACGTGTTAATTTTTTAGCCCTTATTGTATATGTTGATGATGTATTAATCATTAGTGCTCATGAGCTAGACATTATTAATGTTAAACATTTCTTAGATAAGGAATTCATAATCAAGGGTATAGGTTATGTTAAGTATTTTTTAGGGTTAAAAGTTGCAAGATCTACTAATGGAATGTTCATTAACCAAAGAAAGTATGTTATAGACATTCTACAGGATACATGATTCCTCAATGCCAAACTAGCATCTTTTCCCCTTCTAAAAGGGTTAAAACTGGATAATGACACTAGCTCACTTGTACCTTATCCTAATAGGTATAGAAGATTGGTTGGGCAATTACTGTATTTGAGCATTACTAGACCTAGCATAACTTATTCTATATAGCAGCTTAGTTAGTTTATGCAAACCCTAAGACAAACCCATTGGGACACTGCCACTCATGCTCTTCGATATCTAAAGGGATGTCCTGCGAAGGGTCTCTTTTACTCATCTCAAAACAACCTCAAATGGTCAACTTTTTGTGATACTGACTAGGCCTCATATTCAATAACCAAAAATTCTATTATGGGATTCTATGTTTTCTTACGGCCTTTCCTTATCTCATGGAAGGCAAAAAAGCAAAGTACCGGTAGCATATCCTCCATTGAATCTGAGTGTTAAAGTATGGCAGCTACGATTTCTGAATAAAAATCGATCACTTACCTTCTTTGAGACTTTCATCTTCAACCTTAGCTTCCTGTTTCACTTCACTATGATAACAGAGCTGCACAACACATTATAGCATATGCAATGTTCCATGAAAGAACGAAACATCTAGATATTGACTGCCACATTGTCTAGGAACAACTTAGTCAAAGCTTTAACTTTATTGTTCATGTTCCTTCTTGCAGTCAGCTTGCGAATCTCTTTACAAAGCCCTTTGGTGCTAGTTTTCAAGCACTTTTTCTCAAGATGGGACTTTATAACTTTAGCATGTCTCCATCTTGAGGGGGAGTTGAAAGTATTATGTTTATTTATAAAATGCACTATAGAAGTAGCAAGTCATTTAAGAGAAACAGTGCGTTAAGGCAAGAAAGCTATGAAAGTAGTAAAAGAGTGTGCATCACAAGAAATGCAAAAGACATTTTGAACTTCCTGCGTGATTTCTTATTTTGTTAGTTTTTAACATACAACGACCAAAACTGTTGAAATAGTTAAAAGAAATAGCTTTCTTTTTGTATATAAGAACAATATACTCAATTGTTTTTCTCAATTGATTCAATACAATATTCTTTGCTCCATCCTTTGTTCACACTCGAAGCAAATAATTTAAATACAAGGTTGATGGCCTTTCTTATAGTGCAAGGAGCATAATACATATAGGATGTGTAATTCATTTAGCATAGTACACCTTTATACAGATCCGATGTGACGATAGTTGTATTAACGTATGAGTAGTCATATTCCAATTATTGAATAAATATTTGTGTTTGGCCATGATAGGCAAAGCCTTAAAAATAAAAATTCGCTGTCCAAAATTAAAAAGTGGTTCGATATACGAACATAAAGCCTTATAGATGCAAAATTTTTATTTGCATGAAGAATGAAATTAAGTTTACATAAATAAAATAAAGAATTTTATTGATTTATTAATATTACTTATTTCTCATTCAGTTGTTTATTTTTTAATTAAAAATTACACAATACATTTTATCCATATTCTTTATTTATTTTTCATCTATCTTAACATTTTTTAAAAATATATTTACTATATATATGTGTTAATAAAATATATAAAAGAATATTAATTTAATATGAAATTGAGTAGAGCTATAGATCAACAATCCTAAAGATGCAACCAAACCAAAGACCAAAAATCCGTCAAAACGGCAAAACCCAGTATTTTGGTTTTTCTTTTCATCAATTAACGTGTCATTATCTAATAGTCAAGTGGAAGCAATCCTATGTAACTAATCAGACAATGATAACTTAGATAGTCTCTTATTGTATATGTATATATCTCTCACCTATTCATATTATACATGTATATATTCAAGTTAATATCTTCAATAAGCTCTTTTAATGCTCAAATGACCCTATATTTTATTTTAAAAAAAATCTTATTTATTAAATTTAATGAATCGGGCTATTAATATTATAAATTTTTAAATTCAAATAAAATTTTACATAAAAATAAAAATTACAAAAAATGTTATATATATATATATATATATATATATATATATATATATATATATATATATATATATATATATTAAATCTTAGCCTTAGAAGTGCATTTATAAGAGTGTGTCACATGTAATGAAAGCACTTAAAAAATTACCATGTGGCATATCCCAATTTTTTTATCTTTATTTTTTTATATTTTATATAAAAAATAGATTTATCATATTACATATTAACTTTTTATTTAAATATTTTTAAATTTTAAATAATAAAATTTTATCTCATAAAAAAATAATTACTATTATCTAATTTTTTTTCTGCAACTTTTAAAAATTTTAAATTTTTACATTTATAATTATTATATTATATATTTATAAAAATAAATTATTTATAATTAAATTTTTAGTTAAATTAAAAAATGTGAATTGTTTTTTTAAAAATTAAATATATTTAAATAATTATTCAATAAAAATTATTCATGAGATTTTAAAAATTATTTTGAAAAATATTTCTTATATTTAAAGTTTAAGAATTTTTACAATGACATATTGAAAGTACTTAAAAAAATTACAATATAGAATATCCTATTTTTTTTATCTTTATTTTCATATTTTTATATTAAAAAGATTATAATATTAATTACGAACCGTTTACTTAAATATTTTCAAATTTCAATTGCTAAAATGTTATCTCATACGAAAAAATTAATTATTATCTAAAATTCTTTTGTCTACATCTTTTAAAAATTTTAAAATTTTTAGGTTTGCAAATATCATATTATATATCTATAAAAATAAATATTTTTTTACTAAATTTTTGGTTAAATTAAAAATGGTAAATTATTTTTTGAATAATTATATATATATAAAATAAAAAATATTGATAAAATTTTAGAAATTATTTTTAAAATATTTCTTATATTTAAAGTTTAAGAATTTTAATAATGACTTAATGAGAGTACTTAAAAAATTGTAATGTGGCATATCCTAATTTTTTTTATCCTTGTTTTTATACTTTTTATATATATAAAAATATATTATTATAATAAATATTAACTTTTTGTTTAAATATTTTTCAATTTCAAATAATAAAATCTTATCGGATAAAAAAATAATTAGAATCTAAAATTCTTTTTTTCTACATCTTTTAAAAATTTTAAAATTCTTAAATTTATAATTACCATATATATATATATATATATATATAAGAATTTTTAATTAAATTTTTGTTAATGGTAATTTATTTTTCCCAAATTATATATTTAAATAATTATCCAATAAAAATTGTAAATAAAATTTTAAAAATTAAAAAAAATTCTTATATTTAAAGTCTAAGCATTCTAATAATGATATTTAAAAAATCGTCACGTGACATATTTTTTTTTCCTTACTTTGTTTATTATTTTGTTGACACATGACTTTGTCAATTAATTTTAAAAATAATAGAAAATAATCTATTAATAAATTATTTATTTATAAACACTTGAAATAAAGTTATAATTAATTAAAAAAATTTTCATCAATAAATTTTATAATATAATTATGAAAATAAAAATATAAAAAATACATAATAAATTCTTTTATAAAAAATAATAAATAATATGTGCAATGCACTAGTAAAATGATTAATTTTTATTTTATTTCTCATGCACAATCTAAAAAAAAAAATATTGAAAAATATTAAAAAATATCAAGGGAGTTTCATAATTTCATTTCTCTCTTTCACTTCTCTCCTTTACTCTAACAAAAGCATAAATTCAATCATTGCCCTTTACCCAAATTAAAGAGATGAAATTTAGAGCTTAATAAAGTAATAAAATAAATAAATAACAACTTAATATCATATATAAAATAAATAAATAAATATATAAATATATTTATATATTTAAGCAAATATTATGCTGGTGATAGAGTTTAGGAATGATAATAAGTAGAGTAAAAGTAAATATTTTTTTTTATTTATAATTAATTCAATTAATACTTTTAATTTAAATTCATCTTAAATTAGCTAACTCAATTCAAATTTGATCATTATTATTTAAATAATATTCAAACTCATTTAGTGTTATATATTCAAATTAAAAATTTATATTTTGAAATTTACTAATTTTATAAAGTGTTTAAATTTTATTATTTAAAAATATAAAAAAAATTTATAAATATTAATATAAAAAATATATTTAATAATTAATTAATTAATTATAAAATAAATTTAAATAATAAATACTCAACATATAACTTTTAAATTTTATTAAACTTTTATATAAATGTTAAATTTTAAATTTCATTAGTCTAAATTAGGCTATATATTATTAAAATTTATTTTAAAAAAATATAATTAAATCAAATATAAAATATGTTGTCACATCTGATAAGACTGAACTAGCTTCTGATTTTGTTTACGGTATTTTAATATTAAGGAGAAAGGTAAACATTTCAAGTGAAATGGTGAAAAAGAAAAGAAAAAAAAAATGGCAACATCAACTTGGACAGGACAAATGGACAAGACAAATGGACAAGACAAGAGTGGAATGTAAGTGGGACGGGGACATGATAAGATTAATGGTTTTTTGTTTTTTTCTAATCCCTTGAAATTTATACTATATAAATCCTTGCATAATATTATAGTTCTACCCTAGCCACACCTTTGCAAAGGTTTTGCAAACATCATCACTAGGATCATCATATATACTAATTATTCATGTCATGGCTTTTGGTTTAGCCAATGCTATTAGGTCCATTATTTTACGTTTAAGATATTTTAAATATTATTTTTTCTATTATAAATTTGATTAAATAATTTCATATTATCAATTAATTTAAATTATCTATTGATACAATATAAAATAATCAATTAAAATATGTACTCTTTTTACTAAGAAAAATACTCCATCAAAAAATATTCTTAAGAATATATTAAGAAATATGGTCCCATTACTTTTTCAGAATCAGGAAAGAAAGAAAAAAGGTTCCCTCTCTCTCTTATCACTCTCTTCTCTCTCTACTTTGTGTCCCTTCTTTTTCTTCGTTATCTATTGTATCTCTACTGTACTACTATCTTCCTCTAACTTAAGCGCCCAAAAGTTCTCACCAAGGACTTCCCTAATGAACCTCTAACCATTCTTTCTCTATTTTACAAGTCTCTTTATGTAACACATTCACTGTAGCCATTCCATACATTCTACAGTTTCGGTGACCGGTGTCAGTCCAGACAGCTAGAACGTCTGAAACAATATTTAGACTAGAGTGAGGATTCATAAATAACTCAAATAATTATAAGAAAAATTAAGAAAAAATTTTAAAAATAAAATATAAACAAGTTAAATGAGCCGGTGCCCTAGCGATAGGTGACCTAATGGGAAATTGTTGTTTTCACAGCTAAAAGCCGTAAACCCAGGGAAACATTTATAAAATAATTTTTGAGACTCCAGAGAAGAGTCATTCAGGCTCCGATGGCATTAGAATGTCAAGAAAATGCTTAGAAAAATTTTTAGATCGGTACAAATAATTTTAGTCTGTTAAGCAAAACGAAGGGCATTTTAGTCATTTCATCTTCAGAGATGATTTTTAACTGACTTGTCCAATTAAGTAAATAATTATTGTGACATAAAATATGAAGAAAAATTAATGAAAATTACAAAAGAAAATGGGTAGAAAAGAAAAGAAATAGAAATAAAATAAAACTCACATTTATGACATCAACATGATGTCATAAATGAATGAAATTAAACCCTAACCAATGGGAATTAACCAAGCCAATTAAAAGGGATAAGTATCACAAAATTAGACTAAAAAAATGAAAAAACATTATGCTTATCTCCTTCAATTTTCAGCAGCTCTCTCTCTCACTTCTCTCAACCTCCATTAAAGCTTCATTGTAAGCTTGATTTCCCCTTTCA
The DNA here is from genome assembly GCF_030052815.1 of Hevea brasiliensis. Taxonomy (NCBI): domain Eukaryota; kingdom Viridiplantae; phylum Streptophyta; class Magnoliopsida; order Malpighiales; family Euphorbiaceae; genus Hevea; species Hevea brasiliensis. Next base: position 101,997,458 of record NC_079497.1, read on the forward strand.
TCCCACCATAGAACCCCTTCTTTCCTTCACAAAAATTGGTCATCACCACTAGAGCAAGACTTGGGCAGCAAAAAGAAGTGAAAACAAATGAGTTTGTCAAGCTTGGGTTGGCACATAACAAAGTTAGTGTCAATTAACCCTTTAAAATTTTATGTATGCATCATTGGAAGTGTAAATTGAGTGTGAATTTGAGAGAAATTAAACAAATTGTGCATGATTGATTTCCTTCAATTTTCGCCAACCATGTGAGGGGTAGAGTTTTGATTGTTTCCTTTGAATAAATGTGGTATTTAGGCTACCCTTGATATGAATTTCAAGGTTAGGACTTGATTTATGAATAGAAATGCAAGAATTCAAAACTTGGAAATTTAGGGTTTTGAACTAAGTAGGGTTTGTTTGAATTGATACTCCATTGATGTTTAATTGGTCGATTAATGACAATTTGTTGTAGTTTGAATAGGAAATTGAGTGAATTGTGACATTAAGTAAGGTAAAGAAGTGGACTGCCCTAAGTGTGCATTCTGGACCCAATGAGTTTAGTGTACTCTTAGGATTATAACTCAAGCTAGGTAACTCCAATTGGTGCAAGGCCAATTGGAGGTTAAATTAGACACAAAATGTAACAACTTTGATGGAGGAACTTATCCCAGAAAACCAAACCAAGTAGCCCTAAAAATTGACCTAATCCGGGTGGTATACATTCTGTCTGGGCAAAATGAATAAATGAACAGTATTCATTCATTTGGTCATAACTTAGTATAGAAAGGTCCAGTTGACCTGAAATTTATATCAATGGAAAACTTAGACAATCTACAACAACTTTCATGTAGAACACAAACTCTAATTCCGGACTTAACCAAATGAAATTGTTAGCCAAAGTTGAAATACCAAATCTGGTAGAATGAGATTCTGCCCAGAAATTTTGGGCAGATACTAATCCGGCCAGTCTTGTTCAAATTTACATATCTTGAGCTAGAAAATTCTAAATAGAGTGATTCAAAAAGGAAATTAAAGAAGACACATAAAGGAACAACTTTTATGAAGAGAATTTTATTAAATTCCTACTGTACAAATGACCAATGGAACAGTAAACTTAGTGCTTGAAATCTGAAAATTTTAAAATAACCAACACTAAGCTTTATAATGGTATTGGCAACCAATGCCAACAATTTTAGAATGCAAAATGTGGTATGTTAGTGATATTAGAACCAATATACCTATTGTCTATGAAAAAGTCAATATTTTAGTTGCCTAATAGAATGAATAGTAACAATTAAATTTAAATTTCAAGAAATTGCATAATTAAAAATATTAAATGCCCTAGTAGGCCTAGTGTGATTGGTTTGGATAGGTTAGCATGCCAATAGGGTTATGTTAGCAGTACTACATATGGCATTATGCCATTATGTGATTCATGGCTTAAATGGCCATCCTGTGATTTTATGGCTTTTAGCCATTCTGACCTTATTGTGATATTTGGCCTTGTGCCTAATATTTATTACAGCTTATTAGCTATTCTGTTGCACACCGGAAGACACATTGTGACCGATAGTGTGACGGCCCGAGGTACTTGGTACCCAGTGCTAGTTTACCCATTTATCTAGTCCAGTCAATTGGTATAGATTACTTGGGCAACCAAAAATAAATATTGATAAATGCTAATCAATTATTGATATAAAAAGTACCAAAATAATAATACTACAAATAATTGTCAGAAACTTATCCGTATGAAAAATCAGCATATACACTGCATATTTATTTTTTTTAGTTCTTTTTATTTTATTATTGGCACCACTAAGTAGTATTGCTTAGCTCGTTGCTTTTACCACGCGTAGGTACTAGAGATATAGAGCGTGATTCCAGTAGACCCCAATCTGGGTGAGGATCAGATCTGCGATTGTCCTGTGTCACCTCACAACTACAGTGCATTGGTAGGACACTAGGTTATATTTTTGTATTTTGTAATTTTTGCAAACTTTGTAATTAAACTTTTAGTTTATCATGTATATTTGAAACTTCTGTAATGTATTTTTATATTAATGTAATTATCTATAAATTTGTGTTTATAATTAAAATTTGAGTATTTATTTATGATTTGAGTATAAATATGATGTGAATTGAATGATTGCAAAGTCTGAGAAATAGATTAGAATTTGTTGAGAATTGATGACATAGTTGAAGTGGTGGATTTGAACAATTATTAGAAGTGTTTTCTACAGGTTCCAAAGAACTGTTTTCTCCATTTTGAGCCTGCACTCTGCCGGATTTTCTGTAAAATTTTCGGAACCTCAAATAAATTTAAAACTTCAATAAATGATATAAATGATATCAATTTCATAAATTTCACATAGTTATCCTAAATAAATAAATTAAGAAATAAGAAATATCAATGAGATAAGATAAAGGAAGTGTTCCAGCACACTGTGTGACATGTTTTGCTCGGCTATATTGTAGACGGGTAAGGGGTGTCACACTTTAGCTGAGATGATTGAAATAGTTAGGATCCATATTAATGAAGTAACACAATAGACTGTATTATTTATTAAATTAATATGTAAAAAAAATTAATCAATTTATAAATTGAGTAATTTTAAGTCAAAATATTAATTTATAGAAAACATTAATTTTATTTGTTTAAACCAAAGGAAATCCAATTGGTAAATGCTATAATCAATATGCTATCTTATTGGTTATCGCAATTCTTATTATATTAGCTAATTAACAAATGCTTGGCCTTACTTGGGGTCTCTTTTGTAATGAATGGTCGCCTTCTAGAGAGCATGACACTAGTAATTCAATTAACATCTTAAATGGGCATTAATTAACATTTAATTAATTAACAATTTGATGCATTGATAGTGTTTGTGGAATTTTCAAGACAAATGATAAGTCTTAGAAATGCTTCAACATTGCTCCTCCTTTGTGGTGAGCAACAAAATTTCTAACCATGATAGTGATGATGATAACAATTTTTGTCCCAAATATCTTAGGTTCATTTAGCATAATCATCACAAAATGGAAAATAATAATGAATAAAACAAAATTGTTGCACTTTATTGTGACAAGAAAACTATAATGATGCATATAATTTTGTTTAATAGGACAATTAGTAGTGCTATGTGATATTTTAAGTTTTTTGCTATAAATTTTCTTTAATTTAAATTATGTATCCTTGGATTGTAAATTATTTGAATTTAAGATCATTATTCTTTTATATATAAAAAAGTTATCATCCTTTTTTTATGAAATCTTAAAAATAAAGTGTTAAAAACTTGGATTGTAAATTATTTGAATTTAAGATCATTATTCTTTTTTATATAAAAAAGTTATCATCCTTTTTTATGAAATCTTAAAAATAAAGTGTTAAAAACTTGCCATTTAAACACGGTAAAATGAGTGGTTGAACTTTAACATTACAAAATGGGATGCACTACCACCCACTTATTTAATTTACAACACAATATAAAACTGTAAATATTTAACCAATGGAAAATTCTTATCAAAATTTGGTTTATTATAGATTTAAAATACAAATATATAGAATTCATATATTTAATAAATGGATTTTACTGTACATCTTGTATTTTAGATTTATAATAAATCAAGTTTAGACAAAAAAAAAAATTTTAACCAATTATCATAACTTGGGAAAAATTGGGAAATTTTGGTAAATGTGAGTATGATTTTACATGAAATGGTATAAATATCTACAAATTTTTTTTTTTATCAAATTTAGTATAATTTCAATTCATTCTTACTCAGTCACCTATCTAAATTCTCCCCCTCTTTTCTCTCCTTCTTCCCTCTTATAAGCATTTTGGGATGGCTACCGATCAGTATATTCACTAGTAGTTGCCCCTCTCCCTTTTCTTTTTTGTGTTTTTTATGTTTACTTTGTATTTTTCTCAATTTCTCCGTATTTATATCTTTTTGGAATAAATTTATATTTGTTCTCAATTTATTTGTGTTTGTGTTCAGTTCATATAAGTTTTATTCCTTTTTTGGAAGTGATACATTATAATCAGAATGGGCCTCCAGATGAATGACGCGTATACTACCTCTATGACATATATACGACTCTTAAGAACAAAGGGTAAAAGTACTAGTCCATTTAAAGAGAGAAAGAGAGCTCCCTGAACTCATGTGCTAGTGACCTCGAACTTCTAATGCGCTGCAAAGATGCATAAGGGGTTAGCCTTGCCCATTTAAGCCTAAACACATAAACGATGTGATAACCAAGTCATCTTGGAGTAATTTAGTCTCAATACACAGATCGAATGAGATACCTACTCCATCATGCCCTATTGGAACCAATTGGATCGTCTAACAAAATGATGAAAGAGTCACTAGTGCCGCAAGAGTGGTCCCATGATCCATCAATTAAGGATACCTTGAAACCAGGTAGCCAAAAAACCACCCAGCTGAATAAATAACAAAATAACGATTATATTAAACTAGAAAAATAATAATTACTACTTAGGGAAATGCGAGCACGAAGGCTAGGTAAGAATCCATGTACCTTGTGCTTCCTCTGAGTAATTTAGGTCGGAATGTATCCATGAGAAGGAGTTGAAAAGTCTTTCACTCCTAAAGGAAATCCAGTTGTATGAACCACTTGTAAGTCCCAGCCGACCAACTAACCCTGCCTACCGGAGTTGAAAATTGTTAGAGTGATCATGATTCTCGAAACAACTTGATTTGACCCTAATGTAATTGCTAGTGATTGAGACAACCCACTTGTACATGCTTTACAGGTGTCGAGTCAACATTATATATTGAGTTCTATAAATAGAGGAACTTCCACCCTAAAAGGGGCTCAGAAGTATACTGAATATAGCCTCACCCCAAAAGAGGCTTACTCTCCAAGATTAAGTTCACTATACAAAGTAGTCATATCCCTAGCATTCATAGATTCAACCAACCTCGCTTCCTTGAATACGTGTCGCAATCTCATTAGTCCATCTGTTTCCACATCATCAAGGAGGATTTGTTATCTCCTCTTTTGTAAGAATTTGGTATTTCCTCATTTGTTATATATTTTTTTTTCTTTTTTCATCATGTAATTATTAGGCATTTTGCTTTGTTATTTAGGTATATGTGCAATAATAAGAATTAAAAATTTTCTCCTTGTGAGGATATCAAAGTTTAATGGTTTTTAGATCGAACTCGTAGAAAGACCATAAAGTCAAACAGTAGTAGATTACTATTGAGTTGAGCGTACTTCCCGCTGACTGGCCAACTTAAATGCTTTGTCAATATGATTAACATCTTTAAATCAAGATAGTTGTTATTATATTTTGTATAAATAATTTTTCTTAAATTTTCTCATACAAAATTATAGTAGTATAATATTTATACTTTAAATTTGTATTCTATCTCCATTTAATTAAAACTCTTTTTTTATCTTCTCAAAAAGAAAAAAATCATCCTTACTCATTACATATAGTCTTATGAGCTATTCATCAAGTAAAGAATGGAAGCTTGAACTTTTAAGGCATGTTTAAACAAGTCTATTTTTATTTTTAAGCCAATAAACCTAAACCTTTCTATTTAAGTTTAAATAGGCCAATTTCTTGTAAATAAAATTAAAATAATAATTTTGAAACTTTTAATAATAAAATATTAATTTTATATTAAAAATATTTATTACTTTAATCAAAATAAAAAAAAATGTAAAATTAAAAAAATTAAGAACAAAAACCCAGAATTGCAACAACAACAACTCAATTCCAGAAATTGCTCAAATTATCTTATAGCATCTGATAAAATAAAAATACAAACTTTCAACGACTTAATTCTAGGGGAAAATAAAAAAACCAAATTCTGGAAAGTGCAAGAACACCAAAAACCCAACACAGCAAACCTAGATCTCCATTAAAACTTCCCTTCGGTCAGCTCACAAACCATACCCATTTTCTTCGCTTCTACGCAATCCAGACCTCCATTTACACCAATCCAAGAATCGCTTTACCCATTTTATATCGCCTCATACAGCAAACCCATTTGACCTCGCCTCATCCATCTCCTGCATGCCAATGCACCAATCGATCCATACCACAACGCACAGCATCACCTCACCCTCTTTTTCTTAGGCAAGTATCAATGCATACAAAATCCAATCTCAATCTCCCTCAGTTTGAAACCTCACACTACAACCCATCTCCATCCTTTACTGTGTCCGCATTCTTGTTATAGCAATCGTAGGATCAGTGTCCTGCCGAGAACCTAGTGCCACCAGCAAGCCGGACGACATTACCTGGCACGACGCCCATCAGTCTGGAACCTTTCTAGGTGCAGCACCACACCGTCCAAAGGCCCAGTCGGTGAAGCACGATGACGATGAAGATGAGAGGAGGATGAGTTCTTGTGCACGACGTCAAATTGGTGTTTCTTAATTTCTGTGGGTTTAATTTTTTTTAATTTCATTTAAAATAATAATGATTTTAAATATTTAAAATATAAAATTAATATTTTATTACTAAAAATTAAAAATTGTTATTTAAAAATTTTAAGTCTATTTAAATTAAAATTAAAATATTTAAATTTATTTAATCAAAATGAAAAAAATTAGCTTATTTGAACATGTTAAAAAAAATTCAACTAAATTTGAACTTTCACCGGTTAAAGAATTCACATCATTTAATGGCCAAATATATTAATTCATTGAGTGCAATTTAGAAAAACTGGACTCAATCCAATCCAACACATCCAAGGGAAAGCAGAACCATCCCTTAGGAAGCACATCATCCCTTAACACTTCTTGAAGAGTACAATATCCCCTTGCACTTCTTAAGGAGCATCTCTTTCCAAGGCTATTATCTCACAAGTTCCTAATCCCTTCTATGAAACACTTGGACTTTATTAAAAAATTTTGTGACACTCTAAATTTTTAAAACATCACATAGCACATCTCAACTCTTATAAAATAAAATTAAGATATTTTTAAAACTTACAAACTAAAAAGTATAAAATACAATCGTATTAACATGGTGATCTGTTGACTAGGATATGAAAGATAGACTAATTCCATTTTTACAAGAGTATTGAGATTTATCATGAAACATTTACAGGAGTTAAAGTGTGTTATGAGACATTTTAAAAATTCTGGATATTACAAAACTTTTTTAATAAAATTAAGGAGTGTGACCAAGTAACACGATGCATGAACATAATAGAAGAGGAAGAAAAAGAGAATGCTACTTTTTTAAAACCATTTTATATAGTATTAGGATAAAAAAAAAATGTCACCAAACCCTCTCCTACCCTTATCTTTTACTAGGAAAAGAAGTGATGTTTCATATCTTTCAATGAAATTGAAGGTTGGTGACTGTGTTTTTAACTAAAATGAAATTACAATAGCAAGAAATTATTGTACTACCAAATAAATGTCATATCTAGACTTAATATAATTAAATAAACTATACCTTTTGTCTTTATAAGGATTCACAAGGCAATGAGAGAGTGCAAATTTATCTCTTAAGCATAAAAGGATATTACAATTTTAAGTGATGTAATAGTTTTCAACATCAAATATGGAAAAATTAAATTCCAAATTGACCAAATTTTTCCATAGTACAAATTCATACAAATAGTAGTAATTGACTTGCATTTCTATTATACATTGCAATTCTTTCTCAATTTATCTTCATTAGCCCTTTCCCAATTTGCTTTTTTTTTTTTTAGGACCATTATCCTTCTACCACAAAGTAAATTTGTATTTTTTTAGTCTATTTATTGCATATGAGATGACACTAATATATTGAAAATCTAAACTTATCAAAGTCATAACAATTAAATATAAATTAATCATGTCTTTGATAACTTGTCAAAAATATATGAAATGATCTCACTTATTACTGGTTGTACTCTAAATTTTACAAATTATACTCTAAATTTTCATGAAAGGACAAACTTACTCTCAATAAAATGATATCATCGATGAAAATCTATAACACATGATTAGCAAAATTTACAGTACGGTAAACAAAATGTGAGACAGTTTTTTATTTTTTTGACAAATTATCATTTATATGGTTAATTTGTATTTAATTATTTAAATTTAAGTGTTTAATAAATTACGATTTTAGTTAAGTGTCAATGTGTTAATCCCAAATAGTATAGGAGTGTAAATATGTATTTCACATATATAACTTTTTTTTTTAAGTTATTAGAATGAAAATCCTGATAATTTATATTACTTAAACAAATGTTCAATCAATATATCACTAACCTAACAGCATTACCAATACAACTTTAATGCTTTAATTATTGTACTAAATTAAATGAATAATTTTAGCTTTTTATAAAGGCTAAATAAAAAAAAATCAAAACCTTATCAATCTTAGTTAAAATTTTTAATTTTATCATAAACTTTTTTTTACTATTTTCAGTTTTAACAATAAATTTAATTAAAAATAATTAAACTCATAAATTGATAAAAAATAATTTAAATTTTTTCATTCATTATCAATTTTAGTTGCTCCTTTTAATTTTATTAATTTATTCTACAATTTAGTATTTTCATTAATTTTAACAAACTTTGTATTGATAAAAATATAATAAATAAATAATCTATTTAATATTATTAATTTAATTATTAATTTTTTTTTCTATTTATATTTTTAATTCACCTTTTTCTCGTTATATTATTTTAAATTTAAGGCAAATAAATAAAAAAAACAAATATTCAAGCATAAAATATAAACAAATAATATAACCAAAATAAAATTAATTATAATTTTGAAAATAATAAAAAAATTATTAAAATAATATTTTTATCAATTTAAGAATAATTGCTCAAATTGATATAAAACTAAAAGGATAGAAAAAAGTTAGCAATGTACGAAAATATTTTAATTATTTGTATCAATTAAATAATTTAATTAAACTAATTACTAAAATTGAGATTTAAGACTAATGTGAAAGTTTAAAATTAAATTGATGTAAAATTGAAAAAACTTATAAAGACTTATTTTTTTACTCATTTAATTAAATTTTATCAATCAAATTACTTTTTTTGAGAAATACGAGATATCTAAGTCATGCAAGTAAAAAGATTTATTCATTAATAAGAAAAAGAAAGAAAGTAAACAGCGCAATTGGATTGATAATAAAAAACTAAATCCTTAAAGACATGCTATAGAAATAAACCATTTTATGAAATTTTTTGTCTGGATGGGAATCAAGAAAACACAAAATCAATACATATTGACTTTATTATATATATATATATAAAGTCAAATCGTAAAATTTTTTAAAACAATTATTTCAACATTAAAAATGGGGATTTTATTTTTCTGCAAGTTAACAAAGTGGATGTTGTGCTAATTGAAAATGCATTGCTCACCTTTTATGGGGATTGCGGCTTAGTTTTTTATTTCAAAATTTTTACCTGTTATAGATTAAAATTCTTTTTTGTAGATTTATGAACTTTAATTTAATAGCATTCATAATAGAAGTTCAAATTTTAGATGAAACTAATTATATTAAAAAAATATATCTTATTTTAATAAAAATTAAAAGGAAAATTGTTAATTTTTTATGAGTATTAAAATTGTTTTCAAAATTGTGAAATTTTAAATTGGAGTATTAGTCAAAATTAATTATAAAAAATATATTAATTTTTATTTTATTATTTTTTAAAATAAGAAGGAAAAGCAAATTTATTTATGAAGGGTAGGAAGGAAACTCAAATTTCAAAATTTATCTAAATTAAAATCAATGAGAGATAAATCACGAAACTAAGGTCGCATATGCTTATTACAATATAATTAACTTGTTATCCTTAACACTAGAAAGAATTAATAATATTAAACTGAATTCAGTAAAATTTTAATCTCAATTCACTAAAAAGTAAATTTTCTCAAGTCAATAAAGATTCAAATAAATAATAACATAATTTTAACCTTAAAATTAAAGATTATTAGCATAGTACATTCTGTAAATAAAATGGTTTAATGCTCAATTTATTTCCTGTATTTGTTGAATATGTCCAATGTAGTATATTTTCTACTTTTGAGCATAATTTATTTAGAAATTTTAATTTAAATTTAAGTTAAATCTAATTTTTGATAGGTGATAACCATAAGATAATGAATGTGGATTGAATTATATTAAGATTAATGTTCAATTTATTTCCTTGTACTTGTTCAGTATGTCAAATTTAGTTCAATTTTAATTAATAAAAATACTTCAAATAATGTTTTATTATTAAAAAAATTACAATATTCTAATTTAATTAATAGTATACAACTTAACTCAACTAAATCTTTATTCCAAAAATTTGGGGTCGGCTATATGGATTCGCTTTTTCCACTCTAAACGATTTTGGGTTAAATCCTCAAAAATGTGTTTTTGAGGAATGCTTCTAGGTCATGTTATACTACTCTCCTCCAAATCAATTTAGGTCTATCCCTTTTTTTCTTTCTATCCTCTAACCTAATGTGTACTACTTGTCTAATTGGAGCCTCCGTATGTCTACGCTTCACATGGCCAAACTACCTCAATCTCTTTTTTCTCAACTTATCCTCAATTGGCACCGCTCCTATCTTTTCTCTAATACTCTCATTACGGACTTTATCTAGTCTAGTATGGCCACTCATCTTCCTTAACATTCTCATCTTTGCAACTCTTATCTTAGACGCATACGACTCCTTCAGTGCCCAACACGCACTACCATATAACATGGCCGGTCGTATGGTTGTACGGTAAAATTTTCTTTTTAACTTATTGGGAATCTTGCAATCACATAAAACTCCTGTGGCACGTCTCCACTTCAATCATCCGGCTTTAATCCTGTGACTAACATCCTCCTCACATCCCCCATCTACTTGAAGGACTGAACCAAGATATTTAAAGTGATTACTTTGGGATAGTACCACTCCATCCAAACTAACTCCTTCCCTATCACCAGTTTGGCCTTCACTGAACGTGCAATGCATGTATTATGTCTTCGTTCTACTTAACTTAAAGTCCTTTGACTCTATAGTACTTCTCTAAAGCTCTAGCTTTCTATTGACTCCTTCTCGTGTCTCATGTATCAGAACAATATCATCCGTAAACATCATGCACCAAGGAATACTCTCTTGTATATATATTGTTAATTCATCTAAAACTAATGTAAAAAGGTTAGGGCTTATAGCTGATCCTTGGTGTAATACAACTGAGACCGAAAAATCTCTTGTGTCCCCTCCCACTGTGCGCACAATAGTAGTTGCTCCTTCACACATATCTTTCAATACTTGTATGTACCTAATAGATACTCTCTTTTATTCTAACACTTTCCATAAGACATCTCTTGGAATACTATCATAAGCCTTCTCCAAATAAATAAAAACCATGTGTAGATCTTTTTTTACATCTCTATATTTCTCCATCAAGCTTCTAATGAAAAAGATCGTTTTCATAGTTGAACAACCGGGCATGAAGCCAAATTGATTGAGAGAGATAGAAGCATCATGATGTAGTCGATGCTCCACAACTCTCTCCCACAACTTCATAGTATGGCTCATGAGTTTAATTCCCCTATAGTTTGAGCAACTCTGTATGTCTCCCTTATTTTTAAAAATAGGTACTAAAATACTCATCCTCCATTCATCAGATATTTTCTTTGAGTTTAAAATCTTATTAAATAATTTAGTTAACCATGTCACTTCCATATCTCCCAAACACTTCCACACTTCAATTGGTATTCCATCGGGTCCACAGGCTTTACCCACTTTCATTCTCTTAAGTGCTTTCTTTATTTCTAAAGATTTAATCATTCTAGTATAATTCACATTCTTTTCTATTGTTCTATAGTCTATATTTACGCTATTACCATTTTGACTATTATTAAAGAGATCATTAAAATAATTTCTCTATCTTTCTTTAATGTCCTCATCTTTCACCAACACTTTTCCTTCTTTATCCTTAATGCACCTTACTTGATTGAAATCTTCACATTTCCTTTCTCTCATCCTTGCTAATCTATAAATATCTTTCTCCCCTTCTTTAGTTCTAAGTTTATCATATGAATTTAATTTTTGGTTTTAATTAATTTAATTTATCATATGAAAATATAAAAAAATATTTTATACTTTTAATTTATTTAACTATAATTAATTAATCTTTAATTCTAATTATATAAAACTATAAAAATAATTTATTTATTTATATAAAAATAGATTAAATTAAACATAGAACAAATTTAATATTATACTTGCATCATGAGACTCACTTGATTATTGCAAAACTTAAGTTGAAAGTTGGCCATAAGCCCATTTTTGCCATTAAATTAATATTCAATAGTCAATTAAATTTTAATATATATATATATATATATATATATATATATATATATATATATATATATATATATATATATATATATATATATATATATATATTACAGTCAATCAGGCAATAAATTTCGACTAAATAAATTTTATATATTATAATTTTAATTTAATTAAGTTCAACTTAATCAGCGCAACCACATGATGTTAATTAAAAATTTGAAACCCGCAACAGTTAACCAATTTTCTATCTTTGAGCTTCAAGGATCCTCACGTCTATGTTATATATATGTTATTATCCAATATTTTCTTAATTCTATGCGTTTTTCTCCTTTTCTTTACCATCTCTGCATTGTCTCAAAACCCATCTTGTTGTCGCCCCAGAGGGCGCACAGATTGATCTTAAAACCCACCATTTGGAGAAAACTTATCCTGCTTAGCAGAATTTAAGATCATATTCTATCTTAATTTGTTTATCATGAGAAACTTTAAAATTATATGTTATATTTTGTGGCTTTGAATTTTGGATATATTTTGTCATGGACCCGAATTGTGACCTGACATGAAAGTTTCGCGCTGCAACCTGATTGGGATAAAAAGTGAGATCTGTTGTGGTAGCGGAGGGCACGGGCCGATAGGCCCGGGCCCGAAGCCCACGACAAATCTCCTTGGGGGTGCAGGGGCAACGCCCCGCGGTATGGACAAGTATAAATATTGTAATATTCTATCCTTTGTGGTAGAGTTGTGAAATATTTGAAAAACACACTGGGGTTAGAGTTTGAGAGTTCTGATTGATTGCATCTTGCTCTTTTCATCATAGTGGAACTTTTTTTCTCTTATCTTGCCCGTAGACGTAGACCTTACGCTTGAACCACGTTAAATCCTACGTTATTCTTTTTCTCTTTTCAATACTGTGTGATTGTGCAATTTATGTGTGTGCCTTAGATTTGTGTGCTTATTATAACAAACTGGTATCAGAGCTTTGTGCGCAAAACCTAGGGTTTATAGATGGCATCGTCTTCAATGAAGTGTGAGATGGAGAAGTTTGATGGTAAATCAAGTTTCAGTCTGTGGAATATTAAAATTAAATCTTCGTTGATCCTACAAGGTCTATGGAAGGCAATCGAGGATAACTTTCCAGAAGGTATGAAAGAGGCGGAGAAGGCTAATCTAAAGGAGAGAGCCTTGAGTACGATTTTCATGAGCGTAACTGATAATGTCCTATGTGAGATTGCTAGTGAAAGCTCATCATCTACAGTATGGAAGAAATTAGAGGAGTTATACTCTGCCAAATCGCTGACCAACTGCCTGTATCTGAAGAAAAGACTTTACAATATGAGAATGAGCGAAGGCACGCCCATTAAAGAACATTTGGATGAATTCAATTCAATCATTATGGATCTGAAGAATATTGATATTGACATTGATAGTGAGGATCAGGCCCTTATTGTGTTATGTTCTTTGCCACCCTCTTATGAAACTTTTTTTGATACTCTATTGTATGGGAAAGACAGTATTTCACTAGAAAATGTTAGTAATTCTCTAAAATCGAAGGAGTTGAAAAAGAAATTTCCAGATAATAGAGAAAGATTTGAGGGGGAAGGTTTGGTGAGCAGAGGAAGAACACATTCAAGGGAGGGTTCTTCCAGTAGGAAGAATTCTAAGGCCAGATCTAAGTCAAGAATGAAAAAAGCCAACTATTTTGAGTGCGAGGAGTAAGGTCACTACAGGAGAGACTGTCCTAAGTTGAAAAATAAAAAGGGAAAGCAACCAGAAAGTTCTGTGAATGTGGTTGATAGTTTTATTGATTCTAATGGTGATGACAGTGCTGAAGAAATTTTATCTGTGAGTTCAGATCATGAATAAAATTACTGGATTCTTGATACTGGTGCTATTTATAATATGTGTCTACATAGAAACTGGTTTGTCACTTACAAACAGATGAGTGGCAAGGTGTTTCTGGGCAATGATTGTGCATTATCTGTTAAAGGAATTGGTAACATCAAATTGAGGATGTTTGATGGCGTTGTCAGAACTATAGAGTGTTGGTATGTTCCAAGACTAAAGAGGAACCTGATTTCTCTTGAGACACTTGACTCTCATGGATTCAGATACCATGCAGAGAATGGAGTTATCAAAGTGTGCAAGGGCTCTATGGTACTCATGAAGAGTAGTTTGGTTTCAGGATTATATTTTCTTCAGGGTAGTATAGTTTCATGGGAAGCTGCAGTAGCATCCGGAAGCAATAATCAGAATCAAACTCAATTGTGGCATATGCGTCTTGGTCATATGAGTGAAAGAGGATTATCTATGTTAAGCAAGCAGGATTTGTTGGAGGGGCAGAAAACATAATCTATGGACTTTTGTGAACACTGTGTGTTTGGCAAATTGACCAGGGTGAAGTTCGACAAAAAGGCAGTACGCAAGACCAGAGGAACGGTGGATTATATCCACTCAGATCTATGGGGTCCTAACAGAATCCCTTCCAAGAGCGATGCCAGGTACTTCATGACTTTGATTGATGATTACTCTCGGATGGTGTGGGTGTATTTTCTAAAAATAAAAGATGAGGCATTTTCAACCTTTGTAAAGTGGAAGACAATGATTGAGAAGCAGACATAAAAGAAGGTCAAGCGTTTTAGAACTAATAATGGGTTAGAATTTTGCAATCATGACTTCGATGCATTCTGCAACAATGAAGGTATAGTGAGACATCGCACTTGTACAAGGACACCACAACAGAATGGTATTGCAGAATGCATAAACAGAGCGCTTTGTGACAAAGCACAAAGCATGCTCTCACATTTAGGATTGAAAAAGGATTTCTGGGCTGCAGCAATTAATACAGCTTGTTTCTTAGTTAATAGATCTCCATCTACTGCTATTAAGTGCAAAACTCCTTTTGAGATCTGGTCTGATTCACCTTCTGATTACTCTCAGCTGTGAGAATTTGGTTGCCCTGCTTATACTCATGTGAGAGATGGTAAGCATGAGCAGAGGGCAAGAAAATTCATATTTCTAGGGTATGCTTCTAGAGTGAAAGGCTACAGGTTGTGGTGCAATGATCCAAAGTCTCCAGGATTAATTATCAGCAGATATGTGACATTTAATGAGTCTGCTTCATTAGATAGTCAGAGGGAGAAGTCAATAGCAAAGAACAGGTAGAGCTTGATATTGATACTTTAGCAGTTTAGTCCAATGATTCAGAGGATGAGGTGTAAGATCCTGATCAATAAGAGGATGCACTTGAACAACAACAACAGGAACCATATAGCATTACAACTGGTAGAGAGAGAAGACAGATTAGACCACCACAGAGATATGCATATGCAGATCTAGTTGCGTTTGCCTTGTCAGTTGCTGAAACAGTTGATGTGCATGAACTCAGCAATTATAGAGAAGCTATTTCTTTATTCAGATGCAGATCAGTGGGTCGGTGCTATAAGTGAAGAAATTGAATCTCTTTATAAGAATTAAACTTGGGAACTTGTAACATTGCCTAAGGGATAAAAAGTGGTAGGTTGCAAATGAGTGTTCAAGAAAAAGGAAGGCACTGCAAGAGTTGAAGCACCTCGATATAAGGCATGGTTGGTAGCAAAAGGCTTTACTCAGAGGGTGGGGATTGACTTTAATGAAGTATTTTCTCCAGTTGTGAAGCACAGTTCTATCAGAGTCTTACTTGCTATGGTTGCTCTTCATGATCTAGAGCTTGAGCAACTAGATGTGAAAACAACATCTTTGCATGGTGAGTTGGAGGAGCAAATTTATATGAGTCAGCCTGAGTGATTTGTCATTCCAGGTATGGAAAACCGTGTTTGCTTACTTAAGAAATCTTTATATGGTCTGAAATAGTCTCCTAGGCAGTGGTACAAAAGATTTGATACATTCATGATTCGTAATAGCTTTAATCGTAGTTCATATGATAGTTGCGTGTATCATAAGAAGCTTTTAGATGATTCCTTTATTTATTTGTTATTGTATGTGGATGACATGCTTATTGCTGCTAAAAGCATGTCACAAATTAACATTCTGAAAAAGCAGTTGAGTGATGAGCTTGAGATGAAGGATTTGGGTGCTGCAAAGAAGATATTGGGAATGGAAATTACCAGGGATAGAAGTGTTGGGAAGCTTTTCTTGTCTCAACAGGCCTATGTTGAGAAAGTGCTTAAGCATTTCAACATAAATAATGCTAAGCCTGTGACTGTTCCATTTGCTACCCATTTCAAGTTATCTGCAGACATGTCACCAAAAATAGATGAGGAGATGGAACACATGTCTAGTGTTCCCTATTCGAGTGCTGTTGGTAGCATCATGTATGCTATGGTGTGCACCCGACCTGACATTTCACATGCAGTTAGTATTGTGAGTAGATACATGGCATGTCTTAGGAAAGAGCATTGATAGGCAGTGAAATGGATTTTGAGGTATTTGAAGGGTACTATAGATGTTGGTCTAACATTTGACAGGGCCAAGATGAGTGATTCAGTTGTTGGCTATGTGGATTCAGATTTTGCAGGGGACTTAGACAAGAGGAGGTATTTGACAGGTTATTTATTTACTTTTTCTGGAAGTGCTAGCAGTTGGAAGGCAACATTGCAAGTTACAATTGCTTTGTTTACCATAGAGACTGAATATATAGCCTTAGTAGAGGCAGTAAAAGAAGTTTTATGGTTACAAGGTTTGGTGGGTGATCTTGGGCTGATACAGAACAAGGCAACAATATTTTGTGACAGTCATAGTGTAAAACATCTCACAAAGAATCAGATGTAGCATGAGCGAACTAAGCATATTGATGTCAAATATCACTTCATTCGAGACATTATATCTCAGGGGACTGTAGTTATGCAGAAAGTCTCTACACATGATAATCCAGTAGATATGATGACCAAAGGAGTCCCAGTCAGCAAGTTTAGGCATTGCCTAGACTTGGTTGGTGTTTGTAGTACTCAGTAATGCTCTTGCGAGGGCATATGGCAAGATAAAGTGTTTTGTGGTTATTTTGTTGATGATAGAGGAAATTCAAGCCAAGGGGAAGAATTGTTATATTTTGTGGCTTTGAATTTTGGATATATTTTTTTATGGACTCGAATTGTGACACGACCCCAAAGTTTCACGCTGCTATCTGATTGGGATAAAAAGTGAGATTTGTGATTGTAGTGGAGGGTACGGGCCGATAGGTCTGGGCTCGAAGCCCACCACTGATTTCTTTGGGGGTGTGGGGGCAACGCCCCTGCGATATGGATTAGTATAAATATTATAAAATTCTACCATTTGTAGTAGAGTTGTGAGAGATTCAGGAAACACACTGGGGTTAGGGTTTGAGAGTTCTGATTGATTGTATCTTGCTTTTTTCATCATAGCAGAACTTTTTTTCTCTTATCTTGTCCGTGGGCGTAGACCTTATTGTTGAACCACGTTAAATCCTGTGTTATTCTTCTTCTCTTTTCAATACTATGTGATTGTGTAATTTATGTGTATGCTTTAAATTTGCGTGCTTGTTATAATATTATATTATGTCTTGGATTATCAACCTTATTAACAAATAATCCAAGAATCAAATAGCTCGTTTGCAATTTTAATTTTAAATATTTCAAGAAAAATCACATTTAGGGTGATAATTAAGCAGGGAGAACAAAAAGGCTTAGCCACATAAAAGTAGGTAAAGTTCCAACCAATGGTTTGTTTACCCCAAGGTAAGACAGAGAAAAAAATCCTTTGAAGGCCACAAGAATATTAAAGGTCGATTTTGAATTGAAATTGAATCAGAATTAATTAATCGATATTAAAGTTGACTGAAATTGATTAGTTCAATTTTAAATTAAATTAAAATTTTTCATTTTAAAAAATAAAAAAATTTTAATTATCAAATTTGATGAAAATTGACCGAGATCAAATTTAAAATCAGAATTGAAACTAAAATTAAAACTGAAACCTAACTGAAATCAAAGACCCCTGAAAAGCTAATTCCAATTTGAACCGAAAACGCCTACTCAAATTTAAAATCAGACCGAACCCTGGCCAAGCCTACCACCAAGAGCATATTACCAAATTTTTGTAATGCTAATTATGAAAGATTTTGACTTTGAGTGGCCCAGATTACAAGTTAATTTATTCGTTACTTTCCTTAAAATAATAATAATAATAATAACAACAATAATAATAATAAAACCAATAATTTCTGACTAAGTATTTGTTTTACCAAAAGAGCTACTGAATATGGATCCTCACTAGGTAGTCAATAGCAGAAGCAAATGGGGCAATAATTTCTATTAACGGTACACAATTTATTATTTGTAAAATATTAAATAAAAAATTATCGTGCAAAATATAATATATATAATAAAATTAAAATATAAAATAAATAAAATTCACATATTTATATATTTATCGAGTTATAAATTTTACCTTTAATCCCATGTGAACTCCTCTTCTCCGGGCATCCTTCTTTTTCCAATCAGAGGGCAAGTACCTGCAGGCCCCTAAACGCCAAACATTAAAGATGGTACGTACTGCAATCAACCAAAATAATAGTACTAGAACAGTGGACACTTGAGGCATCATTTCTGTAATTTCTTTTCCAATTTTGCTATCACATATCTTGAGGGAATTCTTTGTAATTTTTGGGGGGACAAAAAAGATCATAATTTATATACATAGTGATGAAACATTGGAGACGTAAATGCTAACCACTAGGAATTTGGTTTTTTTAGAAAACATCCAAGACAAACAAGAAGTTCAAGTAAAGGACATTGATGTCATAAGATAATGTTAGTTGGCATACTATAACCAGTCAACTGCAAAAAATTTCTATGCACAAGCAAAACCCTCGTGAAGATCACGTGACCAAGGTCCCTTATTATGACTCATGAATGAGTTTATGACCACACACACAACTCTGGCAGAGCATACAAACGCAATAGCCAGTAGGGGCCGGCCCGTCGATACCGGCAATTAAATCCTATATGGTACACAGTGCATGCACAAACAACAGCAGATAGCTAGCTGAGTCAATTTTAGAGGCACAATAAAGAGGAAAGATAAAAATGACATGAATAAATATATAGACCAGAAGCAAATTCATCACTTACTGAAACTGTATACTATTTGCTTGAAGTAGTAAAAGCAGTGACCATTACTTGAAGTAGTAAAAGCATGTAGGTAAGAGAACTTTGGAAGCGAAGAAAAGAAGAGATAAGAGAAGAGAAGAAAATGAGGTGAGGGAATACCACCAAAAAGTATTTAACGTATGTGGAAGTATTTTTCACTTTAGTGGCTTTTATCTACTCAACTATGGAAGCCAAAAAGGAGAGCCCAAAGAAAATCCTTAACATAAACCTACAAGACAAAAGTATAGGGATGGTTCCCACACGGAGTTACCACTGAATATCCGACTGTGTACTGCTTTTGTGACTATGCAGCCCAAAATCTTTCCCTTTAAATTGTCTTCTCATCACCTTCCATTTCCATAACCTCTTCTGCACCTCTCCTTTTGAGAACCCTCAGAAAAGAGAACATAGAAAATCCTCCCCTCCTCTCTTTCTTTCTCTCTCTCTTTATCTCTCAAAGCAAAAATGGGGTCGCCACCTTCATCCTTTATCAAACAAAAGGCCATTATATTCCTCGGATTTTTCATGGTCTTGTTCTTGTGCTCTTTAGCAGATAAATCCGAGCTTTGTTCTAACTCCTCTTTTTTGAACTCTAGTGTTCCGTCATATAAGAGTTTCTCCAACATCCCTTGGCTGGAAACACTGAATTTAGATGGTTACTTCAGCTTTGATGATATTGAACATGCAGCTAAAGACTTTGGCAATAGATACCATTTCCAACCATCAGCGGTTCTGTATCCCAAATCAGTTGCTGACATTTCCTCCACGATAAAGTATATTTTCGATATGGGCTCCACTTCAGAGATAACAGTTGCAGCCAGAGGCCATGGTCACTCCGTTCAGGGTCAAGCACAAGCTCATCGAGGTATAATAATCAACATGGAATCACTTCAGGGTACAGAGATGCGGATTCACATGGGGGAGACACCTTATGTGGATGTATCAGGGGGCGAGTTGTGGATTAATGTTCTGCATGAAACTGGTAAATATGGGCTTGCACCGAAATCTTGGACAGATTACCTTCATCTCACCGTAGGGGGCACCTTATCAAACGCCGGAATTAGTGGACAGGCGTTCCGACATGGACCTCAGATCAACAATGTTTACCAGCTGGAGGTTATCACAGGTACGTTTAGGCATGCTCTTGCATAAGTTTTGCAGACCACGTTGCTTAAGGTCATAGTGCAAGATATACAAAATTGTCATATCAGCATGACGGGAAGGGCATTCAACTGATTTTATCAGTTCAACATGAAATTACAGTCTTACCCATGCATATCATATTGTGAAAAACAAACTTCTAAATATTTTATTTTCTATCATGAAATTTTTATTAAAAAATTTGAAAAATAAATATAAAAAATTATAAAATTAAAATATCGAGATTTAACTTATTTATAACTTATTTATAATTAGTATGTATTAATTTTTATATTAATAATTTAATATTTTTTTTTATTTTACATTTATAAGATTAATTAATATTTATTATTATTATCATTATAACTAATTTATAATCATTAAATTGAAACAAGTCAAATAAATAAATGAGAACCATTTACTTAATCTATTTTGGGACTTTTGGTGTAGGCAAGGGAGAAGCAATTACCTGTTCCGAGCAGCAAAATGCAGATCTCTTTTATGGTGTTCTCGGAGGGCTTGGACAGTTTGGCATAATCACTCGGGCTGTAGTATCTCTTGAACGGGCGCCTAAGATGGTAAACTATATATTCCATTTTTTCAGAAGCTTGGTACAAAGCAGGTAGCCTATCGCAGCTACAGCACTTTGTAATGGAATCCATCATTTTGACAGGTGAAATGGATCAGGGTATTGTACTACGAGTTCTCCAAACTCTCCAACGACCAAGAGTATTTAATATCATCTGAGAAATCTTTCGACTACATTGAAGGATTTGTAATAATAAACAGAACTGGTCTCCTCAACAACTGGAGGACCTCCTTCAGTCCCAAAGATCCACTTCAAGCCAGCCAATTCATCTCAGATGGAAGAACACTTTATTGCCTGGAAATTGCTAAATACTTCAATCCAGATGAATCTGACATCATGAACCAGGTAACGTCAATAAGAGTGATATACAACACTTTTAATTATATGCTCAACATAATATTATTCACTTGATCAAAACTCCTGTTTTCTAACCTTTTTCCTCTCAAACAGAAAACTGAGGAGTTACTGTCAGAACTAAGTTATATTCCATCAACACTTCTCATGTCAGAAGTATCTTATGTGGAATTCCTGGATAGAGTGCATGTGTCTGAGACAAAGCTCCGAACAAAAGGCTTATGGGAAGTTCCACATCCATGGATGAATCTCCTAATCCCAAGAAGCAAAATTTCTGAATTTGCTCAAGAGGTCTTTGGCAACATTCGCTCAGAGGGTAGCAATGGTCCCATCCTCATCTATCCAGTCAACAAGTCCAAGTAATTTAACGGAACAAAAAAAATATCAATTTCTTCATATTCAAATATATTGTATTCTAAACCTCGCTGTTCCTTCACATTGCAGGTGGAACAATCGAACATCTTTAATAACCCCAGCAGAAAATATTTTCTATATAGTGGCATTCCTCTCCTCCGCAGCACCATCTTCCACAGGCAAAGACGGCTTGCAACAGATTTTAACCCAAAACCAAAAAATTCTAGATTTCTGCGCCAAGGCTAATCTTGGAGTAAAGCAATATTTGCCTCATTATGGCAAACAAGAAGAATGGCAAGCTCACTTTGGCACTCAGTGGGAAGTTTTCGTACAGAGAAAATCAACTTATGACCCTTATGCAATCCTAGCTCCTGGCCAAAGAATCTTTAGAAGGAAATAAACCTTCGTAAAACTGTATCTAGTCAGGTAAGCCCCAAAATAAACGAAGTGCACGAGAACCATATGGAGCAATGATGCCGATAACTGTAAATCATTAGAAGTCTTAATACGTTGTTGAGTTTCCACAAGCAGCACTAGCTACTAGATCATTTGAGGGTTAATTTCACCAATAGCTTCCAAAGTTATACCCTCATTCAGCGCTATGATTGAACTTCAATTTGTAACTCTAAAATAATTAAACTTTGTTAATCATAATTGTCGCTATGTTCGGCCAAACCATGACCGCAGTATTGGAATAACAACCATATTAGCCTTTTTTTTTTTTTTATTGAGCATTGGGTGGTACAGTTTGACCAATTTCTCTCTTCTCTTTATCTGCCCAATTCTCTCTCTATAATTTTAAGTGGGAGATAATCAAAGAGAAGAAAGAACATGGTCAAACCACATAGGATTACCACTACTAAAATTCTGAATGTAACAAGCTAACATAACAGCCATGTTAGCATTCTAGTCATAGTTTGGCCAAATTCTAGTCAGTCGAAGTGACCTTTAGTGCAATAGTTAACAAAGTTCAACAACCGACAACACTAAAATGAGGTACAACTTCAACCACCATTGGTGAAATTAACCTGACCATTTAACATTACTGTTAATCAAGTTGAAATTTTGAAGTATGTAAATGTTCCAATAAGGAATTGTAGCATTAACCTCAGATTAGGTATTTTAATCATGTCATACAGAAAGCTATCCATATCTAATTTCCATCATTCAATGGGCAAGGAGAAACCACCTGTTTCTTCCAACACAATACCAGTTATGCAAAAAAAAAAAAACATGACATTGTGATAAATAAAGCCAAACAATCCAGTAACATGTAATGCGTATACCACAAAATCTTACGAGCAAAATAATGCCAGAAAAAGTTGACTGCAACAACTCACGGCGTAAGCAATAACAAACAATCTCTTTTCCTTTTGCTGATTCCCTCCAGCCAAGACCAGGTCTGCATATTTCTCTCTGCTGCACTTCATAGTTTCTGGCGTCAAGAGTAGTTGCTTCAAAGTCCATTCAATCACATGAAACAGGAAGAAAGCTACTTATATCATCTCTAGCTCCAAGGCCTCCAGCCCATCTAACATCATCAGTTATGGAATCCTCCATATTTACTTCCCCAAATGTGTCTCCATCAACACGTACATTTTGAGAAACTAGTTCCTTACCTAATTCTCTCAACCATGTTAACGTATTTGCTGTTTCCTGGAGAAGTTGGAACATCTTTTGCATCATTATGGTTGCATTCAGATGCTCCATTTATTGTGCTTCCATTATCTGCATCGAGATGTTCAATAATAGAAAAAACACATGTTGACAAAGGAATTCAAGCTTATGCGTGAAATGTAATAGAAAAAGGAGTTGGGAGTTATTTATTAAAAGAAAAGCGCAAAATCTTTAGTAAAACTCTCAGAAAAATTTCAAGTTTTTAATGTAGAACTGGCACTGACCTTCTGCATTGTATGAAAGTGGAACTATGAAGTTTCTTCAGGTATCAAAAAAAAAAAAATTGTCCAAACCCAATTCAAGAGTTTGACTGCTCAAAGTAAAAGCAATATCATTAAGCTATCAAACCCACTAATAGGGTACCTATATAATAGAATAAGGTAAGAAGCTAGAACTTATTCTAATCGTTATAGCTGAGATCGAGAATGAAAGATTACCTCTTTCTTAATGCTTGGCCTGAGGCCTGGTAAAGCCCTTGGTATGAAGAGATTCTGGCTTCGCGGAGACAAAGCTATATCCTACTTGGATTGTTGCTGTATCGGGGAACAACGAAGCATAGTCTAAAGCTTGCCTTCGCCCACGTCTTCATCTAGTTTAATTTCGAGGCAATCTAAGCCCGAGTGATCCTCCGCGTTCCCAGGCCTAGCCCCACCTGCTTTTAGTTTTGTATCCATCACTTCTCACCAATCTTTCTTTTTGCCTCCTCTACTAAGGGAAATTTAACACTAATCAAATCGAGTTGAGGAATTTAAAGAAGCTAAAAACCTGAATATTAATTTCAAACAGAACTGAATGGTTAAAAATTATTTATATTGCTAACCCTAATTAGTTTGAAATTAAAGCTTAGTTATTATAAAACCTCAATAAATTTTTGCCCCTTTCATTTCAAGGGAAGCATCTTTCTGATGTAAAAGAAAATATAAAGAGAAATGATTATCATTTATTTGCTAATGTCATCTACATGTGATATTAATTTTAATGTGGTTGGTCCAACTACGTAAAAAGAATATTAAAAAAAAAACAACTATGGGGTAAATAATCTCTGCATTAGCTCAAATAAAGCTGCATCTTTTTTTTTTTCCAACAAGTAAAGCAATCAATTTTTGTGGTGTTTTTTATTTGTCTAGAATACATTTTCAGCAGGCCTTATTGATCAAAATCTAGGATACATTTCAGATTCCACAATATTCAATAAGAATATAAAACAATAAATAAATTGAAAACAATTGAATTGCCCCTTTTATTATTTTTTTTTCCATTTTCCTCTGAAAATGCACTTAAGCACTGGTTATATTTCCTCTATCAACAGCTTTAGGCTTAGCAAGTCAGTTTATTCTTTTTAACTACTATTTTGGCAGCTAAAAGAGAATTGGCCGATTGTTAAATTTCAAAATCCTGGCCCCTGCGTAATTAACCTGAAAAAGTCTCTTCTAATTTAGAAAGCTCCTATTAACTTGCATTTCCATAAAGCAAGCACTGTTTTAATTGAGAAGAAGGATGGTCATTCTTAGTAATAATATTAGATTGCATGTTGCCAAAAGAGGAAAAGAGAAAGAGCATTTTATTTACTTCAACTTTTCCCTTTGATAGCATTATTTTTATATGGAGTATGCTAAAATGGAAGCCTTGGCACCTTTACTGGAACAGCACTTGTCTATTCCTTTTTTTATTTATTTTTACTTTTACTAAAAGCAAAGTCTCTTTTTATTCTTTTCAACTTTCATTTTTTTATTTATTATTATTTCAACAATTTACTTTTAATCTCAAACCAATTTAACCATTTGCTTATCAAATTTATTTTAGCTCAAAGTGCACTTTAGCACTCTGTACTTTGGCCTTTTTAACATTAAGGATATTTATTTTATTTTATTGCGATTAAGGATAGGAACTTTAGCTTCATTTGCATTGTAAAGACAAATTGTTAACAGTGTTAAATGACGCTAATATGGCATGCTAATGTAGCGTAATGTATGACGTTGCATGCTAACGTGGCACCTATGACGTGGCTGACATCAACACCACATTAGCAATTTTATGCTATCATTCATTTTGTCACATAAGTGCAAAAAGGTGAAAGTATATGTACTAAATTGTAAAAAAAAAAAAAATTTCAAACCCTAAATGCTAAAAGCACAAAAATTTTAAAAGTATATAAAAACCGATAGAAAGAGAGAGAAATAATGAAAGATAATGAAAGAGGAATGGGGGAGAGAGAGAGGGAGAGATTTGGAGAGTGGGTAGAGAGAGAGAGAGAGAGAGAGGAGAGAGAAATATATATATAGAGAGAGGGAGACAATGAAAGATATGGAGAGAGATAGAGACAGAGTGTCTCTCCCATGCCCCCTCTTTTCATCTCTCCCTCTTCCTTTTTCCCTCACTATGTCTCCATCTCTTTCCATATCTCTCCCGTTCTCTCTCTCTCTCTCTCTCTCTCTCTCTCTCTCTCTCTCTCTCTCTTTCCATCTATGGTGCAAATATAGCAATTATTTTAGTTAATTTTTTTAGTTTTCAATAATTTTAAGTCTCTTTATGATCAATTTCTATTTTTATTAGTAATTTTATTAATTTTCTTGTTCTTAACTTAGCTTTGATATTATAGATTTTGCTTTGGTTTTGATAGTAGGAGTGGCTAAATATTTTAGATAGAAATTTTAATGTAGCTTGACTTAAGTAATTTTATCGATTTTGATCTATTTTCTTTATTTTAGCAATTAATGGTTATTCTTATTTTAATGCTCTTGGGTGTTATGAATAATATTCGAATGATCTTTGGTTCATGATTTGGCTAGGAAGTAAGTTGCAAATCTTGTTAAAATAACTATTAATGTAGATTTTTTTAGCTAAGAGTGGAAACTAAAGTTAAATGCTGTAGGGTGTTATTGATAACTTAGAGTTTTTAATGCTTTGATTAGTTAAATATCTCGAAATTTGAGTTATTTTTGTTAATTAAATGGTTTAATAATGTTTGGGAAGGATTATTAATTACATTTGTATTATTGCCCTTATTAGGATAATTAAATTGAATTTATGACAAATTTGAGTAAAGTTGCATAATGGGTCAAGTAAAATCAGAATCTCTAACTTTTTTAAAATTAGTTTGGATTTATTTTTCTTTGTCTTTGCTTTATATTTTTCAATCAAAGTTAATTTTTGTTAAATTTCTCTTTATTCAAATTAATTCAAAGTATAGATATTAGTAAAATTGGCATAAGTTTTAGTAATAAAAGGCAATGCTTGTGAATACGATATTTTCTCATCATTATATTACTTATGGACGCATATTAGCCGGCACTCTTTATGCAAAAAAGAAAAGCAATTTCAAAAAATTAAGGGAAAAAACTGAAAATGTCAATTCTAAAATTAAAGTGTTTAGAATTTTAATTATGTACAGAGAGTGTCAATGCTTTTCACTCATTAACAACAATAAAAAAATATTAATATATCACTTATCAGTTAATAAATCTTATTATGGCTTATTTTCTTAAATTGAATTTGTAATACCCTCACTATAACAATTCCGTACATTTTACTGTTTCGGTGATTGGTGTCGATACAGACAGCTAAAACGTCTAGAAAAATATTTAGACTAAAGTGAGGAACCATAATTAACTCAAATATTAATAAGAAAAATTTAGGAAAAATTTTAGAAATAAAATACAACCAAGTTAAATGAGTCAGTGCCCTAGCGATGGGTAACCCAGTGAGAAATTGCGGTCTTCGCAGCTAGGAGCCCTAAACCCGGGAGAAAATTCATAAAGTAATTTTTGGGAGAGTCATTGAGGTTTCTATGGCATTAGAAATCCAAGAAAAGGCTTAATTTTTTTTTTAATCGGTACAAACAATTTTAGTCTGTTAAGCCAAACGGAGGACGTTTTGGTCATTACGCCTTCAGAGATGATTTTTGGCTGACTTGTCTAGTTAAGTAAATAATTATTATGATCTAAAATATGAATAAATATTGCTAAAAAAATTTAATTGAAAATGAGTAGAGAAGAAAAGAAAAGAAAATGAAGGAAAATACCTAATTATAATATCATATGATGTCATTTAAATTTCCTCCACCAATCACAATTTATTAAACTTATTAAAAGAGATAAAAGAGACCAAAAATTGACAAACAATCTGCATCTTCAACCTTTGGGCAGCCAAAAACGTAGAGAGAGAGAGAGAGAGAGAGAGAGAGAGAGAGAGAAGAGGTTCCATCATTTTCAAGCTTAAAAGCTTGAATTTCCTCTCCATTTGTTCACCAAAATTGCCAAGTCCCTTCACAAAAATTTGATCTTTCAACTAGAAAAAGCTATTGGCAGCCAAAGAAGAAGAGATTAGGGAGGTTTAATCAAGGTTAAGTGAAGTCCAAAAAGGTTAGTGCCTATACTTACTTCCCTATCTTTTTAATCTTTGTTAGGAAGACAAATTAAATGAGAATTTGTTGTAAAATTGAACAAAACAATTATATTAAAGTGTGTATGAAAATTTACAGCCATGGGAGAAGGATGAAATATGTTGATTTGTATAATTTGAATTGTTTAGAAGTGGTTTGTGATGAGATAACTTGAGTTAGATGTTGAACTATGTGTGCTGGATGAATTAGATGACATGAAAGGTATGAAATGGACACTTTGGAAATTAGGGTTTGTGAAAAATTAGAGTTTTGCTTATGAAATGGTATATTAACCTTGTAATGGTCAACTAGTGACCATTTGAATGTGTGTGAGGAGGAATTGAAGTGAGTAAGGATGTTGGAGTTGAACTTAGGCATGCTGCCCTTGGTGACCTGCAGGACTGGTTGTGAGTCTAGCAGGTTTGGGCAGTTATAATGGAGTTGTATAGGTTCAATTGGTGCAAGGCTAATTGGACATGAAACTAGACACATAATGGCACAACTTTGGTGAAGAAACCCTGCCTAGAAAACCAAACCAAGTTGACCTAAAAATTACCCTAATTCAGGTGACCAACATGCTATCCTTGGAAAATGACTAAATAAATAGTGTTTGTTCAAATGGTCATAACTCAGTGTACAAAAGTTCAATTGATCTGAAATTTTACCAGAAGAAAGCTGAGACATAGCCCTACAACGTTTATGAAGAATATAAATCCAAATTCTGACCTTAACCTAGTCAAATTGCCAACCAAACTTAGGTCACCAAATCTGGCAGAACCAAATTGCCCAGAAATTCTGGGTATAGGTTAATCTGGCCAGTTATGGTAAAATGACCATAACTTCAGCTACAAAACTCCAAATAGAGTGATTCAAAAAAAGAAATGTAACTAGACACAATAAGGAACAACTT
The DNA here is from genome assembly GCF_030052815.1 of Hevea brasiliensis. Taxonomy (NCBI): domain Eukaryota; kingdom Viridiplantae; phylum Streptophyta; class Magnoliopsida; order Malpighiales; family Euphorbiaceae; genus Hevea; species Hevea brasiliensis. The sequence continues at coordinate 102,026,244 of NC_079497.1, forward strand.
TCATGAAGACAACTTTGTCAAATTCCTATTGTACAAATGACCAATGGAACAGTAAACTTAGTACTTGAAATATGAAAATTGTAAAGTAACCAACACTAAGCTTTGAAATAGTATTGGCAACCAATACCAACAACTTTAGAATGCAAAATGTGGTATCTTTGTGAACTTAGGTTCAATAAATTCATTATGTATTAAAAAGTCAACAATTTGAGTGAATAGTAATGTAAATAGTAATATAACGATACAAAGTGTAAGAACTATATTGTTAAAGGGAAATTAAGGCCATAAATTTGAAATCCATGAAATGTTCATGGATTGCTTGAAACATGAAAAGTCACCTAATTGATATGAATAGGTAGTTAGCGCTTATATGCCCATCACAAATAGAATTAATAAAATGTATAAATGAGAAAGGAAAAATGTTTTGAATACAATGGTACATGTGAACCATTGTTTTGAATTGTGATCAATATGAATAACATAATGAATGAATAAATGAACCATATTAATGTATGAATGAGACATTAATTCTTATTATTATAGAAAGGAAAAGTACTTTGAGTACAATGATATAAAAGGATAATTGATGTGAATTGTGATCATATATATGATCAAATGAATGTACACATTATAATTGAAAATTATTATGAAATAATGAAGTCATAAAACACAATATATTAATATTTAATGATATTATGTGCCCTTGTATTGCCTAGACATGTGTGTCAGATTGGATAGTTTGGCATGCTAATAGAGTATTGTTTTAGTAGTATTGCGAAAGGCTTTATGCTCATATTAATGGCTTTATGCCCGTATTCATGGCTTTATGCCAACATTCATGGCTTTTATGCCCGATTATGTGTTGTCATAGCTTTTTAGCCATATTGACTGCATACGTGGCTGACGTTCTGCGTCCCATGATATGACGGCTCGAGGCACCGCGGTGTCCAGTGCTAACGACCCGTTATCCAGTTTAGTCAGCCTGTCGTAGGTTACTTGGGCATTCTAATTTATTAAAATAAATTGTGAATATTAGCAATTAAAAATGCTAGAAAGTAAATAAATGAAAAGAAGTTCTGAAATAAATTAGATTAGCTCCAAAAATTTGTTCCTTATAATGATTTGAAGTAAATTAAACTTGTTCTAAAAATTTTAAATGTTACGAAATGATTGTAAACAACTTAGAAAGTATAAAGGAAGTGATAAAAAGACTGTAGAAGAATTATAACTTAAATAACATTACAAATGTGACTTTCATAAGAATATAAGTATAAATTTTAGATTTATTTGTACATTATACAAATGATTATTGTAAACTTATGACAAAAGAGATTCTAGAGAGCAACATAAATGACGAAAAATATACTGTATGGAAAATTTCATATGAACCCAGTAAAATTCTTGAATATAGAAAATATGCTCCAATTATTTTTATTTGTATACATTGTTTCTTGTCATATTATTGCATCACTAAGCAGCAATGCTTAGCGCGATGGATTTGTTTCCTCATGCAGGTACTGAAGATAAAAACCAGTGGATATTAGACTGGAGAATTTAGAGTCTAGATCTGCGGAAGTGTCAGAAGTGTACAAGGTTGTCACTTCCTCAGCAATGCATGTAGATAGGGTCCATATAGATCATATTTTGTATTTTGTACATTATAATTAGTTATTATTTGTAATGTAAACTATGAATTGTATGTTGAAATATAGATTATAGATCTGTAATTAATTTGTAGATCATATAAATTATGAAATTATGTAATTATTTTGTAAATTATGTAAATTAAGGAAATTTGAAAATTTTGCTTATGTAATTTGAGAATGTTTACATATGAATTGAGTATGAATAAATTTGTATAAATGAGCATGTGAATTACAAGAATTGAATGTGAGATGAATATGATGAGCATGAATGATATTTTTATTGTAAAATATTATTGAAAATTTCAAACTGGTGAATAGTAAAATACGTTAACTGATAATAAAATATGAGAAACTCCACTGGTTTCTCTTTGGAAAAATAATTGATATTAAAATATAACGAGATCAAATTATTAAAATAATAAAGTAAGATAAGATAGGATGCTCCGGCACCGAATGTAGCACACTTCGCTCAGCTATACTGTAGTCGAGTGAGGGGTGTTACAGAATTAACTTATAGATGGGTTGACATTCTTATTAAAAAAGGTAAAAAAATTTTTAAAAGTTAAAAAATGATGGAATAGTGGCAATCCTAAAATTGAAGTGTTTAGACTTTAAATTGTATATAAAGTATCTATGTGCTTTTGACTCATTAAAAAAAAAAATTAAATAAAAGATATCACTTATCCGTTGATAATTGATAGAAATTATTTCGTAAAAGTTTATAAAATTATGCCTTAATATTATTTATTTTTCTTGATATGGTGAAATTAGTTTTTTTCTATAATTTTATTGTATAGTTTGTACTTTGTATCTTTAAATTTAAAGAATTATTATTGATTTATATTTTATATTTTATATTTTATTTTTTGAATTAAGGTATATATTATAAAATTTTAAAAAGAATTATAGATAAAAAAAAGCCCTAAAAGGGTATTTAAAAGTGAAGGAGGACACATGATAAAGTCATGGAGGAGAATTGGTATTGGTTAAATTGACACTTTCGTACAAATTAGAAATCTTTGAATAAAAAAATTATAGAAGAAAAAAAAAAAGGAAGCACTGTTACTAGAACAATGTTTCCGTATAATAATAATAATAATAATAATAATAATAATAATAATAATAATAATAACGTTTACGTTTTAGTATATATAATATTAATTATTAATTATTTTTTATGTTTCCGTTTTAGTATATATAATATTGATTATTATTTATTGTTTATTAATTATTTTTAAGTTTATGATTACTTAAATTAATTTTTTTAAAATTTCATTGCATTAATTTAATTAGAAGCATGGATAGTATTTATTAATTATTTTTAGGTAATTATTATTGGAAATTAATTGATGGAGATTAACAGTGGTTACTTACTATTATAGCAAGTACGTAAATTTAAGGCACATACACAATCACATAATCATATAGTATAAGAAAAGAGAAAAATAACAACACATGATTTATGTGATTCGACCGTAAGGTCCACGTTCACGAGCAAGACAAGATAAAAAGATTTATTATGATGAAAAGAGTAAGATGCAATCACTTAGAACTCTCAAATCCTATCAGCAAGTACCCTTCGCTATCATAACAAACTTCACTTTTTATTCTAATTAGGTTGCAATGCGAAACTTTCGAATCGGGTCATAATTAAGGTCCATGAAAGATATATTCAAAATTTGAGTCACATTAAAATAATAATTTTTTTCCTTGGCTTGAATTCCCTCCATCATCAACAAAATCACCATAACACTCTATCTTGTGATATTTCCTCGCAAGTGCACTACTGAACACAACAAAGACTAAACAAGTCTAGGTAATGCCTAAACTTGCTGACTGGGACTCCCTTGGTCATCATATCTACTAGATTATCATGTGTAGAGACTTTCTACACAACTATAATCTCCTAAGATATAATGTCCCGAATAAAGTTATATATGACATCAATGTGCTTAGTTCGCTCATGGTACATCTGATTCTTTGCGAGGTGTATTGCACTCTGGCTGTTATAAAACAATGTTGGCTTATTTTATATCAACCCAAGATCACTCACCAAACCTTACAACCATATAACTTTCTTTATTGCCTCTGCTAAAGCCATATATTCAGCCTCTGTGGTAGATAAAGCAATTGTAGCTTACAATGTTGCCTTCCAACTGATAGCATTTCTAGAGAGAGTAAACAAATAACTTATTAGAGATCTCCTTTTGCCTAAGTCCCCCACAAAATCTGAATCTACATAGCCAATAACTGAATCACTCATCTTGGCCCTGTCAAATATCAAACCAACATCTATAGTATCCTTCAAATACCTCCAAATCCATTTCACTACTTGCTAATGCTCTTTCCTAGGATACACCATGTATCTATTCACAACCCTAACTGTATGTGAAATGTCAGGTCGGGTACAAATCATAGCATACATGATTCTACCTACAGCACTTGAACAAGGAACACCTCCATCTTCTCATATATTTTTGGTGACATGTTTGTAGATAACTTGAATGGGTAGCAAATGGAACATTCACAAGCTTAGCATTATTCATGTTGAAATGCTTAAGCACTTTCTTAACATAGGCCTGCTAAGATAAGAAAAGCTTCTCAACACTTTTATTCCTAGTAATTTCCATTCCAAACATATTCTTTGCAACACCCAAATCATTTATCTCAAACTCATCACTCTACTGCTTTTTTAGAATGCTAATTTGTGACATGCTTTTAGCAGCAATAAGGATGTCATCCACATACAACAACAAATAGACAAAAGAATCATCTGAAAGCTTCCTATGATGCACACAACTGTCATATGAACTATGAATAAAGCCATTACGAATCATGAATGTATCAAATCTTTTGTACCACTGCCTAGGTGACTATTTCAGACTATATAAAGATTTCTTAAGCAAGCAAACATGGTTTTCCAATACCTGGAATGATAAATCCCTCAGGCTAACTCATATAAATTTGCTCCTCTAACTCACCATGCAAAAATACTATCTTCACTTCTAGTTGCTCGAGCTCTAGATCATGAAGAGTAACCATAACAAGTAAGATCCTGACAAAACTATGCTTCATAACTAGATAAAACACTCTATTAAAGTCAATCCCCTCCCTTTGAGTAAAGCCTTTTGCTACCAACCATGCCTTATATCAAGGTGCTTCATCCCCTGGAGTGGTGCCTTCCATTTTTTTGAACACCTATTTGCAGCCTATCACTTTTTGTCCCTTAGGCAACATTATAAGGTCCTAAGTCTGATTCTTGTGAAAAGATTCAATTTCTTCACCCATAATACTGACCCATTTATTTGTATTTGAACAAGAAATAACTTTTCTATAATTGTTGGATTCATGCACATCAACTATCTCAGTAACTAATAAGGCAAACACCACTAGATCTGCATATGCATATCTCTGCGAAGGTCTGATCTATTTTATCTCTCTACTAGTTGTAATGCTATATGGTTCATGTTGCTATTGCCCAATGCATCCTCTTATTGATCAGGATCTTGCACCTCATCCTCTGAATCACTGGATTAAACTGTTGAAGTATTAATCTCAAGCTTTACTTATTCTCTGACACTGTGATCTGATTCTACTATTGATTTTTCCTTCTGACTATCCAATGAGTAGAATCATTAAATGTCATATCCCTATTGATAATTAATCTTAGAGACTTTGGATTATTGCACCATAATATGCAGCCTTTCACTTTAGATGCATACCTTAGAAATATGCATTTTCTTACCCTCAGCTTAAGTTTACCATCCCTTACATGAGCATAAGCAAGGTAACCAAACACTCTTAGCTAAGAATAATTAGCAGGTGAACTAGACTAGATCTCAAAAGGAGTTTTGCACTCAATAGCTGTAGATAAAGATCTATTAATTAAGAAACAAGTTGTATTAATTGCTTTAGCCTAGAAATCCTTTTCCAAATCTAAATGTGAAAGCATGTTTCGTGCTTTATCACAAAGCATTTTGTTCATGCGTTCTACAATACCATTCTGTTGTGCTATCCTTGTAAGTGCTATATCTCACTATACCTTCATTGCTGAAGAATGCATCAAATTTTTGCAAAATGAGAACACCTACACGAAGCCTACAACACCAAGAGTTAGAATATAATTTTAATTTAATTAAATAAACTCAGTAAAGACTCAAAAAAATACTACAAAGTCCATAAGACCCATCGAAATTTTGGTGTTAGAAAAATTTTACACAAAGTAGATTAATAATATAAAATTACATATTAAATAAATGCGGGTACTTGCTGTGCATATCCTGCTTTGACTCCTAAGTGCATTCCTCCATAGATTGGCTCCACTACAGAACTTTAATCATAGGGATCTGCTTTGACCGAAGCTGTCTCATCTAATAGTCCACTATAGCTACTAGTTGTTCCTCAAAGGTCAGATCCTCATTTAACTCCATTGTATCTAGTTGCAGCATATGAGAAGGATCGAGAACTTACTTCCTAAGCATGGAAATAAGGAATACTGGGTGGACATGAGAAAGGCCTGGTGGCAACTCCAACTAGTGGGCAACTTGCTCCTACTTTGTTTGTGATCTCAAAAGGTCCTATGTAATGGGGTGCCAACTTGCTTTTCTTTCCAAATCTCAATACCCCTTTCATAGGAGAGACCTTTAAGAATACATAGTCACCCACTGTAAATTCCACATCCTTCTGTCTAGGATCTGTATAACTTTTCTGCTTGCTGAAAGATGTCTTTAAATGTTTTCTAATCAAAGGAATCATCTCTGAAGTATACTGCGCTAGGTCCAAATCATGTACTTTCGCCTCTCTAACTTTTGTCCAACACAGAGGGGATCTACACTTCCTGCCATACAGTGCTTTATAGGGCACCATCCCAATACTAGAATGATAGTTGTTATTATAGGCAAACTCCATCAATGACAGTTGATCATCCCATTAACCTCCAAAATCCAGGACACAAATACAAAGCATATCCTCCAATGTTTGCATTGTTCTTTCAGATTGCCTGTCTGTCTGAGGGTGGAAAGTGTATTAAAGTTTAGCTATATGCCAAATGCCTCCTAAAGTTTCCTCTAAAATTAAGAAGTGAACTGGTGCCCTCTGTCAGATATTATGAAAGTAGAAACTCCATACAATTTGACTATTTCCTGGATGTACACCTTTGCATACTGAGCAACAGAATAGGTAGTCCGTACAGGAAAAAATGAGCTAACTTAATCAGATGATCCACAATCACTCATATAGAGTCATACCTACGTGTAGTATGAGGTAAACTAATCACGAAGTCTATGGTGATCATTTCCCACTTCCACTCTAGGATGGGAATCTCCTGCAACTTGCTTGATGGCTTCTAATGCTTAAACTTTACTTTCTGACAAGTTAGGCTCTTGGACACAAAATCTGCTATGTCTCTCTTCATGTCGTTCCACCAGTACCTATCTTTCACATCATGGTACATCTTTGTAAATTCTGGGTGAAAACTATAAGGCATATAATGTGCCTTCGGCATTGTAACACCATCACTGTATCCATTCTGTACATTCTACTGTTCCGATGATCGGTGTTGGTCTGGACAGCTAGAACATCTGAAAAAATATTAAAACTAAAGTGAAGAACCATAATTAACTAAAATATTAATAAGAAAAATTTAGGAAAAATTTTAGAAATAAAATAAAACCAAGTTAAATGAGCCGGTGCCCTAGCGATGGGTAACCTAGTGGAAAGTTGCGGTCCTCGCAGCTAGGAGCCCTAAACTCAGGAGAAAATTCATAAAATAATTTTTGGGACTCCAAAGAAGAGTCATTGAGGTTTCTATGGCATTAGAATACCAAGAAAATGCTTAGAAAAATTTTTAGATCGGTACAGACGATTTTGGCTCAATAAGCCAAACGGAGGCCATTTTGGTCATTTCGTCTTCAGAGATGATTTTTGGCCGACTTGTCCAGTTAAGTAAATAATTATTATGAAATAAAATATGAATAAATATTACTACAAATCAAATTGAAATTGAGTAGAAAAGAAAAGAAAAAAGAAAATTAATTAAATAGGAAATTATGACATCACATGATGTCATTAGTGTGCCTCCACCCAATCACATGGTGACACGTGGTTATAACTCACTTAAAATGAGTTAAATGGGCAGAAATGAAAGAAAAAAAAAAAATCAGATTTCTTTTTCCTTTCTTCTTCCATTTGAAGCACTCCCTTCTCCCTTCCACCATTAAAGCTTCACCAAGCTTGAGTTCACCACCCAGATCACCCCAAAACCCTAGCTTCCCTTCACAAATATTTACCCTTACACCTAGAGCAAGTCTTAGGCAGCAAAAAGAAAGAGAAAAAGAGGAGTTCTCAAGATTTAGGAATTAGCTAAATCAAGGTTAGTGTCCAAACTTTTGCTATTTTTGATTAAATTCATGTTTAATGGCATGAAGTAAGTAGGAAATGTAAGAAAACAAGATAAAAATGTGTGTGTGTGCACTCTAAAAATTTTGGCAGCTAGGGTTGGTTAGGGTTTGGTGATTTTGCTTGATAGCAAAGTGGTGATGAGCAGCCCTTGATATTAAATGAGTGATTGAACATAGTTGTATAAGTGAAATGCAAAGATTATGTATGTATGAACATGAAAAATTGGACATTTAAACATCATTAGGGTTTGCTCATGCAATGGTATGTTAACCTTGTAATGGTCAATTAGTGACTATTTGAATGTGAGTGAGAAGGAATTGAAGTGAGTAAGGAGGTTGGAATTGAAATTAGGTGTGCTGCCCTTGGTTACCTGCAGGACTGGGTGTGAGTCTAGCAGGTTTGGGTAGCTATAAATAGAGTTGTAGAGGTTCAATTAGTGCAAGTCCAATTAGATATGAAACTAGACACATAATGGCACAACTTTGGTGAAGAAACCCTGCCCAGAAAACCAAACCAAGTTGACCTAAAAATTGCCCTAATCTGGGTAACTTGCATTCTGCCTGGGCAAAATGACCAAATGAATAGTATTTATTCATTTGGTTATAACTCAATGTAAAAAGGTCCAATTGACCTGAAATTTTACCAGAAGATAGCTGAGACATAGACCTACAACTTTCATGAAGAAACTAAACCCAAATTTTGACAATAACATATCCAAAAATTGACCTGCAGTTAGTGCACAAAACCTATAGAATTGGTTTTGCCCAGAAAAATCTGAAAAATTGCAATCCGGCCAGTTATGGTGTTTAGGCCATAACTTGAGCTAAAAAACTTCAAATGAAGTGATTCAAAAAAAGAAATATAACTAGACAAAATAAGGAACAACTTTCATGAAGACAATTATATCAAATTCCTACTGTACAAAAGACCAATGGAATAGTAAACTTAATGCTTGAGATCTGAAAATTTTGAATAACTAACGCTAAGCTTTGAAATGGTATTGGCAACCAATACCAACAACTTTAGAATGCAAAATGTGGTATGTTGGGGATATTAGAACCAATATACCAATTATCTATGGAAAAGTCAACATTTTAGTTGACTAATGAAATGAATAGTAACCTTACATGTAAAGTACAAATATTCAAGAAATGATTTTGTAATATGCCCTAGTAGGCCTAATATGATTGGTTTGGATAGGTTGGCATGCCAATAGGGTTCTGATAGCAGTATTGCGTATGATGTATGGCTTTATTGCCATTCTATGATGATAGCCTATGGCTATACTGATTATGATGTTATACTTGGCTTTATGCCTTATTGCTTTTATGGCTTATTAGCCATTCTGTTTGCACACCGGGAGACACATTGTGACCGATGGTGTGATGACCCGAGGTACCTGGTACCCAGTGCTAGTTTACCCGTTTATCCAGTCGAGTCAATTTGTATAGGTTACTTGGGCATGGAAAAGTATAATTGTAATTGAATTGATTACTAAAGAAAATAAGGAAATTAAATATCAAGAATTATGACAATAAAATAAAGAAGCTCAAAATCATGAACAAAGCAATTAACAAAATGCATGAAGAAGTTAATATCATAAAATGTAATTAGCCCTCAACTAAACGATAAGTTAGTAATTATTCTTTTTTTTTTTATGAACATAATAACTAGGAAATTATTATTTTTATTTGCATATTATATTTTTCTTGTATTATTAGCACCGCTAAGCTTTATGCTTAATGCGTTGCAAAATACTGAAGATTTGGACAGAGGGCCCAATAGACCAAAGATTAGGTAAGGCCGTTCACAGTTCTGCATAGTATCCATGTCACCTCACAGATTATAGTGTATTGTTAGGACACTAGGTCCCATTTTGTATTTTTGTGATTTTTGTAAGTTTCGTAATTAAACTCTTATTTATCATGTATATTTGAAACATATGTAATATAACTTTGTATTAATGTAAGTATTTAAAACTTTGTGTTTATAAATAACATATGTGAATTTATTTATGATTTGAGCATGATGATGATGTGAAATGAATGAATGACAAATGGAGGAATTGTTAAGAAATTGTTGTAAATTGATGTGATACAAATGGAGTTTGAGAATGATTGGAAATTATTGGAAGTGTTTTTCACAGGTTCCGAAGAACTGTTTTATCCATTTTTAGCTGGTACTCCACCGGATTTTCTATAAAATTTTTGGAACCCCAAATGAATTTATAAATTCAATAAAAGAATTAAATGAGTTAAATTTCACAAATTGCACTTCATATCCATGAAGAAATAAATTAAGAAAAAATAAAAAATATAGTGTTCTGGTACACTGTGTGGCATATCTTGCTTGGCTACACTGTAGACGGGTAAGAGGTGTCACAGGCATAATCTCATTTCTTAGGTTGTCCACATCTGGCACACCTTGGAGCGTTGCATAATGGTACCATCTCTATTAAACCTAAAATCACAATCTTCTCCCTGCTGTACTCTTTCTACAATCTGCATGAATTGTGGGTCCCGGTGCTAGGAAACCTTAATCCTGTTCCACAGATTCGGCCTTACTTTGAAATGTGCCCAAAGTGCAACCGAATCCATTATATCCAAGATCAAACCCTGATCCATCAACTCATGCAAATCCCAAATCAACGATTTCTTTTCTGCTGATATATGTGTTAGGCTGCTAGAAGACTTTCTGCTCAAAGAATCTGCCACCACATTCGCTTTACTTGGGTGGTACTGGATGGTGCAATCATAGTCCTTCAAAAGTTCCATCCATCTCCTCTACCTTAAATTTAAATCTCTCTGTTGAAAGATGTACTTTAAACTTTTATGGTTAGTGTATATCTCGTACACTTCACCATACAGATAGTGCTTCTAGATTTTTAGTGTAAAGACTATAGGTGCCATTTCTAGGTTATGAGTGGGGTAGTTTTGCTCGTGTTTCTTTAATTGCCTCAAAGTATAAGCCACCACTTTACCATGCTGCATCAAGACACACTCCAACCCCACTTTAGAAGCATCATAATACACTGTATATCCTTCTCCATTCGCAGGCAAAGTCAACACAGGAGTTGTAGTTAAACAGTCCCTAAGCTTCTAAAAGCTTTCCTCACACTCATCTGACCAGAAGAACGGAACATTCTTTCGTATCAACCACATCAAAGGAGCTGCTTTTTTGGAGAAATTCTGCATAAGATGCTTGAAATAGCCTGCTAGGCCTAGAAAACTCCACACCTCAGTGACTGTGGTAGGCTTAAGGGGATCCACCTGAATACCTTAACTAGAGACCACATGTCCGAAGAATGAAATACTCTCTAGCCAGAACTAACACTTCAAAAAGCATACAATTAATGCTCCCTCAAGGTCTGCAATACCATTTGTAGGTGCCAAGCATGTTCTTCCTCAATTCAGGAATACACCAAAATGTCATCTATAAAAACAATGACAAAGTGACCTAGGAATGGCCTAAACACCCTGTTCATTAAATCCATAAAGGTTATTGGTGCATTAGTGAGTCCAAAAGACATCACCAGGAACTCATAATGACCATACCTTGTCCTAAATGTTATTTTTAGTACATCCTCACTTCTGATCCTCAGCTGGTAGTAGCTCAACTGTAGGACTATTTTTGAAAAATATCTTGCTCATTATAGCCGATCAAATAGGTCATCAATCCATAGGAGTGGATATATATTCTTAATTGTCACTTTATTCAGCTATCTGTAACTAATACATAGCCTCAATGATCCATATTTCTTCCTCACAAATAAAATGGGAGCACCCCTAGGTGAAGTACTTGGCTGGATGAATCCCTTGTTCAAAAGCTCTTATAGCTACTCCTTCAGTTCTTTCAGCTCTGTTGGTGCCATCCTATAGGGTGGCATAGAAATGCGGTTTGTACCTAGCATAATATCTATACAGAACTTTATTTCCCTATCCGGTGGTAATCCAGGAAGCTCCTCAGGAAATAAATCCACAAATTCCCTAATAATAGGTACATTCTCTACATCAGTACCTTTAATAGATATGTCCCTCACTAGCGCTAAATAACCCTGACATCGACACCTCAACATCTTTTTGGCACAAATGGCTGACACTAGCTTGTATGGAGCTACACTTCTATCGTAATCAAAACTAAATTCTTCTACCTTAGGAATATGAAAATACACTTTATTTCTACAATCCAAGGTGGCATAATGAGTTGACAACCAATCCATGCCTAAGATCACATCAAAATCCATCACCGATAAGGGAACTAAATCTTCCTGGAGGATCTTTCCTTCCACTACTACTAGGCTATCTGGAAAAACCATGTCCACATCAATATTATCACTAAGAGGGGTAGCCATAGATAGGGGACACTTTAAAGTAATAGGATTTCTACCCAATCTCAGAGCGAATATAGGGGAAATAAATGAGTACATAACACCTACGTCTATCAAAACACGAGCCTCAAAAGAATAGACTGGAAGAATACCCGCTACCACAACATTTGAAGCCTGAGCATCCTAGTGTGTCAAGGTGAAACACGAGCCTGACCTCTGCCATGAGATGTAGAATCCTGAAACTAATTCCTACCACCAGATCTACCTCCAAAACTGCGTCCTCCCTGTCCACAGCCCTGCTGGCCACTAAACTAATTGCCTACCATACTAGAAGTAACATGGTGTAACTGGCGAGGTACATTAGCAACAAAACCTTGAGACCCCATCTAATACTTGCTAAACATAAGGCATTCTCTGGAAAAGTGACCCAACTGGCCACATCTAAAGCATCCACCTAAACTCATCAAGCAAGGCCCTAAATTACTTTCCCTCACTATGTACAAGGCATAAAAGAGGACCTTGATCCAGATCCAAAACTATTATAGCCCGAGCTCTACCCACTGTTGGAACCATAACCTGATCTGAACCCCCTAGATTTATGTCTGAGGCCACCTTTCTTGTTACCTCTAGTTTTGCCATTATAGTGACTCTAGCTACCACCACCCATGGCACTCATATAGGGTGTACTAGATGACCCTTCAGCTCTGTTCTTCTTTGCTCTACCACCATCATCACCCGTGTAATTGATTTCTATCTGTCGGGCCTATCCACTACCACATCAAAAGATTAGTCCGACAGCATAGCCAAGTTCACATATCTCTTATTTAGCCCCTTAAAAAATCTCTTCACCTTTATATTTCAGTGGCCATAGCAGTTGGAGCATATCTGCTCAATTCCGAAAACTCGGAAGCATATTCATCCGCTGGTCTCCCATTCTGTCTTAAAGCTTCAAGGGCCTTCTATTCCTGATCCTGAAGTTCTTTGGTATAAACCTGTTTATAAAAAACTCTACAAATTGTGCCCAAGATAGCTCTTCAATCTGAGGGAGCACATAATTAATCATCCATTGCCTCGGCACAGGTCCCAACACATGCTGTACACATTTTATCAGTCTCCTATCAGTCAGCTATATCTCCACTCTTGCCTGTTTGCAAGAGTAGTATCATAAATTCCAAGCATCAATGTCTTAAAATTAATTATCTGCTTATATGGTTTAGCTTTTTGAACTAGGGGTTACTATTGTGAAGAGTGAACCATATATTGGGCTATCATATATATAGTCCTTTGTAGACCTGCTAGGGTGGCTGCCATCGGATCCTTAGGCTATAAATGACTATTCTTGAGGTTGTGGTTACTCTTTCACCTGAGTAGCCCTGGGTCTCCTACCTCACCTTCTTGGGGCTGGTGCCTCATCCTGTGTCGATATGTCATCTGGCACCTCAGGCTTTGGTGCTATGGCGGCTCTCCTACCTCTACGCATTCTTCTTGAAATTTAGCAATATTAGCCCATAAATCCAACACATCATAATATACACATTTGCATATTTATAAACACACACAGGTACACAAGGCAGGAACTAGATGTAAGGATAACAAAACAAAGATGGATATGGACCCTATACTTTGCATGTGAGCTTCTAACAATACTCTTTTTAAAATCCTAAATGTACACTTCCCATGAATCTGAAGCTTAAGCTCTGATACCAACTTTGTCATGACCTGAAATTTGTGTTGGACTTGGGTCAGTATAAGGCCTCCAAATCCTATCATAAGCCTAACTATTCCTAGCCCAACCATAAGGCCTACAACTATAGTCCAATTTTAAGAAAATAAATGGATAGAGTTTGACCATAAATTAGACTATCCAACGGGGAGTTTTAGCTCACCCGACCTGTAAACACAAAATAGCTCAATTTGGAGAGGTCAGCTTATCCTTACAATCCTCATGCAGATAAATAATCCAATGGGAGCTCAGCTGCCTCATCCAAGCACAATCACATAATAAGTTTACAACACCCAAATGAATGAGTTATCATAATCCCAAAAAAGATTAATACACTACTGATACATGTGGAGTTCTAGAAAATAAAATAAGGAAATAAAAACATAATTATACTTCTTTTGGTAAATCTGTGAGAAAGAAAGTAGGTTATTCTCAAAGAGCCCTCCTGTCACCTGAGGACAAATAGTTGAAAAGGAGTGAGCATTCAACTCATAGAGTAAGATATTGATTTTAAATATAATTTCTATAACTATCAAAGCCTAATGCATTCCTATGTATGAAATACAACATACACACATATTTCCAAACAAATCAAATAATATTTGCAAAAAACATAATTTGGAGCACTCACACACCCGTGTGTCACATCCATGTATATATATATATATATATATATATACATATGTGGGAGCTAATCCCTTATACAGCTCTCTTAGTTCTAACACCTACTAGTGAGATCAACTCAAACAGGCCTTTCTCTTAATAATCCAAATGCGAGCATCAGCGAGATCAACTTAAAGCCATACTCACCCCGACTTATCCACATATAAGAATTAGATCCCAATGAGTCAAGCTCCAACCGCGATTACCTATCCCACCTATATCCATAATCACACCACACGCACGCCAGCACACGCACGCAGCTCTAAATTACCTTAAAGCGACATCCAGAACAATTTCATCAAATAAAAATGCAACATAAGGCATGCCTAGTATTTAACTACATACATATATTTGGAAGTGAATGCATGAGCATGCCTTTAATATATAATAATATTGAAATTATAAATAAAATCAATATCTACTCACTGATCCACCAGATATCATTGCGGTGGCTGAGAGGAAGAAGAAGCCTATCCTTGATCACTTAAACAATTATATTATGAATTTATCAGCACTAACACAAAGCAAGAATTTAAAGAATCAAAGACATCCTAATTTATGCCTGAAATCCAGCAGAGTTTTTCTTGTACCTAGGATGTACCCAACCTGCAAAGTAATTCAAATAACACTTTTAAATCCAAAGGCCTTAGGCCCACATTCTAACAACATCATATGGCCCCTCTTGGGCTCACCAAACCAGACAAAACTCATATAACCAGACAATTCAGCTATAGGCTTAAAACGAGCATTTTGTAGAAACCATCCAAACTAACTCTAAAAATTCTATAAACATGCCCCATGGTTCTTAGCAATGCTATAATACTATTGCAAAAGGATTTATAATTTTCTGGCTATCCATAAATATTTTATGAATTTTATTCTAAACTCGGTATTAGGTAAAAAGGCCATTTCGGAGTTTGGGTTTATCTATGCTAATTCTGACACCTGGAATGCGTCTGGGGCATCTGAAAATGGTGGGAAGCACTGTAATATTGACCCACTTTGGAAGTGGGTCTGGCAACCCACCTGTCCGGCCCGAAAATGCAATTCCAGCCGCTGATGGAATTTTTGCGAAACGAGAATACCTACATGAAGCCCACAATATTAGGAGTTAGAATATAATTTTTATTTAATTAAATAGACTCATTAAATGCCCGAAAAAACACTACAAAATTCATGGGACCCACCAAAATTTCGATGTCTGAAAATTTTGAAATTGATATCGTTGCGAAGCTCTCACCGAGTAGAGCGTGCTGGTGGTCTTGAAATCTCCGTGGGGTTCATGGCTTAGGAGAAATATACCCTAAAATTCGAAATGAGCTAAAACTTCCCAAGCGCACAAATCGCCCGATGAAAATTGGCATACTAGTTGTCTATGGAAAGTTCTCGAAGAGTAGTACACGAAGGGGACTGGACTCGGTCCGATTGGTGGCCGGATTAGGCAGAATCGAGCCAGGAAGCTGAGGCATCGCACGACTTGAAGGGGAGTCTTTGGAGTGGTTTTCCGGCCAGCTGGAGGGGTGGCCAGTGGTGGGGAAGGTGATCGGAGATGCGCTAGCATGTGGGGGAGGCTTGGGGGGTGGTCAGTCGGTGGTGGGGGAGGGATGAGAGAGAGAAAAGAGAATAAGAATGGGAGGGAGAGGTGACGGGCGAGAAGGAAAGGGGAAGGGAAAAATAATACTAGTCTGATTCGACCGGTTTAATTTGGTCCAATTTGATTCGGCCCGTTTGATTTAAGGTATCCGAAATTTGATTTTTACTTTGCCTTGAAACTCAAATTGAGGCCCAAAAATTTTAAAAAAATTACAAAAAACTCAAAAAAATTTGTGGAGTCCAAATATATTTTTAAACTTGCCACGTGGTCTTTAAATTAATTTTTAAAAATTAATAAAATTAATTATCTCAAAAAATAAAAATCCGATTTCGAAAACCCAAAGAACTCAAATTAAACGACATAATATTTAATACATTAAAATATTATAATTTTACACATAAAATAATTATTTAAAAATTCAGGTATTATAAAATCATTTTTTTATTGTTTACCTATTTCTCTAAGGACTACTACATCGTGTAAAGATGCTTCTATTATATGGAAGAGGAGAGGGTAGGTAAATAAACAACTCTTTTGTATGAACAGAGGTAAAATTAATTCATAAACTGCAATCAATATGATTTGAAATAACAATAATAATCTGATAATAGAATAACATAGTAAACAACCAGCAACTAACATAGGGAATTATTTTGAAAACAAAGTCAAGCAATTAAAAGTAGATAATTGTGAGTCTTAAGGAGTGAGTTTGAAAACTAAACTAGGCAAGCAAAGATAAGATAATAATGAGTCTATTTACATTCAATTTCTTTTGACTACTACATCATTATTCTTCCATTCCTGTGCTCTCAAGTCAATTAGCTTTTTTGCTTATTTCTTTCTTTGCTTTTTTTAGCACTTCATGTTCTTTGGCTCTTGCCTTCTCTTCTTTTAACATTGGTTCTTTCTTTTTAAACCTTTTGTTTTTATCATCCTAATATATTTTATTACTAAACTAATGTTAAAAATGAATCATATTAATAAAGTATTTTTTTTTATATCTCATGTTTGTCGCTGCGTTTGTCCAAATCTTCTAATTTCATCTTAGGCAATTCCCTTTTGCAGTCTTTGCAAATAAAAATTCTGCAAGAAAAAGAATATTATCAAATTTAAGATAAATTTACATCTCGCAGCTACCTTAAATGAAAGCAAATTCTTTTGCCATCGCAAATTATCTATAAAAAAAAAATTGAAAGCAAGATATTTCTATTAAAAATTTTCTATTAAAAAAAATGAAATCAAGATACTTTTATAAAAAAAAAAAAAAAAAGTGAAATCAAGATAATGTAAATGAAATTAAGATATTTCTATAAAAGTAAAAATGAAATCAAGATAAAGCTAATATAATAATTTAAAAGGTTAATGACTCGTATTCTAATAATTTAAAATGTTATTTTTTAATTGGCCCAATTAAATTAAAAAATTAATAGCTCATATTTTTTTAAATTTTTTTTAAGTAATAAAAAGGGAATTTAAAAAGAATCCAATTAAGGGTTAGGCACAGAAGACAATTAGATTTGAATATTACATCTATCATTGGTATTTTATATCTAAATATTATATCCGTTATTAATTGGTATTTTTTTATTGACCCAATTGAAAAAAAAATTAATGAACTAATATTTTAATTATTTAAAATGTTTTTTTTTTTAAAACAAAGTGGCTCCATTAAAATCACGAGTAAAACATTTTTATTACTCGCCTATCTCTCTACCTAAAAACTACTACATCATGTAAAGATACTTCTATTATATGAAAGAAGAGAGGGAAGGTAAATAAATAACTCCTTTACATGAATAGAGGTAAAAATCCATTCATTTATAAACTACAATCAACATGATTTAAAATAACACTTACAGTTTCATAACAAAATAATAGAACAAACAATCAACAGCCAACATAGGGTGTGAGTTTAAAAATCAAACCAAGCAATTAATGTGAGATAATTAGGGGTCCTACGTGAGTGAGTTTGAAAACCAAATTAGGCAAGCAAGTATGAGATAATACTTTCATATCTTTTTCCCATTTTTTAAGAGGTAGGCTCAAGCGCGGATTTCTTATTTTAATTTCATTTCTTTCATTTATTTTTTCCAACTGGCTTATTAATAGTTTTTTTTTTCTATATATTTTGTAATTTAGATTTCAATAGATAAAAATTAGAGTTTAAATTTATATTTTTTAATAAAAATAAATTAATTCTTAAAATATATTTATATCAATAAAATAATTTTTTATTAAAATTTATATTATTTGATCACAAATCAAAGTAATTAATTTAAATTAAGAAAATTAAATTGATATAAAAATAAAATATAATGGATTAAATATTATAATTGCTATTGGCGCCAAGGGATGAGTGGACTTAAATCACCATAACCGTAACAAACCTCAAACCTGAACATCTTTACTATAACTGAGCCCATAGAACTTTCGCTTCTTTTATTTGATCCTTTCTTTAAATAACAAAATAATAAATAATTCATTTCACTATGTCTATTATGAATTTCCATTGACATACTTTAAAATTATTTATTTACTTGATCCTCATTTAATTTTTTTTCTTAAAAAAAATTGCCTTTTTTTACTTTGATAATATATATCACTATTGCTCAAGAGGGATGAACCCCTAAAAGTTTCAAATTATAAACTAATGCACTTATTAACAGCTTTAAAATAGTTAATTTTAATAAAAATAATTCAAAATAATTAAAGGAGATAAAAAAAATTTTAAATATTGTGATTAATGATGAAACTTAGTTTTTGAATTACGATTGTTTAAAAACGACAATGAAAAATATTTTAAAAATTATTTAAAAACATTTTATAGACATATTAAATGAATTCAAATTAAAATAAAATTAGAATTATAATTAAATTAAAATTAAAATTAAAACAGGATTGATTTAATTAAACATTAATTATAAAAATGATTTATATTACTTCAAAACATACAAGAATTAGTAGCTTAATTAAATTGTTGGTATGATGCAGATGTCTTTTTAATATCTGAAAATTCTATAAAAATCAATAAATATAATTAACTTTCTTAATCTAAATATATAGTAAACATATTTTGAATTGAGTAAATATCACATAGAAGGCATCCTATTTTTTTCTTTTTGAAATATATATTTTTTTCACAGAAGAGAAAAAAGAAAACGAAACACTATAGAACAGAGAAAGAGACATCCTGAAGCAGAATACTGCTCACATGAATAATGAGCTCTGGAACAAGGAGAGATATATATATATATATATATATATATATATATATGTAAAATTAAGAACTCAAAATTTTTACTCAATATTTGACACTTGGTTTCATCATTAAATGATATTTGACATGATTAATAAATAATAATTTTATTTAAAATTTCATTTAATTTACTTTTCTTATTATAATTATAATTAATAGTATTAATAGTATTAATTATAATTATAATAAGAAAAGTAAATTAAATGAAATTTTAAATAAAATTATTATTTATTAATCATGTCAAATATCATTTACTGATGAAACCAAGTGTCAAATTTTGATTAAAAATTTTGAGTTCTTTATTTTCATATTCATATATATATATCTAACACATATTAAACACATTAAATTATATTTAATGAAAAGAAATGAACAATTATTGCAATTTTTATTTGTGTTGTAAACATTGGACACTTTACGCCATTTTATAGCATTTCCTCCTATGGAGAATAATGGCTAAGATATCTGCGAAAATCATTTAATTTAAATCTGATTAATATTTTTAAAATTTAAATACATCTCAAATTCGATTAAAATTTATTCTCAAGTGCTCAAATTTGTCCTAAACCCAATTATTATTACCTAAAAAATATCCAAATTACTTTAATTTTATATATTTTAATTAATAATTTACATAAAATTTATTTTTATTAATAATTTATATTTTAAAAATTTAATAATTTCTTAAAAAAATTTAAATTCTTTTTTATTTAAAATAAATATATAAAATTTATAAATATTATTATAAAAAATATATAATATAAGTATTTATATAAATAGATTCAAATAATGGCTACCCCATCATGCAAAATCCCGAACTCATCATGGGTATTATCTTTCAAATTTGAGTTTATTTCAAACTCATCCTATTAAGGTTTAGTCGAATTGGATGCTAGCAAAAACTCGACCCATTGCCATCTCTACCCCCGTTGTTCACTTTTATCTGTTATTTAAAGTTTTTACACAATAATTAAAAAATAATTACATCACGTAAATTATAACAAAATATTATTAATTTTATTACTCCCAAAGACAGTCATATTTTTTATTTTCACATAAATTGAGAAAATACAGTCAATATAGTTAAAGTGATAAATTTAGTTTAGTCCTTTCTTAGTATACCATCTACCCATATTATACTAAAAATTAAATAATTCATGTTATTAAATTATTCTTGATATTAATAAATTTTATTTTTTGTTGCATATCAAGTAGAGGCTAAATACCAAGTTAATAAATAAACTACTAATATTTCAAAAAGAAAAGTAACCTATAATTTAAAATAAATAAAAGAGGGAAATTTATCTATGTGGCACAGATATAATGTAAAATAAAGTTAATTGACAAAAGAAAAACTTTAAAATTTGCCAATTTTTGGAATTAAACCTTGAAATTAGCATAATTACCAATTAAATCCTTACATTTGATTAATATCTCAAATTGAGCCGATTGTCAATAAACCATTACTATACTTCAACAAACCAGAATTTATAGATCAAATTATGTTCTACATATACAATTATCCTATTCCATTCTAATCAACCTATACATTCAAGCCAACATTAACAAAGCTTGTTTACTATTATTATACATATGCATAATAACATAATACAACTTTAGAAACATAGCAAAATAAAACAAAATCAAATTCTTCTTTCTTTACACAGTCAATTCCCTTTTTAAATAAACTATTTAATTCTTTAATTTTTTTTTTGTCATTGTCAACACTTCAATTTTGCTTCACAAATCATTAAGTAATGTATCATTTTTATTATACTTTTTGCTGTGTTGCATTCATTTCCCAGTGATTTTGTTGTTAATCTCCTCTAACTCAATAACTTTCTTTTTAAGAGCATTTCTTTGTCGAAGCAAATGTGTTAGTAGCTCCTTCTTCCGGCCATTGTAAAATGGATCAAATCACTGAAAGAAAGTGTAGAATTGTAATTTTTATCTTTCTCATATATCTTCCAATGATAAAAAAGGTACATAATGTACAGAGAACTAATTGAGAAGGTAATAAACACAATACAACAATTAAGCAGAAAAAACTATAGAAGCAAATAACTAGGAGATCCCTTGAATTACTCCATGAAATTTCCTACTACAGCTCATGACAATACTCCCCCTTAAGTTGGTGCACAGATATCACCAATGTCCAACTTGCTAAGATAATTCTGAAAGAGTTTGCTTAAAACTGCCTTTGTCAAGATATTTGCTAACTAATCCTCTGACTTTACAAATGTGAACTGGACTATCTTATTCTCAAGATTTTCCTAGATGAAATGCCAATCTATTTCTACATGCTTTTGTCCTGTCATGCTGAATGGGGTTTCTTGCAATCTCTATGGCTGCTTTGTTATCACAAAATGACTTCATTTTTGCATCAGAAGAATAACCAGTCTCCTTCAATAATTCTTTTAGCCAAAGAAGCTCATATAGCCCTTCATGATTCTAAACTTAGCTTCTACACCAAACAAAGCAACTACCTTTTGCTTATTGCTTCTCCAAATAACTAGGTTACCACCCACGAAAGTGACGTAACCAAATGTAGATTTCTTGTCAGTAATGCTTCCAGCCGAATTTGCATTAGTATAACCATGAACATTTAAATGATTATACTTCCTAAAAAAGAGCCCTTTCACTGGAGATGATTTCAAGTACCATAGAATTTGAAAAACAACATTCATATGTTCTTCACTTGGATTGTGCATGAATTGACTTACTAAACTGACAGCATAAGCAATATTAGGTCATGTATAAGACAAGTAAATCAACTTTCCTACAAGTCTTTGGTATCTCTCTTTGTTTGTGGGTGCCTGACCTAGTTGTTCTCTCAAACCATGATTTTGAACTATTGGTGTATCTGCAGGATTGCATTTGATGTGGCCCAACCGCAAGTGCACGGGTCGTACAAGTAATATAGAAAAGATATCGTTCCCACGAGGAGTTGTGTTAATGATTGAATTTTTGATATAAAAGTTCTAACTAATTTGGACTATTTTTGAAATTAAAGTAATAAATTGATGGGTATTGGAGTATGAAATCTATTTGTGCAAAATTAATAATCTATCCAACAATGTATTAATTAAACTAAAATTGCATCAAATTGAAATAAGCAAGTTCAAATATGGCAAAATTTAAAATGGCAAGCAATTAAATTCAATTGAAAATTAGCAATGATAAAAAGGCGATTCCGGAGTTCGGGATTTCATATTCGAGCTATTTTGGGATTTTTAAATTGGTTATCCAATCTCGTGGAACTTAAGAGTTTTAAGGAGATTAATTCTTAAATCCTTTGAATACCCTTTCGAGTGAGACAAAGAGTGCCTTAATCAAACTAATCCTACTTTCGTGGAGTTAGAATTAATTAAGACCCATTAAGTTCTTTAATTAATCTGTGAATCCTCTTAATCCTTAGTCTATTTCTAGATCTAAGTTAATTAAGTCCAATTTCTTGATTATCTATCACAGGGCCTTCTCCTTTCGGTGCCTCAACCATGGATTAAGAACATCACTTAATGGGATCCTACACTAAGCATGTCATTAAGCACACAAGAAATGAATAAAACTCATTAATACCACTAAATATGGATTACCCAATCAAAATCCACAAAATATCTCAAATATTACAACCCTTACTCCAGAATCAAAGGTAAACTACTCACTATCCATAATGTTTACAAGAAAATCTGAGTTTATATGAAAATAAGCTTTAATCTAAGCTAAGAGACAAGAAATTAAACACTAGAAATGTAGGAAAAATGTAAGTAAAGAAAGAAATCTGCAAATCTTGGTTGAAAATGGTGTGGATGGTGAAAGTGACTCTTCAAATTCTGCCTCTCCTCTCCCTTTCCTTTTCTGCTCCTTGTCTCTTTTTTTTGTCTCTCTTTCTAAAATGGGAAATGGGACTATTTATAGCATTTTCTGACATGGAGCCCTAAAATAGTGTGTTTGAGGAGGGATTTTACGAGGAATCTTACGCGACTCATTAATGAACTCTTTATGGGATTGCATAAGTCATGCGATCCCTTATGCGATTTTACATTTAGGTCACTTATGCGAAACTGCATGACTTGGTGCATAGGTTATGCACAATTCCGTGAAAGTGCATAAGGGAGGCATGAATGTGCATAAGCTATGCAGTTTCCTTATGCACATTTCGGCAAGTCTTGGAACAGTGATTTTTCTCCTTATGCAGATCTGCATAGCTTATGCGGCAAGTTATGCACAGTTTGGTCAAAGCATATTTCAGCTTGAAAACTTGTTTTTGACATCTTTGGCTGTAGAAGACACTCCTCAATGGCAAAATTCTCTTCAGTCCTTCAAAAACACCATTTTTCCTACAAAACAAAGTAAAAATTATAAATTAATCCAAAATCAATAATTATGAAAAACTAACTAATTAACTTATGAAATTAGCTAAAAAATGACTAATAATCAAATAAAATGGCTATGAAATTAGACCTAAATGACTATGCAAAATGTATGCATCAAATACCCCCAAACTCAAGCTTTTGCTTGTCCTCAAGCAAACTTTAAAATGTGATGCAAAGTTTTTAGGGGTGCCTTATCCAAAGAGCTATGAAAATCACCTATTAAAGTAACTTAACACACCTTCAGCCATACCAGCAATCCATATACCCATCCTTCAAAATGCAAAGAATCTAATGCTTATCCAAGCTTTCACCGCTTAGCCATCAAGTCAATTATCATTCAAAATCCCCAAACCAACAAATCGAAAGAGAAAGTCATGCTTAAAAGGAATTCTAGGACAATCAATAGGCAAAGTGTCTCTATATAAAATGATGGAATTAAATGAATGGATAGATAATTTTCCAATCCCATAGGCAAATTCCCTACTCCTATCTCCACTAATGTAACAAGTACTATCAAGAGATCAAAGGTCTTTTTAGGGATGTAATGGGGCCATGGGGTTCAAAATGAGGCTAAGAAGAAAAATGGGTAAAAAGGATTCAAAGCATGAGAATATTTTCAATTTTGAAACATAAGGTACACTTCTTATTTTATTATATATTTTTTTCTTTTTCTCTTTTTTTATTAATTTTTTATATGGGAGAGAGAGAAATACACAATGAGGATTGTCAAGTGCTAGCATATTTTACAAAACACATAAAACGGAGGGACATTTTGATACTTTAAACTTGTATTTTGCATTTTCTTTTGATGCTTGTCCCTAAAATTTGCCACCCCCAAACTCATTTCTTTTAATACTTTTGGGTGGATTTCTTTCATTTTGAATGACATTGATGAAAAGCACATATACTAGCACTTTTTTACAAGATGACAAGCATTTCTTCTCCCTTTTATTGTATATTTTTTTTTCTCTCTTTTTTTTTTTATATATATAAATGTACCTAATGTTGTAAATAATTATTCTCATGAAAAGGGTTGGAGTGTTTGGTTCATTGGCTAGGTAACAATAAGGATTTCAAGAAAAATTAGGGATAAAAAGGCTCAAAGGGGTTTGCAAGGGTAAATTTTAATTGGGAAAAAGGGCCAAAGGTTTAAAATGAGAAGGTTTAAATCAAAGAATGCCTAATCATTTCTCTCTTCAAGTACAAGCTGGTATTTCGCCTTGAAAGGTTTAGAAAATTTGTTCTAGGATTGGTGAGACATCATTTGACTACCTTATATCCAATAATTCCCTCTAAACACTTCCATCTCCAAATGACTAGTTGGGTGGCTTTTTGGTTAAGAAGATATAGGCAAGGGATAGACACTTCAAAACCTTGCACCTCTTAGGAAACTTTCAATCCACAAACCCAACTAAAGGGTGAGTCAAATCACTCTCATAGGCAGCTTTTCAATACTCAAGGGATTTGGCAAAAGATTTTAATGCATGATGCATGATTTCTAAAAATGAACAATGCATTAACTGAATGGAGGAAATCTATTTGTCTATTTGTGTGCAATGTGTACAATTCTAAGTTGTGTAAAATGTGTGTGTAAATGTGTAATGTATATGTATGTATGGATGTATATGTAAAATATTTATAGTATATGTAAATGGAATGGGATGAGATGCTCTATACGCAAAATGTGAAAAATGAAGCAAAAATCAAAATGTGCACCCCCAAACTCAAAATTAGACATTGCCCTCAATGTCTCATGCAGTATATAACCAAAACTCAAAGCAAGTAATAATTACCAGGAATTATGAAAATTAAGAGCAAAAAGAAAGAGTTACCTGGTATAGAGCAGATGAGAATTCAAGAGATAATGGGAATGCATAAGAAGCTGCACAGGTTATGCAGAATAAAGTGCTGTCCAGAACAGGTGCATAAGCTATGCGGTTCTGCATGAGTGGCAATAAGAGCTGCACAAGCTATGCAGGACATTTTCATAGGGGAATTACAGCCTGTGCAGTTCTGCATAAGTGGCAGAAAGGGCTGCACAGGCTATGCAAAATAATTGCATAAGGGAATTCACAGCCCGTGCAGTGTATACAAAAGCTGCTGTATAATGATTAGCAAGGAAAAATGTGCAACCACCAGTAGAAGCATGCAAAAATATACAATATATGGACAATTATGCACAAAAGGGCAAAAGGCAATAAAAATCAATGAAAACTAATGTAATGGCCATCCAATAGAACTGTAATAAAAACAGAATTCAAAACAAAGTAATTCAAAACAAACTAACAGAATTCAAAACAAACTATAAATGTTTGAACATATTTACAAGGGAAAAGTCCTACAGGTTTGAACAAAAGCAAAACAAAAACTAATCTAGTTCTATTGTTTTGCCCTTGTCCATTGATGTTGCTAAGGGGCTGGTTGCATCTGGCTGCTGTCGAAATGATGGTGCTGGAGGAGGTGATGGAGGTGGAGGTGGCATTCCCAGAAAAATCATGAGTTTCTTCAGCATCTCCTTCAATTCTTTCTGCTTGTCCCTGGTTTCCATGACAAGGTCAAATAGGTGATCATGACGATCCTTGAGAGTATCAAGACCAGTGTCAAGCTTCCTATCCACAAAGTATATATCATCACTAAGCCTTTCAAGATAGGTGAATAAGGCTTTAGTGTTGAATGCAGAGAGGCCGTGGATGAGGAGGGTTCGGTTGTAGGAGGTGTGGGTGAGTAGAAGGGGTTTCTTGTGCAGTTTGAAGGGGTGGGGTAGGTTCGATGAGTCTTTGTGGGGTGATTGGGCGAGTTGGGCTTACGGTTGTGCAGTGGGTTCATTCTTTGGTTGTGCAAGATCAAAATGTGGCAAAGCAACCACTGTTTTGGATAGGTGTGCACATCAAAATATAAGGTGTCCACAAGTCTTTGGTATTGGGTGCTCCTCAGGATTAAAACCAAAATGCTTGGCTATGACAGTTATGAGCCCACCCAAAACAATGTCACCTATGGATTTGGTGGCAATATGCAACACATGCTCACAAAAGAAATAACCAGGAGAAACCTTGACCCTGTGAAATGCACACCATAACATGAATAATTCAGATTTCCCCACAGCACCAGAACTAGTCCCTCTGCCCAAAATAGTGCTAGCAATCAGCCTATGAATAAATCTAAGTGCAGGGTCAAGTATTTGAGAGGTTTTTGATCTGCCAGCAGAGAAAGTCTGAGGTTGGTTTGTGATAATTCTCCAAAATTGGGCAGCATTCCAAATACCCTTATTTGCTACCTCTACCCCTGTATATGGCACTCTAAATAACCCATCAGTTGCAAAACCAAGAATGCTATGAAATTGATCCAGTGATAACTCTCTATTTTGCCCCAAGCATCTAAATTTCATAGTTGGCTTAAAATCTACATCATGCAATTTCAGGGTGGCAGAGAATGAGGAAATAAACTCCAAAACTAAAGCTGGGTAAACAATTTCTTGCTTATGCACAAATTCCATCCAACCCATACCATCTAGATAGTCAACCACATTGTCAAATAAACCAAGTGACTGAAGAGACTCCACAGAAATATACCTAGTGGGTTGCACTTTCCTTTCCTTAAGTCGTTTAAATGTTGCTTTGTGAGTTGCATCAGAAAGGGACCAAGGGAGTTTTGAGACTTGTGAGGTTGCTGACAATTGCTTTTTGCTGGAAGAGGGTGTGGAGGCTGAAGTCTTTGGCTTTTTGGGTGGAGGCTCTGACCTTGGGGTGGTGGGTGGTTCATTGTGCTTTGAGAGAGGAGGTGCAGAGGACATGGGCCTAGTGGATTTCGACCTGATTTTTCGTTTATATGTGGTTGTGGAGGGTGGTGGGGGTGTCGCTTGTGGAGGGGAATTAGGGTTAGGAGGTATCGTTGACAATGGTGAAACCTGGAGAGGGGAAACTGGACGAGAATAGGGAGGCAACTCCATTGCCGATGGTGAAGGTGAGGGGAAAAGAAAATATGCTCAGGGTAGTTAGGGCTAGGGCGGCTGCAATGGGTGTGGAGAAGAAGGGAAGGAGGAAAATGTCGAGAGAAATGGAGGGGAACGGACGGTCGGGAATAGAAAATACGGGAGGCGGGAGAAATGGGTGCCGACGAAAATTTTTGGATTGGGTTGTGTAAGACTGCATGAGGGGATTAATGGGTGTGCATAACTTATGCACCCTACTTATGCATGTCTCGGCTTGTTTTGGACTTCAAAGAAATAGCTCATGCACAAGTGCATAAGTCATGCACTGTCCTTATGCACTGTTCGGCAAGTTTTGACCTTCAGGGAGAGTGGTCATGCGGAAGTGCATAAGTTATGCACTCTCCTTATGCACCTCTCGGCAGATTTTAGTGTTTGGAAAATATGGTCATGCAGTTGTGCATAAGCTATGCACTCTGCTTATGTACTCCTCGGTGGCTTTTGGTTTTCAGAGTTTTCGGTTATGCAGAAGTGCATAGGTTATGCACTCTCCTTATGCACCTCTCGGCAACTTTTGGAATTTTGGGTTGGTGGTCATGCAGGTGTGCATAAGCTATGCACTCTGCTTATGCACCTCTCGGCAACTTTTGGAATTTTGGGTTGGTGGTCATGCAGGTGTGCATAAGCTATGCACTCTGCTTATGCACTCCTCGGTGGGTTTTGATTTTCAGAATGTGAGGTCATGCAGAAGTGCATAAGCTATGCACTCTGCTTATGCATGTCTCGGCAGGTTTTGAGATTCAGAGTTTTTGGTCATGCGGAAGTGCATAAGTTATGCACTCTGCTTATGCACCCCTCGGCAAGTTTTGATTTTTGGAGTTTCTGGTTATGCAGAAGTGCATAAGTCATGCACCCTCCTTATGCAGACTTCGGCAGAGAGAAAATGCAGAATTTGAAGTTATGCAATCGTGCATAAGTCATGCACTCACTTATGCAAGTTTTGACAGATATGAAATTTGACAAAATGAGGTTATGCAGAATTGCATAGGCTATGCACTCTCCTTATGCACTTGCAATAAAGGTGAGAAATGGCAAGAATTGTGGTTATGCAGGATTGTATAAGCTATGCGGTTGCTTATGCACAATTCAACAAGATTGAGATTGCAATGGAAAATGATTTGCAAGTGTGAAAAATACCCTAGGATGAAGAAATATAATTCTATGAAGTATAAACCATGAGAAATTTTCACCAAAAACACATCAATACATACAAAATCCATCAAAATTTCATCACACAAGCATGTAAAAGTAAATCCTGCATAAAAGGCATTTGTGACCCATGCCATTTTGACTCAAATTCTGCAGATCAACATTTAGCACATTAAAAGCTCAATAAAATCTGCATAAAGTTGCATCTATCCACAAATGATGAAATGAACTTTCCAAGTTATGCCAAGAGAATGCAATATTGTCCACCTTGAATTCCACAACCCAAATATAGCTCAAAACTAAAAAGATGACTAACTTACCACCATATTAACATTAAAAGCACATATACTTAAAAGTTACACACCCTACCTCACCAAGAACATGACCCATCTGCTGCAGACACCCTCTTTGCTACAGAATTTCTTCTTCCTCTCTGCATAAACCAGATTGCAGCCCCTGCACAGGTTATGCAGCAAAAACCAATCAGTTTTTGGGAGAGTTTGAAGGACAAAATTTTCAAGTTAAGAATCACTCCCAGTGATTCTGACCTTTCTTCATTGAAATACATCTACAAGAGACAAAATTCAACAATGTCAAAAATTGAATTTGGGGAGATTCAAAATAAAAACAAAAGCAGTGAAAATAAAAGTAAATCAACAAAAAGGAAAATAAAATAAAAAAAACTTGGGATGCCTCCCAAGAGGGCTAATTTATAGTCCTTAGCTGGACTTTTCATGAATTTCACTGAAAAGAGGTGAGGGATTGGAGAGCTTGTAACAGCTTGCTCCCTTTATTGGGTCTCCAGTTATGTAATGTTTCAATCTATGCCCATTGACCTTAAAATTCTCAGATTTTTCACTCCAAATTTCAATTGCTCCATGAGGGAAAACCTTAGAAACTCTATATGGAACAGTCCACCTTGATTTAAGTTTTCCAGGGAACAATTTCAATCTTGAGTTGAACAATAAAACTGAATCACCTTCTTTAAATTCCTTTTTTCTAAGATGCTTATCATGCCAAACTTTGGTTCTTTCTTTGTAAATCCGGGCACTTTCATAAGCATCCATCCTCAATTCTTCAAGCTCATTAAGTTGCGATAACCTTTTCTCACCAGCTTGCTTGAGATCAAAATTCAAGGTCTGAATGGCCCAATATGCTCTATGTTTTAGCTCCACAGGTAAATGACAAGACTTACCATACACCAACCTAAAGGGAGTAGTTCCTATAGGGGTTTTGTAAGCAGTCCTATATGCCCATAAAGCATCATCTAGTTTGATAGACCAATCTTTCCGAGAATTGTTCACTGTTTTCTCCAAAATATGCTTAAGCTCTCTGTTAGAAATTTCAACTTGTCCTGAAGTTTGAGAGTGGTATGGGGTAGCTATCTTGTGTACTACACCATACTTCCTCATTAAGCTTTCAAATTGCTTATTACAAAAATGTGAACCACCATCACTAATTATAGCCCTAGGAGCTCCAAATCTACTCAAAACAAATTTCTTCAAGAATTTCACTACCACTCTAGCATCATTAGTTGGAGTTGCAATAGCTTCCACCCACTTTTATACATAGTCAACTCCAACTAGAATGTATTTATTACCAAATGAAGGAGGAAATGGCCCCATAAAATCTATTCCCCAAGCATCGAATAATTCCACTTCAAGAATATCATTTAGGGGCATTTGATCTCTTTTTGACAAATTTCCACTCCTTTGACATTTATCACATTCTAACACAAATTTCCTTATATCCTTAAAAAGATTTGGCCAAAAGAAACCAGCTTGCAAAATTTTACTAGCTGTCTTAGAGATTCCAAAATGTCCTCCATAATCAGAAGCATGGCAATGATGCATAATACTCTGTGTCTCCTCATCAGGAATACATCTCCTTATTAAACCATCACAACATCTCCTAAAGAGTAAAGGATCATCCCATCTATAAAACTTCACCTCATGCAAAAACTTTTTCTTTTGTTGCCATGTCATTCCTAGAGGTAAAACTCCACAAGATAGATAATTCACAAAGTCTGCATACCAAGGTAGTTTAGCAACAAGAGAGAAAAGTTGTTCATCCAAGAAAAACTCATCAATAGGGATTTCATCCAATTCTTCATCATCCAATTTCAACCTACTAAGATTATCTGCAACTACATTTTCAGCTCCCTTCTTATCTCTAATCTCCAAATCAAACTCTTGTAGCATCAGAATCCACCTAATGAGCCTAGGTTTAGCCTCCTTTTTACGGAGCAAATACCTTATGGCTGCATGATCTGAAAATATAACCACCTTTGAGCCAATAATGTAAGGTCTGAACTTTTCCAATGCAAAGACAATTGCTAAAAATTCCTTTTCAGTTGTTGCATAATTTGTTTGAGTCTCATCCAGTGTTCTACTAGCATAATAAATAACATAAGCCTTTTTGTCCTTTCTTTGACCAAGAATAGCTCCAATTGCATAGTTGCTAGCATCACACATAATTTCAAAAGGTAGGCTCCAATCAGGTGGTTGCATGATTGGTGCAGTGATAAGAGCTTGCTTCAACCTGCAAAAGGCATCCAAACACTCTTGGTCAAATACAAATGGTACGTCATGACTTAACAAATTAGACAAAGGTTTGGCTATTTTAGAAAAATCCTTGATAAAGCGTCTGTAGAACCCAGCATGTCCTAGAAAACTTCGAATTCCTTTGACATTGGTAGGAGCAGCCATCTTCTTTATCACTTCAACTTTGGCTTTATCAACCTCTATTCCTCTGTTAGACACCAGATGTCCAAGCACTATCCCTTCCTGAACCATGAAATGACACTTTTCCCAGTTTAACACAAGGTCAGTATCTGCACATCGCTGCAAAACTTTAGAAAGGTTAGCCAAGCATATGTCAAATGAAGATCCATAAACAGAAAAATCGTCCATAAAAACCTCCATTATGTCTTCAATGAAATCCGAGAAGATTGCCATCATGCACCTTTGAAAAGTGGCTGGTGCATTACGCAACCCAAATGGCATCCTCCTATAAGCAAAGGTTCCATATGGACAAGTAAAAGTAGTTTTCTCTTGATCATTTGGATGGATAGGGATTTGAAAAAAACCTGAGTATCCATCTAAATAACAAAAATAAGAATGCCTAGCCAGTCTTTCTAACATTTGATCAATGAAGGCAAGTGGAAAATGATCTTTTCTAGTGGCAACATTTAATTTTCTGTAATCTATGCACATTCGCTAACTTGTCACTGTTCTGGTGGGAATTAATTCATTATTTTCATTTTTGACCACTATCATTCCACCCTTTTTTGGGACAACATGTACTGGGCTCACCCAAGTACTGTCTGAGATAGGATATATGATCCCTGCATCAAGCAACTTCAAAATTTCCTTTTTAACAACTTCTTTCATATTTGGGTTCAACCTCCTCTGATGTTCAATAGATGGCTTACAATTTTCTTCCAAACTGATTCTATGCATGCAAAAGTGTGGGCTTATTCCCTTAATGTCATCTATGGTATATCCTAAAACTTTCCTAAATTGCCTCAACACTCTTAACAACTTATCAACCTCTAAGGTACTCAAATTTGCATTTACAATTACTGGATAAGTGTTATTAGTGCCAAGAAATTCATACCTGAGCTGAGAAGGAAGTTGCTTAAGTTCTACCTTAGGTGCATCTTCTTCCTTGAATGATGGTTGCTTAAATTCGACTTTTTCCTTTTGTGTGAGTTGCAAAACTAGAGCAGAAATGAATGGTGGACTTCCCTCTAAATGTTGAGCATATGCAGCCACATGAGGGTTGTCACAGTCTATGCCTTCTCCATGAACCAAGCAGTTTTCAAGTGGATCTTCTGGATATTTCTTTCTGAAGTGTTCTTCAACCAGCTCATCAATGATATCAATTCTCAAGCAAGTATCAGCTTCAGAATGATGCTTCTTCATAGTGTTATTAATATTGAAAACCAATTGCTCTTCACCAACTCTAAGAGTCAATTTTTCTCCCTTAACATCAATCAATGCTCCTGCTGTAGCTAGAAAGGGTCTCCCCAAGATAATTGGAATATTAGAATCTTCCTCCATGTCCAAGATAACAAAATCAACAGGTATGTAGAACTTCCCAACCTTCAGAGGTACATTCTCCAAAATTCCTTCAGGATACTTAATTGATCTATCAGCTAACTGAAGAGAAATGTGGGTTGGCTTAAGATCTCCCATATTGAGCTTCTCATAAATGGAAAGGGGCATAAGGCTAACACTAGCCCCTAAATCACATAAAGCTTTTGTAGAACATGATTCCCCAATGTGGCATGGAATTGAAAAACTCCCTGGATCCTTGAGCTTTGGAGGAAGTTTCCTTTGGAGGATAGCACTACATTCTTCTGTCAAAGCTACAGTTTCATCATCTTCAAGTTTCCTCTTGTTTGGGAGAATTTCTTTCAAGAATTTTGCATAAGAGGGCATTTGTGAAAGAGCATCAACAAAAGGCACATTTATGTATAGCTTCTTTAAAACCTCTAAGAACTTCCCAAATTGCTTATCAAGCTTGGCTTTGTGAAATCTTTGTGGGAAAGGAAGTTGTGGCTTGTAGGGCTCAGGAGGTATATATTTCTCTTCCTTTTCTTCAATTTCCTCTTTACATTTTTCTGCACTCTCTGGTTTTTCACTCTCTTGTTTTTCACTCTCATCAGTTTCTTTCTCATTTTCTCTCTTCTCACTATTTTCACTCTTCTCATCATTTACAACTTTCCCACTTCTTAAAGTAATAGCTTGACACTGCTCTCTTGGGTTTTCTGGTTGACTTGGAAGTTTTCCAAAAGACTTGGTACTTGAGGAAGATGCTTGTTGTGCAATCTGATTTTCCAGCATTCTGTTATGTGTTTGCATCTGTTCCAGCCTTGCTTTCATCTCTCTCATCTCCTCATCATGCTTATTTTGGTTAGCAAGAATCTGTTGCAATAAAGCTTCAGTGGTAGAACTTTGTTCTTGCTGTTTTGGTGGAGGATTCATATTTTTCTGCTGAAAATTAGGCAATGGTTGCCTATTTTGCTAATATGGAATTCCTTGTTGCTGTTGTGGTTGAAAATTCTGATTTGGAACTTGACTTTGCTGATTTCCCCATGAAAAGTTGGGATGATTCCTCCAATTTGGATTATAAGTTTGAGAGTAAGGATTCCCCATTTGTTTGTTTCCATAATTACCAACATATGCAGCTTGCTCTCCATAGTCTACTCCACAGCTGGTAGTTCCCTCTGCATAAGCCACTTGTTGTGAACTTCCAGATGATGATGATGAACTAACCAACATACTCAAATCTTCCATCTTCTTAGCTAAAACATTTGTAAGTGCATCAAACTTTGCATTAATCATGTTGAATGGATCAAGATCATACATTCCAGCAGCTTGCCTTTTTTGAGTTGGAGCTGGTCCTCTTGGACTACTCCAAAGATGAGTATTCTTTGCAATTTTCTCCAATAGCTCATAAGCTTCATCTTCATGCTTCATAATAAATTCTCCTCCTGTTTGAGCATCAATAATTCCTCTGATTGCAGGAGTGACATTTGTGTAAAAATTCTGGTTTATCATCCATTTTGGAATGGCATGATGTGGGCATTGTCTCTCTAATTCCTTCCATCTCATCCATGACTCATAAAGAGTTTCATCTTCTCTTAGTCTAAAAGCTGTCATTTGATTCCTCAATTCTTGAGTTTTTCCAGGTGGAAAATATTGTGTAAGAAATGCATCAGTGAGTTGCTCCCAATTTGTAATGGAGTTGTGAGGTAAAGAATGAAGCCAATCCAATGCTCTATCTTTCAAAGAGAATGGGAATAGCTTCAGTCTTGCTGCATCATCAGACACTCCAGGTTGTTTTTGCATGTCACAAATCATAGCAAACTTTTTCAGATGTGTGTGTGGATTTTCAAAAGGATGTCCTCCAAATTGAGAATTCTGAATCATTTGAAGAACTCCAAAATCCATCTTGTAACTATTTGCATCTATTCTTGGTCTTGCTATGCTCTCTCTCAAGTCATCAAAACGAGGAAAAGCATGATCCATCATACTTCCCCTAGGCAAATTAGCATTTATAATCTCTTCACCTTGGGCTGCATTTTCGTTGTTTCGATCATTTCCAGCATTACCACCAATTCTAATTCTTTCATCAGGCATGTCTGCTTCTAATTCAGTTTCTCTCAATGCTTCTTTTCTTTTTCTGGTTTCTTTCTTGTTGGCCTTACAAAATTTCTCAATTTCAGGATTGAACAGTAAGGATGTGTCACTTGTGCTTCTAGCTCTTCTCATAAAAGATTAAAAGTACCTGAAAAAGAACAAACAAACACAAAATGAAAAGATAACAAAGATAAAACTAAAAATAACTAAAATAATCAAGAATTCAATCTTAAACAAACAACTCCCCGGCAACGGCGCCAAAAACTTGATGTGGCCCAACCGCAAGTGCACGGGTCATACAAGTAAAATAGAAAAGATATCGTTCCCACGAGGAGTTGTGCTAATGATTGAATTTTTGATATAAAAGTTCTAACTAATTTGGACTATTTTTGAAATTAAAGTAATAAATTGATGGGTATTGGAGTATGAAATCTATTTGTGCAAAATTAATAATCTATCCAACAATGTATTAATTAAACTAAAATTGCATCAAATTGAAATAAGCAAGTTCAAATATGGCAAAATTTAAAATGGCAAGCAATTAAATTCAATTGAAAATTAGCAATGATAAAAAGGCGATTCCGGAGTTCGGGATTTCATATTCGAGCTATTTTGGGATTTTTAAATTGGTTATCTAATCTCGTGGAACTTACGAGTTTTAAGGAGATTAATTCTTAAATCCTTTGAATACCCTTTCGAGTGAGACAAAGAGTGCCTTAATCAAACTAATCCTACTTTCGTGGAGTTAGAATTAATTAAGACCCATTAAGTTCTTTAATTAATCTGTGAATCCTCTTAATCCTTAGTCTATTTCTAGATCTAAGTTAATTAAGTCCAATTTCTTGATTATCTATCACAGGGCCTTCTCCTTTCGGTGCCTCAACCATGGATTAAGAACATCACTTAATGGGATCCTACACTAAGCATGTCATTAAGCACACAAGAAATGAATAAAACTCATTAAGACCACTAAATATGGATTACCCAATCAAAATCCACAAAATATCTCAAATATTACAACCCTTACTCCAGAATCAAAGGTAAACTACTCACTATCCATAATGTTTACAAGAAAATCTGAGTTTATATGAAAATAAGCTTTAATCTAAGCTAAGAGACAAGAAATTAAACACTAGAATGTAGGAAAAATGTAAGTAAAGAAAGAAATCTGCAAATCTTGGTTGAAAATGGTGTGGAAGGTGAAAGTGACTCTTCAAATTCTGCCTCTCCTCTCCCTTTCCTTTTCTGCTCCTTGTCTCTTTTTTTTGTCTCTCTTTCTAAAATGGGAAATGGGACTATTTATAGCATTTTCTGACATGGAGCCCTAAAATAGTGTGTTTGAGGAGGGATTTTCTGAGGGAATCTTCTGCCAGCTCATTAATGAACTCTTTATGGGACTGCATAAGTCATGCAGTCCCTTATGCGCTGGTCATTTTAGGTCACTTATGCGAAACTGCATGACTTGGTGCATAGGTTATGCACAATTCTGTGAAAGTGCATAAGGGAGGCATGAATGTGCATAAGCTATGTAGTTTCCTTATGCACATTTCGGCAAGTCTTGGAACAGTGATTTTTCTCCTTATGCAGATCTGCATAGCTTATGCGGCAAGTTATGCACAGTTTGGTCAATGCATATTTCAGCTTGAAAACTTGTTTTTGACATCTTTGGCTGTAGAAGACACTCCTCAATGGCAAAATTCTCTTCAGTCCTTCAAAAACACCATTTTTCCTACAAAACAAAGTAAAAATTACAAATTAATCCAAAATCGATAATTATGAAAAACTAACTAATTAACTAATGAAATTAGCTAAAAAATGACTAATAATCAAATAAAATGGCTATGAAATTAGACCTAAATGACTATGCAAAATGTATGCATCAGCATTCAAGCATTCCCATCTTTGCTAGCAAATCAAGCACATATTTTCTTTGTGATAAGAACATACCTTGACTTTACTAAGCTACCTCAATTCCTAAAAAATATTTTAATCCTCCAATGTTCTTCATTTCAAATTCAGTTGCTAGATGCTTCTGCAGGTATGAAATCTCCTTTTTATCATTTTCTATAATTTTCATATCATCAACATAAATTATTAGACCTGTTGCCATTTCTTCTCGATTTTTCAAGAATAAGGTGTGGTCTTAATTGCTCTGCTTGTACACTGGTTTCCTCATAGCTTGGCTAAATCGTCCAAACCACGCTTTGGATGACTATTTTAATCCATTTAATGCCTTCTGCAATTTGCATACAACTCCATTTTTAGAAGTCATGAAGCTTGGTGGAATATCCACGTAGAATTCTTCTCTAAGCTCCTATGGAGGAATGCATTTTTTACATCAAATTGATGTAGTGACCAGTTTAAGTTTATAGCAAGAGACAATAATACTCTTATCGTATTCAATTTTGCCATAGGTGAGAATGTCTCTTGATAGTCTATGCCATATGACTAAGTATATCCTTTTGTTATAAGTTTGGCTTTGTAGTGCTCTACTAACCCATCTGCTTTGTATTTGATAGTAAAAACTCATTTACATCCAACTGCTTTCTTCCCTTCAGGTAAAACTTCCAGCTTCTGTGTATCATTATTTTGTAAAGCCGCCATCTCTTTTGCTATTGTTCGAAGGAGAACTTCTGTGCGAATGCTTTCAGGGGTTGTGATAATTTTCGAGCACACATATAGTTGACAATTGGATACTTTGTCTTTCTCTCCTCAAGATCTGGTGAATATCTGTTGGTGGTTTCCCATGATTTTCTCTAAAAGGCAATTGGTAGCCAATAAGATTGTTTATATCATTATCAAGAGAAGAGTTTAGATATTATACCTCAATCCTATTCTTAGGAGAGTGGTCTTTTGGTACTAAAATATTAGGGATGGGTAATTCTTATTCCTTTTTAGTAGCTATCTCCTCGTCATTATTGATGGATTTGTCTTGTTCCACAGCAAAATCAATTTGAGAGCCTTCAAAAAATGGTTGATCCTCAATTAGAATAGGTGGTTGATCCTCAATTAGGAAAGGCAATATTTGTTGAGTTTCCTCTGATTTTGTCATTGCCATGCCATCAAGATCCAATACTTGCCCATTATTGTCTTTAAAACCTAGCTAATTTTCCCACCTCTCCCCATTCTGCTTTTTATTACCATATAGCTCCCCCTGAAGAGAAGAGTGGGAAGTTGTTTTTGGAAAGTAGGTTTCAAATTCAAGAAAAGTAACATCCATCATGATGTACAGAGGTCTAGTAGTAGGATCATAACATCTATACCCCTTTTTATGTGTTGCATAGCCCAAAAATATGCATCGGATAACTCACGGATCAAGCTTGGTTCTCTAATTTTTGTGAAGATGAACATAAGCTACACATTCCAATATTCTTGGTTTGAGCATTAGAACTGAAGGCAATGGGATATGGCGACCTAGGACTTGCAATAGAGTCTCAAAGTCCAATACTTGAGATGGCATCCAATTCATCAAGTAAATCACAGTAACCACCACGTCTTGCTAGTATCGTTTTGGTGCATGGGCTGCTGTCAAAATGGCCTAAGTTGTCTCAAGGATGTGTCTATTTTTTCTCTTTGCAATACCATTTTGCTGAGCTATTTGGGAGCAACTGGTTCCATGATGTAAACCATTATCTCGATAATATTCTTTCAGTTCGTTGTTGTCATATTCCCCACCATTATCAGTTCAGAGAATCTGTAGTTTTGCCGAAAATTGGTTCTTAATCATGTTATGGAATGGTTGAAATATTTCAAATACTTCATTCTTATTTTTCATCAAATATAGCTAAGTCATTCGGGTGCAGTCACCTGCAAAGATCACAAACTAACTAATACCAGAAGAAATAGAAGTGGGAGCTGGTCCCCAAACATTTGAATGAATTAACATGAATGGTGTACCACATTTTCCTAACCTTACAGGGTAAGGAACATGATGACTCTTAGCAATAATGCAAGTTTCACATTTAAAGTTTACTTCATGTAAATTCAAAAAAAGGTCTGGAAATGAATGCCTTAAATAAGAGAATGATGGATGTCCAGGTCGACAATGCCTTAATCAAATCTATTGTTCTTTGCCTGTAGTTCTCTTTGTAGTATTCACTTATCTAATATTGAAGTCATCCATGTAGTACAACCCATCCTGCTTAGTACCATGACCAATAATCTCCTTGGTGAGTATATCCTAAAATAAACAAAACTTAGGATATTTCAGTGCACAACCCTTAATGGGATTGGGACATAATACGGAGGGATTTTAGTGCACGATGATGTATGATTTAAGGTTCATATTTAAGGTATCCCTTATTACTAATTGGGTGGCCATGGCAGGCTATGCTAGGTGTCAACAATGGTTTATGAGATGCCTAAAATGATTTAGGAAAATCATTTATGGTCTGGAAGAGTTCCAATAATATTAAGAGTTACTATCATTTCTCATTACCAATTAGTAATGAGCCTAGTAAGTTACACACCTACACAAGATAACCACCAAGTATATAATGATTTAATTGATTAATTAAAGAGTTTAATTAATTAATTAATTAGATTTGGTTTGCAATAAGATTGCAAAGTTCCTAGCATGACTTGAAACCAAATCTTGGATATTGGATGTATAATATAAATTGGATTTATATTTAAAGAGTTTAAATATAAATTTAATAGTGAAATTAATTAATGGAGATTAATTAATTGATTAATTTATATTTGATATAAATTAATTTGAGGGAGAAATTTACAATTTTGAGTTGAGAACTCAAAATTGTATACAAGGGCATTTTGGTAAAATCACATGTTGACACGTGGCACATGAGATGGTGACACGTGGCACTCATAAAGGTATGCCACTTGTCTTCTATTCATGGAAGATGATTATTTGATGATTTAATCAGAGCTTGACACATGGCTTAATGAGATTAAGACAAAATAAAGCTAGATTAAATGAGATCATGACATGTGGTACTCAATTAATATATTTTGTCTTACATATTTTATGTGATAAGATGAAGACAAAAATTGAGAATAGTTCTTCTTCTTCTCCCTCAAGTTGGACGGCAACTTGAAGCTCTCTCCCTCTCTTCATTTTCTTCCATAGATTCATAAGGAAAAACTTGTTTTCCTTTGAATTAAAAATCACTAGAAAGTGTTTCTAGCCTAATACATCTAATATAATCTCACTTAAAGAAAAAACCCCAAAGTTTAGTGGTTGGCTAATCATAAAAGAGAGAATTGGGGATGCCATTGGTGGGGGTGGTGCGTGTGGTGGACAAGCTAGAGGAATTCCAATTAGCACTCTTGAGACTTCGAAAGGGAGCAAGAATTTGATTCTGCGCCCCAAGAGCTTAGAGTCCTTAAATCCCCTTTTAGTTAGGGTTTTAATTTGTTTAATTGTTAAACAACAATTCTTGATGGCAAATGAATGATTAATGCATGTTAAAAGTGTGTTTTGGCATGCCTTTGGGTGTTTAAGGCTGGTTAGGTGCATAACATACTTGGTGTGTATGCATGAAACCTTAGAAAAATTTTTGAAACCTAACCTTTAAATCCCTAATTCACACTTCCTAATGCCATCAATTGGTATCAGAGCCACTATATTTGTCATTAGGATTATTTATGGGACTTAATTGTATGATTGGAAGTGGTTTAGGTCAATTTTGATTAGATTTGGATTGGAGAAAAACCTAGAATACATTTTTGCTGAAAAGAACACTGCCTGAGCGTGTCCCAGGCCATAGGCCATGTTTTAGGTATTGCTGAGCAGAGCCTGGGTGTGTCTCGCTACATGGCTCATGCTTTCACGCTCCTAGGAGCGTGTCTTGAGACACGGCCTGTGCTTTCGAGTGCCCAAGGGCGTGTTTCACTACATGACCCGTGTAATTGTGGGCCTTCAGGCTGTGTTATTGGGTTAGAGGCGTGTCTCTTTTTGCCAGGGGCATGTTTTTTTGGATGATTTTAGGAGTTTTATGCAATTATTGTATAATTTGTGACCCAAAACAAAGCCTAGACCTAATTGAATGGTTCAATTAGGATTTCCAATCATACAAATAAATTTTGAAAATTATTTTCATGAAATTAAATTTGAGAAAAGTTCCTAAATTTAAAATTAATTTTAATGAGATTCAAATTGAGTTTTAAATTAAGTATGTGATATTCAATTTGATTTTGCATGTATATTTATGTTTAATTGTTAAATGTTAATATGCATGATAGATAATCATGGACAATAAAAAAGACCAATGTGATTGGATTTAATTCTTTTATTTTTCTTTGGGATGTAATAATTAATTTTATTCATAGAGGCATACATTATAAGAATTATGTTACATATGATGTATTTTCATTTATTTAAGGACTCTAAAGTCCAATTTCTTGTAAATTCACCTTGGTATGCCAAGGGTTACTTTGTAATTGGATTGCAAGAAGGATAAAGAGATTAAGAGCATTGGTGGGACCAATGGGAGGTTGTCAAGATCAAGGTGTTGATTAATATACTCCTTCAGCAACTCTTGTAATAGAATAAGTGAAATACACCTAGGAAATGCCCTAATTCAATTCTTGGTGGCTCAGAATTGAATCCCTTAGAAAGTCCATGATCATACCATTTTATTTAATTATCCATGTATGCATGAGATGTGCATGGGTGGATGCTAATATGTGATATATGCATGCTAAAATGCATAATGTGCAAAGTGAGATATTAATAGTAATTAAGTCAACCACAAAATCTTCCAATTAAATTATTAAGTTGATAGTGGTATAATTGTGGTAATTATATTATAGCTCTCCACTAGGGGTAATTAAATTTAGAAATTTTAGACAGTTAAACTGTTGGCTATGGTTACATAGGGATGGTTTTTATGGTCTAAGAGATTTTCTAAATATAATTATTAAGTATTTGATGCTGTGAGTATGTGGATACTTTGGTGATCAAGAATGGATAAACCTAAGGTCATCAAGGTTCAAAATTCCATACTCACTGGCCTAGTGGGCTCGACTTAACTAATGCAAGATAGGCTAAGAATGGATGTACCTAAGGCTTTGAGCATCAGGGGCCAAAACTAATGATTGAGTTTCACATGAGATGTGATGAATAAATGTTATTCACTTATGTATTGTTAAAAGTATCTAATAAAATGTGATTTGAGGATGTTTAACAATATATAAGAATTCAATCACCCACTAGAAATCCATCCTACTAAGATTTCCATTTCCTACCATAGAAGTGTAAAATTCGCCAAGTTAGTGGGAGGACCAATTTGATTAAAAGACCATGATCATATTGGTGGTTAATTTACTTGATATAAGAAAGTCTATCTTAGGGTTTGTGTTTTTGTGTAATGGAGGCTCTGTTTGTTGGAAAAGTTCCAAATAGACAACTACAGCAGACTCCACTACTGAAGTCGAGTATGTTGCTGCATGTGATGCTGCAAAAGAGGCTGTTTGGATCAAGAATTTCGTTACAGAACTAGGAGTGGTTCCTTCCATTAAGTCAATAGTTCCTCTCTACTGTGACAACAATAGAGCCATGGCACAGGCAAAGGAACCCAGGTCTCACCAGCAATCCAAACACATAGAGAGGCATTTCATATTATTAGAGAGATAGTTAGAAGAGGCGACATCGCCATGCAGAAAGTAGCTTCAGCTGATAACCTGGCTGATCCATTAACTAAGGCCATGACACAGCAGCAGTTAGACAAACATCTTGAGAAGGTGGGTCTTAGATACTGTAGTGAATGGCTCTAGGCCAAATGGGAGATTGTTAGTTGTATGTACCCTAGAGCATACACTAATCTTGTATTTTGTAAATAATATTGTGAATATTTTAATGGCAATTAACATTTCATTGAGATGTTATATGTTTCATATCATATTTATTTGAAATTGTCTATTAGCAATATGTTATGTATTCTATTCTTATGAGATAAGAATATGAGTGGCAAAATATATGGAACATTTGCTATAAATCAGAGTTCGTAGCTAAAAGATATTTTGGTGGGCACATTATATCCAAAAAGCTGTCACTTCTGTTTATCTCCATTGATCAGTATGAGATACTGATGTATATGGAATGGTGAGTCTCATACCATCTGATATGAGATATCGGGATAAACACAGTGGGCACTTATATGATAAGTAGGTCGAACTTGTGACGTAGAGATAACATGAACATGGCAGTTAGTTGAGTCAATAAAATGTTATTTGTGTCATACTAGTGCATATAATTCTCAGACCTGAGATGACATGGTTGTCTCTTATATGGGTGGTTTGAGTTTGATACCACTCACATAATTGTACTGTGTATGGATATTTCAGTGTGTGTTAGCTCAGATCGGTCATATGTTTGGACAGGTGTTCAGTCAAGAGAGGATCTGTAGCCTTAAGTAAACAGGGTTAAAAGTCCTATGTGGATTTGAGTTGTTCTTGACAAGATTAAGTTCCTGGCTAGGACAGATAACTCTATCAGGAAAGATGCTTCCTGATGGTAAAGT
Source organism: Hevea brasiliensis (assembly GCF_030052815.1). Taxonomy (NCBI): domain Eukaryota; kingdom Viridiplantae; phylum Streptophyta; class Magnoliopsida; order Malpighiales; family Euphorbiaceae; genus Hevea; species Hevea brasiliensis. The sequence goes on from NC_079497.1 coordinate 102,069,994, forward strand.
CTAATGTGAAGAATTAGATTTCAAATGAGTGCATAAGATTCCATGATAAGAGGTTTGACTCTACCATGACCCTTAATGGGATTGGGACATAATACGAAGGGATTTTAGTGCATGGTGATGTATGATTAAAGGTTCATATTTAAGTTATTCCTTATTACTAATTGGGTGGCCATGGCATGATATACTAGGTGTCAACCATGGTCTATGAGATGCCTAAAATGTTTTAGGGAAATTATTTACGGTCTGGAAGAGTTCCAATGATATTAAGAGTTAATATCATTTCTCATTGCCAATTAGTAATGAGCCTAGTAAGTCACACACCTACACAAGATAACCACCAAGTATATAATGATTTAATTGATTAATTAAAGAGTATAATTAATTAATTAATTAATTAATTTTGGTTTGTAATAAGATTACAAAGTCCCTAGCATAACTTGAAACCAAATCTTGGATATTGGATATATAATATAAATTGGATTTATATTTAAAGAGTTTAAATATAAATTTAGTGTCAAATTAATTAATGAAGATTAATTAATTGATTAATTTATATTTGATATAAATTAATTTGAGGGAGAAATTTACAATTTTGAGTTGAGAACTCAAAATTGTATACAAGGGCATTTTGGTAAAATCACATGTTGACACTTGGCACATGAGATGGTGACACGTGGCACTCATAAAGTATGCCACTTGTTTTCTATTCATGGAAGATGATTATTTGATGCTTTAATCATGGCTTGACACATGGCTTAATGAGATTAAGACAAAATAAAGCTAGATTAAATGAGATCATGACATGTGGCACTCAATTAATGTATTTTGTCTTGCATATTTTATGAGATAAGATGAAGATAAAAATTCAGAATAGTTCTTCTTCTTCTCCCTCAAGTTGGACAGCAACTTGAAGCTATCTCCCTCTTTTCATTTTCATCCATAAATTTATAAGGAAAAACTTATTTTCCTTTGAATAAAAAATCACTAGAAAGTGCTTCTAGCCTAATACATCCAATATAATCTCACCTAAAGTAAAAACCCCAAAGTTTAGTAGTTGGCTAATCACAAAAGAGAGAATTGGGGTTGCCATTGGTGGAGCTTGGTCATGCTTGTGGTGGACAAGCTAGAGGAGTTCCAATTGGCACTCTTGAGACTTCCAAAGGGAGCAAGAGGTTAGTTCTGTGCCTCAAGAGGTTAGAGTCCTCAAATCCCCTTTTAGTTAGGGTTTTAATTTGTTTAATTGTTAAACAACAATCCATAATGGCAAATAAATGATTAATGCATGTTAAAAGTGTGTTTTGGCATGCCTTTGGGTGTTTAAGGTTAGTTAGGTGCATAACACACTTGGTATGTATGCATAAAACCCTAAAAAAATTTTTAAAATCCAACCTTTAAATCCCTAATTCACGCTTCCTAATGCCATCAATTAAATGATAATTTGACTTTTGAAAAGCAATCAATAGCCATAGTAAACTATCAGATGAGACAGCTTCGGTCAAGGCAGATCCCTATGGTTAAAGTCTTGTGGAGAAGTTAATCAGTGGAGGAATGCACTTGAGAGTCAGAGCGGGATATGCACAGCAAGTATCCATATTTGTTTGATATGTAACTCTATGTCATATTCTGCCTTGTGTAATATTCGATGACAAACTTTTTGTAAGGGGGGAATAATGTAACACTCCAAATTTTTAAATAATTATTTTATGTGTAATTATATGATTTTTGCTTGTTTTGGAGGGCCTAGAAGGGGCCATATAATGTTGAGAGGATATGGATTGAGGTGTATGATTTAGAAGTGTTTATTTAAGCCCTTTTGCAGGTTGGATAGGTCCTAAGTACATAGAAAATTCTGTCAAATTTTCGGTAAAACCTAGGTTGTCTCTGATTGTTTCAAAGCTTTTTTTATGTAAATATTGATCAGTTTGTAATGTAATTATTTAGGTGAGCCAGATCAGCCTTCTTTCTCCGCCTAGTCACTGCAGTGGCTTGTAAAGTATAGTGAGTAAATATTAATTTTATTTATAATTTCAATATTATTATATTCAGAGTATGTTCATGCATCACTTATACATATGTGTATGTAGTAAATATTAGACAAGCTTTATATTACATTTGTTCTTGATGATATTACCGTGATTATTATTTTATGGCGATCTAGAGCTGTGTGTATGAGTGAATGTATATGTGGTGTGTATATGGATATGGGTAGGACAGGTAGACATGGCTGGAGCTTGACTCGCTGGGACTCGATCCATATTATGGATAAGTAGGGATAGGCACGACTTTGAGTTGATCTCGCTGGCCCCCGCATATAGATATTAAGAGAAAGTCTAACTTTGAGTTGATATCACTGGCAGAGGTTGGAAACTAAGAGAGCTGTATAGGGGATCAACTCCCATATACATATGTGTGAGTATGGATGTGACACATGGGTGTGTGAGTGCTCCAGATTGCCTTTGATGTGGTTGTGACTTGATTTGTTTGAAATATGTGAAGATGATGCATTTCACTCTTATGATGCACTAGACATAGATAGTTATAGAAATTGTAAGTAAAATCAATATCTTACTCTATGAGTCGAATGCTCACTCTTGTTCATTTTATTTTTTCATGCTACAGGATGATCCCTTTTTTAGTATAACCTATATTTTTTCTCACAGGTTCGGTCAAAGAAGTTCTATTGTATTTTTCTTTTTTTCTTTATCTTCATTCTAGAACTCCGTATGTATCGGTAGTGTAATATTTATTTGGGTTTGAAATAACTAAACTTCGGGATTGTAATATTATATATATGACTGTGTATGAGTGTCTGAGATGGACTATTTTATGGATGAGGAACTGAGCTCCCGTTTAATTAATTTGTGATTTATTGAGGTTAGTAAGGGTGAGCTGAGCTCCCCAATTTGATATATTTTGTATTTAGAGGTCGGGCGAGCTAAAAACTCCCTATTAGATAGTCTAATTTATGATCGAACTCTCTTCATTTATTTTTTTTGAAATTGGACTATAGTGATGGGCCTTATAGTTGGCTTGGAATAATTAGTCTTATTACGGATTCTAGGGGTCTTATACGTACTGACCAAAATCCTAGTGCCGATCTGGCCCATAGTTTAGGCGTGACATAATTAATATAAATAATTAATGAAAATATAATAAAACTAAAAAGTTAATTTGACTAAATTATTTAAAATTAAAATTTAAAAATTATTAATAAAAATTAAAATGGGTTAAATAAAAATCCAATGAAATTATCGATCTTTTATTTAATTACGGATTTTCTTAGATTTAGATTATAATCAATCTGAACATCAGAATAAAATTGAGCAAAGTTAAATCTCATTTAATTTTGAATTTGAAGATAGTTAATAAATACTCACCAAATAAATAAATAAATAAATCATCTAAAAAATATTATTGAGTTGCAAGATTTAAGGTATTACTTTAATTAATTAATTAAATTATATTAAACTTGATTTTATTTTTATAAATCATAATTTAATTATGTGTAGGTTTAATATAAATCACACAACTATTAGGGGATATTTGATTAAAATGTATAAAAAAGAAAAGGAAATAAAGTTTATGAATTCTATGTTGTTGTTTTCACCTCAATATTGGTGAAGGAACATAATGTTGTTTTCATCCCTTGTTAAAAGTATATTGTTGCATTTATATAATTAATACTGTTATTTTGATTTTCACAAATTTTATAATAATAATTTAAATTTCTTTACGCGGATTCCATTTTATCTTATCTTTTATTATCTAACTAGTCATCTACTCGTTTGTTGTGCGTTGATAATTTAAATTTTTAATTTTTAATTTTTTAATATTTATATAACTTAAATCAAGTCAATTTTAAGAGGTTCGTTTTGAATTCTTTTAAAACCAATTTAATTCGTTTGGTTTGATTTTGAAAAAAAAAAGATTTCAGTTAAATCGAATCAAAATGGCTAAATAAATAAAATATCAGTTTAGTTATTTTGGTTAAACAAAATACTACTAAATCATTAAATTAAACATTATCTAATACTAAAAATTAAATTTATAATTAAAAAATATAAGTTAAAATGAAATTTCAAATTCATCAGTTAAGTCTTATCTAATAAAATTAATTTCAACTTTTTTTAAAATTTTTTTTAATAAAATTTTTATTTTATATATGAGAGGATATGCATATGCCATTATTTTTCAGTAGGACCATGTTCAAGATGAATGAGTGATCGACATGAGAAAAATTTCGACATCACATAATTTTAGAGGATTTCAGTACCACTTATCCAAAACCCATTAATTAAAATAAGTAATTTTTTTTTTTAATATTACAAGGAAAATTTGAGCTGAAATATTATCTTTTAAACTTTTTTTTTTAAATTTTTACGATGAAAAGAATTGCTGAAACTAACTGCTAAGTGTACAAAAGATTGACCATATTAAATATATTAAACAAATTTAATCAATAATTAAATATATTAAAGATGATTAAGTAGCTTACAACTTGATGACAAGTAGCCTGCAAAATTAAAATAAACAGTACCTGCAATCAAATTATAATTTTGCCATTTGCATCATTGTATTGATATTTTCATTAGCTAATGCACAAATGAATAAAGAAGAATTATAATACAAATGAGTCAAGAAACCACTCTTGCTGTAACCTTACGCTTATCTCAACGAGCCAAAGCCACGGCAGCGCCCCGGGGCGTGGGTTGTGGGAAGATGTGTGGTGTGTTGGTAGGCTGTTGAGACCCGGTATTTACAACTTTATGCATGCAGAATTTCAGGCCCTTATTCATGGGCTTAGCTTAACTAGGTATTTGGGTTATCGTCAAGTGAAAGTGAACTTGGATTCCAAGGCGATGGTGGAGATGCTCCCGGGTGGGAACCTATTGAATTACAGGCTTATGAATAGGTTGCTGGATCAACTTTGGTAGGTGACTGTTAGTTATTGCCATAAGAATGCCCATAGAGTGGCTGATAGCTTGGCCAACTTGGTGGTAGAAGCGAATATGGGCTGCCATTTGCTTTTAGGCTCCTTCAAGTGTGGTTTCCTAAGTTCGTGTGTGCGCTTATTTATCTTTAATAATAATAAAAAAAAAAAAACTGACTTTGGGTGTAAGCTCTCCTAAATTGGTGCTGTATAAAATGAGTTTGTTTATTTTAGTTTTTTTCGGTCTTGTATATTGTAATAATCCAAAAATTTAAAAATAATAATAATAATAAATAAATAAATTAAAAATTAAATTAAACATTTAAAAATTTAAAATTTTTCCAGGAATGAATCTGGACAACATGTCTGTCCAGGTTCATTCCCAGAATTTCAAAAAAAAAAAAAAAACAGAAAACCAGCAGCCCCCCCCCCCCCAATAAAACTCTTCCTCCCATCACTCTCCCTCCCCCTTCCCTTTTTCTTTCGGCAGGCGAGCCTCCAGCCACCATGGCCGGCCGGCGAGGCCTCCCCCCCACCCTAGGCGATGCCGGCGAGCTACCAGCTGGAGGAGTTTTTCCTCCTCGACGTGCGCACAGTGGGCAGAGGCTTTCCGACGCGATTCCGGCTTTATCCGACGTCCAATCAAGGCGATTCAGGTGGCGTTGGAAAGCTTGTTTCGAGAGCTTTCTTTTTATACCATTTTGCAGCAAATGGAGGTCGGATGAGTAAGATATGGAGGAGAGAAGTTTCGGGTTTTTCAAGCTTTTGGGTCAGATCTAGGACAATCTGACCGTTGGATTGACGATCCGAGGCCTCCTATGGACTGAGGGAGAGGAGAGGAACATGATGGTATGATCAGATTCGGCAAATGTCGCTGGTGACCGATGGCCGGCCACCGTGCACGGTGGCTCCGGCGATGGCTCCGGTGGGCTTTGGAGATGATTCAACTTCTAGAGGCTTCCTCATAAATTTTTGGAATTTTGAGACACAGATAAACTTCAGGTAAGATTATTTTCATTATTTCTCTGTCTGTGGAGCATAAATACAGTGTTTCTTAAACAGGAAAAATTGGAGAAAAATTCTAAGAAAAATATATGATGAAAGTAAAATTATTTGGAGATATTCTATGGTGTTTGTTGAATTTTTGAGTGATTGTAGAATATTTTTGAAAAATATAGATGGATTTTAGTTAGATTTTAGCATATGGATATATAAGATTATTTGAAATTATAATATTTAAATTTTATATGATTGGTTGAAGCTTGAGAATGGAGGTTTAAATATGTGAATATTGAATTGGGTTGATTTAAGAATATGTTAGCTGTTGAAAACTTATAAAATTGAGTAATATTCTTGAGTAAAATATTCATGGGTGATTAGAAAATTACAATTCCTTTTGCAATAGCCTTATGATATTATTAAGGACTGCAGAGCAAAATTTTTGAATTTTTAGAGCTCGTTTAGGTAGTTTTGCAAAAGGGCTAGTTATAGGGGCTCAATTGTAATTTTTCAAATTGTGGTTGTTGACTATTTAGGTGGGCCTAGGAGGGGCCTTGTGATGTGATTGTGTGATTGACGGATATAGAAGTGTATTTTGAAGCCTTTTTGCAGGTTGAGTAGGTCCTAGGTATAGGGGAAACTCTGCCGAATTTTCGGCATGAATTAGGTTGTCTGTTGTCTCTTTAGAGTTTTATTTTAACTTAGTACTAATAAATTTATAATATAATTATTAGGTGATCGAGATTAGTTATTCTCCTCCATCCAGCAGCCACAATAGTCCTCGGTGTACTGTGAGTAAAATATTAATTTTAATTATAATTTTGATATTATTATATGTTCAAGCATGCCCATGCATCACTTATAAATATGTATCTATGTAGTTAAACTCTAGGCACGTTTTATATTGCATTCATAACTGTTAAAGTGCTATAGATGTTGTTGTGGTAATTTGGAGCAGTGTGCATGAGTTGGCGTGCGTGTGGTATGGTGTTGGCTATGGACAGGACCGGTAGACACGGCTTGAGATCTTCGCTGGGACCCGGTCCTTCGGGGTAGACATGGCTTGAGTTCTTCACTGGGACCTCGATTAGGTTTATTAAGCGAAAGTCCAGCTTGAGTACTTCGTTGGCACAGGTTGGATTAAGAGGGCTGTATAGGGGATCAGCTCTCATATATGTATTGTTTGACCTTATCGGGTGTCTGAGTGCTCCAGATTACCTTTTTGCTGTTATGACTTGAAAATATTGACGATGTTGCATTTCACTCTATAGGGTGCATTAGCTTAAGATAGTTATAGAGATTATGATTAAAATTGATATTTTACTCTCTGAGTCGAACGTTTACTCCTGTTCACCATATTTTTCCAGGCTACAGGAGAAGACATTTTTCAGAATAACCTGTTCCTTTCCCCGCAGGTTATGAAAATAAAAACTTCTTAACTGTATTATTATTATATAAATTCGTAATTTAGAACTCCACATGTACTAGTAGTAGCATTAATCCTGTCAGGGATTACATAAATTTAAGTTTTTGTATTAACAAATAAAATTTTTTTATGAGTTTTAAATAGTTTGTAAATGGTGTAACAGGTTGAGCTGGGCTCCCCTAATTTTAGTTTCTGATAATTATTGGGTTAAGTTGGCCCAAAATGAAATTATAACGGTTTAATTTAAATTATTTTATATGCATATTGGGCCAAAATTGTGGGCCTGATTATGGGTTTGAGAACAGTAAGGCTTACTACGAGCCTCGGGGGCTTTATGCCGACCCAAGTCCTAGCGCCGGTTCGGCCCATAGGTTGGGTCTTGACAAGAGTGGTATCAGAGTTTAGGCTCCAGATTCATGGGAAAGAATATACTTAGGAGTGTAAAAGGAGTCTTGTTAGGATGTTACATGCGAAGTAGAGGATGCTGGTTTGTCTTTTTCTATAATTCTTTATTTCTAGATTCTGCGTTATACCTCGAAAAATATAAGAGTACCTTAGTTAGTGTCTTAATTTTCGTGGAGTAAATAGAAATGTGAAATAGATTTAGCAGACATATTGAGGTCTACCATGGAAACACGTACTCCAATAAATACTATATTTTTGTCAGTATGGGTTTAAATGGGGTGCCCATTTCGTGCAAGGCACGAGTACATAAAGGTGAGTCTTGAAAGTACAGTTGCCCTAGATAAGGATGAGGATACCACTGCTCGCAGTCATCAATGGATGACCCAGTCAGAGTAAGTTTATGATAATAGTAGATTCAAGAGAGATAAGAGATTAGGAGACCTAGTTGGTCAGGACGTATCGTAGTAACTATATAATGTTCTCAATGTTTGCTTTGTAAGCTGCAAATTACAGTACCGACATGGGATTATTGTGTAGAGCTGCGTGCATCCCTGTGGTGCTCCATAATGAGGTTGTTTACGGATGACCTCTGTTTTGGTACAGTTATGCCAGAACAGAGTTCTATATCTGTAGAGGAGTTGGGAACTCCTGGTTAGGGGTCTAGAGTTAGAATATTGAAAGGTCACAGTTGGGTGATAACTAGAGTCAGTGACTCGGTTACCCTAGCATGAGCTAGAGTTACATCAAGAGTTGCCATCAGACCAAAGGTTTCAGATTAGTTGCAAAGTAAAGGTGACACCTATAGAGCGAGACCATCTGGTCTTTGGTATGGAATTTTGGATCGTTTTTGTAGTACGACAAACATTTTGCTTAGAGCTTAGTGAGAATAGTATATCTTGTACGTATCAGCAAGGTATAAAGTACAACCCTACTACCTAGGGAAGGTCAGAACTATGAATTGATGATTTACAGAGCTATGACATGATAAGAGAGTTGTTAGCTCAAGTGTTCTGGAGAGGATACAAGTTCCATTATATGAACCATAAATGATCAGATCATGATGGATGTAAAGCCTTTGAGTAAACATGGAAAAAAAAAGGGGAAAAGTAATAATAAATAAATAATAGTATAATAATATGTAGCAGAACGCTAGTAAAGGTCAGAATAGGACAAGATAGGTATAGGTGTAATTATAAGATATTGAGAAGTACATGGATAGAGAAAGTGCAGAATGAAAGTTTGGACAATTGATTGCAGATTTAATATAATCGAAATGCTAGTGGAAGTACTAGCTAGAGTGGTCAATGGACTAAATCTGAATAGCACAAATATGTGATAATGCGGTAGAGACTCTGAAAGATATAGTTAGCAAGTACAACTATCATGTTGGGAAGAAGAATGAAACCAAGGATAGAATAGTCAAGTTCTATTTTGGGAAGACAAAGGAAATAAATGAAAGGACAACCTGAAGGGGCTAAAATATAGTGCTTGGAGTTGCATGATTGGATCATACTCTATTTATTCCCGATTCCTAAAGTGAAGTGGATAGCAATGGGGCAAGATTCTTTTAACTTGTTAACAGTATCAAGAAGATTAGGCGAGGAATAAAATAATAATGAGCAATAGCTAGAAGGTGTGTAATGATATTGTAGACTATTTAATTAGGCAGAGAAAAAGAAGTTAGTAAGTAGTAAGTTGAACAAAAGTCAATTTAAGGGATCAAATAGGTATGATGAGAGGAAAGAATTATAGATAATGACACATAGGCTCTAGGTTAGACTTTTGAGATAGTGAAAAGGTAGTTGGAGGATCGTTATGAATGTCAGGCAAACGTCTTTAGCGTGATCAACAGAATCACTTTGCAGTGAAGCAATAATGATAGAACAACAGTAGGGGTAAAACGAAAAGCAACAAGTATAGGTAGTTATAAATCACTAAAAAGTTCAAGGATCAAATTAATGACCATAGATAAGGGTGGAATTAGTGCTAGAAGAATCTATTAGTGAGAGAAATCTTTCAGGATTTAACAAAGGTTAAGGGCATAATATAAACAATGATAGATATGAATCATAGGTCGAGTATAAGTAAAGTTAATAAATTATAAAATATTATGTCAGGAAGGAAAATGGTACGGTAAAGGGTTCATGCAGATGATACCTTATAGGTAGAGCACAATTGTGCTAGGAGATGATGAAATTTGAAAAGAAAGACTAAGAAACATAGGTTAAACGTTATTATATGGACAATCGGGCATAGTTAAATATAAGAGGATATTTTTCTTTCTTTTCAAGTTTAACTCATGCTTTTGGTTCTAGAGGGTTATATAAAGAACAGAGACTAAATCAAAGAGATCTAGTTATTTGAGAGTTTGGTAGTCATCAATTCATACACAATTTCCTGATATGAGAATGGCAGTAAGTGCATACCTAGTGTTAAGTATGAAAGGACGATCAGAGTAATAACAGGAGTTAAATTGAGTTAGCTACTAAGGCTTGCAACTGTCTTAAACTATGAGCTGGAGGAAATACTAATTATGGATGAGTTTCAATAGATGAAATTGTTGCTAAAAAGGAAAAGTTGAGGCTGAAGTTTGGAAAGCTATAGGCAGTATATGTGATTATATTAAGAAGAATGAACACGTGAAGTATCTTGTTTAGAATTAAGGCATGGCACACATTGCCCACAGCCATATTAGTTCAGATGGAACTTATAGTTACTGGGGGTCCTATCCATCCAGGATGAGCGATTTCCTATTAAGGTTGGTAGGGAATGATAATGTTCTGATAGGTAAGTTGGAAAAAGGGGATACAAAAAGAATTTTCTATGGTTAATTACAAGTATTAAATAAGGTGAAGGTGCTAGTAGGAGTCAATCGTAAGAGTAGAAATCTCGAAGTAATGGAACTAGTAATCAAGATAAGACTAAGAAATAAGAAGAAAGTTAAAGTTAATGATGGGATGGACATCCTTGAAGGAAAAGGTGTAATGGTGAAATAGGAATAAGATTAAGAAATAAGTGCAGCAGGTTGAAAAGATATTAACAATAGCAGAAATAAGAAAAGGAAGTGGATAAGATCCAAAGGACAGGAAGAAAGCTTGATAGAGCTAGTTAAAATGATGAGGATAAGAAGAAATAGGCATGCTAGGAACACATTAAGAGATGTTTGAAATTAGTTATTATGAGATGATATATTAAAGGAGTAGTGGAGCCTTAATCTAAGTGCCAATGTGTTAGAAGTAGGCCACATACTGCGAAGCTTTAGGAAGAAGTCTAGATATTTCCATTCCAGAGAAGGAGTGGGAAACGATAAAGTTGCATTAACTGGGTTGTCAAATAATACAAATACATTTGTCCTATAAGAGAAGAGACCCAGTTTGCTTTCCAATGTTGATAAAGGGTAAACTTAGCCCTTGGAGGGAACTCTACCTAACTAGTTACATAAGATGGACAAAGGTTGGTCTAAAGACCTTAGTAATGACACAAAAGATATTGAAAATTTGAAGTATCATGGAAGTGAGAAGATTTATAAGTATTGACCACTGAGGTCATAAGAAAAGTGAAGATCTCGAACAAGATGCCTAGATTAGGTGCTACAGGAAAGCTACTCATAGGATGCCTTAGGATAAGGAACATAAGTCATGTTTTGGGGAAACAGAGATTATTGAAATAAAGGAATGAGGACTGAAGTCACCAAGAGACACGTTAGGGAGTAATAAAAGTGAGGTAAGTGCCAAAGTTGATTAAAGTTATCAGATATCAAGTCAAGAGTAGTGGAGGTATAGTATATACTTGAGATGTCAGAAAAATGGTCAATAAATAGCTAAGAGATAAGAGCATCTCTAGAAAGAGATTATGACAAATAGGACACTATAGTAGAATCAGAGAGTAGTAGAATGTTATATATAATATATGAAGAGTTTGAAGAATAAATGTTTTACTAATATCTGCATAGCTGGAGGAGTAATGATTACACTTGTTCTAATAATCTTCTTTTCCTTATCTCTTATTTATTCGAAAATTCGAGGATGAATTTTTCTTAAGGGGGGAGAATGTAACAACCCAAAAATTTAAAAATAATAATAATAATAATAATAATAATAATAATAATAATAATAAATAAATAAATTAATTAAAAATTAAATTAAACATATAAGAATTTAAAATTTTTCCAGGAATGAATCTGGACAAAATGTCTGTCCAAGTTCATTCCCAGAATTTCAAAAAAAAAAAAAAATCAGAAAACCAGCAGCGCCCGCCCCCCCCCCCCCTACCCCCCCCCCTCTTAAAACTCTCCCTCCCCCTTACATTTTTCTTCCAGCCGACGAGCCTCCAGCCACCATGGCCGTTCGGCTAGGCGTCCCCCCCACCCTGGGCGACGCCGGTGACCTGCCAGCTGGTCGGAGCAGCGCCGACAGCGGCGCAAATGGAGGATTTTTTCCTCCTCGACGCGCGCACAGTGGGCAATGGCTTTCCGACGCGATTTCGGCTTCATCCAACCTCCGATCGATGCGATTCAGGTGGCGTTGGAAAGCTTGTTTCGAGAACTTTCTTTTGATACCAATTTTGCAGCAAATGGAGGTCGGATGAGTGAGATATGGGGGAGAGAAGTTTCGGGTTTTTCAAGCTTTTGGGTCAGATCTAGGACGATCCGACCGTTGGATTGACGATCTGAGACCTCCTATGGACTAAGGGAGAGGAGAGGAACATGATGGTATGATTAGATCTGGCAAATGTCGCCGGTCACCGTGCGTGGTGGCTCCTATGGGCTTTAGAGATGATTCAACTTGGAGAGGCTTCCTCATAAATTTTTGGAATTTTTGAGACACAGATAAACTTCGGGTAAGATTATTTTCATTATTTCTCTGTCTGTGGAGCATAAATATAGTGTTTCTTAAACAGGAAAAATTAGAGAAAAATTCTAAGAAAAATATATGATGAAAGTAAAATTATTTAGAGATATTCTATGGTGTTTGTTGAATTTTTTAGTGATTGTAGAATATTTTTGAAAAATATAGATGGATTTTAATTAGATTTTAGCATATGGACATATAAGATTATTTGAAATTATGATATTTAAATTTTATATGATTGGTTGAAGCTTGAGGATGGAGGTTTAAATATGTGAATATTGAATTGGGTTGAATTAAGAATATGTTAGTTGTTGAAAACTTATGAAATTGAGTAATATTCTTGAGTAAAATATTCATGGGTGATTAGAAAATTACAATTCCTTTTGCAATAGCCTTATAATATTATTAAGGACTGCAGGGCAAAATTTTAGAATTTTTAGAGCTCGTTTAGGTAGTTTTGCAAAAGGGCTAGTTATAGGGGCTAAATTATAATTTTTCAAATTGTGGTTGTTGACTATTTGGGTGGGCTCAGGAGGGGCCTTGTGATGTGATTGTGTGATTGATGGATATAGAAGTGTATTTTGAAGCCTTTTTGCAGCTTGTGTAGGTCCTAGGTATAGGGGAAACTCTGCCGGATTTTCGGCATGAATTAGGTTGTCTGTTATCTCTTTAGAATTTTATTTTAACTTAGTACTAATAAATTTATAATATAATTATTAGGTGATCGAGATCAGCTATTCTCCTTCATCCAGCAGCCACAATAGTCCTCGGTCTATTATGAGTAAAATATTAATTTTAATTGTAATTTTGATATTATTATATGTTCAAGTATGTCCATGCATCACTTATAAATATGTATCTATGTAGTTAAACTCTAGGCACATTTTATGTTGTATTCACAATTGTTAAAGTGCCATGGATGTTGTTATGGTAATTTGGAGCATTGTGCGTGAGTTGGCGTGCGTGTGGTATGGTGTTGGCTACGGACAGGACGGGTAGACACGACTTGAGATCTTCGCTGGGACTCGATCCTTCGGGGTAGACATGGCTTGAGTTCTTCGTTGGGACCCCGATTTGGTTTATTAAGCGAAAGTCCGGCTTGAGTTCTTCGCTGGCACAGGTTGGATTAAGAGGGCTGTATAGGGGATCAGCTCCCATATATGTATTGTTTGACCTTATCGGGTGTGTGAGTGCTCCAGATTAGTTTTTTGCTGTTATGATGTGAAAATATTGACGATGTTGCATTTCACTCTACAGGGTGCATTAGCTTTAGATAGTTATAGAGATTATGGTTAAAATTGATATTTTACTCTCTGAGTCAAACGCTCACTCCTGTTCACCATATTTTTTCAGGCAACAGGAGAAGACATTTTTCAGAATAACTTGTTCCTTTCCCCGCAGGTTATGAAAATAAAAACTTCTTAACTGTATTATTATTATCTAAATTCGTAATTTAGAACTCCGCATGTACTAGTAGTAGCATTAATCCTATCAGAGATTGCATGAATTTAAGTTTTTGTATTAACAAATGAAGAATTTTTATGAGTTTTAAATAGTTTGTAAATGGTGTAACAGGGTTGAGCTGGGCTCCCCTAATTTTAGTTTCTGATAATTACTGGGTTAAGTTAGCCCGAAATGAAATTATAATAGTTTAATTTAAATTATTTTATATGCATATTGGGCCAAATTTGTGGGCCTGATTATGGGTTTGAGAATAGTAAGGCTTACTACGGGCCTCGGGGACTTTATGTCTAGCCAGGTCCTAGTGTTGGTTCGGCCTATAGGTTAGGTCGTGACATATATGTTGACCTCGTGTAGCTCAAAATGAGCATTGATTTTGATGATAACAAAACTCAAATAGAATCTATCTAACTCAATTTTAAGTGATGTGTGGATTCTTTCTCTTACTCATGAAGAATCTTTGAGGTTGTATCTAAAGAGGAAGAGCACTCAAAAGGCATCTCAAGATGAATCCAAGTTGAGAAAGAACAAGATTATGAAAGCTAAGACTCGAAGTAAAGGTATGAAAGTCATAGAGTTAGGAATTGAGTCTTGAGACTTGTGTAAAAAGAATAGATGAAAGTTTTAGTCAAATGGAGCTCAAAATTAAATTTTTTCTTTTAATTATTTTATAAAATTTTCTCTCATTATGACCTTGGACATTGCTATTGGAATATATATATTTTTAAGGTCTAAATTAGATTTTTAAAGATTACAATTTAAAACAGGCATCTGGTAAATTAGTTTGCTAACTTGTTTGCTAAAATATTAGTTTGCTAATGTGTTTGCTAAAACATTAGTTTGCTAACTAGTTTACTACTGTCGCCAAAAATTTCATTAGTTTGCTAAATAATCAGAGTTGTTCAACTTCATACAAAAAGACAAAATAACGATTATTTTGCCTAGAACAGAGTGTATAACATTCCAAAAAGGTTTCAAACAGTTTAAAATGATTTGGGACTATAAATACACCTTCTTTACTTCATCTTACACTTGATGAAAGCTTACAATTGCACTCTAATCTTGATTTTTCATTTATTGCTTTCATTCAAGAGCTTTAAAGTGTTTGAGCTACCATTGACAAATCAACTCATCTCTTCTTTATAGTTTGATTTGTATTGAGTGAAAGTGAGTGTTAAAACATTAAATTGCATTTAAGAGAGGTTGTACAAGCACCTATTGAAGCTTGAGAGTGTGAGTGCTTGAGATAGCACTTGTCTAAGGGTTCAAGCTACCTTGGTAAAAGCTTGGTGTTGAAAAAGTTGTAAAGGGCTTTTGGTCTCTTTCCTTTAAAAGAGCAAATAGTGGAGAGAATACTCAAAGAGGGTTCTTTGAGAGAGTGGATGTAGGCTAGTTAAGCCGAACCACTATAAAAATAATTATGTTTGATTTTTCTAACCTTAATCTCTTTACTTTTGTGTAATTTAAATTCTATGCATGTTACATCAAAAATTGTTATAAATATTAATTGAGGCTTAAATTGCAATTTTGGGACATATTCTTGAAACACATATCACTTTCACTATATATATAGGAGCACCTAGTTGAACAAAGTCACAATTTTTTATTAGGCTATAAGCAAGGGCAAAAAAATTGTTTAAGTCCAATTCACCCCCCTATTGGACTATTTTGGGACAACAAATTGGTATTAGAGCTTGTCTCTCCTGCTTAAGGTTTCACAACCTTGGAGTGATCCCCAATGGCTGGTTCATCTAGCAACACTGCTGGTATACCAGCACCACTAGCTGAAGGCTACTCAATTACTAGACCACCACTTTTCAATGGCACTAAATACTCATTTTGGAAAGTTAGAATGAGAAATTTCATACAATCTATAGATATTAATGCATGGAGAATTATTAAAAATGGTCCATATGTTTCACAAAAGAATGGTCAAGGAAATACTAAAGTTCCTAAAAATGAAGATGAATATGATGACAATAATTGGAAGAAAATTTTTGCAAATGCTAAAGCTATTAATATTTTGCATTACTCACTTGACCTTAGTGAATACAATCGTGTTATAGGATGTCAATCTGCTAAGGAAATTTGGGATAAGCTTGAGGTCACTTATGAAGGAACGGATGTCATCAAGGAATCCAAAGCAAACCTCCTTATCCGAGATTATGTGCTATTTGAAATGAAGCCAGGAGAATCAATTGCAGATATGAGTACAAGGTTTACCGATCTTGTCAATCTTCTCAAAGCACTTGGTAAAAGATTTGAGGAAGCTGAACTTATGAAGAAAATTCTTAGATCACTTCCAAAATCTTAGGAAGCAAAGACTACAGTTATCCAGGATACCAAGGATTTTAAAACATTCACCTATGATGAACTCATTGGATCTCTCATTGCACATGAGATGGTATACAAAAAAGATGAAGTTGAAAATGAGCAAAAGAAGAAGAAAAGCATTGCTCTCAAGTCAAATAAGGATAAAGATAAGAAGAAAGGAGTTGTACTTAAAGTTGACTCAAGTGACAACTCAAGTGCTTCAAGTGATGATGATGATGAAATGGCTATGCTTGCAAGGAAATTCAAAAGAGCTTTCAAGAAGGGAGGAAGTAAATACAAGAAATTCTTGAAAAAGTATACTCCCAAGGATAAATGTTTCAAGGATTCAAAAGAAGAAATTGTATATTATGAGTGTCACAATCTAGGACATATCAAGCCCAAATGTCCATTGCTCAAAAAGAAGAAAGGAAAAGAAGATAGGAGTAAGAAAGCTATGAAAGTAGTATGGAGCAACAGTGAAGAATCTTTAAATGATGAATCAAGTGACAAGGAGAGTGCTCATCTTTGTATGATGGCATTTGAAGAGAAAGTCGAAAGTTCACAAAAGGAAGAAGAAAGTGATAATGAGATAAACTCTCTTGAACCTCCTAATGTAGAGGAACTTGAACTTGCATTTGCTGAAGTATATGATGAGTATAGAAACTATAAGAGAAAGTGCACTAAAATGAATTTAGAAATTGAATCGCTGAGATCAAAAAATATTGCCATGTCCAATGTGTATAAAGAAAATGAATTTTACAAAGGACAAATTGCTTTGTTTAAAGAGCTAGATTTGGAGTTGAAAAACTCAAAAGAAACTTGTGAAAAGCTTATTGAGAAAAATAAGTTTCTTGAAGCTAAAATAGAATCTTTGACAAATGATTTGGCAAAATTTACAAAAGGAAAAGAAACTCTAGATGTACTTCTTGGAAACCAAAGAATTTCAAATGAAAAATATGGAATTGGTTTTGACGATTTCATAAACTATGGTAAATACAAGAATCATTTCATTAAAGCTTCTACATCCTCCTTGCCTAATGTCACATGTTATTATTGCAATCAAAGAGGTCATATGATTAGTTCTTGTGCACTTAGGAAGGGTTTCCTTAAGGTAAAGAAGGTATGGGTGCCAAAGAACCTTACCTAAAGTCACTAACCCCCAAGGACCCAAAGTTGCTTGGGTACCTAAAGCTAAATGATTAAATTTCAGGTTTGTTTCAAAGGAATGAAGGAAAGTGAAAAATGGTATATAGATAGTGGTTGTTCAAAACACATGACAGGTGAAAAGGACAAGTTTTCAAAAATCACAATGGTAGATGGAGGACATGTGAAATTTGGAGATAAAGGAAAAGAAAAAATAATTGGAAATGGCACAATTGGAACCAAACCTTACATTGAAGATGTGTCACTTGTTGAAGGTTTGAAATACAACTTGCTAAGTGTAAGCCAACTTTGTGATAAGGTTTTGAGGTAAAGTTCACTTCTTCTCTTTATACAATCAATAACTTAGATAATGACACATTGCTCATTGCCAATAGATCTAATAATGTTTACTTGCTTGACATGAATAACTTTCAAACTAATCATGGTATATGTCTAGTATCTTTTGATAATTTTAGTTATTTATGGCATAGAAGATTAGGACATGCAAGCATGCATACACTCTCAAAATTGTCCAAGAAAGAACTTGTTAAAGGTCTTCCAAAGATTAACTATGAAAATAAATTTCAATGTAGGGCATGTGCACTAGGAAAGCATACTAGAGCATCTTTTAAATCTAAAAATATTGTTTCTACCACTAGGCCATTAGAATTGCTCCATCTTGATTTGTTTGGACCCGTGTCTCCTGGTAGTCTTGGTGGGAAGACATATGCTTTAGTTATTATTGATGACTATTCAAGATATACATGGACATTCTTCCTTGCTCACAAAGATGAAACTTTTGAGAAATTCACCTCTTTTAGTAAAATGGTTCAAAATGAAAAAGGTTTTTGCATCACATCTATAAGGAGTGATCATGAAACTGAATTTGAAAATCATTTATTTGAGAAATATTGTGTTAAACATGGAATCAACCATAATTTTTCAACTCCTAGAACACCACAACAAAATGGGGTTGTAGAAAGGAAAAATAGGACTCTGTAAGAAATGACTAGAACCATGCTGAATGAAAATAATTTGTCAAAGTATTTTTGGGCTGAAGCTATTAATACTTCTTGCTATGTGTTGAATAGAATTTTGATTAGACCAATTTTGAAAAAGACCCCCTATGAGCTTTGGAAAGGAAGAAAACCAAATATTTCATATTTCAGAGCATTTGGATGTAAGTGCTATATCTTAAATAACAAGAAGGATAGCTTGAAGAAAATTGATGCTAAATCCGATGAAGGAATCTTTCTTGGGTATTCAACAAAAAGTAAAGCATATAGGGTGTTTAATAGAAGAACGTTAGTTATTAAGGAAACTATTCATGTTTTATTTGATGAGGCTAACCCTTCTATTAGAAGGAAAGATGTTTTTGATGATAATAACGAGCAGGTGTTTGGAAACGATAATGTAAAATCAAGTCAAGAAAAGGAACAAATTGATGATAAAGATGAAGAAACTCAAGGAGATACCACAATAGATGTCCATAATGCCAACAATGATCAAATCAATGAAGAAATGCCAAATTTGGAAGAATTACAAGTGAATGAACCCCAACATGAAGATTTACCTAAAGAATGGAGATTCCATAGAAATCATCCCCAAGAAGACATCATTGATGATCCATCTTAAAGGATGATAATTGGAGCACAATTGAGAAAATAATTTGGTAATGTTGCCTTTGTTTCACAAATTGAACCTAAATGTTTTGAAGAAGCTCAAAATAATGAAAGTTGGATTCTTGCCATGTAAGAAGAACTCAATCAATTTGAGAGAAATAAAGTTTTGGAATTTGGTGTCTAAACCCATCAATCATTCAATTATTGGTACTAAATGGGTTTTTAGAAACAAAATGGATGAAAAATGCAATGTTGTTAGAAATAAAGCTAGACTAGTGGCTCAAGGCTACAACCAAGAGGAAGGTATTGATTTTGATGAAACCTTTGCTCCGGTTGCTAGAATTGAAGCTATTAGAATGTTATGTGCCTTTGTATGTTACAAGAATTTTATGCTTTATCAAATGGATGTCAAGAGTGCATTTTTAGATGGTTATATTGATGAGGAAGTGTATGTTGCACAACCTCCTGACTTTGAAAATCATGAGCATCCAAATCATGTTTATAAACTTACTAAAGCTTTATATGGTTTAAAACAAGCTCCTAGAGCATTGTATGAAAGGCTTAGTAAATTCCTTTTACAAAATGATTTCCAAAGAGGCAAAGTGGACACAACACTTTTTGTTAAGAAGCATCATAATGATATGCTTATTGTGCAAATATATGTTGATGATATAATTTTTGGTGCTACTAAAAAATCTCTTTGCAAGAAATTTTCTAAGATTATGCAGAATGAATTTGAGATGAGCATGATGGGGGAGCTCACATTCTTCCTTGGACTTCAAATTAAGCAAATGAAAGATGGCATCTTCATAAATCAATCAAAGTACATCAAGGATATGTTGAAGAAATTTAAAATGGAAGATTTGAAGAGCATGGGCACTACTATGAGTTCAACAATTAAAATGGACAGTGATGAAAAAGGTAAAGAAGTAGATACAAAGCTTTATAGAGGTATGATTGGCTCTTTTTTGTATCTTACTGCATCTAGACCAGACATACATTTTAGTGTTTGCTTGTGTGCAAGATTTCAATCATGTCCAAAAGAATCCCATCTAAGTGCAGTTAAAAGAATCTTCAAATACCTCATTGGCATACACTCAATTGGTTTATGGTATCCAAAATATAAATCATTCAATCTTGTAGTTTATAGTGATTCAGATTTTGCAGGAAGTAGATTGGATAGAAAAAGTACTTCAAGTACCTGTCAATTTATTGATTTTGCACTAGTTTCTTGGCATAGTAAGAAACAAACTTCAGTGGCTCTGTCTACAGCTAAGGCTGAATATATAGCTGCTGGTGGTTGTGTTGCTCAAATTTTATGGATGAAACAACAATTGGAAGATTTTGGTTTAAAATATAATCTTGTTCCAATTAGGTGTGACAACACAAGTGCCGTAAACTTGATCAAAAATCCAGTCAAACATTCAAGAACAAAACATATTGAGACCATACATCATTTTATTAGAGATCATGTTCAAAATGGAGATATCAAAATTGAATTTGTTGCTTCTGAAAATCAACTTGCAGATATTTTTATAAAACCACTTAACGAGGAAACTTTTTACAAAATTAGAAGGGAAATTGGCATAAGTGAACCACTTGCTTGAAATTCAATTCATATAGATTTAATATATCTACATATTATCTAATGTGTGAGTAATTTGCTGTGATATTAATTTGCTAAGAAAACTCTAAATAACAGTAGCTAACTTATTTTTGTACTCGTGAAATCAGTTTACTAAGTTGTATGCTACTGTTGAATGCCTAAAATTAGTTTGTTGTATCATGTACTATTCAAATTTTAAGCCAAAAAGTGACAGTGCTTTGAACTTTCTGCTCGCCAATCAATGCACTTACCCATTCACATTTTCGTCGCTGTGTCAGATATATATATATACACACATTTAAAATTAAAATAAAATTCAAATAAAACAAATTAGAAGAGGGAAAACGCGGGACTCAAGAAAAATCAATCTTACCCACTGCTACACGAAACCTTTACCTATCAACATTCTATGTTTTTTTCTCTCTCTCTCTCGCCATACCCGACTCTCTCTCTCCTCTGCATTGATTCATGATCTACTCTTACCAATTTTTTTTTGTCATTAACATTAACCCATTTTCATCAAAGCACCTATCTCACTCTCTAATCATCACTTAAAAAGCTAATCCCTCATTCATTCCTCACTGCCCCAGAACCCATTTTAAATTCCCAATTTTTTATTGCCTCTGGTTCACCATCTATGGCTCGCACCAAACGAAAAACTCCTGCTACTGTAGCCTTGCCATCCACTTCTTCATCTGAAGAACTCCCTGTTGCTGTATTAAAGAAGAAATTGAAAGAAAAGAGGAAAACACCAGTAACTAAGTCCAACAGTGTATCCTCTGACCCATTTAAGGAAGTCAAACCTGCGGTGACGGCACCAGAAAAGAAAAAAGGGAAGGAAAATGCATGGGATTGACATTCAGAGCGAAAAGAGTGCTTCAAAATCATCGGGCTCTGTTGTTGACAAAGTGCTTCTAGACTGTAAGTTCATTAAATGAGACAATTTTGATTAGGTTGATTTTCAATTTAAGGAACTCTTTGAATTTTAAGAATGGATGAATGTTTGTGAATGCACTGATGTTTACTACCCTAGACTAGTCCAAGAATTCTATAGAACTTTAAAAGTAGTTGATGAAGAAGACAGATTTAAGGTTTCTTTGAATGACAGAGCATATGACATTTCTGTTAAGTTGATTGCTAAAGCCTTAAAATTGCCGAATGATGGAAGTAGAATCTCTGCTCATAGAGATGTTGCTAGAGTTCGAGGTTTTAATTTGACTAAATTTGAAAGTGAAGTTTTTCCTGCCAACACTGCCACTAGTGAAAAATCCATTAGCACTAAAGTCCTTCAACACAATAAGATTATTCACAGTATGGTGAATTATATATTTTGTCCTAAATCTAGCAGTTATGGATATTTGAGTTTTTTGGATATGTGCATCATGTGGCATATTGTTAACAGAGTAAGAATGAATTTGGCATATATGATTTTCAAGAATATGTGTAAAGCTTATGGGATTGGTAAATTACCCTATGCACACCTCTTAATTGCCTTGTTTAGAGAGTTGCATATAAATGTCTCTAAGGAGAGTTCTTGGGCAGATTTAATTATGCTTAAAGAAATTCATTCTGATACTGATGGAAGAAAGAAACGTTTTGAAAAAGGTGGATCTTCTAAAGCTAAAGTTGATTCAGATTCCTAAAGTGAGATTCTGAGTGAGCTTCAAGGGCTAAGAACATTTATTAATGAGAAATTTAGTACATCAAATCAGTCTATTGAATTTCTAAGAAAATTTGTGGATATTGTTGATTACAAAGTAAGTCATTTACTTACTCAAAATGAGGACTTAAAGAAATAGATTATAGATTTTAAGCATGCATAGGAAACTGATTTTGCAACTAGAATTGAAACTGATGTACCTGTAGGTGACCCTTCTACTCATGATGATCATGTTTTTTATCATGGTAATATTGAGTGTGGAGGTACTAGGCTTGGTGACTCTACTGCTTTCGTAGAGCATGAAAAGGAAGAAATTTTAGAATTTGCAGTTGAGCCTACTGTTGAGCATAACAGTGAACAAATTTCAGAACCTGTAGTTGAGCCTACTGTTGAACTTGAGAGTGAACAAATTGTAGAACCTGTAGTTGAGTCTACACAGAAGAAGGAAGATTCTCTAAATGATCAGCAGGAGAGTGCTCCACCTAAACCTTCTGCAGCTGAAGCTTCTCAGGCTAATAAGAGCAAGAAAAGAGTTAAGTCTACAGTGTCTAATCCATATCAGACTCTGGCTGCTGCTCTTCAAAGCCCATCTGATGAGGATGAATCACAGGAGCATGATTCTTTGGCTGACCAAGTTTCTCAGCCTCCTGCTTCCAAACCGTCTAAGAAGAAGATGGTGCCTTCCAAAGCTATTCGAAGGAGCAAAAGACTTAATGTTTAGAAAATGATCTTTTTTTTTTTTTTGTTTACTAATATGTTTACTACTGTTGTTGAATGGTTTTTCTATTTGCTACTGTGTACCTTACTGCTTTTCAGTTTGTGCTTATTTGATTCTTTTTGGATTAATCTCTACTGTTTCCTTTTTGGATGATGACAAAAAGGGGGAGAATGGATGTGTGCTTTTGTTTTGGAGAATGGATGTGTGTTTATATTTTGAAATATTTTGAAAATGGATGTATGCTTATGTTTTAGAAGTGTGTATGCAAACTATTGTGGCTTATGTGTGCAAACCATTAAGTTTAACATTTTGCATATTGAAATTGTGGATATCTTATGAATATTTTTTATAGCATAAATTCAGGGAGAGTTTTGTATAGCTATTAATACTTTTGCTTTTTAAACTTGTGTGCATACATTTATTGGGAGTAATTTCCGCATACTAATATGCTTGGTTATATATAAATTTATGCACACTTTTATTTATTTTTTATTGATGATTCAATTGAGTTTTGTCATCATCAAAAAGGGGGAGATTGTTGACCCCGTGTAGTTCAAAATGAGCATTAATTTTGATGATAATAAAACTCAAATAGAATCTATCTAACTCAATTTTAAGTGATGTGTAGATTCTTTCTCTTACTCATGAAGAATCTTTGAGGTTGCATTTAAAGAGGAAGAGTACTCAAAGGCACCTCAAGATGAATCCAAGTTGAGAAAGAACAAGATTATGAAAGCTAAGACTCGAAGTAAAGGTATGAAAGTTATAGAGTTAGGAATTGAGTCTTAGGACTTGTGTAAAAAGAATAGATGAAAATTTTAGTCAAATGGAGCTCAAAATTAAATTTTTTCTTTTAATTATTTTATAAAATTTTCTTTCATCATGACCTTAGACATTGCTATTGGAATATATATTTTTTTAAGGTCTAAATTAGATTTTTAAATATTACAATTTGAAACAGGCATCTAGTAAATTAGTTTGCTAACTTGTTTGATAAAATATTAGTTTGCTGCCAAAAATTTTATTAGTTTGCTAAATAATCAGAGTAGCTCAATTTCGTATAAAAAGATAAAATAACGACTATTTTGCCTAGAACAGAGTGTATAACATTCCAAAAAGGTTTCAAACAGTTTAAAATGATTTGGGACTATAAATACACATTCTTTACTTCATCTTATACTTGATGAAAGCTTACAATTGCACTCCAATCTTGATTTTTCATTTATTGCTTTCATTCAAGAGCTTTAAAGTGTTTGAGCTACCATTGGCAAATCAACCCATCTCTTCTTTATAGTTTGATTTGTATTGAGTGAGAGTGAGTGTTAAAACATTAAATTGCATTTAAGAGAGGTTGTACAAGCACCTATTGAAGCTTGAGAGTGTGAGTGCTTGAGAGAGCACTTGTCTAAGGGTTCAGGCTACCTTGGTAAAAGCTTGGTATTGAAAAAGCTGTAAAGGGCTTTTGGTTTCTTGCCTTTAAAAGAGCAAATAGTGGAGAGAAGACTCAAAGAGGGTTCTTTGAGAGAGTGGATGTAGGCTAGTTAAGTCGAACCACTATAAAAATCATTGTATTTGATTTCTTTAACCTTAATCTTTTTACTTTTGTGTAATTTAAATTCCATGCATGTTATGTCAAAAATTGCTATAAATATTGATTGAGGTTTGAATAACAATTTAGGGACATATTCTTGAAACATAGATCACTTTCACTATATATATAAGAGCACCTAGTTGAATAAAGCCACAATTTTTCATTAGGCTATAAGTAAGGGCCGAAAAATTGTTTAAGTCCAATTTACTTCCCTCTTGAACTATTTTGGGATAACAATATAAAAAAAAAAAAAAATAAATTGTTATATAAAAAAATCCCTAGGTATTTTAATTATGAAAAATTATATAAAAAAATCCCAAAGTATTTTAATTACGAAAAAAATTTTGGCCATAAATTATATAAAAATAATATTATATAAAAATTTTTACAATATATTTATAACAATTGAGTTTAATTATAATGAAATTAATTTTTATATAAAAATTTTATTTCACATAAAATATTTAAAAATATATATATCTTTGTAGATCAATTTATAAAATAATATATCATTAATATTTGAATTATCAGACACTTTAATTGATTATAATCACCAACTAATCATTAATCTTCAATAACTGATCATTAATAATTAATGCACTTACTAAAATAAATAAGTTTTACCTTTAATTCAATGACACTAAAGTCATATTAAGGACTATAAATTCTCAAATTCAAACCTTAAATTAGAGTAAATTACGTAAGAAGAAAAAAAAAAAAAGTAAACAGGTTTTATTACACTTCTCGTATTCAATTAAGACAAATTATGAAAAAGAAAAAAATTTTGTTTCTTCTATGTATTTTCCTAAATTTGATTTAGCATTACATGTGATCTACCATTCAACAAGATTATTCCTCTAGGAACCCGTGATAGGTGCAAGTTGCATGCAGGTTCCGCAATCATCGGTTGTCACGACAAATGGAGACTTTTCAGTACGGAATTTATGTCATTTTATTATTATTATTATTTAGAGAATTTTAGGGAGACTCAACCTACATCTATAAACTAAATCAATTAAATTAAATTGCTCCACATCATATTATATATATTTATATATAATTATATAAACATGAAAAATAAATAAAAATTAAATCATATATTTAATTATAACTATATTATCATAAAATGATTTCAATAATTTAGTTTATAAATAACATATTAAACTTAGAGAGTATTTTATTTGACTTGTAAATCAATTAAATCTATATATAAGTAAAAAATTATAAATAAATTAATATTTAATTTGATTTATAAATTAAAAACTTACTTAAAAATTGTATATGATACTTATAACTTACCTACTTATTTTAAAATTATATTTTAAGTAAATAGAAAAATACATTATCATAATAATTTTTTAAAATATCAATATTATCCTCATTTTAATATTCACAACATTCAATGATATATCCTTTTTGGTTATTTTGATAAATTAAGATACTTTTAATTATCTTTTAACTAAACACTTAAATAATTTAAAAGTTAATTTTAAGTAATTTTATTAAATAATTAATTATTTATTTTTAAATTAACTTATAAGTTAAAAAATATATTTTAAATAAAAAATTAAAAGGAAGTGATCAAATCAAACACAATCTCTACTTAAAAATTGCTTATTATTGTTACAAATACTTGCTATGATTTAACAATTTTTTTTTGGAATTAAGTACAAAAATCAAAACAAAATTAAAATTATCTAATTTAATAGCAATATATAGATTAAAATAAGACCAAATTGATAACACTAAATTTCAAGGCTGCTAAAAGTCGAATCTTATAGAAATATTATAATATATGCCTAGTTTCCGAGTATAAATAATTATTCACATAATTTCAGAGAACAAATAATTATAACATTGATAAGGATTTTAATAGGCAAAATTAACCAAACCCACAATTGAGGTCAAGATGTGGTGTATAAGGTGGCTAATGGTTTAGAAATAGAAGCTAGTGAAGCTAAGACTTTTCCAAGTTGCACATGCGGATAAGAAGGTCCCAAAAGACAAGAATTGTTAGATAACAAATTGCTGGCTAATGGACACATCTGTGGAAAATTTTTGCTATTGATTTAGCAGTTTCTAAGGACTGATTGAGCAGCCAATGGAAATGTAGAGCTCATTTTCTCTATAAATAGGTAGGAGCAGGTACTGGAGTAGGCAAACACATTTGGAGTCCCTTAATTCCCTTAATTTTATTCTCTATAGTTTCTTTAAGGATGGCAAGTTCCTATGTAATTGGCAAATGCTCTTCCACACTCTCCTTAACACTACTCATTGGTTTGCTACTGGCTAGCCTTGATACAACAGGTACGGTTGCAGCTCTTTCTGATTATTTTATTTTATTTTAAGAGGCCAATATGTCAATTCTACATCGTTAGATTAATCTGTATTTTTTTAATTGCACTCATCTAATACTTTTATTATTATTTAATAGATGGACATATATAAACTTGAGATTTAATATTTTCTGCGAGTAAAGAGATTAATCAAATTATGCCTGATTTGTAGTAAAATTTTACTTTAACCCTAAAAATTTGCACGCACTATTACAATCCATGTTATTCCTGTTTATAAATTATGACTAATGTATTGGTTGCTAACACTTGATGCAGGTGCTCAAATAGGCGTTTGCTATGGAATGCTTGGCAATGACCTGCCACCGCCCAGGGAAGTTATAGGTCTCTACAATCAAAATAACATTCGCAGAATGAGACTCTACGACCCAAACCCAAATGCCCTGCAAGCCCTTAGAGGCTCCAACATCGAGCTCATGCTTGGAGTTCCAAATACTGACCTTCAAAAGATTGCTACCAATCAAGCTGAAGCAAATACATGGGTGCAAAATAATGTAAAAAGCTTTGGTGATGTTAGATTTCGTTATATTGCAGTTGGAAATGAGGTCATGCCCTCAGATTCATTTGCACAATTTCTAGTCCCTGCCATGATAAATATTCGCAGTGCACTCTCTTCTGCTGGTCTTGGGAATATTAAAGTTTCTAGTGCTATTGATACCAGGAGCCTTGGAGAGTCCTTCCCTCCCTCTAAAGGCTCTTTCAAGCAGGAATATCGACCAATTCTTGATCCTCTCATCAAATTTCTAGTGGATAACCAATCCCCATTGCTTCTCAACTTGTATCCATACTTCAGTTATAAAGGCAATTCAGGACAAATTCGTCTTGATTATGCTCTTTTCACAGCTTCATCACCAGTTGTCTCTGATCCACCATATAGTTATCAAAACCTTTTTGATGCGATGCTTGATGCTGTATATGCTGCCTTGGAGAAAGCTAGTGGAGGTTCTTTGAAGATTGTGGTATCAGAAAGCGGTTGGCCAACTGCCGGAGATGTTGGAACATCAGTTGAAAATGCAAGAACTTACAATAACAACTTGATTCAACATGTGAAAAAAGGGACTCCAAAGAAATCTGGAAATCCCATAGAAACTTATATTTTTGCCATGTTTGATGAGGGTAACAAAAGCCCAGAGCTGGAGAAACATTGGGGACTCTTTTCTCCAAACAAACAGCCTAAATACCCAGTCAATTTCAATTAAAAGAGTGCCTATAGTTATGTTGCACTTAATTATAAGAGAAATTCTATATATGCATTGCTAAATAAGCGCATGTATTTCCCCCCTTGAAAGATGAGGGAAAGATCTATATTTATACCTAATTAATAAAGCTTCACACACATGGGATATTCATATGTGTGGTTAAGAAGTGTCAATGAAGTTCTACATTTCTCCTTGTTTTAGTAAGATATACTTGTAATGTTTAAATAACCGCTAAAATAAACTGATCAATAGGATTAATTTAATAAACAAGAATGAAAATTTTTCGTTTCTATTATCTAAAATTCATTCGATTCTATCACATATCATTTTAGAATTATTAAAACTTGAACGTACTAAATCAATGTAGGAACGTAAACACTTAAAATTATTGGAAAACAATGAAGTGAGCAGATTGAGTCCAAAATCAAGCAGATCAATAGAGCTATACAGTTCAAACATTACTTTAGCTAGCTAATTCTCAAATTTATTTAGTTTGCTATTTTTACAGTAACTGTTTTAGGTAGCTAGTTCTTGTTGGTGGGGCAATTACAAAAGTCAACATCAATTGTTTTCCTGCTTATTTTCTTTCTTCTTTTCTCAGTTGTAAATCTGACAAAATAGTAGCTATAGTTTTTTTTTTTTTTTTTTTTTTTTTTTTTTTTTTTTCGATAAGCAATATATTTTCTTAATATATATGAAAAATTTAGAACGGGAAGTGGGGCTAAAACCCGATTATCTGACCTTCCCAGTATGTTCAACCTAGAATAACACATGCTACGAGAAAAAGCCTAGAGCAAGACAAAATACAAGCCTAGAAACTGAATTAATCTACCTAAGCAATCAATAGCAACAAAACAAGCATAACATAACAGTTTTTTGAAACAACTTAAAAGCCAGCCATCTAAATCAAGTAGGAAGACCCACTTTATACAAATAAATCTCAACAAACAAAGTACAGAACTTAGAAGAAAGCAATGAAGTCCTCCTTATGCCAAACACCTTGCTTTGCTAGTACATCAGCTACTGAGTTTGATTCCCTTGGAGAAAAGTGATGTTGCCATGGATTCCTGGGTACTCAATTGATGCCTAATGGCTGACTCTTGGGTGACCTGAAAATAAGAAGAAAGGTGAGGATTGGTGACTGTCATGCAGTCACTCCATTGCTCAAGTCAGTAATGGATTCTATTGAAGACCGCAAAAAGTATATTGCTCCATTCAATTTTTAAAATGTACTTTATGCTGAGCTTCATATCTATTTATATAGGAATTAGGATGGTAATTATTCGAAATCTCGACTGGATCTTCGTTATTTCCTTGTTTAGGTTACAACGGAACATATATAATTATTATGCTTAATCTCAGGTGTGATCTACCGCATGATTTCCGGTTGTTTCGATCCCCACAGGTGCCAATCTCCTTATTATAGACATCTATCCAATCTCGAAAAAGAGACCCCTTTCATGACAGATCGCTCAAGTGATGTTTCCAACTCTATTGCTTGCTCTTTTTCTAAAAATCTTATGATAAATTTTGATAATTAAAAAAAATATAAAAGAGGAAAAACTAAAAATAAAGGATATTATAAATTTTATTAAGGATATAAAATAATAAGAAACTATTAGATGTACCGAATACACATACATCATCTCTCACAACCATGTGGGACTTACTCTATTTATTATAAGGAGGGCTCGCTTTTCTGTGAGAGAGATAACACAATTTTTTGTGCTCTTAGTGTATCTAATAATTAGTTAAACTAATAATATAGTAACTGAGATAGTGTTGAATATTTCAGTGAGTGTAGAAAATAATAAAATAGGGAAATTTAGAGAGTTTAAAGAGAGTGTAGAAAATAATTGTCTATAGAAATTAAGAAAGTATTGAGAATTAAAGAGAATATATAAAGTAATCGTGTAGAGAATTTGAGATTTTTATAAATAAATTAGGAGTGGAATGAGATACTTATTAAGTTCTTTTTTAATTAAACTACCAGTTTGATTTGGTTCGAAACCATCGGTTTAATCGGTTTGGAATCACTAGTTCATGGTTCTTAAAAAATATGAACCTGAACCAAACCGCAAAAGGGCAGCTTCGGTCTAGTTCGAAGTTGGTTCTAGTCTCGACTGTTTCAGTTTAGTTTTGACCAAGCTCGTTCTGGTTCACTTCTAGTTCGAAACCGAACCATGGCCACCCTTCCATCATGGATTGAGTCATCTCTCATATGATAGATGAGCTGTTTTGCAACCTCATCTTTTGTTTCCTTTCAATAAAACTCAATCTCCATGTTCTACCTGTCTCTCAAAGCTAAACAAATAAGATTATCGTCTGAAAATGCATCTAACACTATTTCCCAATTTGAACTTGTTCACATAAATGTTTGGGGTCCTATTTTCAGAAAAATATAAATGGAAATCATTACTTTTTTTACAATTGTTATCATGATTTTAGCTACATTTTGTTAAAATTTTATTTATACTCTGTTTTGTGGAAATGGAAAATATTTTGTGGAAAAACATTTTTTGTATCTTTTAGCGTTTGAGCATTTAATAAATAGGTTAATCTAATCAAGGAAAAATTAAATTATTTTTAAAGAAAATGGCTTCATTTTTTAAACTTTGTCAATTACATTAAAATATGAAAAATATTTATATATACATAATATAAATACATTCCATTAGTTTGACATTTTAAATAAAAATAAAAAATATTTTCAAAAACAATATTTTCTTACAAAATAATTTCCATGAAATATGTTTTCTATATTCAAGTTATTTTTCTCAAAATGAACAGAATTTTAAACTATGAAAATTGAAAATTGTGTAAGGCTCTTCGCTACTGCACTGATAACGAACCATAAATAAATGTGATTTAGGCAAGAGCAAATGAACAATATGTCATGATCCCCGTGGACAGAGACTTGTGAGCATTAATTTGGTGTCAATATTAATTTTTTTAAACAATTATTATTTTGTTATGAATGATTTCATTACAGTGATATTAAATCTGCCTCTTTAATTCTTGTCAAAAACATTTACAAGCAAACTATCTTCTTATATTTTTATTAATGTCAACAAGAAAGAATGTTATCTCCTGTGAAGGCTGTTGGCGTGGAGCTGGAATTAACCCAGATGTGATTGCTAGGTGGCTCGCGTGTGAATGCTCTTGTGCTCCTTTTCTGGGATTGTGTTGTTCTCATGTGCCTTTACCCAGTATTCTTTTTGTTTGTTGGACTCTTTGTTTTGCTTCTCTTTGGGCTATTAGTTTTGTTTATTTTGGTTGTTTCTTCTCTCTAGATGTACCTTACTCAGTGTTTCTTTTATTGATGGTTTTTTTCCCATTTCTCATTAATAAAATCATATATGCATTTAAAAAAATTTATTAATGAGGTAGTTTTTTTTTAAAGTTAATTAGCATATTCTTCACTTTAAATTGACAATGATGCATAAAATTAAAAAGATTAAATAACATAAGACAACAATTAAAAAAAAATCTATTTGGTTGTGATTTATATTTTTTAATTGAATACATACATACATATATATATATATATATATATATATAAACACTAAAAGAATGAATTAGTTGTGATTTATTCTTATTAATTGGGTCTACATATCGTTAGCGCTTGCACATGCTTTTTGTATATCAGCTGGTAGTGGGCGAATTATTTGTGGAAAATTCTTCCTCTTTTATTGCAATTTCTAGAGTGATTGACTTGCAAAAGAAAGTATAATACTTTTTTAGTCTTCCTTACACCCCAGCGTATGCGCTAAGCCAATAATAAATGACATATTAATTAAAATCATGTTAGGTCCTTTAGATATATGCATGTTCATGGTTTTTAATTGGTTAGGTGTATGAACACTCTAGTGTGAGTAGGAATTTTTCAAGGTCCATATACGTATAAGAAGGTCCCAAAAGACATGAAGTTAGATTGCAATTACTAGCTGATGGGCACATTTGTGGAAAATTTTTGCTATTGTTTTGCAGTTTCAAAGGACCAGCCAATGGAAATATGGTCCCTTCTCCATAAATGGCTAATGGAAACAGTTGTGGAAAATTTTTGCAATTGAATTGCAGTTCCTATGGAGTGATTGACCTGCCAAAGGAAATACAGAGCTCCTTTTCTATATAAATAGGTAGGAGTAGGCAATGCATTTGCAGTCCCTTCAGTTTATTCTCTATAGCTTCTCTACAGATGGCAAGTTCCTATTTAATTGGCAAATGCTCTTCCAAACTCTCCATAACTCTATTTGTTGGATTGCTGTTGGCTAGCATTGATGCAACAGGTATAACCCAGTTACAGCTCTTTTTATATTTATTTTTATTTTTAGTTTAAGAGGCCAATAAGCCAATCCTATATAATTAGGTTAACCTATCCTCTAATCACACTCCATCTAATAATTTTATCAATATTTAATAGATAGATACAAATGAACACGAGATCTCACATTTTTATAAGTAAACAGATCAATCAAATTATGCTTAATTCGCTGTAGAATCTTACTTTAAACGCTAATTATTCGCATGAATTATGACAATCCAAGTTATGCCTATTTATAAATTATGACTAATGTATTAGTTGTTAACTCTTGATGAAGGTGCTCAGATAGGTGTTTGCTATGGAATGAATGGCAATGACCTGCCACCAGCAGAAGAAGTTATAGATCTCTACAATCAGAATAACATTCGCAGAATGAGACTCTACGATCCAAACCCAAATGCTCTGCAAGCCCTTAGAGGCTCCAACATCGAGCTCATACTTGGAGTTCCAAATGATGGTGACCTTCTTCAAAAGATTGCTACTAATCAAGCTGAGGCAGATACATGGGTGCAAAATAATGTACAGAACTTTGGGGATGTTAGATTTCGTTACATTGCAGTTGGAAATGAGGTCATGCCCTCTGATTCATTTGCACAATTTCTAGTCCCTGCCATGATAAATATTCGCAGTGCACTCTCTTCTGCTGGTCTTGGAAATATTAAAGTTTCAAGTGCTATTGATACCAGGAGCCTTGGAGAGTCCTTCCCTCCCTCTAAAGGCTCTTTCAAGCAGGAATATCGACCAATTCTTGATCCTCTCATCAAATTTCTAGTGGATAACCAATCCCCATTGCTCCTCAACTTGTATCCATACTTCAGTTATAAAGATAGTTCAGGAAATATTAGTCTTGATTATGCTCTTTTCAAGCCTTCATCAACAGTTGTCTCTGATCCGCCATATAGTTATCAAAACCTTTTCGATGCGATGCTTGATGCTGTATATGCTGCCTTGGAGAAGGCTGGTGGAGATTCTTTGGAGATTGTGGTATCAGAAAGTGGTTGGCCGACTGCCGGAGATTTTGGGACATCAGTTGAAAATGCAGGAACTTACAATAACAACTTGATTCAACATGTTAAAGAAGGGACTCCAAAGAAGCCTGGAAATCCCATAGAAACTTATATTTTTGCCATGTTTGATGAGGGTAACAAAAGCCCAGAGTTGGAGAAACACTGGGGACTTTTTTCTCCAAACAAAGAGCATAAATACCGTGTCAATTTCAATTGAAAGGGTGCCAGAAATCAAGAAGCACTTAAGGGAATTTCTAATCATTACTAAATAAGAGCATGTATTTCGATCCCTCTTAGATGAGGGAAGGATATATATGCGTACCAAATTAATAAAGGTTCATAAGGCATATGTTGGATACTCAAGCGTGCTTCCATAGCCTTGATTGTTTCTATTGTATTTGTCGTCTTTCATAAGACAAATGTGTGGTTGGGTGTTTCAGGGAAGCCTATCAGCTGGGTTTAGCTAAGCAATGACCATGCTAAATTTTTTTCTGGATTCATTTCATTATTAAAATTTTGGCTTATTAAAAAAAAGTGTTAGTGAAGTTCTATAATTTGTCCATGTTTTTAGTAACTCGTAAAGTTTAATGTTTAGATAACAAAACGCGAAAATAAACTGATACGTAGGGTTAATTTAATTAATAAGAATATAAATTTTCTTTTTTATAACTTAAAATTCGATTCTATTATATAATACTAGAATGTTACCCATGTGATGCAGTGGGATTATCATACAACATATATGATTATCTTTAAAAGTAATAATAGTAGGAGACACAAATTAAAATTTCTTACAAAAATAGTTTTACAATATCAATGATCATTCAGTTTAGTAGCATTCTGATATATAGTATTTTTATAGAGTTAATTGTATTAATTTACGTAAATATTTAGTCTTTTAATTAATTTTAATTATATTTTTATAGTTTATTTAGTTAAAAGTTAATTTCTTTCTTTTTAATTGATATTTGTTCTTTTTAGAAAAAATTATAAAGATTTGTGAAAGTTGGAGAGAAGTTGAAAATTTGGTAGAAAATCTCACCCTCAGCCATGAGCCATGAGATTGACATGATCAGCTGTGAGATTGAAAAAACAAGCATGGCCTCCTGTGGAATAAGTGTAGGGCACATGACTAGCCATAAGAATGCATCCTACGAGCATGGCTGGCCATGCGCCCTACACTTATCTCACAATAGGTCATGCTTATTTTTTCAATTCCACAGCTGACCGTGTGAATCTCATTATTAAGGATGAGATTTTCTGCTAAATTTTCAACTTCTCTTCAACTTTCATTAATCTTTATATTTTTTCCTAAAAAAAATTAAATATCAATTAAAAAGAGATAAATTAACTTTTAGCTAAATAAACTATAAAAATATAATTAAAATTAATTAAAAGACTAAATATTTATATAAATTAATACAACTAACTCTATAGAAATACTATATATTATTTGCAATTGAAAATTAGCTTTGTTCTTTCTTTGGCTTCTTCTTATATGAGTGGCATGAAGTAAAATTAGCATATATTAATTAAAAAAATTATAAATTTGAAACTTTTCTAAGGGATACTCCAATTGTGCTTTCTTGATAGTTGATTCGATTTAACTCAAAGTTAATGTTTCAGCATCTTCTTGATGTGAAATCACATTGTTTAAGAAGAACCTAAGTTTGGTATTCCAATTAATACATTATTTTCTTCAGCATCCATCAAATCAAGTTTTTTTTTTTTTAATATTTACCTTTGACTTTTTTAAAAGCGGGCTTTGCATAAAAATTGAACTTTGAGATGTCAATATCAACAAGTTAAATTCTAAATCATTAAGAGACTTTAAAGTAGACATTCAACTCCATTATAAAGTTAAAGATGATTTAATATCAAAAGCAATAATATTAATCTATAGAACATGTGAGCATAATTAATTTAGAAATATAATTTATATATTTAAGTAAAACAATACATACAGTACAGCTTCAAGAAATGTACGGCTGGGGACCTGAAACAAAAAACATATTTTTTAATTATAATCAATAATTACATTTAAAATCAAATTAAAAACAAAATTACATCAACAATTATGTTTTTGAAAAATTGTTAAAAGTACTCTATCAATTCATTAAATATATAAATTATCGACAATCATATATAATTTTCGGAATTTTATCTTTATATTTTTCAAATATTTTATTAAAAAATATAATCTTACCATTAATAATTAAAGCATAATAATAATAATAATAATAATAATAATAATCAATAAAATTCAAATAATTTTTTTTAAAGTTACAATTAACTATCACATTTAATATTAATCAATTATTAAATTATAAATAATTATATTTAACTAATTCGGGAAAAATATTTAAATAATATATTTTTTATAATATTACTAAAAACACTAAATTAATTCTTTAAAAAACACCGCGTCTGAAAACGCGTACAAAAGCCAACAAAGAGAAATTCAAAGGAAGCAATGACCCGTTGAAAATTGATGCACAAATTTGTAATTGTAAAGCACTGACAAGGATAGGGAGTGTAAGGATAGAGTATTTATAAAAATTATAATTTAAATTTGATTAATATTTTTAAAATTTAATTTTATTTTAAATTTAATTAAAATTTATTTTTAATTATTTAGATGCATCTCATAAATTCACTGATTCATTTAATTTTATATATTTTAATTAATAATTTATATAAAAAATATTTTTATTAATAATTTATATTTTAAAAATTTAATAATTTTATAAATATTTTAATTTATTTTAAATAAAATAAAATATATAAAAATTTATAAATATTATTATAAAAAAATATATATTTTATATTAAATTAAATATTTATATAAACGGGTTCGAGCAACGGATATCTAATATGTAAAATTTAAATTCTATCTGAATCCGTCATTGACATTAAATTTTAAACTTGAACCCATTTCAAATCTAATTATTGACTATCTAAATTAATAATTTAAACTCATTTCAAATCTGATTATATACTATCTAAATTAGTCTTATTAAAATTTGATCAGATTAAATATTAACAAAAATTTAATTCATTGCCATTCTTAAATAAGAAAGATAAAACATAGAGCAAAAAGCTTAAAAAAAATCCACCTAGAAACACTAAAAGCAATGTAAAAGACAATAGTAAGGAAATGAAAGAACAGGCAAAGACAAAAACAAAAATACAACTCTAAGAACCCAAAGGCCCTCAAAAGGAAGCAATGACCTGTTGAAAAATTATGTACAAGTTTGTAATTGCAAAGTAAAGTAGAAAGCTTAGCACAAAGACGCAAAAAATCCTGAAAGCAGTGAAAAAATTGAAGAAAAGAAATGGATAAATTTATAAATCAATTGTAAATGAACTGTTCCTTTTGCTAATGTAAAAGACAATAGTAAGGAAATGGAGAAATTTATAAGTCAATCTGACCACATCAATTACAATTGAACATACATCTTAAAGACCTAAAGTCCCTATAAAACTTAAAAACTTGCAAAGCAGTGCAAAAGACTATAAAGACTTTAAATTTAAATTAAAATTAACTATAACTCAAAAAAATACAATTTAAACTCTAATAATTAATAATCAATAAATTGCAAAAAAAAAAAAAAACACATTTTTTAGTTACAATCAATGATAATATTAATTAAATATAAAATTTACTATTTAAACAATAATGTTTTTGTTAAATTATATAATTTAAACTCTAATAATTAATAAACAATAAATTATAAAAAAAAAACATTTTTTAGTTACAATCAATGATAATATTAATTAAATATATAATTTATTGTTTAAACAATAATTTTTTTTGTAAAATTAGTAAAATTATTCTATTAATTCATTAAATTTATAAATCATCATTGATAATGAAATGTAATTTTATGAATCTTAAATTTATATTTTATCAAAATATTCATCATTCACAGAGTAAGAGTACAATTAAAAAAAAAAAACTAAAATAAGACAAACTTTTATAAATAATGGCAATTTTTTTCCCTCTCTTATTACTCGGTTGTGTCAAGACCACCCCTTTAGAACACCATGAATCTGATCCGCTCATTCACACATATAAAATCTCAAGATTCTAGAAGAAACCCTAGGCTTCTACTTGCTCCCTCTGACGCTTTCTGCTGCGGCTCCACAACGCAGTCCCTATTCACTCCTCCATGATTTTAATTTCTCTCATCGCAACTTTACATATAATAATTTCAATTTTTCTAGCTGCAATTTTAAAGATATAAAGAATCACACTCTCTCATGTAATCGCATCACAAAAGGAGGAAAAAATTAAGTCAAATTGAAAGATTCTCAGTAAATCAGGGCTTTTACATGCTATGCAACTCGTATTGGAACTGATCGAGAGATTTTTAACAGATAAGTGTATTTACATGCCTCCCTATTCTTCGATTTTGTTCTTCCTTTTTTTTATTTACTCACATAATCATAAATTTGTGTAGCAAATGTGCTACGTCACTTGAAGGAACTTAGAAGGTGAAAAAGCGTTAAGAATAAAAAGTAGAAGCAAAAAAGAAAAAATAAATTCCTAATCGGTTAAGAATGGGCTATGACTCTAGATTTGAACTAAATTTGCTAACAAAAAGACACAGTCAACTGTGCGCAACCACCATTAGTGTGATTTCAAACATATTGACAAATAAGTGTGTTTACAACCTTTTTCTTTTATTCCATTTTGTGTTCTTTTTAATTTTTTAACATATTTATTAACCTATGCAGCAAGCAATGGGAAACAATGGGAGAAGAACCAAATTGTAACTACTGGCGCTAGGGACCGTTAGGGATCGAGTCAGTTTAAGGTTATAAAAACTCGTAGCAAGCCTAAAGCATGTGAATATACCTTTAACATCTGTACTATCAACACTCGAACATATAACAAACCATTATCATTTAGTCTTTTCATCCACACATAAACATCTTTAACATAAAAGGGGTTCATAATTTGAATCTTAATATACATAGAAAATCACTAAAACGTAACGATTTATCATATACACTTCCAAAAGAGTTAACATAAACATAAGCATAAACATCATCCCTCACACTTCAAATGTTATAAATTCCAATTTTCTATCGTTACCAGCACAGTACTATCCATTCACATTTTATATGTCCATCTACCCATATATTATACATAAAGAAGATTATTAAAACTATCTGTAATGACCTCTCTTCAAAGAACTCTTTTAATCCTGCAAACCTGCATCAAGGGGTTAGAGAAAAGGGGCAAGCTTAAACAAGCTTAGTGAGTAAACTAACTAACATTAATTATATCATTTATTTCATACATATGCAATGCATCATTTGAATGGATTTTCATATCATAAACATTTCACTTAAGATGAAATTGTCACTAATAACTCTCCAAATCTAATGTGCCTAGCTCATATAAAGGCTTCTCAAGACTTTTGCTTAAAATATGACATGTGTCATGCAACCGGGGCATCATAGAGATCTCCCTTGATGGAGCATCGTAAAGATCTCCCTATGGAATTTTTATGGATCCATGACATATATAACATAATGTAGTCATAAATACGGGGAGAGTTAGTGGGTCATCCATCATCTATCAATGCACCAACAACAATTATGCAATTATGCAACATCTTTATATTCTAGATACATATATCCTAATTAAAAATGTCATGATGCATGAAGATGATCATAAATTAAATTTAATAGTTTACATTTATTAAGATTAGAATTACTCACCTTTTGTAGCATATCAACCACCTAACTCAAACAGTAGCTATCCTCAGATCCTTAACTTCCTGAGTCCCTCAAGCTTGATCTTATAAAATCGGACCCTAGAGAGTTATAAAAGGCTTTAAAACTTTATGTACATAATAAACATCTTATTCTAGGCCCTTAAGAACCATGAAATTAGGTTTTAGAATCTTGGAATCGAAGGAAAAATAAAGTAGGTAGAACCAAGTTCAACTGCAAAAGTCTTAGGTTTCAACTGCCAAACCCTAGAACATTGGGTGCCCATTTTGGGCAGTGGCCACTGTGGCTACCAAAGTCTTAGACTTTGGCTACCAAACCTAGAAAATTTCATATTTTTTTAGAAACTGCATGTTTCGATTGCTAAACCTATGATTTTCGATAGCTAAACTTAGAAATTTTCAGAATTCGCAAGTCAAAAACCTATAGAATCCTTCTCCTATTAACATCTAAATTCATTCTAAAGTTCCAAAAATCAACACAACCATACAAATAAGTTTCTAGGGCCTAAAACAACTTGAAATTATACTTAATACCCACACACATTAATAAAAAAAACTCAAATCCTAGGTTTTCTCTAAACCCAACATAGCATATTTATGGATTTCTTCAAATCCATCAAGAGGAACTAGCCATTTAAGACCCATAACACTTAAACATAACTAACCTAACAAAAAAAACATGCAATTTCAACATAAATCACAAAACCTTAACCCTAATATGCATAAACTTCCCAAAACTCATCTTAAAAACAACTTTACATGAAATTGACATTATAGAAACTTAATCCCTCGTCAACTTTCTTAGATATACCTGTTAGATCAAGAAGAAAAGAATGTTACCTCTTTTCTTGGAGCTTGGAGGTGAGAATATCAAAGCCTTAAAGCTTAAATCTACTCTCCTAAACTTATGAAAGAATCCACCTCTAGATTTTGAAAAACCCAAAGAAATCTCTTCAAAGAGCTTCTTGTATGCTCCAGTAGTTGGAAGAGAGAGAAGAAGAAAAAACCCAAGTATTTTGGGCAGAAACATGGGCCTTGGTCCCTCTTATACCCTTGATAGTCGAGAGACTTTCAGCTGTCGGAATCCATTCTGTCCAAATGGGTATTTGACCCATAAAAAGGACTTTAGGTGTTGAAAGTCCATCCATCAGCTGTCGAAGTTTCTTCTGCCTAAAACAACCACTTAAAAACTTTTAGGGATAAAAACCTTTAAAACATTTTTTACTTTTTTTACTTTTTTTTTAAATGCATTTGGAATACCTCAAACACACATACAGAAACATATTCTCATATCTTTCTGCCACTCCCTTATTAGTGAAAGTTTAAATTTCCACCATAATATTCCATCAAGGATAGATATTCCAACATCGAAAAATGGCGATTATTACACTCCCCCCCCCCCCCCCCCTCCTTAAGAACATTTGTCCTCAAATGTTAAAATAAACACATAACAATCATAACTTGTATAACATACCTAGAAAAAAGGTGGGGATATTATTAGATCATGGAATCACAAGTTTTCCACGTGTACTCTTCCATGTTATGGTGATTCCACAACACTTTGACCATAGGTATCTCCTTCTTCCTGAGCTTTCTTATTTGAGTATTCATGATTCGAAAAGGTTGTTCAGTATAAGAAAGATCTTCCAAAATTTTCATGTCCGATTCATTTATAACCTTGTTTGGATCTGACACGAACTTCCTCAACATAAAAACATGGAACACCAAATGGATTCTTTCCATTTTTGGTGGTAAAGCTAACTTATAAGATACATTCCTGACCCTTTGTAGCACTTTATATGGTCCAATATATCTTGGAGCTAGTTTGCCTCTCTTTCCAAACTAGATAACACCCTTTATTAGAGATACTTTTAGAAGCATCATGTCCCCTTCCTAGAAAATGACTTCTCTCCTAGGAAGATCTGTGTAGCTCTTCTGTCTACTGGCTGCTATCTTCAACCTTGCCCTGATTAAAGGCATGGCTTGATTGGTGATTTCCATTAACTCCATTCCTACTAAGGCTCTTTCACCTATTTCTTCCCAATACACAGGAGACCTATATTTCCTCCCATATAGAGCTTCATACGGTGCCCTTTCAATACTAGAGTGATAGCTGTTATTGTATGCAAACTCAACTAGGAGAAGGTACTTTTTTCATGATCCTCTAAAGTCAAGTACACACATCCTTAGCATATCCTCTAAAGTCTGTATGGTCTTTTCTGACTGTCCATCAGTCTGAGAATGAAAAGCCGTGCTAAAGTCTAACATGGTACCTAACTCATTTTGAAAACAGTGCCAAAACCTTGATGTGAACTGTAATCCTCTATCGAAGACTATTATCACTGGAGCTCCATGTAACCTTATTATCACTGCCACATAAACCTAAGCCAACTTATTCATAAAATAGTTAGCTCTAACAGAAATGAAGTAAGCAGTCTTGGTCAACCTGTCCATTATAACCTATATCGAGTCATGCCTGTTGGAGACTACTGGTAACCCCACAACAAAGCTCATGGCCACATTTTCCTATTTCCAGTTTGGAATGGGTAGTGGGTAGAGCATTCCTATTTCCAGTTTAGAATGGGTAGTGGGTAGAGCATTCTCACTAGCTTCTGATGCTCCAGCTTTACTCTTTGACATACCTCACAAGCAGACATAAACTGTGTAATCTCCTTTTTCATAGAAGGCCACCAAAACACCTTTAAATCTTGATATATTTTGGTGGCACCAAGGTGCACATTATACCTAGCACTATGAGCTTCTCTCATAATGTCTCCCTTAAGTTTGATGTCATTTGGTACACACAACCTGTTCCCATACTTAACACTCCTTTTCCATTGAAATGGAACTCATTGATCTTAGCTTTTTGTGCCACTTCTACTATCTTTACCAACTCAATGTCTTCATGCTGTTTCTCTGCTATTTGCCTTAGGTACACTGGTGTTACCTTCATCTAAGCTATCCAAGTACCCTTAGCTGATAACTCCAGCTGTAACCCTTCTTTAATCAGTTGGTGCAACTCCTTTAAGATAGGTCACCTTTCTGTGGATATATGAGCCAAACTGCCAAATGATTTCCGACTAAGAGCATTTGTTATAACATTAGCCTTTCCTGGATGGTACTGGATTGTACAATCATAATCATTGAGCAGTTCTACCCATCTCCTTTATCTGAGATTCAACTCTTTCTGCTTAAAGATGTACTAGAGACTCTTATGATCTATAAAAATCTCACATTTTGCTCCATAAAAGATAATGTCTTCACATTTTTTAGGGCAAAGACTAAGGCCACCATTTCTAAGTTATGAGTGGGATAATTAGCTTCATACCTTTTAAACTGTCTTAAAGCATAAGTTATTACTCTTCCATTCCACATAAGAACACATCTCAAACCCACTCTGGAGGCATCGCAATAAATAGTGAAATTTGCATTGTTCATATGTAGAGCCAGTACTGATACTGAAATTAGACACTCCTTAAGCTTTTGAAAGCTTTACTCATATTCATCACTCCATTCAAACTTCTAATTTTTCTGAGTTAACCTAGTTGATGGAGCAGTTATCTTGGAGAAATTAGGTACAAATCGCCTATAATAGCCCGCTAAACCTAGGAACTCTTTATCTCAGTGACTATAGTCGGCCTTGATCAATCTGCCACTGCTTCAACCTTTTTAGGATCCACTTCAATTCCATTCTCTAACACTATATGCTCCAAGAAGGATATACTCTTTAGCTAGAACTCACACTTAGAGAACTTGGCATACAATTGATACTCCCTCAATGTTTGAAGAACCATTCTTAGATGTTGTGCATGCTCTTTAGGACATATGGAGCACACTAGTATGTCATCGATAAAGACAATCACAAAGTGATCCAGATAAAGCCTGAACACCTTATTCATGAGATCCATGAATACAGCTGGGTTATTTGTTAACCCAAATGACATCACAAGAAACTCATAATCCTCATATCTAGTCCAAAAGGTAGTCTTCAAAATGTCTGTCTCTTTAATCCTCAACTGGTGATATCTGGACCTCAAATATATCTTCGCAAAATAACTAGCTTCAGCTAGTTGATTAACCAAGTCATCAATCGAGACAAAGGGTACTTATTCTTCATAGTAACCTTATTCAATTGCCTATAGTCAATGCACAGCCTCAAGGATCCATCATTCTTCTTTGCAAACAGTACTAAAGCACTCCAAGGAGAGGTACACGGTTGAATAAATCCCTTATCCACTAATTTTTATAGCTATTCCTTTAACTTTTTAAACTTTGTAGGAGCCATCTTGTAAGGAGTAATAGATATGAGTATAATACCAAGAACTAGATTAATTTTAAAATCCATCTCCCTCTCAGGGGTCAAACTAGGTAGTTTCTCTAGAAACACATATGGAAACTCTCTTATCACAGGAATTGGTCCTGGTCCACTTCTATTCTCCAAATCCTCTCTAACATGGGCTATAAACCCTCTATATCCTTTTTGGAGCATCTTTTTGGCTTGCATTGCGAAGATCATCCCCTTTACTGATGATATTTGATCTCCCTGAAAAACTACCTCTGACCCATCCTGTCCTCTAAACCTTACTACGTTGTTCCTACATTTTAAAGTGGCATAATTGGTTAAAAGCAAATCCATCCCTAGAATAGCATCAAAATCCATCAAATATAGGACCACTAGGTCAGCAGAAAAGCATTTATCCCCCACCTCATTAGACAGGCATAATAGATCATCTCCATTACTAAAGATCACACTTAGGCCCACTAACAAGCAATGGACATTATAGACTCGAGACTACTAAACCCAATCTTAAAACTAATTCGGGATTAACAAAAGAATGAGATACACCAGGATCAATCAAAACATGCACACTGAAACTTCTAATGCAAAGGTTACCTGACACCATAGTGTTAGAGATATTGGCTTCCTGTTGTATCATGGTAAAGATTTGAGTTGGTGTCATCAAACCCTTCCCTTGTGAGCTTGTCATAAAGGAAGAAGAATCTCATCCTTTACCTTGTCGCCTTCCTAATGAGGAACACATAAAGGTCTATCTCGCTGCTGATTGAGCCACACTGCTTAACCCAGTTTGTTGAAAAGCCATCGTTATTATATTGGGACACTCCCTAAACATGTGCCC
Source organism: Hevea brasiliensis (assembly GCF_030052815.1). Lineage (NCBI taxonomy): Eukaryota > Viridiplantae > Streptophyta > Magnoliopsida > Malpighiales > Euphorbiaceae > Hevea > Hevea brasiliensis. The sequence continues at coordinate 102,114,487 of NC_079497.1, forward strand.
CTCTTGACCACACTTGTAGCATCAGAAGGTTCCAAACCTATAAAGTCCTCGATGAGGCTTCCCACATTCGATGCAACCAGAGGTATCTGACCCCAAACTGGATCCGCTTTCCACCCCAAGGTCTGACTTGATTTTACTACAAAACTTATTCTTTTTTTGCTTCTTGCCAAACTTCTCCCCTTTATCTTTCTTAGTTCTAGATGGGGAAATAATCTTAGTTAAGTGACTAAACCTCCCTACATTTTTAGCCTTAGGAATTATGGATTGCTTGGCTTTTGTACTTTTCAGCTCCAGACTATGTTCATGATAGCCTTAGCCTCCAATTTTTCTTGTAGTATTAACTATAGAATGGAAACTCTGGGTTTCTATAGCCAAAATCAATGAGGACTATCTGAAGTGCAATCTTTGAGTCTACCTCCTTCCTTTTTTCTTATCGGTATCATACTCCTACCCCACATACTGCAGAAGATCAACAAACTTATTTGTATACCTGTCAACACTCATATCAGCAGTTTATCTCAACTGCTCAAACTCCACCACCATTAGTTCCCTAAAACTTTTTGGGAAAGCCCAATTAGTAAACTAAGTCACAAACTGAGACCAGGTCATACTATTGCCCTGTTAATAACATAGGACTTATGTTAATCTTTCGCCTTCTTACATTTCAAGGTAAAGCTGGCCATCTGAATGGCCCTACTGTCACTAATGTCCAATTTTTCAGTTATCATTTTAACCACCTTAACGTACTTAAAAGGATCATCTCCTTCCTTATACTCTGAAGCATTTAGCTTTAAGTAGTCTGTCATCTTTGCTCTACCTCTAGTACTTGTTCTAGTCTCTTATGTACTAGTTGTAGGGGCTGTAGGGGGGTGGAGGTGGTACTTGCTCTCTTGTAACTCCCTCTATAGGATTTTGAGTTCCCATGGTGGTTGAAGAACTTTAGGCATGTTGTTATAGAGGGTACATAGGATATGGGCTGAATGGTGGGAAGTAAGGTGGGTAGGGCATGAAAGGAGGATATTAGGGATAGCCTGTAAACCTAGGGTTTCCAAAATTTTCCTGTTGAGAATATTGATACCCAAACCTATACTGTAGTCTTGGCTGTGGAGGAGATACAAACTCTAACTCATCTCCTCCTTCCACAAAACTATTTTCTCTTTTTATTTCCATGCCTACAACTCTGACTCATCTCCTCCTTCCACAAAGCTATCTTCTCCCTCTTTTCCCATGCCTGTAGACTCAGGATTCTCATGCTATTGGGAGAAGCCATGAGAACTCTTTCACGCATCTGCAGAAATTCTGGGTGCATGTGCAGTCTTCTTACTAACTTCAAAGGACCTTTTAGGATCTCTTAAAGATTCTCCCCTTCTACTTCTTCTTGCTTTCTCCTTGATAATAGGTTTAGCATGTAATGCTCCAGTACCCTCATTCTTGGGTGGAGCGCCAGTCAACTTAGCGGACCGTCTTGAACCTTTTATTTTTAAAAGCAAATAAGAAGTGTTAAGCATATAAAAAGTTCATGTGAATTCACTTGAACACACAACATATAATCAGGCATAACATGATACCTAGCATACATATAACATTCTTCATATAACATACAAGGACTCAACCCTAGTGGACATGTATTTTCCTCTCTGTGCTAGTCAACATACTTCCTTTCACCTCTATTCTATCCTTTTATTAGCATCTAGGTCCTCTTATGTAACCTAGAGCTCTACTACCAACTTTTTAATGACCCAAGCTAGAGGCCGTTACTGGTGCTAGGGATCGGTTAGCTTAAAGCTGTCAGAACCCATAGCAAGCCTAAAGTCTATGAACATAACTTTAACATCTATACTATCAACATTTAAACATATAATAAACCATTACCCTTTAGTCTTTTCATCCATACATAAACATCTTTAACATAAAAGGGGTTCATAATTTAAACCTTAACATACATAGAAAATCACTAAAACGTAAGGGTTTATGATATACACTCTCAAAAGAGTTAACATAAACATAAACATTATCCCTTATCTTTAAAATGTTACAAAATTCCAATTTTCTATCATTACTAACACAGTACTATCCATTCACATTTTACATATTTGTCTACCTAAACATCATTTTACATGTTTGTCTACCTATACATCATACATAAAAAAAGAAAAACACTAAGACTATCTCTGATGACCTATCCTCAAAGAACTCTTTTAATCCTGCAAAACTACATCTAGGGTAAGCTTAAACAAGCTCAGTGAGTAAACTAGTCAACATTAATTATATTATTTATTTCTTACATATGCAATGCATCATTCGAATGGGTTTTCACATCACAAACGTTTCTTATAGGATGGACTCATTACCAGTGACTCCCTAAATCTAATGTGCCCAGCTCATACAAAGACTCCTTAGAACTTTTGCTTAAAACATGACATGTGTCATACACCCAAGGCATCATAAAGATCTCCCTTGATGTGGCATCGTAAAGATCTCCCTCAAGCCTAATCTTATAAAATCAGACCCTAGAAAGTTATACAAGGCTCTAAAACTCTATGCACATAATAAATATCTTAGTGTAGACCTTCAAGAACCATGAAATTAGGTTTTGGAACCTTGGAATCAAAGGAGAAATAAAGTGGGTAGAACTAAGTTCAGCTGCTGGAGACTTGGGCTTGGGCTACCGAACTTTGGAACATTGGGTGCCTATTTTGGGTAGTAGCCACTATAGCTACCGAAGAGGACTTTGATTGCAGAACTTAGAAAATTTCCAAATTTTCTGAGAAACTGCATGCTTCGGCTGCCAAACCTATGATTTTTTATAGCCGAACCTAGGAATTTCCAGAATTCTCAAGTTAAAAACCTATAGAATCCCTCTCCCATTAACATCTAAACTCACTCCAAAGTTTCAAAACTCAACCCGATCATATAAACAAGTTTTTAGGGGCTAAAACAACTTGAAATCATAATTAATACCCACTTACATTAATCAAAACTCAAATCCTAGGTTTTCTCTAGACCCAACATAGCGTATTTATGGATTTCTTTGAATCCATTAAGAGGAACTAGCCATTTAAGGCCCATAACACTTAAACATAACTAACCTAACAATAAAACATGCAATTTCAATGTAAATCACAAAATCCTAACCTTAACATGCTAAACTTCCTAAAACTCATCTTAAAAATAACTTTACATGAAATTGACATTATAAAAACCTAATCCCTCATCAACTTTCTTAAATGTGTATATTAGATCAAGAAGAAAAGAATGTTACCTCTTTTCTTAGAGCTTAAAGGTGAGAAAATCAAAGCCCCAAAGTTTGAATCTACTCTTTCAAACTTCTAAATGGAAGAATCCACCTCTAAGGAAATCTCTTCAAAGAGCTACTTGTATGCTCCAGCAGTTGAGAGAGAGAGAGGAAGAGAAAACCCAAGTGTTTTGGGTAAAAACACGGGCCTTGGTCCCTTTTATACCCTTGATAATTAATGGACTTTCAGTTGTCGGAGTCCATTCTCTCCAAATGGGCATTTGAACCATAAAAGGATTTCGGCTATCGAAAGTCTATCCTTCGGCTACCAAAGTTCCTTTTGCCCAAAACAACTACTTAAAAAATTTTAGGGATAAAAACCTTTAAAATATTTTTCATTTTCTTAAATACATTTTGAATATGTCAAACACACATACATAAATATATTTTCACATCTTACCGCCACTCTCTTGTCCGTGAAATTTTAAATTTCTATCAGAATATTTCACCAAGGATAGATATTCCGACATTAGAAAATGGCAGGTATTACACAAACAAAACAGAGAACCCATCAATCTCAAAATCATGAATAGATAAATATTGTTAAGCTAATTTTCATTCTATAATTTCAAGTCTATTTATTATTTTCACACACATTTATCAACCTATGCAGCAAATGATGGTAATCAATGGAAGCAGATGCAAAAAGAGCAAAGATTCTCAATTGCCAAAGCATGCATCACAATTTTGGATGTCCACCAAAGATTTTTTTTAAGGTAATTTCTATTTCCATTTGCAATGATCCTTCTTTACAAAAAAGAATAGTTTAAAATTTAATATAATGGAAAAATATTAGAAATCATGGGTTGTTTTACCATGAATGTTAATTGTTTCAATAAATTTCGAAGTATACAATGTGAATCAAAATCGCATACTCTTTTTTATTAAATTGTATGATGCACTAAACTATATATATACACATATATGGGCAGATATATACAAGGTTACTTTGTTTTCTTTCCTAAGTTTTCCAAAATGATAAATGTTGCATATGCATCATTTATAGAATTAGAATAGGAAAATAAGTTTTTTTTTTTTATTAAATTAGCTCATTTGATTGTAAATGCAACATGCCTCACAGTTTACAACTTAGGTTAAACAAATCAAAGAAGATATCTCCACTATAATAGCCATTAAAAGGTAAGGAAAAATAAATATTGTTACCTCAAGGAAAAAAAAAGGGCTTCAACTGCGAGACAAAAATTGAAAAGAAAACAAATTAATGTTCCCCTTAAAAAACACACAACATTCAATAAATGTCAAAAAGGCAAAGCTAAAGAAAGAACAAAATATAGATTAAATTAAATGAGCAAATAAAGCTTAGAAATTAAAAGTTTAAATAGCAAAGGTGATAAATCTAAATGCAGAAATACATTTCTCAATGCAAATTTCAGAAAATAGGAATTTACATATATGTTAGAAATTGAAACAAAGGCTAAGAATTAGTTTGACTACCCAGCACATATACTCCTTCACTTATATTAAGCAACCTTGAGTTTAAAACTCCGTTGACAAAAATAAACCCTAAATTCTAATATATCAACTTTCTGCCTCCAACTTAAATATCATTAAGGTGGATTATGATTTCTCATAACATTGGTAATCTATAATCCAGGTATCACCATGCAGCTTAGGTAAAATAAATAAGCAAATATCCCTATTATGCAGGTAACATAAATGGAGTAGCCATTTAAAACAAAGAAAAAGTAAATATAGTTACCTAAGAACAAGAGAAGGCCTTCAACTGAAAGACAAAAGAATAAAAAAGAAAACAAATTAATAATCAATTTAAGAAAACATAAACCATTCAAAAAATGTCAAAACAGCAAAACTAAAGAGAGAACAAACCACAAAACTAAATTAAATGAGGAAAACAACCTTCAAAACCAAGAAATTAAAGCTTTAAATGCCAAGGTAGGTAGCTTTAAATGCAGAAGAAGTGTAGGGATCCAATGAAGAACAAAGGATCTAGAAATTATTTTTAAAAAACCAACAACAACCTTAAATGACAATAGAAAAAAGCCTTAAATGTAACTCCAAACTAACTTTAAATACTAAAGAAACAATGAAAAGGCTATATAAATTAAAGATGGAAAAACAAGTAGAGGGATTTCATCAAGAAAAAGAATCTCGAAATTATTTTAAAAAAACCCAACAACAACCTTAAAAAACAAAAGAAAGAAGCTTTAAATGCAGCTCCAAATCAACTTTAAGTACTAAAGAAACAATGAAAAGGCTAGATTAATTAAAAATGGAGATCATCAATAAAGTTAATAAAATAAACAAAAAAAAAGAAGGATTTAAAAGAAATTGTTGTATGAGTTTCAATAAAGGACATATGGAAAAAAAAAAAAAAAGCAAGTCAACCATAAACTGCTTTTAAGCATGAAAAAGAAGTCGAAGAAACCATAAAAGGAAACAATGCCTCAAGGACCAAATAAGCAAATAGTCATCAGCTGTAACAAAAAAAAAAAAGCCAAAGAAAGCAAATTCTCAACATGAGATAGAAAGTATAAAGGCAAAAAGAATATTGACCTTGAATAGGAGGCATATGGTTAAAACCCTAAGTAAACAAATGGCAACCAAAGAAGAAAGAGAAAACAATGATGAATATGGCAGTGGAAAAGTGGAAGGCACCTCAAGATATATGACAAAGTACTATTCAATTCAGATTGAATAGACATTTTTACGGCTACCACTCATGAAAACTATACAACTTAGCATAGCTAAAGAGGCTGAAACAATTTACTTAGGTGTGTAATATGAGCACTTCTTTTAACTATTAATTTTCAATCTTATCCTTTATCCATAATGGTTTTAGCCATTGAAAACTCCTCTTAGCTGTGTAACATGAGCACCTCTCTCTTAAGTAAAAGCACCCTAAAAAGGAAGGATAGTAAGGTCAAACAAAAACGAGCACAGGCAAAAGAAAAGATATAGAAATGCATACGGCGTCGTTTTGATAGGCATGAAAAAGCAAGGAAATAAAAGGAGAAGATCGAAGGAAAAACAACATTGACAACACAACCAAAAAAGATAAAAAGGCCCTCAAACAAGCTCGAATGGCTGCTGGAACAAAATGGACAATTTTATAAATGACTGAAGTAAAAGAGAACAACAATGAAAGTTTGAAACACCTCAAAATGATCCAAGAAACTGCCAAAATAAATTTCTAATTTTCTAATTCAATTCAACCAAATCAATTGCAATTGTATTGTTCCTTTTGTTACTTAGCTTTATTATGTAATTTTAGAATTATTAAACTCTTGAATACACTAAATCCATGTAGGAGAGTATACTGGAAAAAATAATTTTATAATTAAGATAAAACTATCCTAAAATAAAAGTTTATTAATAAATGGGTGTGTTTTTTACATTATTATAGACTATATAAAAAAATTATATTCTTTATTTCTAATCCTAGTTTGGTTTACAGGAGCATATTGTAATCTCATAATGTGTTGAAACATGGATGTCGATGGAAGGTTGGAAATGATGAAAAGATTTCAACTTGGAATGACCCATGGTTAAATGATTCTGATAATTTTTGGGTGAAGTCTCACTTTGATCCTAGTTTTGAGGATATGAAGGTTTGTGATCCAATAGAGGATAATGGTAGAAGGTGGAACTTAGACATGTTGCGAGGCCTCTTTCAGCAAGGATTTGATTTCCGCTTTGCTTATCAGCTATTATGGTGTAGGAAGATTTGGCACTTTGCTATACTGTAAAATCTGAGTACCGTGTATGGCATGGGCTACTGCATTTAGAGGAAATTTAGGTTGTGTGGGGATTGGTTGGTTTTTTAGAAGCTTGCTTTACCTCCAAAGATAAAGAATTTTGCATGGAGAGCCTGCCGTAATCTGTTGCCTACTAAGATAATGAATTTTGTGTGCAAGTGGATAAGGGATGTGTGGCATGTTTACGGTTAGAAGTTGATGACTTTGAGTTATGGGAGGGGGGGGGGGGTGGGGTGGGGGGTCATTACGCCTGATTATAGATGTATTTTGAATTAGGGAATTGATTAGTCTCTGTGTTGGGCTTTGTTTTGAAAAGCCACACCTACACAAAATAAAGAACACAAAATTTAACATGGTTAGTGTAAGTCTACTCCACCAAAAAAATACACTATCAAGGAAAAATAATTATAATCATTAATTAATTTTTCTCTCTTACAAGTCACTTAAACAAAACTCATGAAATTCTATACACCTTTCTACTTCCTAAGCTCTCTACAATACAATGTAATGGCCAACCAACTATTCATATATATATGCCACTAAAACCTAGTTCTTTTGGCACTCTAATTATTAAACTTTATAATTTAAATTCTATTGAACTTCCTATTTTATCTAATCTTCTAATTCCAATTTAACTTGGTTCTAACAATCTCAATCTCTAAGTCAAATAGAATTAGTCTTCACAATTTCTCAAAAGTCAATTTTCTCTTGGGTACTTCCTGGCACTCTTAATTGTTGATGTTTCCTTTTGCTTTAACTTGTAATCTTCCAATCAATGTATCCTTCCAATTTGTAGAGATTCTTTGCACCAATCTTCTTACCATTCATGATCACAAGAGCACCTAAGCTAACTCTCATGACTTAACCATGAATTGAACACCCATAACCCAAAGAATCTAACTTACCCAAGAAGATTAAGTTCCTTTCAAATTTAGAAACATATTCACTTCATGAACACTTTTACTCGATCACTGTGCAACATTATCTTCACTCTTCCAACACCTTCAACCTTCAAATGATTGTCTTTGGCTAGCTTCACTTTTTCTCCTTTCTTTTCTTCAATCACATCAAACCTCTCCTTTTTTGAGCAAATATGAAATGGGCAAGCAGAATCCATTAACCACTCATCTTGTAATGGATCTTTTGCCTTTTCCTTATCATCATCCGCATTCAAACATTAATTGATCAACACCATCATTAATTGTAATTGTAGTAATTCCTTACTTTTCTTTTCTGTGACTTTTTTTGAATTCTTTAAACTCTATAAGATCTTCCTTCATCTACATACAATGGTATTGAATGTGGCCCTTCTCATGACAGTAGTAGCATTCTTTATCTTCAAGGTCTATTCATGGTCTCGAGCTTAATATACTATTCCTTCTCAAATTGTTTCCATGTGGATTACTTCTACTACGACCAGAACCAACAATAAAATCTCCACCTTCATTGCTACTACCTATCTTTTTGAACTTCTTATCATCCAAGATATTTGCGGTAACCACCTCTATCTTCAACATCTCTTTCCTAATTGTTAGGACTATCACCAAGCTTTTATAAGATTGTGGGAGAGATATTAGAACTAAGAGGGCTTTATCTTCATCATCAACATTCACACCAACACTACTCAATTGGGTAATTAATTTATTAAAAACACTAAAATGATCCCTCACATCAGTACCTTCATCCATTCTGAGTTGGTACAACTCTTTTTTCAAGTGTAAGCGATTTGTAAATGACTATGAGATGTATAAACTCTCCAATTTCTTTCACAAAACAACTGGTGAAGTCTCCTCCAAAACATTGTACTTCACATTAGGGGCTAATGTTAATCTAATTGTACTCATCGTCCTTTATTGATTCTCCTCCCAATTTTCATCTTTCATGGTAGCCAGTTGCTTCTTATTCAACACTTTAATTAATCCTTATTGTAGAAGGACATTCTTTATCGTGCTTTGTTATAAACTAAAATTATTTTTTCCATCAAATGGCTCCACCTCAAATTTTGTACTTGTCATCTTTGATATCTCAAACCACAAATCTAATACCACTTGTTGTGAAAAACCACTCCCACATAAAATAAAGAACACAAAATTTAACATGGTTTGGCATAAGCATACTCCATTAAACAAATACACTATCAAGGAAAAATAATTACAATCACTAATTATTTTTCTCACCCTCACAAGTCACTCAAACAAAACTCACAGAATTCGACATACTTCTCTACTTCGTGAGCTCTTTACAATATAACTTAATGACCAACCAACTACTCATATATATAGGCCACTAAAACCTAGTCCTTTTGGCATTCTAATTATTAAACTTCATAATTTAAATTCTACTAAACTTTCTATTTTATCTAGTCTCCTAATTCCAATTTAACTTGGATTCTAATAGGTTCCTAGGCAAGTAGAAAAGGTTGCCCATGCCTTGGCTAAAAAGTCTTGCTTATTAGACAAAGCCTCCAAAATTTATTTGTTCTCTATTACACGTTGCCAATTCTTTACTTTGAATGAAAAATTCTTTTGTTCAAAAAAAAAAAATCTCATCATTGTTTTTGTCAGACAAGATTTCATTTATCAGGGAAAGAACTATCCTTATACAGCAGAGAGTCCAATTCCTAGGGACTATTAGACAACTACCCCGGTAAAAGCAAGTCATTAATCTAGTTGCCCTTGCCACCTATTTTGCACATTCATTCATAGATCTTGGGAAAAATACAATAAAAATAAAAGGATAATAAAGCAACCTATTAAGGATATCCTGATTAATGGCCTCCAACTTCTATAAAGGAAAAGAAAGAGAGTTAGATAAACAATCAACTAGCTGCTTAGAATCAGATTTTATAACCACATATTGCATGTTTCTTGGCAAAGCAAATAAAATAGCTGCATGAAGAGCTCTACCTTTTACTACTAGTAAGGACTAAGAGTAACAATAAAAGGATGGTCCATCAATCAAATAACCTGTTGAGTTTCACAGCAAGACACATATACCTATCTTACTTAACTTTTGATCAAAAGAGGCATCAATATTAATTTTAAACATCCTCTATTGAGGGGGAGCCTATATAGAAGGAACCTGATTAGTGAAAGAAGATGGAAGGGGTAAAGAATGATGTTTCGGAAGCAAAATGTTTTGAACCTTCTCAAGATCATTATGAGCCATCTTACTGGTAATCATAGGATCTGGGGGCTTAGCATCAAAAATACCCTTATTACGAGCCTTCCAAACATGCCAACACAAAAGAGCTATTAACCTTAGCACTACATTAATATGATTAAAGTTGCTATAAATAGAATTCCAGCTGCTTCCAAAAGATCTAAAACCTTATTGACTAGGGAAAAATCCTAAATGAGAAGCAAATCATGCAATTTCGAGTTGGGGATAGAAGAATAAGATGCTTGACAGACTCCTCATCATTTCCATATAGCACACATCTCGGGGATGATAAATAGTGACACTTGAAAAGATTGAACTGAGTAAGAAGAGCATTATTAGCTACTTTTTAAATAAAATTTTGAACCTTAGCAAGCACATTTAGGTTCCAAATGCTCTTCTATACTACTAAAGACAAAATGGCTAAACGGGAGGGAGAATTAGCTTAGCATTAAGAGAATTGATCTCTTTTAATCAAATAATAAACAAACTTCACTATGAGAACTCTATTGTGAGAAAAGTGCCACACTCTTCTGGGTTTATTCTGATACTCTCCCAAAGGAATTTTTATTATCTCCCTACATTTCTAAATACTGAATATGGAGAATAACAAAGGTTAGTCCCATGTCATAATATTTCTATTAATTAGATTCAAAATATATATAATAGGCAATTTGGGGGTCTTATACTATGAATTTTAAAATCAGAGACGGTGGGAATCCAGGGCTTCTCCCAGACATTCAAGAAAGAACTCCCTATAACATTACATGTAAGACCCTTTTTTAAAGCACTTTGACCATGCAATAAACTCCTCCAACCCTAAGATGATTGGCCATTGGATTTTACATCCATAAAATCAGAATGCGGGAAGTAAATAGCCTTCAACACTTTGGACTATAAAGCAATTGAATTAGATATTAGTCTCTATGCCTGCTTAGTCAATAAGGATATATTAAACAACTCAAGATCTTTAAACCCAATCCCACCATCAGATTTGTTTCTGAAAAGTTTCTTCTAACTAATCCAGTGTATTGAACCTTTGTCCAGACTTTAATGCCTCTAGAATTTAGCGATGAGCTATTGGAATTCCAAGACAATATTCAAAGGCAATTTAAACAGCTACATCACATATGAAGGGATGGATTGCACAATAAATTTTGTAAAGACCTCCTTTCCAACTTGCAATAAAAACTTGCGTCACCATCCCAACATTTTGCCAAAGAGTCTTTCTTTTAAGAAATTGAGAGCTTGTCTTTTCGATCTTCCCCATGACATAGGCAGGCTTTAATATTTAGAAAGAGAGCCAGAATTAGGAATACGTAAAATTGTAGCTATTGCTTCTTGAATACATGCTGAGTGTTTATACTAAAAGTGATATTTGATTTGAGCATATTGATTCGCTGATTAGGCATAGCACTATAACTATTTAGAATACCCTATATTATAGAGGCCTCCTCAACTTAAGCCTCCCCAAAAAACAATAGTATCATTGGCAAACAAGAGGTGAGTCAAAATGGGGCATTGGCAAGCAAGAGGTGAGTCAAAATGGGGCAAGTTCGGGTTTTTTTTACCCTTACAAAGAGCCAGATAATTTTGTTTCTTAAAATTGATATTCATGATATAACTTTGAACTAGACCATGATGGCATGCTGTCAAGTCAAACAAATTGATTCAAAATTTAAATTTTTATAATAAAATAAAATCACTTATTGCTATTATCAAGTTAATTATCAATGAATAAATTTTATCGAGTTATTATTAAAATTTTCTGTTCTTATATATAAGAACATTTTATTAAAATTTTAATTTTAAACTATGAAATTTGTATATATAAGATTCGCAGCTGATAAGGATATTTTACTAAACATTATCTATGAAGACTACTCACATAACAAAATGTTATCTATGGATATAAGGTTTAGCATACTTTGACAAAATTACCATAGTTTTCTTAAAGGGTGTGTGCCTTCCATGTCTCGGGTGTGTGCATGTGCTCTTAACCATTTATTAAAAAAAAAAAAAATTATCTCCTCTCCTTTAGCTAATAAACCATATCTGTAAATATGTACGTTGCTTTATACAATTATCAATAGAATGCTATTCCTACTAAATCTCTTACATGGTATCAAAGGCCAAAAGATTAGCCTAATAACACACTTATAGCCATGTCAACATCTCAGGATATAGTATCCAACCCCTTTTCTTCTTCTTATTCTTCTATCACTATGACTCTACTTCCTATATTGCAAATGATTCACCTTTCCTTTCCATCAAATTGATGTTCACGAATTATCTTTGTTGTAAAAATCTCACCTATACAAATTAAAGAAAATAAAATTTAACATGGTTCAGTGTAAGTCTACTCCATTAACAAATTCATTAAGAAGGAAAATAATTATACAATCACTAATTATTTTTCTCAACCTCAAAATCACAAACAAAACTTATGGAATTTGGCATAGCTCTCCACTTCGTGAGTTCTCTACAATATAATGGAAAACCAACTACTCATATATATAGGCCACTAAAATCTAGCCCTTATTAAACTTCACAATTTAAATTCTACTAAATTTCTTATTTTATCTAATATCCTAATTCTAATTATAACACCCTTTACCCAATCTACAGTGTAGTCGAGTAAGGAATACTATATTTTGTGCCAGAGCACCCTATCTTATCTTGCCTTATTCATTATTTTTTTCCATTTTATTTTAAAACACAATATTTAAATAGAGAAACTGACAAAATTTTCCCTGTTTTATTAACAATTGACCTATTAAAGTAATCACCTGCTTAATATCTCATTAATAATCACATCTTTCAAACTCATAATCTCATCATCATTCTCTAATTCAAATCATAAAACCATTTGCAATCACATCCATTTCATAATCAATTCATACATGAAATTTACTAAATTCATTAATTTACATCATGTGCTAATTATACAAATTCATAATTTACATTACAAACTTAATTATTAATTATAATGTACAAAAGATGTACTAATATGGCTCGTGTGGACCCTACCAAAATGCACTACTGAGAAGAGGTGACACAACCCCACACTACTGTAGATTCGATCTCCAAAATTCCAGTCCAATATCTACCGGGCTTTATCTCTAGTACCTGCGCGAGGAAAATCCATCGCACTAAGCATATTGCTTAGTGGTGTAGTAATAAAATAAAAATAAACTGAATAATTAAAAATAATTAATTCAAGTTTGTAATATCATAAGAGATGCATTTTTTATAAATATTTGAATCATGCTCATTTTGTTGATCTTTAGGAATAATTGGTTCATTTGGAATTCTTTCCATCCATTTATTTATCATCAAAATTTCCTAACTCATTTCAATGCCTAAGTAACCTATAACAAACTGACTAGACTGGATACGCGGGTTTTACTAGCACTGGGTACTAGGTACCTCGGGCCATCACACTATCGGACACATAATGTCTAACAGGTGTGTAATAGAATGGCATAAAAGCCATAATATTAGCTATGTAATAGAATGGCTTAGAAGCCATAAGCACATAATGGTATAAAAACCTGAAGGAGTGGAAGCATGATTATTGGGCATTAGAACCTTGAATTTAAAAAATTATTTCTAAGGTTACATGCACCATACTAAGTTTCTTACGAACCTAATCAATTTCCAATGCCCAATTGCATACCAAAACATATTTTAACATGCATTAAAATTTTATTTGCCATTAAAGATTATGAATTAACATTTAATTCAATTAAACCCTAACTAAAAGAGGGATTTTTAGGTACTAACCTCTTGATGCACAATTGATGCAATCTTAGGATGTTCTTAGGACCCTAAATGTTGTCCCTCTAATTTGTCCACCACAAGCACATACCAAAGTAGCAATGGCAGCCCTTAGATTGGCTTCTCAAGCCTTGTCAACCAATTTTGAGATGGGGTTTATGCTTTGTGAAGGTTGTATGAATGTATTGGGTGTTAGAAACACTTTCTAATAATTTAATTCAAGAGGAAATCTATGTTTTTCCCTTTGAATCAATTGAGAAATTAAAGAGGAGAAGAACACATCATGTTGCTGTCCAACATTAGAGAGAAAAGAGAAAGTGGCTGATTTTTCTTTATAACCTTTCTTTATATACTTAGGTCAAACCCTAACTCCCTTGCCACATGTCATCACAAGATCCCATCTTGTTATTATTTGATTTAATCCTATGAAGCCAAGTGTCAAGCTCTATTTAAATCATGATATGTAGTCTTCCACTATAGGAAGACAAGTAGCAAGATCATATGGTGCCATGTGTCACCATCTCATGGTGCCATGTGTCACCATCTCATGGTGCCATGTGTCACCATCTCATGGTGCCATATGTCACCATGTGAAAAGACCAATTTGCCTTTGCTTTTTAATTTGAGTTCTCAACCCAAAATTATAATTTCTCCTCTTTAAATCAATTTATATCAAATATTAATTAATTAATTAATTAATCTCTATTAATTAATTTCTCATAATTAAATTCATATTTAATCAAATTAAATACAAATTTAATTTATACTATATATCCAATAACCTACATTTGGTTTCAAGTTATGCTAGGGACTTTGCAATCTTATTGCAAACCAAACCTCTTTAATTAATTAATTAAACTCTTTAATTAATCAATTAAATCACATTTTAAATGGAGATTAGCTTGTGTAGATATGTAACTTACTAATCTCATTACTTATTGGCAATAAGAAATGATATTAACTCTTAATATCATTAGAACTCTTTCTTACCGTAAATAATTTCTCTAAATCATTTCATACATCTCATAGACCATGGTTGACACCTAGCATAGTATGCCATAGCCACCTAATCAGTAATAAGAAATACTTTAAATGAACCTTTAATCATATGTTATCATGCACTAGAATCTCTTTGTTACAAAATCCCAATTCAAGCTGGAGTTATGGTTAATGTCAAACGCCATTTGCTCTGAACATTATGTTCTTTTTTAATTCCAGTTCTTGATTAATTAGATTTTCTTATCAGAAACTCTTTTCTAACTAAATCTGTCTATCCTGGCCAGGAACTTGAAACATCAAGAATAATTAAATGAACATAGGATTTTATCCCTATTTACTTAGGGTAACGGATTCCATCTTGATCAACATCTATCTCTATATATAACTAGTAGGAGCCAACACATGCCCATATACCCATACACAGTACAAGTATGAAAGCAGTATCAAACTCAAACCACCTATATACAAGATAATTGTGTTATCTCAGGTCTAAAGATTATATGCACTGATATGATATATGACAATGCATTGACAAGAGTAAACTCCATGTGCTTGTCATATGCGTTACTGGTTCAGCCTACTTATCATGTATAAGTTCCTATCATATTTGTTATGTGGCATGAGACTCACCACTCCATCTTATTTATATCTCATATAAATACCTTAGGAACAAACATGATTATAATCTTTCTGGATAAGTCATGTCCTTTTTGAAGTATCATCGATTGTGAATCAATTTATGATACTTTGTGCTAGAAATACTGTCACTCATATTCTTAACAACTTAATAATAGAATTTCTAACAAAATATCAATGGACCTTTTCTATTACACATAAATATATTATGTAAACAGAAAAGTGAAATTGCCTTTTATTAATAAGATATGTATAAGATACATACAAAATGATATGCTCTATAACATACTACTAATAATCTCCCACTAGCACTAGAGCCATTCATTACAATATCTTAGATCCATCTTCTCAAGATATCGGTCTAACTGAGTTTGTAACATAGGCTTTGTGAATGGATCAGCTGGATTTTCGATTGATGCTATTTTCTGTATGGCTACATCGCCTCGCCCAACTATCTCTCTGATAATGTGGTAGTGCCTTTTTATGTGTTTGGATTTCTGGTGAGACCAGGGTTCCTTAGCCTGTATGACCGCTCCATTGTTGTCACAGTAGAGAGGAACTACTAACTCAATGGAAGGAACTACTGCAACTTCTATCACGACCTTCTTTATCCAAACAGCCTCTTTTGCAGCAATGTACTCGGCCTTTGTAGTGGAATCAGCAGTCGTATTCTGTTTGAAACTCTTCCAACTGACTGCACCTCCATTACAAATGAACACAAACCCTGAGGTAGACTTTCTATCATCGATATCTGATTGAAAATCAAAATCAGTATAACCATCTAATTGCAAGTCACCACCTCCATAAATCAAGAATAAATCCTTAGTTCTTCTTAAGTACTTAAAGATATTCTTGACAGCTATCTAGTATTCCAAACCTGGATTGGATTGAAACCTGCTAGTCAAACTAACAGCATATGTGATATCTAGCCTAGTACACAACATTGCATACATTAAACTTCCAATAGCCAAAGCATATGGAATCCTGGCCATTTTATCTCTTTCTTCTGGTGTTTTTGGAGACATTTCTTTAGAAAGGTGGATAACATGTCTTACTGGTAACAATCCTCTCTTGGAATCAAGCATGTTAAACCTCTTTAACACCTTTTCCAAGTATAGACTTTGGGATAAACCAATTATTCTTTTCGCTCTATCTCTATAGATGCGAATTCCAAGAATATAGGTTGCCTCTCCTAAGTCTTTCATGGAGAATGTATTTGACAACCATACCTTGACAGTTGTTAACATACCTATGTCATTACCTATCAATAAAATGTCATCTACATATAAAATAAGGAAAGTGACAGCACTCTCACTAACCTTCTTATATAAACATGGCTCATCCATATTTTTGATAAAACCAAATGATTTAATGACTTCATCAAAACGGATGTTCCAACTCTTAGAAGCTTGTTTTAACCCATAAATGGATCATTTTAGCTTGCATACCTTGGAACCATCTTGGGATTCAAAACCCCTAGGTTGTTCCATGAAAATATTTTCATCAATGTTTCCATTAAGAAAAGCTATTTTGACATCCATTCGCCAAATCTCATAATCATAGTATGCAGCTATTGCTAATAAAATCCTAATTGATTTAAACAAGGCAACAGGCAAGAAAGTCTCCTCATAGTCGATTCTTTGCCTTTGGCGAAACCCTTTCGCAACTAGCCTTGCTTTATAGGTCTCTACCTTTCTATCGGAACTAATTTTCTTCTAGAAAACCCATTTATTCCCTATAGGTGCAATACCTTCAGGTGGGTTAACAAGATCCTAAACTTGGTTCTTATGCATGAAATCAATTTCGAATTTCATAGCTTCAATCCATTTTGAAGAGTCTATATCTGATATAGCTTCTTCATAGGTAAGAGGATCATCTCCATGATCTATTTCTTCATGAGTAAACAACTCTTATTCATCTTCATGAAGAAAATCATATCTCTCTAGTGGGTGAGATATCCTGGTCAATCTGCGAGGAATTACTGTAGATGTTTCATCAATAGGTGTAAGTTGACTAGATGAATCTATATCCATTTAATCTATTAGTTGGTCGGAATTCTCCAATTCTAACTCTATTTGCCTTTCTTTGCCACCTTCTTGAATAAACTATTGTTCAAGAAATATAGCATCTCTGCTTACCACAACCTTTTATGATGTAGGTAAATAAAAATAATATCCAAAACTTTCTTTTGCATATCCAACAAATTGATATTTTTCTGATCCGATTTCTAATTTATCAGTGTTTAGCTTTTTAATATAAGCTAGACAACCCCAAATCTTAACATGTTTAAGACTTGGTTTTCTTCCATGCCATATCTCATAAGGTGTAGAAGAAACTGATTTTGATGGAATTCTATTTAGAATATGCAAAGCTGATTCTAATGCAAATTCCCAAAAGGAGACTGGCATATCAGTATAGCTCATCATATTGTGTACCATATCTAATAGGGTATGATTTCTCCTTTCAGATACACCATTTAATTGTGGCGTTCTTGGAGGAGTCAGCTGGGAGACAATGCTATGTTCTTTCAAGTATTCATCAAATTCAGTACTTAAGTATTCACCTCCACGATCTGATCAAAGAGTTTTAATACTTTTTCCTATTTGATTTTCTACTTCAGATTTAAATTCTTTGAAATTTTCAAAGGATTCATGTTTGTATTTCATCAAATACAAATACCCAAACCTTGATTTATTATCAGTGAAGGTAATAAAGTAATGAAAACTGCCTCTAGCCATTTTCTTAAATAGACCACATACATTACTATGTATAAGTTCCAAAATATTTTCAGCTCTTAACCCCTGTCCAACAAAAGGTGATCTAGTCATTTTGCCTTGAAGGCAGGATTCACAAGTTGGAGTAGGTTCAGAACCTAATGAGTATAAAATCCCCATTTCCTCCAGCTTTGCAATCCTATCTTCTGCAACATGACCTAATCTTAAGTGCCAAATATATTTTGAACTTGAGTTGATTTTCATCATGGCATTACATTCATTTAGATTGCTTGCATTAGATTTGTATTTAACATTATTATCTAAATAATAAAGTCCATCATGCATATAACCCGAGCCAACATATTTATTTCCAAAATAAATATTGCAAACATCATTTGTGAACTGAAATTCATAGCCATTTTTAGTCAAACTAGATATAGAAATGATGTTCTTAAAAGCATTAGGTACATACAAAACATTATTTAAATACAAACATGTCCATACATGTATAAAGATTTAGATCCTATGGCTAAAGCTTCAACAGTTGAGCCATTGCCAACCCGGAGTCTAATATCTCATGATTGCAAGCTGCTATTACTTACTAATTCCTGCATATTAAAAGTAATATGAGAACTAGCACCAGTATCTAGAGCCCAAGCTATAGATGAACTATGAGTATCATCAAAATCTAAATAACAAGACACAGACATACCTTCTGAAGGTCTATTCTTCTTGTCCTTCAGAGAAGTAGGATACTCTGGGCAGGTCCTTTTCCAGTGCCTATCCTTCTGGCAGTGGAAACACTTTCCCTTGCCTTTGTCAGCTTCGGTCTTGCCCTTCTATTTAGCTATATTCTTTGAAGGTTCAGGAATTTGAGGTTTCTTATTCTTATTACCCTTATTCTTATTGGACTTTCTAGCAGAAGAAGAAGATGCAATCAAAGCCACCTCTTTTCCTTTATTGCCAGGCATATTCTTTTGGGCAATAACCAGCATGTTAAGCAACCCAGCCAAAGTACACCCTTGTCATATGAAAATTTATCACAAAATTCCCAAATGACTCAGGCAGGGACTTAAGGATCAGATCCGTCTGCAGTTGGAAATCCATGTAAAAATCAAGATGTTCTAGCTGCTCAATAAGCCGAATCATCTTGTGGACATAATCTCCTACATTCTATCCCTTAGACATCCTCATGCAGAATAACTGTATAAATATCTCATACCTAGCATTCCTGCTGTGCTCACCATATAACTCTTACAGGTGAAGGAGGATCTCATTTGCATTCTGCATGTTTTCATGCTACTTTTGTAACTCATTAGTCATAGAAGCAAGCATGTAACATTTGGCACTCATATCATGCTCCTTCCACTTGTCCAAAGTGTCTAGTTCCTCTTGAATGGCCTCTGGAGGTAAGAGACCAGGAACCTTTGAGTCTAAAACATATCCAATACGTTTTAGGTTCAGGACAAGTTTTAAATTTCCGAGCCAATCAGAAAGATTAGGTCCCGTCAACCTATTGTGATTAAGTATGCTCACAAGGATATTGGATGGTAGTGGTTGTTGTGTGCTCATTATTATAAAAAAATTAACTGCAGAAAATAACTAGATTAATTAGTAAATGTATCAAGTAATTAACCAAAATGATTATGGTCTTTTAATCAAATTGGTCCTCCCACTAACTTGGCGAATCCTACACTTCCAAAGTGGAAACAGAAAACCTAGTTGGATGGATTTCTAGTGGATGATTGAATTCTTATAGTCTTATTGATCATCCTCAGGCACATCAATTATTAGAATTACAATAAACTATAAGTGAGCAGCTCCTTGCCCATCACATCTCATGTGAGGTTTAATAATTTATTTAGCCCCTAATGCTCAAAATCTCAGGCACATCCATTATTGATTTATCTTGCATTAGTTAAGTTGATCCCATTGAGCCAGTAAACATGCAAATAATTTTAATGTCCTCAGGCACATCCATTATTGGCCACCAACTATTTACATATTTACAACATCTTATGCTTAACAATTATTCTTAAGAAAATCTCTTAAATAAATGCATTACATGCAAGTATTTAAAATTTCTTAAAATAATTACCTCAATGGAGGGCCATGATATAATTACTTTAATTATACCATTTTCAATTTAATCATTTGTTTGGAAGATTTTGTGTTCGACTTAATTACTATTATGGTCTCACTTTGCACATTATCTACTTGGCATGCATATATCATATATTTACATACATTCACATACATCTCATGCATACATGGATAAACAAATAATATGGTATGATCATGGACTTTCTAAGGGGGTTCAATTCTGAGCCACCAAGAATTGAATCAGCGCATTCCTAGGTGTATTTCATTCATTCCTTTTACAAGAGTTGCTGGAGGAGTGCATAATCAACCCTTGATCTTGATTTCCTCTCATTGGTCCCACCAATGCTCTTGACCTCCTTGATCTTCTTGCCTAAGGGGTCCCTAAGGCAAATCCCACATCGATAAAGCATGGGAGAGATCTTGGACTTAAATTGGGTGGTCTTGGAACACTAGTTAGTGCACTTTTGGGTGTAAAAGCTCAAGGGACAAATCCGTGAGGCCTAGTTTGGGCTAGGCCAAAGCGGACAATACTAGCCAGTGGGCCGAGTCGTTACATTTTTGGCCAAACTTCCTTCATGAAAGTTATTTCTTTATGTCTTAGCTTTAATTTTCTTTTTGAATCAGTCAATTTGAAGTTTTGTAGCTCTAGTTATGATGAAATTACCAAATACTGTTTTAGGGCACTGAACCCTATAGGTCTCATCCCACATCCGAGCATCTTAGGCTCAGAATCTGATTCAAGTCCCTCAAACAAAGTCTAAGTTTCCAAATCAATTTATTCACTTCAATTGGAGTTTTCTAGAAAAAGTTATGACCTATTAGTTATCCGGAGGTCATAAGGCAATTGTGCTGGATTGCAGAAATTCTAGCATTGACATTTCTAACTTGTTCTAACAATTTCCTTAAGTTGCCTTAAGATCTGGGTTCTGGTCAAAACACAAAAAATATAGTTCTATGTCTTAAGAGGATTTTGGCTTTGAAATTACTGCATTTGCAGTTTTGTAGCTTAAATTATGGCATTTTTGCCAAAACTGGTTGGTTACCTAAATGTTCAGGATTTTTAGGTTTTGGTCCAGAATCAGGGCAGATTTGTTGGACCAATTTTGCCTAGCAATTTAGTTTGAGTTAGGTTCATAATTTGGCCTTAAGTTCTTCATAAGAAATATTCTCCTATGTCTCAACTTTTCATAGGTTCAAGAATCATGTCAATTAGAGTTTTCTAGTTTAAATTATACATAATTGAATAAGTACTATTCATATAATCATTCTGCCCAGGTCCAGATTCAAGGCTTAATTAAGGTAACTTATGGTCATTTTCTGGGCAGGCTCTCTCATGAAATTTAGCATTATGTCTTAAGTTTCATCTCCAATTTGTTTCACACCAATTGGAGTTAAGTAACTGAATTTATGGTCATTCTAACCTACTGGCCCCAAACTGTCCAGCATCAGTTTTCACATACACCTCCACCATTAATCCACAATTTCACCATTTCATTAACATTTTCCCAACATTCATGGATCCACAAGTCATAATATATGTTCAATTGTAACAAATATGAACTAGACAAAGAAAACCCTAATTTATATCAAACCCTAACTAGTTATCAAACTTTAAAAGTTCAAGAATTATTAGCACTAACCTTGTGTGCTAGCTTCAATCAACCTTCAAACACCCTTTTCTACAATCAAACTTCACTTCCCCCTTATCTTCCACTTTTGACCAGATTTCCCTCTTGGAATTTAGTGTGTTTTTCTTTACTTCAAGGCTAGATGTGAAGTTCCCTCAAGGTTTCTAACAATTTTGGTGAAGAGAGGTAAGTGTTTGGAAGTTTGGATGGTGGTGTGTTAATGGTGGAATGAAGAAAGAAAGAGAGGAAATGAAGAAAATGGTGGAATGGTAGAAATATGAGAAAGAAGAAGACCAATTTGAGTTAAAATAAAATTGGTGGAGAAGTTGTCAAAATTCTATTTGATGGAAGACTTTTA
Organism: Hevea brasiliensis; assembly: GCF_030052815.1. Taxonomy (NCBI): domain Eukaryota; kingdom Viridiplantae; phylum Streptophyta; class Magnoliopsida; order Malpighiales; family Euphorbiaceae; genus Hevea; species Hevea brasiliensis. The sequence continues at coordinate 102,136,896 of NC_079497.1, forward strand.
TTACATCATGCTTAGGTCACTAGTTATGTCATAATTGTAATTTTAATTCAATTTTCATTTCTTTTCTTTTCTTCTTTCAATTACACATCTCTATTTTGATTTTCATCAAAATTTCTTCATATTTTATTGCATTAATTTCACTTAATTTAATTGACATTTTGGTCAAAAGTCTCTAAGTCAAATGACCAAAATGCCCTTCATTGACCATGGTTTTGTCTTTACTGATTAGCATTGGTTTCTTTGCATTTTCTTGACATTTTCATTTCCATTAACCCCTTAATTAAGTCCTAAATAAATGTCTCATTGGGTTCCTCATGAGTTTGGGGTGGCAACTAAATCCATAGTCACTTTCCAGTAGCTTTTTAGTGAGGTCACTCATCGCTATCAACTTATACTCATTTAACCCATTTGCACTTCATTTCTTTCATTTTTCTTTAACTTTACTTGATCTTTATTCAACCAATTTATGAGTCCTCACTCTATTTTAAGTATGGTTCTAGACATTCTGGCTATCCGAACAAACGTTAGTCACCGAAATAGTAGAATGTAAGGAACTAACTAAAGTGAGGGCTAGAGGATTTCATCCAAGGTCCAATTACTAGAGCTAGAGCTAAATCACTTCAGAATTTAATTTGTGAAATCTTAAGGAGCAAGAATTATAAGCTGGAATGGCATGAAGAAAATTATAAAGGATTAAATTTGATGAAAATTAACCTTGGAAGTGACCATGTGTCATGTGGAGCATTAGGTTACATGGAATAAACTGTGGACATGCATGTACCAGATCCAACCCATGTACATGCATCTGCTGGCACCTTTTTTTGAAAGAATATTCCTTGCTGTTATAACCACCTCTCTTTTGGACTTAAATGCCCTTATTTGCTGCTGTATTAAATTTACTTTTTGTAAGGGGTTTTTAGTCTTTTGATAGATTAATTTTTGTTTGGACTTAAACTCCTTGCAGCTGTTATTAAAGTAGGGATATTTTTGTCTTTTGTTTTGGAGCCAAGAGACTATAAATACAAGTGTAATGAGAGAGTGGAGGACACACTTTTGAATATTAATGAAAGATTGTTTCTGCTCCATTAGTGAGTAAATTGGCTGTTGCCTTTGTTCTTGTGAAGCTCATTAACTTGCTGAGATTTTTATCTTGCAAGGTTTAATGTGCATAATATTCTTAGTTTATTCATTCTCCATATGAATTAGGTCAAGAATCCCATTTCTGATATTTTCTTTGAATTACACAGCAATCTGATTGTGCTGGTTTAAAGAATCAAATTCATACATCTTGATTTGGGTGCTTTCCATATTGTTCCTTTAATTCTTAAATGTGGGTTTTTAAGTTACCAATTACTTGAGGGTTCACATCAATTACACTAATATATCTTGAACTCTAACAGTCTCAACTTCTAAGTCAAATGGAATTAGTCTTCAACACTTCTACAAAAGTCAATTTTCTCTTTGCTACTTCCCTGCACTTTTGATTATTGATGTTGCCTCTTGTCTCAACTTGCATTCTTCTAATCAATGTGCTTCCTTCCAATTTATAGAGATTCTTTGCACCAATCTTCTCACCCTTCATGATTACAAGAGCACCTCAGCTAACTTTCATGACTCCATTATGAATTGAACACTCATAACCCAAAGAATCTAGCTTACCTAAGGAAATTAAATTCCTTTTGAATTTATGAACACACCTCACTTCATCTAACAATTTCACATGATCACCATGTAGCTTGATCTTCATATACCAACATCTTAAACTTCCATCTTGTTCCCATTGGCAAGCTTCATCTTTTCTCCTTTCTTTTCTTCAATCGAATTAAACCACTCCTTCTTTGAGCATATATGGAATAGGCAAATAGGATCCATTAACTATTCATCTTGTAATAGATATTTTGCCTTTTCTTTATCATAATCCACATTCAAACATTCATTATTAATACCATCATCATTGCAATTGCAATAATTCCTTCTTTTTCTTTACTGTTACTCTTTTTAAATTGTTTAAACTCTGCAAGATCTTCCTTTATTTTCATATAGTTATATTAAATGTGGTCTTCTAAGGACCATAGTAGCATTCCTTATCTTCAAGGTCTACTCATGGTCTCAAGCTTGATTTACTATTCATTCTCTAATTATTTCCATGTGTGCTTCTTCCATGACTAGAACTAGCAATAAAAGCTTCACCTTCATTGATATTACTTGTCTTCTTGAATTTCTCATCATCATAACTGTAGTAACCTCTTCCACCTTTAAAGTCTCTTTCCCAACTATTAGGGCTATCACCAAGCTTTTGTAAGATTGTGGGAGAGAGGTTAAAAGCAAGAGCACATTATCTTCATCATCTACCTTCACACCAACTCTAGCCAATTGGGTAATTTATTTATTGAAAACATTAAAGTAATCCCTCACACTAGTAACTTCCTCTATTCTGAGTTCGTACAACTTCTTCAGATACAAGCGATTTGTGAGTAATTTTAACATGTGTAAACTTTATTATTTCTCCCATAAAACAATTGATGAAGTCTCCTCCAAGATGTTGTACTTTACATTAGGGGCTAACTTTAATCGAATTGTACTCACTACCCTTTGTTGAAGTTCCTCCCAGTCATCATCCTTATTCGTTGCTGATTACTTCTTGTTCAAAATTTTGATTAATCCTTGTTGCACAATGACATCCTTCAAAGTTCTTTGCCATAATTATGATACCACTTGTTGTGAAAATCTCACCCATACAAATTAAAGAACACAAAATTTAATGTGGTTTGGCGTAAGCCTACTCTACCAATAAATCTACTATCAAGGAAAAATAATTATATAACTACTATTTATTTTTTTTTTACCCTCAAAATTACTTAAACAAAACTCACAAAATTCAGTACATCTCTCCACTTCATGAGCTTTGTATAATATAATGGCCAACCAACTACTCATAATGTATAGAGCACTAAAATCTAGTCCTTATTAAACTTCATAATTTAAATTATACTAAACTTTCTGGTTTATTTAATCTCCTAATTACAATTTAACTTAGACTCTAATAATCTTTTCTGTAGTGCCTAATTAATGCCAGTTCCATATAGTAATAACTTAGCTGAGCACATTTCTCCTAGTGCTTATAGACTTATTGAAGCATTAGTGGATGGCAATCCAAGTCCTCAATACTTGGCATGGTTTTGTCAAGATTAATTGATCCTTAGCTAAATTTTTGCTCCATATACAAATTACACATCTCCATAAGCCACACATTTAGCTCCACCCATAAGTCATAATACACGTCCTATAACCGAAGCAAATGCATCAATGCCATTATTGATATGTGTCTAATGTTGATTGTTGTGGTTGTTAAGCTGTTAGGGTAGTTGGGAGAGAAAGAGAGATTCAATGGTAGTTAATTGACCTAGTTAATGATTGTATAAAAGAGGGAACCTTCTATGTAATTTAGTGTGTATGATGAATAAAACCTCTTCTTCTTTTATTTGAGATTCTCTTTTCCTTCTCTAATTCTTCTCGTTCTATCTATCCTTCTTAATTTTTATAAGACCTGTATCAATGGTATCATGGCTAATGGTCATTGGCCATGAAGTTTTATTGCTAGTTCTTCCTCTTTTCTTCCCCCTTTCTTGAATCTAGGTTTTTCCTCTTCTCTCTTCTTTTGTTAGTTTCTTGTTTCTCTTATTCCTTGAATTCTTCTGTAATTTCTTGAGACTTTACTTATCAAATTCTTCAACTCTAGAGAAAACCATTTCATTTTTTATAAAATTCCAGCTGCTCCTTTTTTCTCTTCTTCACATCATTTAACTTGCACACTGAAATTTTCAACCTTCTTACAAATCTTCATTGTTCCTTCATTAAGAAACCAAAATAACCTTCTCATTCACCAACAAAACCCAACATTCTTCTTTATTGATTTCTTCTTACACAAAATGGATTTTTTTCCTACTTTAATCACAAAAACCTTATCAAAATTGAATGATGGAAGGATTAAAGGCTTATGTTTGTATGGACTTAAATAGAGAGACATAATAATTAAATCTCTATTTACTGGATTTCTAAAGCAGAATTTCTATAATTATTTCTTCTTATACATAAGAGCCTTAATGGGTTTAAAACTGAGAACTTTGGTTGGACAACTCAGTGTGAAGCTTAAATAAACAAAAACTCACCCATTTCTGCAAGCCTTGAAAGGCTTCAATTTCAAGCTTATGCTTTGAGTTTCAAATACTAACCTTTGAAAGATTGCTACCAGTCAACCTGAAGCAAACACACGGGCACAAAATAATGTAAAAGGCTTTGGTGATATTAGATTTCATTATATTACAGTTGGAAATAAGTTCATGACCTAAGGTTCATTTGCACAATTTCTAGTCATAGCCATGATAAATATTAGCAATGCACTCTCTTCTACCGGTCTTGGGAATATTAAAGTTTCTAGTGCCATTGATACCATGAGCCTTGCAGAGTCCTTCCCTCCCTCTAAAGGCTCTTTCAAGAAAGAATATCGACCAATTCTTGATCCTCTTATTGTATTTCTAGTGAACAACCAATCTCCATTGCTCCTTAACTTGTATCCATACTTTAGCTATAGAGATAATCAGGAACAAATTAGTCTTGATTATGCTCTTTTAATAGCTTCATCACCAGTAGGCTTTGATCCACCAAATAGTTATCAAAACCTATTCGATGCGCTGCTTGATGATATATATGTTGCCTTTGAAAAGGCTGGTGGAGGTTTTTTGGAGATTATGGTATCAGAAAGAGGTTGGCCTACTATTGGAGATTTTGGAGCTTTTAATTGAAAATGCAAGAACTTGCAATAACAACTTGATTCAACATGTGAAAAGTACTGTAAGGAAGCATGGAAATCCCATAGAAACTTACTTTTTTGCCATGTTTGATGAGGGTAACAAAAACCAAAAGTTGGAGAAACATTGAGTACTCTTCTCTCTAAACAAACAACCTAAATACCCAGTTAATTTGAATTAAAAGAGTGCCTATAATTGAGTTGCACTTAAGAGCACTACTAAATAAGAGCATATATTGAGACCCCTTAAAAAAACAAGGGAAAGATTTATATGTATATGAAATTAATAAGGGTTCATAAGATTTATATGGGATATTGATGTATGGGTGTGTGTTTTAAAAGTGTTACTGAAGTTCAATAATTTTTACATGTTTCGAATACTTGACCTAATCGAACCCTATTAGGACAAGTTCAAATAGTATATAATCATAGATTTGAGATAGATTCAGGTTTAAAAATAATAATTGTATGGAGTTCAAGTTGGGTTTAGGTTTTATAAGTGGTTACCCGTTATCCGAATTCGTTTATATAAATAATTAATTAAATATAAAATATATTGTTTATAATAATATTTATAATTTTCATATTTTATACTTTAAATAGTATAATTTAAATATTTATGGAATTATTAAATTTTGAAAATATAAATTATGAAAAAAAAATATATTTTAGGCCAAACTATTTTTTTTTAAAAAAAAAAGTCAAACCTTTATGTGAATTGTCAATTTTGGTAGATTCTTTTTTTTTTTTCAATTTTGGGCCAATTTCAAAGTTTAGTGTGCATTTTAGCTTTTAAAATTTAGGATTTAGGGGCTAATGTGGCAAATGATGTGGCCAAAATATTATTATTTTAGATTGTGTTGCTGACGTGGTAGCTAACCAAGATATTGTTGTTGACGTTACTACTGACATTACAAAAACATTATTATTTTATATGTTTATTTTATATGTTTTTGTTGACATAGCATAGACTTTGGTAATAAAAAAGAATCAAACGTTTTCGATTTTTGTCAATTTTTGTCAATTTTGCCAATTCTATTTGAATGGAAGGAGAGACAGAGAGAGAGGTAAGTGGAGGGTGGAGGAGAGATATCCACTTTCTAAAAAATATTTATTTAATTTAGTATAATAAAAAATAATTTATTATTTTTTAGAGAGATGACCTTTCGGCCCCAGCCTCCACCCTCCTCTATCTTTGTGTCTCTCTGTCTCTCTTTGTTTGTGTTTATCTCTCTCTCTCTCTCTCTCTCTCTCTCTCTCTCTCTCTCTATGTGTGTGTGTGTGTTTCTCTCTCTTTGTTTCAATTTCTATCTCTCTCTTTGTCTCTTTCATTAAAAAAATAATAAATTATTTTTAAAAATATAACTTAAAAATAATAAATTATATTTACTAATAAACTATTTTTATTAGAGAGAAAGAAAAGTGGATGGAATGTGGTAGAGAGAGGTCTCTCTCTAAAAAATAATACAGAGAGAGAAGACAGAGAGATAGAGAGAGAAGAAAGACACAGACACACACACACACAAAGGAATTATTTTTAGAGAGATCACTTGATCTCTCCCCCACATTCCACCCACCTCTCTCTAATAAAAATAGTTTAATTTATTAGTATAATTTATTATTTTTAAATTATATTTTTAAAAATAATTTATTATTCTTTTAGAGAAAGAGATAGAGAGAGATAGAAATTGACACAAAGAGACAAAAATTGACACACACACACACGCGCGCGCGCACACACACACACAGAAAGAGAGAGGTGGGTGGAGAGTGGGGGAGTGATGTCCTTTCTCAAAAAAATGATAAATTATTTTTTATTATACTAAGTAACATAAATATTTTTAAAAATAGGACATCTCACCCCCATTGTCCACCCAGTTCTCTCCTTGTCTCTCCTTCCATCAAAGTAGAATTACTTAAAATTGATAAAAGTCAAAAACATTTGACTTTTATATTATCAAAGTTTATGCTACGTCAGCAAAAATATATAAAATAATAATGTTTTACAACGTCAGCAACAATGTCTAAATCAACCATCATGTCATTCACTACATCAACCCCCAAATCCCTAATTTTGAAATCTAGCTAAAACAAACACCAAACTTTGATATTGGTCTAAAATTGACAAACAAAAAAAAAAGGGCTAAAATTGACCATTCATGTAGATGTTTGACTTTTTTGGCAGTTGAGCCTATGTTTTATATATGTAATTAATTAAAATATATAAATCTAAACTCATTCAGCATTATTCAGGTAATGGCAGTCATGTATAGGACTAGTTCAAGTAATTAAAGATGAATTTTAATTAGATTTAGAATAAATGTAGATATTAAAAATAAGGTTGAAATTTAAGTAGGATGATATTTGCGGTTATCCTATCTGTTACCACTCAATTAAGGTACTTATAAAATTCAATGTTTAAACAATAAAATATATTCAATAGGATTAATTTAATTAATAAAAATTAAAATATATATTTTTACTAATTATAATTCCGTTATACTATATAGCAGTTTAAAATTATTAAAATCTTAAATACGTCAAACCATTGTAATTACTTTATTATAATTAGGATTCTTGAATTAATGGTCCATTTATTTTATAAAAAATAACTTGTAATATGAAAAATACTTTTCATTAAAAATATTTTTAAATATTTTTCATAAAAATATTTTTCGTTATTTGATTACAATGTTAAATTAATAATATGCATTTATTATGTATAAGTGTTTTCACATTTTAATAAAATTATCAAAATTTAAAAAATAAAAAATAGAAAATGACTTTTTTTTAAAAAATGAAAGTTATTTTATTTAAAAATGACTTGTTTTCCCTTTGATTAAGAAAATATTTTTTGTTAATCAACTTTTCTGAGTGTTCTAAACGCTAAAAAATATAAAAAATATTTTTTAAGAAAATATTTTCCGTGAAATAAATGGAGCCTAAGATACGCTATATATAAAATATAATTATGTTGCTTGTTTTAAATCCTCATTTTGTTTCTTAAGATTGACGTTCATAGCCTAACTTTGAACTAAATTAACCATGATGGCTTGTTGCCTAATCAAACACGTTGAGTCGAAATTTAAATAAAATGAAATCACTTATTGCTATTATCAAGTTAATTTTCATTAATAAATAAATATAGGAAAATTTATATTTTGGTCCCTAGGTTTTGCCCTAAATTACACTTTAGTCCATAAATTTTAGAAAATTAATTATTTAGCTCTTAAATTTTACACTATATTATACTTTAGTCCTAGATTTTGAGAAATAAATTATATAGTCCCTTTAATTTTAATATATAGAATAATGTAGTCCCTATAATTTTAATATATATAACAATTTCATTCATTTACAAAAGGATTAAATTGTTCTATATGTTAAAATTACAGGTATTAAAGTGTAATATAGTGTAAAATATAAAGACTAAATAATTAAATTCTAAAAATTTAGGGAATAAAGTGTAATATAATGCAAAATCTATTGATTACAATATTAATTTCTCAAAATTTAAGACTAAAATATAATGTAGGACAAAATTTAAGGACCAAATCATAAATTTTCCATAAATATATTATTGAGTTATTGTTAAATTTTTATTCTTTTATATGTGTGTGTTTGTTATGGGGGGTGGGGTGTGGGGTGGAAATGGTGTTGGTGTTAGCAGACTGAGTCCAAAATAAGTGAAATTAAATAGTCAAAATTTTATTAAAATTTCAAATATATAAGACTCTTAGCTAGTGCAATGATAACCGACCCTAATTAAATGTGATTAAGGCAAAGAGCAAACAAACAATATGTAATGGTCCTCATGGATTGAGACTTGTGGTCATTTTGGGTCAATATAAATTTTTTTTTTTAAAACAATTATTAATATTTTCATAAATAATTTTATTATAGTGATATTAAATTTGTGTCTTCAATTCATCTTAAAAGCATTCACAGGTAAATATCTTCTTATAATTTTTGCAGTGGACACTTGTCTTTTTGCAGTTAATAAGCACATTCTTCACTTAAAATTGAGAATGATGTGTAAATTAAAAAAATAAAAAAAGGACAATAAAAATAAAATTATTTGGTTGTCATTCATGCTTATTAATTGAGTCTATGAACACTTAAAAGAGTTTTAAGTTGGTTGGTATTAATATTGAAATTCTATTAAAAAAATATTTTTTAACATATATTAATTAATAAGTATTAAAAATTAATTTAAAATTGAATTTGATATATCCTAATCATGAGAATTTTAAGATAATAAAATAATTTCTTACAAATTATTTTTTTAATAACATTTAAAATGTTACTTTTTTCTGAAAGATGTTTTTTTATTAGAACTTTAAGGCCTGTCTTAATAAGGATGAAGTAGAAGTAAACAAGGTAAGGAGGTATAAGTGAGTTATGTGCCCATGCTTAAAATTTGATAAATTAATGGAGGGTAAGGGTAAGTAAGTTAAACCATACCCTCTCTTACCCTTAAATTTCAATTTTTCTTGCACTCCGAATTGAGAGTGTAAGAAGTAAGAAGGGGAAGGTTAGAGATAACTATTTTTATTTTTATATCCTTTAAATTTACTATTCCTTCATCTCTTTCCAAATATAAAAAATATACATTACTCTTGTTCACCTTTCCATTAATTTACTCTTCCTTAGACATAATTTTTTTTTTATAACTCTTCTTACCCATTTCGCTTCTTACCATTTCTTACCATTCTATTACTTACCTTTGCCTCTCTTAATGCCAAACAGGGCTTACTAAAAGAATGAATTTAATTCCCGTATTGTGGCTCTGCCCCAGCACATGCTTAAAGATATAGTGCAAATTACTAGTAGAAAATTCTTCAGGTATTACAGTTTCTAAAGAGTGATTGACCTGACAAAAGGAAATATAAATACTCTTCTCCATAAATAAGTTTGAGCAAATTAATTTAAGCAAATATATTTGCAGTCCCTTGAGTTTATTCTCTATTGCTCCTTCAAAAATGGCAATTAGATGGCAAACCCCCTTCCACGCTCTCCTTTATATTATTATTTTGGCTTTTATTGGCTAGCCTAAATACAACAGATAAAAAAAAAAATAAAAAGAAAAAAAGAAAAAAGTTGACGTAAAGCTTGTATAATGGTTTTTTTTTTTTTTTAATATCTAAGTACAGTCCATCCGCAAAAATATATTGAGGTAAGTTCAAATCAATTGGATTATTTTATAGTGTTGATATTCCGAGTTCGATACTCAATATTGAATACTCAATTGATACTCGATATATATTGAATGCAGATTATCTGATTTCTCTTGCATTACCCAATAATGTTAAAGATAGAAGTAAAGCTAAGACTTTTCCAAGGTGCATATGAATAGAAGCTCCCAAAAGAAAAGAATAGTTAGATATACAACTGCTCGCTAAACGACACATTTGTGGAAAATGTTTGCCATTGTATTACAGTTTCTATGGAGTGATTGACCAGCCAATGGAAAAATATAGAGTCCTTTTCTCTATAAATTGGTAGAGCAATTACTGGAGTAGGCAAATACATTTGCAGGGTTGCTACTGGCTAGCCTTGATACAATAGGTATAACCCGGTTTCAGCTTTTTTATTTTTATTTTTATTTTTATTTTAAGGGGCCAATAAGCCAAGCATACATTGTTGGGTTAACCTGTCCTCTAATCACATTCCATCTAATTTATCCATATTTTATAAATGAATATAAATGAACTCAAGATCACACATTTTTCGTATTCAAATCAATCAAATTATGTTTCATTCAATCAAATTCGCATGCATTATGACAGTCCAAGTTATGCCTGTTTACAAATTTTGACTAATGTATTGGTTGCTGCTAACTCTTAATGTAGGTGCTCAAATAGGTGTTTGCTATGGAATGAATGACAATGACCTGCCACCACCAGGTGAAGTTATAGGTCTCTACAATCAGAATAACATCCCCAGAATGCGACTCTACGGCCCAAATCCAGATGTTCTACTAGCCCTTAGAGGCTCCAATATTGAGCTCATGCTTGGAGTTCCAAATGATGACCTTGAAAATATTGCTAGCAATCCAGCTGGAGCAAATACATGGGTGCAAAATAATGTAAAAAAACTTGACTGATGTTAGATTTCGTTACATTGCAGTTGGAAATGAGATCATGCCCTCAGATCGATTTGCACAATTTCTTGTCCCTGCCATGATAAATATTCGCAATGAACTCTCTTCTGCTGGTCTTGGGAATATTAAAGTTTCTAGTGCTATTGATCCCAGGAGCCTTGCAGCGTCCTTCCCTCCCTCTAAAGGCTCTTTCAAGCAAGAATATCGACCAATTATTGATCCTCTTATCAAATTTCTAGTGGACAACCAATCCCCATTGCTCATCAACTTGTATCCGTACTTCAGCTATAGAGATAGTAACGGACAAATTAGTCTTGATTATGCTCTTTTCACAGCTTCATCACCAGTAGTCTCTGACCCGCCTAATAGTTATCAAACCATTTTCGATGCGACACTTGATGCTGTGTATGCTGCCCTGGAGAAGGCTGGTGGAGGCTCTTTGGAGACTGTTGTATCAGAAACTGGTTGGCCTACTGCTGGAGATATTGGAGCTTCAGTTGAAAATGCAAGAACTTTCAATAACAAGTTGATTGAACATGTGAAATTTGGGACTCCAAAGAAGCCTGTAAATCCCATAGAAACGTACATTTTTGCCATGTTTGATGAGGGTAAAAAAGATCCAGAGCTGGAGAAACATTGGGGTCTCTTCTCTCCAAACAAACAGCCTAAATACCCAGTCAATTTCAATTAAAACAGTGCCTGTAATTTAGTTGCACTTAGGGGCAATTCTATGCATTACTACTAAATAAGAGCATATATTGAGACGCCTTAGAAACATGAGGGAAAAATCTATATGTATACCAGATTAATAAAGGTTTATAAGACCCTTACATGGGATATTGACGTGTGCTCAAAACTTACTGTAACAAATGTTAAAATTATCAGCAAAAATTTTATAATCACATTAATTTTTTTGTCATTAATATAAAGTTAACATATAAAATCAACATGAACAACTGCGCTAATGATAAGTGAAAAAGATATAACAGCAATTGTTATTGTCATTGATAAATTTTTGGCAATAATAATTATTGCTGCTAATAAATTTTTTTTTTGCAGTAACCATAATTTTACTGTAAAATACATATTGTTACAATTTTGTAGAGCAACATGCAACAATTCATGTGCCATTACCATAAGCAAATTTTATATTTTTGGTAGTAGAAAATTTTACTGCTACATCAAACATTTCTTGTAGTGGTTACTGAAGTTCTGCAATTTATACATGTTTCAAAAAATTTCGAGTATTTGACCCCATCAAACTCTACTAGGACGGGTTCGAGTAATATATAATAGAGTTTTGGAATATGTTTGAGTTTGAAAAATAATACATATATCAAATTTGAGTTGAGTTCAAGTTTTATCAACTCAAATTTGATATATTTGGTATCATTACGGTATTCATTTATATAAATAACTAATTAAATATAAAAATATATTTTAATAATATTATAAATTTATATATTTAATTTTTAAAAAATAAAATCTAAATATTTTATAAAATTATTAAATTTTAAAATATAAATTATGAAAAAAATATATTTTATACAATTTATTAATTAAAATATATAAATAAATGGGTTCAATATTATATCAATAATGATAATTAGGTTTTGGAATGAATTCGACTAATTTATAATAAATTTTAATTGAGTTTAGAACAAGCTCGAGTATAAGAATGATAATCAAATTTAAGTTTAGATTCTAGTAGAGTGTGAGTATTTTCGCAATTACTCTATTTATTGTGGTTCCTAAGATACTTGTCATTAAAATATATATTCAATATTAAAACATACTCAATAGGTTTAATTTAATTAATAAAAATAATAAATTATTTTTATTAATTAAAATTTAATTATACTAGACGGCATTTTAGAATTATTAAAATCTTAAATACATCAAATCCATATAATTAAATTATTATAATCAGGATTCTTTTATTATGATAGACTATAAGAAATATAATATATTGCTTGTTTTAAATGTTCATTTTGTTTCTTAAGATTGACGTTCATTATCTAACTTTGAACTGGACCATGTTGGCTTGTTGCCTAATCAAACAAGTTGAGTCCAAATTTAAAATTTTATAATAAGATAGAATCACTTATTGCTATTATCAAGTTAATTTTCATTAATAAATAAATATATTATTGAGTTATTATTAAATTTTCCAGTCTTTTTTTTTCTTTTATATAGAAGGATACTTGGCTTTATTTTTAATTATCAGGAATTGTCACCTAATGAGCGACTGAGTCCAAAATCAAGTCTTTTGAAAAAAAATAGTCAATATTTTATTAAAATTTCAATTTTGATCAATGAAATTTGTATATCTAAGATAAGGGAACTTAATTAAATGTGATTTTGGCAAAGAGCAAACAACAATATTAATTTTTGAGCCAATATACATTTTTTTAAACAATTATTATTATTTTATTAATAATTTTGTCATAAACAATTCATAAAAATATTTACAAGTAAAATATCATCTTGCAATTTCATTACATGGACACTTGTCTTTTTATAGTTAATAAGCATGCACATTCTTCACTTAAATTGGAAAATGATGTGTAAATAAAAAAAAAATCTTAAAAAAAAAGACAATAATATTTGGTTGTGATTCATGCTTATTAATTAGGTGTATATATACTTACTAAAAGAATGAATTAATCGCTCTGCCCTGCACGTGCTCAGAGATATGATGCAATATATGAACAATTAATGATAATTGCTATTGGTGGCAAATTATTTGTGGAAAATTCTTCTTGCATTGCAGTTTTGAAAGAGTGATTGACCTGCCAAACGAAATATAATACTCTTCTCTATAAACAAGTTTGAGTTTATTCTATATTGCTTCTTAAAGGAAAGCAATAAGGTGGCAAACCCCCTTCCACAGTCTCCCTAATATTATTATTTTTTATTTAGCCTAAATAAATGAATTGTATTTAACTCAATTCTAAAAATTAATTTCAAGAGAGAAATGGATTATTCAAATATTATATTTAGCACAAATATCTTATTTCATATATCTCCCTTACATTCAAGCATGAACATTTAGAATCTGAAATTCATAAGTAACACATTTGTGAATTGCCTAACATTGATACCATAGAAAAAAATGAATTGGCTTAACTCAACCCTAAAAAATTAATTTAATTAAAAAGCGTTCATCCAAGTCTTATGTTTAAGATAAATATTTTATCCCAAATTAAGTAGGATAATAACAGATAAAAAAATAAAAACAAATAAATAAAAGTTGACGGGAAGGATTGTCTAATGGGGTAATTATTATTATTATTGTTTTTAATATCTAACTACGCTCCATCCACATAAATATGTAGAGGTAAGTTTAAATCAATTGGATTATTTTATATTGTCGGTATTCTGAGTCTTTTCTTTGTTAGAAAATTCAGACTGAATTATTTTAAATTATAAATTAATTCAAATTATCAATCCAATCATAATGTAGAAAGAATTTTATATCAAATTTAATTTATTTATGTGTTGAGAGATGTTTCTGTTATAATAAGCATGCAAATCTAAGGCACACACACAGATCGCACAATCATACAGTATTAAAAAGAGAAGAAGAATAACACAGAATTTAACGTGGTTCAACTGTAAGGTCTACATCCACGGGCAAGATAAGAGAAAAAAAGTTTCACTATGATGAAAAGAGCAAGATGCAATTAATCAGAACTCTTAAACCCTAATCCCAGTGTGTTTCCCGAATATCTCACACTCTCCCACAAAGGATAGAATATTACAATATTAATACTGGTCAGCCCGTGCCCTCCGCTACCACCACAGATCTCACTTTTTATCCTAATCGGGTTGGAGCGTGAAAACTTTTGGGTCGGGTCCAAATTCGGGTCTATGAAAAAATATATCCAAAATTCAAGCCACAAAAATAATAATTCTTCCCCTTGGCTTGAATTCCCTTTATCATCAACAAAATAACCACAAAAATACTATGTCTTACCATATGCCCTTGCAAGGGCATTACTGAGCACTATAAACACCAACCAAGTCTAGGAAATGCCTAACCTTGCTGATTGGGACTCCCTTGGTCATCATATCTATTGGATTATCATGTGTAGAGACTTTCTGCACAACTACAGTCCCCTGAGATACAATGTCCCGAATTAAGTGATATCTGACATCAATGTGCTTTGTTTGCTCATGGTACATCTGATTCTTTGTGAGATGTATTGCACTCTAGCTGTCACAAAACACCGTTGCCTTGTTCTGTATCAACCCAAGATCACCCACCAAACCTTGTAACCATAAAACTTCCTTTACTGCCTCTGCTAAGGCTATATATTCAGCCTCTGTGGTAGACAAAGCAATTGTAGCTTGCAATGTTACTTTTCAACTGATAATACTTCTAGAAAGAATAAACAAATAACCTGTCAAAGATCTCATCTTGTCAAAGTCCCCTGCAAAATTTGAATTCACATAGCCAACAACTGAATCACTCATTTTGGCCCTGTCAAATGCCATACCAACATCTGTAGTAACCTTCAAATACCTCAAAATCCATTTCACTGCCTGCCAATGCTCTTTCCTAGGACATGCCATGTTTCCACTCACAACACTAACTGCATATGAAATGTCAGGTCGGGTGCATACCATAGCATACATGATGCTACCAACAGCACTTTAATAGGGAACACTGGACATGTGCTCCATCTTCTCATCTGTTTTGGGTGACATTTCTGCAGATAACTTGAAATGGGCAACAAATGAAACAGTCACAAGCTTAGCATTATTCATGTTGAAACGCTTAAGCACTTTCTCAACATAGGCCTGTTGAGACAAGAAAAGCATCCCAACACTTCTATCCCTGGTAATTTCCATTCTCAATATCTTCTTTGTAGCACCCAAATCTTTCGTCTCAAACTCATCACTCAATTGTTTTTTCAGAATGTTAATTTGTGACATGCTTTTAGCAGTAATAAGCATGTCATCCACATACAACAACAAATAAACAAAGGAATCATATGAAAGCTTCTTATGATACACACAACTATCATATGAACTACGATTAAAGCCATTACGAACCATGAATGTATCAAATCTTTTGTACCACTGCCTAGGAGATTGTTTCAGACCATATAAAGAATTCTTAAGTAAGCAAACACGGTTTTCCCTCAGGCTGACTGTCACACCTTACCCCTCTGTAAGGCATAACATGATCCCGTAGTATATCTAATGACTTACCGAACTTCATCTACCGATAACCCATTAAGTACAATACAAGGAATTTTAAAACCATTTTCTTACTTTTTGAAAGTGGCGAGCATTTTTAGTAGGAACTAAAAACATTTAATTGCAGTTGAAAAGCTATGTAAAATTTTTGACCAATTTTATTTTTTCGCAAATTCTGGAAAAATTTCGGCAGAGTGCCGACAGTAATTGAGAAAAACTAAAAATTTACCCGTGGAAAAACACTTCCAATAATAGCACTTCATCAAATCTCAACCACCAAATCACTCAATCAACACAAATCCATCAAACCTCCACAATTCATAACATTTTCAAAATAGTCAAATAAATTCATTCCCATTGCATTCCAAAATATTTGGTTACATTCCCAAATTAGTTCACAGACATAAAAAGCCAAAAGACAATATGATTACATATTAACTGTACAAATACTTAGTTACAAAAGTACATATGACTACAAAATTATTTACATCAAGAAATTATAAGGGTATAATCAAATATCCGTACAAAAGTCTCTGGGTAGTCCCCACAATCAGCAGCTCACTCTACTGCTTTTTCCTTATCTCTATCTGCGACGGCAAAAGAAGTTATCTTTGAGTATAAAAATACTCAATGGTGCACAATAAAATATAAAATGCATAATATAAAATATTTGTTGTCAATTCACAGTTCAAATATTTCACAATCACATTTCACAATTTTTCAAATCACATTTATAACAAATCAGAATTTTCAAAGCTTAATATAACATAAATTTGATCAAATAATTTAATAAATACAGTGTTATCAATCAATAACACAACTTAGGTCATGACATAAAATTTCCAAACATGCTGTGTTGTACATCACGATAAGGCGAACTCACTCCACTAATCGAAATCAATGAGGGAGGTGGCTAGCTAGCTAATGAGTACTCATCCAAACTCATCTCAGACTGGTAAGCCAGAGAGGAAGGAAAATGATCAAATATCAAAATCAACCTCACAAGTGGAGGAGGAACATAGTAAGGGACTGCCATGCCAAGTATGAATAAAAAACAATTTCAAAACCATATTATTCAACATTTCATGCAAAACATTAATAAATTTTCATTTCAAATTTACATTTACAAAGTAGGCAACACAACATTTCTCAAAGCATTGTTTAGCATAAATTACTCCAAAATGCATTCAAATAAAATTTCTAATAGCAAATTGAAAGTGAAAATTTATTGTGCACAAACCTGATGTGAGTCACCTCTAGGCCTTAACTCAGTTTGTCCTATCCTTTTTCAGGTATTTTTCAGTTGAAACACATAATTTAAAGTATTTTAGTATCTTATCTCATAACAAATCTAATAATTTATTTATATATATACTCAATTCTAGCCCCAATATGCTTAAACTAACATTCTTGGAAATTTTCATTTCAGGGTTACTATTCATGTCAATATGTTGACTTTCTTATGCTTAATAGGTATGAAAAATCCAATTATACCCACATACCACATTTTGGGTGCCTAATTTGTTGGTTTTGATTGTTTCTTCAAATTTTAGGTCTCTTAGGTACAATTTCAAAATTTTCAGATTTGATATCTTATTTTGTATTGTTCCATTGGTCATGTTGCTGTGGGAATTTGGCAAAGTGTTCTTCATAAAACTTGTTTCTTATTGTCTTAAATTTACTTCTCTTTTTGAATCACTCCATTTGGAGTTTTGTAGCCTAAGATATGACCATTTGAACATGGCTGGCCGGATTGGTCTACCCATAATTTCTAGGCACCTAATTTGGTTCTGGCAGTTTTGGACTACTAACTTTGGGGGGCAAAATAACTTAGATATGAGCAGAATTTGGGTTGGCGTTCTTCATAAAAGTTGTAGTGCTATGTTATACCTTTCCAATTCCGCAAAAATCAAGTCATTTGGACCTGTATACCCCAAGTTATGTCCAAATGAACATACACTGTTTATTCGGTCATTTTGGTACAGTGACAGTGCACTATACTCGAGTTTGACCTAATTATTCACTATGTTATGATCATTTTCTAGGCATAATTCCTAAATGAAAAATGTGTCATTATGTGTCTGTTTTCATTCCCAATTGGCCTCCCACCAATTAAATTGGTAAATTTTCAGTTTTAGTCCCTTAAAGGGACCTAGGTCAAGCTGCTAGAATATAAACACTAACCAATCTGAATTGTAATTTGGTTCTATCAATTCACACACACCACAAATGGTTTGATTTGAAAATTTCTAACCCTCATTAAGATCATTTGCATCCATTGACAATTTTCTATAATTTTTCTCCCAAACCCTAAGTGCCAAGAACCCTAATTACATAAATTTAATATCTAATGAAATCAAAATATATATCCATGGTCTACATACATAATTCAACCTAAACAACCATTCAAATGCATCAAATTCATTCAATTCCAACTCCACCTTTGGCTGGCCAAAATCCCAATCAATCCCCCATAGGTGTTTTCTTTTGATTTTTAAGTTGAGTTCTAGGTTAATTGAGCTAAACACACAAATAATAAACTAAAATTTTCAACTTAAATTACTAACCTACACTTGACTTTCAATTCTTCACTTTCTTCCTTTTCTTCTTTTCTTTCCTTCTTCTAACGCCTCCTCAAGTAAAGATAACAAGTTTTTATGGTTTAATTTTGGAGAATTTAGGGTTTTGTTGAGTGAAATCAAGCTTGTATTCAAGCTTTAATGGAGGTGAAAATGGAAAGAGAAAGAGAGGTGAGGAAGAAGGCTATGGCACTTGAAGAAGACCAAGTAAAAAAAATTTTATTTTCATTTTATTTTAATTGTCTTTTAAGTTATAATTATCTCCTAATATCAAAATTTAAAATTTAGAAATTATTGCATCATGCATGAGGTAAGATGATTATGTGATATTCCACTTTTTTCTTTTCTTTTTCTATTTCCTCCATTTTTCTATTCTTCTTTAATTTAATTATCTATTCCAAATTTTTCATTTCTCCGATTTTATTGGATAGTTAGGTTAGGAGTCAGCTCTAGGGGTGAATTGACCAAATTGCCCCTTACCGGTCTGATCCAGTTTGCAAGTTATTCGATATTTCTTTTGGATTCCTGACCTAATTATTTGACCTGCTTAAAAATTCTTTTCTATGATTTTCTCTTTTCCACTGTGTTCGCAATAGTCATTAGGACAGCGGCGTCACATTTTCCAGTTCAAAATTTGGGTTAGGACTGACTTCGCAGTCACTTCTCAGTAAGGTCACCCATCGCTGTGACTTTCGACTTATTTAACTTTTTATACTTTATTTTTCTTATTTTTACTTTTTCATCTAGTAATCACTATTTATTTTCGATCAGGGCTTTCTATATGTCTTAAGCATAGTTCTAGTCCTCTTAATTATTCGGACTGACACCGGTCATCGGAACATGATAATTTACCATGCTATGCAAATAAGGGTTTATAATTCTCCGCCCGCCGCCCCACCCCCCCCCCCCCCCCCCCCCGCCTTAAAAGAAATTCCGTCCGTGAAATTTTACCCAATATTCATCCTAAAATAGTCATATGTTTTGTTTCTCATGTCTTTCTCACATTTCTACGTAGCTTCATAGTCTAAATAATAGTCCATAGCACTTTAACTAATACTATTTATCTAATCATTGGTCCTCTAACCATTCTAGTTAATAATCTTGTTAATATTTGTAACATTTCTTTATTACATCAGAACTAACTGTTCAACTTTTTACTTCCATAACTCTTTTATCTATCAATATTTAATAATTTATCGTATTCTAGGTGATTTCTTTCGCTAACAAACTCTTCCAAAACTGATTCTAAAAAGATTAGTCACTAACATATCAAAATTGACTTTTATACATATATATATCTAAATTAAAAATTGAGAAAATACCAGCAACAATGTCAGAAGTCTCATCCTCGTCCCTTTGCCATATAGTGTATACTCTAGCTGGAGTATCACCTTGTTCTGGCTGATTCACAGTACTCTGACTTCCAGGTGTACTACCCCTACCTCTGCCTCTGTCATTACCAACTGATGGTGAACTCTTTGGGGTAAAAATTTGGGCTGATCCTTCTGACTTGGTAAATGATCCATAACGGCGTGGACTTACACAATTCTTAGCAAAATGACCAGTCCCTCCACAATTAAAACATGCTTCTATGGCTCTATAACATACCCCACTATGTGGTTTATCACAAGTTTTGCAAAGTTGATCCGACAGCGTATTTTTGGTGTCTGCTGAGTTTGCTGATCGAATTGGGGTGGTTTCTGTCCAGAAGATCTACCTCTACCTAATTCGCGCGAGCTAGATCCTCCAAAATGTTTTCTCTTCCCTGAACTACTTTCTGTAGCTTGACCAGTAACTTTTTTTGTTTTCTCTTTCTCTTGTGTGCTCTTTTTAACTGACCCTTCCAACTCAATCCTTTTTAGTTTCAGGGCTTGTGAAATCAATTCAAAAAAATTATGGTGTCAGAACCCCACCACTTGCATTCTCAAGTTAGGCCTCAATCCAGCCTCAAACCTCTTGCACCGGTCTCTAGGGGTGGTGACCAAGCTTCCAGCATAGTGACTCAATCGAGAGAAGTCTCTCTCATACTCTACTATGGTCCTATCCCCTTACTTTAGACTTAAAAACTCTTATAGCTTCATATCTACATAGGTGTCGGGGACCCATTTTTGTCTGAATTCCCTCAAGAAATCTGCCCATGTAAGAACAGATGGCTCAACCAGGCTATGGGGGATGGTCTTCCACCATTCATACGCACCCCCTTGTAGAAGAGATACTGAGTATTCAAATTTTAATTCCTCGACACATTGTAGCTTTCTGAATACTCTTTCCATTCTTTCTAACCACTATTCTGCTTCCAGTAGGTCCACAGTGCCCTTGAACTCGGTGGCCCCAAATTTCATTAATTTTTCATATTGCCTAGCCGGGGGTTGTGGTTATGCTGTAAGTGCTTGCATCTGAGCTTGTGGTGGCACATATCCCGCTATTTGTTGAAAAAATGCAGTCATCTGCTCTGCAAACTGAGTAGAAAACTGCGGTGCTTGAGGAGGAGCTAGAGTGGCTGACCCCCTTATATTCTGAAGTGCTGGGGCTTCTCCTTGGGCCTCAGCCTCGACAGATTGCTCTACGGAATGATCTCCCTCTTCCATTCCATTTTTCAGAATTTCTACTTCCTGAGATCAAACATAAGGAGGTTGACCTCCATTAGTGCATATTCATGATGTAAATATGTCATATGTATCAATTTAAGACACTTGAGCAGTTGTACTTAGCAAAGGAAATATGTACATGCAAAATCAAAATTCATTTCAAAACCATGCTCTGATACCACTAAAACAAGTCACACCTTACCCCTCTGTAAGGCATAACATGATCCCATAGTATACCTAATGACTTGCCGAACTTCACCTATCGATAACCCATTAAGTATACTACAAGGGATTTTAAAACCATTTTCTTACTTTTTGAAAGTGGTGAGCATTTTTTGTAGGAATTAAAAACATTTAATTACAGTTGAAAAGCTATAAAAATTTTTTGACCAATTTTATTTTTCCGCAAATTCTGAAAAAATTTCAGCAGAGTGCCGATGGTAATTGAGAAAAACTAAAAATTTACCTGTGGAAAAACACTTCCAATAATAGCACTTCATCAAATCTCAACCACCAAATCACTCAATCAACACAAATCCATCAAATCTCCACAATTCATAACATTTTCAAAACAGTCAAATAAATTCATTCCCATTGCATTCCAAAATATTTGGTTACATTCCCAAATTAGTTCACAGACATAAAAAGCTAAAAGATAATATGATTATATATTAACTGTACAACTACTCAGTTACAAAAGTACATATGACTACAAAATTATTTACATCAAGAAATTACAAGGGTATAATCAAATACCCCACAATAAGCAGCTCACTCTGCTGCTTTTTTCTTGTCTCTATCTGCAACAGCAAAAGAAACTATCTCTAAGTATAAAAAATACTCAGTGGTGCACAATAAAATATAAAATGCATAATATAAAATATTTGTTATCAATTCACAGTTAAAATATTTCATAATCACATTTCACAATTTTTCAAATCACATTTATAACAAATCACAATTTTCAAAGCTTAATATAACACAAATTTGATCAAACAATTTAATAATTACAGTGTTGCCAATCAATAACACAACTTAAGCCATGACACAAAATTTCTAAACATGCCGTGTTGTACACCATGACAAGGCGAACTCACCACACTAATCGAAATCAATGAGGGAGGTGGCTAGCTATGTAACACCCCTCACCCAACTACAGTGTAGCCGAGCAAGGCGTGGTACATTTAGTGCCGGAGCACCCTAACTTAGCTTACTTTATTTCTTTAAAAATTTTGTTCTCGTTATATTTAATATCGATTATTTTTTTATGGAGAAACTAACGGAGTTTTCCCTATTTTATTATCGTTTGACGTGTTTTTACTGTTCACCTGTTTGAAAATTTCAATAATATTTTATAATAAAAATCTCATCAATTATTCTCATTATTCACATCTCATTCATATATCTCAATTTTATATTCATTTCCATGCATTTCCATTCATGCACAATTTATATATATAAATTCTCAAGTTTCATTAATTTACATGATTTACATACTGATTACAGAAATTCATAATTTATATAATCTACAAATTAATTACAGTTCCATAATCTATATTTCAACATACAATTCATAGTTTACATTACAAATAATAACTAATTATAATGTATAAAATACATAATATGATCTATATAGGCCCTATCTCCATGCATTGCTAAGGAGGTGACAACCTTGAACACTCTGCAGATCAGAACTCCAAAATCTCTGTTTGGTATTCGCTGGGCTTTAACTTCAGTACCTGCACGAGGAAACAAATCCATCGCGCTAAGCATTGCTGCTTAGTGGTACAATAATATGACAAGAAATAATGTATACAAATAAAAATAATTAGAGCATATTTTCTATACTTAAGAATTTTACTGGGTTCATATGAAATTTTCCATATAATATATCTTTCGTCATTTATGTTGCTCTCTAGAATTGCTTCTTTCATAAGTTTACAATAATCATTTATATAAAATACAAATAAATCTAAATATTTATACTTATACTTATATTCTTATGAAAACCACAGTTGTAATGTTATTTAAATTATAATTCTTCTACTAGTCTTTTTATCACTTCCTTGATACATTCTAAGTTGTTTACAATTATTTCGTAATATTTAAAATTTTTAAAACTAATTTAATTTATTTCAGATCATTCTAAGGAATAAATTTTTAGAGCTAATCTAATTTATTTCAGAACTTCTCATTTATTTACTTTCTAGCATTTTTAATTGTTAATATTCATAACTTATTTTAATAAATTAGACTGCCCAAGTAACCTGCGACAGGCTGACTAAATTGGATAATGGGTCCTCAGCACTGGACACCGCGGTGCCTCGGGCCGTCATACCATAGGACATAGAATGTCAACCACGTATGTAGTCAGTATGGGTAAAAGCTATGATAACACATAATCGAGCATTAAGCCATGAGTGCAGGCATAAAGCCATGAGTGCGGGCATAAAGCCATAAATGCGGGCATAAAGCCATGAATACGGGCATAAAGCCATGGATACAGGCATAAAGCCATTCATAGTACTACTAAAACAATACCCAATTGGCATGCCAATCTATCCAATCTGACACATATGTCTAGGCAATACAAGGACACATAATATCATTAAATATTAATATATTGTGTTTTATGACTTCATTGTTTCATAATAAATTTCAATTATAATTTATACACTCATCTGATCATTTATATGATTACAATTCACATCAATTATCCTTTTATACCATTGTACTCAAAGTACTTTTCCTTTCTACAATAATGAAAACTAATGTCTCATTCATACATTAATATGGTTCATTTATTCATTCATTATGTTATTCATATTGATCACAATTCTAAACAATGGTTCACATGTACCATTGTATTCAAAACATTTTTCCTTTCTCATTTATACATTCAAAAATCTACTTATGTAATTACAAATTTTATATTTCAAGTTGAGTTACTAATATTTTATGAATTCTATTTGTGATGGGCATATAAGCCCTAATTATCTATTCACATCAATTAGGTGACTTATTTTTCATGTTTCAAGTAATCCATGAACATTTCATGGATTTCAAATTTATGGCCTTAATTTCCCTTTAACAATTTTGACTAGGATGCATAGTCCACATTTGTCATACAATTCTAAGCATTTAAGCTTAGAATTGGTTCTAGGTCTTCATCTTAGTTTGCTAATCATTTTGATTACTAGTCACCTTACTAGTCAACCAAAATGTTGACTTTTTCATATTTAATGGATATGTTAATTTTAATTACACCAAGATCCCACATTTTGAGTTTTACATTTGTTAGTATTAATTGCCAATTGCAATTTAAAGTCCCCTAGATGCATTTCTAAATTTTCAGTTTTGATTACCTAAGTTTACTGTTCCATTGGACAATTTTACAGTGGAAACTGGGCTAACATTTTTTCATCAAAGTTGTTCCTTATTGTGTCTTCTTTAATTCCCTTTTTGAATAACTCCATTTGGAGTTTTGTAGCTCAAGTTATGGTTATTTTACCATAACTGGCCAGAGTGACCTGTACCCAGAATTTCTGGGCAATTTGGTTCTATCAGATTTGGTGTGCTAATTTAGACTAGCAATTTGAATTGGTTAAGTCTATAATTTGAGTTTGTTTCTTCATGAAAATTAAACTTTTCTACACTGAGTTATGACCATTTGAACAAGCACTATTTATTTGATCATTTTCCAGGGACAGCATGTTGGTCACCCGGATTAGGGTAATTTTTAGGTCAACTTGGTTTGGTTTTCTGGGTAGGGTTTCTTCACCAAAGTTGTGTCATTATGTGTCTAGTTTCATATCCAATTGGCCTTGCACCAATTGAACCTATACAACTCTATTTATAACTACGCAAACCTACTGGACTCACAATCAGTCCTGCAGGTCACCAAGGGCAGCATGCCTAAACTCAACTCCATTATCCTTACTCACTTTAATTCCTCCTCATACACATTCAAATGGTCACTAATTGACCATTACAAGGTTAATATACAATTTCATAAGCAAAACTCCAATTTTTCACAAACCCTAATTTCCAAAGTATCCATTTCATACCTTTCATGTCATCTAACTAATCCAACACACATAGTTCAACATCTAACTCAAGTTATCTCATCACAATCCACTTCTAAATAATTCAAGTCATACAAATCAACAAATCTCATCATTTCCCATGGCTGCAAATTTTCATACACACTTTAATATAATTGTTTTGTTCAATTTTAGAATAAATTCTCATTTAATTTGTCTTCCTAACAAAGATTAAAAAGATAGGGAAGTAAGTATAGGCACTAACCTTTTTGAGCTTCACTTAACCTTGATTAAACCTCCCTAATCTCTTCTTCTTTGGTTGCCAATAGCTTTTTCTAGGTGAAAGATTAAATTTTTGTGAAGGGACTT
Source organism: Hevea brasiliensis (assembly GCF_030052815.1). Taxonomy (NCBI): domain Eukaryota; kingdom Viridiplantae; phylum Streptophyta; class Magnoliopsida; order Malpighiales; family Euphorbiaceae; genus Hevea; species Hevea brasiliensis. The sequence goes on from NC_079497.1 coordinate 102,162,593, forward strand.
GGCAATTTTGATGAACAAATGAAGAGGAAATTCAAGCTTTTAAGCTTGAAAATGGTGGAACCTCTTCTCTCTCTCTCTCTCTCTCTCTCTCTCTCTCTCTCTCTCTCTCTCTCTCTCTCTACGTTTTTGGCTGCCCAAAGGTTGAAGATGCAGATTGTTTGTCAATTTTTGGTCTCTTTTATCTCTTTTAATGAGTTTAATAAATTGTGATTGGTAGAGAAAATTTAAATGACATCATATGATGTCATAATTAGCATTTTCTTTCTTTTTCTTTTCTTCTCTTCTCTACTCATTTCTAATTTATTTTTTAGAAATATTTATTCACATTTTAGATCATAATAATTATTTACTTAACTGGACAAGTTGGCCAAAAATCATCTCTGAAGATGAAATGACCAAAATGCCCTCCGTTTGGCTTAACAGACTAAAATTGTCTGTACTGATTGAAAAATTTTTCTAAACTTTTTCTTAGCATTCTAATGCCATAGAAATCTCAACAACTCTTCTCTGGAGTCCCAAAAATTATTTTATGAATTTTCTCCTGGGTCCAGGGCTTCTAGTTGCGAGAACCGTAATTTCCCATTGAGTTACCCATCGCTAGGGCACCGGTTCATTTAATTTGGTTGTATTTTATTTCTAAAATTTTTCCTAAATTTTTCTTATTATTATTTGAGTTATTTATGACTCCTCACTCTAGTCTAAATATTTTTTCAGAAGTTCTAGCTGTCCAGACCGATACCGGTCACCGAAACAGTAGAATGTACGAAGTTGCTACAGTGAGGGTGTTACAACTTTTCCCCTCTAATTTAAATTTCGTCCTCGAAATTTACCTAACATAAGCAATTGACGAACTGCTACCTTCTTGCTTCTACACCTTTCTGTGTTATCATATTTCACTTTCTCCTTAATCTCAATCCTATCCTCAAACAGTTCTATACTCATTCTTTTTCATCCAAAATACAGTCTCCTTCTCATCTCCATTCGCTATCTCATTGTCTCTTCACTCTCTTATTCCATACCTTAACCTAAAATAAATGGGAAATACAGATCTGCAATAGTGTCACCTCGACTCCTATGAATGCAATGCATGATATGCAGTCTATCTAGGTCCAGAAATGCCTAAACTGCGCTCTGATACCAATAAATGTAACATCCCTCACCCAACTACAGTGTAGCCGAGCAAGGCATGCTACATTCGATGCCGGAGCACCCTAACCTATCTTACTTTATTTCTTTAAAAATTTTGTTCTCGTTATATTTAATATCGATTATTTTTTCACGGAGAAACTAACGGAGTTTTCTCTATTTTATTATCGTTTGACGTGTTTTACTATTCACCTGTTTGAAAATTTCAATAATATTTTATAATAAAAATCTCATCAATTATTCTCATTATTCACATCTCATTCATATATCTCAATTTCATATTCATTTCCATGCATTTCCATTCATGCATAATTTATATATATATATAAATTCTCAAGTTTTATTAATTTACATGATTTACATACTGATTACATAAACTCATAATTTACATGATCTACAAATTAATTACAATTTCATAATCTATATTTCAACATACAATTCATAGTTTACATTACAAATAATAACTAATTATAATGTACAAAAATACATAATATGATCTATATGGGCCCTATCTACATGCATTGCTGAGGAGGTGATAACTTTAAATACTCTGCAGATCAGAACTCCAAAATCTCTATTTGGTATTCGCTGGGCTTTAACTTCAATACCTGCATGTGGAAACAAATCCATCGTGCTAAGTATTACTGCTTAGTGGTGCAATAATATAACAAGAAATAATGTATACAAATAAAAATAATTAGAGCATATTTTCTATACTTAAGAATTTTACTAGGTTCATATGAAATTTTTCATACAATATATCTTTCGTCATTTATGTTGCTCTCTAGAATCGCTTCTTTCATAAGTTTACAATAATCATTTATATAATATACAAATAAATCTAAATATTTATACTTATACTTATATTCTTATGAAAACCACATTTGTAATGTTATTTAAGTTATAATTCTTCTACTAGTATTTTTATCACTTTCTTGATACATTCTAAGTTGTTTCCAATCATTTCGTAGTATTTAAAATTTTTAGAACTAATTTAATTTATTTCATATCATTCTAAGGAATAAATTTTTGGAGCTAATCTAATTTATTTCGGAACTTCTCATTTATTTACTTTCTAGCATTTTTAATTGCTAATATTCATAACTTATTTTAATAAATTAGACTGCCCAAGTAACCTACAACAGGTTGACCAAACTGGATAACGAGTCCTTGGTACTGGACACAGCGGTGCCTCGGGCCATCATACCATAGGACACAGAACGTCAACCACGTATGCAGTCAGTATGGCTAAAAGCCATGATAACACATAATCGGGCAACATAACATTTCTCAAAGCATTGTTTAGCATAAATTGCTCCAAAATGCATTCAAATAAAATTTCTAATAGCAAATCGAAAGTGAAAAGTTACTGTGCACAAACCTGATATAAGTCGCCTTTAGGCTTTGACTCAGTTTACCCTATCCTTTTCCAGGTATTTTTCAGCTGAAACACGCAATTTAAAGTGTTTCAGTATCTTTTCTCATAACAAATCCAATAATTTATTTATATATATAGTAAATTCTAGCCCTAATATGCTTAAACTAACGTTCTTAGAAATTTTCATTTTGGGGTTAGTATTCATGTCAATATGTTGACTTTCTTATACTTAATAGGTATGGGAAATCCAATTATACCCACATACCACATTTTGGGTGCCTAATTTGTTGGTTTTGATTGTTTCTTCAAATTTTAGGTCTCTTAGATACAATTTCAAAATTTTCAGATTTAATGTTATGTTTTGTACTATTCCATTGGTCATGTTGCTATGGGAATTTGGCAAAGTGTTCTTCATAAAACTTGTTCCTTATTGTCTTAAATTTACTTCCCTTTTTGAATCACTCCATTTAGAGTTTTGTAACCCAAGATATGGCCATTTGAACATGGCTGGCCGGATTAGTCTACCCAGAAGTTATGGGCACCTAATTTGGTTCTGGTAGTTTTGGACCACTAACTTTGGGTGGCAAAATAACTTAGATATGGGCAGAATTTGGGTTGGTGTTCTTCATGAAAGTTGTAGTTCTATGTCATACCTTTCCAATTCCACAAAAATCAAGTCATTTGGACCTGTATAGCCCAAGTTATGGCCAAATGAGATCATCTTGGTACAGTGGCAGTGCACTACACCCGAGTTTAACCTAATTGTTCACTATGTTATCATCATTTTCTGGGCATGATTCCTAAATGAAAACTGTGCCATTATGTGTCTGTTTTCATTCCCAATTGGCCTCCCACCAATTGGGTTGGTAAATTTTCAATTTTGGTACCTGAAAGGGACCTAGGTCAAGCTGCCAGAATATGAATACTAACCAATCCGAATTGCAATTTGGTTCTATCAATTCACACACACCACTAATGGTCCGATTTGACCATTTCTAACCCTCATTAAGATGATTTGCATCGATTGACCATTTTTTATAATTTTTCTCCCAAACCCTAACTTTCAAGAACCCTAATTACATAAATTTAATATCTAATGAAATCAAAATATATATCCATGGTCTACATACATAATTCAACCTAAACAATCATTCAAATGCATCAAATTCATTTAATTCCAACTCCAACTTTGGCTAGCCAAAATCCCAATCAATCCCCCATAGGTGTTTTCTTTTGATTTTTAAGTTGAGTTCTAGGTTAATTGAGCTAAACACACAAATAATAAACTAAAATTTTCAACTTAAATTACTAACCTCCACTTGACTTTGAATTCTTCACTTTCTTCCTTTTCTTCTTTTCTTTCCTTCTTCTAACGCCTCCTCAAGTAAAGATAACAAGTTTTTATGGATTAATTTTGGGAAATTTAGGGTTTTGTTGAGTGAAATCAAGCTTTTATTCAAGCTTTAATGGAGGTGGAAATGGAAAAAGAGAGAGAGGTGAGGAAGAAGGCTACGGCACTTGAAGAAGACCAAGTAAAAAAATTTGATTTTCATTTCATTTTAATTGTCTTTTAAGTTATAATTATCCCCTAATATCAAATTTTAAAATTTAGAAATTATTGCATCATGCATGAGGTAAGATGATGATGTGATAATCCACTTTTTTCTTTTCTTTCTATTTCCTCCATTTTTCTATTCTTCTTTAATTTAATTATCTATTCCAAAATTTTCATTTCTCCGATTTTATCGGATAGTTAGGTCAGGAGTCAGCTCTAGGGGTGAATTGACTAAATTGCTCATCGTCGGTTTAATTCGGTTTGCAATTTATTCGATATTTCTTCCGGATCCTTGACCTAATTATTTGACCTGCTTAAAAATTCTTTTCTCTTGTTTTCTCTTTTCCACTGTGTTCGCAACAGTCCTTAGGACCACGGTGTCACATTTTCCCATTTAAAATTTGGGTTAGCACTGACTTCGCAGTCACTTCCCGGTAAGGTCATCCATCGCTGTGACCCTTGGCTCATTTAACTTTTTATGCTTTTTTTTTCTTATTTTTACTTTTTCATCTGGTAATCACTATTTATTTTTTATCACAGTTTTTTTACATGTCTTAAACATAGTTCTAGTCCTCTTAATTTTTCAAACCAACACCGGTCACCAAAACAATATAATTTACCTGGCTATGCAAATAGGGGTGTTACACTGACTCATATAAATTTGCTCCTCCAACTCACCATGCAAAAATGCTGTCTTAACATCTAGTTGCTCAAGCTCTAGATCATGAAGAGCAACCATAGCAAGTAAAACTCTGATAGAACTGTGCTTCACAATTGGAGAAAATACTTCATTAAAGTCAATCCCCTCTGAGTAAAGCCTTTTGCTACCAACCGTGCCTTATATCGAGGTCCTTCAACCCCTGGAGTGCCTTCCTTTTTCTTGAACACCCATTTGCAATTTACCACTTTTTGTCCCTTAGGCAATGTTACAAGCTCCCAAGTCTGATTCTTGTGAAGAGATTTAATTTCTTCACTCACAGCACCGACCCACTAATCTGCATCTAAATAAGAAATAACTTCTCTATAATTGCTGGGTTCATGCACATCAACTGTCTCAACAACTAACAAGGCAAACGCAACTAGATCTGCATATGCATATCTCTGCGGTGGTCTAATCTGTCTTATCTCTCTACCAGTTGCAATGCTATATGGTTCCTGTTGTTATTGCTCAGGTGCATCCTCTTATTGATTAGGATCTTGTACCTCATCCTCTGAATCACTGGACTGAACTGCTGAAGTATCAATATCAAGCTCCACCTGTTCTCTGACACTGTGTTTTGATTCTGCTATTGACTTTTCCCTCTGACTATCCAATGAAGCAGACTCATTAAATATCACATTCCTACTAATAATTAATCCTGGAGACTTTGGATCATTGCACCACAACCTGTAGCCCTTCACTCCAGATGCATACCCTAGAAACATGCATTTTCTTGCCCTCGGCTGAAGTTTACCATTTCTCATATGAGCATAAGCAAGGCAACCAAATACTCTCAGCTAAGAGTAATCAGTAGGTGAACCGGACCAGATCTCAAAAGGAGTTTTGCACTTAATAGTTGTAGATGGAGATCTATTAACTAAGAAACAGGCTATATTAATTGCTTCAGCCTAGAAATCCTTTCCCCATCCTGAATGTGAGAGCATGCTTCGTGCTTTGTCACAAAGCGTTCTGTTCATGTGTTCTGCAATACCATTTTGCTATGGTGTCCTTGTACAAGTGCGATGTCTCACTATACCTTCATAGCTGCAGAATGCATCGAACTCACGATTGCAAAATTCCAATCCGTTATCAGTTCTAAGACGCTTGACCTTCTTTTCTGTCTGTTTCTCAATCATCGTCTTCCACTTTACAAAGGTTGAAAATGCCTCATCTTTTGTTTTCAGAAAATAAACCCACACCATCTGAGAGTAATCATCAATCAAAGTCATGAAGTACCTAGCACCGCTCTTGGAAGAGATTCTGTTAGGACCCCATAGATCTGAGTGGATATAATCCACTATTCCTCTGGTCTTTCGCACTGCCTTTTGGTCAAACTTCACCTTGGTCTGTTTGCGAAACACACAGTGTTCATAAAAGTACATAGATTCTATTTTCTGCCCGTCCAACAAATCCTGTTTGCTTAACACAGATAATCCTCTTTCACTCATATGACCAAGACGCATATGCCACAAGTGAGTCTGATACTAATTATTGCTTCCGGATGATACTGCAGCTTCCCTTGAAACTATATTGCCTTGAAGAAAATACAATCCTGAAACCAAACTGCTCTTTATGAGTACCATAGAGCCCTTGCACACTTTGAGAACTCCATTCTCTGCATGGTATCTAAATCCATGAGAGCCAAGTATCCCAAGAGAAATCAGGTTCCTCTTTACCCCTGGAACATGCCAACACTCTATAGTTCTAACAACGCCATCAAACATCCTCAATCTGATGTTACAAATTCCTTCAACATAAAATGCATGATCACTGCCCAGAAACACCTTGCCACTCATCTGTTTATAAGTGACAAACCAGTTTCTGTGTGGACACATATTATAAGTAGCAACAGTATCAAGAATTCAGGAATTTTGTCCATGATCTGAATTCATGGATAAAATTTCTCCAGCACTGTCATCACCATTAGAATCAATAAAACTATCAACCACATTCCCAGAACTTTCTGGTTGCTTTCCCTTTTTATTTTTCAACTTGGGATAGTCCCTCCTATAGTGACTTTGCTCTCTGCACTCAAAACAGTTAGCCTTTTTCATTCTTGACTTAGATCTGGCCTTAGATTTCTTTCTGCTAGAAGAACCCTCCTTTGAATGTGTTCTTTCCCGGCTCACCAAACTTTCCCCCTTAAATCTTTCTCTATTATCTGGAAATTTCTTTGTTAACTCCTTCGATTTTAGAGAATTACTAACATCATCTAGTGAAATACTATCTTTCCCATACAACAGAGTATCAACAAAAGTTTCATAGGAGCGTGGCAAAGAACATAACATAATAAGGGCCGGATCCTCACTATCAATCTCAATATAATATTATTCAGATCCATAATGATTGAATTGAATTCATCCAGATATTCTTTAATGGGCGTACCTTCACTCATTTTCAAATTGTAAAGTCTTTTCTTCAAATACAGGTGAATGGTCAGCGATTTGGCAGAGTATAACTCCTCTAATTTCTTCCATGCAGCAATGCTGAGCTTTCACCAGCAATCTCGCGTAGGACATTATCAGTTACACTCATGAAAATCGCACTCATGGCTCTCTCCTTTAGATCAGCTTTCTCCGCCTCTTTCATACCTTCTGAAAAGTTATCCTCGATTGCCTTCCATAGAGCTTGTAGGATCAATGAAGATTTAATTTTAATCTTCGACAGACTGAAACTCGATCCACCATCAAACTTCTCCATCTTATACTTCATTGAAGATGACGCCATCTGTAAACCCTAGGTTTTGCGCATAAAGCTTTGATACCAGTTTATTATAATAAGCACGTAAATTTAAGGCGCACACACAAATCGTACAATCATATAATATTAAAAAGAGAAGAAAATTAGCATAGGATTTAATATGGTTCAACCGTCAGATCTATGTCCATGGGCAAGACAAGAGAAAAAAAGTTCTACTATGATGAAAAGAACAAGATATAATCAATCAGAACTCTCAAACCTTAACCCTAGTGTGTTTCCCAAATATCTCATACTTTCCCACAAATGGTAGAATATTACAATATTTATACTGGTCTATACCGTTGGGCGTTGCCCCCATACCCCAAAAGAGATCAATGGTGCGCTTCAAGCCTGGGCCTATCGGCCCGTGCCCTCTGCTACCACCACAAATCTTACTTTTTATCTCAATTGGGTCGCAGTGCGAAAACTTTCAGATCGGGTCACAAATCGCGTCCATGGAAAAATATATCCAAAATTTAAGCCACAAAAATAATAGTTTCATTTTAAAATATTAAGTTTTTTTTTAAAAAAAATTAATTTTATTCATTTAAATTTCAAGTTAAAATTTAAATTGATTATTGGTTCAACCCAAATAAAATCGACTCCAAATTAGATTATACAGATTATCGAATTGACACTCATATTGATTACTAATTTTGCAAGTTATTTAAATTCGAGATATTTTAAATTTTATTCGAGTTAAAGAATATGAATACTCAAAGTTCAATTAATCAAACCATGATCATATTTCTAGAACAGTAAAGTAAAAATCTATTTTCAACTATTTGAGTCTCAATAACATTCTTTGAATACTGCGCCAAATTTAATTTATAATCTTTGGTGGTTGGCACATCCAGATTTACAATTATCATGAATGCTAAATCTTTTAAAAACGTGATCAATGTATGCCCTTTGAGAGAGAGACCTAATAAATCTCTGTCTATTGGATCTCCTTAGCAGAATTTCTATAATTATTTCTTTTCCTTTAGGAGCCTCAATGGGTTACAGAGGGCCTCAATGGATCTCCACTGCAGAAGTAGTATTTGCAACTACAGGTTCTACCATATCAGGCTGTATAGGTATAAGAGAATATTAATTATTATAGTCTGTTTATCTTTTTCATTGATTTTAGCGTAATTACAATCACCAGCTCTATCAAAATTCAGAAATTTAGTTGTTTTGTGATTTCACAATTTTAGATCGCTTCCCTAAAATAAGATAAGTAGCCTTTGGAATGCTCAGGGTATCTTGTGTAATAACAAAAAGTAGATTTACCTTGCAATTTATTTTCAATAGGATTATAAAGGCGTACTTCTGAAGGACATGCACTTGCAAACATGAAGGTGATTTAAGCTAGGAGCATAACGACCATGTAGTTTCTTCTTTTTAATTTAATAATTGTAATTATATGTGTGTCTACCTTCTATTAACTTACCATTTCATATAATATGCCTACATAAAATCACTGCAAATTTAGACGTAATTAGTCCCGAAAAAAGTTAAACATATAAGTGAAGCTAAGACATTTCCAAGGTGCAAATACGTAGAAGGTCCCCAAAGAGAAGAATTGTTAGATGTGCAATTGCTAGCTAATGGACACATTTGTGGAAAATGTTTGCTATTGTATTGATGTTTCTATGGAGTGATTGACCAGCCAATGGAAAAACATAGAGCTCCTTTTCTTTATAGATAGGTAGGAGCAATTACTGCAGTAGGCAAATAAATTTGAAGTCCCTTAAGTTTATTCTCTGCAGCTTCTTGAAGGATGGCAAGTTCCTATTTAATTGGCAAATGCCCTTCCACACTTTCCTCAACACTACTCATGGGGTTGCTATTGGCTAGCCTAGATACAATAGGTATAACCCGGTTGTATCTTTTATTAATTTATTTTATTTTTAGAGGCCAATAAGCCAAGCATGTATAATTGGGTTAACCTATCCCCTAATCACACTCCATCTAATAATTTTATCAATATTTTATAGATAAATATAAATGAACACGAGATCGCACATTTTTCATATGCAGATCAAACAAATTATGCTTCACATTCAATTAAATTCGCATGCATTATGACAATCCAAGTTATGCCTGTTTACAAATTATGACTAATGTATTGGTTACTAACTCTTGATGCAGGTGCTGAAATAGGTGTTTGCAATGACCTGCCACCACCAGGTCAAGTTATAGGTCTCTACAATCAGAATAACATTCATAGAATGAGACTCTACAGCCCAAATCTAGATGTTCTGCAAGCCCTTAGAGGCTCCAATATCGAGCTCATGCTTGGAGTTCCAAATGACGACCTTGAAAATATTGCTACCCATCCAGCTGGAGCAAATGCATGGGTGCAAAATGTGATGTTAGATTTCGTTATATTGCAGTTGGAAGTGAGATCATGCCCTCAGATCGATTTGCACAATTTCTAGTCCCTGCCATGATAAATATTCGCAATGAACTCTCTTCTGCTGGTCTTGGGAATATTAAAGTTTCTAGTGCTATTGATCCCAGGAGCCTTGCAGAGTCCTTCCCTCCCTCTAAAGGCTCTTTCAAGCAAGAATATCGACCAATTCTTGATCCTCTTATCGAATTTCTAGTGAACAACCAATCCCCATTGCTCCTCAAATTGTATCCATACTTCAGTTATAAAGAGAATCCGTAACAAATTAGTCTTGAATATGCTCTTTTCACATCGTCATCACTAGTCTCTGATCCGCCAAATAATTATCAAAACCTATTCAATGCGGCGCTTGATGCTGTATATGCTGCCTTGGAGAAGGCTGATGGAGGTTCTTTGGAGATTGTGGTATCAGAAATCGGTTGGGCCTACTGCTGGAGATTTTGGAACTTCAGTTGAAAATGCAACAACTTTCAATAACAACTTGATTCAAGATGTGAAAAGTGGGACTCCAAGGAAGCCTGAAAATCCCATAGAAACTAACATTTTTGTCATGTTTGATGAGGGTAACAAAGATCCAGAGCGGGAGAAACACTGGGGACTCTACTCTCCAAACAAACAGCCTAAATACTCAGTCATTTTCAATTAAAAGAGTGCCTCTAATTTAGTTATACTTAAAGGCAATTCTATGCAGTACTACTAAATAAGGGCATACATGGAGGTCCTCCTTAGAAAGATGAGGGACAGATATATGTATGTATACCAAATTAATAAAGGTTCATAAGACATTTATGGGATATTGATACGTGTGTTTAAAAGTGTCAGTGAAGTTCTAAGTTTTTCCATGTTTTGGTGTGGAACATATACTTGTAAAGTTAAATTTGTTTAAACAACGTAAAATTGATGGAAAGAGATTTCATTTTTATAATTAAGAAAAAAACCATCCTAAAAATAAAAACGTTATTAATCAGTGGATGTATTTTTTACATTATTATAATCAGGATTCTTCAATTAAGATAGGAAATACATAAAAATAAAATAACAAATATATATATATATATATATATATATATATATATATATATATATATATATATATATATATATTGCTTGTTTTATATCTTTATTTGGTTTCTTAAAATTGACCTTCATAATAGCTTTGAACTAGACCATGACGTCTTCTTGCCTAATCAATCACGCTGAGTCCAAAGTTAAATTTTTATAAGAAAATAGAATCACTTATTGCTATTACCGAGTTAATTATCAATAAAACAAATAAGTTGAGAATATACAAGTACCAAACCACATCAAAAATAAATAAATAAATAAGCGAGAGACATATAAATGAAAAGGAGCCATAAACTCTGAATCTTTCTCTACCATCAACTTTCCTCCACTAACCCTCTCCAAACTTGGCCGTCAGCCTTTTTCATTCTTGCCCAACTCCTCCTTCAACCCTAACTCTATACCTTTACAAGCTAAGAATTCAACCCTTTCGCAGAACTCCTCTGGCAGTTCTAAAAGATTGGGTTTGGCGGAACCCAGGAGTGATCCATCCTTGGATGTTGATCTTCCAAAAAATGGTCCTCTAGCTAAAGGAGTAGTTACCAACTTCTTCATCCATAACTTACCCTTACCCTAGCTTGCTTTTGGTTTATCTAACATGTTCAAAAGACTCGGAGTGGTTCAGAAGGTATACATCCCGAAGAAGTTAAGCAAACAAAGGAAGAAATTTGGCTTTGTCAAAATCGTGGATGTCGATAATATCCAAGGGATAATAGACAAACTCAATGGTTACTTTCTAAATCGAAGTAACCTGCTTGTTTGTCTGGCAAAATACAATAAGGATGATTCATCCAACTTGCATTGGAAGGCAAAACACGGCAAGGCTGATGCTAAATTTTAGAATGCGAAGGTACTAGAACCTCTTAAAATTAACTCCAAGCCCCACCCTGCAAATGTTAGAGAGTTCAGATCATACTTTCAAGTGGTTAAAGGTTTTCGCTAGCCATCCACTAAAGAAAAGAAGATCATTGAGCATTTCTTTTTCGATGTTGATGGTTCTAATCATAAGTGATTGAGGAGAAGCTTTGTGGATCATGTTATGAGTGCTGAAATCATCCCTAATCTCCAAGATATGATGACCAAGGTAGTCCTCGTTAACAAGTTTAGGTACTCCCTGGACTTGGTTGGTATTTTGTAGTACTCAATAGTGCTCTTGAGAGGGCATATGGCAAGATAAAGTGTTGAAGTAATTTTTCTTGATGATGAATGAAATTCAAGTCAAAGGGTAGAATTGTTAATTTATATGGCTTGAATTTTGGATATGTTTTCATGAACTTAATTTGTGACTTAATCCAAAAGTTTCATGTTGCAACCCGATTTGAAAAATGAAGTCTGTAGTGGTAACAAAGAGCACGGGCCAGTACTGTGAGAAATTTGGGAAATACATTGAGGTTAGAGTTTGAAAGTTCTTGATGATTCTATCTTGCTCTTTTTCATCATAGTTGAACTTTTTTCTTACCTATGGACGTAGACCTTATGGTCGAACAATGTTTTGTTCATTCTTCTTCTCTTATTTGTATAATGTGATTATGTAATTATGTCTACACACCTTAGATTTGTGCGCCTATTTTAGCATAATAATATCTTGAAAAATAAGACGAGACCTTGTGACTCAAGAAATAAATAAGATATTCAACTGTTGGCTAAGAAATAAAGGTCCTAAGTGATAGAATTAATCAACTTTCATTATAAATCTGGTGTACTTATCTAATGTACCAGCCCATGTATATCTTGTATAAGCTAACATTATCTCTGTAACAACTTAGATATTCTATGTAACAACCTACTATATTTAAGCAACACTTTTCTAGCAATAATAGATGTCTTAGTTCTATAATATTGTGCTCTTTTATAGTATCATAGCCTTCTTTGCCTTACAGTTCTTCTTGAAAAAATGGCCACATCTAATGCCTTAATCTCTTCTTCGTCCACTTCAACCATTTCTCTCCACCAAATATTGCTCAAAGTCTTTCAACCAAAATTACTTCCACTAACTACTTACTATGGAAAAAATCAAATCTTTCCCATTCCATATGGCTATAGACTTGCTTCTGCCATTTATGCTAATGCTACCCCACCAGCCTAACACACTATCGATAACTTTCCCAATCCAAATTATGACTTATGGTTTAGGCAGGACCAACTCATTCTCAACTAGTTGTATTGCTCCATCTCTGAGACACTACTACCACAAATAATTGGTATACCACATTCTCTGCTAGGTCAAGGACCCAAGTTCTACAACTGAGAAAACAACTGAAACACCTTAAGAAAGGTAGTGAGTCCATTAGTGATTATATGAAAAGAGCTAAAAGCACTTTTTATCAACTTTCTATGCTCCAAAGTGGTGTCATCGAAGATACTTTCGTGAATGATATTTTAGAGGGCCTTAACTAATCTTATCATCCTTTTATCCGTGCAATTAAGGTTGTAACATCCCAATTACATATGATGACCTCTACGCTTTATTGCTTAGTGAGGAGGCTCAATTGAAAATGGATTCTTTATCTATTGACACTATTCTGCCAACTGCCCACTATGCTAATAAAACTCGAGGAGGAAAATCAGACTGAGGACTTGGACACGACAGTTCACCCAACCTATTCTCTCAATCTCGTTATCCATTTGCCATCACCTATCACAATTGCAATGGAGCTTGCCATATTGCTTACCAATGCCCTTTGCCACACACCACCACTAACTCCACTAACAATTTGAACCAACATTAGCCTTCCATAAATTTTGCTACCACTCAATCGTCCCCTCAATAAACTTAGACACTGAACTCTGGCGCAAACTACCATCTTACCTCTAATGTTGAATATTTTGCTCATTCCTCCCCATATCATGGCAATGATAAAATTGTCATCAGAAATTGTAATACCATCCCTATAACTCATACTGGTTCACCTCTCATTAATTCTTCTCATCATTCCTTTTCTCTTTAACAAGTTTAATGTTCCTTTGTTATTCATCGCAATTAGATTTCTGTGAATGACTTTCCCAAACAAAATAATGTTTCTATTGAGTTTGATCCTGATTATTTTCTTGTGAAGGATATCCTCACAAACAAGGTTCTATTTTGAGGCTAGAGTAGAGATGGTTTGTATCACCTACCTCTGCGAGTTCTTCCACCAGTGTCTCTAGAAGTCAATAATGTTACATTCCAAACATGGCATGCCAAGTTCAGACATGCTAACTTTCATCTTGTTAGCAGGGTTCTTTATTCAAATAAATTGTCTTATGTGTCTTCATTTAAGTCCTTTTGTCGTGGTTGTCATTTAGGGAAAATGCACAAATTGTCTTTTTCCGAGTTTAGTTTAAAGGTTAATAATCCATTGGAACTTATTTGTTCAGATGTTTGGGAACCTTCTTCGGTCCCATCTATTAATGGTCAATGTTTTTATGTTATCTTTTCTGATCATTTCAGCAAGTATACATGGATTTATTTCTTAAAGCACAAATCTGAACTATTAAATATGTTCATCCAGTTTCATCAGCTCATTGAAAATTTTTTTTGAATTTACTAATTAAAAACTTCCAAGTAGACTGGAGGGGGGGGGGGGGGGGGGTTGAATATCAAGCTTTAACTTCCTATCTAAGAGATAATGATACTACACTATGGAGATCATGCCAATATACTCTTGAGCAAAATAGTTATGTCGAACATAAATTGTAATGCCCTCACTTTAGGTAGTCTGTACATTCTACTGTTCTGATAACTAACGTCTATTCGGACAGTCAGGATGCCTGAAACTATGCTTAAACTAGAGTGAGGAGACATAATTTGATTGAATAAAGACCAAGTAAAATTAAGAAAAAATAAAATAAATGAAATGCTAATGGGTTAAAGGAGCCGAGGTCCCAGCGATGGGTGATCCTAACGGGAAGCAACTGTGAAGACAGTTGCTAACTCCAGACTTATGGGGAAACCCGGTAAGATAAATATTGGGACTTAATTGAAAGATTTATGAGGTTTAGATGACAATAAAAATTCTAAGAAAATATAAGAAAATTTATGCTGATCGGTAAAGACAAATATAACTCAATGAACACAACGAAGGGCATTTTGGTCATTTCACTCTCAATGTTGAATCTTGACCTAAATGTCAATCAAAATGAGTGAGAATAAAATAATTAAAATGAATTAAAATCATGACTTTGTGTAATGGAAATGAGTAGAGAAAATAAGAAAAGAAAAGAAAAGAAATGAAATTTAAATAACATTTATTACATAAGCATGACACAAAGATGACTTAACTAAAATTTTTAGCCAATAGATATTAGAGAAACATATATAAAGAAGACAAAAGAAATTAAAAGACATAAAAATTGACTTCATCATCTTCCCTTGGAATCCCTTGGCCGAACCACCATAAGCAAACTCCTTGCACCATTTTCAACCCTCAAAGCTTGATTTCTCATGTTGTTCCACCCCAAAACTCCTAAGTTCCTTCACTAAAAATTGATCCTACACTTTAAGGAAGCCATAGGCAGCCAAGAATTGAAGGAGAACTTGAAGTTTAGCAAGTCAAGAGTGGTCATAAGTGAGGTTAGTGCTATATATAAGCTTCCTTCCTTCCTTAAGTATTGTTAGTATGTTAAACTAAGTTGAAATTGTATGAAATTGAAAGAAAATGATGAGCAATTGAAAGATCTCAATTTCGGTCAACTTAGGGAAGTGAGAGATGTTGTGTTTAAGTGAATTGAAACTTAAATTTTAGCTTGAATAAAATGAAATACATGATGTATGTGTTGATTTGCATGTGGTAGCAAGAATTGGGATTATGGAAGTTAGGGTTTTGACGTAAATTGGGGATTTTGTGATGTGGCTTGAAATTGACATTATTGAGACCATTTATTAACTATTTGAAGTGCAATGAATGTGATTGAAGTTTGGTAATTAGGTGGAATTAAGATTGGAAGTGTTGAATTTCTATGCAAGGAATTCTGGACCTTCAGTTTAGTATGGTTATATGACCATAAGTAGAGCCACATTGCTCCAATTGGTGTGAGGCCAATTGGAGATGAAACTTAGGACATAAAGCTACATTTTTCGTGCAGACACCCTACCTAGAAACGGAACCTAGCATGACCTAAAATTGGCTTGAATCCAGGTAACCACATGCTGGACTTAGAAAAATGACCATATGAACAGTAAATGTTCAAATGGGCGTAACTCACTCAAGGAAGGTTAGAATGACTTGATTCTTGAACCAATGGAAAGGTTAGACATAGGAGTACATTTTTCATGAAGAAATAGAGCTCAATTCTGACTCTAACCTAACCAATTTACTAAACCAAGTTTGGTAAACAATTTTGACTAAAACCAAACTGACCTAAAATTTTAGACTTTGATCTATCCGACCAGTTTTGAAAAAAATGCCATAACTCATACCAAAAAATTGAAAATACAGTGATTCCAAAGCTAAAATCTCCATAAGACCTAGAACTACAATTTTGGTGTTTTGACCAAAACCCAAAACCTAATGCAACTTGGAGAAATTGCTAGGACAAGTTAGTACTCCAAATCCTGAAATTTAGCTAATTAGCCACTTGACCCCAGAATAGTTTTTAGATGATATCTCCCACTAGGAAACTCTAATTGGGATGAGCCAAACTGTTCTGGAAACTTAAGAAACAGGACTCCAACTTTGATTTAGGAATGTTTGTCAAATTTTGAGTGAAAAAACCCCAAAATGGGAATCAAATGCACTAACCTGAACTTGAAATCTTGAAGGCACAGGGTTCATGAGTCCAGGTCAGTTAATTAGTCATAACTCACCCTACATAACTAGCGAAATTGTGATTCTTGAACCTGAGTGACCCTAAGACATAGGGGAGCAACTCATATGAAGGACATTAGGCCTAAATATGATTGTAACATGCCCAAATGACTAGACTAAATTTGACTCCAGAATCTGCCTGGTTTTAGAACCATAAGAGTTAATGGACCAGTCTTGGAAAATTGACCATGACTTAAGTTCCAAAACTCCAAATTGAGTGATTCAAAAAGAAAAATCAATGTTTAAACATAGAGGAACAACTTCTATGAAGGAAGTGTGGTCAAATAGACCCTATATCTTAGCCAAATTGCTAGGCAAAGATAGGGGACAGAATCTGGACCTTAAGAAAGGTTCATGAAATTATTTGATACATGACATGTAAGTTACCTAAATGATTTGCCAAATAACATGAAATTTTCTATAGAGCACTAATAGTGCATAACATGAAATAATAAGTCCATAAGTACTTAATAATACTAATTTGGTCAAAGTATACCTAGACTTATGTATGTAGCTTGGATCAATTGGTATACCAATTAGGGACTACAGATTGCAGTACTGCCTACCTGAATGATCATTGATAGATAATATCTGTCTGATATGGTTATTGCTCGAGCTTTATGCCTATTTGTTAGCCATTTTGCCTGATCTGATTTCTGGCTTATGCCTGCTCACTGACCTTGTGCCTGACATGAATGATGTATACAAGATAGATATACGGATGTCTAACTAGTATATTCTAGTGTATCCAGTCTTTATAATCTGTTATAGGTTACTTGGGCACTAATATGAATTTAATAAGACTGACTATGAAATAAATGAGCAGAAAAGATTCTGATAAACTTATTTGCTCCCAAAGTTCAGTGAACATGTAAATGACTCAAAATTCATGAAATCTATATTTCTTTATGAAATTATATAGGGAATAATTATCTTTAATTATTTAGTTATTTTTACTTTAATTTATGCACCACTAAGCGTTATGCTTAACACGTTGATTTTTTCATTTTGTAGGTATTGGAGACTAGCCGTAGTAGCAGTAGTGCTCTGATAGAAAGTTTGATTAGATCTGTATTAGAGTTGAAGTCACCTCAACTGTGCATTTGGTAGGGCCCATGGTTACATGTTTTGTACTTTTTGATTCATTGTACATAAGAAAAAGATGTGATGCATTTTGGGACTATAATATAAATTGTAAATTATTGTATATGAATTTTACATGAATGAAATGAAATGTATTTACTTGAAATGAATATGAGAAATTTATATGAGCAAATGATGACATGATATGATATATGGAAAAAGGAGATGGATATGAAACTGTTTTTAACAGGTAAATAGTGGAATCCCATCAAACACTAATAAAACATAGTAGGCTCTGTCCGAATCTCCATAAAAATAAATTAGGATAAAAAAAATTCAACATATGGGATAATATGAATAAATGGAATTTAAATTAACAATGTACATGATAAGACAAGATAGGGTGCTCCGGCACTGAATGTGGCACGTCTTGCTTGGCTACACAGTAGATCGGGCAAGGGGTGTCACATTTAGTGGTATCATAGCAAAGGTTTAGGTGGTCCTAGACCTAGATAAATAGAAAGACATAGTGTGCATAACATGCATGAGCCTTTATTTAGGAGTCGAGGTGATACTAATGCAGATATGTTTTCTTATCTTTTTTATAGGATTGATAGAGCCTGATCCTTCAAAGCAAGGGACTTTCAGACCTAAGGAGAAGGAGGTTGGTAGTCATATACCTGCTCCTAGTCAGCAGCAAGATAGGAGAGAGGAGTCATCTCATGGTGCCGTTGGGAGGCAACAGCAGGCTTTTTTAGAGCAGATGACTCAAATGCTTCACCAGGTTACCAGAGCCATACCACAACCACCGTTACCTCTGCAACCACAGCCAGTGCAGAGGCCTCCACTGAAGAAATTGTAAAAGTATGGGGCCGTCGATTTTAAGGGCAAGAAAGAAGATGACCCAGCTGCCGCAAAGCACTAGCTAGACAAGACAGAGAGGGTGCTACAGTAGCTACACTACACACCAGAGCAGCAATTGGAGTGTACTCTATCATTACTACAGGAGGATGCCTACCAGTGGTGGGTGACAGTGTCTAGAGTGGTACAGCCTGTACAGATTACCTGGGACTTCTTCTTAGCTGAGTTCAAGAAGAAGTGTATTATTCATGTATACTTAGAGGCCCGATGAAGAGAGTTCTTATCTTTGAGGCAGAGACAGCTCACGGTCTCTGAGTATGAGCGGGAGTTCATGAGACTCAGTAGATATGCTTTAGAGATAATGCCCACAGAGGCTAACAGATGCTGGAAGTTTGAGGAAGGGTTAAATGATAACATCCGACTGCTGGTTACATCCCACCGATTTATGGACTTCTCAAAGTTAGTGGATGTATCTCTCAACGTGTAGAGAGTCAGGGACAATGAGCATTCCAGGAGAGACCGATAACGTAAGAGAGGACCGGGATAAGGCCAGTCTAGTACACCAGCTACTGATAGTAAGAGGACCAAGGATTCCTAGGGCCAGGGTTAGAGACAGAGGTTTCAACCTACTCAGAGGGGAGGATAGTCTAGAGTATGAGTGGGGAGTTCTCTAGACACAGCAGTAGGGGGATTAGCCCCAATACCACTATGTACCCACTGTGAGAGGAGGCACCGAGAAGAGTGCCGACTGTTGACCGAGGGATGCTTCCGATGTGGAGCTACCAATCATTTTCTATGGGATTGTCCCCACAGGAGTGTTTCCATTGCCCCACCACAGACTGAGAGGTCTGCCCCAGTAGCACAGAGGGGTAGAAGACCTATGAGACTTGAGATAGCTGGTACATCACAGAGACCTACTTCAGAAACTGTTGAAAGGCAAGAGGCCGGAGTAGCACCCGGTGTATACGCTATGAGGGCTCAAGAGGAGCCGAATCCAGATATTGAAGAGGAAACACAGAAAAGTGGAGAAGCAAAGAGATAGTAGGTCCTCGACTATTTACACCAGGTAAATTTCGAGGATGAAATTTTTATTTAGAGGGGGAGAATTGTAATGCCTTCACTTTAGGTAGTCTGTACATTTTACTGTTCTGGTGACTAACGCCTGTTCGGATAGCCAGAGTGTCTGAAACTACCCTTAAACTAGGGTGAGAAGATATAAATTGATTGAATAAAGACCAAGTAAAATTACAGAAAAATAAAAAAAAAAATGAAATGCTAATGGGTTAAAGGAGCTGAGGTCCCAGCAATGGGTAAACCTAACGAGAAGCAACTATGAAGACAGTTGCCAACCCCAGACTTGTGAGAAAACCCAGTAAGATAAATATTGGGACTTAATTGAAAGATATATGAGGTTTAAATGACAATAAAAATGCCAAGAAAATTTAAGAAAATTTATGTTGATCAGTAAAGACAAATATAACTCAATGAACACAACGAAGGGCATTTTGGTCATTTCACCCTCAATATTGAATCTTGACCTAAATATCAATCAAAAAGAGTGAGAATAAAATAATTAAAATGAATTAAAATAATGAATTTGTGTAATGCAAATGAGTAGAGAAAATAAGAAAAGAAAATAAAAGAAATGAAATTTAAATAACATTTATTACATAAGCATGACACAAAAAGTACTTAATTAAAATTTTTAGCCAACAGATATTAGACAAACATAAATAAAGAAGACAAAAGAAATTAAAAGACATAAAAATTGACTTCATCTTCTTCCCTTGGAACCCCTTGGCCGAACCACCATAAACAAACTCCTTCCACCATTTTCAAGCTTCAAAGCTTGATTTCCCATGTTGTTCCACCCCAAAACTCCTAAGTCCCTTCACTAAAAATTGATCCTACACCTTAAGGAAGCCATAGGCAGCCAAGAATTGAAGGGAAACTTGAAGTTTAGCTAGTCAAGAGTGGTCACAAGTGAGGTTAGTGCTATATATAAGCTTCCTTCCTTCCTTAAGTATTGTTAGTATGTTAAACTAAGTTGAAATTGTATGAAATTGAAAGAAAATGATGAGTAATTGAAAGACCTCAATTTTGGTCAGCTTAGGGAAGTGAGAAATGTTGTGTTTAATTGAATTGAAACTTAAATTTTAGCTTGCATAAAATGAAATACATGATGTATGTGTTGATTTGCATGTGGTAACAAGAATTGGGATTATGAAAGTTAGGGTTTTGACCTAAATTGGGGATTTTGTGATGTGGCTTGAAATTGACATTTTTGAGACCATTTATTGGCTATTTGAAGTTCAAGAAATGTAATTGAAGTTTGGTAGTTGGGTGGAATTAAAATTAGAAGTGTTGAATTTCTATGCAGGGAATTCTGGACCTTGAGTCTAGTGTGGTTATATGACCATAAGTAGAGCCACATTGCTCCAATTGGTGTGAGGCCAATTGGATATGAAACTTAGGATAAAAAGCTACATTTTTCATGCAGAGACTCTACCCAGAAACTAAACCTAACATGACCTAAATTGGCTTGAATTCAGGTAACCACATGCTAGACCTGAAAAAATGATCATATGAACAGTAAGTGTTCAAATGGGCATAACTCACTCTAGGAATGTCAGAATGACTTGATTCTTGAACCAATGGAAAGGTTAGACATAGGAGTATATTTTTTATGGGGAAGATAGAGCCTAATTCTGACTCTATCCCAACCAATTTGCTAGACCAAGTTAGGTTAACAATTGTGACTAGAACCAAAT
Source organism: Hevea brasiliensis (assembly GCF_030052815.1). NCBI lineage: Eukaryota > Viridiplantae > Streptophyta > Magnoliopsida > Malpighiales > Euphorbiaceae > Hevea > Hevea brasiliensis. The sequence continues at coordinate 102,184,072 of NC_079497.1, forward strand.
TGACCTAAAATTTTGGACTTCGATCTATCCAACCAGTTTTGGAAAAAATACCATAACTCAGTCCAAAAAATTGCAAATATAGTGATTCCAAAGCTAAAATCTCCATAAGACCAAGAACTACAATTTTTGTGTTTTGACCAAAATCGAGAACCTAATGCAACTTGGAGAAATTGCTAGGAAAATTCAATACTCCAAATCCTGAAATTTAGCTAATTAACTACTTGACCCCAGAACAGTATTTAGATGATATCTCCCACTAGAAAACTCCAATTGGGATGAACCAAACTGTTCTGGAAACTTAAGAAACATGACTCTAACTTTGATTCAGGAACTTTCCTCAAATTTTGAGTGTAAGAATCCTAAAATGGGAATGAAAGGCACTGACCTGAACTTGAAATCTTGGAAGCATAAGGTTCATGAGTCCAAGTCAGTTAATTAGCCATAACTCACCCTAAATAACCTAAAAAATTGTGATTCTTGAACCTGAGTGATCCTAAGACATAGGGGAACAACTCATATGAAGGACATTAGGCCTAAATATGACTGTAACATGACTAAATGACTAGACAAAATTTGACTCCAGAATCTGCCTGGTTCTGGAATCATAAAGAGTCAATGGGCCAGTCTTGGAATATTGACCATGACTTAAGTTCTAAAACTCCAAATTGAGTGATTCAAAAATAAAAATCAATATTTAAACATAGAAGAACAACTTCTATAAAGGAAGTGTGGTCAAACAGACCCTATATCTTAGCCAAATTGCTAAGCAAAAATTGGGGACAGAATCTGGACCTTGAAAAAGGTTTATGAAATTATTTGATACATGACATGTAAGTTACCTAAATGATTTGCCAATGACCATGAAATTTGCTATAGAGCACTAATAGTGCATAACATGAAATAATAAGTCCATAAGTACTTAATAATACTAATTTGGTCAAAGTATACCTAGACTTATGTATATAGCTTGGATCAATTGGTATACCAATTAGGGACTACAGATTGCAGTACTGCCTACCTGAATGATCATTGATAGACAATATTTGTCTGATATGGTTATTCTTCTAGCTTTATGCCTGCTTGTTGGCTATTGTGCCTGATCTGATTTCTGGCTTATGCCTGCCCGCTAACCTTGTGCCTGACATTACCGATGTATACATGATAGACATACAGATGTCTAACTAGTATACTCTAGTGTATTCAGTCTTTATAATCTGTTATAGGTTACTTGGGCACTTATATGAATTTAATAAGACTGACTATGAAATAAATGAGCAGAGAAGATTCTTATAAACTTATTTACTCCCAAAGTTCAGTAAACATGTGAATGACTCAAAATTCATGAAATCTATATTTCTTTATGAAATTATACAGGGAATAATTATCTTTAATTATTTAGTTATTTTTACTTTAATTTATGTATCACTAAGCGTTATGCTTAGCGCGTTAGTTTTTTCATCGCATAGGTACTGGAGACCAGCCGCAGCAGCAGTAGTGCTCTGATAGAGAGTTTGATCATATCTGTATTAGAGTTAAAGTCACCTTAGCTATGCATTTGGTAGGGCCCATGGTTACATGTTTTGTACTTTTTGATTCATTGTACATAAGAAAAAGATGTAATGCATTTTGGGACTGTAATATAAATTATAAATTATTCTATATGAATTTTACATGAATAAAATGAAATGTATTTAATTGAAATGAATATGAGAAATTTATATGAGTAAATGATGAGATGATATGATATATGGAAAAAGGAGATGGATATGAAACTTTTTTTAATAGGTAAATAGTGAAATCCTGTCAAACATTAATAAAACAGAGAAGACTCTATCTGGGTCTCCATAAAAATAAATTGTGATAAAAAAAAATTCAGCATATGGGATAATATGAATAAATAAAATTTATATTAATAATGTACATAAGAAGACAAAATAAGGTACTCCGGCACCGAATGTGGCACACCTTGTTCGGCTACACAGTAGATCGGGCAAGGGGTGTCACATAAACATTGGCATATTGTTGAGATAGGTCATGCCTTGTTGTTGTTTCATTCCAATGTCCCTACTAAACACTGGAATTTCGCCTTTGATAGTGTAGTTTATGCAATTAATAGATTACCTTCAACAAGCAATACTGTCACTAATCCATATGAAATTTAATTTTGAAGTCCACCTAACTATAATGAATTATATGTGTTCCGTTGTTTGTGCTACCCTTGGCTCAGGCTCTATGCTAAAAATAAGTTATCTCCTCGATCTAGTCATTGTGCTTTTTTTGGTTATAGTAAATTTCATAAAGGGTATTCTGCTTGGACGTTTTTAGTGGTAAATTATTTGTCTCACACCATATTTACTTTTATGAACATGATTTCCCATTCTCACAGCAAAATGATAATTTGGTCATCCATAATTCTGTCCATGTGTCAAGTCTAGCTCCATCAGCACCGTAAGTCCCAATTGCCCATCATGCTTCTCCTTTCACACGTCAAGATGGAATTTTGGGCCTCACTCCATATGCTTCATACCAAGATGGAATTTTGGGTCTACCTCCACATGTTTCACCATACCCATACCTGAAGGAGTAGAAGCGTGAAAAACACAAGTTTATACCATTGAATTCAAAAATTTTTACCTAGGGTCACATGCATCATGCAAGATTTATTTTTATCTATTTGTTTTCAATAATAAACAATTTATTAAAATTCTTTTAATATGTTTTTAGATCTGTATTTACCCTTTAAGATTTTAAAATTAATCAGATTAATTTTAGAACCCTAGATTATATCAAGAACAAACACACTAATCTCTTGATGCACTGCAGTGTATTTGCGCTTTTGAGATTCGTCTTTAGGACACCAGATGTTGTCTCTCTAGCTTGTCCACACCAAGAACACCTATGGCAGCCCTTGAACAGCTTCTAAAGCTTTTTCTAATAATTAGAAAATCAAGTTCTGCCTTTTAAGAGATTAAAGATGTAAACAAGACACTAGAAATAATTTCTAGTATTTTTAATTCAAGAGATTGTTTGCTAATCTCTTGGAATAGATGAGAGATGAAGAGAAAAAGAAGGGAGACTCTTGGGTGGCGGCACCAAGGATGAGGAGCTGCTGGTTGTGTTATTATTTTTTTTTCATAACAACACTTATATAGCAAAGTCAACACATTAAACCCTTGCCAGATGTCACCCTCTGATTGGTTCTAGGTCTAATTGACCCAATCACATTATGCCAAGTGTCAAACCTATATTTCATCTTAATTTTAATCATCTTACATGATTAAAAGACATTTGTCAAGCTTATGTGTAATGTCATGTGTCACCATCTCATGGTGTCACATGTCACCTTGTGAAATGACCAAAATGCCCCTGTGTCTTAATTTTGAGTTCTTAACCCAAAATAATTATTTCTCTTCTTCTAATCAATTTATATCAAATATAAATTAATTAATTAATCTTTATTAATTAATTTCTCATTAATTAAATTTATATTTAAATACTTTAAATATAAATTTAACTTATACTATACATCCAATAATCTAGATTTGGTTTCAAGTCATGCTAGGGACTTTGCAATCTAATTGCAAACCAAATCTATTTAATTAATTAATTAAACTCTTTAATTAATTAATTAAATCATATTTAATTAGGTGATAACTTGTGTATGTGTGTGACTTACTAGGCTCATCACTAATTGGCAATGAGACATGATATCAACTCTTAATATCATCAGAACTCTTTTTTACTATAAATGATTTCTCTAAATCATTTTATGCACCTCATAGACCATGGTTAACACCTAGCATAGCATGCCATGACTACCCAATTAGTAATAAGGTTTACCTTAAATGAACCTATAATCATATGTTATCATGCACTAGAATCTTTCTATTACAAAATCCCAACTCAAGCTAGAGTCATGGTTTATGTCAAACTCCATTTGCTATGAATATTATGTTCTCTTTTAATTCTAGTTCTTGATTAAAAAGATTTTTCTCATTAGAAACTCTTTCTGAATAAATCTATCTGTCCTGGCTAGGAACTTGAAACATCAAGAATAATTAAATGAACATAGGATTTTATCTCTATTTACTTAGAGAAACAAATTCCATCTTGATCAACACCTACCTCCATATATAACTAGTAGGAGCTAACATATGCCCATATACCCATACACAGTACAAGTATGAAAGCAGTATCAAACTCAAACCACCTATATACAAGATAACTGTGCTATCTCAGGTCTAAAGATTATATGCACTGATATGATTTATGACAATGCGTTGATAAGAGTAAACTCCATGTGCTTGTCATAAGTGTCACTAGTTCGGCCTACTTATCATTTATAAGTGCCTATCATGTTTGTTATATGGCATGAGACTCACCATTCCATCTTATTTATTTCTCATATAAATAACTTGGGAACAATCATGAATACAATTCTGGATAAGTAATGTCCTTATTATGAAGTATTCTCGATTGTGAACCTATTTATAATACTTTGTACTAGAAATGCTGTCACTCATATTCTTAACAACTTAAGAATAGAATTTCTAACAAAATATTAATGGACCTTTTCTATTACACATAAATATATTATGTAAACGGAAAAGTGGAATTGCCTTTTGTCGACACCATATTTTGGCCGATCCCCCGAAATTAATAAACCTTGAAGCCGATCCCCAATACAGTCCCCTTTACCAACCGACCACACTTCCGATCTCCCCACAAAAAGAATTTAATTAATACCAAGTCTCCAGTTCATTTAAAGCCTCACCGATCCTCAAACCAATTCTCGAGTCCCCCAATCATTTAATTGTATTTTCGATCTTTCTTGTCAAATAAAATTGAACCAACATAAGGCCTTCGTAACACTAGTCTTGTTGCCGGTCTCTCATTTAAAATTTGAGAATGATAAAGGTTTCGACTCGGTTTAAAGATGATCCTGATCTTAAGTGTTCAAAGCCAAATTTCTAATTTTAATTAAGTCCTGCTTTCAGAATCGATCTCATGCATATTGTGTTTTCCGATCTCCTATACTTAGATTAATAATCACTTTCAGTTGTCATTCTAATATGTTCAAACAATCAAGTGCTTACGCAATTTAGAAACTTTCCGATCACAATCAATCATTGAACAAAAGGGGAACTTTTATTGCATTTCATTTCAAAATTTATACAAGTCATTCGGCTGGGGGATCGCCCCCAGCCTGAACTACATGTTCATTTTCTCTCTCACCTTCAGCCTCCCCTTCGCTATCCTCACCTTCGTCCTCGGGAGCCAGGTTGGCCATCCAGGAGAAGTCCTCCTCAGGATAACGCTTCTTGAGCTCAGCCAGGAGATCTCTATGAGCATTCACGTAAGCACCGGCCACTCCGGTCACCATTTCTTCTTCTTTCGCCTTGAGCTCCTCAGCAAGATGAGCGAGTTGAGCAGCTTCATTAGCTCGGAGCGCCTAAACTTCCCCGAGAACACAATCTCGCTCGGCCAGAACATGAGCTTGCTCGGCCAGCTTGTCCTCATAGAACTTCATCCGTCCCTCAATTTGAGATATGTAATCCTGAGCGGACGAAAAGACACCTCATGACCCATCTTCTCGACTTCCTTACCCAGGCGATGAGCCTTCTCCCGGACCATGTGCTGGTTCACCAAACACTCCACGTTCAGGCTCATAGATCTGGTCAAGATGTCATCAAGGTTATCCAGAGACAGCCTATCCCAATCTTCTCGAAGGCAGATGGAGGACGCCAAGACCTTAGCGAAACCAGGGTTCTCTCGAACCGTGCGGTTCTTCTCCAATGTGTGGATCAGCACTTGGGCACCGCGGGAGAGAGTCCTTGGGGCTGGCTGGGAAGGACCCCCTTCCGCACACAGAGCGACTGGAGGAGGTGGAGGCAGCTCTTCTCGGCAAGGAGGAGATCGGACCACTTCTATGACCGAAGGCCTGGAAGGTTGAGACGAGCCTTCCTGTATTTCCCCGGGCTCATGACCAGGTGTTTGAAGCAGCTTGGAGCGCTTTATCTCCTGTACCTTCCGAGAGATATCTCTCTTCCGCTTCCGGCTCTCCTTAGAAGCTTCGTCGCTTGCCATACCTGCACAAAGAAGAGGTCAGTGAGATCGTTAAGGTCCAAAGATCTGAGATATAGAAAATACCGATGCCGAGATCAGAGAGCTGAAGCCCGCGATCTTGATCGTTGACCATCTGCATAGTCCAATGGTGTAGCTCGGCCGTCACGGCATCCAAACAAGAGAACTTCTCTCTGGACGCCTGTTCCCCCCTCTTCCCTATTTAGGGCGATGTGCTTCATAAGCAAAGGACCCTAATGCAGCCAGCTGTGGGGGAAGCCGTCAAAGCTGTTCGGAATTTTGCTCCACAGGATAAAAAACCAGTTCTTCCAATTCTTCAGGGAGGAAGGTAGATCGGTAAAAAGCCCACAATAGGGTTTCGCCTGGAAGAACCAATACTCATCGTCCTTGTGACGAGTTAACCGTTGCAGTTCAGCAAACACCTTAGCCGTGGGTCGGAGCCCCTTAGCTCGGCATAGGCCTAGGAAGGCTACTAAGATTCGCCACGAGTTCGGGTGAACTTGGGCTATGCACACTTGTGATATTTTAAAACCTCTTTAAAGAAGTCGTCAAGAGGGAACCGTAGCCCGGCTTTTAACTGTTCTTCATACACCATGATCATATCGTCCCTCTCAAAGAAGTGATCTGCTCGAAGGTCGCCATGACACCGAATAAGTTCATACGAATCAGGCCGGATGTTATACTCCTAGCTGAACGACTGCAGGTCGGTTTCTTGCAAGATTGATGGCAGCTCGTCGATGGGAAGATTTTCCCTCCCTGAAGAAGGCACATGCCTTGATGATGCTGGTTGTCCCCGAGCTGGAACGGAGACCCTAGGAAGTTCAGGCTGCGCGCTTGGTCCAACCACCTCTACCTCATCGGACGGCCACGAGAACTGTATGGAAGGGGGGCTTACTACTCTTTGACCCTCGGCACCTCTCATTTTCAAAGGAAATAGAGAATTTAAACTAAAAGAAAGATCAAAACCCTTACCGGAGCTTGATCGGTGTCGGAGGAACTTGAGAAAACGAGAGAATGTTGAAGTTGTTCGTGAAAGACTGAAAATGAGATAAAGGAGCAACTGGCTAACCCCACCCCTATTTATACTCGTCCGAGCCTCATGATGTTCCAGGTAGTGCATCGGATAGTGAGACTCGCCAGCTGTTCTGACACATCTCACGAATATTTCGGAGATTCCATAAAGAGGTCGGTTAACTATAGAGCGGCAGATTAAGGTGTTTTGAATTACGGATCGGATAAGTGTCATTCAAATTAAGAGTTGGATCGGATAAATACTTCAGAGATCGGAAAATAATCAATGCAATAATAATGAAATGACAGTTGTCAAAATAAATTTTATTTCTGAAAAGATCTGATTACATCATTTGGGCGATCTCTGGAGATCGGATTACATTAAAGGTCTAATTACATCATTTGGGCGATCTCTAAAGATCATATTACATTAAAGGTCTAATTACATCATAAGGGCAATCTTTAGAGACCGGTGGAACATCCTATCTAAAAGGCCTATGTCAAAGCCTAGTCTCGTAGCTGAGTCAAAAGATGTGTTTGACCAGGAGACCGGTTGGGGGAACTATGACTCTCATGAGAATGAGAGAGGTTGTCATCAAAGTTACCGCTCGAAACCGAGCCGCTGTCGGAACACCCAGTGTGGAGAGGAGCCAGATGAACGCCAAAGAGCAGTCACCGGTGTTAAGGGGAATATTAGCAGTCTTCTCGCCCGAAACCAGTTCGCCGATTATATCGGGCGAATGATTCGAGATCGGCACGATCGAGGTCCTCGATTCATATCGGTTAATTAGTCCAGTTCTCTCACTGTCATTAGATAAGGTCATCATGATTTTTCGATCACCGGGATCGTAAATTTTCAGGTAAGGAACAAAGAGGACAACCGAAAAAAGATTAAAAGCGGTCATTTTGTCCGAGATTGTTGCCGGAGCAGCTAGAACAAGGAAATGAGGAGAATAGGGGAGAAAGTCAAGTGAAGTAGGGCTTTCCGGTTGAAGGTATATATATAGGAAAATTTGAGCATTTATTGCAAGCAGAAAACGAAGCGGAAGCCTCGAGAATTGAGGGAAATAAATGCTTTGACTGGACCGAACCCGATAAAAAGGAAGACTGGTGTGGTAAAGATCGGTAGAAGAGAGCGTGTCAGGAAAGATCGGAAGAGAGCGTGTCAGGAGAGATCGGAAGAGAGGAACCCGGTATGAGAGATCGAAAAAGGATCACGTTGAAAAGACCGGAAAAGAGGGGAGGTCGGAAGACAAAGAGAATAAGACAGCTCCTGTCAATTATCGTCATAATCAGAGCCGAGGTAGTTAAAGCGTTGCAGGAGAAATCTCAACCGCACGCCCCAGAATCGCCCGCATTTCTGACATGCGCCAGAGTACGTCAGACAATCAGTACATCCTAATCTCCACCGTTGATCTTACTTGTAAGGACGAGCTCGGAGCCCTTGGATCAAGAAGAAAATGACAAGATCGGCGCCTTTCACTCCCAATTTCTGACGCTCGACAAGAGAATTTTGGACCGCTGATTAGAAGAAGAAAATGACAAATATTCAAGGGGATCTCACCGTCCGCTCGATCCTCTTTAATTCTCGGGCCTCGATCATGTCCTTCAAATCCCGACCCTCCATCTCCTCAAAATAGATCCCGACCCTTCAGTGAAGCACCTGCTCCTATAAATACCTGCATGAAAACTGTTCAAAAAAAAAAGGACGGGCGAAAAAAGGAGAAATAGTTACTATAGTGGAAGAACTCTGAAATTTAATTCAGTTCGTTACTCTGCTGTTTTTAAGTTTTTGATAAGGAAAAACTTTTGAAACCAGTTTTCTGAAGTGTTTTCTTGCAAAAGGGATTCTTGAAATACTGGGACTCTCCATTTTCAGTTCTTTCATTATCCTGTGACGCCCTTACTTTCAGTTCTCCATTCTTGTTTCCCAAGCTCAATTTGCTTGTTTAAACCTGACTGCCGTTTAGCTAAGCATCCTTCGTTTCTAGGTGAGCTTCAGCCTTCGAGCTAAACAGCTTGTGCCCCTATTACATTCTGCGATTAGTTTAGTAGGTTCGGCTCCTCACAGGTGAGTGTTTATATCTCTGTTTCACTAAAAGCTCTTTATTTTACGCATTCCCTTTACTTTTATGTTTGTAATCTTCACCAAGTTTATATGGTGTAATGAAGGTTATTCCCGAAGTTTACTTTCTTTTTCAACTGGTCCATTCTTTTTGTTAAGCTTTGCTACTTCTAAATGCGAAAGTCCTCATCTCAAGTAGCGTATAAGTAGTTCGGTAAAATGTAGGTAGTCGTGTCTTAAGTGCTTCTTTAAAATAGAAGGTCTGAATAATACGTCAAGAAAATAATAGAGTTGCATCACTAGGCTAACATAGAAGGTGATTCAGTATGACATCATAAAGCAAAATGAAACTAAATTTCGGGTAAATAGACAGAACGGATTATGTATAAAAAGGTACTGGTAAGGTAATTACATAGGAGATCGGTAAAATTTAGTCTGGCATCCTTTGTCTGGTCACAAGGTACCAACCAGTTAAAAAAAGCCTTATTCCGACCCTTGGCATCTTTGAATGCCGAAACTCTTATGATGCGTAGCTGTAATTAAACCTTGAGAGATCGGAAAAGTCCTTATCCGGTCCCCATTTAAATGTTTAATAGAGGTCGGAGGAGAGTTCTTACCCGATCCTCGCCCAGAGTTTCCATAAATATTTAATAGAGGTCGGAGGAGAGTTCTTATCCGATCCTCAAACTTAAAATTTTAATAAATATTTAATAGAGGTCGGAGGAGAGTTCTTATCCGATCCTCAAGCTTAAAATTTTAACAAATATTTAAAGGAGATCGGAGGAGAGTTCTTATCCGATTCTCAAGCTTAAAAATTTTAACAAATATTTATAAGGAGGTCGGAGGAGAGTTCTTATTCGATTCTCAAGCTTAAAATTTTAACAAATATTTAAAGGAGATCGGAGGAGAGTTCTTATCCGATTCTCAAGTTTAAAAATTTTAATAAATATTTAAAAGAAGGAGATCGGACGAGAGTTCTTATCCGACCCTCAAACTTAAAAATTTTAATAATTATTTAAAGGAGATTGGAGGAGAGTTCTTATCCAATTCCCAAATTAAATTTTAACAAATATGTAAAATGATTCTCCCTGAAATAAAGTTAATACACAACCGCAATTCACTAAGGTCATCTCATTTACTTATGTATCTGGGTAATCCGGATTAGTGAAAAATCAAACATTCCTTTCAGTCAAAAGGATTAACATTTCCATTCAACCCTCCTAACTATGAAGAACGTGAAATTAAATCTGCTTACCCTCATTGAGGGACGAGGTAGGGTGCCTAACACCTTCCCCACCCGTTCATGGACCCCGAACCTAGAATCTCTGTTTTTGAAGTGGTTTTAGTGTAACTTACTTTCACAAATGGTTTTCTTTAATTTCCCTTAAAATTTAAGTGGCGAACCCTCACTTTTCCCACTTCGGTGAGTGTTCGTCTAGGAGACTGCAAAATACCTTGCGACAGCTTGGCGACTCCACTAGGGATGTTAAAACTTAACCCCGGTTTAGAGGTCCAAAAGTACATTTAATTTTGCGATCAAATCATAGTTAGGTGGGCTCACTCCTCAAGATCTGTATGTTAATTATTGTTATTCCTGCTAACCATTTTGTTTGTCTTGCTTGTCTTATTTTCTACAGTGCTCTACATTTTTAAAAAAAAAGGAAAAATAAAATCCCCCTGAATTGGGCAGAGGTAAAGGTGTCCCTTCACACACTAAACACTCACACGATGTCCTCACACACTTCAGCCCTATACCTAGGCTTTCTTACCCTTTTAGAAAAGTAGGAGGGAGTCATGTAGCGGTACCCGTGGGTTTTACCCCATTAGTATCCGTGAAGGCTTCTGCTCAAATTGAAACTCGTTCTATTCACTGTGATACCTGTGGAATTTTCCCGACAGTATCGTGGGGAATAGAATGGGGCTCCACTGTTTATAGTGGGGGCAATTTGGGAACCTGTGGCTTTTAGAAAATTAGACCCTGAGCTAAACTATCACGATAGTTGGAAGCCATAGCAAGCTACCTTGTAAGATAGAACTGTCCAACTAGATAGCACCCAGCTGGTATTAGGACTTTCCTTTACTTTAAGACAAAGGGGGCATACTTACTCTTACCCTATTCCGTTTATTTTATTTTGTTCTTATTTTTAGGAGTAATCTCGAATCATACTGTTAAGAAAATCTATACATTTTCCTACTTTGATAAATGTGTAGGCGTCACTCTGCCAACAGTATAATTCAAGATTACTGAATTTATCCCGCTAACCAGTTTTTCCTGCAGGCATCACCAAAATAAGGTCTGTAAAAGGATAAGCATCATTTTTAACATGGCATCCTCGAGTCAGTCGGCAGAAGAATTTCTTAAATCTGAACAAAATGCTAAACCATGGCCTAAATCGTCTCATAGCTCAGTGCCCCCACAAAGGGATATTAGCTCATTACCTCCATTGGACCTGAGTAAGATTGAAGTCAGGATGAACAGTCTCGAAGGTCTGGTCAATGGTTGGAAGTCATTTCCCGATCAGGTCAAAGCACAATTTAAGAAGAAATACGGGAGGATTGCAACCTTAATGCGAGTTAGGGTCCAGGTCCCGGCCATAAAGGCCATGTTGCCGGTTTGGAACCCTAAGTTTGGAGTATTCTCTTTCAACGACATCGATACTGCTCCCACTATCGAAGAATATCAAGCATTGCTAGAAATCCCTTATGCGGCGCAGAATCGGATTTACCTATACCTTGAACATAGGCAGACCTGGAAACGGCTCGCACATATGCTGAGGATCTCACCAGAAGAAGCAAAGGCAAGAGAAACTGTCAAAGGAAACACGCATGGATGGTATTGGACTTACCTCAAGAAAGGGTTGGATCAATGCATCCAAGATCAACAGTGGGATCAAGCTTCATTGATGCTCGCTTTAGCAATTTACGGCTTGATCTTGTTTCCTGGGCCTTGCGGAATCATAACTTTCGGTGTTGTGGAAATGTTCTGGGCAGTAAAGAAGCAGAAAATCAATCCAGTACCGGCAATACTTGCCGAGACTTTCTTAACCCTCACTTACTGTAGACAGCAAGGCAAGGGGTCCATTAAGTGTTGTTCTCAGCTATTACACCTCTGGATTATTAGTCATATGTGTCCAGTGGAGACAAAGGGACTAACTTGGTATCTTGATCAGCCTCTCATCGAGAAAATGACCCGATTGGTAATTAGTCTGAAGGATGAGCCACAGTGGTAAGAATGGATTTTGAGCTTCAATAGCCATAACTATTGTTGGAAGAAATTGTGGACGTCAAGTCAATCCATCTTAATCAGCAAGGGGAACAATCAATTAGTATCCCTAATCGGAGTGACTGGGTACACAAGTTACACTCCGGCCTTAGTAATGAGGCAATTTGGCTCAACACAGTTTAGAATCGGTGAAGAAGAGTGCCACCACGGTCACTTCTACCATGAGCTCAAGGAAGAGGAGGGGTTGAAAATAGCTCGCAAATCTTGGGAAAACATCACTCTGATGGAGAGGTCGCCTAAAGGTCCGAGTGCCACAGGCGACTATCTTAAATGGAGGGCTGACAGGGACTAAGAACACTGATCGCAGACCAAAACAAATGACTCGCCGAAACATCCTATCAGAAGAAGCTAATAATCAATTGGCTGACTCGCTACAAAAGGCAAACACCGAAAACTCACGACTGCAAGAACAAATAAAGCAGTTGGAGGATCAACAGCAGAATCTTAAAAGAAAAGTGAGAAGACTCAGGGAAGAGGCAAGGGTCGAAAAGATGAGCTTCGAAGAAAAAGTGGCATGGTGGGAAGAGGAAAAAGGCTCTCTCCAAGCTGTGGTAAGAGAAGTAGAAGGGCATAATAGTAAGCTTCAGGAAAAGATAAAATACCAAGAGATACTCGTAGAAGAGTATAAACAAGAAAACGAAAAGAAGAAGCTTGAATTGAAGGAACAGGCACTGCTCATCAACGATATCCTGAAAGAATGTGCTAAGGAAAGAAAGGAAAAAGAAAGACAAGTTGCTCTCTATCAGGAACTGAAAAAGAATGTTGGCCAGCTGGAGAGAACAATAGCACAGGGAAAACAAGAACTCCTTCCTGAATCCGAGTATGCTCTGAAAGCATTCGACCCTGCCAAACAAGAAGAAAGGTTATACGAGTATCTTAGAAAATGTCATCTCATTATAAAGAGCCTCCCTGAGCCTAGGCCGACGTAAAGAATGCTGTATATAAATATTCGATTAATGGAAAACTTTTTGGGCCATTGTTTAGCAAAATTATGAATGAATAGTATAACTCCCGTAGGAACCCCCTCGCTAGGGTTATGCGAAAAATTGAATATGCCATATGAACAAGTATCATAAACGCGCATTCAATCCAGTCATTCACAGTCAGACTATCGAATGATGCCATGATAAAATTGATGCAACCATCCTTCTGCAGATTTCATTTTGGCTTCCAAATGCCACCGTATCCTTCATCCGAACCAGGACCTTTAGTTTTTTTTACGAAATTCAAAATTCACTAAAAGTTTTTATTTATCTCCTCACAGAAAATCAAACATTGCTTCAAACAAGGCAAGTCTGACCAAGCACACGGTTCAACCCAAGTGAGTATACTTAACAAGATCTCGAACCAAGAAGATAATGGAAGATCAGGAATAAGTACAGAACTTACAAGGGCAAGTATCCAAGTTGAAGGACCAGGTCTCAGAACTCATGAGACTAATGAGGGAGATGTCCCAAAATAAATCAGCTTTAGAACCTAACCTACCACTACCTCCTCCACCACCTACAACAAATGATCCGCATCAAGCTTCAACTTCCTTCACCTTTCAGTCACCTATCCCGGATCCGACAATCACTGTCAATCCGGCTACTATAAATAATGACCTACCTTTCTCCCATTACCCGGCTATCTCAAATGCCGACCCATACCCTTCAATACCGATCCCTCCGGTTCACTCCACCCCTCATTTCCCAGCTGGGGGAGTATCTTTTGCAGTAGGAGGAGAAAGTAAGGCCAGGGAAAATGAGAAGCTGTCTGCTCTAAAGGAAAGATTGAGAGCAATAGAGGGACTGAACATGTATGGTTCAGTCAATGTGGCTTCACTGAGATTGGTGCCAGATGTGGTGGTGCCACCCAAATTCAAAGTCCCGGATTTCGATAAGTACACCGGGAACTCAGATCCCCGCATCCACTTGGCAACCTATATTGCCAAAATGTCTGCCTTGACAGAAGATGACAGACTTCTCGTCCACTTCTTTCACGAGAGCCTCTCTGGAGCAGCCGATGGTGCATTCAGTTGGATAGGAGCAAACTGCGCTCCTGGAAGGATTTAGCTGATGTATTCTTAAAACAGTACAAATTTAACTGTGATGTGGCCCCTACGAGGAGAGATCTCTAAAACTTGGTGTAGAAGGACAGGGAAAGCTTCAAAGAGTATGCCCAAAGATGGAGGGAGAAGGCTGTAGAAGTATATCCTCTGGTGACCGACAATGAACTCTGCTCCCTATTCATCGAAACACTGAAGGCTCCTTACTTCAACCTGATGATTGGGAATACCTCTAACAACTTCTCTGACATCATCCAAGCTGGTGAAAGGATAGAAGCTAATTTAAGGATGGGACGGCTGCAGGAGTTGACTAAAAATCCTGCAAAGAAAACTGCCAGTTTTGGCAAAAAGAAGGAGGGTGATGTGCATTCCATTACCCGTCAGAATAACTATTCCCCTCTTCCCCAAAGTAACTACCAACCATATCCCCCCCGTGGCCAAACCATTGCCAACATTTCACCCCCTTTCCCAAATTATCCACACACACTCCCACAATACCCACCACCTGCAAATTATCAACCTAGACCTCTTCCTCTACCTACTCAACCCAGACCACCTCAGAATAACCCCAGACCACCAAGGAATCCTGATCCACCCCTTTCCCTCCCACTCAGTGAAATATACCGATACCTCATCGGTATAAACTAGATAGTACCCGTTCCCCTAGACCCAATTCAGCCACCCTACCCCAGGTGGTATGATGCCACTGCCCGTTGTGAATATCATGGAGGGGCACAAGGGCATTCAACTGACAACTGCGGGGCACTCAGAGGGAGAGTGCACGCTTTAATCCGGAACGGGTGGTTGAAGATTGAGGGAAATGGTTCCCTCCCCAATGTTACCTCAAACTTGTTGCCCAATCATAATGCGGGCAATGGAGTAAATATGATAGAACCGGATGGAGAGAGGTTGGCACCAAAGGTAGAAGAGCTAATTCCTCACTTTGAGGAAATTTTTGCCATGGCGATGAGGGAAGGTTACCTTTGCCCTCAGGTATCGAAATCAGAAAAAGGTACGGGATGTCCTTACCATGGAGGGGCAGCTGATCATGAGCTACGAGACTATGAGGGATTCCGGCAAGAGGTCCAGAATCTGCTGTCCCTCAAAATTTGAAGATGCCAAAGGAGGTCAAAAGTGGAGGACGAAGTAAATACCGCCAGGTTTGGCCGGAATGCCTCTACCCCCAATCCTAGATTAACCTTCTCTGTCCCCAATGCCCCAATGCCCTCACCACCAGTAACAATTATTTGAACCCCGCCTCAGCTCCCTATCACCAATACCCATGCCATACCTTGGAATTATAACTTCCAAGTTTTCACCCAAGGAGCATCAAGCAGTACGTCAGCTCCTAATCTTACTACACCTCCGGCACCTCCAAAACCGTGCTTCACTCCCCATGAGCACTTCAGAATGACATATGCCGGACCTACTAGCAATACTACTCCCCAACCTAATCCTCAGCCTGTTGTTGCCACAAAATCCTCCCCACCTGAGCAAGAAGTCGAGTTTATAACTCGAAGTGGGAGATGTTACGGGAACGAAGAGAAAGAAAAGAAGAAGGGGAAAGTAAAAATGGGAGAATTACAGCAGAGTACAAAAGATGAGAAAACGAGGGAAGTGGAGCTCACCGGACCTAAAGAAGAGGAGGAGCTGTTGCTCCAAATAATGAAGCAGAGTGAGTATGATGTGGTGGAACAGTTGAGAAAGACACCTGCCCGAATTTCTCTGTTATCGCTGATTTTGAGCTCTGAGGTGCACCGTCAAGCCCTGCAGAAAATCCTGGATCAGGCCTTTGTGAACCTCGACATCACACCGGGGCAATTTGAGAAAATAGTGGGACAAATCCAGGCATCCAGTTTTGTTACCTTTTCTGAGGAAGAGATAGATCCTGCAGGCTTGGCACACACTAAAGCCCTTCATGTGACAGTGAAATGCAAATGATGTATAGTGGCCAAGGTCCTCATTGATAATGGATCAGCACTCAACGTGCTGCCTAGTGCTATCTTGGCTAGACTGCCAGTTGACCAATCGAATATACATCAAAGTGCTATAGAGGTAAGAGCCTTTGACGGTACAAGAAGGGAAGTATTGGGAGATATTGACTTGCCACTTCAAATTGGCGCATGCACCTTCAACATCACGTTCCAAGTGATGAACATTGAACCAGCTTATACTATGTTGCTGGGGAGGTTGTGGATCCATTCAGTGAATGCCGTTCCTTCAACTTTGCATCAGAAAATAAAGTACATTATGGACGGCAAAATCATCACAGTGAGAGGAGAAGAAGCCATTTTGGTCACCAAGCCACAATCACTTCCTTATGTGGAAGCGGCTGAAGAGTCGTTGGAAAGCTCCTTCCAGGCCCTTGAACTACAAGAAACCAGAAATGAAGGGGCTATGGCTATGGTAGCCAAGATAATGTCAAGGAATGGGTATGAAGAAGGCAAAGGCCTAGGCTCCGCATTACAAGGAATTGTTGAACCCATACCGGCTATCCAGAAGGTGGGCCATTGCGGTTTGGGATATGAGGAAGATGCCCTCATGGATGGGTGATTCTGGATGAGGAACAGACTTCGGGATTAAAGATTCGACCAGAAGATCGGGAGAATGAAAGTAGTCCCGAAAATCACAGAGGTATTCACTAAACCGGTCATTGAAAGTCCGGCTGAGGTTGAAGAATCACCCGATGAACCATCCATTGATGTCATCCACTTGGATTCCTTGTATGAGGCTCTGGTCTCGCCGATAGCTGAGGGGCAAGAGTTGGACAACTGGATAGCAGAGGACATCCCTGTACTTAATTTCGAGTAAAGTACCTTTGGTTATCTACACTTGATCATTTTGTCTATGATGGCAAGTGTAACATTGTAAATGGACCCTCTTCTTATGTCATAAATTTTTAATGAATTAATAGCGCATTTATTTCCAATTCTCTTTTCCTTTCCACTTGAATTCCATCCTTATAATATATTCTATTTTCGTTCATTCAGGACCATTCATCAATTAACACCTAATAATTCAATAGACTCAGAAATTCCTCTGGTTAATTTTGAAATCCCCATAACTGCCATTACTTCAAGTGATTCTAAGGTAGAGCTCACAGAAGAAAGGGATGAAAGGGATGAACCTTCCCTAGTGCCTTGTGGAGACAAAACGCGCACCATAAACTTAGGCACGGAAGAAATGAAAAGGGAACTTAAGATTGTGGATAGTGAAGAATTGGGAGATATGATCAGTTTGCTTAAAGAATTTCTGGATGTGTTCTCGTGGAGCTATGATGATATGGTTGGTTTGGACCCCAGATAGTGGCCTTACAGAATTCCCTAATTAGGGGACAATCCCGGTGAAGCAAAAGCTGAGAAGAATGAACCCTGACACACTGCTCAAAGTTAGGGATGAGGTCAAGAAACAGTATGATGCTGGGTTCCTGGAAGTAGTCAAATAACCCCAATGGATAGCTAACGTTGTCCCGGTAATGAAGAAGGACGGGAGAGTTAGGGTGTGTGTTGACTATAGGGATCTTAATAAAGCAAGCTTGAAAGATGATTTCCCTCTCCCCCATATTGATGTGTTAGTAGACAACGCAACAGGATTGGGCAGGTGTTCGTGTATCGATGGGGCATCAGGGTATAATCAAATCCCAATGGATGAGGAAGACAAGGAGAAAACTGCTTTTATCACCCAATGGGGGGTATTTTGCTATCGGGTCATGCCTTTCGGATTAAAGAATACTGGAGCCACCTACCAATGCGCCATGGTCACATTATTCCACGATATGATGCATAAGGAAGTGGAGGTGTACGTGGATGATGTGATCATCAAATCCCGAGGAGAGGAGAGCCATGTACAGGTGATGAGGAAAGTATTCGAGAGACTCAGAAAATATCAGCTAAAACTGAACCCTGCCAAGTGCATATTCGGAGCTAGATCAGGGAAGTTGTTGGGATTCATAGTGAGCGAGAAGAGAATAGAAGTTGATCCGGAAAAAGTCCGAGCCATTCAAGAAATGCCATCCCCAAAAACAGAAAGAGAGGTGCGCAGCTTCTTGGGGAAGTTGAACTACATATCAAGGTTTATTTCCAATCTCACTGCTACGGTTGAGCCTATTTTTAGACTACTTCGAAAGAACAACACCACTCAATGGGATTCGGTTTGTCAAGAAGCTTTCAAGAAAATCAAGCAGTACTTGTCAAACCCGCCAGTGCTTGTTCCACCAGTGGCCGGGAGGCCTCTGATTCTGTATATGGCAGTCCAACAAAGCTCAATGGGATGCGTTTTGGGGCAACATGATGACACCGGCAGGAAGGAAAGAGCTATTTATTACCTGAGCAAAAAGTTCAACGATTGTGAGTTAAGGTATTCTTCCCTAGAGAAAACTTGCTGCGCACTAGCCTGGATAGCGAATCGCCTCAAGCACTACATGTTGAATCACAAGACATGACTCATTTCCAGAATGGATCCTATCAAGTATGTATTTGAAAGCCCATTCGTGTCGGGAAGAATAGCCAAATGGCAGGTCGTACTATCCCAATATGATATTGTCTATATGACTCGGAAAGAGGTGAAAGGTAGCGTGATCGCTGATCTCTTAGCAGAAAACCCCATCCAGGATTATGAAGCTCTGGATTTTGAGTTCCCTGATGAGCATATTAATGAAGTAGACTGCGAAGAAAAAGGGCCAGCTAATGTTTGGGAAATGTATTTCGACGAAGCCGTCAATTTGTCCGATAATGGAATCGGAGCTGTATTGATATCTCCAGATGGGAGACACTTTCCGATAGCTATCAAGTTGAGATTTGACTGCACCAACAACATCGCAGAATATGAAGCTTTTGTAATGAGTTTACAAGCTGCTATCGAAATGAAAATCAAAAAGTTGGAGGTGTATGGAGACTCAGCTCTGATCATTTACCAAGTCAAGGGAGAATGGCAAACTAAGGATCCGAAGCTAATCCCCTATCAGAAGTACTTACTGGAGCTAATTAAGAAATTCGAAGAAATCTCTTTCACTCACCTTAGTCGAGACAAAAATCAATTTGCAGATGCCTTAGCCACCCTGGCTGTTATGACTCAAATGGAAGAAGGACAGACGACCCAGGTGCTAAAAATTAAAGCAAGAAGTGAGCCGGCTTACTGCTTCATGATCGAAGAAGAACCTGATGGTAAACCTTGGTACCATGACATCTTGCTCTACATCAGAACTAGAGAATTCCCTTCTGGGGCAAGCAAAAACGAAAAGAGGATGATTCAGAGATTAGCATTGGGATACTTCCCCAGTGGAGAAATCCTATACAAAAGGAGCTCCAACGGTGAATTGTTTAGATGTGTGGATGCAAAAGAGGCGAAGAAAATCCTTTTCGAGACTCATGAAGGGAACTGTGCCACCCATGCTAATGGGCATATGATGGCTAAGCAAATCATACGACGGGGGTATTTTTGGACTACCATGGAAAAAGACTGCATCGAGTATTTCCGAAGGTGCCATAAGTGTCAAATCTACGCGGATCCGATAAATGTTCCGCCTCACCAACTGTTCAATCTCGTGTCACCATGGCCTTTCGCAATGTGGGGCATCGATGTGATTGGTCCAATCAACCCTAAGGCATCCAATGGGCATAGATTTATCCTAGTGGCTATCAATTATTTTTCTAAATGGGTCGAAGCGACATCATATGCTCACATTACGCAGAACACATTCCTCAAATTCCTCAGAATTAATATTATCTGCCGACACGGTCTCCCCAATGAAATTGTCACTGACAATGCCAAGAACTTGAATGGCCCAAAGATCCAGAAGTTATGTGACCAATACAAGATTCGACATCTCAATTCCTCCCCATACCGGCCCCAAATGAATGGAGCAGTGGAAGCTGCAAACAAAAATCTTAAGAGGATAATTCGGAAAATGACAGTCACATATAGGGATTGGCATGACATGCTTCCTTACGCTCTTCACGCATACCGGACTTCTGTAAGGACCTCAACTGGTGCGACTCCTTATTCGTTGGTTTATGGGATGGAGGCTGTATTACCTATTGAGGTAGAAATTTCTTCTCTAAGAATTCTAAAAGAATCGGGGATTGATGAGTCAGAATGGATCCAGTCAAGGTTGAACTAATTAAATTTGCTACATGAGAAGAGGCTAACGGCGGCATGTCACGGACAGCTGTACCAAAGAAGAATGGCTAGGGCATTTGATAAAAGTATTCGCCTACGCGAATTTTAACCTGGGGACTTAGTTCTGAAGAAAGTATTGCCAACTCAAAACGATCTCCGGGGCAAATGGTCACCAACCTACGAGGGTCCCTATGTGGTTAAAAAAGCATTTTCAGGTGGGGCCTTGACCTTGACCCACATGGACGGCGAAGAATTTCCAAGACCGGTCAAGAAATACTATGCTTTAAAAAAAAAAAAAAAAAAAAAAAAAAAAAAAAAAGAGTAGGGGTGAAAACCTGAAAGGGCGCTCCTAGCAAAATGTGTGAAAGAAGGCGAAAACCCTCGAAGAGCGCTTTCTGTAAAATGAGTGAAGGACGAAAACCCGAAAGGGCGTCCTGAAAAAGCGAGCTAAAAAAAAAGAAAGAAAAAAAAAAAGAAAAAATCTAAGGGTGAAAACCCGAAAGGGCATCCCAAGAACCAAAAGGAGAAATAAGGAACGGGGCAATGAAACCGAGGATGAAAATAAACCGTCATGGCATGAGGCTTCAGAGTACTTGAAATAATGGCAGTTAAAGGACTTCAAAGCTAACTACAAGGAATATGTGAGATCTGTCCTTATACCCTTCTCCTTTAACACTGTACCTTTGTTTCTAAAACCATAATAAAGTCATATTTGCTTCTATCTTTCCTTCTTTAACATTGTCCTTCTTTAATCTTTTTACCTAATGCGCTATCAATCATTTAAAATTTTGCTATAAGATTAGGATTTGAAATTGATAACCTCACGTACTTTACTATGAGATTTGCAGGAAATGGCCAAAAAAAAAAACTAGAGGTGAAAACCTGGAAGGGCACTTCTAGTCAAAAGGACGAAGGGAAAGTGAAAACCATAAGGCGCTTTTATAAAGTAAGAAGAAAGTCAAGGGGCATCCGAAGAAATGAGGTCGTAGGCCAAGTCTTGTAACTTGTCTTCCATTAATCATCTGCTTTCGGAATCCTGTTAAGTACACTTCATCGGGAAAGAACTTCTTGTGTCAAGATTAGGTTTGCCTTGTAAGCTGCATTTAAATTTCCTGTTATCAACCTCTGCTTCCTTGATCTAAGTTGATTTTAATTTCCTGCATTTAAATTTCCTGTTATCAACCTCTGGTTCCTTGATCTAAGTTGATTCTAATTTCCTGCATTTAAATTTCCTGTTATCAATCTCTGGTTCCTTGATCTAAGTTGATTTTAATTTCATGCATTTAAATTTCCTGTTATCAACCTCTGGTTCCTTGATCTAAGTTGATTTTAATTTCATGCATTTAAATTTCTTGTTATCAACCTCTGGTTCCTTGATCTAAGTTGATTTTAATTTCATGCATTTAAATTTCCTGCTATCAACCTCTGATTCCTTGATCTAAGTTGATTTTAATTTCATGCATTTAAATTTCCTGCTATCAATCTCTGGTTCCTTGATCTAAGTTGATTTTAATTTCATGCATTTAAATTTCCTGCTATCAACCTCTGGTTCCTTGATCTAAGTTGATTTTAATTTCATGCATTTAAATTTCCTGCTATCAACCTCTGGTTTCTTGATCTAAGTTGATTTTAATTTCATGCATTTAAATTTCCTGCTATCAACCTCTGGTTCCTTGATCTAAGTTGATTTTAATTTCCTGCATTTAAATTTCCTGGTATCAACCTCTGGTTCCTTGATCTAAGTTGATTTTAATTTCATGCATTTAAATTTCCTGGTATCAACCTCTGGTTCCTTGATCTAAGTTGATTTTAATTTTCCTGCATTTAAATTTCCTGCTATCAACCTCTGGTTCCTTGATCTAAGTTGATTTTAATTTCGTGCATTTAAATTTCCTGTTATCAACCTCTAGTTCTTTGATCTAAGTTGATTTTAATTTCATGCATTTAAATTTCCTGTTATCAACCTCTGGTTCCTTGATCTAAGTTGATTTTAATTTCATGCATTTAAATTTCCTGTTATCAACCTCTGGTTCCTTGATCTAAGTTGATTTTAATTTTCCTGCATTTAAATTTCCTGCTATCAACCTCTGGTTCCTTGATCTAAGTTGATTTTAATTTCTTTTTTTCTTGTTATCAACCTCTGGTTCCTTGATCTAAGTTGATTTTAACTTTCCCGCATTTTTATTTCCTGTGACCAACCTCAAGGTTTCGACCAAGTGGATTTTAGCCTCCGGACTTTAATTTCAAATTTCAAATTTTAAATCGTCCAAAATATGGGTCTGAATCTTTACATAATTCCTACACGGGAAAATTTTTCTCTTCAATAGAAATTATGTAAAGAGGGGCAGCTGTCGACACCATATTTTGGCCGATCCCCCGAAATTAATAAACCTTGAAGTCGATCCCCAATACAGTCCCCTTTACCAACTGACCACACTTCCGATCTCCCCACAAAAAGAATTTAATTAATACCAAGTCTCCAGGTCATTTAAAGCTTCACCGATCCCTCAAACCAATTCTCGAGTCCCCCGATCATTTAATTGTATTTCCGATCTTTCTTGTCAAATAAAATTGAACCAACATAAGGCCTTCGTAACACTTGTCTTGTTACCGGTCTCTCATTTAAAATTTGAGAATGATAAAGGTTTCGACTCGGTTTAAAGATGATCCCGATCTTAAGTGTTCAAAGCCAAATTTCTAATTTTAATTAAGTCGTTTCAGAATCGATCTCATGCATATTGTGTTTTCCGATCTCCTATACTTAGATTAATAACCACTTTCAGTTGTCATTCTAATATGTTCAAACAATCAAGTGCTTACGCAATTTAGAAACTTTCCGATCACAATCAATCATTGAACAAAAGGGGAACTTTCATTGCATTTAATTTCAAAATTTATACAAGTCATTCGGCTGGGGGATCGCCCCCAGCCTGAACTACATGTTCATTTTCTCTCTCACCTTCGGCCTCCCCTTCGCTATCCTCACCTTCGTCCTCGGGAGCCAGTTTGGCCATCTAGGAGAAGTCCTCCTCAGGATAACGCTTCTTGAGCTTAGCCAGGAGATCTCTATGAGCATTCACGTAAGCGCTGGCCACTCCGGTCACCATTTCTTCTTCTTTCACCTTGAGCTCCTCAGTAAGATGAGCGAGTTGAGCAGCTTTATCAGCTCGGAGCGCCTGAACTTCCCCGAGAACACGATCTCGCTCGGCCAGAACATGAGCTTGCTCAGCCAGCTTGTCCTCATAGAACTTCATCCGTCCCTCAATTTGAGATATGTAATCCTGAGCGGACGAAAGTTGGGATCGGAGAAAAGACTCCTCATGACCCATCTTCTCGACTTCCTTACCCAGGTGATGAGCCTTCTTCCGGACCATGTGCTGGTTCACCAAACACTCCACGTTCAGGCTCATAGATCTGGTCAAGATGTCATCAAGGTTATCCGGAGACAGCCTATCCCGATCTTCTTGAAGGCAGATGGAGGACGCGAAGACCTTAGCGAAACCAGGGTTCTCTCGAACCGTGCGGTTCTTCTCCAATGAGTGGATCAGCACTTGGGCACCGCGGGAGAGAGTCCTTGGGGCAGGCTGGGAAGGACCCCCTTCCGCACTCGGAGCGACTGGAGGAGGTGGAGGCGGCTCTTCTCGGCGAGGAGGAAATCGGACCACTTCTATGACCGGAGGCTCGGAAGGTTGAGATGAGCCTTCCTGTATTTCCCCGAGCTCATGACCACGTGTTTGAAGCAGCTCGGAGCGCTTCATCTCCCGTACCTTCCGAGAGATCTCTCTCTTCCACTTCCGGCTCTCCTTAGAAGCTTCGCCGCTTGCCATACCTGCACAAAGAAGAGGTCAGTGAGATCGCTAAGGTCCAAAGATCTGATATATAGAAAATACCAATGCCGAGATCAGAGAGCTGAAGCCCGCGATCTTGACCGGTGACCATCTGCATAGTCCAATGGTGTAGCTCGGCCGTCACGGCATCCAAACAAGAGAACTTCTCTCTGGACGCCTGTTCCTTCAACTCCATCACCATTGCCCCCTCTTCCCTATTTAGGGCAATGTGCTTCGCAAGCAAAGGACCCTGATGCAGCCAGCTGCGGGGGAAGCCCTCAAAGCTGTTAGGAATTTTGCTTCTCAGGATAAAAAAGCAGTTCTTCCAATTCTTCAGGGAGGAAGGTAGATCGGTAAAAAGCCCGCAATGGGGTTTTTCCTGGAAGAACCAATACTCATTGTCCTTGCGATGAGTTAACCGGTGTAGTTCACTGAACACCTTAGCCGTGGGTCGGAGCCCCTTAGCTCGGCATAGGCCTCGGAAGGCTACTAAGATCCGCCACGAGTTCGGGTGAACTTGGGCGATGCACACTTGGTGATATTTTAAAACCTCTTTAAAGAAGTCCTTAAGAGGGAATCGCAGCCCGGCTTTTAACTGTTCTTCATACACCATGATCATATCGTCCCTCTCAAAGAAGTGATCTGCTCGAAGGTCGCCATGACACCGGATAAGTTCGTACAAATCAGGCCGGATGTTATACTCCTGGCTGAACGACTGCAGGTCGGTTTCTTGCAAGATTGATGGCAGCTAATCCATGGGAAGATTTTCCCTCCCCGAAGAAGGCACATGCCTTAATGATACTGGTTATCCCCGAGCTGGAACGGAGACCCTAGGAAGTTCAAGCCGCGTGCTTGGTCCAACCACCTCTACCTCGTCGGATGACCACGAGAACTGTATGGAAGGGGGGCTTACTGCTCTCTGACCCTCGGCACCGCTCATTTTCAAAGGAAACAGAGAATTTAAACTAAAAGAAAGATCAAAACCCTTACCGGAGCTTGATCGGTGTCAGAGGTACTTGAGAAAACGAGAGAATGTTGAAGTTGTTCGCGAAAGATTGAAAATGAGATAAAGGTGCAACTGGCTAACCCCACCCCTATTTATACTCGTCCGAGCATTTAATGCTCACGATATTCCAGGTAGTGCATCGGATAGCGGGACTCGCCAGCTATTCTGACACGTCTCACGAATATTCCGGAGAATCCATAAAGAGGTCGGTTAACTATAGAGCGGCAGATTAAGGTGTTTTGAATTACGGATCGAATATGTGTCATTCAAATTAAGAGTCGGATTGGATAAATACTTCAGAGATTGGAAAATAATCAATGCAATAATAATAAAACGACAGTTGTCAAAATAAATTTTATTTCTGAAAAGATCTGATTACATCATTTGGGCGATCTCTGGAGATCGGATTACATTAAAGGTCTAATTACATCATTTGGGCGATCTCTAAAGATCGGATTACATTAAAGGTCTGATTACATCATAAGGGCGATCTTTAGAGACCGGTGGAACATCCTATCTAAAAGGCCTATGTCAAAGCCTAGTCTCGTGGCTGAGTCAAAAGATGTGTTTGACCAGGAGACCGGCTGGGGGAACTATGACTCTCATGAGAATGAGAGAGGTTGTCATCAAAGTTACCGCTCGAAACCGAGCCGCTGTCGAAACACCCAGTGTGGAGAGGAGCCAGATGAACACCAAAGAGCAGTCACCTGTGTTGAGGGGAATATTAGCAGTTTTATTGCCCGAAACCAGTTCACCGATTATATCGGGCGAATGATTCGAGATCGGCACGATCGAGGTCCTCGATCTAGATCGGTTAATTAGTCCAGTTCTCTCACTGTCAACAGATAAGGTCATCATGATTTTCCGATCACCGGGATCGTAAATTTTCAGGTAAGGAACAAAGAGGACAACCGGAAAAAGATTAAAAGCGGTCATTTTGTCCGGGATTATTGCCGGAGCAGCTAGAACAAGGAAATGAGGAGAATAGGGGAGAATGTCAAGTGAAGTAGGGCTTTCCGATTGAAGGTATATATATAGGAAAATTTGAGCATTTATTGCAAGCAGAAAACGAAGCGGTCGCCTCGAGAATTGAGGGAAATAAAAGCTTTGACTGGACCGAACCCGATAAAAAGGAAGACTGGTGTGGTAAAGATCGGTAGAAGAGAGCGTGTCAGGAAAGATCGGAAGAGAGCGTGTCAGGAGAGATCGGAAGAGAGGAACCCGGTATGAGAGATCGAAAAAGGATCACGTTGAAAAGACTGGAAAAGAGGGGAGGTCGGAAGACAAAGAGAATAAGACAGCTCCTGTCAATTATCGTCGTAATCAGAGCCGAGGTTGTTAAAGCGTTGCAAGAGAAATCTCAACCGCATGCCCCAGAATCGCCCGCATTTCTAACATGCGCCAGAGTACGTCAGGACAGCGCTATACATCCTAATCTCCACCATTGATCTTACTTGTAAGGACGAGCTCGGAGCCCTTGGATTGAAGAAGAAAACGACATGATCAACGCCTTTCACTCCCAGCCCTCGGATCGCCCCGGACAAGAGAAATTGGGACCGTCAGATTAGAAGAAGAAAATGACAAATATTCTGAAGGGGATCTCATCCATCCGTTCTGATCCTCTTTAATTCCTGGGCCTCAGATCATGTCCTTCGAAATCCTGACCCTCCATCTCCCTCAAAATAAATCCTGACCCTTCAGGGGAAGCACCCGGTTCCTATAAATACCTGCATGAAAACTGTTCAAAAAAAAAAGGACGGGCGAAAAAAGGAGAAATAGTTACTATAGTGGAAGAACTCTGAAATTTAATTCAGTTCGTTACTTTGCTGTTTTTAAGTTTTTGATAAGGAAAAACTTTTGAAACCAGTTTTCTGAAGTGTTTTCTTGCAAAAGGGATTCTTGAAATACTGGGACTCTCCATTTTCAGTTCTTTCATTATCCTGTGACGCCCTTACTTTCAGTTCTCCATTCTTGTTTCCCAAGCTCAACTTGCTTGTTTAAATCTGACTGCCGTTTAGCTAAGCATCCTTCGTTTCTAGGTGAGCTTCAGCCTTCGAGTTAAACAGCTTGTGCCCCTATTACATTCTGCGATTAGTTTAGTAGGTTCGGCTCCTCACAGGTGAGTGTTTATATCTCTGTTTCACTAAAAGCTCTTTATTTTACACATTCCCTTTACTTTTATGTTTGTAATCTTCACCAAGTTTATATGGTGTAATGAAGGTTATTCCCGAAGTTTACTTTCTTTGTCAACTGGTCCATTCTTTTTGTTAAGCTTTGCTACTTCTAAATGCGAAAGTCCTCATCTCAAGTAGCGTATAAGTAGTTCGGTAAAATGTTGGTAGTCGTGTCTTAAGTGCTTCTTTAAAATAGAAGGTCTGAATAATACGTCAAGAAAATAATAGAGTTGCATCACTAGGCTAACATAGAAGGTGATTCAGTATGACGTCATAAAGCAGAATGAAACTAAATTTCGGGTAAATAGACAGAACTGATTATGTATAAAAAGGTACTGGTAAGGTAATTACATAGGAGATCGGTAAAATTTAGTCTGGCATCCTTTATCTGGTCACAAGGTACCAACCAGTTAAAAGAAGCCTTATTCTGACCCTTGGCATCTTTGAATGCCGAAACTCTTATGATGCGTAGCTATAATTAAACCTTGAGAGATCGGAAAAGTCCTTATCCGATCCCCATTTAAATGTTTAATAGAGGTCGAAGGAGAGTTCTTACCCGATCCTCACCCAGAGTTTCCATAAATATTTAATAGAGGTCGGAGGAGAGTTCTTATCCGATCCTCAAACTTAAAATTTTAATAAATATTTAATAGAGGTCGGAGGAGAGTTCTTATCCGATCCTCAAGCTTAAAATTTTAACAAATATTTAAAGGAGATCGGAGGAGAGTTCTTATCCGATTCTCAAGCTTAAAAATTTTAGCAAATATTTATAAGGAGGTCGGAGGAGAGTTCTTATTCGATTCTCAAGCTTAAAATTTTAACAAATATTTAAAGGAGATCGGAGGAGAGTTCTTATCCGATTCTCAAGTTTAAAAATTTTAATAAATATTTAAAAGAAGGAGATCGGACGAGAGTTCTTATCCGACCCTCAAACTTAAAAATTTTAATTAATATTTAAAGGAGATTGGAGGAGAGTTCTTATCCGATTCCCAAATTAAATTTTAACAAATATGTAAAATGATTCTCCCTGAAATAAAGTTAATACACAACCGCAATTCACTAAGGTCATCTCATTTACTTATGTATCTGGGTAATCCGGATTAGTGAAAAATCAAACATTCCTTTCGGTCAAAAGGATTAACATTTCCATTCAAGCCCTCCTAACTATGAAGAACGTGAAATTAAATCTGCTTACCCTCGTTGAGGGACGAGGTGGGGTGCCTAACACCTTCCCCACCCGTTCATGGACCCCGAACCTAGAATCTTTATTTTTGAAGTGGTTTTAGTGTAACTTACTTTCACAAATGGTTTTCTTTAATTTCCCTTAAAATTAAAGTGGCGACTCCTCACTTTTCCCACTTCGGTGAGTGTTCGTCCAGGCGACCGCAAAATACCTTGCGACACCTTTTATTCGTAAAAATATGTACAATATACATACTAAATGATATGCCCTAGGGCATAGTACTAACAATCTCCCACTAGCACTAGAGCCATTCATTATAATATCTTAGACCCATCTTCTCAAGATGTTGGTATAACTAAGTCTGTGACATAGGCTTAGTGAATGGATTAGCTGGATTTTCAGCTGGTGCTATTTTCTGCATGGCTACATTGCCTCGCCCAACTATTTCTCTGATAATGTGGTAGCGTCTTTCTATCTGTTTAGATCTCTGATGAGACCTGGGTTCCTTAGCCTGTATGACTGCTCCATTGTTGTCACAGTGTAGTGGAACTACTGACTCAATGGAAGGAACTACTGCAAGTTCCGTCACGAACTTCTTTATCCAAACAGCTTCTTTTGCAGCATCTGATGCAGCAATATACTCAGCCTCTGTAGTGGAATCTGTAGTCGTGCTCTGTTTGGAACTCTTCCAACTGACTGCACCTCCATTACAAATGAACACATACCCAGAGGTAGACTTTCTATCATCGATATCTAATTGGAAATCAGAATCAATATAACCATCCAATTGCAAGTCTCCACCTCCATAGATCAAGAATAAATCCTTATTTCTTCTCAAGTACTTAAGGATATTCTTGATAGCTATCCAGTGTTCCAAACCTGGATTGGATTGATACCTGCTAGTCAAACTAACAGCATATGTGATATCCAGCCTAGTACACAACATTGCATACATTAAACTTCCAATAGCCAAAGCATATGGAATCCTGGCCATCTTATCTCTTTCTTCAGGTGTCTTTGGAGACATCTCTTTAGAAAGGTGGATACCATGTCTCACTGGTAACAATCCTCTTTTGGAATCAAGCATGTTAAACCTCTTTAACACCTTTTCCAAGTATAGACTTTGGGATAAACTAATTATTCTTTTCGCTCTATCTCTATAGATGCGAATCCCAAGAATATAGGTTGCCTCTCCTAAGTTTTTCATGGAGAATGTATTTGACAACCATACCGTTACAGTTGTCAACATATCTGTGTCATTACCCATCAATAATATATCATCCACATTTAAGACAAGGAAAGTGATAGCATTGTCACTAACCTTCTTATATACACATGGCTCATCCTTATTTTTGATAAAACCAAATGATTTAATGGCTTCATCAAAACGGATGTTCCAACTCCTCGAAGCTTGCTTCAACCCGTAAATGGATCACTTTAGCTTGCATACCTTGGAACCATCTTGGGATTCAAAACCCTTAGGTTGTTCCATGAAAATGTTTTCTTCAATGTATCCATTGAGAAAAGCTATTTTGACATCTATCTGCCAAATCTCATAATCATAGTATGCACCTATTGCTAATAAAATCCTAATTAATTTAAGCATGGCAACAGGCGAGAAAGTCTTCTCGTAGTCAATTCCTTGCCTTTGGCAAAACCCTTTCGCTACTACCCTTGCCTTATAGGTCTCTACCTTTCCATCAGAACCAATTTTCTTCTTGAAAACCCATTTGTTCCCTATAGGTACAATACCTTCAGTATGGTCAACAAGATCCCAAACTTGATTCTTATATATGGAATCAATTTCGGATTTCATAGCATCAATCCATTTTGAAGAGTCTATATCTGATATAGCTTCTTCATAGGTAAGTGGATCATCTTCATGATCTACTTCTTCATTAGTAGACAACTCTTATTCTTCTTCATGAAGGAAACCATATCTCACTGGTGGGTGAGATACCCTGGTTGTTCTATGAGGAATAGCTGTAGATGTTTTTATCAATGGGTGTAGGTTGACTAGATGGATCTATATCCATCTGATCTGTTGGTTGGTCAGGATTCTCCAATTCCAACTCTATTTGCCTTCCTTTGCCTCCTTCTTGAACAAACTGTTGTTTAAGAAATGTGTCATCTCTACTTATCACAACCTTTTGTGAAGTAAGCAAATAAAAATAATATCCAAAACTATCTTTTGGATATCCAACAAATCGACCTTTTTCTGATCTAGTTTCCAATTTATTAGTGTTCAGTTTTTTGACATAAGCTGGACAACCCCAAATCTTAACATGCTTAAGACTTGGTTTTCTTCCATGCCATATCTCATAAGGTGTGGAAGAAACTGATTTTGATGGAATCCTATTCAGAATATACAAAGTTGATTCTAATGAAAATCCCCAAAAGGAGATTAGCATATCAGTATAGCTCATCATACTATGTACCATATCCAATAGGGTACGATTTCTCCTTTCAGATACACTATTCAGCTGTGGCATTCTTGGAGGAGTCAGCTGGGAAACAATGCCATGCTCTCTCAAGTATTCATCAAATTCAGTACTCAAATATTCACCTCCACGATCTGATCGAAGAGCTTTAATACTCTTTCCTGTTTGATTTTCTACTTCAGATTTAAATTCTTTGAACTTTTCAAAAGATTCATGTTTGTATTTCATCAAATACAAATACCCAAACCTTGATTTATCATCAGTAAAGGAAATAAAGTAATGAAAACTGCCTCTAGCTATTTCCTTAAATGGACCACATACATCACTATGTATTAGCTCCAAAATATTTTCAGCTCTTAGCCCTTGTCCAACAAAGTGTGATCTAGTCATTTTGCCCTGAAGACAAGATTCACAAGTTGGAGTAGGCTTAGAGCCCAATGAGAATAAAATTCCCATTTTCTCCAGTTTTGTAATCCTATCTTCTATAACATGACATAACCTTAAGTGCCAAATATATTTTGAACTTGAGTTGATTTTCACTATGGCATTGCATTCTTTTAAATTGCTATACTCGGGGCAGTTCCTATTCCAGTGTCCATCCTTCTGGCAGTGGAAACACTTTCCTTTGCCTTCATCAGCTTTAGTCTTCCTTTTCTATTTAGCTATTTTCTTGGAAGGACCAAGAGTCTGAGGTTTCTTTTTCTTATTGCCCTTCTTCTTGTTGGACTTTCCAGCAGAAGAAGATGCAATCAAAGCAACCTCTTTTCCTTTATTGCCTGGCATATTCTTTTGGGTAATAACCAGCATGTTGAGTAAACCAGCTAAGGTGCATTCCTGTTTAGTCATATGGAAATTTGTCACGAAATTCCCAAAAGACTTAGGAAGGGACTGAAGGATCAAATCCGTCTGTAGTTGGAAATCCATGTTGAAATCAAGATGTTCCAACTGCTTAATCAGCCGAATCATCTTATGGACATGATCCCCAACATTTTGACCCTCAGACATCCTCATGTGGAACAGCTGCCTAGATATATCCTATATGTTCAAGGTTCAAGACAAGTTTCAAATTTCTTAGCCAATCAGATAGATTAGGTCCTGTCAACCAATTGCGATCAAGTATGCTTGCAAGGATATTGGATGGTGGTGGTTGTTCTGTACTCATTATTATCAGAAAATTAACTGCAGAAAATAACCAGATTAATTAGTAAATGTATCATGTAATTAACCAAAATGATTATGGTCTTTTAATCAAATTGGTCCTCCCACTAACTTAGCGAATCCTATACTTCCAAAGTAGAAAACGAAAATCCTAGTTGGATGGATTTATAGTGGGTGATTGAATTCTTATAATTCTATTGATCATCCTCAGGTACATCTATTATTGGAATTACAATAAACTATAAGTGAGCAACTCCTTGCCCATCACATCTCATGTGAGGTTCAATCCTTTACCTAGCCCGTAATGCTCAAAATCTCAGGTACATCCATTATTGACTTATCTTGCATTAGTTAAGTTGATCCCATTGAGCCAGTAATTATGCAAATAATTTTAATGTCCTCAGGTACATCAAATATTGGCCATCAAACCATTTACATATTTACAACATCTTATGCTTAACAATTATTCTTAAGAAAATCTCTTAAATTAATTGTATCTTATACAACTATTTAAAATTTCTTAAAATAATTGCCCCAATGGAGGGCCCATGTTATAATTACTTTAATTATAGCATTTCCAACTTAATCATTTGTTTGGAAGATTTTGTGGTTATCCTAATTACTATTAAGGTCTCACTTTGCACATTATCCATTTAGCATGCATATATCATATAATAGCATACATTCTCATACATCTCATGTATTCATGGATAAGCAATAAATATGGTATGATCATGGACTTTCTAAGAGATTCAATTCTGAGCCACCAAGAATTAAATCAGGGCATTCCTAGGTGCATTTCATTCATTCATTTTACAAGAGTTGCTGAAGGAGTACATAATCAACACTTGATTTTGAATTCCTCCCACTGGTCCCACCAATGCTCTTGACCTCCTTGAACTTCTTGCAATCCAATATTACATAGTAATCCTTGGCATACCAAGGCGAATTTACAAGAACTTAAATAAATGAAATTACAATTCAAAAATTATTACAAACTTAATAATACATGCCCAAAATAAATTAAAATAAATTAATTAATTTACAATCCCAAAGAAACATAAAAGAAATAAATCCAATCACATTGGTCTTTTATAGTCCATGATCATTCATCATGCATATCACTATTTAACAATTAAATAAAACATACATACTTAAATTAAATTAAATATCTCATATTCAACTTAAAAATCCAGATTTGAATATGATTCAAATAAATTTAAAAATTTAGATTTGAATCTCATTCAAACAACCTTAAAAAATCATATTTGAATCACATTCAAACAATTTTTAAAAAATTAGATTTGAATCACAATCAAACAATTTTTAAAAATTTAGATCTGAATATTATTCAAACAACTTTAAAAAATCAGATTTAAATATGATTCAAACAACTTTAAAAATTCAGATTTGAATCACATTCAAACAACTTTTAAAATTCAGATTTGAATCACATTCAAACAACTTTTAAAATTCAGATTTGAATCACATTCAAACAATTTTTAAAATTCTGATTTGAATCAAAATTTAATTGTGATTGAAATTCTAATTAAACAATTTAATTAGACATAGGATGAGCTTTTAGATCATACAATATTTGAAAATTAAAAAGCCAAACCTTGAGCCGCCCATGAAGCCACAAACCTTGCGCACCATGAAGGTATTCTCTTGCATGCCGCCATACATCCATTGCAACCAGCAATGGATAAATCATCTCATGATCAAAAAACACAATTAAATCATATAATCAACAATCTAAATGGCAAATATAGTGGCTCTGATACCAATTGAAGGAGCGGAAGCGTGAAAAACACAAGTTTATACCATTGAATTCAAAAATTTTTACCTAGGGTCACATGCATCATGCAAGATTTATTTTTATCTATTTGATTTCAATAGTAAACAACATATTAAAACTCTTTTAATATGTTTTTTGGATCTGTATTTTCCCTTTAAGATTTTAAAATTAATCAAATTAATTTTAGAACCCTAGATTATATCAAGAACAAACACACTAACCTCTTGATGTACTGCAGTGTATTTGCGCCTTTGAGATTCGTTTTTAGGACACCAGATGTTGTCCCTCTAGTTTGTCTACACCAAGAACACCTATGGCAGCTCTTGAACAACTTCTAAAGCTTTTTTTATTAATTAGAAAATCAAGTTCTGCCTTTTAAGATATTAAAGATGTAAACAGGACACTAGAAATAATTTCTAGTATTTTTAATTCAAGAGATTGTTTGCTAATCTCTTGGAATAGATGAGAGATGAAGAGAAAGAGAAGGGAGACTCTTGGGTGGCGGCATCAAGGATGAGGAGCTACTGGTTGTGTTATTATTATTTTTTTTCATAACAACACTTATATAGCTAGGTCAACACATTAAACCCTTGCCACATGTCACCCTCTGATTGGTTCTAGGTTTAATTGACCCAATCACATTGTGCCAAGTGTCAAACCTATATTTAATCTTAATTTTAATTATCTTACATGATTAAAAGACATTTGGTAAGCTTATGTGTAATGCCATGTGTCACCATCTTATGGTGTCACCCTGTGAAATGACCAAAATGCCCCTGTGTCTTAATTTTGAGTTCTCAACCCAAAATAATTATTTCTCTTCTTCTAATCAATTTATATCAAATATAAATTAATTAATTAATCTCTATTAATTAATTTCTCATTAATTAAATTTATATTTAAACACTTTATATATAAATTTAACTTATACTATACATCCAATAATCTAGATTTGGTTTCAAGTCATGCTAGGGACTTTGCAATCTAATTGCAAACTAAACCTATTTAATTAATCAATTAAACTCTTTAATTAATTAATTAAATCATATTTAATTAGGTGATAACTTGTATATGTGTGTGACTTACTAAGCTCATCACTAATTGGCAATGAGACATGATATCAACTCTTAATATCATCAGAACTCTTTCTTACCATAAATGATTTCTCTAAATCATTTTATGCACCTCATAGACCATGGTTAACACCTAGCATAGCATGCCATGGCTACCCAATTAGTAATAAAGTTTACCTTAAATTAACCTATAATCATATGTTACCATGCACTAGAATCTCTCTGTTACAAAATTTCAACTCAAGCTGGAGTCATGATTTATGTCAAACTCCATTTGCTATGAATATTATGTTCTCTTTTAATTCTAGTTCTTGATTAAAAAGATTTTTCTCATCAGAAACTCTTTCTAAATAAATCTATCTGTCCTGGTCAGGAACTTGAAACATCAAGAACAATTAAATGAACATAGGATTTTATCTCTATTTACTTAGAGGAACAGATTCCATCTTGATCAACACCTACCTTCATATATAACTAGTAGGAGCCAACACATGCCCATATACCCATACACAGTACAAGTATGAAAGCAGTATCAAACTCAAATCACCTATATACAAGATAACTGTGCTATCTCAGGTCTAAAGATTATATGCACTGATATGATTTATGACAATGCATTGACAAGAGTAAACTCCATGGGCTTGTCATAAGTGTCACTGGTTCGGCCTACTTATCATTTATAAGTGCCTATCATGTTTGTTATATGGCATAAGACTTACCATTCCATCTTATTTATATCTCATATAAATAACTTGGGAACAAACATGAATACAATCTTTCTGGATAAGTCATGTCCTTATTATGAAGTATCCTCGATTATGAACCTATTTATGATACTTTGTACTAGAAATACTGTCACTCATATTCTTAACAACTTAAGAATAGAATTTCTAACAAAATATCAATGGACCTTTGCTATTACACATAAATATATTATGTAAAAGAAAAAGTGGAATTGCCTTTTATTAATAAAAACATGTACAAAATACATACTAAATGATATGCTCTAGGGCATACTACTAACAACACCGTCTTATATCTCATCCACCAATAACCTTATCTCCACCAACTGAAACAAACACAAAAGCATTAATCCCTTACCACTCTCTAATAAACCCGAATACTAATCCCAAAGAGATATCTCTGGTTGGTGACTTATCCTCTTCTTCCTCCCAAATCGATCAACCTTCATCATCATTGCCTCACCCATAACTACAACCATGCCCAGCTATCGATACCTATCCAATGATAACAAGATCACAGAGTGGTTCTCTTAAACCAAAACTTATTTTGCTATGCCCTTCTATCCACTGATTCCCACCTTCTACACTAAGGCAATCCAAAATAAAAATTAATGAGAAACCATGGCAAAAGAATTAAATGCCCTCATTCAAAATGACATATGGGAGCTCGTCCTTTGCTCCTCTATTGATAATATCATCACTTGCAAGTGGTTCTTCCGCATCAAGAAGAAGCCAGACGAAAGCATTCATCATTATAAGGTTCGTTTAGTTGCAAAGGGATTCCACCAACGTCTCGGTGTTGATTTTCTTGATACTTTCTCTCATCTAGTTAAACCAACTACACTAAGAATTCTCTTTTCTCTTACCGTATCTTATGATTGGCTGATTACCCAACTGGACATCTCCAATGCATTCCTCAATGTTGACTTGGATGACATCATCTTCATGGAGCAAACTCTAGGTTTTATTGATCCAAACAAGCCACACCATATTTGTAGACACAAAAGATCACTTTATGGACTTCGCCAGGCTCCAATCAATGGCACAAGAAGTTAGTGCAAGTATTAGTTGATCTTGGTTTTCAACCTTCTGCTATAGATTGTTCTCTTTTTCATTATCAAAAAAATGGTATGAAATTTTATTATATGATGTACATGGATAATATTTGCTCACTGGCACTAGTTCATCCTTTATCACTTCTCTTATTACATCCTTGCAACAATACTTCAAAGAAAGAAATATGGCAATGTTGACTATTTTCTTGTTATAGAAGTGACTAAAACCTCAAAGGGCATACTTTTCACTCAGAAAAAGTATAATATTGATCTATTACAATGTGCCAATATGTCCACTTGTGGAGGTCTATCCACATCAATAAACACACAGAAGAAATTAACCATTGTTGATGGAAAAGCAGCTGAAAATCCTACCTTGTTTCTCAATATTGTGGATATTCTCCAGTAGTTATCCTTTACTCGTCTGAATATCTCATTTACAGTGAATAAGATTAGACCAACTATGTTAATGACCACAAATCCACATCAGGCTTTGTCATTTTCCTTGGTAATAATCTCATCATGACATTCTCATAAGCAAAGAATAATCACCCGTTCCTCGATTGAGGCAGAATACTGTGTTCTTAATGCTGCCACAGCTGAAGTTACGTGAGTTCAAACTCTCCTCAGAGAAATTAACTTCAGTCCCATTCAAGCTCCTGTGTTATGGAGTGACAATTTGGGAGCGACCTACCTCTCTTTAAATCCCATTT
The DNA here is from genome assembly GCF_030052815.1 of Hevea brasiliensis. Lineage (NCBI taxonomy): Eukaryota > Viridiplantae > Streptophyta > Magnoliopsida > Malpighiales > Euphorbiaceae > Hevea > Hevea brasiliensis. The sequence continues at coordinate 102,221,850 of NC_079497.1, forward strand.
TTCATTCACAGACAAACCCCTTAAGATGGACTTCCACTTTGTGAGAGACAAGTTTGCTAAGAAAGAAATCACATTTCGTTTTCTATCCTCTAAAGACCAACTGGTAGACATCCTCACAAAACCTCTACCCAGACAACGTCATGCATTTCTCAGCCAATGATTGACAATTCGAGGGGCAAACTACCGAAGGGGTGATATTGAAAAATTAAATTACCAAAAGGGGGTGGGATATAAACTATTTACCAAAAGGGGGTGAAAATTGTTGAGTTGGCACACACAGAGAGAGAGAGAGACTCAACTATGACAAGCGTCTACAGGTCATAATGAAATTAAATTAATTTATATTGACTGAAATGAAAAAATTTATGTTGAAAATAGGGAAAAAATAAAAAAATGCATGTGGCAGCAAGGTGCTACCATAAATAGCGACCAACATGACATCTGACACATTTAACTTCATCGTCTCGCGTGAAGCTGATAAAATGAAAACAAAAAAAAAAATAATTACTCGTCTGGTGTGAGCTGAAAAAGTGAAAATAAAAAAAAATTAAAAAAGTTACCTAGCAGCTAGGCACTACTATAGGTAGCGACAAGCGCCTGACTGCCTCATCTCGCATGAAATTTCATGAGTGAAAATAGAAAAAAAAAATTAAAAACCTGCAGTAGGGCTCTACTAATGGCAGCTACCAACGCCAGCTGACAGATTCCTAGTCTGTCAGCCTTGGTCGCTACCATTAGTGGTGCCTTGCTGCATGTTTTTTAATTTTTTTTTTTTGTTTTCACTCATGAAATTTCATCCTAGACAAGGCTGTCAAGAGCATGGTCGCTACCTATAGTAGTGCCTAGCTGCCAGGTAACTTATTTAATTATTTTTTTTCTATTTTTAGCTCACGCTAGATGAGTAATTTTTTTTTTCACTTTATCAACTTCACTCCAGACGATAAAGTGGAATGTGTCAAATGTCTAGTCGGTCGCTATTTATGGTACCACCTTCGGCCACTTGCATTTATTTTTTATTTTTTATTTCCTGTTTTCAACAGTATTTTTCTATTTCTGATCACATAAATTAATTTTATTTTATTTTGACCCCTAAACGCTAGTCATAGTTGAGTCTCTCTCTCTATCAACTCATTAATTTTCACCCCCTTTTAGTAAATAGTTTATATCTTACCCCCTTTTAATAATTTAATTTTTCAATGTCACCCCCTTAGTAATTTGCCCCAATTTGAGACTTGGCAGCCTTGACTTGAGGGAGCATGACAGAGTTAATCAGCAGTCATTATAAATCTATTGTATTTATCTAATTTACCAACTCATGTATATCTTGTATAAGCTAACATTATCTCCCTGACAATTTAGATATTCTATGTAAAAACCTACTGCATTTAAGCAACACTTTTCTAGCAATAAGAGATGTCTCGATTCTGCAGTATTGTGCTCCTTTACTAAGATCATTGATGTAATGTATATCATCTGAGGAATAATATTGTCATATTTGAAACATCCTCATGATTCTATGACGGTCCTTACAAGGACTAGATTGAAAACCAATTAACTAGTTGATAGTAAAATTGATTTTTTTTTTCTTTTTAAATAACAAAACCAAATTCTTACCCACCAGCGCCGGTGAGATATATGGTGATCCGATCTGTAACACAAGAAGATGGATCTTATTGGAGTAACAGCATTTCTATTTGTGTTGGAAAGAATAAGTAGAGAGAGAGAAGGGGCTAATGAGAGATAAGACGTGTTGTTCTTTTAATAAAACTATGACATTAATAATAAATTTATTATTTTTCTAAGTTGATTTTTTTTATTAAAGTGATTATAAATATTTTTTTATTTTAATCAGTAGGATAAAATTACAACTAAATTTTAAAATTAAGAAAAATCTATCAATATGAAAATGTTGAATAATGTCATTAGGTAATAGCTTAGTAGCCGAGTAGTGTCTCGTAGTGCAGGAAATCAAGAGTTCAAATTTTGATATCTTTCTTTTTAATAAAAATTTTCTAAGTCGCAAATAAGTTGAGATAAAATTGCAAAGTATAAGTAAAATATATATATATATATATATATATATATATATATATATATATATATCACAACAGCAATAAACTTTATAAATTATTTAAATCACATAATAATAGAAAAATAAAAAATAAAAAACTTAAATCACAATGCATTACATCAAGGGGAAATGGAAGAGATTCCCCAATCTATCTCATGAGACACGAAAACAGCTGCCCTACCCAGAACGTACCTAGACCGATTCCCTGTCCGTTTAGCAAATGACAACAAATATTCACTATAACAAAGGTTAAATTTAGCAGTAAAAATTTTTACTGTCGAATTTATAAAATTTATTATTATAAATTATGATAACAATATATAAATTACCGCATATTACTATTATGAAATTATAATTATAAGTATTTTATTATGAAATTATAATTATTGTAAAAAATAATTAGGTAAAATTTTTTTAATAATAATAATAATTAATATCATATTTTTTTATTATTAAAAGTAATTATTTATATTACTGCTATATATTAATTTTATAGAATAGTAAAATTAAATTATTGTGGTTATTAGGAATTTGCTTCAACAAAAGAAAACAATGTGAAGCTATACCGTCAAAATATGCGGACCGCATAAAAGGACCCTGTATAGGTTGAACTAGAGTTAAGGAATCAGATTTAAGGGAGAGCCACTAATACAAAGCCCACATATGGAATTTGACATCCACCAAAAAAATTTGAATCTTTTTCGCTACCAAATCCAAATAAAAAAAAAGGCTTCTTTCGAAACACTTATATTGCTCTTATTTGAGACTTTAAAATCCATTATGCCTCTAAATTTTAGTAATTAAGTTGAATAATTCTAATATGTAAATTGTTAATTATTCCAATCAAAAGGCCTAAAATTTGAAAGCTTCCAATTTTCATTAGACAGGAATTTTATTTTTTTATATATTAATGATTCTGATAAATATTCTAATTTAAAACTTTATAGCTTTAAAGACAACTCAAATATCACTGAGTTAATGTTCATTGGTTGACTTAAGAGATTGAGATTCTTTGACATTAACTATTAAAGTTGCATCATCCAATCCCTTAAGTGATTAAATAGTACACCTTCTAAGATAACATACTTCTTACATGCGGCAAACTGTAAAAAGGTTATATATATATATATATATATATATATATTGAATTATGCTTTTTCTTTTTCTTTTTTTTAAATGGTCTGTCAAATATTCACAAATGGTCAAGATGTGGTGCTGTAGAAGGTGTATACTAGCATACAAATCTAAACATGAATTAGTTTGTGTAGAAGTGAAACCATGACTTTTCTTCACATACGTATAGAATTAGAATTGGTCCCAAAAGATAATTAAGAAGATAGACGCAAAGGACTAGAAGTTAGATATGCAATGAATTAAAATGGAGCAAAGGACTAGAAGTTAGATATGCAATGAATTAAAATGGACACATATTGTGGAAAATTCTCTCTTGCGTTGCATTTTCTAAGGAGTAATTGACCCGTCAATGGAAATATAATACTCTTTTTCCCTATAAATAGCTAGATATAGTTATAAGCAAATCAATAGAGTGTGCAAACATTCACAATCCCCTCAAAGTTCCCCTAAGTTTAATAAAAATGGCAAGGTCCTCTTTACTTGGCAAAAGCCCTTCTACACTTTCAATAATTCTATTCCTTGGGTTGCTTCTGGCTAGCCTAGACACAACAGGTATAACCATCTCTTTTCTTTCTTTTCTTTTCTTTTTATTTTGATATATTTGGCTTTGATTGGAGTTCGAACTCGAGATTGTACAGTCCTAGAGACGACTCCAATGCTACTAAGCTATGTTTAAATTTACTTACTAATTACTAGTTGTTGATTCTTAATACAGGTGCTCAAATTGGTGTTTGCTATGGAATGCTTGGTAACCTGCCACCACCAGCAGAAGTTGTAGGTCTCTACAACCAGAATGGCATCCGCAGAATGAGACTCTACGACCCAAATCAAAATGCTCTCCAAGCCATTGGAGGCTCTAATATAGAGCTCATACTTGGCCTTCCAAATGATAACCTTCAGAGGATTTCTTCCAATCAAGCTGAAGCAAATACTTGGGTGCAAAATAACATAAAAAGCCATGGAAATGTCAAATTTCGTTACATTGCAGTTGGAAATGAGATTCATCCCTCAAGTCCAGAAGCACCTTTTCTGGTCCCTGCCATGAGAAATATTAAAAATGCACTCAATTCTGCTGGTCTTGGAAATATTAAAGTTTCCACTGCTATTGATACTACAGGCCTTGCTGCAGACGCCTTCCCTCCTTCTAAAGGCTCTTTCAAGCAAGAATATCGACCAATTATTGATCCTGTGATCGAATTTCTAGTGAACAACCAATCCCCATTGCTCCTCAACTTGTATCCATACTTCAGTTATAGAGATGCTCGGGGACAAATTCCTCTTGATTATTCTCTTTTCACAGCTTCATCACCAGTAGTCTCTGATCCAGATGTTGGACGTAATTACCAAAACCTTTTTGATGCCATGCTTGATACTGTTTATGCCGCCTTGGAGAAGGCTCGTGGAGGTTCTCTGGAAATTGTGGTATCGGAAAGCGGATGGCCTACTGCTGGAGATTTTGGAACATCAGTTGAAAATGCAAGAACTTACAATAACAACTTGATTCAACATGTGAAAAAAGGGACTCCAAAGAAGCCAGGAAAACCCATAGAAACTTACATTTTCTCCATGTTTGATGAAAGTAACAAAAGCCCTGAGTTAGAGAAACACTGGGGACTCTTTTCTCCAGACAAAAATCCTAAATATCCAGTCAATTTCAATTAAAATAGTGCCTTCTAAGGGCAATCTTATGTATTACTAAATAACCCCTAATTTAAAAGATGGGGGCAAAGCAATAAAATTTCATAGTGTAGTTCTACAAATTCTCCATTTTTTGCAAGATTAATACTTCTAAAATTTAATATTTAAGCAATAGTTTTAAAGAAGATATTATTAATTATTAATAAAGTTTAATTTTGTGAGGTTGGAATTGTTTAAAAATCTCAATTTTTTTTTTTTAAATCTGGAGTCAAATCAATAATAAAAAATAAAATGACAAGTGTACTCTTTGTATTGAAGTGGACTTTTCAACTAAGATAATAAACTATGAAAAATTATATTTTGTTCGCGGGCTTATTGCCTAGTCAAGCATATTGACTCCAACTTTTTTTTCATATTGCATAGGTACTAATCTTGTTTGTGCCGGGTCAGTCTATCAAAAGGTGAAGCATTTTCAATGAGCATCGTCTCATTTTATAGAAATCAAATACTTAATCTCACTTAAAAAATAAAAATACCAAATCAATTATATCAAACTCCAATCGATAAATAGACTCTAACTTAAGTTTTGTAATAAGATAGTACTTATTATTATCATATTAGGCCAAATACATCAAAATGCCCTTCTACTACATAGACATTTACAATTAAGGTTTTTGTTTTTTTTTAAACTCAATTGAGACTAATAATTGCAGGGGTGTGCAAACTGTGGGTTCGGTTCAAAATCGAAATGAATCGATAAAACCGAAAATTGAAAATCAAGAATTTTTTAAACCGAACCAAATTGATCATTAAGAGACAATCGAACGGAGCCAAACTAATAAATATCGGTTCGGTTCGATTTTAAACCGATCAAACGGAATTTTGTAAGATTTCATATTTTCAACATTAAATTTTAATAATAAAAACATTAAAAAAAACTTAGAAATCAGAACTTAAAAATCTTAGGGTTTTCTTTATATATATATATATATTAGTAATTTCAGTTCGATTCGTTTTTTTTTTTTACTTTTTATGAAAATAATTGAACCGAACCGATTAATCAAAACTATCAAAATTTATTAATCAAATCAAACCGATTAAATTGAATTTACTCGATTCGGTTCAGTTTTTCAGTTCAGATCGAAATCTACTCATCCCTAAATAATTGTATACTACATAATTGAAAGTTTCACTCTTTTCTTTTCTTTCTTTTTTTTTAATTATCAATCTTAGAATACATAGATTTTTGAAAGAAAAAGTCTCATAATAAATAAATAATAATATTAATTAAATTCAAAATCTCTCTAATTTTTTATTAATAGATCGAATTTAATTTTACTCCAACATTAACTCAAGAGAAAGATTTACTTAAATCTTATATTTAGTACAAATTAATTATCTCAAATATTGTGAAATAATATTATAAATAAAATTATTCTAATTTGCTTAATTAAGCCTTCTTTTATGTATTCAATAACATAAAATCAGATATAACTAATTCATATTCAGATTGAAAATCGTATTCCAATAAAAACTTTATGATAAAAAAAGATTTTAGAATTGGAACTTCAACTTCAACTGAAAAGGATATCCTGCCAGTCAGGCCACCAAATTCATCTTAACTCTCAGTCTATCGAGCCCAACCCACCACGACTCCACTTGCGCAGACTCTGGGTTCTCCAGGCCCACTCTTAGCCTTGAGTATTTTCTGTGAGAATCGAGAATCCGAGACCCGGAACATTACGAGGCTCTGATACCACTTGAACTGAAAAGGATATCCTGTCCAGTCAGGGCACCAAATTCCTCTTAACTCTTAGTCAGCTGCCTTGAATCGAAAGGATATCTCTGATCAGCGCACCAAATTCATCTTAACTCTCAGTCTATCGAGCCCAACCCACCACGACTCCACTTGCGCAGACTCTGGGTTCTCCAGGCCCACTCTTAGCGCAGAGCTGTTTTTTACGCAGGAGCGAGAATCGAACCCGAGACCCCCGGAACGTTACGAGGCTCTGATACCACTCGATGGACTGAGAGTTAAGAGGAATTTGGTGCGCTGACTGGGCAGGATATCCTTTTCAGTTCAAGTGGTATCAGAGTCTCGTAACGTTCCAGGGGTCTCGGGTTCGATTCTCGCCCCTGTGTAAAAAACAGCTCTGTGCTAAGAGTGGGCCTAGAGAACCCAGAGTCTGCGCAAGTGGAGTCGTGGTGGGTTGGGCCCGATAGACTGAGAGTTAAGAGGAATTTGGTGCCCTGACTGGACAGGATATCCTTTTCAGTTCAAGTTGGGCCCGACAGACTAAGAGTTAAGAGGAATTTGGTGCGCTGACTGGGCAGGATATCCTTTTCATTTCAAGTGGTATTAGAGCCTCGTAACATTCCGGGGGTCTCAGGTTTGATTCTCGCCCCTGCGTAAAAAACAGCTCTGCGCTAAGAGTGGGCCTGGAGAACCCAGAGTCTGTGCAAGTGGAGTCGTGGTGGGTTGGGCCCGATAGACTGAGACTTAAAAGGAATTTGGTGCACTGACTGGGTAGGATATCCTTTTCAGTTCAAGTGGTATCAGAGCTTTGCTGTTGTCAAAGATGTCTTTGAATAGCTTCTGCTGTTCACACATATTGTCTAGACAGGCCAAAGTCATTTGATGGATTTCTCTGATGGTGATAGCATTCATTGCTCTTCTGGTAGCAGCAATGCTTCTGTGGAGTTCTGGTTACAATGCTTCTGGCAGGGAGGCAATGTAGGTATGCCTGAGGTTGACATCATTGTAACCATTAAGCAGGTAATAGCGTTGAGTCTTGCGCTGGTAATGCTTTTCAATGTCTGATCTTTTCAGAGAACAACAGCGCATATCAAAAAACTCTTGCCTAAACTGCTTGCTGTATAAGGATGCATCTCCAAGGAATTCAGCGAAGAGAGCATTGACAGCCTGTAAGATAGTTAAGTGGTAGAACTGGGCTTTCTGATATTCTCCAATAGAAGCAAACCAGTCTTGTAGTGTGCCAACAGTCCAAGAGATGAACTCTCTAAGGGTAGAGTGAGAGTCAGCACCTTTCCGAAGCATTTGGACGTCGAGCCAAACCTTGAATTCTACGAGGCAGTCTCTCCACTTTGATGGTGGAACATCATCTAATGTGAACCATGGGCCTGAGCTGGGCCTGGCCTGTTGTGGGGCTCCAAGAAGGCCAAAATCTAATATTGGTTCATCATCAGGGATCTCAACATGGGGATCTTGGGCTTGAGGAGGCCCTATAGGGCCCGTAGTGCCGCTGGTGGAGTCTGTAGTTGGCGAAGGACCTGTTTGAGAGGTCGTTGGCTATGGATCAGCCATGAGCAAGCTGGTGATATCCATCTGTTCGTCCTCGCTGTTGTCATCAGATGAATGGTCTGAAGAACTATCTTCTGGTTTAGAAGGTATGGACACCATGTGTTGTGGAGGAGGATCAGGATACATCTTGTCCTTACCTTTATCGACCTTCCTTTTGATAGGATGGGATTCTTCCGAAGAAGATGGGCTCTTTGGTTCGTATCTGGAAGGTGGAGTTGATCTGATTAAAGGAGATGGATGGTATATAGTTGGAGATGGCTCATATGAGTCGTTGAAAGGCCCGAAAGGAGAATAAGCAGGCTCAGGAGTGGGAAGGAAAGGGTTATGAGTCGTTTGTGTAAAGACACGGCTGAAAGGGCTGTAAGAGACAGGAGTCTCTGTTGGCTTATGCAGGTCTGCTTCAACTTGAGCCAATTATTTTTTCAGCCTTCTAATTTCCTGTTCCTTCTGGTTGAACTCTGTACCAAATCTCCGTTGTTGGATTGAAGCCTTTAAATCTCTATCAAGCTGGGTGATTTTACCTAATAACTCTTTGTGCATATTCTGAGCAAAGGCAGTGAAGGAATCAACCTTCTGTTCAATGTGCTGAGTCTTAGTAAGGACCTGGTTAATTTTGGAGTCAATCCGCTGCAGTGTTTTATTTTGGACAGCAGCGTTCTTCGTCTGCCAATTCAGAACTTCTTCAACTTGAGTGATAGGAGTTATTTGACCATCTGAGTCAAACTTGGTTGAGTGGATAAAAGGCCTTGTGGAGATTTTGGTTTGCTGGTTAGTGTGTTGGGCCAATTGAGGAAAATCTACCTCATATGAAGCAGGTGAGAACATCATACAGGGTTGCACCAAGGGGAATGCAGGTGGAATGGAAGGAAGTGGTTTAGGAGGAGGCAGGCTCTTTCCTTCCTTTCTGATGATCTCTAGGGCAAGCTCATAGATGGGAAGAGGTTTCTTTTGCTTGGTTTCCTCATGGATACCAATCCATGGGCTGTTATTTGGATAATCCCTTCTGAGAACTTGCTGCGGCCTGCACAAAGCTTTCTTTGTCTTCTTTGTAAGCTTCTTCCAGTTCTTATCAGACAGAGGATGGTCATATTCATTTTTCCAGTAATTATCACAATAATCACAATCCTCATCACATTCCCCAGTTCCTGGGAGATCCTAGGGAGAGTGACCGTCAATCTTCTTGGGATAGATGTAATGGTTGTCTGGGGTTACTGCTCCAATGGAAAAATCATCTTGCTCCTTTTCTAATAGCTGGACCATCATGGTTTGAAATACAAGCAGAGATCCTGTAGAATGCCGAGGTGGCTGAAATGCGGTCTGCACCGTCCCATCAGGGTTTCTTCTAAAAGAAGATTCAGTGATCTGGATTGGCTGAGAGGTTGAATGAAGCCTCTCGTAATTGGTTAACCAATCCTTGGGGATGAGCTGTTCAAGCTCACTCCTAGGCAGCTGTCGAGGTATTTGAACTATGGTCGGTGTGGTTTCAGTATCAGCCAGTACAAGTAGGGCATCGTTGGAGACGGATGGCTGGGAAAGATCTACAGTGTGGTCTTGCAATCTGTAGATAATTTGATGATGTAAAGTGGCCATCATTGAAGAGGTCACTTGGGCAGCTCCAGTGAGTTGAACTTGAACCTTAAGAGCAGTGCTAAGATGTGGATCTCTTAGCGAGAGATTGTAGTTTGGGAAGAACGTCAACACTATACTCCCAGCATGCAAGGTGGTGAGGCAGGTTCCTATAACCGCATGTTCATACTGCAAGAACCGAGTATCAAAGAGAGATACTCTAGCCGTGACTGGAAGTCCTCGTGTTCCATGTAGGCTGAGGATAAGTCTGACAGCTCCAAAGTGAAGATGAGAAAATCCTTCTTGTCGTCACCTAGGGATCAACTGAGGTGGGATTTCCAGGGTGACATACTGTTCAGCTGTTGAGCTCTATAGAGAGCACTGATCCATTATGGAAGCTTGACCATATTCTTTAGACAGAGATCTCCTAGAAGAGATGAGAGATCTAATAGATCAGGTTAAGGATCCAGATCTTCGGTAGATATTGTAAGGACTTAGAAGAGGTAAGAGAGATTCTCCGACCTGTACATCTTCAGGGAGAGTAGATATCTCTATGAGGTTATCTATTCGAGAAGACAGAGTTCTTCGTAAAGGTGAAGAGAAAGAGAGAGAGGAGGTGAGATTTACAATTTCGGAGGGTGAGGGAAACTGTAGAGTAGTTTCAGAAACAGGGTTAGGTGTTTGACAAGCCATGCTTGGTACATGGCTTTGTGTCTAGAGGTCGCTCTACCTTCCAGGAAGGATTCAAGCAGTTACTAGTTTCTAGCCTATATACTAATAGATGAAGAAGATGGTAGAAAATAGTAGTATATGGTTAAGAGAAATACGAATGGTTAAGTATTCTCCCCTACTCACCAATGAAGTATGTATAATACAAACATAATCAGGCTCTGATACCAAGATATGCCGGGAGCCCTTACCATACGTATAATGTACTCATGCTATGCCTCTTCCCTCTCCATAGGTACTCTCTGGCTGTGCTCTTTTGTATATCATACGCATGATAACAGGACCGTCGCACCCTAACATCAAAACAAAGATATTTCTGATACACAGGATCCTCTAACGACGCAAGTGTAGAGCATACGTATCTCTAATTATAAGAGTATGATACACATTCAAAGGTTTTCGAGGAGAAAGAGAGAAGTTCAGAAAGCCATGTGAGAAAGAAATCTCAAAATATTATTTCAGAGTAGGCTGAAGTCTGATTATAACTGAAAAGAGCAACTCCTTATATAGACTTGGAGGCTCTTAAGATTACAGGCAACCGGTTGGAAACTGGCTACCGACACTCTTAAAATAAATAAAGCAAAAGTTAAACAAGGACACTTTATTACATTATTGACCGACAGACTTTTATGGAGTGGTGGACAGGTTAAGAGTATCAAAATCAGAGTCGTCAGAATCGATGCCAAAGAAGTCCTTTGGCCACTGTCGGTGCATAAGTGATGGTGGGTCAGCGCTCTGGATAGCATCCTGTGACTCAGTGTCTATTGGATCCTGAGAATCTTGCCACATGGGATGGGTCCAATCAATAGGCTCGTCAGTGAGAGACCGGATGGAGCCAAGTGATGTGCAATTCACATAGGGAGGCACCAGGCAATGATAGCTATTAATTTCACAGAGATATTCAGCTAGCTGTTTCATCAGGGGCCCCAAGGCGTCCTTTTCAATAATTGATCCCACGTAAGTCCTCCACTCATACTCAGTATTCTGGGTCCAGAGAAGTCCATCGGGCCTTCTAGAGAAAGGCCTGTGCATGATGAACATAGTTCTGATGTTAGGCTAAGTGCTGATGGGCCTTTCTTCAATTCCATGTGTGTCGATAATGCTCTTCAGACTGTATCGCCATGCTGAAATGGGCATGAACCATTCCAGAAAATGGGACAGGAGAGTCCTGTTGGTGTGGCACATGACATACTGGTACAGGGCCATGAGTGGGAATTATATCCTTGTGGAATAGAGGGTAACCATACACCAAAGGAGCCATAGTTCTTCCAGAATAAGTTTTCTGTCAGGATGGATACTGAAACAGGTGAGGAAAGGGTTGTCAGGGATGAAGATAGAAGAGGATGGGAGCAACCCTCTGAAAGTGTTTTTGGCACTCAGATAGTGAAATAGATGATCCCTTGCAAACTTGGCCATTTTTGTGATAGGCTGGTTAGGTGAGCAGCCTGGGGGAAAACTATCTAAAGTTGGAACCAGGAAATTGTGCATTGGGGAAGGAGTTTATGGAGAGGACGAAGATGAAGCCCTAAGGATCAAAGGGAGTATAGAGAAAGATTGGATGAGATGGAGATTATTGGGCCTGGATAGAAGATCAGGAACCAAGTTATGTTTCCCTTTGATGTGCTGAACTGTGAATTTATACTTGGCGAACCAGTCCTTTAGCCTCAGTAATTGTGGTTTTGGAAGAGACTTATTTTTGAAGTCTAGAACCTTTGGGAAGGATGAGCTGTCCATAACCACAGTAAAATGGTGGCCAATGAGATGGAATTCGAATCTTTTTATCCCATTCTTGACAGCTAATATCTCTTTGTAGACCAAATGATAATGTTTCTGAGGCTCTGGAAATTCTCCACTAGTATGTCCGCAGATATGCTTTTCCCTTTGTATCTCTTCGATGAGGACTGCACCCCAGTGGGTGTCGCTTGCATCAGTCTGGAGGACTCGGTGCCCGATGCTGGGAATCTTTAGAGGTGGCAGATTCAGAGCCACTTCTTTTAATGCTTTTACTGCACAGGTCTGTTCCTCTTTTCAAGGTGGGGCGTTCTTCTTAAGCATCTTTGACAGCTGGCAGGTGTGGGTAGCTACATGCGGGATAAACTTTCTTATGTAATTGATAATACCAAGGAACTGCTATATTTGTTTTACTGACAAGTTCTTATCAGGGAACTTCAGTAATTCTTCTGCAATGTGGGGTCCCGGTTGGTATTTTCCATTTTTGAACTTCATTCTAAGGAAGTTGATATCAGTTTGGGCCAATGAGCTTTTCTTTTCTGAAAGATAATTCCATAGGAATCCACTAGCTGTTGAAAAGTGAAGAGAAGTGTCCTATGGGCCGTAACATCTTTGGAGAAAAGAAGGATATCGTCTATGTAGATTAGAGCACTATGAAGTATGGGCTCGAATATCCTTGTCATGGCCTTTTGGAAAACTGATGGGGCCGTCTTGAGGCCGAAAGGAAGGACCGTCCATTGATATTGGGCCGTGGGAATGCAGAAAGCAGTTTTGGGCCTATCAGAGGGGTTAATACCCAGTTGCCAAAATCCAGCTTTGAGATCAAACTTGGAGAAGACATGGGCCTCGTGGAGTTGAGTGAACAAAGCTTCTGGTTTTGGTAATGGGAACTTGTCATCATGAAGGAAATGATTGAGGGGCTTATAATCAATGACAAGTCGTTTCTTTCTCCTTAGTCGTTCAGATCTCTTCTCAACATAAAAAGCCTGGCAAGCCCACTAAGAGGAAGTGGGTTCTATGAGACCTTGCTGGAGGAGTTGCTTGAATTCTTCTTGGGCTAAAGCCAAGTTTGTAGGATTCATACCCGGGTGTGATGCTTTCGTCGGGTTGATATCTTCATTAAGTTTGAACGGAAGATGGACAAAGAAATCCGGATTCTGCCACAGGGGGTGGCGATGATGAAAATGTGCATGGGAATCATCACAGGACCTTAAGAGGAGCTTTTTATGTTATTGGAACTCAGCTGAGGCATCAGCTAAAGAATATAGCCGAGGGACAGAAGTGAATGGCTAGAAGTTCCTCTTATATTTTAATCCTGTAGGTAGGATCTTTAAATGCTTCGCTTGTTGATATAGGTCAAAACCTATGAGCAAATCCTTGTCAGGAAGATCCGACCTGATGAATCTTGTCCACAAGATGCAGGTAGGGAAAAACTGAATCCCAATGGGATGTTTGGTAATGAGGCTAGTCTTGAAAATATTCCCATCTGCTGCTTTGAAGTATTCTTCATGGGGGACTCTCTGAAGGTAAAATGGCTGGGTTCATCATACTTTTGTGAGCCCCGGTATCCAAGAAACCAATGACACTAATGGGCCGCTCATATTTGCTGGGAAGAATATGGAGCGGGACTAGAGGAATTGAAATAGTGTCTGGACCATAAGTTAGTTGGGAGGATTGGATATGTTGGGCTAGGTAAGACGGGTAATGGGCTTCAGTGTCTGTGCTTGATTCTCCTGATGAGAAAGAGTGGTCTTGTTCTGAACCAGTGTCTGCTCCAAGGGCAAAGACTGTATCTTCATCTGGTTCTTCTTGCTCAGAGAAAAGGGATTCGACATCATCAATTTCTAGAGAGACATGAGATGCTTGTTGAATGTGTTGCAGAAGCTTAACTGCCTTATTAGGATTCTTAGGGCAGTTCTTAGTAGTGACCACGATTTCCACATATGTAGCAACGATCAGACTTCTGTGTACCCATTCTTTTCCTTCGAAAAATATCTGACTGGCCTTCTCCCCTTCTTCTGCTTATCGGGGGGTTTGAATCTAGAGGAGTATTTCTTATAGTGTCTCTTTTTCTTTGGTCTGCATTCATAATTCTTCTCCTTGCATTTAATAGCAAGGTGAGACTTTTGACCTTCAAGTCTTGGAACCAAATAGAGTCAAATATATACTTATTTATTCATTTTAAATTCTATTTCTCGCCTTATACCAGTGATAATGACTCATATCTGATTTATTATTATTATTTTTTTATTATTATTTTTGAGAAAGACCCATAACTGATTTAGGTCTTGGCTTAAAATGCCGATTACATAGATTTTTCAAACCCGTACAGAACATGTCGATTAGTATTATGTAATATAATATTATTACTCCATATCGAACCCGTGATAGGTGCAAAGTACCATGAGACTACCGTAATCATCGGCTGATACGAGTGGACAGATGTCAGCATTTTGTGTGAATACTAATGTTTACAACATTCAATGGTACAATCTATCATCATTAGTAATTTAGCGCATTGATATCATATTCTTTATTTCAACCTCCCTAAATAGAATTCGAGTTTTGATCAACGTCGGTATAAATGGATTTAGAAATTTGTATATTATTTTTTATTTTATATTTTAATCTGCATATATATAAAATAATTTAATATAAGAAATTTAGATTGAATTTTAATATAATTATTTTTTTAATATACATTATTTGTTATTATTTTTATTATATATACTCATAATTTAATATATTTTTTATATAATTTTTTATTAACTTTTTATATATTATATAATATTATTATAATATTATAAATATTATATTTAATTATTTTAATTAAAATTTTAATTTTAATTAATATATAGATAAAAAATATTTATTAAATAAAAATTATTATATTTTTATTGGATTATATTTTATAAAGTTATGTGTTATATATAATAATAACAATGTAATTATAAACTTAAATGTAATATAATAAAAAATATAATAATAAGTTTTAAAAATATAAATGGAAATGAAGTTATTTAAAAATTAACATAAATTAATAGAATATATAATTAAATTTATTCAAATAATTTATTTAATTAAATTTATTTAAATGTTATTATTTACTTTTTTTAAAAAACATAAGTTTGATTTGTCTATATTATATTTTTTATAATTTAAAATAATATAATTTGTATCATGAGGTTGCATAACTATATTAATGTGAAAGAAATTTATTTAAAAAAAATAGAAAATAGGATAATTTTTAGAATTTATTTTGCAATTTAGTGCATCATCATTATAAAATTTTTATTTTCATTATATTGATATTTTGAAATTTTGTATTGCCATATCGTTAATACAAATAATTTTAAAGCCTATTTAATATATTTAATAAGAATTTTTATTTTTTAAAATTATAGATTATATTATATTA
This sequence comes from Hevea brasiliensis, assembly GCF_030052815.1. Taxonomy (NCBI): domain Eukaryota; kingdom Viridiplantae; phylum Streptophyta; class Magnoliopsida; order Malpighiales; family Euphorbiaceae; genus Hevea; species Hevea brasiliensis. The sequence goes on from NC_079497.1 coordinate 102,237,459, forward strand.
TATATGTTATAAATAAATTATAGATTAAAATATAGATATAAATTTAATAATGCATGTTTAATTAATTCATATTAATTATATAATTAATACTCTTAAGTAGTTAATTTTTTTCTTTTATTCTTTTTTTTATCTTCTTCTCATTTTTATTATTTTAAAAATCTAAAATACAACAACTTAAAATTAATATTGAAAGGAGCATATCTTTTCACATAAATATATATAAAAATATAATTAGGATTTCTTATAATCTTATAGTCAAAATCAACAATATAATTAAGATTGACTAATAAATTAAAAATAAAAAAATATGTTCATGAACATGAGAATATTAACAAGTTAAAAGTAATCTATACTTAAACTAAATAGGCCTAAGAAAATTAAAATCTTATACAATCACATGTAAAATAAACTTTTTATTTAAAAAATATATTAATCATCTTAAATATTATAGGATGTATATATCAATATTAAATATAAAAAATAGAAAACTCAATATTTCTTAACGTATATAAATATTATTAAATTTGAAAGGATATTAGTTTCATTTGATATTGCCAATAATAATAAAATTCTAGTAATCACATTCACGTGTAATTACCCTCCTAAGAATGATACCTGTGACACACAAAAGCTCCAAAAAAAATTAAAAACTTATAAATAAATTTTCCACATTGAAAAAAAAAACACATAAAAATGTAGTGAAGAAAAAAAAAATCACATTATAAGTCTAATATGATACGTTTTACTCTTGAGAAGACAATTATGTTATTGCACGTTAGGTTAGCTAGTGATGTCCCAAAATATGTCCAAGAGGGGAGTGAATTGAACTTTAAAAACAATTTTTCGATTCTTGCTCAAAACCTTTAAAAAATTACAGCTTGGTTCAACATAATTTTCTACTGTGAAATATGTGCAATACTGCTCAATTGATAAGTTAATACAAAGTTAGCTCATAAGTATTCAGTATACTGATTTAACAGGATATATTGGTATTCAGTAAGAATTTCAGTAATCTGAATAAAATAACAACACAGCAAACAGAGCAGTAAATAGAATATATTAGTTGACAGCAGATATAACAGTAAACAAATTATATCAGATATCAGCAGATTTAACAGTAAACCAATTATCTCAGTTTACAGCAGAGTTAACAGTAAACAGTATCAATTTTCATCTCAGCAAAAACACTTCAATCAAAAAGTTAAAATGCATAAATGTAAAGAGTAAGGGTTGAGAAAATTGAACACTGAATTTTTCTAGTGGTTCGGCTCAACTAGCCTACATCCACTATCTCAAAGATCCCATTTTGAGTCTTCACTCTACTAATCTTCTCTTTTAAAGGCAAGAGACAAAAACCCTTTACAAATCTTCTCACCAAAGCTTTTACAAGTAGTTTCACACTTCTTCTAAGTGTTATCCCAAACACTTTTCACAATCAAGCTTCAATAAGTGCTTGAATGACCTCTCATAAATGATAAGAAAGTGTTTGAAACTCAATCTCACTCAATACAACAGAATCTATAAAGAAGAGATGAGTAGGTAAGCCAATGATGAGCAATAAAAACAATTTGAACACTTTGAATAAAAGCCTTAATGATCTTAAAAGGTTAGAAACAGTAGAGAGACTTTCATTAAGTACAAAATGGCCAAGAGTCAGTGTATTTATAGCTTTGGATCATTTATGACCGTTTGAGAACTCATTTGAATGTTACAATTTCAAATTTTGAGAAAATAGTCGTTATTTTGTCTTTTTCTATGATGTTGTGCAGAGTTGAGACAGTTAGCATACTAGAAAAAGTAGCAAACCCCCTAGAGCATATCATTTAATAAGTATCTTGTACGTGTTTTTATTAATAAAAGGCATTTTCACTTTTCCGTTTACATAATATATTCCAAGGAGTTGCTCACTTATAGTTTATTATAATTCCAATAATGGATATACTAGAGGATGATCAATAGAATTATAAGAATTCAATCACCCACTAGAAATCCATCCAACTAGGATTTCCGTTTTCTACTTTGGAAGTGTAGGATTCGCTACGTTAGTGGGAGGGCCAATTTGATTAAAAGACCATAATAATTTTGGTTAACTACATGATATATTTACTAATTAATCTGGTTATTTTCTGTAGTTAATTTTCTGATAATAATGAGCACAGAACAACCACCACCATCCAATATCCTTGCAAGCATACTTGACCGCAATAGGTTGACAGGACCTAATCTGTCTGATTGGCTAAGAAATTTAAAACTTGTCCTAAACCTTGAACATATAGGATATGTTCTAGACTCAAATGTTCCTGGTCCCTTACCTCCAGAGGCCACTCAAGAGGAACATGAAACTTTGGACAAGTGGAAGGAGCATGATATGAGAGCTAAGTGTTACATGCTTGCTTCCATGAGTAATGAGTTACAGAAGCAGCATGAGAACATGCAGAGTGCGAGTGAGATCATCCTTCACCTACAAGAGTTGTATGGTGAGCACAGCAAGAATGTTAGGTATGAGATATCTTGGCAGCTATTCCGCATGAGGATGTCTGAGAGACAGAATGTTGGGGATCATGTCCACAAGATGATTCGGCTAATTGAGCAGCTGGAACATCTTGACTTCAACATGGATTTCCAACTATAGACGGATTTGATCCTTTAGTCCTTTCCTGAGTCTTTTGGGAATTTTGTGACAAATTTCCATATGACTAAACAGGAATGCACATTGGCTAGTTTACTCAACATGCTAGTTTTTGCCCAAAAGAATATGCCAGGCAATAAAGGAAAAGAGGTAGCTTTGATTACATCTTCTTCTACTGGAAAGTCCAACAAGAAGAAGGGCAATAAGAAAAAGAAATCTCAGATTCCTGGTCCTTCCAAGAAAATAGCTAAACAGAAAGGAAAGACTAAAGCTGATGAAGGGAAAGGAAAGTGTTTCCACTGCTAGAAGGATGGGCAATGGAAAAGGAACTGCCCAGAGTATCTTGCTTCTCTAAAGGACAAAAATGATAGACTTTCGGAAGATATGTCCATATCTTGTTATTTAGATTCTGATGATACTCATAGTTCATCTACAGCTTGGGTTTTAGATACTGGTGCCAGTTCTCACATTTCTTATGATATGCAGGAACTAACAAATAGTAGCAGCTTGCGTTCTCGAGATGTTAGAGTCCGGATTGGCAATGGCTCAACTGTTGAAGCTTTAGCCATAGGATCTAAATCTTTTTATATGTTTGGATATGTTTTGTGTTTGGATAATATTTTATATGTACCTGATGCTTTTAAGAACATCATTTCTATATCTAGTTTGACTAGAAATGGTTATGAATTTTAGTTCACAGATGATGTTTACAATATTTATTTTAGAAATAAATATGTTGGTTCAGGTTGTATGAATGATGGTCTTTATTATTTAGATAATAATGAAAAACACAAAATGAATGCAAATGATCTAAATGAATGCAATGCGAAGGTGAAAATCAACTCAAGTTCAAAATATATTTGGCATTTAAGGTTATATCATGTTGCAGAAAATAGGATTGCAAAACTGGAGAAAATGGGGATTCTTTCCTTATTGGGCTCTGAGCCTACTCCAACTTGTGAATCTTGCCTTCAGGGCAAAATGACTAGATCACCCTTTATTGGACAAGGGCTAAGGACTGAAAATATTTTGGAGCTAATGCATAGTGATGTATGTGGTCCATTTAAGGAAATGGCTAGAGGTGGTTTTCATTACTTTATTACCTTTACTGATGATAAATCAAAGTTTGGGTATTTGTATTTGATGAAATACAAACATGAATCCTTTAAAAAGTTCAAAGAATTTAAATCTAAAGTAGAAAATCAAACAGGAAAGAGTATTAAAGCTCTTCGATCAGATCGTAGAGGTGAATATTTGAGTACTGAATTTGATGAATACTTGAGAGAGCACGGCATTGTTTCCCAGCTAACTCCTCTAGGAACACCACGGTTGAATGGTGTATCTGAAAGGAGAAATCGTACCCTATTGGATATGGTACATAGTATGATGAGCTATACTGATATGCCAATCTCCTTTTGGGGATTTGCATTAGAATCAACTTTGTATATTCTGAATAGGATTCCATCAAAATCAATTTCTTTCACACCTTATGAGATATGGCATGGAACAAAATCAAGTCTTAAGCATGTTAAGATTTGGGGTTGTCCAGTTTATATTAAAAAGCTGAACACTGATAAATTGGAAACCAGATCAGAAAAGGGTCGATTTGTTAGATATCCAAAATATAGTTTTGGATATTATTTTTATTTGCCTACTTCACAAAAGATTGTTGTAAGTAGAGATGCCACATTTCTTGAACAACAGTTTGTTCAAAAAGGAGGCAAAGGAAGGCAAATAGAGTTAGAATTAGAGAATTCTGACCAACCAACAGATCAGATGGATATAAATCCATCTAGTCAACCTATACCCATTGATGAAACATCTATACCTATTCCTCGTAGAACAACCAGGGTATCTCACCCACCAGTGAGATATGGTTTCCTTCATGAAGAAGAACAAGAGTTGTCTACTCATGAAGAAGTAGATCATGGAGATGATCCACCTACCTATGAAGAAGCTATATCAGATATAGACTCTTTAAAATGGATTGATACTATGAAATCTGAAATTGATTCCATATATAAGAATCAAGTTTGGGATCTTGTTGAGCCATCTGAAGGTATTGTACCTATAGGGAACAAATGGGGTTTTAAGAAGAAAATTGGTTCTGATAGAAAGGTAGAGACCTGTAAGGCAAGGATAGTAGCGAAAGGGTTTCGCCAAAGGCAAGGAATTGACTATGAGGAGACTTTCTCGCCTGTTGCCATGCTTAAATCAATTAGGATTCTATTAGCAATAGTTGCATACTATGATTATGAGATTTGACAGATGGATGTCAAAACAGCTTTTCTCAATGGATACATTGAAGAAAACATTTTTATGGAACAACCTAGGGGTTTTGAATCCCAATATGGTTCCAAGGTATGCAAGCTAAAGCGATCCATTTATGGGTTGAAGCAAGCTTCAAGGAGTTAGAACATCCGTTTCGATGAAGCCATTAAGTCATTTGGTTTTATCAAAAATGAGGATGAGCCATGTGTATATAAGAAGGTTAGTCACAGTGCTATCACTTTTCTTGTCTTATATGTGGATGACATACTGTTGATGGGTAATGATACAGGTATGTTGACAACTGTAAAGGTATGGTTATCAAATACATTCTCCATGAGAGACTAAGGGAAGGCAACCTATATTCTTGGGATTCGCATCTATAAAGATATAGCGAAAAGAATAATTGGTTTATCCCAAAGTCTCTACTTGGAAAAGGTGTTAAAGAGGTTTAACATGCTTGATTCCAAGAGAGGATTATTGCCGGTGAGATATGGTATCCACCTTTCTAAAGAGATATCTCCAAAGATACCTGAAGAAAGAGATAAAATGGACAGGATTCCATATGCTTCGGCTTTTGGAAGTTTAATGTATGCAATATTGTGTACTAGGTTGGATATCGCATATGCTGTTATTTTGACTAGCAGGTATCAATCCAATCCAGGTTTGGAACACTGGATAACTGTCAAGAATATTCTTAAGTATTTGATAAGAACTAAGGATTTATTCTTGATATATGGAGGTAGAGACTTATAATTGGATGGTTATACCTCGGGTATGTGTTCATTTGTAATGGAGGTGCAGTCAGTTGGAAGAGTTCCAAACAGAGTACGACTGCAGATTCCACTACCGAGGCTGAGTATATTGCTGCATCAGATGCTGCAAAGGAAGCTGTTTGGATAAAGAAGTTCATGACAGAACTTGCAGTAGTTCCTTCCATTGAATCAGCAGTTCCACTGCACTGTGACAACAATGGAGTAATCATACAGGCTAAGGAACCTCGGTCTCACCAAAAATCCAAACACATAGAAAGGCGCTACCACATTATCAGAGAAATAGTTGGACGAGGAGATGTAGCCTTGCAGAAAATAGCATCACCTGAAAATCTAGCTGATCCATTCCCTAAGCCTATGTCACAGACTTAGCTAGACCGACATCTTGAGAAGATGAGTCTAAGATATTGTAATAAATGGCTCTAGTGCTAGTGGGAGATTGTTAGTAGTATGCCCTAGAGTATATCATTTAGTATGTATCTTGTACATATTTTTATTAATAAAAGGCATTTCTACTTTTCCGTTTACATAATATATTTATGTGTAATAGAAAAGATCCATTGATATTTTGTTAGAAATTCTATTCTTAAGTTGTTAAGAATATGAGTGAGAGTATTTCTAGTACAAAGTATCATAAATAGGTTCACAATCGAGGATACTTCACAATAAGGACATGACTTATCCAGAAAGATTGTATTCATGTTTGTTCCCAAGTTATTTATATGAGATATAAATAAGATGGAATGGTGAGTCTCATGCCATATGAAAAACATGATAGGCACTTATACATGATAAGTAGGTCGAACTAGTGACACTTATGACAAGCACATAGAGTTTACTCTTATCAATGTATTGTCATAAATCATATCAGTGCATATAATCTTTAGACCTGAGATAGCACAGTTATCTCGTATATAGGTGGTTTGAGTTTGATAATGCTTTCATACTTGTACTGTGTATGGGTATATGGGCATGTGTTGGCTCCTACTAGTTATTTATGGAGGTAGGTGTTGATCAAGATGGAATCTGTTCCTCTAAGTAAATAGGGATAAAATTCTATGTTCATTTAATTGTTCTTGATGTTTCAAGTTCCTGGCCAGGACAGATAGATTTAATCAGAAAAGAGTTTCTGATGAGAAAATCTTTTAATCAAGAACTGGAATTAAAAGAGAACATAATATTCATAGCAAATGGGGTTTAACATAAACTATGACTCCAGCTTGAGTTAGGATTTTATAACAGAGAGATTCTAGTACATGGTAACATATGATTATAGGTTCATTTAAGGTAAACCTTATTACTGATTGGGTGGCCATGGCATGCTATGCTAGGTGTTAACCATGGTCTATGAGTTACATAAAATGATTTAGAGAAATCATTTATGGTAATAAAGAGTTCTGATGATGTTAAGAGTTGATATCATGTCTCATTGCCAATTAGTGATGAGCCTAGTAAGTCACACACATATACAAGTAATCACCAAATTAAATATAATTTAATTAATTAATTAAAGAGTTTAATTGATTAATTAAATAGGTTTGGTTTGTAATTAGATTGCAAAGTCCCTAGCATGACTTGAAATCAAATCTAGATTATTGGATATATAGTATAAGTTAAATTTATATTTAAAGTGTTTTAATATGAATTTAATTAATGAGAAATTAATTAATAAATATTAATCAATTAATTTATATTTGATATAAATTGATTAGAAGAAGAGAAATAATTATTTTGGGTTGAGAACTCAAAATTAAGACATAGGGGCATTTTGGTCATTTCACAGGGTGACATGTGGCACCATGAGATGGTGACACATGGCATTACACATAAACTTGTCAAATGTCTTTTAATCATGTAAGATGATTAAAATTAAGATTAAATATAGGTTTGACACTTGGCACAATGTGATTGGGTCAATTAAACCTAGAACCAATCAAAAGGTGACATGTGACAAGGGTTTTAAGTGATGACCTAACTATATAAGTGTTGTTGTGAAAGAACAAACAACATAAGCTACTGCCTCCTCTTTGTGCCGCCACCCAAAGGCTCCTCTCCCTTCTCTTCTTCTTCATCTCTCATCTATTCCAAGAGATTAGCAAACAATCTCTTGAATTAAAAATACAAGAAATTGTTTCTAGTGTTCTGTTTACATCTATAATATCTTAAAAGGCAAAACTTAATTTTCTAATTCATAGAAAAAGCTTTAGAAGCTATTCAAGGGCTGCCATAGGTGATCTTGGTGTGGACAAGCTAGAGGGACAACATCTGGTGTCCTAAAGACACATTCCAAAGGTACAAATACGTGCAGTGCATCAAGAGGTTAGTGTATTTATTTTTTATCTAATCTAGGGTTCTAAAAATTAATCTGATTAATTCTAAAATCTTAAATGGCAAATATAGATCCAAAAACATATTAAAAGAGTTTTAATATGTTGTTTATCATTGAAATCAAATAGATAAAAATAAATCTTGCATGATGCATGTGACCCTAGGTGAAAATTTTTGAGTTCAATGAAATAAACTTGTGTTTTTCATGCTTCCGCTCCTTCAGTATGATTCAAAATTACCCTAATGTTATTTAAGAAAAGTTTAAAGATATAAACAGAGTAAGATGAAAGTAAGTACGTCCCTTTTGTCTTAAATTAGGGTAACCGTTGTAACACCCCTATGTTCGGTAGTGCGTTCTACTGTTCCTGTGACAGTGTTGTCCGGACAGCTAGGATGCCTAGAACTACACTTCGATATGAGTGAGGAGACATGAAATAATGAAATACAAGAAAAGCAAAGAAAAAATAATAGCAAAGAAATGTAACCAAGTTAAGCAAGCCGAGAACCTTAGCGATGGGTGACCGCACCGGGAAGTCACGGCGTGGACCGTTGACTAGCCCTGGACCACGGGGAACCCTGGAAAATATTTTTTGGACTTAGATAAATGTCTATTGAAGTATAAATGCCATTAGAAATATCAAAGAAAAATTAATTAATTAGTACAAAGAAAAGTGAGAAATCGAAAAAAGGACAAAAATCGGTGTTACCGAAAAATCAGGAGTACAACCCGAATAGGGGCATTTTGGTCAATTGACACTCCGAGTTAACTTTTGACCTAAATGTCCTTTAAAAATAAATAGTATTAAATTTTGAAAATGCCATGAAAAATGAAATCTCATGTGCAGTATAATTAAAAACATAAAGGGATATAATATGGGATAATGGAAAGTTTAATTATAATAATTAAAAAAAAAAAAACCTAAGTTAGTGGAGCACTATGGAGGGGTATATAAACTCTTTAAGTGAACAAGTGCACGTCCATTTCATCTTCTTCTCCCTTAATTTTCTTCTTGGCCGAATGAAACCACCTCCCAAATTCCACCATTGATGTCCCATGTTCAAGCTCCACCCATCCACTTCCAAGCCAATTTCTTCCTAAGTTCCTTCATCAAAGTTAGTTTACACACCTTGGGTAGTAGATAGGCAACAAGAAAACCAAGTTTTGGAGAGGTTTTGAAGAATTTCCAAAGTGGTAAGTTTGTGTTTTTGGGTTATTGCTTCATTAAACTTAGTAAGAATGTTATGGGTACTTAAATGATGAAGAAATTTTGAGGTTTTGGTGAGTTATTATTATGTACTAATTTTGGCAGCCATGGAAGCACCTTGAAGGCAGTTTATTTGTGCTTGTAAATGGTGAATTAAATGATTGATTAAATGTATATTGTGTAGGAAATTGTTTGGGTGATGTATACTTAGTATATGTAAATGTGAAATGAAATTTAAAGCTTGAAAATTAATAGAATGTAAATGTACCATTGTGGCAGTTTATTAACTCTTGAAGAATGCTGGAATTCATGCTTGGTTTATGGAATAATGATGTTAAAATGTGTTGGTTGTTATGGCAGTTTGAGTGCATGTATGATGGTGTGAAGTTAGACATGTAAATGAGCATGAATTGGTGATTGAATTATTGTAAATTGAGTTGGACACATTCTGTACTTGTTGGTGCACATTGAATGTAATTGTAAACTGCCAAAATGACCTATAATATGTTTTGAATTATGTTTAGGTTATGGTATAACCAGAATTGGCTTGAATATTGAGTTTCGTAAGTATTAGGAGTAATCCTTGATATGTATGGAAGAAATGCAATAAGGCTGTTTGAGTTTTAGGCCTATAACTTTAAGTGTGTGGCTCCAATTGGTATGAGACCAATTTGAGGTGAAACTAGGCACAAAATGTGCCAACTTTCATGAAGGAAGCTTACCAAAATTCTGCTTGCAAGGTATCTTGAAAAATAACCAAATCCGGATTAAGTGCAAATAAGGCCTAAAAACTGACCATTTGGGCAGTAGTTAGTGTTTAGGCCATTACTCACTCAAAACAGGTCTAATTGACCTGAAATTTTGACCATGAATAGTTAAGACCCATATCTACAAGTCTTATGAAGACACCAGAGCCCAGAAATGACCATAAGCAAGTCAAACAGCTTGCACAAGTTCGGATCCAAAAACTGGCCGAACCAAAATTGACCTAAAATGGCCTAAAGTGACTAATTTTGATGCATTTTGACCAGCAATAGTAAAATGACCATTACTTGGTCTACATAACTCAGAATGACCTGAAATTTTGCCCCGCGTGCAATAAGACATAGATCTACAAGTTTGTAGTTTTGACCAAAACTCGAAAACCGAGGGAACTAGGTCGTCCTGCTAGGTCAAACTAGTATCCTGGAATCCAGCAAATTGCAAGAAAATGCAAAATACATGGAAATGAGTTTGGTAACGTGTACCAACCCTAAAAGACTATCGAATGTGACATATTAGTAACATTAAAACCTAATTTACCTAGAATGCATCGAGGGTCGATATATTAGGTTGACTAAGCAAATAATAGAATTCAGTGAATTAATTATCAAGCATTATCGTTAGAGACAGTTTAAATGAGTACTGAAACACTTCAAATTGTGTTTCTCAGTTAGCAAAGACTCAGGAAAAGGGAAGGAAACACTGAGTCAAGACCAGGAGACAGTTATCAGAGGTTTGTGTACAACAATTATTTCTTTTGAATTTTTCAATTGAAATAAATTATGACTATTTGTATATTATTGTTTTTAATTATGGAAATGTGTTTGAATGGATACTTATTGCTTGAAAAGCATTGTAAATGGTTTGAAACTGTGAAAAAAATTATTTAGTGTGATTTGTGAAAATTGAAGTTACTTATGAATTGTGTTGCCATTTTGTGAATGAAATTATGACTTTGGAAATTTATTGAATTCTCACGAATCATTTGAATAAAATGTTTGGAATTGATTTTGTGTTCACACTTAGCATGACAGTATCGTATCCTTCCTTCTCCATTTATGGGGTTGTGATCGTTTATTTTCCTTCTCCATTTATGGAGTCGTGATCGTTTATTTTTCTCCCTCTCTAGTTTACCAGTTGAGGTGATCGGATGAGTACTCATTATATAGCTACCTTCCTTCCTCATTGATTTATATTAGTGGGGTCATGATTGCTTTGTCGTGGTGTACAACGCAGCATTGATCGGAAATTTGTGTCATGGTTTAAGTTGTGAATGAATTGGCAACACTGTGTTCTTAAATTATTCGACTAAATTGTGTTATTATGAGCTTTGATAAGTAGTGAAATGGAGTTTAAATTCTTATTGACATTCACTGTCTTTTGAATTTAACTATGTTTTGATCACTGAGATTTATTGTGATATTGTGTTAAATTCCTTATGACATTCATTGTCTCGAATTTAACTATGGTTTTATGTATCCATCATTTATATGATTTATGAATTGTGATTTAAAGTTGTATTTGGTTAATGTTGTGCACCACTGAGACATTGTCTCAGCGATAGCTTTCTATTACTGTCGTAGGTAGACAGATTGACAGGGCAGCAGACTAGGCTGCTAGGGCAACACTGAGAGATCATCGAGTATATCGAGTATACCATATTTTGCATTTTGTACTGTAATGTATGTTCACTTTATGTATATATTGTTCTTGGTTTTGAGCAGTTGTAAATTAAAATTGTACATTGAAGTTGTAAAATAAATTATGAGTTATTTTTTGCTTGTAAAATTTGTACTGTATTTCTTTTATCTCAGTCTTTGAAAAACTATTGTGGATTTGAGTTGAAAAACATATTGTGTTGAATTATGTTGGAGTTTGAGATTGAGAAATATATTTGAAGTGCTTTTTACAGGTTTTCTGAAGAACTGTTTTATTCAAAATACAGAGGGTACTCCGCCAAAATTTTTACAGAAATTCCTAATAATTCAAATGTGTTAGCTGTTTCACTTCAGTTCAAAAAGGTTTTTAACATCTGTAAATTGTGCTCACCACTGTAAAAAGAAGTAAGAAAAGTTTTAAAATCCCTTGTAGTGTATTTAATGGGTTATCAGTAGACGAAGTTGGTAATTCATTAGGTATACTACGGGATCATGTTATGCCTTACAGAGGGGTAGGGTGTGACAACCGTAACACCAGGTAGGTACTATCTAATTGGATGGTCCTACCTTCAAGGATGGCTTATCATAGGCTCTGACTGGTGTGACGGTTTAGCTCAAGGTCTAATTTTCTAAAGCCACAGGTCCCCAAATCGTCCCTACTATAAATAGTAGAGCCTCATTTCACCATCATGATAATGACGGGAAAAATCCACGATTATCACAATAGGTGAAACAAGTTCCAATCTAAGCAGAAGTCTTCATGGATACTAAAGTGGTAAAAATCCATGGGTACCGCTACATGACCCCCTCCTACTTCCTACAGGGTAAGAGAGCCCAGGTATAGGGCTAAAGTGTGTGAGGATATCGTTTAGGTGATCAGTGTGTGAAGGGACATATTTACCTCTTCCTTATTCAAGGGAAGCTAGGCGAAGATTACTGCAATAAATAAAACAATTAAAACAAACAAAACAGTTAGAGAGAATAGCAATAATTAAAATATTAAAACTTCTAATTCTATGAGTCAACCCCCATAATTATCAATAAGAGCACAGGGTTAAATTTGCTCTTTGGACTTATAAACCAGGGTTATTTTGGTCTTCTTCTCCAGTGAAGTCACCAAGCTGTCGCAAGGACTTTACGGTTACCGGACGATTCTCACCGAAGTGGAGAAAGTAAGGAGTCGTCACTTTAATTTTAAGAGAAATTAATGGAAACCATTACTGAAAACAAAAACCACTTCCAAAACAGAGATTCTAGGTTTGGAGTCCGTTCACGGGTGGGAAAAGTGTTAGGCACCCCACCTCGTCTCTTAACGAGGGTCAGCAAATTTAACGATGTGCTCTTAATTACTTACGATTAATAATTTGGGGGTTTTAGAGTCATGTTGTCAGTCCTTTTATTGATAGAAGGAGCGTTCAATATCTCACCATTTTGGGTTTCCCAAGAACACGGGTACATGGGATGTCGCCACGGTGAATTGGTGTTTTGTTTGTTTGAATCGTTGCATATCATATTTAGTTTTTCAGTTTTGAATTTGGGACTCTAATTTTAAAGAGATGTTATTTGTGTCCCTAAAGATCTGTAATGAATGTGAAAGGTTCTTGGCTCACATATTAGGTATCTTGGTATTTAAATATTAAAATTTTGATTAAAAAGATTTCGGAAAAAGACTCTCTCCCAATTTTTTAAAATATTCTTATTAGAATTTTGGCTGAGAGAATTCAGGTAAGGACTCTTTCTCGATCTCTTAAAATGTATACATTAGAATTTTATTAAGAGGATTCGGGTAAGGACTCTCTCCCGACCTTTTAAAATATGTATATTAGAATTTTGTTAAGAGAATTCGGTGTTAAGAGGATTCGGGTAAGGACTCTCTCCCGTTCTCTTAAAAAGTGTATATTAAAATTTAGTTAGGAGGATTCGGGTAAGGACTCTCTCCCGATATCTTAAAATGTGTATATTAGAATTTTGTTTAGAGGACTCGGGTAAGGACTCTCTCCCGATCTCTTAAAATGTGCATATTAAAATTTTGTTAAGAGGATTCAGGTAAGGACTCTCTCTTGATCTCTTAAAATGTGTATATTATAATTTTTGTTAAGAGGACTTGAGTAAGGACTCTCTCCCGATCTCTTCTAACTTGTCAAAATGAATTTTAAAGTGTCACGGTCGTGAGACCAATCTCGTTTGACCGTATTAGATATGAGAACGTTGCTTATATCACCTCTCGCTTTTCATATTATCCTAGATTTTTGTTTTTGATCTCATGATTTATTTACCAAACTTTCCTCAACTTATTATGACTCCTCATTTTAAATATTCTAGACATCTTATTTCGGAAGTTCCCCATCCGAACTTGATCCCGAATCCCGATCTCATTTCTATTTTTATTTAGAGTTAGACTGAGTAACTAACTTCCCAATTCATCCATACTATTCCTAATCATTTTTACCCTAATCGGAAATCTCCACATTATTTTCTCCCATCCGTCCTCCTTATATTACTTACAGAATGTCAGTATCTTGAATTATCCTCTTTTTTACACGAAATAATGTAAAGAAATTAAAGACAACATAAAAATAAAAGGTAAAACTCGTGGACATCACGAAAAGTGAAATAAGTCTAGTTTCGACGTAAACTTATTCTGAAGATTTATTGTGACAAACTATGCCATGAACTCTTGAGAATGATAAGTCGAGCACTTACCTGTAAAAAAGGCTGAAACAACGAGTAAGCTGGTACCAATGTCTTCGTGTATCCGGCGCCACTAACACTGAGACAGTAAGGTGATTTTGAGGAGTTGTAAACAATTGAAGTGAGATTTTCTTGAGAAACAGTGATTGAGTTCCCAAGAATCTACGAGGTTATCCGAGGTATGGATTGCAAGCTCTATAGTTTTAGCAGTAAGATCCTTCAGAAAACTTATTTCTAAAGTCTCTAGGAACCTTGAGAGTTTTTTTATTGAAAACAAAGCTATAGCAAAATTCCAGGGTTTTTCCTTAATAATCACCGCTACCTCTATAGCGTTGCATGCAGGTATTTATAGGAGATGGGTACTCAAAACAGAGGGCCAGAATTCCAGTAGGAGGAGACAGAAGGCTTAAATTCAAAAGGACATAATCCGATGTCCTATAATTAAAGAGAATCAAAATTGAGGGTTGGGATTCCATTCGGAATTTCTATCCTTTCTCCCCTTAATCAAACGGTCAAGGGTCTTGCCTTACAAAATGGATCCAAGGGCTGGGAATAAAAAGCACTGAATCTGTCATTTATTTTTGATCCAAAGGCCTCAAATCCTTCCTTACAATTATAATCAATGGTGTAAATCGAGATGTACTAGGCTACTTTAACCATTTGGAATCCGACAGCTAGGACTGCATCCTTACAAATGAGATGTGTGGTGAAGATTGGATCAAGCTACAATGCTTTAACTGACTCTGATCTGAAGGTGGAGGGAGCTAGTTTTTATGAATTAAAGGTCATGATTATAAACTATTCAACTCCTTGAGTTCTCCGATCTCTATAAGTCGTCCTTCCCTTTTTTGATCTTTTCATTATGACTGACCAATCTTAGGATTATTATTCCAATCTCTATTTTCTTTTTGCATCTGGTCCTTTTTACTTCCCAATCTCTTCTTATTCTCTGACCTTCTTCTCATCATTTCTCTGAATCTATAAAAGTAATAAAATTTTCAATTATCGATGAGCCGCTTCGAGTTCTGCATGCAATAAATGCCAAGGCCCTATATATATGCTGACGAATTTTATCCTTCGCATACTCAGAACCTTCCTTCTCTGGTGAATCTTTAATGTTTTATTTTCCCTTTCTTGGCTTTTCCTACAAGAATTCTTCTCACGACAACCACTTTAATCTTTTTTCGAATGTTTTTTTTGTTCATCTCCTGAAAATGAGCAATTCTGGTGATCAGAGGTTTATGAGGGCATTGTCTGAAAATGGTGAGGGAACTGGACTAATTGACCGATTAAGGTCGAAACTGACTACCGCGCCGATCTCGGATCGGCTCATCGTTATGGCTTGCAGACTGAACTCTGACAAAAGGACCGCTAATTTCAATCTTAATATCGGTGACCGCCTCTTGAAGTTCATTTGGCTCCTCACCATCTCGGGGGTCCCAATAGCAGCTCAATTCTGATCGATGACATCGACAATGACACCGCTCAATATCATGAGAGTCATAGTCACCCCATTTGAGCTGTACATCTATCCAGTATTTATTGCTGGCTTTCAAATCAAACACATCTTTTGATTTAGCCACAAGATTAGGCTTTGACATAGGCTTATTGTGCGACACTTTGGGTTCGGGTGTAGTCCAAGTTAGGTAGAATGTAGTGTAAGGACATTTGTAATTGCTGATCTTGAGAGATCGCCCAAATGATGTAATTTGACCTTTTTGAAATGAAATGAAATCTATTATTAAAATTTGAATATGCTTATTCTGTTTTTATTATTGCATTGGTTATTATCCTGATCTCTGATAAATGTGCCTGATCTGATCCCTAGACGAATTTCCATTCTGTCGACCTGTTGGTTCGGAACCATGTTCTATCTGATGATCTTCGTAAATCGATCTTATTTGTTTGACCTTTTACTGTATTTCTAAAATCTTCTTTTGATGTGTCTTTGAAACTGCCCAGTCCCGCTAACCGATGCGTCCCTTGGGGCTTTGTGAGCATTTAATGCTCAGGCAGGTATAAATAGGGAGGGGGTTAGCCATTTGCTCCCCTATTTCATTTTCAGACTTTCTTTTAGTGACTTTGACACTCTCTTTGTTTCCTAGAGTTTTTCAGCGCTGATTTATACTCCGGTAAGAGCTTTAATCTTTTTTTGATCAATTTCATTTTTATTCTTTGAAAATGAGTGGTATCAACAGTCAGAGAGCTGCCAGTCCTCCTTCAATTCACATCTCGTGGACATCGGATGAAGGTGAAGTGACCAAACCAAGTGAATGACCTGAGCCTTCTACAACCACTGTCCCGGCCCATGGTTGATCGACCAAGTCAAAACAAGCATCGTTTTTAAGGAAAGAGAACTTATCCATGGATGAATTACCACCGATTCTCAAGGAAACTGATCTCTAATCTATTAGCCAAGAGTACAACCTTTCGACTGACTCCTTCGAACTTATCAGATGTCATGGCGATCTCCGAGCTGATCATTTCTTTAAAGAAATCGACCTAATCATAGTATATGAGGAACAATTGAAAGCTGGGCTTCAGTTTCCCCTAAACAAATTCTATAGAGCGTTCTAAAGTTCCATCATGTCTATGTAGCAAGGTGCATCCAAACTCCTAGCGAACTTTGGTGGCTTTCAGAGGTTTATGCCGAGCTAAAATGGTAGAGCCTACGGTGAAGATTTTTACGAGTTGCATAGGCTCGCTCGGCGAAAGGATGATGAATATTGGTTTTTCCAAGCCAAGCCGAACTATGGGCTCTTCACTGATCTCCCTTATTCGATGAAGAACTAGAAAGATCAGTTTTTCATATTGAGGAATAAGGACCTGAATGGTTTTGAGGGAATCACACGTAGTTGGCAATATTTGATTCCTTCAGTTCCAAAGAAGATCGCCCTAAATAAAGATGAAGACGCCATGGTGAAGGAGTTGAAGGATCAGGTGGCCACTCATAAGTACTCATGTCTAGACGCGGTTATGGCCAAACTGAAATTGTGGTTAATGCAAGTGATCGCCCATGGGGACTGTAACACCCTCCCGGTAACAACTCCGTACATTCTACAGTTCCGGTGACCGGTGTCGGTCCGGACAGTTAGAACGTCCGAAAAAATATTTAAATTAAAGTCGGGAATCATAATTAACTCAAATATTAATAAGAAAAATTTAGTAAAAATTTTAGAAATAAAATACAACCAAGTTAAACGAGCCGGTGCCCTAGCGAGGGGTAAACCAGAGGGAAGTTGCGGTTCTCGCAACGAGGAGCCCTAGACCCGGGGGAAAAATTAGAAAATAATTTTTGGGACTCCAGAGAAGGGTTATTGAGGTTCTCATGGCATTAGAATGCCAAGAAAATACCTAGAAAAATTTTTCAATCGATACAGACAATTTTGACCCGTTAAGCCAAACGGAGGGCATTTTGGTCATTTCGCCTTCAGAGGTGATTTTTGGCCAACTTGTCCAGTTGAGTAAATAATTAATATGACATAAAATATGAATAAACATTACTAGAAATTAAATTGAAATTGAGTAGTGATGAAAAGAAAAGAAAAATCAAAGAAAAGCTTATTTATGACATCATTGTGATGTCATTTAAAACTCACCAACCAATCACAAGCTAATAAACTTTCTTAAATACTTAAAAGAGACAAAATGAAGACCAAAATAATTAAATTGCAGCTGCCTTCTTCTTCTCCAATTCCAGCCGAAATCTCTCTCTCTCTCAACCTCCATTAAACCTCACTTCCCAAGCTCCCTTTCTCCTTTGTTTCCACCACTAAACCCTAAACCCCTTCATTAAAACTTAATCACACCTCTTGGGGAAGTGTTTGGCAGCCTAGAAAGTGAAGGAAAGTGAAGTTTTAAGTGGGGAAAAATCTGCTCTATTCAAGGTTAGTGCATATATATACTTAAATCTCCTTTATTCCATGTTAAAGCCTTAAAGTGAGCAAGAATTTGTAACTTAAATAAATGAAATTTATGTTTATGCATGCCTTGAATTTGGCAGCCCTAATGAGGAACAATAAGGGAGTGTCTTGATGATTTTAATGGACTTAGAATGAATTGGAGATTATGTTTAAGCTATATATCTACATAGATAATGATTTAGTGTGCTTAACCAAGGTGCATGGGTAAATTGGAATGGAAACTAGGGTTTTGAGGGTGAAAAATTGACTTGGCTTAGGAAATTGTTAGAGCACATTTTAATGGTCAATTAGTGACCATTTTAGGTAAGTTGACCATCAAATGGACTGAAAAATAGGATTGCAAAGTGAAGTTGCAGTGCCCTAGGGCAAGTGAAGCAGCGAAAATTCAGTCCACTTGCACTGCCATAACTTTGGCTGTGTTGGTCCAATTGGTGTTTGGCCAATTGGACATGAAACTAGGCTTATAATGGCACATTTTTGCTGAAGAAACCATGCCCAAAAGACCAAAGCAAGAGGACCAAAACTTGGCCCCAATCCGGACACTCTGCATGACCCTGCGAAATTGACCAAATGAGCGATGGCTGTTCATTTGGCCATAACTCACTGTAGATATGGTCAATTGACTTGAAATTTTTACAGCAAGACATAGAAAAACAACTTTCATGAAGGAACCTACCCCAAATTATGGCCATAACCTAACCCAAATGGCAGTGACAGTCACTGTTCATGTTACTGTAGATATGGTAATTTCTGCAGAATGCAAATCCGGCCAGCTGTGGTTTTTGGACCATATCTGGAGCTACAAAACTCCAAATGGAGTGATTCAAAAAATGAAATTCAACTAGACAAAATAAGGAACAACTTTCATGTTTGCCATTTCTTCAAATTCTCACTGCAACAGTGTCCAATGGAACAGTGAAGTTGGGTCTCAAAAACTGAAATTTTCTGCCCTCTTGGTTTTAAGTTAGAAATGGTAATGGTGACCAATTCTAACAAGTTTTAAATGTAAAATGTGGTATGTTGGGAGTGCCAAAGTCAATGTACATATTTTCTATCCAAAAGTCAACATTTTTGTTGACCAAAGAGGTGAATAGTGGCACCAAAACTTGAAATGCACAAATTGAAGAATTTAAAAGTTTCAAATGCCCTAGTATACCTAACATGATTGGTTTGGATAGTTTGGCATGCCAATAGGGTTCAGTTAGCGATCGCATATGGCAATATGCCATTCGTGATTTCATGGCTTTTAGCCATTCGACTTTGCATTGAGATTTAGCTTTGTGCACGAGATTATTTACGACTTGGTAGTACATTGCATTTACTGGGAGATGCATATGTGACCGATGGTGTGACGGCCCGAGGTACTAGATACCCAGTGTCAGTTTACCCGTTATCCAGCCTAGTCGTCTAGTATAGGTTACTTGGGGCAACCAAATGAATAAAAGTGGACAAAGTAAATAATATACAAATACCAAGCAAATGAAACATATACATTCACTACACATTTAATTTCTTGCTATTTTCTTTTATTATATTATTGCACCACTAAGCATTATTGCTTAGCGCGTTGCTTTTGCCACGCGTAGGTACTGGAGATACAGATCGTGAGCCCAGTAGACCGCAGACTGGGTGAGTCCATCCTGCAGTTCTGCACAGTGTCCGTGTCACCTCATCACCTGCAGTGCATTGGTAGGACATTAGATGTCATTTTGTAATTAAATATTTATTTTCTCATATGTATTTGGGATTTATGTAATGTATTTTGAGGTTCATGTAAATAATAAAGATTTATGGTTATGTATGGAAATAATTTGAGTATTTAATTATTGTTTATATATGAGAACCCTGAGAAATGGATATTTGAGAAATGAAAAGGTTGTTGAGACCTGAAATTAAAAAATTGTTGAGATCTTGATATTGAGCTTTGTGATGATATTGGAGTTGAGAATGAATGAATTTGTTCATTGGAAGTGTTTTTAACAGGTTCCGAAGAACTGTTTTCTCCATTTTTAGCCGGTACTCTGCCGGATTTTCTTTAAAATTTACGGAACCTCAAATAAATTATGATTTTAATAAATGACTTAAATGAGTTATATTTTACAAGTTATATTCAAAAGCATGATATAAATTAATTAAGGTATATTAGAGTGTGCCGGTACACCGTGTGGCATTACTTACTCGGGTATCTTGTACGGGTAAGGGGTGTCACATTTAGTGGTATCAGAGCACGGTTTAGGCGTTTCTGGGCCTAGATTGAGTCCATACCATGCATTGCATTTGTAAGAGTCGAGGTGACACTAACGCAGATCTGTTTATCTTTCTTATTTTGAATAGGATATGGATCCTTCATCTCAGAGAGCCGTTGAGGAGGAAGTGGAGAGTCATGCTCCACTGCGGTGAGGCCCAGGGGCATGAGAGAATCTGCTCCGCCCGGCTCAAGCGAGCCTTCTCGGCCTCCACGTGCCATTTTCCAACAAATGGCCGACTTCTTGAACAAATGGCCGGGTAATGCCAGCACCACCACCACCACCACCGGCTCCACAGTAAATCACACACAGAAAGGCTAAGGAAGTTTGGGCGTGGACTTCTATGGCAAGAGAGAAGATGACTGCATTGCGATCGAGAATTGGTTGAGCAGGCAGGCGAGTATTAAAACAACTCCACTTTGCACTCCGAGCAAAACACGGAAGTGCCATCTCTTTCTTGCAAGATGATGCATATGAGTGGTGGGACACCGTGTCGATGAAGTGCGGATAGAAGTCATAACTTGGGACTTCTTTCTTTCGAATTTAAGAAGAAATATGTGGGTACTATATATCCGGAAGAGAGAAGAAGAGAGTTTATTAACTGAGGCAGGCAATTTGTCGGTGGTAGAATATGAGAAGGAGTTTGTTCGATTAAGACGTTATGGAAGGGAGATAGTCCCTAATGAAGCTGAAAGGTGAAAGAGATTTGAAGAGGGACTAAATGACAACATCAAGATCCAGCTCACTGCCTTGGGAATCACAGAATTTACCAAGTTAGTGGAAGCTGCAATAAAGGTGGAAAAAGTAAGAATCAGTGAGCAGACCAGAAGAGAGAGCGAGAAGAGGGGCCGGGTCGGTCTAGTTCAGCCCCTGCATTTGGGAAGAAGTTCAAGGGTCCTCACCGCAGAGTTCGGGTCAACCACGAGTCGTGGTCGATCTCGAGGCCCGGAGCCACGATTCACCCCTTGGAGAGGTCTGTCCACACCATCGGTGGGCGGCTCTCCGAGGATGGGGTTCGAGGACCAGCCCCAACATCTTCTGCATGTCCACACCACTGAAGTGGCACAAGGGGAGTGTTGGAGAGTGGCGGTGCACTGCAAGGTGTGGGTCAACAGAGCATCGATTAAAGGAACGTCACGCATAACTACTATAGCTGCTCCAACACAAGCGATGGACACTGCTCTGCACCACGGAGGGTAGAAAATGCAGTAAATCGAGGCGGTGGGACCATCACGAGGCTTGCATCGAGCAGTGAGAGGCGGATAACGGACCACCTGCCATAAATTATGCCACGAGAGCTCGGGAGGAGCAAGATGCCTAGGCGTCATCGAGTGCGTTCTCCCTCTACAATACACTGTGCATGCATTGGTGGATCCGAGATCCACTCATTCCTACATTTGCATCAACCTACCGTAGAAAGGGGATATTGGTAGGGAGAGTGACCAAGACATTACGGTCACTAATCCATTGGGCCCACGATGTGGTAGTAAACAAAGTATACAAGGGTTGCTGTTGAGGATTGGGGTATGAATTCTTGGCGGACTGATTGAGTTGCCCTTCCACGAGTTTGGCGTGATTTTGGGAATGGGTGGTTGTCACGTCATCGTGCAATAGTTGATTGCAAATTGAAGAGAATTTCTCTGAAAACTTCGAGGGTAATGAGATCACGGTTGTGGGGAAAGGATGATTTCGTGTCCAATGTCATCTCAGCCACAGTTGCAAGAAGAATGATGAGAAAAGGCTGTGAAGCCTATCTAGCACATGTGGTGGATACTAGGCAGGCTAAGCCAAACCTGAGTGATATACCCACAGTAAGAGACTTCCCAGAGGTGTTTCCTGAAGAATTGCCCGGTTTGCCACGTAAAGGAAGTTGAATTTGCTATTGAGACAACTGCCGGTACAACACCCATTTCTATTGCTCCTTATAGGATGGCACCCAGAATTGATGGAGTTGAAAACTCAGTTACAAGAGTTGCTTGATAAGGGGTTCATACGCCCCAGTGTGTCACCATGGGGAGCTCCAGTGCTTTTTGTGAAAAAGAAGGATGGGACTTTGAGACTATGCATCGATTACCAGCAGTTGAATAAAGTGACTGTGAAGAACAAATATCCGTTGCCTAGAATTGATGATCTGTTTGATCAGTTGAAGGGAGCGAGTGTTTTCCAAGATTGATCTCGAATCGAGGATATCATCGATTGAGGTGAAGGATGCGAGATGTGCCAAAGGCGCATTCAGACCCGATAGGGGCATTAGAAGTTACTAGTGATGACCTTTGGCTTAACAAATGCTCCAGCGGCTTTCATGGACCTTATGAAACGTATCTTCCATCCACACTTAGATCGGTTTGTAGTTGTCTTTTTTGTTGATATTTTGGTGTATTCCAAGACCGAGGAAGAACATGATGAGCATTTGAGGATTGTTACGCAAACCCTAAGAGAAAAGAAGGCTGTATGCTAAGTTGTCCAAGTGTGACTTTTGGTGAATGAGATTGCATTCCTTGGACACATAGTGTCGGTGATGGGATTAGGTGGATCCCAAGAAAATAGAAGCGATGATGGAATGGAAGCCTCCCGAGAATACAAGCGAGGTCGAAGCTTCTTGGGGCTAGCTGGTATTACAGAAGATTTGTGAAGGATTTTCCTAATAGTTGCTCCAATGACCAAGTTGTTACACAAGAATGTCGATTTGACTGGAATGACAAGTGTCGCACCAGTTTTGAGAAGTTGAAGGCTATGTTGTGAGGCACCGGTGTGCTACGGCGATGTCGAGAAAGGACTTCGTGGTCTACAAATGATGCCTCTCATAATGGGTTAGGGTGTGTATTGATGCAAGAGGGAAAGGTGGTCGCTTATGCTTCCGACGGCTAAGACCACATGAGCAGAACTACCCTACCCATGATCTAGAACTTACAAGAATTATCTTCGCTTGAAGATATGGAGGCACTACTTGTATGGTGAAAAGTGCTACATTTACACCGACCACAAAAGCACGAAATATTTACCAACCCGGAAGGAGCTCAACCTTAGAGCGAGGCGATGGATTGAGTTCTGAAGGATTATGATTTGTGTAATTGACTATCATCACAGGAAGGCAAATGTAGTTCTTGATGCTTTGAGCAAAAATCTATCACGACTTTGAGATCATTGAATGCCCGTCTATCTTTGATTCGAGATGGAACTATTTTGGCTGAGTTGCAAGTGAGGCCAAACACTCTACAAGATTTTAGATGGGCAAAAAGTAGATGAAAAGTTACTGGCTATTATGAGCAAACTCCCAGAGGGAAAAGCAGCTGACTATGAGGTGAAAGCAGATGGGTGTCTGCACTACAAAGGAAGACTGTGTGTACCAGATAATGGGAATTGAAAGCGGTATTCTAAAAGAGGCACACACTAGTGTATATGCTATGCACCCAGGAAGTACAAAGATGTATCATGATCTGAAGCTCCAGTATTGGTGGCCTGGTATGAAGAAGGACATAGCTGACTATGTGACTAAATGCTTGACATGTCAGCAAGTCAAAGCAGAACATCAAGTTCCATCAGGTTTGCTACTGACCTATCGCATACCGAATGGAAATGGGATCGGGTCACCATGGATTTTGTAAGTGGGCTACCTATCACCCGGAAGAAACATGATGCAGCATGGGTGATAATTGATAGATTGACAAAGTCAGCACACTTCTGCCGATTAGGGTGACTACTCACGGAGAAGTTAGCGAGTGTATATCGGTGAGATAGTTAGGCGCATGGAATTCCACTTTCCATCATATCGATCGAGACCCAAGGTTTACATCGAGATTACGGAAGAAGTTGCATGAATCCTTGGGTACACAACTCCATTTCAACCTGACTTTCCATCCTCAGACGGATGGGCAATCTGAAAGAGTAATCCAGGTAAATAATTGAAACCAATGAAATTGATACAAATATTGAATTGAAATGATAACAATAACGTGAAGTACTTGTCAGTTCCTTGAGGATATGCTGAGGAGTTGTGTCATTGAGTTTGAGGGAAATTGGGATAGATACCTCCCAGCGTAATTTGCATACAATAATAGCTACCAAGCTAGTATCCAAATGGCCGTATGAAGCAACCTTTGTATGGGAGAAAATGTATAACTCGGTGTCTTTGGACTGAATTGGGTGAAGATAAGCGGTAGGGCCGGACACAGTGAAAGCAGTGAGGAGAAGGTAAAGATAATCAAAGCCTATCTGTAAGTTGCCTCGAATGACAGAGAAATCTTATGCGACACGAAGAGAAAAGAAATAGAATATGTGGTTGGCGACAAGGTGTTCCTCAAGGTGTCACCATGGAAGAAAGTATTGAGGTTTGGAAGGAAAGGTAAGTTAAGCCCTAGGTTCATTGGCCCATATGAAGTCATTGAACGTGTGGGTCCAGTGCCTATAGGCTAGCTTTACCACCAGAGCTGGACAAGATCCACAATGTGTTCCACGTATCCATGCTCAGAAGCTACCACTCAGACCCTTCACATGTCATCTCCAGAGAAGAAATTGAAATACAACTGGATTTGACATATGAAGAAGAACCTCTACGAGTCCTAGCTCGGGAAGTAAAAGAGTTGAGGAACAAGCAGATTCCACTGGTGAAAGTGCTTTCGAGGCACCACAACACCGAGGAGGCAACTTGGGAAAGTGAAGAAACGATGAGGCAACAGTTCCCTCAACTGTTTGCATCAGGTAAATTTCGAGGACGAAATTTAAATTAGAGGGGAAGAGTTGTAACACCCTCCCGGTAACAACTCCATACATTCTACTGTTCCGGTGACCGGTGTCGGTCCGGACAGTTAGAACGTCCGAAAAAATATTTAAATTAAAGTCAGGAATCATAATTAACTCAAATATTAATAAAAAAAATTTAGTAAAAATTTTATAAATAAAATACAACCAAGTTAAACGAGCCGGTGCCCTAGCGAGGGGTAAACCAGAGGGAAGTTGCGGTTCTCGCAACGAGGAGCCCTAGACCAGGGGGAAAAATTAGAAAATAATTTTTGGGACTCCAGAGAAGGGTTATTGAGGTTCCCATGGCATTAGAATGCCAAGAAAATACCTAGAAAAATTTTTCAATCGATACAGACAATTTTGACCCGTTAAGCCAAACGGAGGGCATTTTGGTCATTTCGCCTTCAGAGGTGATTTTTGGTCGACTTGTCCAGTTGAGTAAATAATTAATATGACATAAAATATGAATAAACATTACTAGAAATTAAATTGAAATTGAGTAGTGATGAAAAGAAAAGAAAAATCAAAGAAAAGCTTATTTATGACATCATTGTGATGTCATTTAAAACTCACCAACCAATCACAAGCTAATAAACTTTCTTAAATACTTAAAAGAGACAAAATGAAGGCCAAAATAATTAAATTGCAGCTGCCTTCTTCTTCTCCAATTCCAGCCGAAATCTCTCTCTCTCTCAACCTCCATTAAACCTCACTTCCCAAGCTCCCTTTCTCCTTTGTTTCCACCACTAAACCCTAAACCCCTTCATTAAAACTTAATCACACCTCTTGGGGAAGTGTTTGGCAGCCTAGAAAGTGAAGGAAAGTGAAGTTTTAATTGGAGAAAAATCTGCCCTATTCAAGGTTAGTGCATATATATACTTAAATCTCCTTTATTCCATGTTAAAGCCTTAAAGTGAGCAAGAATTTGTAACTTAAATAAATGAAATTTATGTTTATGCATGCCTTGAATTTCGGCAGCCCTAATGAGGGAACAATAATGGAGTGTCTTGATGATTTTAATGGACTTAGAATGAATTGGAGATTATGTTTAAGCTATATATCTACATAGATAATGATTTAGTGTGCTTAACCAAGGTGCATGGGTAAATTGGAATGGAAACTAGGGTTTTGAGGGTGAAAAATTGACTTGGCTTAGGAAATTGTTAGAGCACATTTTAATGGTCAATTAGTGACCATTTTAGGTAAGTTGACCATCAAATGGACTGAAAAATAGGATTGCAAAGTGAAGTTGCAGTGCCCTAGGGCAAAGCGGTAAGGACTGAAAATTTAGTCCACTTGCACTGCCATAACTTTGGCTGTGTTGGTCCAATTGGTGTTTGGCCAATTGGACATGAAACTAGGCTTATAATGGCACATTTTTGCTGAAGAAACCATGCCCAAAAGACCAAAGCAAGAGGACCAAAACTTGGCCCCAATCCGGACACTCTGCAACAGCCCCTGCAGAATTGACCAAATGTTCATTTGGCCATAACTCACTGTAGATATGGTCAATTGACCTGAAATTTTTACAGCAAGACATAGAAAAACAACTTTCATGAAGGAACCTACCCCAAATTATGGCCAGAACCTAACCCAAATGGCAGTGGCAGTCACTGTTCATGTTACTGTAGATATGGTAATTTCTGCAGAATGCAAATCTGGCCAGCTGTGGTTTTTGGACCATATCCGAAGCTACAAAACTCCAAATGGAGTGATTCAAAAAAGGAAATTCAACTAGACAAAATAAGGAACAACTTTCATGTTTTCCATTTCTTCAAATTCTCACTGCAACAGTGTCCAATGGAACAGTGAAGTTGGGTCTCAAAAACTGAAATTTTCTGCCCTCTTGGTTTTAAGTTAGAAATGGTAATGGTGACCAATTCTAACAAGTTTTAAATGTAAAATGTGGTATGTTAGGAGTGCCAAAGTCAATGTACATATTTTCTATCCAAAAGTCAACATTTTTTTTGACCAAAGAGGTGAATAGTGACACCAAAACTTGAAATGCACAAATTGAAGAATTTAAAAGTTTCAAATGCCCTAGTATACCTAACATGATTGGTTTGGATAGTTTGGCATGCCAATAGGGTTCGATTAGCGATCGCATATGGCAATATGCCATTCGTGATTTCATGGCTTTTAGCCATTCGACTTTGCATTGAGATTTGGCTTTGTGCACGAGATTATTCTGACTTGGTAGCTTGCATTGCACTGCCGGAGATGCATATGTGACCGATGGTGTGACGGCCCGAGGTACTAGATACCCAGTGCCAGTTTACCCGTTATCCAGCCGAGTCGTCTAGTGTAGGTTACTTGGGGCAACCAAATGAATAAAAGTGGACAAAGTAAATAATATACAAATACCAAGCAAATGAAACATATACATTCACTACACATTTAATTTCTTGCTATTTTCTTTTATTATATTATTGCACCACTAAGCATTATTGCTTAGCGCGTTGCTTTTGCCACGCGTAGGTACTGGAGATACAGATCGTGAGCCCAGTAGACCGCAGACTGGGTGAGTCCATCCTGCAGTTCTGCACAGTGTCCGTGTCACCTCATCACCTGCAGTGCATTGGTAGGACATTAGATGTCATTTTGTAATTAAATATTTGTTTTCTCATATGTATTTGGGATTTATGTAATGTATTTTGAGGTTCATGTAAATAATAAAGATTTATGGTTATGTATGGAAATAATTTGAGTATTTAATTATTGTTTATATATGAGAACCCTGAGAAATGGATGTTTGAGAAATGAAAAGGTTGTTGAGACCTGAAATTAAAAAATTGTTGAGATCTTGATATTGAGTTTTGTGATGATATTGGAGTTGAGAATGAATGAATTTGTTCATTGGAAGTGTTTTTAACAGGTTCCGAAGAACTGTTTTCTCCATTTTTAGCCGGTACTCTGCCGGATTTTCTTTAAAATTTACGGAACCTCAAATAAATTATGATTTTAATAAATGACTTAAATGAGTTATATTTTACAAGTTATATTCAAAAGCATGATATAAATTAATTAAGGTATATTAGAGTGTGCCGGTACACCGTGTGGCATTACTTACTCGGGTATACTGTACACGGGTAAGGGGTGTCACAGGGACTATGAGCTGTAACTCTCTGACCTCAGCCCTGGGATCGGTATAATCTAAATCTTCAGTCTCCTAACTTTGGTGATCTCACTAACTTGTTCTTTGTGCAGGTATAGCGGGAGGTAAGAGTACAAAGGAGAGCCACAAGCGAAAGAGGGAGCTCACCCAGAAAGTGCAGGAGATTAAGGTTGCTGCTGCTGCTGCTCAGACACCGAGGGGGGACTCGGCAGAAGTACCAAGCTCTCCATTCCGACCCCTAGAGCAGCCATTCTCAGAGGTAGAGGTGGCTCTTTCTCCACCTCAATAGGCCAAACCTCCACCTCTGTCAGTCTTTTCAAGTGCAAAAGGGGGGCCTTCTCGACCAGCAGTAAGGACTCTTTCTCGAGGTGCTCAGGTCCTTATCCATTCTCTAGAAAGGAACAGTTCTGTTTGGGGTAATCCTAACCTAGCCAAGGTCTTGGGCGCCACCATCTATTTTCAAGAATATCGAAATAGATTGGCCTAGGATAGCATCAATGAACTCCTAGCTCAGATGATGAGCCTAGGCTTGGAGGCTATTTTGAACCAACATTTGATTAGAGAAAAGGCTCATCCCTTAAGATAGGAGATTCTGAAGGCGGTCCAGGATGCATCTTTCGCCAAGGCCCAGCTCTCCACTTCCCAAGATTACATCACCGAGATAGAAGGTCGAACAAAATCTTACAAGGAAAGGATAGCTGAACTGGAGAGGGAACTTGAAGATGCTCGGACTGCCGATCTGCCGATGTCGCTTGGCTTATTGAAGAGATCAAGGCAAAAGAAAAAAAAAGGCTCTGGCGAGAGAGGCTGGTACTTATGTGAATGCATATAGCGATCTTCTGGCCAAGCTCACGAAGTGCCATCTTAAGGAAAACTTCTCCTGGATGGTGGATCTCGTCCCAAGAGCTGAAGAAGACAGTGAGGAGGAGCCTGAGAGAGAGAGAGAGAGTGTTAGTAGTATGCCCTAGAGCATATCATTTAGTATGTATCTTGTACATGTTTTTATTAATAAAAGGCATTTTCACTTTTCCGATTACATAATATATTTATGTGTAATAGAAAAGGTCCATTCATATTTTGTTAGAAATTATATTCTTAAGTTATTAAGAATATGAGTGACAGTATTTCTAGCACAAAGTATCATAAATTGGTTCACAATCGAGGATACTTCACACAGGACATGACTTATCCAGAAAGATTGTATTCATATTTGTCCCAATGTATTTATATGAGACATAAATAAGATAGACTGCTGAGTCTCATGCCATATAACAAACATGATAGGCACTTATACATGATAAGTAGGTCGAACCAGTGACATTTATGATAAGCACATGGAGTTTACTCTTGTCAATACATTGTCATAAATCATATCATTGCATATAATCTTTAGATCTGAGATAGCACAGTTATCTTGTATATAGGTGGTTTGAGTTTGATACTACTTTCATACTTGTACTGTGTATGGGTATATGGGCATATGTTGGCTCCTACTAGTTATATATGGAGGTAGGTGTTGATCAAGATGGAATCTGTTACCCTAAGTAAATAGGGATAAAATCCTAAGTTCATTTAATTGTTCTTGATATTTCAAGTTCCTGGCCAGAACAGATAGATTTAATCAGAAAAGAGTTTTTGATGAGAAAATCTTTTTAATCAAGAACTGGAATTAAAAGATAACATAATATTCATAGCAAATGGGGTTTGACATAAACCATGACTCCAGCTCGAATTGGGATTTTATAACAGAGAGATTCTAGTGCATGGTAACATATGATTATAGGTTCATTTAAGGAAAACCTTATTACTGATTGGGTGGCTATGGCATGCTATGCTAGGTAATAACCATAGTTTATGAGCTGCATAAAATGATTTAGAGAAATCATTTATGGTAAGAAAGAGTTATGATGATATTAAGAGTTGATATCATTTCTCATTACCAATTAGTGATGAGCCTAGTGAGTCGCACACATACACAAGTAATCACCAAGTTAAATGTGATTTAATTAATTAATTAAAGAGTTTAATTGATTAATTAAATAGGTTTGGTTTGCAATTAGATTGCAAAGTCCCTAGCATGGCTTGAAACCAAATCTAGGTTATTGGATGTATAGTATAAGTTAAATTTACGTTTAAAGTGTTTAAATATGAATTTAATTATGAAAAATTAATTAATAGAGATTAATTAATTAATTTATATTTGATATAAATTGATTAGAAGAAGAGAAATAATTATTTTGGGTTGAGAACTCAAAATTAAGACACAAGGGCATTTTGGTCATTTCACAGGGTGACATGTAACACCATGAGATGATGACACATGGTGAAGGAGCGGAAGCATGAAAACACAAGTTTAGATCATTGAAATTCAAAATTTTTCAACTAGGGTCACATGCATCATGCAAGATTTATTTTTATCTATTTGATTTCAATGATAAACAGCATATTAAAACTCTTTTAATATATTTTTGGATCTACATTTGTCATTTAAGATTTTATAATTAATCAGATTAATTATTAGAACCCTAGATTAGATCAAGAATAAGTGCACTAATCTTTTGATGCACTGCACTGTGTTTGGCACCTTTGGGATGTGCCTTTAGGACACCAGATGTTGTCCCTCTAGCTTGTGCACACCAAGACCACCTATGGCAGCCCTTGAACAGCTTCTAAAGCTTTTTCTATGAATTAGAAAATCAATTTTTTCCTTTTGAGAGATTACAGATGTAAACAGGACACTAGAAATGATTTCTAGTATTTTTAATTCAAGAGATTGTTTGCTAATCTCTTTGAATTGATGAGAGATGAAGAAGAAGAGAGGAAGAGTGTTCTTTAGGTGGCGGCACCAAGGAGTAAGTGGCAACTTATGTTTTTGTTCTTTCATCATTACACTTATATAGCTAGGTCACCACTTAAAACCCTTGCTACATGTCACCCTCTGATTGGTTATAGGTTTAATTGACCCAATCACATTGTGCAAAGTGTCAAACCTATATTTAATCTTGACTTTAATCATCTTACATGATTAAAAGACATTTGGCAAGCTTATGTGTAGTGCCATGTGTCACTATCTCATGGTACCACATGTCACCCTATGAAATGACCAAAATGCCCCTGTGTTTTAATTTTGAGTTCTCAACCCAAAATAATTATTTCTCTTCTTCTAATAAATTTATATCAAATATAAATTAATTAATTAATCTCTATTAATTAATTTCTCATTAATTAAATTCATATTTAAACACTTTAAATATAAATTTAACTTATACTATACATTCAATAACCTAGATTTGGTTTCAAGCTATGCTAGGGACTTTGTAATCTAATTGCAAACCAAACCTATTTAATTAATCAATTAAACTCTTTAATTAATTAATTAAATCATATTTAATTTGGTGATTACTTTTGTATGTGTGTGACTTACTAGGCTCATCACTAATTGGCAATGAGACATGATATCAACTCTTAATATCATCAGAACTCTTTCTTACCATAAATGATTTCTCTAAATCATTTTATGCACCTCATAGAACATGGTTAACACTTAGCATAGCATGTCATGGCCACCCAATTAGTAATAAGGTTTACCTTAAATGAACCTATAATCATATGTTACCATGCACTAGAATCTCTCTGTTACAAAATCTCAATTCGAGTTGGAGTCATGGTTTATGTCAAAACCCATTTGCTATGAATATTATGTTCTCTTTTAATTCCAGTTCTTGATTAAAAAAATTTTCTTATCAGAAACTCTTTTCTGAATAAATCTATTTGTCCTAGCTAGGAACTTGAAACATCAAGAACAATTAAATGAACATAGGATTTTATCTTTATTTACTTAGGGTAACAGATTCCATCTTGATCAACACTGACCTCCATATATAACTTGTAGAAGCCAACAGATGCCCATATACCCATATACAGTACAAGTATGAAAGCAGTATCAATCTCAAACCACCTATATACAAGATAACTGTGCTATCTCAGGTCTAAAGATTATATGCACTGATATGATTTATGACAATGCATTGACAAGAGTAAACTCCATGTGCTTGTCATAAATGTCACTGGTTCGACCTACTTATCATGTATAAGTGCCTATCATGTTTGTTATATGGCATGAGACTCACCATTCCATCTTATTTACATCTCATATAAATAACTTGAGAACAAACATGATTACAATCTTTCTGGATAAGTCATGTCCTTATTGTAAAGTATCCTTGATTGTGAACCTATTTATGATACTTTGTGCTAGAAATACTATCACTCATATTCTTAATAACTTAAGAATAGAATTTCTAACAAAATATCAATGAACCTTTTCTATTACACAAAAATATATTATGTAAATGGAAAAGTGAAAATGCCTTTTATTAATAAAACATGTATAAGATACATACTAAATGATATGCTCTAGGGCATACTACTAACAATCTCCCACTAGCACTAGAGCCATTCATTACAATACCTTAGACCCATCTTCTCAAGATGTCGGTCTGACTGTGCTTGTGACAATGGCTTAGTGAATGGATCAGTTAGGTTTTTAGCTGATGCTATTTTCTGCATGGTTACATTGCCTTGCCTAACTATTTCTCTGATAATGTGGTAGCGCCTTTCTATGTGTTTGGGTTTCTAGTGAGATCGGGGTTTCTTATATCCAAACAACTTCTTTTGCAGCATCTGATGCAGCAATATACTCGGTCTCTGTAGTGGAATCTATAGTCGTACTCTGTTTGGAACTCTTCCAACTGACTATACTTCCATTACAAATGAACACAACCTAGAGATAGACTTTCTATCATCGATATCTGATTAGAAATCAGAATCAATATAACCATCCAATTACAAGTCACCACCTCCATATATCAAGAATAAATCCTTAATTCTTCTCAAGTACTTAAGGATATTCTTGACAGCTATCTAGTGTTCCAAACCTGGATTGGATTGATACCTGCTAGTCAAACTAACAGCATATGCGATATTCGGCCTAGTACACAACATTGCATACATCAAACTTCCAATAGCCGAAGCATATGGAATCCTATCCATTTTATCTCTTTCTTCAGGTGTCTTTGGAGACATCTTTTTAGAAAGGTGGATACCATGTCTCACTAGTAACAATCCTCTCTAGGAATCAAGCATGTTAAACCTCTTTAAAACCTTTTCCAAGTATAGACTTTGGGATAAACCAATTATTCTTTTCGCTCTATCTCTATAGATGTGAATCCCAAGAATATAGGTTGTCTCCCTTAAGTCTTTCATGGAGAATGT
The DNA here is from genome assembly GCF_030052815.1 of Hevea brasiliensis. NCBI lineage: Eukaryota > Viridiplantae > Streptophyta > Magnoliopsida > Malpighiales > Euphorbiaceae > Hevea > Hevea brasiliensis. The sequence goes on from NC_079497.1 coordinate 102,271,071, forward strand.
ATTTGACAATCATACCTTTATAGTTGTCAACATACCTGTGCTATTACCTATCAACGGAATTTTATTCACATCTAAGACATGGAAAGTGATAGCACTATCACTAACCTTCTTATATACACATGGCTCATTCTCATTTTTGATAAAACCAAATGACTTAATGGCTTCATCAAAACGGATGTTCCAACTCCTCGAAGCTTTTTTTAACCCATAAATGGATCGCCTTAGCTTACGCACTTTGGAACCATCTTGGGATTCAAAACCCCTAGGTTGTTCCATGAAAATGTTTTCTTCAATATATCCATTGAAAAAAGCTATTTTGACATCCATCTGCCAAATTTCATAATCATAGTATGCAGCTATTGCTAATAGAATCCTAATTGATTTAAGCATGGCAACAGGCGAGAAAGTCTCCTCATAGTCAAATCCTTGCCTTTGGAGAAACCCTTTCGCTATTAGCCTTGCTTTATAGGTCTTTACCTTTCCATCATAACCAATTTTCTTCTTGAAAACCCATTTATTCCCTATAGGTACAATACCTTCATGTGGGTCAACAAGATCCCAAACTTGATTCTTATACATGGAATTAATCTCGGATTTCATAGCATCAATCCATTTTGAAGAGTCTATATCTGATATAGCTTCTTCATAGGTAAGTGGATCATCTCCATGATCAACTTCTTCATGAGTGGACAACTCTTATTCTTCTTCATGAAGAAAACCATATCTCACTAGTGGGTGAGATACCCTGGTTGTTCTACGAGGAACAGCTGTAGATGTTTCATCAATAGGTGTAGGTTGACTAGATGGATCTATATCCATCTGATTTATTGATTGGTCAGAATTCTCCAATTCTAAATCTATTTGCCTTCCTTTGCCTCCTTCTTGAATGAACTATTGTTCAAGAAATGTGGCATCTCTACTTACCATAACCTTTTGTGATGTAGGCAAATAAAAATAATATCCAAAACTATCTTTTGGATATCCAACAAATCGACCCTTTTCTGATCTAGTTTTCAATTCATCAGTGTTCAGCTTTTTGATATAAGCTGGACAACCCCAAATCTTAACATGCTTAAGACTTGGTTTTCTTCCATACCATATCTCATAAGGTCTGGAAGATACTGATCCTATTCAGAATATGCAAAGCAGATTCTAATGCAAATCCCCAAAAAGAGATTGGCATATCAGTATAGCTCATCATACTACATACCATATCCAATAGGGTACGATTTCTCCTTTTAGATACACCATTAAGCTGTGGTATTCCTGGAGGAGTCAGCTGAGAAACAATGCCATGCTCTCTCATGTATTCATCAAATTTAGTACTCAAGTATTCACCTCCATGATCTGATCGAAGAGCTTTAATGCCCTTTTCTGTTTGATTTTCTACTTCAGATTTAAATGCTTTGAACTTTTCAAATGATTCATGTTTGTATTTCATCAAATACAAATACCCAAACCTTGATTTATCATCAGTAAAGGTAATAAAGTAATGAAAACCACCTCTAGCCATTTCTTTAAATAGACCACATACATCACTATGTATTAGCTTCAAAATATTTTCAGCTCTTAGCCCTTGTCCTACAAAGGGTGATCTAGTCATTTTGCCCTGAAGGCAGGATTCACAGGTTGGAGTAGGTTCAGAATCCAATGAGGATAGAATCCCCATTTTCTCTAGTTTTGCAATCCTATCTTCTGCAACATGACCTAACCTTAAGTGCCAAATATATTTTGAACTTTAGTTGATTTTCACCATGGCATTGCATTCATTTAGATCACTTGCATTCATTTTGTGTTTGTCATTATTATCTAAATAATAAAGACCATCATTCATATAATAAGAACCAATATATTTATTTCCAAAATAAATATTGCAAACATCATCTGTGAACTGAAATTCATAGCCATTTCTAGTCAAACTAGATATAGAAATGATGTTCTTAAAAGCATCAAGTACATATAAAATATTATCTAAACACAAAACATATCCAGACATATAAAAAGATTTAGATCCTATGGCTAAGGCTTCAACAGTTGAACCAATGCTAATTCAGAGTCTAATATCTCGTTACTGCAAGCTGCTACTATTTGCTATACTCTGGGCAGTTTGTATTCCAATGCCCATCCTGCTGGCAGTGGAAACACTTTCCTTTACCTTTGTCAGCTTTGATCTTTATTTTTCTGTTTGGCTATCTTTTTGGAAGATCCTGGAACTTGAGATTTCTTTTTCTAATTGCCCTTTTTCTTGTTAGACTTTCCAGCAGAAGAAGATGTAATCAAAGCTACCTCTTTTCCTTTATTGCCCGGCATATTCTTTTGGGCAATAACTAGCATGTTGAGTAAACCAGCCAAGGTGCATTCCTGTTTAGTCATATAGAAATTTGTCACAAAATTCCCAAATGACTCAGGTAGGGACTGAAGGATCAAATCCATTTATAGTTGAAAATCCATGTTAAAGTCAAGATGTTCCAACTGCTCAATCAGCCAAATCATCTTGTGGACATGATCCCCAACATTCTGTCCCTCAGACATCCTCATGTGGAACAGCTGCTTAGATATCTCATACCTAGCATTCCTGCTGTGCTTACCATACAACTCTCATAGGTGAAGGAGGATCTCACTCGCACTCTTCATGTTCTCATGCTGCTTCTATAACTCATTACTCATAGAAGCAAAAATGTAACACTTTGCTCTCATATCATGTTCCTTCCACTTGTCTAAAGTTTTATGTTCCTCTTGAGTGGCCTTTGGAGGTAAGGGACTAGGAACATTTGAGTTTAGAACATATCCTATATGTTCAAGGTTCAGGACAAGTTTCAAATTTCTTAGCCAATCAGATAGATTAGGTCCTATCAACCTATTGCGATCAAGTATGCTGGCAAGAATATTGGATGGTGGTGGTTGTTCTGTGCTCATTATTATCAGAAAATTAACTGTAAAAAATAACCAGATTAATTAGTAGATGTATCATGTAATTAACCAAAATGATTATGGTCTTTTAATCAAATTGGTCCTCCCACTAACTTAGCGAATCCTACACTTCCAAAGTAGAAAACGGAAATCCTAGTTGGATGGATTTCTAGTGGGTGATTGAATTCTTATAATCCTATTGATCATCCTCAGGCACATCCATTATTGGAATTACAATAAACTATAAGTGAGCAACTCCTTGCCCATCACATCTCATGTGAGGTTCAATCCTTTACCTAGCCCCTAATGCTCAAAATCTCAAGCACATCCATTATTGACTTATCTTGCATTAGTTAAGTTGATCCCATTGAGCCAGTAAACATGCAAATAATTTTATTGTCCTCAGGCAAATCCATTATTGGCCACCAAACCATTTACATATTTACAACATCTCATGCTTAATAATTATTCTTAAGAAAATCTCTTAAATTAATTGCATCATATGCAACTATTTAAAATTTCTTAAAATAATTGCCCCAATGGAGAGCCCATGTTATACACTTTAATTATAGCATATCCAACTTAATTATTTGTTTGGAAGATTTTGTGGTCGTCCTAATTACTATTATGGTCTCACTTTGCACATTATCCATTTAGCATGCATATATCATATACTTGCATACATTCCCATACATCTCATGCATTCATGGATAAAAATAAATATGGTATGATCATGGACTTTTCTAAGGGATTCAATTCTGAGCCACCAAGAATTGAATCAGGGCATTCCTAGGTGCATTTCATTCATTCATATTACAAGAGTTGCTGAAGGAGTACATAATCAACACTTGATATTGAATTCCTCCCACTGGTCCCACCAATGCTCTTGACCTCCTTAATCTTCTTGCAATCCAATTACATAGTAATCCTTGGCATACCAAGGCGAATTTACACGAACTAAATAAATGAAATTACAACCTAAAAAATATTACAACCTTTATAATACATACCCAAAATAAATTAATTAATTTACAATCTCAAAGAAACATAAAAGAAATAAATTCAATCACATTGGTCTTTTATTGTCTATGATCATCTATCATGCATATCACTATTTAACAATTAAATAAAATATACATACTTAAATTAAATTGAATATCTCATATTCAACTTAAAAATCCAGATTTGAATATGATTCAAACAAATTTAAAAATTCAGATTTGAATCACATTCAAACAAATTTAAAAATTCATATTTGAATCACATTCAAACAAATTTAAAAATTCAGATTTGAATCACATTCAAACAAATTTTAAAACTTAAATTAAATTGAATATCTCATATTCAACTTAAAAATCCAGATTTGAATATGATTCAAAAAAATTTAAAAATTTAGATTTGAATCACATTCAAACAAATTTAAAAATTCATATTTGAATCACATTCAAACAAATTTAATCGTGTGATTATATTTCTAATTAAACAATTTAATTAGACATAAAATGGGCCTTAGATCATACAACAATTGCACATACAACACCCATCAATTCCATGCGCACTATGGTGGTGCACAAACCATGTGCATCATGGTGCAACCAAGCATGCCGCCACCTTTTCTTTTGAAACCATTAATGAACTAATCATCTCATGATCAAATCACACAATTAAATCATATATTAAACAATCTAAATGGCAAATAGAGTGGCTCTGATATCAATTGAAGGAGCGGAAGCATGAAAAACACAAGTTTATATCATTGAAATTTAAAATTTTTCATCTAGGGTCACATACATCATACAAGATTTATTTTTATCTATTTGATTTCAATGATAAACAGCATATTAAAATTCTTTTAATATATTTTTGGATCTACATTTGCCATTTAAGATTTTAGAATTAATCAGATTAATTATTAGAACCCTAGATTAGATCAAGAACAAGTGCACTCACCTTTTGATGCACTGCAGTGTGTTTGGCACCTTTGGGATGCGTCTTTAGGACACCAGATGTTGTCCCTCTAGCTTGTCCACACCAAGATCACCTATGGCAGCCCTTGAACAGCTTCTAAAGCTTTTTCTATGAATTAGAAAATTAAGTTTTGCCTTTTGAGAGATTACAGATGTAAACAGGACACTAGAAACGATTTTTAGTATTTTTAATTCAAGAGATTGTTTGCTAATCTCTTTGAATTGATGAGAGATTAAAAATAAGAGAGGAAGAGAATTCTTTAAGTGGCAGCACCAAGGACTAAGTGGCAGCTTATGTTTTTATTCATTCATCATTACACTTATATAGCTAGGTCATCACTTAAAACCCTTGTCACATGTCACCCTCTGATTGGTTCTAGGTTTAATTGACCCAATCATATTGTGCCAAGTGTCAAACCTATATATAATCATGACTTTAATCATCTTACATGATTAAAAGACATTTGGCAAGCTTATGTGTAGTGCCATGTGTCACCATCTCATGGTGCCACATGTCACCTTGTGAAATGACCAAAACACCCCTATGTCTCAATTTTGAGTTCTCAACCCAAAATAATTATTTCTCTTCTTCTAATAAATTTATATCAAATATAAATTAATTAATTAATCTCTATTAATTAATTTCTCATTAATTAAATTCATATTTAAGCACTTTAAATATAAATTTAACTTGTACTATACATCCAATAACCTAAATTTGGTTTCAAGCCATGCTAGGGACTTTGCAATCTAATTGCAAACCAAACCTATTTAATTAATCAATTAAACTCTTTAATTAATTAATTAAATCATATTTAATTTGGTGATTACTTTTGTATGTGTGTGACTTACTAGGCTCATCACTAATTGGCAATGAGACATGATATCAACTCTTAATATCATCAGAACTCTTTTTTACCATAAATGATTTCTCTAAATCGTTTTATGCACCTCATAGACCATGGTTAACACCTAGCATAGCATGTCATGGCCACCCAATTAGTAATAAGGTTTACCTTAAATGAACCTATAATCATATGTTACCATGCACTAGAATCTCTCTGTTACAAAATCTCAATTCGAGCTGGAGTCATAGTTTATGTCAAATCCCATTTGCTATGAATATTATGTTCTCTTTTAATTTCAGTTCTTGATTAAAAAAATTTTCTCATCAGAAACTCTTTTCTGAATAAATATTTCTGTTCTGGCTAGGAACTTGAAACATCAAGAACAATTAAATGAACATAGGATTTTATCTCTACTTACTTAGGGCAACAGATTCCATCTTGATCAACACCTACCTCCATATATAACTGGTAGGAGCCAACAGATGCCCATATACCCATACACAGTACAAGTATGAAAGCAGTATCAAACTCAAACCACCTATATACAAGATAACTATGCTATCTCAGGTCTAAAGATTATATGCACTGACATGATTTATAACAATGCATTGACAAGAGTAAACTCCATGTGCTTATCATAAATATCATTGGTTCGACCTACTTATCATGTATAAGTGCCTATCATGTTTTTTATATGGCATGAGACTCACCATTCCATTTTATTTACATCTCATATAAATAACTTGGGAACAAACATGATTACAATCTTTCTGGATAAGTCATGTCCTTATTGTGAAGTATCCTCGATTGTGAACCTATTTATGATACTTTGTGCTAGAAATACTATCACTCATATTCTTAACAACTTAAGAATAAAATTTCTAACAAAATATCAATGGACCTCTTCTATTACACATAAATATATTATGTAAACAAAAAAGTGAAAATACCTTTTATTAATAAAACATGTATAAGATACATACTAAATGATATGCTCTAGGGCATACTATTAACACATGGCACTACACATAAGCTTGCCAATTGTCTTTTAATCATGTAAGATGATCAAAGTCAAGATTAAATGTAAGTTTGACACTTGGCACAATGTGATTGGGTCAATTAAACTAAGAGTCAATCACAAGGTGACATGTGGCAAGGGTTTTAAGTGTTGACCTAGCTATATAAGGGAAAGGATGAAAAGAAAAAATACAATCTGCTATTTGTTTCATTGGTGCCACCACCCAAGGCATTTCTCCCTTCTCTTCTTCTTCATCTCTCACCAATTCAAAGAGAATTGCCAACATTCTCTTAAATTAAAAATACTAGAAATTATTTCTAGTGTCTTGTATACATCTGTAATTTCCCAAAAGGCAAAACCTGATTTTCTAATTAATTGGAAAGGCTTGAGAAGTTGTTCAAGGGGCTACCATTGGTGATCTTGATGTGGACAAGCTAGAGAGACAACATTTGGTGTCTTAGGCGCATCCCAAAGGTGCCAAACACAACTACAGTGCATCAAAAGGTTAGTACACTTATTCTTGATCTAATCTAGGGTTCTAATGAATTAATATGTTAATTCTAAAATCTTAAATGGTAAATGTAGATCCAAAAAGTGTTTTAATATGCTATTTATCATTGAAATCAAATAGATAAATGTAACACCCCTATTTGCATAGCCTGGTATATTTCGCTGTTTCGGTGACCGGTGTCAGTCCGGACAATTAAGAGAAGTAGAACCACATCTAAGACACTTAGTTAAGCCCTGAACACAAATAATTAGTAATTGCCAAATAGTTAAGTATAAAGAAGAAAAACAGAACACAAGAAGTTAAATGAGCCGAGAGTCACAATGATGGGTGACTTTCTCGGGAATGACTGCGAGGTTAGTCTAAACTCAATTGTTAAACTGTAAAATGTGACGCTGCGGTCCTTAGGACTATTGCGAACATAGTGGAAAAGAGAAAATCATGAAAAAGAATTGTTAAGTAGGTCAAATAATTAGGTTAGAGATCCGGAAGAAATATCGAATAACTTGCAAATCGAATTGAACCAGCGATGGGCAATTTGGTCAATTCACCCCTAGAGCTGACTCCTGACCTAACTGTCCAATAAAATTAGAGAAAAGAAAATTTTGGGATCAAGAATTAAATTAAAGAACTAATGAAAAAATAAAGGAAAAAGAAAAAGAAAAGAGAATTTGAATAATGACATCACCAAATGACATTAGATATGACATCAAAATTAATTTTAATTTAATTAACCAATTTGACTAAGTCAAATTTTGCATAAATACACATAAAATGAAAAATAAAAAATAAAAGGACCCATCTTCTTTCATTTACGTAGCTCTCTCTCTCTCTCCCAATTCTCTCTCAAAATTCCACCATGAAAGCTTAATTTCAAGCTTTCTAAACCCTAAATTCAACCCTAAATCCCTTACTTCTCTTAAAGAAAAGTTGTTATTGAACCTTGAAAAGAAGCTTGAGCAAGAAAGAAAGGAGGAAAAAGAGAAGAAATTGGTTGAGTGAAGTTTAAGTGGAGGTAAGCAATTTACTTTGAAATTTTGGTTTCTTATTTATGTGTTTAACTCAAGTAACTTAGAGTTTAACTTAAAATCAAAAGAAAATATTTATTGGAGGACCAAATGTGAAATTTGTCCATCTAAGGTTAGGGTTTGTTATGAATGAGTTTGATGGTTTTGAATGGCTATTCGAGATGAATTAGGTGTGTAGAACATGAATATACACTTTAAATTATATTAGATTGAGCTTTGTGTGTAGCTAGGGTTTTGAGCATTTGAAAAATTGAAGAAAATTTTAAGAATTAGCCAAATGATGTTATTGACCTTATTTGAGATGAGAAATGGTCAACTGTGACCATTTGTGATGTATATGAATTGTTGGAAATAAGTTTAAATTTGGATTGGAGAGGGTCAACTACAAGCAGCATGACCTAGGTCCCTTTTAGGGACCAAAACTAAATATTTACCAACCCAATTGGTGTGAGGCCAATTGAGAATGAAACTAGACACAAAATGACACATTTTTAATTCAGGAATCATGCCCAGAAAGTGACCATAACTTAGTGAACAATTAGGCCAAATCCGGAATTGGCAAACTGACCTATACAAAAATGACCAAATGAATAGTAGTTACGTAAATGACCATAACTTGGTCTAGGAAGGTCCAAATGACTTGAAATTTTACTAGTAGAAAACTGAGACATAGCCCTACAACTTTCATGAAGAAAAAAAACCCAAAATTCGACCATAAGCTATCCAAAAAATCACCTGCATTCAACCCACAAAAACTGCCATTATCTAGAATTTGTCCAGAATTCTAGGTAAAACCAAATCCGGCCAGCCATGTTCAAATGGCTATAACTTAGGCTACAAAACTCTAAATGGAGTGATTCAAAAAGGGAAATAAAGTTAAGACAATAAGGAACAACTTCTATGAAGAAAACTTAGCCAAATTTCCACAGCAATATGACCAATGGAACAGTACAAAATAGGATATCAAATCTAGAAAATTGAAATTTGTACTTAGGAGACCTAAAATTTGAAGAAACAACTAAAACCAACAAAATTGATAATCAAAATGTGGTATGTGGGTATAATTGGATTTCTCATACCTATTAAGCATTAGAAAGTCAACAAATTGACTTGAATAGTGCCATAAATAGTAACCCCAACATGAAAATTTCCAAGAACATAAGTTTAAGCATATTGGGGCTAGAGTTGAGCATATATGAGTTTAATTATTGGATTTATTGTGAGATAAGATACTAAAACACTGTTAATTGTGTGTTTCAGCTGAAAAAGACTCAAAAAATCTAAGGGACTGAGTCAAGGCTTAGAGGCGACTCACGTCAGATTTGTGCACAATAAATTATGTAATTATTTTCTAAGTGAAAATTTGACTTGTTATGCTTTATGGAAACACTGTATTATTTATAAATTGTGTTGCCATTTTGTGACTACAAAAATGACTTTAGAAATTGTTTGGGATCTTTCCTAAATTATTTGAGTACTTTGTTTCGAATTGATTTTATTCCTCCTCCATTTATAGGGTTGAGATCGTTTATTTTCCTCCCTCTCTGGCTTACCAGTTGAGATTGTAGATCGGATGAGTACTCATTAGCTAGCTAGCCACCTCTCTCATTGATTTCGATTAGTGGGATTGTAGATTGCTTTGTCGTGGTGTATAACGCGGCATTGATCGGAAATTTTGTGTCATGGCTTAAGTTGTGTATGAATTGGCAACACTGTGTTTATTAAATTATTTGACCAAAATTGTGCTATAATGAGTTTTGATAATTTGTGAAATATTTAACTTATGATTTATCAATGAATATTTTATGTACTGCATTTCGAATTTTTATTGTGCACCACTGAGTATTTTTATACTCAGCGATAACTTATTTTGCTGTCATAGATAAGGGCAAGGAGAAAGCAGCTGAGTGAGCTGCTATTGAGATAGAGGACTACATTGACCTTTTTGGTACCTTGTAGTTATTTTGATGTAAATATTGTAATGTCATATGTATTAATGTAAAGTTGAGCAGTTGTACAGTAAATTGTAATAATATTATTTTGGATTTTCTTTTTGTAAATTAAGACCTGTATATGTAAATTAAATTTTAAATGCAATGTGAATGAAATTATGAAATATTGTGAGATGATAAACTTTGATTGAACTGTATAATTGATTTGAATTATGTTGAACTGAGTCATTTTGATGGTTGGGAGTTGTGGAAACAATTATTGGAAGTGTTTTTACAGGTTTTTGAAGAAATATTTTCTCAAAATACTGAAGGCACTCTACCGAAATTTTTCCAAAAATTGCGAACAAATAAAAATGGACAAAAATTTTTACTAGTTTTGAAACTTCAATTAAATATTTTTAATTCCTACTAAAATGCTCACCACTTCCAAAATATAAGAAAATGGTTTTAAAATCCCTTGTAGTGTACTTAATGAGTTATCGGTAGGTAATGTTCGGTAGTTCATTAGGTATTCTACGAGATCATATTATGTCTTACAGAGGGGTCAGGTGTGACATATTTTAGTGGTATCAGAGCATGGTTTTGTAATGAATTTTGACTATGTATATGAATATTTCTTTGATAAGTACAACTGCTCAAGTGTCTTTAATTGATACATATGACATATTTACATTATGAATATGCTCTAACGGAGGTCAACCTCCTTGTATTTGATCTTAGGAAGTAGGAAATTTTAAAAAACGGAATGGAAGAGGGAGATCATTCTGTGGAGCAATCTGTAGAGGCTGAGGTCCAAGGAGAAGCCCCAGCACTTCAGAATGTGAGTGGATCAGCCACTCCAGCTCCTACTCCAGTACCGCAATTTTCTGCTCAGTTTGCACAGCAGATGGCTACATTTTTTCAACAAATGACAGGAAATATGCCGCCCCAAGTTCAGATGCAAGAACTTGCAGCACAACCACAGCCCCCAGCTCAACAATATGAAAAACTAATGAAATTTGGGGCTACCAAGTTTAAGGGCACTATGGATCCACTGGAGGCTGAACAGTGGCTAGAACGAATGGAAAGGGTATTCAGAAAACTGCAGTGTGCCAAAGAATTAAAATTTAAATATTCAGTATCTCTTCTACAAGGGGATGCATATGAATGGTGGAAGATCATCCCCCACAGCCTGGTTGAGCCACCTATGCTGACATGGACAGACTTCCTGAGGGAATTCAGGCAAAAATGGGTTCCTGATACTTATGTAGACATGAAATTGCAAGAATTCTTGAGCCTAAAGCAAGGAGACAGATCAATAGCAGAATATGAGCGAGACTTTTCAAGGCTAAGTCACTATGCTGGAAGCTTAGTCTCCACCCCCAGAGACAGATGTAAGAGGTTTGAGGCTGGGTTGAGGCCTAGCTTAAGAATGCAAGTTGTGAGATTTAGACACCAGAATTTTTTTGAGCTGATTTCACAAGCCCTGGAACTGGAAAGGATAGAATCATAAGGGGCGGTGAAAAAGGGCACTCAAGAGAAAGAAAAGACTGAAAAGGCTACGGGCCAGGCTACTGAGAGTGGTTCTGGGAAGAGGAAACAGTTTGGGGGATCCAACTCTCGTAGATCTGGCAAAGGCAGATTCTCTAGCCAAAGACCACCCCGATCTGGTCAGCAGACCCAGCAAGCATCTCGAGGAGCTTTTTCAGTCCAACAGTGTGAGCCTTGTGATAGAACACACGGTGGGGTGTGTTTCAAGGCCACCGGTTCATGTTTCAACTGTGGAGGGAGTGGACATTTTGCTAAGGATTGTACTAGTCCGCGCCAATCTGGACCTCCTGCCACATCTGAGGGATCAACCCAAGTCTCTGCACCTAGAGGGTCACAGCCAGCTGGTCGAGGTAGAGGCAGAGGTAGGGGTCCTGGTAACACTCCTAGAAGTTAGAGTACTGTTAACCAGTTAGAACCAAGTGGTGCACCAGATAGAGTCTATACCATGAGACAGAGAGAGGAGGCTGAAACATCAGATGCAGTAGCTAGTATTTTCTCTATCCTTAACCAAGATGCATATGTGTTGTTTGATCCTGGCTCCACACATTCATATGTCAGTGCTAGTGTGATGTGTTCTACTGCTATCCAATGTGTACAAATGGACTATGATGTGCTAGTAACTAGTCCATTAGGTCAGGAGGTTAGGGTCAACAGAATCTATAGAGACTGTCCTTTAGTGATCCAAGGACATGTTTTTCTGTCAGATTTGATTGAAATGCCCTTCAGAGATTATGATTGTAACACCCTCCTTGTAGTAACTCCGTACATTCTACTGTTTCGGTGACCAGTGTCGGTCCGGACAGCTAGAACGTCCAGAAAAATATTTAAACTAAAGTGAGGAACCATAATTAACTCAAATATTAATAAGAAAAATTTAGGAAAAATTTTAGAAATAAAATACAACCAAGTTAATGAGCCGGTGCCCTAGCGATGGGTAACCTAGTGAGAAGTTGCGGTTCTCGCAACTAGGAGCCCTATACCGGGGGAAAAATTTTAAAATAATTTTTGGGACTCCAGAGAAGGGTCATTGAGGTTCTTATGGCATTAGAATGCCAAGAAAATGCTTAGAAAAATTTTTCAATCGGTACAGACAATTTTGGCTTGTTGAGCCAAACGGAGGGCATTTTGGTCATTTCATCTTTAGAGATGATTTTTGGACAACTTTTCCAGTTAAATAAATAATTTATATAACATAAAATATGAATAAATGTTGTTAAAAATTTAATTGCAATTAAATAGACAAGAAAAGATGAGAAAATGAAAGAAAATAGACTTATGACATCATAATGATGTCATTAAGATTCTCCCAACCAACCCAATGTAGACACATGGCATAAACTTATTTAAAAGAGACAAAATGGGCTGGAAAAATGAAAAAAATCAGAACACCTTCTTCTACTTCCTTCTTGCCGTCACTCACACGCACCATAGCCAACCTTAGCAAGCTTTTTCAAAGCTTGATTTCCTTAGCTCTCACCCCACTAAACCCTATACTCCCAACACAAAAAAGTTTTCTTGCATCTTAGTGATTCTTTTGGGAGCAAAAAGAAGAGGAAAACAAGAACCCTAGCAAGTGGGGAAACTTCACTCCATAGAGGTTAGTGACCTAACCTTAGTTTTCACCTTAAATTCATGTTAAGGACTATGTATGAGTGTAAATTACAAAGGAAATTTGATGAAATACCATTGGTATGCTAATCCTAAATTTCAGCAGCCTTGGTTAGGGAATGCTTATGATGAATTTTATAGAACTAACATGCTAGTATGGCTGCCTTTAATATACATCTTGTAAGTGGATTGGAGAAATGCAATGATAATGCATGAATTATAATGTTTGAGTTAGGGTTTGGGGTGGAAAATGAGACTTTGATCATATGATGATGGAAGTAGATTTTAATGGTCAATTAGTGACCATTTGGTTTGGTTTGAATAAAAAATGAAGTGAATTGTGTAGTGGGATTTGGGTTTGGTGTGACTGCCCTTGGTGACCTGCAGGATTAGACATGAGTCTAGCAAGTTTGGGCAGCAATAACTTGAATTGTAGAGGTTCAATTGGTGCAAGGCCAATTGGACATGAAACTAGACACATAATGGCACAACTTTGGTGAAGAAATCATGCCCAGAAAACCAAATTTAGTGGACCAAAAGATTGCCCTAATCCGGGTGACCTGCATTCTGCCTGGGCAAAATGACCAAATAAATAGTGTTTGGTCATTTGGCCATAACTCAGTGTAGAAAGGTTCAATTGACCTGAAATTTTACCAGCAACAAGTTGAGATATAGACTAACAACTTTCATGGGGAAAGATAACCCAAATTATGACTAGAACATATTCAAAAAGTGAGTTGCAATCACTATTTCTAACACTGTAGATTTGGTCAGTCCAGAAATTCTTGAAAAACTTTCAATCCGGCCAGTTTTGTTTTGGGCCATAACTTGAGCTGCAAAACTCCAAATGGAGTGATTCCAAAAAGAAAATGCAACTAGACAAAATAAGGAACAACTTTCATGTTGATCAATTTTCCAAATTTCCACTGCAAAAATGACTAATGGAACAGTAAAGACAAAGAATGAAAACTGAAAATTTTGTCCAATTAACATTAAGTTTAGAAATGGTATTGGCAACCAATACCAACAAATTTAAAATGCAAAATGTGGTATGTTGATGATATTTAAACCAATATATCCATTGTCAATGCAAAAGTCAACGTTTTAGTTGACCAATGAAATGAATAGTAGCCATAAAAATTTCAATTTCAAAGAATTACATAAATTAAAAGTGTTAAATGCCATAGTAGGCCTAATGTGATTGGTTTGGATAGGTTGGCATGCCAATAGGGTTCTGTTAACAGTACTGCATATGGCTTCATGCCATTCTGTGTTTCATGGCTTCCCATGCCATTCTGTGACATAATAGCCTTTGGCTATGTTATTTGAGTTGATATACTTGGGTTTTCACCCTGATGATTATTACAGCTTATTAGCTGTTCTATTGCACACCGGGAGACACAATGTGACCAATGGTGTGATGGTCTGAGGTACTTAGTACCCAGTGCCAGTTTACTCGTTTATCCAGTCCAGTCGACTAGTATGGTTTACTCGGGCAATGATAATAAACCTTACAAAATTTTAATTGAATAATACTGCAAATAATATCAGAAATTAAGTCTACTAAAAAATGTAAACATACATTCTGCATACTTATTTTTATTATATTTTATTTTATTTTATATTGTCACTACTAAGCAGAATTGCTTAGCGCGTCGCTTTTGCCACGCACAGGTACTGGAGACCTAGCTGGGGAGCCCAGCAGACATCAGACAGGGTGAGCCTTCAGAGCTGCATCCGGGGTCCAGAGTCACCTCACATTTGCACTGCATGTGGTAGGACATTAGGATTTTAGGTAGCATTTTGTATTCTGTATTTTGTAGTAGTTTTGGGATTGTAATTATAAACTCTTGAAATTATTGATGATGTAAATATATGAAATTTCATATTATTGAAATTTTCTGTATATTATGTTGAGAAATATTTATGAATGTGCTTCCAGTAATGAAGTGAAAAGAAAATTTTCTGAAAATAGTGTTGTGATTTGAGATTGAGATTTGGAGATTGACTTGAATGTGTATAATGGAGTTTGGATTTGGAAATTATATTGGAAGTGTTTTTAAACAGGTTTAGAAGAACTGTTTTCCAATTTATAGCCGGCACTCTGCCGGATTTTCTATAAAAATTGCGAAAAAATTCAGATTTATCAAAAATTATAAATAAATGAATTAAAAGGGATAAATTGTAATTGAAATATGAATTGGTGCTCCGGCACACTGAGTGGCATATCTTGCTCGGCTACACTGTAGACGGGTAAAGGGTGTCACAATGATATTATCTTAGGCATGGATTGGTTAGCCAGGCATCACGCAATGATTGACTAGAGATTAAAGACAGTCATTTTTTATCTCCCTTTATACGGTGATGTGGTAATACATGGGGAGAGGCAGTTACTGCCATCAAACATCATTTCGGCTGCACTAGCTAGAAGAATGATCAGAAAGAGGTGTGAAGCATACTTGGCACATGTGATAGACACCCAAGTGGGGAGTCCAGCACTGAGGGACATCCCTACAGTATGTGACTTTTCGGATGTATTTCTTGATGAATTGCTAGGATTACCTCTAGAAAGCGAGGTGCAGTTTGATCAAACTGCTGAACGAAGTTGGATCAATAAATCTGCCAGAACTGAATCTGCAGGATGAATAGTGACATGAACAGTAACCGTGTTTTGGTTATAACTTGAGCTACATAGCTCCAAATTAGGCAATTCAAAAAGGAAAATAAATTTAAGACCTAAATGAACAATTTTCATGAAGAACACCTCACCAAATTTTGATCAAAACTAGGTAAAAATTGGATTCAAAGATTGGGGCACCAAGCTGTCCCAAAACCAAAACTCTCTAAAATTTGCAAAGCTAATTTGCAATGCATTAGACATTCATGTAATGAGTTATTGGCAGTAATTGAGATTAGTATTGAGGTATTCTATTTGTGTATTTTTAGTAGAGAAAGAGGTTGGGACGGACAAGGAATAGTGAGTAAAGAGAAAGGAGAGCATTGAAGGTTTGTGCACAACTAACCTTTTCTTTGTTTTTAAACTTGTAAATTCCTTGGAATGTGTTTATTTGAATGAGTTTGCTTTGAACAAGTTTATTTTGACTGAAATATGGTTTTTCTCTTTCACTTAAGAAATTTGGGTGTTGCCACCTTTATATGGATATTATGATGAATTTAAATGTGTTTATTGGTTTATAAATGTGATTATTGAGTGGGAAATTTTTTGGAAACTGTTTTGAAACCACAGTTAGCATGACAGTCCCTTTTGAAACTCCTCAGTAGTAACTGCTACTTGGGGTTGATAATTGATATTGATTATGTCTCCCATTAATAGGGGTTAGTGGGGTAAGACTACATGAGTACTCATTAGCTAGCTAGCCCTTCCCTCATTAATAACGATTAGTGAGGTTGAGATTGCTTTGTCGTGGTGTATAACACGGCACTGATCGTGAAATTTTGTGTCATGGCCTGAATTGTGTGTTGATGTTGGCAACACTAATGCTTTGTGAATTGTGATTTATGAAGTGTGATTTCTCATTTGAAATGTTATTCCAATAAATAGCTCTTATGAACTTAGAACTATTGTGAAGTTTTCATACTTAAGAAAAATATGATTTATTATGCTTTGACAAATTGTGTTTTACCTTAAGTTTTAAAGTTATTAGTTGTGTACCATAGAGTGATATACTCAGCGATAGCTTCTTTATGCTGTCGCAGGTAAGGGAAAGGAGAAGGCTGCCGAGTGAGAGATTTGGAAGCAGCATTTTGGTATTGAATGTGGGTATTTACATTAGGTATACCCTTGTGATTCCTTGGGATGTATTTTGTGCCTATATGTATGGATGTACGGACATTGAGTAGTTTGTATTAAAAAGTACTGCATTGCTATCACATTTTGAGTTTGTAACCATTTTGTATTTTACCTTGAGACTTATGAAAATGTAACTTTTACAATATTTAGTCTATCATTATTTCCAAAGAATGTTTACATTGAATTTTAACTATTCTCATGTAGTTTTTCCGCAAAAGAATTGATAAGATAAAAAGCTGTGGTTTGTTTTAAAATCCTTTGTAGCATAACTAAAGGGTTATCGGTAGGTGAAGTTTGGTAATTCATTAGGTATGCTACGGGAATATGTCGTGCCTTACAAGGGATAAGGTGTGACATGTTTTAGTGGTATCAGAGCTTTGGTTTTTATACAAGTTTTGAAATTGCATGTTTGAAAATTTTTTATAAGTACAACTGCTCAACTATTTCTAATTGATACACATATCTCCAATGGAGGGAAATCTCCAATGGAGGGAAATCTCCTTGTGTTGGTTGTCCAGGGAGTAGAATTCTTTTGATTCAGTATGGAAGAGGGGGATCACATAGTAGAGCAATCAGTAGCAACTGAGGTACAGGAGGAAGCCCCAGCTCCTCAAAATGCTAGTGGATCGGCTGCACCCGTCCCACCCATGCAATTTCCTTCTCAGTTCGCTCGGCAGATGGCTGCACTATTTCAGTAAATGACTGGCAATATACCAGTCCAAGCTCCTATGCAAGCACCTCCAGTGTAACCACCATCCTCAGCTAGACAATATGACAAGTTAATGAAGTATGGGGCAACAGAGTTCAAGGGTACAGTGGACCCATTGGAAGCTGAGCAATAGTTAGAGCAGATGGAGAGGGTATTCAAGAAACTGCACTGTACAGATGATTTGAAGTTTGAATACTCGGTCTCTCTACTGCATGGAGATGCATATGAGTGGTGTAAGACCATTCCTCACAATTTGGTTGAGCCCCCTATGTTGACATGGGATAACTTTCTCAGAGAATTTAAACAGAAGTATGTTCTTGACACATATGTAAATATGAAGCTACAGGAGTTTCTCAGTTTGAAGCAAGGGAACAGGACTGTAGCCGAGTATGAGAGAGACTTTTCTCGCCTCAGCCATTATGCTGAAAGCCTACTCACTACCAGTAGAGACAGATGCAAACGGTTTTGAGGCTGGTTTGAGGCCTAGTTTGAGATTGCAAGTGGTTGGGTTTCGACATGACAACTTCTCTGGGTTGATAGCACAGGCCCTTGAATTGGAAAGGATAGAACTGGAAGAGGCATCTGAGAAGGTAACCACTGAAAAAGAGAAGAGCAGTAAGCCTACATGTCAGAGTCCAAGTAACAATCCGGGTAAGAGGAAGAGTTTTGGAGGACCAAGTAACAGAGGATCTAGTAGGGGAAGATTCTCAGGGTAGAGGCCACTTAGATCCGGACAGCAGACATCTAGGGGTTCCTTTCCTACTCGTACCTGTGAAACCTGTGGCAGGAATCATGGAAGAGTGTGTTATAAGGCCATAGGAGCCTGTTACAATTGTGGTGGAAGTGGGCATTTTGCTAGAGATTGCACTAGTGCTCGCAGGTTTGGGCCGCCTACTACCACTGAGGGATCTGTTCAAGGTTTTGCTTCCAGAGGACAACAGATAGCTAGTAGAGGCCGAGGCAGGGGTAGAGGTAACACTTCTGGCAGCCAGGGCACAGTGAGCCAACCAGAGCAGAGTGGTGCATTAGCCAAGGTGTACACCATGCGCTAGAGGGATGAAGCTAAGACATCAGATGTTGTGGCTAGTACTTTCTCCATTTTTGATAGAGATTTATATGTGCTGTTTGACCCTGGTTCTACACATTCTTATGGTAGTGCCAGTATTGCATGCTCTATTGCTATTCCTTATGTGAAATTGGATTATGATGTGCTAGTGACTAGTCCTTTAGAACAAGAGGTTAGGGTGAACAAATTGTATAAGGATTGTCCTTTGGTGATCCAAGGACATACATTCCTATTAGACTTAATTGACATGCCATTCCGAGATTATGATATCATCTTGGGCATGGATTGGTTAGCCAGGCATCACGCCATGATCGACTGTAGACTGAAGACAGTCACTTTTGGTCTTCCCGAGTATGTAGACATAGTGATACACAGGGAGAGGCAGTTATTGCCATCCAACATCATTTTAGCTGCACTTGCTAGAAAGATGATTAGAAAGGGATGTGAAGCTTATCTAGCTCATGTGATAGACACCCAGGTGGGGAGTCCAGATCTTCAAGATATTCCTACGGTATGGGATTTTCCGGATGTCTTTCCGGAAGAATTGTCGGTATTGCCTCTAGAAAGAGAGGTGCAGTTTAAAATTAAGACTATGCCTGGTGTGGAGCCAATCTCCATCACTCCTTATAGGATGGCACCTGCTGAGTTGAAAGAGTTGAAGGTGCAATTGCAGGAATTATTAGATAAGAGTTTCATTCACCCTAGTGTATCACCTTAGGGAGCACCAGCATTATTTGTGAAGAAAAAGGATGGTACTCTCCACCTATGTATAGACTACAGATAGTTGAACAAAGGTGACCACAAAGAATAGATATCCTCTGCCATGGATCGATGATTTGTTTGATCAGTTGAAGGATGCAACTGTATTCTCCAAAATTAACTTGAGATCGGGCTACTACCAGTTGAGGGTGCAGGAGTAAAGTATTCCTAAAACTGCCTTTAGGACTCGGTATGGCCACTATGAGTTCTTGGTAATGCCATTCGGGTTGACTAATGCTCCAGCTGCTTTTATAAGCCTGATGAACACTATCTTCAGGCCATATTTGGACCAGTTTGTTGTGGTGTTCATTGATGATATTTTGGTGTACTCAAAGAATGTAGAGGAACACGACAAGAACTTGAGGATAGTATTGCAAACTTTGAGGGAGAAGCAGTTGTATGCCAAACTGTCGAAATGTGAGTTTTGGCTAAAGGAGATTACATTTTTGGGGCATATTGTATCTACAGAAGGTATCCAGGTGGATCCTAGCAAAGTAGAAGCCATTCTTAATTGGAAGCCACCTAGAAATGTCCCGGAAGTTCGGAGTTTTCTTGGTTTAGCCGGCTATTACCGAAGGTTTGTGAAGGGATTCTCCATGCTAGCATCTCCACTAACCAAGCTACTTAGGAAGGATGTAAAATTTCAGTGGACTGATCGATGCCAGAAAAGTTTTGATGAGTTAAAGAGGCGTTTAATTGAAGCTCCAGTCTTAACGTTGCCCACTTTGGGTAAGGAGTATACCATATACAGTGATGCTTTTCATAACGGATTAGGCAGTGTGTTAATGCAAGATAGAAACGTCATTGCCTATGCTTCACGCCAGCTTAAACCGCATGAGAGGAATTATCCCACGCATGACTTAGAGCTGGCAGCCATTGTCTTTGCCTTGAAGATCTGGAGACATTACTTGTATGGAGAGAGATGTTATATATACACAGATCATAAAAGTTTGAAGTACTTGGGCACACAAAAGGAGTTAAATTTGAGGCATAGGAGATGGTTAGAGCTGATAAAAGATTATGATTGTTTGATAGACTATCAACCTGGAAAAGCTAATGTTGTAGCTGATGCTTTAAGTCGCAAGACTATGGCTGGTTTGAGGGTTTCTCCATTGTCCATAGTGCATGAGTTAAGGGCATTACATGCTAATTTGGAGATTAATGAAGATGGTCATATGGTAGCTACTTGCCAAGTTAAGCCAATACTGGCAGAACAAATTAAAGCAGTTGCACAGAAGGATAATAAGTATGTAAAGTTGATGGAAGAGGCTTGGGATGGCAAGAAACCAGAATTATCAGTAAATGATGAGGGCTTGTTGTTATATAAGGGCAGAATGTGCATCCTAAGAATGTTGAACTGAGGCAGACCATTTTAAAGGAAGCACATGATTCACCATTTACAATGCACCTTGGTTGTAACACCCTCCCTGTACCAACTCCGTACATTCTACTGTTTCGGTGACCGGTGTCGGTCCGGACAGCTAGAATGTCCAGAAAAATATTTAAACTAAAGTCAGGAACCATAATTAACTCAAATATTAATAAGAAAAATTTGGTAAAAATTTTAGAAATAAAATACAACCGAGTTAAACGAGCCGGTGCCCAAGCGATGGGTAACCAGAGGGAAGTTGCGGTTCTCGCAACGAGGAGCCCTAGACCCGGGGGAAAAATTATAAAATAATTTTTGGGACTCCAGAGAAGGATTTCTGAGGTTCCCATGGCATTAGAATGCCAAGAAAATACCTAGAAAAATTTTTCAATCGGTATAGACAATTTTGACCTGTTAAGCCAAACGGAGGGCATTTTGGTCATTTCGCCTTCAGAGGTGATTTTTGGCCGACTTGTCCAGTTGAGTAAATAATTAATATGACATAAAATATGAAGAAACATTACTAGAAATTAAATTGAAAATGAGTAGTGGAGGAAAGGAAAGAAAATGAGGAAAAAGCTTATTTATGACATCATGGTGATGTCATTAAGAAAATTTTGACCAATCACAATTAAGCCATCAATTGACTAACTAATAAAAAGACTAAATGAAGACTAAATAACCAAAAAATTGCAGCAGCCACCCCCCTTCCTCATGCAGCCGAAACCCTAGTCCCATAGCCACCCTCCATTAAAGCTTTTTCAAGCTTTAGATTTCCATCATTTCCACCATATTTCCCTAACCCCTTTCATTAAACCTTGACCATATCACTTGGGGAAGCTTTTGGCAGCCAAGAAGAAGAAGGAAAGTGAAGTTTTGAGCTTGAGAAAAATCTCCCTACAAGAGGTTAGTGCATATATGTAGTTAAAACTCATTAATTCCATGATTGAGGCTTGTAATGGATGAGAAATTGTGAAATAAATGAAACAAATTCATGTGTATGTCCACCAAAGAATTCGGCAGCCCTAATAGAGGAATGGTTTTGATTGTTTTAATGGACTTAAAGTGAGCTAGAAATGGTGTTTAAGGTGTGAATATGCATGGATGTTGAGTTAGGGTGCTAATTGAGGTTTATGGGTAAATGGCATTGGACATTTGGGTTTTGAGAAGTAAAAAATTGACTTGGCTTATCAAACTGTTAAAGAACAATCTAATGGTCAATAAGTGACCATCTGAGGTATGTTGACCACAATTTGGACTGAAAAATGGTATGGCAAAGTCAAGGTGTAAGCTGCCCTAGGATGCGACAAATGGACTGAAATTTCAGTCCAATTACAAAGCCATAACTTTGGCTGTGTTAGTCCAATTGGTGTTTGGCCAATTGGACATGAAACTAGGCTTATAATGGCACATTTTTTCTGAAGAAACCATGCCCAAAAGACCAAAGCAAGAGGACCAAAACTTGGCCCCAATCCGGATACCCTGCAACTGATTCTGCAGAATTGACCAAATGAACAGTAACTGTTCATTTGGCCATAACTCACTGTAGATATGGTCAATTGACCTGAAATGTTTACAGCAACAAGTTAAGACATAGACAAACAACTTTCATGAAGGAACCTACCCCAAATTATGGCCAGAACCTACCCAAATGGCAGTGGCAGTCACTGTTCATGTTACTGTAGATATGGTAATTTCTGCAGATTGCCAATCCGGCCAGCTTGGGTTTTTGGGCCATATCTGGAGCTACAAAACTCCAAATGGAGTGATTCAAAAAAAGAAATTCAACTAGACAAAATAAGGAACAACTTTCATGTTTGCTATTTCTTCAAATTTCCACTGTAACAGTGTGTAATGGAGCAGTAAACTTAGGCTCCAAAACTGAAATTTTCTGCCCTCTTGGTTTTAAGTTAGAAATGGAAATGGCAATCAATTCCAAGAAGTTTTAAATACAAAATGTGGTATGTTTGGGGTGTTAAAACCAATACACCTATTTTCTATCCAAAAGTCAACATTTTTGTTGACCAATGAGGTGAATAGTGACACCAAAACTTGAAATGCACAAATTGAAGAATTTAAAAGTTTCAAATGCCCTAGTATACCTAACAAGATTGGTTTGGATAGTTTGGCATGCCAATAGGGTTCAATTAGCAGTACTGCACATGGCAATATGTCGTTCTGTGATTTCATGTCTTTTAGCATTCTGACTTTGCATTGAGATTTGGCCTTGTGCCTGAAATTATTTACAGGTTGGTAGCTGTTCTGTTGCACACCGGGAGATGCATATGTGACCGATGGTGTGACGGCCCGAGGTACTAGATACCCAGTGCCAGTTTACCCGTATCCAGTCCAGTCGTCTAGTGTAGGTTACTTGGGCAACCAAATGAATGAAAGTGAATAAAGTTACTAAATTAATGTATATATAACCATACTAAACAAATGAATTATACACATTCACTATATATTTGTTTTCTTGCTATTTTCTTTTATTTTATTATTGCACCATTAAGCATTATTGCTTAGCGCGTTGCTTTTGCCACGTGTAGGTACTGGAGATACAGATCGTGAGCCCAGTAGACCGCAGACTGGGTGAGTCCATCCTGCGATTACGCACGATGTCCGTGTCACCTCGTCACCTGCAGTGCATTGGTAGGACACTAGATGTCATTTTGTCATTTTGTAATTAATTTTTATTTTCTCATATGTATTTGGGATTTATGTAATGTATTTTGAGGTTCATGTAAATAATAAAGATTTATGGTTATGTATGGAAGTAATTTGAGTATTTAATTGTTGTTTATATATGAGAACCCTGAGAAAGGGATGTTTGAGAAATGAAAAGGTTGTTGAGACCTGAAATTGAAAAATTGTTGAGATCTTGATATTGAGTTTAGTGATGATATTGGAGTTGAGAATGAATGAATTTGTTATTGGAAGTGTTTTTAACAGTTCAAGAAGCTTTTCTCCATTTTTAGCCGGTACTCATGATTTTCTATAAAATTTCCGGAACCTCAAATAAATAAAAATTTTGCTAAATGGCTTAAATAAAGTATGTTTCATAAATTATATCCAAAAAGCATGATATAAATTAATTAAGGTATATTAGAGTGTGCCGGTACACCGTGTGGCATTACTTACTCAGGTATACTGTACACGGGTAAGGGGTGTCACATTGGTGGAACCAAAATGTACAGAAGTGTGAAAGAGCACTATTGGTGGAGAGGAATGAAGAAAGACATTGTAGAAAATGTTGCCAAATGCCTAACATGTCAGCAAGTAAAGGCAGAACACCAAGTGCCTGCAGGGTTGCTACAGCCATTGCCAATTCCCGAGTGGAAATGGGAAAGAATCACTATGGATTTCATGACAGGACTTCCACGTACACAAAAGAATCATGATGCAGTTTGGGTTATTGTTGATAGATTGACCAAGTCTGCACACTTTTTGCCAGTGAGGATGGATTACAGCCTGGAAAGATTGGCCAAACTGTAAATTGATGATGTGGTGAGGTTACATGGAGTGCCAATGTCTATTGTGTCAGACAGACCCAAGGTTCACTTCTAGATTCTGGGGTAGTCTCCAAAAAGCCCTAGGAACTAGATTGAACTTCAGTACAGCATTCCATCCACAGACAAATGGCTAATCTGAAAGGATCATTCAGATTTTGGAGGACATGCTTCGGGCTTGTGTGATTGAGTTTGAAGGGATTTGGGACACACACTTGCCTTTAATTGAATTTACCTATAATAACAGTTATCAGTCAAGCATTGGGATGCCTCCATACGAAGCACTTTATGGCAAAAAGTGTAGAACTCCCTTGTGTTTGGATGAAGTGGGCGAGAGGAAGTTGATTGGCCCAAAATTAGTGTAGCAGATGGAAGAAAAGGTTAAGCTCATTAGAGACAGACTCAAAATTGCAACAGATAGACAGAAGTCCTACATTGACCTAAAAAGAAGAGATATTCGGTACAGTGTGGGTGACAAGGTGTTCCTTAAAGTTTTCCCATGGAAGAGGATTATGAGGTTTGTTAGAAAGGGGAAACTAAGTCCTCGCTTCATTGGGCCATACGAGGTTCTGGAAAGAGTGGGTCCATTGGCATATAAACTTGCATTGCCTCCGGAGTTGAAAAAGATTCACAATGTCTTCCATGTCTCCATGTTGAGGAGGTACAGATCAGACCCCTCTCACATTTTGCCAGTAGAGGAGATTGAGGTGAATCCATACCTGACAGATGATGAAGAGCCCATAAAGATCTTGGCACATGAGGTAAAGCAGCTAAGGAACAAGCAAATACCTCTGGTGAAAGTGCTATGGAACCATCATTCAGGCCAGAAGGCTACATGGGAGCGTGAGGAGGACATGAGGAGACAGCACCCACAGCTATTCAGAGACTGAGACCAGGTAAATTTCGAGGACGAAATTTATTTTTAAGGAGGGGAGAATTGTAACACCCCGAACCTCCAAGTTATGAATAGTACCATTTTTGGTCCGTGACTAGTACTATTCAAAGACACCTTGAGGACAAAAAATAAATAGAAAATTAATTGAGATAGACACAATAAAAATTCAAGTGACCAAAAAATATAAGGATTCACCAGGTATATTGTAAAAGAGGGATTATGACCTGATAAGGGGCATTTTGGTCAATTCACTTTAAGAGTTGATTTTTTTTACCAAAAGGTCAATTTAATTAAAGAAAAATAAATTATTTAATTATGAAGAAATATTGAGGAAAATTTAGTGTAAATATAAAAAGAAAAGAAAGGAAATAAAATTGTAAGTTTTATGACATTTTTGACACAATTAAAATTTTTAATTGAAATAAACTAATTTTGTGAAAACAAATTAAAAAGCCATTTCTTCCCTTTCTTTCCCATTTAGTTACTACACACTCTCTCTCCTTCTCTCTTTCTTTCTTTCTTCTTCTTCCTTCTTTCTCCATTGACACCCATTCTCAAAACTCAATTCCTTGCTTTTCCTCTATGGGTTTTCCATCTAATTAGTAGAGAGCATCAAATTAATCTTTGATTTAGAGATTAAAAGCAAGGGGAAACAAGAGATAAGAAGAAAATTGAAGATTTGGGGAGTTGGAAGGAAGTCATCAAGAGGTAAGTTCTTTAATGCTCATTTAGTTATACAAACCTTAAATTAAGTTAGATTATGATGAAATTTCATAAGAAAATGAAAGGAAACATGCATGGAACCTAAACTAGGGTTTTAGCCAAATTAGAGAAAAGTTAGGGTTTGATGTCTTTGAATGAAATTGATGATGAGATTAAGCTTAGTTGAAGTAGTATACATGATTGGGGCAAAGAAATTGCATGAAATGTGTATAAATTTAATTATGGGAGATTAGGGTTCATGGGAAAATTGGAGCTTTGGTGCTAGAGAGTGAAATTAGAGTGTGTATTATTAAATTATGATCATTTGAGGTTTATTTAGTTTGAATTGACATTGGGTTGATGAATGGAGGTAATGAAATGGTAGGATTAGGAAAAACTGCAAACTTTGGTGTTTGAAAATTGGGGGTTTGTGCTAGGCAGTGCCATTGATGTGTCAATGCTAAATTATAGTCATTTTAGGTGAATTAAATGTGAATTGAGGTTGGTTAGGGGGAATAATTGAAGAAATGAAAAAATTGAACCTAGGGCAGAATTTGCGCACTGAGTTCAATGTGTTTGACAGCCCATAAATTGAGCTACATAATTCCAATTGGTGTGAAACCAATTGGGAATGAAACTTAAGACATAGGGCTAGAATTTTCATGGAGAGGCCCAACCTAGAAATTGCCTAAAACTTGGCTTGAACTTGGAGACAGAAATCTGGAACCTACAGAATTTGACCATATGAACAGTAAATTTTGCATGGCCATAACTCTCTCTAGAAAACTCTGATTTAGGCGGTTCTTAAACCGATGGAAACCTAAGACATAGTAGAACATTTCATATAAGGAACTTGAGGCCAAATTATGGACTTAACCCAATCAAATTGTTGAGCAAAATTGAATCACTGAATTTGTAGAAATATGGAAATCTGTAGATTTACCATATAAATAGTATACTTTGCATGGCCATAACTCTCTCTAGAAAACTCCAATTTAGGCGATTCTTGAACCGATGGAAACCTAAGACATAGTAGAACATTTCATATGATAAACATTAGACCAAATTATGGACTTAACTTCATAAAACTGCTGAACGAAATTGGATCGATAAATCTGCTAGAATTGAATCTGCAGGATGAACAGTGATGTGAACAGTAACTGTTTTTTGGTCATAACCTGAGCTACATAGCTCTAAATTAGGCGATTCAAAAAGGAAAATAAAATTAAGACCTAAATGAACAATTTTCATGAAGAACACCTCACCAAATTATGATCGAAACTAGGTAAAAATTGGGTTCAAAGATTGGGGCACCAAGCTGTCCCAAAACTAAAACTCTCTAAAATTTGCAAAGTTAATTTGTGATGCATTAGACATTCATGTAATGAGTTTTTGGTAGCAATTGAGATTAGTATTGAGGTATTCTATTTGTGTATTTTCAGTGGAGAAAGAGGTTGAGACGGACAAGGAATAGTGAGTAAAGAGAAAGAAGAGCATTGAAGGTTTGTGCACAACTAACCTTTTCTTTGTTTTTAAACTTGTAAATTTCTTGGAATGTGTTTATTTGAATGAGTTTGCTTTGAACAAGTTTATTTTGACTGAAATATGGGTTTTCTCTTGCATTTAAGAAATTTGGGTGTTGCCACCTTTATATGGATATTATAATGAATTTAAATGTGTTTATTGGTTTATAAATGTGATTGTTGAGTGGAAAATTTTTTAGAAACTGTTTTGAAATCACAGTTAGCATGACAGTCCCTTTCAGAACTCCCCAATAGTAACGACTACTTGGGGTTGATAATTGATATTGATTATATCTCCCATTAATAACGGTTAGTGGGGTAAGACTACATGAGTACTCATTAGCTAGCTAGCCCTTCCCTCATTAATAATGGTTAGTGAGGTTGAGATTGCTTTGTCGTGGTGTATAACACGACACTGATCATGAAATCTTATGTCATGGCCTAAACTGTGTGTTGATATTGGCAACACTAATGCTTTGTGAATTGTGATTTATGAAGTGTGATTTCTCATTTGAAATGTTATTCCAATAAATGGCTCTTATGAACTTAGAACTATTGTGAAGTTTTCATGCTTAAGAAAAATATGATTTATTATGCTTTGACAAATTGTGATTTACCTTAAGTTTTAAAGTTATTAGTTGTGCACCATAGAGTAATGTACTCAGCGATAGCTTCTTTATGCTGTCGCAAGTAAGGGAAAGGAGAAGGCTGCCGAGTGAGAGACTTGGAAGCAGCATTTTGGTATTGATTGTGGGTATTTATGTTAGGTATACCCGTGTGATTCCTTTGGATGTATTTTGTACCTATATGTATGGATGTATGGACATTGAGTAGTTTGTATTAAAAAGTACTGCATTGCTATCAAATTTTGAGTTTGTAATTATTTTGTATTTTACCTTGAGACTTATGAAAATGTAACTTTTACAATATTTAGTCGATCATTATTTCTAATGAATGTTTTCATTGAATTTTAACTATTCTCATGCAGTTTTTCCGCAAAAGAACTGATAAGTTAAAAAGCTATGGTTTGTTTTAAAATCCTTTGTAGCATAACTAATGGGTTATCGATAGGTAGAGTTCGATAATTCATTAGATATGCTACGGGAACATGTCATGCCTTACAAGGGATAAGGTGTGACAGTATTTGCATGAGATGTGAAGTGTAAAGGTTAGGGTTTGGACAAAAACTTGAGACTTTGTTCATGTAAGGATGAAAATAAGTTTTAATGATCAATTAGTGACCATTTGGTTGTGTGTGAACAAGAAATGAAGTGAGTTGAGGCTTGGCATTTGTGTATGGGTGAGCTGCCTTGGCTAACCTGCAGGACCGAGCATGAGTCCAGCAGGTTTGGGCAGTTATAAATGGAGTTATAGAGGTTCAATTGGTGCAATGCCAATTGAACATGAAACTAGACACATAATGGCACGACTTTGGTATAGAAACCTTGCCTAGAAAACCAAACCAAGTTGACCTAAAAATTGCCCTAATCTGGGTGACTTGCATTCTGCCAAGGCAAAATGACCAAATGAACAGTGTTTATTCATTTGGTCATAACTCAGTATAGAAAAGTCCAATTGACCTAAAATTTTACCAGCAGAAAGCTGAGATATAGACTTACAACTTTCATGAAGATTCATGCTTCCGCTCCTTCAGTTGGTGATTGTGTATTTGTTGGAAGATAAAAACAACAAAATAAAATTTATGGAAAAGAAAAGGTAAAATATAAAGACAGTTTGGATTTTTTTTTTAAAGATGACTAG
Organism: Hevea brasiliensis; assembly: GCF_030052815.1. NCBI lineage: Eukaryota > Viridiplantae > Streptophyta > Magnoliopsida > Malpighiales > Euphorbiaceae > Hevea > Hevea brasiliensis. The sequence goes on from NC_079497.1 coordinate 102,300,541, forward strand.
TTTGGATTTTCACTGCTGGTATCTTTTTTTTTAAATAGGGTAACAAATTTTTTTATATAAAATTACTAATTGTAAGGTGCAGAAAGGGAAGGTCTCGGCTGGAGCGGTTGTAATTGCCTGGCCCACTAGCTAGTATTGTCCTCTTTGGCCCAACCCATACTAGGCCTCACGGATTTGTACCTTGGGCTTTTACACCCAAAAGCACGCTAACCAGTGTTCCAAGACCATCCAATTTAAGTCTCAGATCTATCCCGTGTTTTGTCAATGTGGAATTTGCCTAAGGGACCTTTCTCCCCCCCCCCCCCCCTTTTTGGGACTTAGCGTCCTCGCTGAGGTTTGCCCCACCACCACCTAAGAGGACACGCAGAGTGCTCTGATACCAATTGTAATGGTCGGACTCTAACCACTAGAGGAATTGTCCACTTTGGCCGTAAGTCTCACGGTTTTGTCCCATAAGTGGAATGGAGAACTTCCCAAGAAGTCACCCACCCTAGGATTTCTCTCAAGCGAGCTCGCTTAACCCTAGAGTTCTTCCAACTCTTCAGGCCATTCCACCAAAAGGCGCCTTTAGTGATTAGTTTCCCCATTTTATATATCATTACTTTCCACTCTTATTTCAATGTGGGACGTATTTCTTATCTTTCAGGGAGCTTTTCGTCACGTCCAACGGAATCACTGGGGCACTGCCTTAGGGCCTTGTGGAAGAAAGGTCCCTTAGGCAAATCCCACATCGGCAAAACACGGAGATGGTCTTGGGTTTAAAAAGTAATGATATATAAAATGGGGGAACTAATCACTAGAGACGCCTTTTGGTGAAATGGCTTGGAGAGTTGGAAGAACTCCAGGGTTAAGCGTGCGTGCTTGAGAGAAATCCTAGGATGGGTGACCTCCTGGGAAGTTCTCCATTCCACCTATGGGACAAAACCGTGAGGCTTACAGCTAAAGAAAACAATTCCTCTAGTGGTTGGAGTCCAACCGTTACAGTGGTCCTCTGGAAAGGCAAGGCTCACTAGTACCCTTGTCCAAATGGGGGATAGGAATGAAACGAATCATACATTAAAATGGGGAAAACTAATCACTAGAGGCGCCTTTTGGTGGAATGGCCTAGAGAGTTAGAAGAAATCTGGGGTTAAGCGTGTTCGCTTGAGAGAAATCCTAGAATAGGACGGCTGACCTCCTGGGAAGTTCTCCATTCCACCTATGGGAAAAAACCATTAGGCTCAGGATGGAGTAGGCCAAAACGAACAATTCCTCTAGTGGTGGGAGTGGGGCGTTACACTATTAAATCTCTAAAATCTTCTAAAATATTAAATGGTCCAGTGCCCATCAAAATCTAGTAGGTATAGAAATTATTTTTTTAAAAAAACTATACTATAAAAAAATTTTTAAGATCTAGGGGCTAATGCCCCTTTGCCCTTATCTGTCATTACAATTAACAAATAACTATAAAGTGAAATAATTAAGTTATTAAGCCCTAATGATATAAAATAGGGCTAAAAATTTTTGCAAATTTGTTATTTAATTCAATATTAATTAATTTATGCTTTAATGTGGATAAGATTTTCTTAATAAATTTATATTTATTAATATATTAGAATTTAATTTAAATTGAAGACTAATATAACAAATCAAATTAAAAAAAATACTAAGTTTTTTGTAAATTTGTTATTTAATACTAATTAATTTATTGTTTTTATTACGATTAAAAATTTCTTAATGAAATTATATTTCTAAATAAAATTATATTTCTTAAGAAAACTTTAAATATAAGACTAATCTAAAAAATCAAATTATATATTTTTAACCTTTATTATTGTCAAATTTAAGCAGATTCTTTTTTATCAATCTTATTATTCCATCCTCATCCTCACTGATATGTATTATAGATATATATTGAATTTTTAAACTGAGTTTTTCTTTAAAGTTAAAAAATATTTTTTATTTTTTTATTTTAATTATTTTTTAATTTTAATAAATTTTACATCAACTATTAATTTTAATTTAAATTGCAACTATTTTATAAAATCAAAACACTCAATCCCATCTCCTAATTGATCAACAACTACTCAACATCTGCTATAATTATATCAATATTTTATAAAGTTTCATCAATTTTATACTAGCAAAGAATTCTACAATACATATAAATTTAGTGTTTCTGCACTCATATAAGAGTGGATCTGTTATAAAATAGGGAGGTGGATCCTACTCTTATGCGAGTAAGCGAACATATGCAACTAATACACTGAATAATTCCTTCTATCTAAATATCTAGTCAGCAGATTATATACATTTTTTAGCTTATAAATAACTAGTTAATGCTTAATATTCCATATATATATATATATAATCTATTTTCCTATTTTTTCAATAAATTCTTCTCCTTTTCTTCTTCTTCTTATTATTATTATTATCCCACATAAATAAAATCAATCTAAATGGACAAATTCATTTGATTGAATCATTGCATAAAAATATATTGATTACTCTAAGCTGATGTAATTTATTATTTATAATATTTTGTTTTGGTAAATTGTTGGATTGAATAAAACCAACTAACTTCATTAAGATTTTTAGCCATTTAATTTAATTAAGTGAAAGTTTATTAGTTTATCTTTTCCTTATAATATAATTAATAATTAATTATTTTAGTTTAATAATATCAAAATTATTTACAAAAATTTATGCTTAAATTTCAATCAAATAAGTAAGATTCAGTTAATTAAATTTATTGAATTAAATGGAACTATATTTTATAATTAAAATTCAATATTTAATGTGTATAAAAGTAAATATTCTGAGGTATACATTTGATCTGTTTAGTAGTTACTGAATTTTAATAATGAATTTATCTTATTGAATAGTTATTATAATTTTTCTAAGTAAATACTAATATAGTAATTAATGAGCAAATCTTATGTCCGGTTTTTATTATTTGCACTAAAAATAGCAAAATTGCTTTCCTAAAAGGAAATATTTATTTAGTATATATGCATTTTTTATTTCCTAAAATACTCAAAACTGATTAAGGAGCATACTTCCTCTCCATATTGAATCTAAAGTAAGCTAGTCACAGAGTATTTTTTAAATAGATTTGGTTTACAAATAAAAGGAAAAATTTTAAAATTTAATGAGTAAAAATGGAAATCCAGAGTGGGCTTGCCCATTCTAGAAACAAACCCCTCTTTTCTCCTTCCATAAATTGTCAACTCGTTCAGTTTGTTCCTTATTTGCACAGCAGAATAACTTTCCCTGTTATTCATTCTCTCTGTTGGTGCGCTCTCTTCCTTTTTCTTTTAGCCATTAGTTTTATCTTTGATCAAATCGAAGACCTATTTTTTAGTTTTATATAATTTTTTAAGATCTAAGGGCTAATGCCCCCCTGCCTTATCTGTCATTGTAATTAACAAATAACTATAAAGTAAAATAATTAAATTATTAAGCCTAATAATATAAAAAAGAGCCAAAACTTTTGCAAATATATTATTTAATTGAATTTAATAGGCCAATTAAAATATAGTTTCAACTTTTTAACAAAATTTACTTGTTAAAAATTGAACGAAATTGATGTTAATTCAAAAATAAAGTTAATATTTAATAATATGAATGATTAAACATAAAATACATTGCCTCAAATTAAAAAAATTATCTAATTTATCTATATTCTGATTATTTCAAAATAACCATAAAAGGCAAATTCAATTAAAATTATAAAGTAAATAAAATTAATAATATCGTTGCTTTTTAAAAAACTTCCCTTCAATAATGTTATTCTATAAATTAAATTTTAAAGTATAGAAGTTGGTGATTATGTATTGGTTGGAAGATAAAAACAGCAAAATAGAATTTATGAAAAAGAAAAGGCAAATTATAAAGACAGTTTAGATTTTTTTTCTTTTTTAAAGATGACTTATGTTTCACTGCTGGTATCTTTTTGTTCTTAATAGGGTAATAAATATTTGTTTATATAAAATTACTAATAAATCCCTAAAATCTTCAAAAATATTAAATGGTCTAGTTCCCATCAAAATTTAGTAGGTATAGAAATTATTTTTTTTAAAATTATCACTATACTATTAAAAAATTTAAGTTTAAATTTCAGTCAAATGATTAGGATTCAATTAATTAAATTTATTGAATTAAATGGAACTGTATTTTATATTTAACATTCAATATATAATGTGTATGAAAATAAATATTCTGAGGTATACATTTGATCTGTTTAGTAGTTGGTGAATTTTAAGAGTGAATTTATGTTATCGAATAGCTATTATAATTTTTCTAAGTCAATACTAACCTAGTAATTAATGGCCAAATCTTATTTTTTGTTTTGTTGTTTGTACCAAAAATAGCTAAATTACTTCCCTAAACGGAAATATTTATTTACAATGAATGAATATTTTATTTGCTAAAACACTCAAAATTGATTAAGGAGCACACTCCCTCTCCATATTGAATCTAAACTAAGCCAGCCAGAAAGTATTTTTGAAATAGATTTGGTTTGCAAATAAAAGGAAAAATTTTAAATTTTAATGAGTAAAAATGGAAATCCAGATTGGGCTTGTCCATTCTAGAAACAAACCCTTCTTTTCTCCTTTCATAAATTGCCAACCCGTTCAGTTTGTTCCTTATTTGCACAGAAGAATATCTTTCCCTGTTCTTGATTCTCTCTGCTGGTGCGCTCTCTTCCTTTTTCTTTTAGCGATTGGTTTTATCTTTGATCAAATCGAAAATCCATTTTTTAGTTTTATAAAATTTTTTAAGATCTAATGGCTAATGCCCCCTTGCCTTATCTGTCATTGTAATTGACAAATAACAATAAAGTGAAATAATTAAATTATTAAGCCTAATAATATAAAAAAGAGCCAAAACTTTTGCAAATATATTATTTAATTCAATTTAATGGCCAATTAAAATATAGTTTTAACTTTTTAACAAAATTTACTTGTTAAAAATTGAATGAAATTGACGTTAATTCAAAAATGCAGTTAATATTTAATAATATGAATTATTAAACTTAAAATAAATTGCCTCAAATTAAAAAATTATCCAATTAATCTATATTCTGATTATTTCAAAACAATCATAAAAGGCAAATTTAATTAAAATTATAAAGTAAATAAAATTAATAATATTGTTGCTTTTTAAAAAACTTCCCTTCAATAATGTTATTCTATAAATTAAATTTTAAAGTATGGTAGTTGGTGATTATGTATTGGTTGGAAGATAAAAACAACAAAATAGAATTTATGAAAAAAAAGGCAAAATATAAAGACAGTTTTGATTTTTTTTTCTTTTTTAAAGATGACTTATGTTTCACTGCTGCTATCTTTTTTTTCTTAATAGGGTAGTAAATATTTGTTTATATAAAATTACTAATAAATCCCTAAAATCTTCTAAAATATTAAATGGTCTAGTTCCCATCAAAATTTAGTAGGTATAGAAATTATTTTTTTAAAAATTATCATTGTACTATATTATTAAAAATTTTAAGTTTAAATTTCAGTCAAATGATTAGGATTCAATTAATTAAATTTGTTGAATTAAATGGAACTGTATTTTATAATTAACATGCAATATTTAATGTGTATAAAAATAAATATTCTGAGGTATACATTTAATATGTTTAGTAGTTGGTGAATTTTAAGAGTGAATTTATCTTATCGAATAGATATTATAATTTTTCTAAGTAAATACTAACATAGCAATTAATGGGCAAATCTTATTTTTTGTTTTTGGTGTTTGTACCAAAAATAGCTAAATTGCTTCCCTAAAAGGAAATATTTATTTAGTATATATGTATTTTTTATTTCCTAAAATATTCAAAATTAATTAAGGAGCACACTTCTCTCCATATTGAATCTAAACTAAGCCAGCCAGAGAGTATTTTTGAAATAGAATTGGTTTGCAAATAAAAGGAAAAATTTTAAATTTTAATGGGTAAAAATGGAAATCCAGAGTGGGCTTGCCCATTCTAGAAACAAACCCCTCTTTTCTCCTTTTAGCAATTGCCAACCCATTCAGTTTGTTCCTTACTTGCACAGCAGAATATCTTTCCATTTTCATCATTCTCTCTACTGGTGCGCTCTCTCCCTTTTTGTTTTAGCCATTGGTTTTATCTTTGATCAAATCGAATATCAATTTCTTAGTTTTATAAAATTTTTTAAGATCTAATGGCTAATACCTCATTGCCTTATCTGTCATTGTAATTAACAAATAACTATAAAGTGAAATAATTAAATTATTAAGCCTAATAATATAAAAAAAGCCAAAACTTTTGCAAATATATTATTTAATTAAATTTAATGGGCCAATTAAAATATAGTTCTAACTTTTTAACAAAATTTACTTGTTAAAAATTGAATGAAATTGACGTTAATTCAAAAATGCAGTTAATATTTAATAATATGAATTATTATACTTAAAATATATTGCCTCAAATTAAAAAAAAAATTATCCAATTTATCTGTATTCTGATTATTTCAAAACAATCATAAAAGGCAAATTCAATTAAAATTATAAAGTAAATAAAATTAATATTATCGTTGCTTTTTAAAAAACTGCCCTACAATAATGTTATTCTATAAATTAAATTTTAAAGTATAGAAGTTGGTGATTATGTATTGGTTGGAAGATAAAAACAACAAAATAGAATTTATGGAAAAGAAAAGGCAAAATATAAAGACAGTTTAGATTTTTTTTCTTTTTTAAAGATGACTTATGTTTCACTGCTGGTATCTTTTTGTTCTTAATAGGGTAATAAATATTTGTTTATATAAAATTACTAATAAATCCCTAAAATCTTCAAAAATATTAAATGGTCTAGGTCCCATCAAAATTTAGTAGGTATAGAAATTATTTTTTTAAAACTAACATTATAGTATACTATTAAAAAATTTAAGTTTAAATTTCAGTCAAATGATTAGGATTCAATTAATTAAATTTATTGAATTAAATGGAACTGTATTTTATATTTAACATTCAATATATAATGTGTATGAAAATAAATATTCTGAGGTATACATTTGATCTGTTTAGTAGTTGGTGAATTTTAAGAGTGAATTTATGTTATCGAATAGCTATTATAATTTTTCTAAGTCAATACTAACCTAGTAATTAATGGCCAAATCTGATTTTTTGTTTTATTGTTTGTACCAAAAATAGCTAAATTGCTTCCCTAAACGGAAATATTTATTTAGAATAAATGAATATTTTATTTCCTAAAATACTCAAAATTAATTAAGGAGTACAATCCTCTCCATATTGAATCTAAACTAAGCCAGCCAGAGAGTATTTTTGAAATAGAATTGGTTTGCAAATAAAAGGAAAAATTTTAAATTTTAATGGGTAAAAATGGAAATCCAGAGTGGGCTTGCCCATTCTAGAAACAAACCCCTCTTTTCTCCTTTTAGCAGTTGCCAACCCGTTCAGTTTGTTCCTTACTTGCACAGCAGAATATCTTTCCATTTTCTTCATTCTCTCTACTGGTGCGCTCTCTCCCTTTTTGTTTTAGCCATTGGTTTTATCTTTGATCAAATCGAAGATCAATTTCTTAGTTTTATAAAATTTTTTAAGATCTAATGGCTAATGCCCCCTTGCCTTATCTTTCGTTGTAATTAACGAATAACTATAAAGTGAAATAATTTAATTATTAAGCCTAATAATATAAAAAAGATCCAAAACTTTTGCAAATATATTATTTAATTAAATTTAATGGGCCAGTTAAAATACAATTCTAACTTTTTAACAAAATTTACTTGTTAAAAATTGAATGAAATTGACGTTAATTCAAAAATGCAGTTAATATTTAATAATATGAATTATTAAACTTAAAATAAATTGCCTCAAATTAAAAAAATTATCCAATTAATCTATATTCTGATTATTTCAAAACAATCATAAAAGGCAAATTTAATTAAAATTATAAAGTAAATAAAATTAATAATATTGTTGCTTTTTAAAAAACTTCCCTTCAATAATGTTATTCTATAAATTAAATTTTAAAGTATTGTAGTTGGTGATTATGTATTGGTTGGAAGATAAAAACAACAAAATAGAATTTATGAAAAAAAAGGCAAAATATAAAGACAGTTTTGATTTTTTTTTCTTTTTTAAAGATGACTTATGTTTCACTGCTGGTATCTTTTTTTTCTTAATAGGGTAGTAAATATTTGTTTATATAAAATTACTAATAAATCCCTAAAATCTTCTAAAATATTAAATGGTCTAGTTCCCATCAAAATTTAGTAGGTATAGAAATTATTTTTCTTAAATTATCATTGTACTATACTATTAAAAAATTTAAGTTTAAATTTAAGTCAAATGATTATGATTCAATTAATTAAATTTATTGAATTAAATGGAACTATATTTTATAATTAAAATTCAATATTTAATGTGTATAAAAATAAATATTCTGAGGTATATATTTGATCAGTTTAGTAGTTGGTGAATTTTAGGAATGAATTTATCTTATCGAATAGATATTATAATTTTTCTAAGTAAATACTAACATAGCAATTAATGGGCAAATCTTATTTTTTGTTTTTGTTGTTTGTACCAAAAATAGCTAAATTGCTTCCCTAAAAGGAAATATTTATTTAGTATATATGTATTTTTTATTTCCTAAAATACTCAAAATTAATTAAGGAGCACACTCCTCTCCATATTGAATCTAAACTAAGCCAGCCAGAGAGTATTTTTGAAATAGAATTGGTTTGCAAATAAAAGGAAAAATTTTAAATTTTAATGGGTAAAAATGGAAATCCAGAGTGGGCTTGCCCATTCTAGAAACAAACCCCTCTTTTCTCCTTTTAGCAATTGCCAACCCGTTCAGTTTGTTCCTTACTTGCACAGCAGAATATCTTTCCATTTTCTTCATTCTCTCTACTGGTGCGCTCTCTCCCTTTTTGTTTTAGCCATTGGTTTTATCTTTGATCAAATCGAATATCAATTTCTTAGTTTTATAAAATTTTTTAAGATCTAATGGCTAATGCCCCCTTGCCTTATCTTTCGTTGTAATTAACGAATAACTATAAAGTGAAATAATTTAATTATTAAGCCTAATAATATAAAAAAGAGCCAAAACTTTTGCAAATATATTATTTAATTAAATTTAATGGGCCAGTTAAAATACAATTCTAACTTTTTAACAAAATTTACTTGTTAAAAATTGAATGAAATTGACGTTAATTCAAAAATGCAGTTAATATTTAATAATATGAATTATTAAACTTAAAATACATTGTTTCAAATTAAAAAAATTATCCAATTTATCTATATTCTGATTATTTCAAAACAATCATAAAAGGCAAATTTAATTAAAATTATAAAGTAAATAAAATTAATGACATCGTTGCTTTTTAAAAAACTTCCCTTCAATAATATTATTCTATAAATTAAATTTTAAAATATAGAAGATGGTGATTATGTATTGGTTGGAAGATAAAAACGACAAAATAGATTTTATGGAAAAGAAAAGGCAAAATATAAAGACAGTTTAGATTTTTTTCTTTTTTAAAGATGACTTATGTTTCATTGCTGGTATCTTTTTGTTCTTAATAGGGTAATAAATATTTGTTTATATAAAATTACTAATAAATCCCTAAAATCTTCTAAAATATTAAATGGTCTAGTTCCCATCAAAATTTAGTAGGTATAGAAATTATTTTTTTTAAATTATCATTATACTATACTATTAAAAGATTTAAGTTTAAATTTCAGTCAAATGATTAGGATTTAATTAATTAAATTTATTGAATTAAATTGAACTGTATTTTATAATTAACATTCAATATTTAATGTGTATAAAAATAAATATTCTGAGGTATACATTTGATCTGTTTAGTAGTTGGTGAATTTTAAGAGTGAATTTATGTTATCGAATAGCTATTATAATTTTTCTAAGTCAATACTAACCTAGTAATTAATGGCCAAATCTGATTTTTTGTTTTATTGTTTGTACCAAAAATAGCTAAATTGCTTCCCTAAACGGAAATATTTATTTAGAATAAATGAATATTTTATTTCCTAAAACACTCAAAATTGATTAGGGAGCACACTCCCTCTCCATATTGAATCTAAACTAAGCTAGCCAGATAGTATTTTTGAAATAGATTTGGTTTGCAAATAAAAGGAAAAATTTTAAATTTTAATGAGTAAAAATGGAAATCCATAGTGGGCTTGCCATTCTAGAAACAAACCCCTCTTTTCTCCTTCCAGAAATTGCCAACCCGTTCAATTTGTTCCTTATTTGCACAAAAGAATATCTTGCCCTGTTCTTAATTCTCTCTACTGATACACTCTCTTCCTTTTTCTTTTAGCCATTGGTTTTATTTTTGATCAAATCGAAGATCCATTTTTTAGTTTTATAGAATTTTTTAAGATCTAATGGCTAATGCCCTCTTGCCTTATCTGTCATTGTAATTAACAAATAACTATAAAGTGAAATAATTTAATTATTAAGCCTAATAATATAAAAAAGAGCCAAAACTTTTGCAAATATATTATTTAATTAAATTTAATGGGCCAAGTAAAATATAGTTCTAGCTTTTTTAACAAAATTTACTTGTTAAAAATTGAACGAAATTGATGTTAATTCAAAAATAAAGTTAATATTTAATAATATGAATTATTAAACTTAAAATACATTGCCTCAAATTAAAAAAATTATCCAATTTATCTATATTCTGATTATTTCAAAACAACCATAAAGGCAAATTTAATTAAAATTATAAAGTAAATAAAATTAATAATATTGTTGCTTTTTAAAAAACTTCCCTTCAATAATGTTATTCTATAAATTAAATTTTAAAGTATAGAAGTTGGTGATTATGTATTGGTTGGAAGATAAAAACAACAAAATAGAATTTATGAAAAAGAAAAGGTAAAATATAAAGATAGTTTGGATTTTTTTTTCTTTTTTAAAGATGACTTATGTTTCACTGCTGGTATCTTTTTATTCTTAATAGGGTAATAAATATTTTTTTATATAAAATTACTAATAAATCTCTAAAATCTTCTAAAATATTAAATGGTCTAGTTCCCATCAAAATTTAGTAGGTATAGAAATTATTTTTATTAAAATTATCACTATACTATTAAAAAATTTAAGTTTAAATTTCAGTCAAATGATTAGGATTCAATTAATTAAATTTGTTGAATTAAATGGAACTGTATTTTATAATTAACATTCAATATTGAATGTGTATAAAAATAAATATTCTGAGGTATACATTTAATCTGTTTAGTAGTTGGTGAATTTTAAGAGTGAATTTATCTTATCGAATAGCTATTATAATTTTTCTAAGTAAATAATAACATAGTAATTAATGAGCAAATCTTATTTTTTGTTTTTGTTGTTTGTACTAAAAATAGCTAAATTGCTTCCCTAAAAGGAAATATTTATTTAGAATATATGCATTTTTTATTTCCTAAAACACTCAAAATTGATTAAGGAGCACACTCCCTCTCCATATTGAATTTAAACTAAGCCAGCCAGAGAGTATTTTTGAAATAGATTTGGTTCGTAAATAAAATGAAAAATTTTAAATTTTAATGAGTAAAAATGGAAATCCAGATTGAGCTTGCCCATTCTAGAAACAAACCCCTCTTTTCTCCTTTCATAAATTGCTAACCCATTCAGTTTGTTCCTTATTTGCACAGCAAAATATCTTTCCCTATTCTTGATTCTCTCTGCTGGTGCGCTCTCTTCCTTTTTGTTTTAGCCATTGGTTTTATCTTTGATCAAATCGAAGATCCATTTTTTAGTTTTATAGAATTTTTTAAGATCTAAGGGCTAATGCCCCTTGCTTTATCTGTCATTGTAATTAATAAATAACTATAAAGTGAAATAATTAAATTATTAAGCCTAATAATATTAAAAAGAGTCAAAACTTTTGCAAATATATTATTTAATTCAATTTAATGGCCAATTAAAATATAGTTTTAACTTTTTAACAAAATTTACTTGTTAAAAATTGAATGAAATTGACGTTAATTCAAAAATGCAGTTAATATTTAATAATATGAATTATTAAACTTAAAATAAATTGCCTCAAATTAAAAAATTATCCAATTAATCTATATTCTGATTATTTCAAAACAATCATAAAAGGCAAATTTAATTAAAATTATAAAGTAAATAAAATTAATAATATTGTTGCTTTTTAAAAAACTTCCCTTCAATAATGTTATTCTATAAATTAAATTTTAAAGTATAGAAGTTGGTGATTATGTATTGGTTAGAAGATAAAAACAACAAAATAGAATTTATGAAAAAAAAAAGGCAAAATATAAAGACAGTTTTGATTTTTTTCTTTTTTAAAGATGACTTATGTTTCACTGCTGGTATCTTTCTTTTCTTAATAGGGTAGTAAATATTTGTTTATATAAAACTACTAATAAATCCCTAAAATCTTCTAAAATATTAAATGGTCTAGTTCCCATCAAAATTTAGTAGGTATAGAAATCATTTTTTTTAAATTATCATTGTAGTATACTATTAAAAAATTTAAGTTTAAATTTAAGTCAAATGATTATGATTCAATTAATTAAATTTATTGAATTAAATGGAACTATATTTTATAATTAAAATTCAATATTTAATGTGTATAAAAATAAATATTCTGAGGTATATATTTGATCAGTTTAGTAGTTGGTGAATTTTAGGAATGAATTTATCTTATCGAATAGATATTATAATTTTTCTAAGTAAATACTAACATAGCAATTAATGGGCAAATCTTATTTTTTGTTTTTGTTGTTTGTACCAAAAATAGCTAAATCGCTTCCCTAAAAGGAAATATTTATTTAGTATATATGTATTTTTTATTCCCTAAAATACTCAAAATTAATTAAGGAGCACACTCCTCTCCATATTTAATCTAAACTAAGCCAGCCAGAGAGTATTTTTGAAATAGATTTGGTTTGCAAATAAAAGGAAAAATTTAAAATTTTAATGAGTAAAAATGAAAATCCAGAGTGGGCTTGCCCATTCTAGAAGCAAAACCCCTAGTTTCTCCTTTCATAAATTGTCAACCCGTTCAGTTTGTTCCTTATTTGCATAGCAGAATATCTTTCCCTATTCTTGATTCTCTCTACTGGTGCGCTCTTTTCATTTTTCTTTTAGCCATTGGTTTTATCTTTGATCAAATCGAAGATCCATTTTTTAGTTTTATAAAATTTTTTAAGATCTAATGGCTAATGCCCCCTTGCCTTATCTGTCATTGTAATTGACAAATAACTATAAAGTGAAATAATTAAATTATTAAGCCTAATAATATAAAAAAGAGCCAAAACTTTTGCAAATATATTATTTAATTAAATTTAATGGGCCAATTAAAATATAGTTCTAACTTTTTAACAAAATTTACTTGTTAAAAATTGAATGAAATTTACGTTAATTCAAAAATGCAGTTAATATTTAATAATATAAATTATTAAACTTAAAAAACATTGCCTCAAATTAAAAAAATTATCCAATTTATCTATATTCTGATTATTTCTAAACAACCATAAAAGGCAAATTTAATTAAAATTATAAAGTAAATAAAATTAATGACATCGTTGCTTTTTAAAAAACTTCCGTTCAATAATGTTATTCTATAAATTAAATTTTAAAGTATAGAAGTTGGTGATTATGTATTGGTTGGAAGATAAAAACAGCAAAATAGAATTTATGAAAAAGAAAAGGCAAATTATAAAGACAGTTTAGATTTTTTTTCTTTTTTAAAGATGACTTATGTTTCACTGCTGGTATCTTTTTGTTCTTAATAGGGTAATAAATATTTGTTTATATAAAATTACTAATAAATCCCTAAAATCTTCAAAAATATTAAATGGTCTAGGTCCCATCAAAATTTAGTAGGTATAAAAATTAGTTTTTTTAAATTATCATTATACTATACTACTAAAAGATTTAAGTTTAAATTTCAGTCAAATGATTGGGATTTAATTAATTAAATTTATTGAATTAAATTGAACTGGATTTTATAATTAACATTCAATATTGAATGTGTATAAAAATAAATATTCTGAGGTATACATTTGATCTGTTTAGTAGTTGGTGAATTTTAAGAGTGAATTTATCTTATCGAATAGCTATTATAATTTTTGTAAGTAAATACTAACATAGTAATTAATGGGCAAATCTTATTTTTTGTTTTTGTTGTTTATACCAAAAATAACTAAATTGCTTCGCTAAAAGGAAATATTTATTTAGAATATATGCCTTTTTTATTTCCTAAAACACTCAAAATTGATTAAGGAGCACACTCCCTCTCCATATTGAATTTAAACTAAGCCAGCCAGAGAGTATTTTTGAAATAGATTTGGTTCGTAAATAAAATGAAAAATTTTAAATTTTAATGAGTAAAAATGGAAATCCAGATTGAGCTTGCCCATTCTAGAAACAAACCCCTCTTTTCTCCTTTCATAAATTGCTAACCCATTCAGTTTGTTCCTTATTTGCACAGCAAAATATCTTTCCCTATTCTTGATTCTCTCTGCTGGTACGCTCTCTTCCTTTTTGTTTTAGCCATTGGTTTTATCTTTGATCAAATCGAAGATCCATTTTTTAGTTTTATAGAATTTTTTAAGATCTAAGGGCTAATGCCCCTTGCTTTATCTGTCATTGTAATTAATAAATAACTATAAAGTGAAATAATTAAATTATTAAGCCTAATAATATTAAAAAGAGTCAAAACTTTTGCAAATATATTATTTAATTCAATTTAATGGCCAATTAAAATATAGTTTTAACTTTTTAACAAAATTTACTTGTTAAAAATTGAATGAAATTGACGTTAATTCAAAAATGCAGTTAATATTTAATAATATGAATTATTAAACTTAAAATAAATTGCCTCAAATTAAAAAAATTATCCAATTAATCTATATTCTGATTATTTGAAAACAATCATAAAAGGCAAATTTAATTAAAATTATAAAGTAAATAAAATTAATAATATTGTTGCTTTTTAAAAAACTTCCCTTCAATAATGTTATTCTATAAATTAAATTTTAAAGTATGGTAGTTGGTGATTATGTATTGGTTGGAAGATAAAAACAACAAAATAGAATTTATGAAAAAAAAGGCAAAATATAAAGACAGTTTTGATTTTTTTTTCTTTTTTAAAGATGACTTATGTTTCACTGCTGGTATCTTTTTTTTCTTAATAGGGTAGTAAATATTTGTTTATATAAAATTACTAATAAATCCCTAAAATCTTCTAAAATATTAAATGGTCTAGTTCCCATCAAAATTTAGTAGGTATAGAAATTATTTTTTTAAAAATTATCATTGTACTATATTATTAAAAATTTTAAGTTTAAATTTCAGTCAAATGATTAGGATTCAATTAATTAAATTTGTTGAATTAAATGGAACTGTATTTTATAATTAACATGCAATATTTAATGTGTATAAAAATAAATATTCTGAGGTATACATTTAATCTGTTTAGTAGTTGGTGAATTTTAAGAGTGAATTTATCTTATCGAATAGATATTATAATTTTTCTAAGTAAATACTAACATAGCAATTAATGGGCAAATCTTATTTTTTGTTTTTGGTGTTTGTACCAAAAATAGCTAAATTGCTTCCCTAAAAGGAAATATTTATTTAGTATATATGTATTTTTTATTTCCTAAAATATTCAAAATTAATTAAGGAGCACACTCCTCTCCATATTGAATCTAAACTAAGCCAGCCAGAGAGTATTTTTGAAATAGAATTGGTTTGCAAATAAAAGGAAAAATTTTAAATTTTAATGGGTAAAAATGGAAATCCAGAGTGGGCTTGCCCATTCTAGAAACAAACCCCTCTTTTCTCCTTTTAGCAATTGCCAACCCGTTCAGTTTGTTCCTTACTTGCACAGCAGAATATCTTTCCATTTTCATCATTCTCTCTACTGGTGCGCTCTCTCCCTTTTTGTTTTAGCCATTGGTTTTACCTTTGATCAAATCGAATATCAATTTCTTAGTTTTATAAAATTTTTTAAGATCTAATGGCTAATGCCCCCTTGCCTTATCTTTCGTTGTAATTAACGAATAACTATAAAGTGAAATAATTTAATTATTAAGCCTAATAATATAAAAAAGAGCCAAAACTTTTGCAAATATATTATTTAATTAAATTTAATGGGCCAGTTAAAATACAGTTCTAACTTTTTAACAAAATTTACTTGTTAAAAATTGAATGAAATTGACGTTAATTCAAAAATGCAGTTAATATTTAATAATATGAATTATTAAACTTAAAATACATTGTCTCAAATTAAAAAAATTATCCAATTTATCTATATTCTGATTATTTCAAAACAATCATAAAAGGCAAATTTAATTAAAATTATAAAGTAAATAAAATTAATAATATTGTTGCTTTTTAAAAAACTTCCCTTCAATAATGTTATTCTATAAATTAAATTTTAAAGTATAGAAGTTGGTGATTATGTATTGGTTGGAATATAAAAACAACAAAATAGAATTTATGAAAAAAAAAGTCAAAATATAAAGACAATTTTGATTTTTTTTCTTTTTTAAAGATGACTTATGTTTCACTGCTGGTATCTTTTTTTTCTTAATAGGGTAGTAAATATTGGCTCTTTTGCTCCTTGCTTCTTCTTTTTTATTGGCTCATGTGGAGTCTGATTATCAACTTCTTTCCCACTCAGCAATAGTATAGCACTGGCATTTTCTCTGGGATTCATGACTGTTTGTGATGGGAGCTTTCCAGAACCTTGAGCTTCAAGTTTGCTCACAGATGAAGCTAACTGACCAATTTGTCTCTCTATATTTTGAATGGTATTTCTAGTCTCCTGTTGAAACTGTTGGGTATTTTTACCCAAGGCCTTAACAATTTTATCAAGTGACATACCTTGATTTGAGGGAGGCGGAGGTGGAGGTGGTTGATTCACTTGTGGTCTTTGTTGATGGTATCGGTTTTGCACTGGTTGATTCCCATAACTCACATGGGATGATCTTGCCATCCTGGATTATAAGTATTAGAAAAGGGATCATACCTGCGTTGCGGTTGTCCATAATTTCCTACTGCATTAACATGTTGCATTGATTCATCCTCTTGTAATGCAGGACACATGTCAGTAGCATGACCCGAACCCGAACAAATCCCACATACCTTAGCAGTTTGCATTTTCCCTATAGCCAATTGCTCACCAAAGAAGTTAAATCAGAAGTCTGTTTCTCAAGGTTAGATGTACTTACCTCATTAGCCTTCATGGGTATGTGAGCCATTCTCATTCCAAACTGCTGAGAGTTTGCTGCCATGTTAGCAATCAGCCTCCTTGCTTCATCTGGTGTTTTGTCAACCAAAGGTCCTCCACTGACAGCATCTATCATATTGTGGTCCATTGGTAGAAATCCCTCAATAGAAATACTGAATCAACAGCTGCTCACTTATTTGATGATGGGGACAGCTTGCACACAACTTCTTAAATCGCTCCCAATACTCATACAAACTCTCTCCATTGTACTGCCGGATGCCACAAATTTCTTTTCTTATATTGGTAGCATGGGAAGCAGGAAAATACTTCTCCAGAAATATCTGCTTCATCCCATTCCATGAGTTGATGGATTCAGAAGGAAGATAATACAACCAATCCTTAGCTGTGCCTTCTAGTGAGAAGGGAAAAGCTCGAAGCTTGACTTGATCCTCTGAAACTCCTTGAGATTTCATGCTAGAACACACAACATGAAATTCTTTTAAATGCTTATGTGGATCCTCACCTACAAGACCATGAAACTTAGGCAACAAATGGATTAGTCTAGATCAACATTTAAAGCAGGGTATTGAATACACAAAGGCTGTTGGTTTAGATCAGGAGCAGCCAACTCTTTCAAATTCCTAGCAGCCTTGGTTTCATTTTCGGAATTTGAATCCAAATCCGAATCCAAACTTAACTCCCTTGGAGATTAGACTCCTTCAGATGTACTCGAAATCTGCTTAGCCTGCTTAGCCAATTTTCTCAACTGTTTAGCTATTTTTTCTACTTCTGGATCAAAGATCAACTCACCAGATTGAGAAGTTCTGGTCATATACAAAAAGAAATCAAAGTAAAAACAGAAAAATACCTCAAAACCCTAGAAAATGATGGAATTTGGCCTCAAGAGGGTGGGGCCAAAATATCCTTTGGATTTATTGGTCTTGACCAGAACGTTGTTTCCTTCAAAATAGGTATGAGCTGCCCTTCTAATTCAACCAAAAATCTATCGATGAATAGTAACACCGTAATTTTTTTTTTCAAAAACCTGAAAAAAGCAACAGTTCACAAACAAAATTAATAAAAGAATATCCTAACACTAAAAACACGAAATCTAATAAATTTCAATCCCCGGCAATGGCGCCAAAATTCTTTGATGGTTGTCAAATCCACCAGAAATGAAATTAACTGAAATCACTAATTATGGAATATTTTCTGCAGTAAGTGGTAAATCTAGGTCGAACCCTAGAGATTAAATTATTAAATATTGTGCACTTGTGTACTAAAAAAAGAAACAAAGGTTGGGGGAGGGAGGGTAATTCGCAATCCAAAGAAGAAATCAAAAATCCAAAATTAAGATCTAAAATTAAATAAGAAAGTCTCGAATTAAACAAACTTCAGTCCAAGGTAATTCGCATTCCAATACATTGATTCGATCATAGACAAAAGAAATACAATTATATCTTATTGAATACTTAACGTAGATTTACCAAACAGTGAGGTAAACCCCTGACTTCCTTATACTCATAAATTCGAGCCCAACACCCTTATTGACTCTAATTATTAACTGAATTGGTATTAAGCAATCCTCATCAAATTAATAACTGCTTTAAGAATAGGAAGTAGTTAAGCTGAACAACAATTTATAAAGCATAAATCATTTAATTCACCCTATTGTCTCCTTAGGTTATTATCGAAAACTTGGATCATAATCAATAAAACCTAATTGCTACTCCAGTTCAATCTTACACAACAATTACGAATTATGAAGATGAACTAGCAATTGATCACATCAAACAATTAACTAATAGGCCTTTTTAGCAAATCATTCAATAGATCAAAGACAATGAAATCAAAAAACAATAGATATTCAAAAAGACATAAATTAAATTAAGAACCTGATCTCACAAATCACGCATAAGAACTAGAATCCCTTGAACTGAATTAAAAACTTAGCCACTCATATTCATGGCTTATAGAAAAATAAAGAAAAATAAAGAAGAAATCTAAAAAGAGAATGGAGAATAAAGGTCTTCTATGGACTAAATTGGATGTGTTTTAGCTGCTGCCCAAAGATGCATTTATAATAAAAAACCTAATCCCAAAGATATGAACCAAACTAGGAAAAGTTTTGAAATTCAAAAGATAGATTTTTAGCCTACATTCACGTCTTTGAAATCAAGGCCGATTTTCAACAACTTTCTTTTCGAATCTATCTTTGCCCTCTTCAGGAAAGTTATAGCCCTATTTCTTAGCTTTTCAACGGGTACTCATTTGCCTAAATCTGAGTTCTACAGCCCAAGTTATGGCCCAAAAATCAGGACTGGTTCAGACAGACAGTCCAGCCCATAGTGACGACTTCATTGCCATTTTTGACAATTAAAATGGCCTTATCTTGCTTCTAGCCCTTCATAGAAGTTGTAGAGGTGGCTCTTAAGGTTCAATTGGGCTTGGGCTTGCTTCATTTGGACCTTTGGAACTCCAGATACAAAATAAATACTGAAACTGGTTGTGACAATTAAGTGTGGGCTTTTACAATAGATCCATAGCTCTTCCATTGGTCATGTTGCTGTTAGAATTTGGCAAAGTTTTCTTCATAGAAGTTGTCTTCTTTAATTCCCTTTTTGAATCACTCCATTTGGAGTTTTGTAACCCAAAATATGACTATTTGAATGGGGCTGGCTAGATTTGGTGTTACCCAGAATTCTAGGCATTTTTTGGATACTGACAGTTTTAGTGTGCTGACTACAGGTGACTTTTCAGATGGGTAATGGTCAAATTTGGGTTTGTTTTCTTCATGAAAGTTGTAGGGATATGTCTCAGCTTTCCATCGGTATAAGATTCAGGTCATTTGGACCTTCTTAGACCAAGTTATCGTCATTTAAGTAACTACTGTTTATTTGATCATTTTTGTGCAGGGTAGTGTGCCCAAATCCAGATTTGGCCTAATTGTTCACTATCCTAATGTCATTTTCTAGGCATGGTTCCTAAATGAAAAATGTGGCATTTTGTATCTATTTTCATTCCCAATTGACCTCACACCAATTGGGTTGGTAAATTTTTAGTTTTAGTCCCTAAAAGGGACCTAGGTCAAGCTGTCAGCATACTGACCCTAACTAATCCGAATTGAAACTTGGTTCTAGCAATTCACACACACCACAAATGGTCACAATTGACCATTTCTCAACTCAAGTAAGGTTAATGGCATCAATTAACCAATTCTCCAATTTTTTCCCAATTGTCAAAATACTCAAGTACCCTAATTACATAAAGTTCAAATCTAATGCATTCAAAACATATATGCACACTCCACATACATAAATCAACCTAAACAACCATTTAATTTCACCAAATTCCATCAATTCAAACCACACCTAAGGTTGGCCGAATTTCTAGTTACTCCCCCAACAAGTGTTTTCTTTTGATTTTAAGTTAAGATCTAAGCTAATTAAACTAAAAACATAAATATTAAACACAAATTTTCAATTCAACTACTAACCTCTTTTGTTTAATTTCTCCTTCTTCAAATCTCCTTTCTTTCCTCTTCTTTTTGTTGTCAATAGTTTTACCAAGCTTCAAAAATAAGGCTTAATGAAGGAATTTGTAGAATTTATGGTTAGTTTTGTGTTTTAAGAAGCTTGAAAGTAAACTTCCATGGAAGTTTTAGTGAAAGAGAGAGCCAGCCATATGGTGAAGAAGAAATGAAAATTTCTTTTATCCCTTTAATTGACTTAGTCAAATAGAATAATTAAATGGTAATTATTTATGAGGTAATGCTTAGGTCATGTAGGTGATGTCATTATTCTAATTTTCTTTTTTTTTCTTTTTCCTTTATTTTTCCATAGCTTCTTAATTTAATTCCCGATTCCGAAATTTTTTTTTCTCCGATTTTATTGCACAGCTAGGTCAGGAGTCAGCTCTAGGGGTGAATTGACCAAATTGCCCCTCACTAGTTCAATCCAGTTTGCAAGTTATTCGATATTTCTTCTGGATCCCTGACCTAATTATTTGACCTGTTTAACAACTCTTTTTCATGATTTTCTCTTTTCCATTGTGTTCGCAAAAGTCCTAAGGACTGCGGCGTCACATTTTCAGATTCAAAATTTGAGTTAAGGCTGACCTCGCAGTTACTTCCCGGGAAGGTCACCCATCGCTGTGACTCCCGACTCATTTAACTTTTTATGCTTTGTTTTTCTTCTTTATACTTAACTATTTGGTAATTACTAATTATTTGCATTCAGGGCTTATCTAAGTGTCTTAGATGTGATTCTAATCCCCTTAATTGTCCAGATCGATACCGATCACCGGAATCATAAAATGTACCAGGCTATACTCAGCCTCTGTAGTGGAATTTACAGTCATGCTCTATTTGGAACTCTTCCAAATGACTGCACCTCCATTAAAAATGAACACATACCCAGAGGTAGACTTTCTATCATCGATATTTGATTGAAAATCAGAATCAGTATAACCATCCAATTGCAAGTCACCACTTCCATATATCGAGAATAAATCCTTAGTTCTTCTCAAGTACTTAAGGATATTCTTGACAGCTATCCAGCGTTCCAAACCTAGATTGGATTGATACCTGCTAGTCAAACAAACAGCATATGCGATATCCGGCCTAGTACACAACATTGCATACATCAAACTTCCAATAACCGAAGCATATGGAATCCTGGCCATTTTATCTTTTTCTTCAGGTGTCTTAGGAGACATCTCTTTAGAAAGGTGGATACCATGTCTCACTGGTAACAATCCTCTTTTGGAATCAAGCATGTTAAACCTCTTTAACACATTTTCCAAATATAGACTTTGGTATAAACCAATTATTCTTTTTGCTCTATCTCTATAGATGCGAATCCCAAGAATATAGGTTACCTTGTAACACCCTCCCTGTAGCAACTCTGTACATTCTACTGTTCCGGTGACCAGTGTCGGTCCGGACAGTTAGAACGTTCGAAAAAATATTTAAACTAAAGTGAGGAACCATAATTAACTCAAATATTACTAAGCAAAATTTAGAAAAAATTTTAGAAATAAAATACAACCAAGTTAAATGAGCCGGTGCCCTAGCGATGGATAACCCAGTGGAAAGTTGTGGTTCTCGCAACTAGAAGCCCTAGACCAGGGGAAAAATTCATAAAATAATTTTTGGGACTCCAGAGAAGAGTCATTGAGGTTTTTATGGTATTAGAATACCAAGAAAATGCTTAGAAAATTTTTTCAATCGGTACAGACAATTTTAGTCTGTTAAGCCAAACGGAGGGCATTTTGGTCATTTTACCTTCAGAAGTGATTTTTTACCGACTTGTCCAGTTAAGTAAATAATTATTATGATCTAAAATATGAATAAATATTACTAAAAATTAAATTGAAAATGAATAGAAAAGAAAAGAAAAGAAAATGAAGGAAATTTGGAATTATGACCTCATGCTTATGTCATTACAATGCCTCCACCAATCACCATTCACTAAATACACTTAAAACACAAAAAAATGGCCTGAAAAATCAAAAGAAAATTCTGCTCCCTTCTTTCTTCTTCCTTTAGCCGAAAACCACTTCACACCCTTCCACCATTGAAGCTTCACCCAAGCTTCCAAACCTCTACCAAAACTACCTCAAAACCTCATCTTTCCTTCACAAAAATTTATCTCTACCACTAGAGCTAGACTTGGGCAGCCATTAGAAGAGGAGAAAGTGGAAGAAAGTGAGGTGTGAATAAGCTTAGAAAATCACCAAAGAGGTTAGTGCCATATTCTTTGCTTTTACATCTTTCTAAACATGAATTTAAGCTAAGTTAAGTTGAGAATTTGATAAAAATTGAATTAATGAGGCATGATTACGTTCCATGAAATTTTGGCAGCCTTGACATGAGTTAGGGTTAGGAGAATTCTTTGATTTAAAGTGACATATTAGCTGCCCCTAGTATAAATTATATGATTAGTATAGCAAATTAGGGGTAAGATGCATGAATTGGAGGCTTGGTCAATTAGGGTTAGGGTTTTGAAATTTAATTTTAGTGGTGGATGAAAATGGACATAAACTAAAGTTTTAATGGTCAATTAGTGACCGTTTGATTAGGAAATGAAGTGATTTGTGCCAAGGGAATTGAAGTTAGGTATGCTGCCCATGAGTGCCCTGCAGGTCTGGATGTGAGTCCAGCATGTTTGGGCAGCTATAAATGGAGTTATAGAGGTTCAATTGGTGCAAAGCCAATTGGACATGAAACTAGACACATAATGGCACCACTTTGGTGAAGAAACCTTGCCCAGAAAACCAAACCAAGTTGACCTAAAAATTGCCCTAATCCGGGTGACTTGCATTTTGCCTGGGCAAAATGACCAAATAAATAATATTTATTCATTTAGTCATAACTCAGTGTAGAAAGGTCCAATTGACCTGAAAGTTTACCAGTAGAAAGTTGAGATATAGATCTACAACTTTCATGAAGAACAAAAATCCAAATTCTGACTATAACCTAGTCAAATTGCCAACCAAACTTAGGTTACCAAATCTGGCAGAACCAGTTTTGCCCAGAATTTTGGATTCTGTCTAATCCCACCAGTTATGGTTTTTAGGCCATAACTTGAGCTACAAAACTCCAAATGGAGTGATTCAAAAAAGGAAATGTAACTAGACACAATAAGGAACAACTTTCATGAAGACAATTTTACCAAATTCCTACTGTACAAATGACCTATGGAATAGTAAACATGAGGCTTGAAATCTGAAAATTGTGAATAACTAACACTAAGCTTTGAAATGGAATTGGCAACTAATGCCAACAACTTTAGAATGCAAAATGTGGTATGTTGATAATATTTGAACCAATATACCTATTATCTATGAAAAAGTCAACATTTTAGTTGACTAATGAAATGAATAGTGACTTTACATATAAAGTACAAATATTCAAGAAATGACTTTGTAATATGCCCTAGTAGGCCTAATGTGATTGGTTTGGATAGGTTGGCATGTCGATAGGGTTCTGATAGTAGTACTACGTATGATGTATGGCTTCATTGCCATTCTGTGATGTGATAGCCTATGGCTATACTGATTATGATGTTTTACTTGGCTTTATGTCTTATTGCTTTTATAGCTTATTAGCCATTCTGTTTGCACATCGGGAGACACATTGTGACCGAAGGTGTGACGGCCTGAGGTACCTGGTACCCAGTGCTAGTTTACCCATTTATCCAGTCCGGTCAACTTGTATAGGTTACTTGGGCATGGAAAAGTATAACTGTAATTGAACTGATTATTAAAGAAAATACGAAAATTAAATATCAAGAATGATTACAATAAAATACAAAAAAGCTCAAAATCATCAAGAAAACAATTAACAAAATGCATGAAGAAGTTAATATCATAAAATATAATTAGCCTTCGACTAAACAATAAGTTAGTAATTATTTTTTTTATGAACATAATAACTAGGAAATTATTATTTTTATTTGCATATTATATTTTCTTGTATTATTGGCACCACTAAGCTTTATGCTTAGCGCATCGCTTTTGCAACGCGTAGGTACTGAAGATTTGGACAGAAGGCCTAGTAGACCACAGATTGGGTAAGGCCATTCACAGTTCTGCATAGTGTCCATGTCACCTCATAGACTACAGTGCATTGGAAGGACACTAGGTCTCATTTTGTATTTTGTGATTTTTGTAAATTTTGTTATTAAACTCTTATTTTATCATGTGTATTTGAAACAAATGTAATATAATTTTGTATTAATATAAGTACTTATAACTTGTGATTATAAATAACATATGAGAATTTATTTATGATTTGAGCCTGATGATGATGTGAAATGAATGAATGACAAATGGAGGAATTGTTAAGAAATTGTTGTAAATTGATGTGATACAAATGGAGTTTGAGAATGATTGGAAATTATTGGAAGTGTTTTTCATAGGTTCCGAAGAACTGTTTTATCCATTTTTAGCCGGTACTCCGTCGGATTTTCTATAAAATTTTCGGAACCCCAAATGAATTTATAATTTCAATAAAAGAATTAATGAGTTAAATTTCACAAATTGCACTTCATATCCATGAAGAAATAAATTAAGGAAGAATAAAAATGATTGAAATAAAATATGGTGTTCCGGTACACTGTGTGGCATATCTTGCTCAGTTACACTGTAGACGGGTAAGGGGTGTCACATAGCTCCCCTAAGTCTTTCATGGAGAATGTATTTTACAACCATACCTTTATAGTTGTCAACATACCTGTGTCATTTCCCATCAATAAAATGTCATCCACATATAAGACAAGGAAAGTGATAGCACTATCACTAACCTTATTATATACACATGGCTCATCCTCATTTATGATAAAACCAAATGACTTAATGGCTTCATCAA
Organism: Hevea brasiliensis; assembly: GCF_030052815.1. Classification (NCBI taxonomy): domain Eukaryota; kingdom Viridiplantae; phylum Streptophyta; class Magnoliopsida; order Malpighiales; family Euphorbiaceae; genus Hevea; species Hevea brasiliensis. Next base: position 102,326,134 of record NC_079497.1, read on the forward strand.
AATGGATGTTCCAACTCCTCGAAGCTTATTTTAATCCATAAATGGATCACTTTAGCTTGCATACCTTGGAACCATCTTGGGATTCAAAACCCCTAGGTTGTTCCATAAAAATGTTTTCTTCAATGTATCCATTGAGAAAAGCTATTTTGACATCCATCTGCCAAATCTCATAATCATAGTATGCAGCAATTACTAATAGAATCCTAATTGATTTAAGCATGGCAACAGGCGAGAAAGCCTCCTCATAGTCAATTCCTTGCCTTTGGCGAAACCCTTTCGCTACTAGCCTTGCTTTATAGGTCTCTACCTTTCCATCAGAACCAATTTTCTTCTTGAAAACCCATTTGTTCCCTATAGGTACAATACCTTCAGGTGGGTCAACAAGATCCCAAACTTGATTCTTATACTTGGAATCAATCTCAGATTTCATAGCATCAATCTATTTTAAAGAGTCTATATCTGATATAGCTTCTTCATAGCCAAATGGATCATTTCCATGATCTACTTCTTCATGAGTAAACAACTCTTGTTCTTCTTCATGAAGGAAACCATATCTTACTGGTGGGTGAGATACCCTGGTTGATCTACGAGGAACAGTTGTAGATGTTTCATTAATAGGTGTAGGTTGACTAGATGGATCTATATCCATCTAATCTGTTGGTTGGTCAGAATTCTCCAATTCTAACTCTATTTGCCTTCCTTTACCTCTTTCTTGAATAAACTGTTGTTCAAGAATTGTGGCATCTCTACTTACCACAACCTTTTGTGATGTAGACAAATAAAAATAATATCCAAAACTATCTTTTGGATATCCAACAAATCGACCCTTTTCTGATCTGGTTTCCAATTTATCAGTGTTTAGCTTTTTGACATAAGCTGGACAACCCTAAATCTTAACATGCTTAAGACTTGGTTTTCTTCCATGCCGTATCTCATAAGGTGTGGAAGATACTGATTTTGATGGAATCCTATTTAGAATATACGAAGTTGATTCTAATGCAAATCCCCAAAAGGAGATTGACATATCAGTATAACTCATCATACTATGTACCATATCCAATAGGGTACGATTTCTCCTTTCAGATACACCATTCAGCTGTGGTGTTCCTAGAGGAGTCAGCTAGGAAATAATGCCATACTCTCTCAAGTATTCATCAAATTCAGTACTCAAATATTCACCTCCACGATCTAATTGAAGAGCTTTAATACTTTTTCCTGTTTGATTTTCTACTTCCAATTTAAATTCTTTGAACTTTTCAAAGGATTCATGTTTGTATTTTATCAAATACAAATACCCAAACCTTGATTTATCATCAATAAAGGTAATAAAATAATGAAAACCGCCTCTAGCCATTTCTTTAAATGGACCACATACATCACTATATATTAGCTCAAAAATATTTTCAGCTCTTAGCCCTTGTCCAACAAAGGGTGATTTGGTCATTTTGCCTTGAAGGCAGGATTCCCAAGTTGGAGTAGGTTCAGAACCCAATGGGGATAGAATCTCCATTTTCTCCAGTTTTACAATCCTATCTTCTGCAACATGACCTAACCTTAAGTGCCAAATATATTTTGAACTTGAGTTGATTTTCACCATGGCATTGCATTCATTTAGATCACTTGCATTCAATTTGTGTTTGTCATTATTATCCATATAATAAAGACCATCATTCATATAACCCGAACCAACATATTTATTTCCAAAATAAATATTACAAACATCATCTGTGAACTGAAATTCATAGCCATTTCTAGTCAAACTAGATATAGAAATGATGTTCTTAAAAGCATCAGGTGCATATAAAATATTATCCAAACACAAAATATGTCCAGACATGTAAAAAGATTTAGATTCTATGGCTAAAGCTTCAACAGTTGAGCCATCGCCAATCCGGAGTCTAACATCTTGAGAACGCAAGCTGCTACTATTTGCTAGTTCCTGCATATCATAAGAAATGTGAGAACTGGCACCAATATCTAAAACCAAAGCTGTAGATGAACTGTGAGTATCATCAGAATCTAAATAACAAGATATGGACATACCTTCTGAAGGTGTATCCTTCTTGTCCTTCAGAGAAGCAAGATACTCTGGGCAGTTCCTTTTCTAGTGCCCATCCTGCTGGTAGTGAAAACACTTTCCTTTGCCTCCATTAGCTTTAGTCTTCCCTTTCTGTTTAGTTATTTTCTTAGAAGGACTAGGAATCTGAGGTTTCTTTTTCTTATTGCCCTTCTTCTTATTGGACTTTCCAGCAGAAGAAGATGCAATCAAGGCTACCTTTTTTCCTTTATTGCCCGGCATATTCTTTTGAGCAATAACTAGCATGTTAAGTAAACCAGCCAAGGCGCATTCCTTTTTAGTCATATGGAAATCTATTACAAAATTCCTAAAAGACTCAGGAAGGGACTGAAGGATCAAATCCGTTTGCAGTTGGAAATCCATGTTAAAGTCAAGATGTTCCAGCTGCTCAATCAGCCGAATCATCTTGTGGACATAATCACCAACATTCTGCCCCTCAGACATCCTCATGTGAAATAGCTGTCTAGATATCTCATACCTAGCATTCCTACTGTGCTCACCATACAACTCTTGTAGGTGAAGGAGGATCTCACTCGCACTCTGCATGTTCTCATGCTGCTTCTGTAACTCAGTACTCATAGAAGCAAGCATGTAACACTTGGCTCTCATATCATGCTCTTTCCACTTGTCCAAATTTTCATGTTCCTCTTGAGTGGCCTCTAGAGGTAAAGGACCAGGAACATTTGAGTCTAGAACATATCCTCTATATTCAAGGTTCAGGACAAGTTTCAAATTTCTTAGCCAATCAGATAGATTAGGTCCTGTCAACCTATTGCGATCAAGTATGCTTGCAAGGATATTGGATGGTGGTGGTTGTGGTGTGCTCATTATTATCAGAAAATTAACCGCATAAAATAACCAGATTAATTAGTAAATGTATCATGTAATTAACCAAAATGATTATGGTCTTTTAATCAAATTGCTCCTCCCACTAACTTAGCGAATCCTACACTTCCAAAGTAGAAAACGGAAATCCTAGTTGGATGGATTTCTAGTGGGTGATTGAATTCTTATAATCTTATTGATCATCCTCAGGTACATTCATTATTGGAATTACAATAAACTATAAGTGAGCAACTCCTTGCCCATCACATCTCATGTGAGGTTCAATCCTTTACCTAGCCTCTAATGCTCAAAATCTTAGGTACATCCATTATTGACTTATCTTGCATTAGTTAAGTTGATCCCATTGAGCCGGTAAACATGCAAATACTTTAAATGTCCTCTGGTACATCCAATATTGGCCACCAAACTATTTACATATTTACAACATCTTATGCTTAACAATTATTCTTAAGAAAATCTCTTAAATTAATTGCATCATATGCAAGTATTTAAAATTTCTTAAAATAATTGCCTCAATGGAGGGCCCATGTTATAATTACTTTAATTATACCATTTCTAACTTAATCATTTGTTTGGAAGATTTTGTGGTCGTCCTAATTGATATTATGGTCTCACTTTGCACATTATCCAATTAGCATGCATATATCATATACTTGCATACATTCCCATACATCTCATGCATTCATGGATAATAATAAATATGGTATGATCATGGACTTTCTAAGAGATTCAATTCTGAGCCACCAAGAATTGAATCATGGTATTCCTAGGTGCATTTCATTCATTCATATTGCAAGAGATGCTGAAGGAGTACATAATCAAAACTTGATCTTGAATTCCTCCCATTGGTCCCACCAATGCTCTTGACTTCCTTGATCTTCTTGCAATCCAATTACATAGTAATCCTTAGCATGCCAAGGCGAATTTACAAGAACTAAATAAATGAAATTACAACCCAAAAAATATTACAACCTTTATAATACATGCCCAAAATAAATTAAAATAAATTAATTAATTTACAACCGAAAGAAATATAAAAGAAATAAATCCAATCACATTGGTCTTTTATTATCCATGAGCATCCATCATACATATCACTATTTAATAATTAAATAAAACATACAAACTTAAATTAAATTGAATATCTCATATTTAACTTAAAAATCCAGATTTGAATATGATTCAAACAAATTTAAAAATTCAGATTTGAATCACATTTAAACAAATTTAAAAATTCAGGTTTGAATCACATTCAAACAAATTTAAAAATTCAGATTTGAATCAAAATTTAATTGTGATTAAAACTCCTAATTAAACACTTTAATTAGTCATGGGCCTAATTATGGGCCTTTGAAACCAAGCCCACAAACAAGCCCAAAGCCATGCGCATGGTTGGATGCACCAAACCATGCGTACTAATGGAGTTTATCTCCATGCCGCCACCTATTCCTTGCAACCAGCAATGAATCAATCATCTCATGATCAAATCACACAATTAAATCATATAATCAACAATCTAAATGACAAATATAGTGGCTCTGATACCAATTGAAGGAGCGGAAGCATGAAAAATATAAGTTTAGATCATTGAATTCAAAATTTTTCTTCTAGGATGTCATGCATCATGTAAGATTCATTGTTTATCTATTTGATTTCAATGTTAAATAGCATATTAAAACTCTTTTAATATGTTTTTGGATCTATATTTGCCATTTAAGATTTTAGAATTAACAGATTAATTCATTAGGACCCTAGATTAGATCAAGAACAAGAGCATTAACCTTTTGATGCACTGCTTTTGTGTTTGGCAACTTTGGAATGCGCCTAGGACACCAGATGTTGTCCTTCTAGCTTGTCCACACCAAGATCACCAATGGCAGCCCCTTGAATAGCTTCTCAAGCCTTTCCAATCAATTAGAAATTCAGGTTTTTCCTTTAGAGTGATTATAGATGTATACAGGATACTAGAAATGACTTCTAGCAATTTTAATTCAAGAGAATGTTAGCAATTCTCTTTGAATTGATGAGAGATGAAGAAGAAGAGAGGAAGAGCACTCCAAGGGTGGCGGCACCTATGAAGAACAGCAGCTTATAATTTTACTCTTTCATAATAACACATTATATAGCTAGGTCACCGCTTAAAACCCTTGTCACATGTCACCTTCTGATTGGCTCTTAGTTTAATTGACCCAATCACATTATGCCAAGTGTTAAACTTAGATTTAATCTTGACTTTGATCATCTTACATGTTTAAAAGACAATTGGCAAGCTTATGTGTAGCGCCATGTGTCACCATCTCATGGTGCCACATGTCACCCTATGAAATGACCAAAATACCCCTATGTCTTAATTTTGAGTTCTCAACCCAAAATAATTATTTCTCTTCTTCTAATTAATTTATATCAAATATAAATTAATTAATTAATCTCTATTAATTAATTTCTCATAATTAAATTCATATTTAAACACTTTAAATATAAATTTAACTTATACTATACATCCAATAACCTAGATTTGATTTCAAGCCATGCTAGGGACCTTGCAATCTAATTGCAAACCAAACCTATTTAATTAATCAATTAAACTCTTTAATTAATTAATTAAATCACATTTAACTTGGTGATTACTTGTGTATATATGTGACTCACTAGGCTCATCACTAATTAGCAATGAGATATGATATTAACTCTTAATATCATCAGAACTCTTTCTTTCCATAAATGATTTCTCTAAATCATTTTATGCACCTCATAGACCATGGTTAACACCTAGCATAGCATGCCATGGCCACCCAATTAGTAGTAAGGAATACCTTAAATGAACCTTTAATCATATGTTACCATGCACTAGAATCTCTCTGTTACAAAATCCCAATTCGAGCTAGAGTCATGGTTTATGTCAAACCCCATTTGCTATGAATATTATGTTCTCTTTTAATTCCAGTTCTTGATTAAAAAGATTTTCTCATCAGAAACTCTTTTCTGAATAAATCTATCTGTCCTGGCCAGGAACTTGAAACATCAAGAATAATTACATGAACATAGGATTTTATCCCTATTTACTTAGGGTAATAGATTCCATCTTGATCAACACCTACCTCCATATATAACTAGTAGGAGCCAACACATGCCCATATACCCATACACAGTACAAGTACGAAAGCAGTATCAAACTCAAACCACCTATATACATGATAACTGTGCTATCTCAGGTCGAAAGATTATATGCACTAATATGATTTATGACAATGCATTGACAAGTGTAAACTCCATGTGCTTGTCATAAATGTCACTGGTTCAGCCTACTTATCATGTATAAGTTCCTATCATGTTTGTTATAAGGCATGAGACTCACAATTCCATCTTATTTACATCTCATATAAATAACTTGGGAACAAACATGATTACAATCTTTCTAGAGAAGTCATGTCCTTATTGTGAATTATCATCGATTGTGAACCAATTTATGATACTTTGTGCTAGAAATACTGTCACTCATATTCTTAACAACTTAAGAATAGAATTTCTAACAAAATATCAATGGACCTTTTCTATTGCACATAAATATATTATGTAAAGGAAAAAGTGAAAATGCCTTTTATTAATAATACATGTACAAGATACATACTAAATGATATGCTCTAGGGCATACTACTAATATCCATTAGTCTGTGGCCTGTATAGTGAGGACTTGTGATGCTTAATCTTGAATTCGGTAATTAATTCTAAAAAATCACCTTTGAACTGGCTACCGTTATCTGATATTATCTCATGGGATACCCCAAACCTACAGATCAAGTTCTTTCACACAAACTTACTTATCTACTTGGCCCCTACTACTTTATAAGATTCAGCTTCAACCCACTTGGTGAAATAGTCAATTGCCACAATGATAAATCTATGGCCATTAGAAGCCGTGGGAGAAATCTTCCCAATAATGTCTATGCCCCATATTTAGAATGGCCACAGTGAAGTCATACTGTAGAGTTCACTGGACGGTAGGTGATTCAAATTCCCATGGATTTGGCACTCATGGCATCTTTTCACAAATTTAGCGCAGTCAGTATCCATGGTATACCAGTAATAGCCCAATCTTAAAATTTTGCCCGCTAATGCCCTTCCGTTCATGTGAGGACCACACAGTCCTGCATGTACTTCCTCCATTATCTGTTCAGACTGCTTTTTTGTCACACACAAGTGCAATAGTCCTTCAAAGAACCTTTTGTAGAGTTACCCCCCAGCCAAAGTGAATTGAGTGGCTAATTTACAGATTACAGCTCTATCCCTACTATTGGCTGACTGTGGGTATTCTCTTACCTCTAAATATCTTCTTGTGTCCTTATACTATTTCATCTCATATTCTAGATCTAAATGTGCTATTATTAACCCTTCATAGCATGGGATTTTACTCCTCATCAGGATAACTGGCTGGGTCAGCTTCTGATTGCCCTTCTCCCATAAGGATGCCAGCGTGGCTAGAGCTTCAGCCATCTGGTTCTGAGTTCTAGGCATGTGCTTCACAGTCACTTCCTCAAAGCTAAATAATAGTTTCTTAGCATACTCCACGTATGGCCTCAACTTTTCTTCTTTTAATTCCCATTCACCTTTAACATGGGAAACCACTAGCATTGAATCTTTGAACACCTCCACTTTTTTAGCCCCAATAGCTATTAATGTCTCTAGGCCACAAATGCAAGCCTCATATTCTGCAATATTATTAGTGGTTGGGAAACATAGCCTTTTTTATATTAACAATTGTTCTCCATTTGGTGCTTCCAAAACTACCCCTATACCAGTTCTACTCTTATTCATAGCCCCATCAAAGTACATTTTCCATGGCTGGACCTCAACTAGCTTGAGACTCTCATCTGGGAAGGCTGTTTCAACTTCTTCCTCCTCATTAACTGGATTTTCAAAAAGAAATTTGGCCACTACATGCCCTTTGATGGTTTTTTTAGTCTCATACACAATATTAAATTCAGACAGTAGGATCAACCATTTAGCCAATTTTCCAACTAGCACTGGTACTTCAAATAGGTATTTTAAAGGATCCATCCGGAATACTACAATAACGCGATGGCTCTGAAAGTTGTGCTTTAACTTCTTAGTTGCCCATACTACAGCCAGACAGGTTCTTTCTATTAGTGAATAATTCTCCTCATAAGCAAGGAGTTTCTTACTAATGTAATAGATGGCTCTCTCCAGATTCTATACTTCTTGTGCCAACATTGCCCCCAGGGCCATGTTTTCCACTGATAAGTAGAGGATTAGAGGGATGCTAGGGATGGGTGGTCACAAAATTGGTGGATTGCTCAGGTACTGCTTTATCTTTTCAAACGCCTCTTAACATTGCTCATTCCACACCACTGGATGATTCTTTTTTAGTAGCTTAAAAATTGGTTCACAGGTAGTTGTGAGCCTAGCTATGAACCTACTGATATACTATAATTCTCCTAAGAAACCTCTAATCTCTTTTCTGTTCTAGAGGCTGGCATCTCCTGGATTGCCTTCACCTTATCTGGGTCAACCTAAATCCCTTTCTTACTAATCATATGCCTTAACAGTCTACTTGAAGTGACCCCAAACACACACTTGCTAGGGTTCAGTCTCAATTTAAACTTGATGACCCTCTGAAAGAACTTCTCTAATGCCTCAAAATGTCTCTCCCTAGTTGGGGATTTTACTACCATGTCATCCACATATACTTCAACTTCTTTGTGCATCATGTCATGAAACAACATACTAGCCATTCTCTGATAAGTCACACCAGCATTTTTTAGCCCAAAAGGCATGACCTTATAACAATAAGTCTCCCATTCAGTGATAAAAGTTGTCTTTGCTTTATCTATTAAATCCATGAGGATCTGATTATATCCTGAAAAACCATCCATGAAAGAGTACATGGCCATGCAAGCAGCATTGTCAACAAGCACATCGATGTGAGGCAATGGGAAATCATCCTTAGGAGTAGCCTTATTCAGGTCCCTATAATCTATACACATCCGAACTCGCCCATCCTTCTTGCGGACTGGCACAATATTGGCTAACCACTCGGGATACTCAATTACTTCAATGAAATCAGCCTCAATGAGATTTTTCACCTCTTGAGCTATCTTTTCTTCCCATTCTGGCCTAAGTCGATGCTTCTTTTGTTTTACTGGCCTCATGTTAGTGTTTGTGGGGATCTTGTGTTGTACTATGTCTCAATCAATTCCCGGCATATCTTTATAAGACCAGTCAAATACTTCTTGGTACTTTATTAATAAGGCTATAAATTTATCTCTTTCTTTTTGGGTTAAATCTTCAGCCAACTTAATGTATTTAGGATCATCTAGTATACCCAAATTAATAGAGATTGATTTTAATGCATTAACAGAAATAGATTCTAAATGATTATGAATGCTATGCGTGTAGCCGTTAGGATGAACATCAAACAAGTAAGCAAAAGGACTAGTCATATCATTAATTTTTGCCTCAAAATCATCAAGTACATTAGAAATAAAAATATCAGTATCACTACTGTGAGCATTACAAAAGACAAACTCAAATTTAGGGGTGTAGGTCCAAGTGTTTGGCTTCCATGCAAACCTCAACTTGATGGCATTGACCTCCTGTTCTAATTCCTCAACATGCGGTAGCTCCTGGTCATCAGCCCATGCAATTGCGCCCTCCCTGATAAACTTGGTGGGCTTGAGTCCCTCTTCATCTTCAATTGGCTGATAGCCCAGCCCATATCTAGTGATCTGCCCCTTTATTTCTGGAAAAGTCATTAAGCCATTAGCTCATTTTCCCAGACCCATGCCAAGAAAAAACTTCATCCCTTTCATCTATCAGTGTCATGGCCATGAGTTTGATGGAATTGGCAGTATAGGTTAGCATTATAATTGGGTGGAAGTGGGTTTGGTGGCGGTCTAGGTGTTAAGGGTTGGAGGAGACCCCAAGCATTAAGTCACTCGAAGACTTTAGATAGGGGTTGGTTGAACTGAGAGAACTTTCTAGGGGTATGAGACATGGTTTGGACCTCAATGACTTTGTTTTCCCTAGTAATGTTGCCAGTTGACTGGTATCCTCCCCCTCTTGGGCTGATAACTCTTCCTTTCATTGTTCAATACATCCTCCTCTAATACCCCAGCATCATATAGCTGTTCAAAGGTAGCCAAGGGATAATAACAAAGTTTTTCATAATAACTAGGCTACAGACTTTTCATTACCAATCGCACCTGATCCTTTTCAGCAGGCCTATTGGTCATCTTCATGGCCTTTTTCCTCCATCTCAATAGATACTCTGAAAAGGTTTCATTTGGTTTTTGCCTAGTAGTCTCTAAGTCTCTTAGGGTAACATCTAAAGATGTATTGTAGGAGTATTATTGCACAAATCTCCTAACTAGCTCCTCCCAATCTTTTCTCACAGTGGCTTCTAGCCCATGATGCCATGAAGATGCAACCCCTTCTAGTGACATAGAAAAGAACAGAGTGACTTGGTTCTTAGTCAAACCAGTTGTTTTCATTACTATCAGATAAGACATGAGGTGGGTTTTTGGGTCACCAGTACCATCGAATTTAGGCAAATTAGGCATCTTGAATTTTTAGGGTAGATTTCCATCCATCTGGATATCCAAGTCATCATATCTAACAGTCCCATTCTAGTAAACTCAGCTTGCTTTTTCACACTGTCCTGAAGTTTTTCCATCATCTCAGTAATAACTCTAATCTCCTCACTTGTCCCCTTTTCTTTCTTTTTAGCCTTGTCTTGGAGATAATCCTCTTCATCCCAAAGGTCATCAAAGGCCTTCTTTTTACTAGTCTCTTCTTCGAGCCTTTTCACCTGAATGTCACTAGGCCCACCCTTCTCCAGCTTCTTCTCAAAGTTGGCCATGATTTTTCCTTCAAGCATTTGTCTAAACATGACCTTAGTGTCTTCCATTTTAGCTTGTGCAGGTATGACTCTTACTAATCTATTTCCCTCCCTAACCCAAGTGACTTGGTTAGAAGTCTTTCTGATGTGTTCTAAAGCTATGTTTACTACAAGAGAAAAAAAATACAAGGTTTTAACATCTTATGCTATGTACAAATGCAATGCATGAATGCATGAATATGCACTTTCATTTTTACCTTTGCCTTTACAAAACCAAAACCAAACCATACTAATAGGACCAAAACTGAACCAAAACCAAACTGTATAAACTGAATTAAGATCGGACCAAAGACTGAATAAAAAACCGAAAAGAATGTCTCCAGAATTGAATCTTCACCCCCTTATACCTTCAACTCTCACGTGTAGGGTAGGAAAAAAATTTTATCCTAGGCTACGGTGCACTAGATGCACCAACAGGGGGTGGCCCAAGACAACCTTTCCTTTATAAACAAATGATTTGTATCCTTAAAGTTTAACCATAAGTAAGCATCCTCTTACTTAACATGGGCTTTAAAATAGACTTGGGCCTATACACACATTGGGTTTATGCATAGGCCTAGGTTCATCTCAACTACCACTAGAACTTATGGTTTGAACAGTAAGGTTACAAATCCAGCACAACAAAAATCTACGGGGTACCTTGGGCTGAAATCTATGGCTCATGGGCTTCATCGGGTAGGAAAAGGGTCACCCATGCGAGAGATTGTCCATTAAGCACAACGGCTAGAGCTGTGGCTCTTTTACATACTCGAAGGTACGGGCATGGGGTGCTAGCATTCACCAATTTGTCATAGCTCAAGTGAAACTATGGTCTCCTTGGCAAGTACTAGCAGGGCTAAAAAGGGTAAGAGTGATCCGCGTGATAGTGTAGTGCAATGCAAAAAGTTTAACAGAGGAATAATATTAGACTAATAGAAACATGTTAGAGTAACTATCCATTCAATCCCTAATGGAGTCGCCAAACTGTGAGAGGGGGACATGAGACGAAATATCATCCACTAGAATTATATAAAATGCACCAGGTAATGCCCATGAAAGATGGTGGAGTCACAATGGTCTCACTTAAGTGCCACCTCCTTAGACAACATTTCCTAGACATGCACTTTATAAAATCCTAATAGAATCAAACCACTGGTAAGTACTGTCTTCCCATAACATTACCACGGTACTAAGGATTTATGCCACGAAGGCATAGATAAATAGGAGTTGCCACTCGGGTAAAAGCTGAGACATATTCAATGTTTCTTCCGAGGGTCATAGATGGCAACTTACTCCTTACAAAGTTTCCACAACTGTCATTACCATAGCCCAATGTCTAGGTTCGGGATAGTGGGTACATAAGGAGAAGGTGTTAGGCACCCCTTACGCCTAGTCTAACCTCGTTAATTCGAGTGCCAGTCATCTACTAATATTTCTAGAAGTCTTGTTTATTATTCCTTTATTAAACTTTATCCTAAAAAAATGCAATTCTAATCCTACACACGCAAGTAATTCACAGAAGGGTTGTTGTTTACAAACAATTTTCATGCACAAGTAATTCCTATCTATGGGGTTGCTAATTATTTAAATCATATTTACTAGGTGACTAAAATTAATTTATTATTGAGAATTTAATTTACAAATAAATTCAATTTCAAAAAACCCTATGTTTCTATTTAACCTAATTAATTAATTTTTTACCAAGTTACCTTAAGGATAATTAAACTAAATTAATTATGTACATGTATAATTTATTCTAATATCACATAAGGCCCAAACAATCACAACATAATAAAGATTTCTAATATGCAAATTTATTTTATAATTACCAAGTATTAAATGAAATTTATTTTACATGCCAAGGTTAGTTTAATTTACAAACAAGATTAATTTTTATTTACAAAGTATTTATGCAAAAGTTAGTTAAATTAAAAACAAAGTTAATTTTAATTAACCAAATAAAAATCCTATTATCACTACAATTTCATGCGAATGGTTATTCTAAGAATTTAGGATTACTTACTTGTTAGTAAGTGCAGTTGCCATTGGGGCAAGCTACCCTTAAAAAAAGGGTCTTCTCTTCTAGTATGGCAATGATATCCCTGGCTTACTTCTGTTTAGCTCCATGTAAGCACCACCCAAATGCCCTCTTTAGTACTTACCTTATGGCTACTTACCAATTTTTTTTGTAATAAAAAATAAAAAAACTAAAGAAAATAAAAGAAATAAAGAAAATAAGAAAATATTAATAACAATTTACATTGGATTTTAACTCTAGTCTCCTAAAGGGTTAAGATTCCTAATTAGTTACAACTACCTAAGGGTTCACATCTTCTAACATATTCCAAACACTTTACAATACTTCTTGAATTAAAAAAGCACAGAAAAATAGATCAAATATCAATTGGAACCTAAGAAAATACAAGAACATGCCTAAACATACAATTTCCAAATTCTGGCAGATTGACAGTAGCAAGAAATTTGATTTTTGAAAAATAGTTAGACAAGCTTAAAAATCATGAAATAATTACAAAAGACAGCCAAACATCATACAAAATCATAAAATTCATAGATTAAACAAAACCCTACCCAAATAATCTACACAAATCATAAATTTTCCTGATGACAGAATTCGACTACTTTTTTGTAAAATTCACAAGTCACCAGCCATAACAGATATGAATGCGAAACTAATTGGAAAAGATTCACATGATTCCAAACTTAATTTTAGACACCAAATTTATACAAAAATATTAAGAAACAAGGGAGATATGGGCTTTACAAGTCGGATATCCTGCAAATCAGATTTTATACAAACAGCCATAACTTACAAAATATTAAAGTTTTTTAGCGATTCTTGAGCCTAAAATTAATAGAATTTTGTGTAGAATATGAATATAATTTTTTCAAATTTTTTACAGATTCAAAAAATAATGAAAAATAATAAAAATATAAGAGACAGAAAACTGAACATGTGCAGAGTTGTGTATCCCCTCAAATTAAACATGATTACATGATCTATATGAACATACAAAATAAATTAGAAACAAGGAACATAGAATTAAACATTACATGGCATAGATCTTGAAAGGAAAATAAAAGAACTAACCTTCAAGAAATATCGCAAGAAAGAAAGAAGAACTCAAAGAAATTTTGACTATTTCTCTTTTTAAATTTTTTTCCTTTTTTTTATTTTTATTTTTTTGTCTCCTCCTCCCTCCCCCCCCCCCTCCCCCTCTTTTTTTAGTGGGGTATTTATAGTGTTTTTGGGAGAGAGGTGTGATAGGGTTTGGAGTCCTAAGGTGATAAAGTTCAGATAACTTAAACAACTATGATTGCAGAATTTGGGTGAGACTGAGATATGGATGAGGTGTTTCAACCAATGGGAAGGAGAAGGCACCAATAAGGAGTGAGGAAGAGGTGCTGTAGGGTTTGAAGTCCTAGTATGATAAGGTTCAAATAATTTAAACAACTGGGATTAAGGAATTTTGGTGAGACTGGGATATGGGTGAGGTGTTCCAACCAATAGGAAGAGAGGGAAAGCGGGTGGTACCAATAGAGAGTGAGGAAGAGAGTGGGGCTAAAGGTGGAGAGATTTTGTATGAGAGAGGGATAGAGAAAAATATTTTTTTTATTTTAATTTTTAAAAAATAAATTAAATGGGTCCTATTTAAAATTCTTAACTAGGCATTCTTAGGACCATGGGGCCCAATTAAACTTAATTAGGTACATTTAAAAATTACCCATATTAAATTTAAACAAAACAAAATTTTATTTAAATTTAGTTAAATTCACTTCCCAAAAAAAACATATTATCATTTTTTTTTCAAGATCATGCCACGAAATTAATAATTCAGCTCCATGCCTCCAATTACATCTTATAGTCATATAATTTTTCATCATTGGGTTTCCTACAGCCTCAATGCACATACTCATCACAAAATAAAGGTCTACAACAAGTACACTTTTTATTTGTTCATTTGATGCTATAGTACTGTTTGATCCCGGTTCCACTCATTCCTTTGTTTCTCCATACTTTTCCATGAGATTTAGTACACCACCTACATTGTTAAAGTATCCTTTATATGTATCAACACCTATGGAGAATGCAATAGACACTGATATGGTGTATAGGGGATGTATAATTCACATTGGAGATAGGGAATTAGCTGCAAATCTTGTTTCTTCATATATGTTTGAGTTTGATGTGATTTTAGGCATGGATTGGTTAACCAATTATCATGTTTCATTGGATTACCATAATAAAGTTATATTCTTTAAAATTCCTGGGGAGGCAGAATTTCAATTTCAGGGAGATCATAATGTAGCCTCTAGTAATCTTATCTCAGCAATGAGCACTAGCCAATTATTACAAAAGAGATGTAAGGGGTATCTAGCTTATGTAAGAGACGTTCAGGTAGAAGGTGCAAGTTTGGAGAATGTTATAGTGGTTAAGGAGTTCCCTGATGTGCTTCCAGAAGATTTATTAGGTTTCCCACCAGAACGAGAGGTAGAGTTTAGTATAGATTTAGTTTCTGGAACGAAGCCCATATCTATGCCACCTTATCGTATGGCACCTGTAGAACTTAAGGAGTTGAAGGAGCAATTAGAGGACCTACTAGATAAAGGGTTTATTCGCCCTATTGTTTCTCCATGGGGTGCTCCTGTGTTATTTGTGCAGAAGAAGGATGGGTCTTTGAGAATGTGCATTGATTACAGGCAATTGAATAAGGTGACTGTGCGCAACAAGTATCCTCGTCCATGCATAGATGACCTATTTGACCAACTTCAAGGTGCAAAGTGTTTTTCCAAGATTGATATTTGATCTGGGTATCATCAATTGAGGGTCAAGAAAGAAGACATACTCAGGGCTGCCTTTAGGAATAGGTATGGACAATATGAATTTCTTGTAATGCCTTTTGGTCTTACCAATGCTCCAGCCTCTTTTATGGATCTCATGAATAGAGTTTTCAAACCTTTTTTAGATCAGTTTGTTATAGTGTTCATCGATGACATTCTAGTGTACTCAAAAAGTAAAGAAGAGTATGAGCAGCATTTGAGAATTGTCCTTCAGACCTTATGGGAACACAAGCTATATGTTAAATTCTCAAAATGTGAGTTCTGGTTAGATAGTGTGGCTTTCCTAGGCCATACAGTGTCTAAGGATGGGGTGGTGTTGATAAGAAGAAAGTTGAGGCAGTGCTTCATTGGCCGAAACCAACAACTGTGTCAGAGATTCATAGTTTCTTGGGTTTAGTAGGATATTATAGACGGTTTGTTCAAGACTTCTCTCATATTGTAGCACCTTTAACTAAGTTGACACAGAAGAATGTAAAATTTCAATGGTTTGAGGCTTGTGAAAAAAGTTTTCAAGAGCTTAAGACTCGTTTGACTACAACACCAGTGTTAGCTCTTCCGTCTGGATCAGGGGGTTATGCAGTGTATTGTGATGCTTTTAGAATTGGTTTAGGATGTGTTTTGATGCAGCATGATAGGTTATTGCATATGCTTCTTGTCAGTTGAAAAGGCATGAGCAAAATTATCCAACTCATGATTTGGAAATGGCTGCAATAATTTTTGCTTTGAAAATCTGGAGGCACTATCTGTATGGTAAGACTTGTGAAATCTTCACTGACCGCAAAAGTCTTAAATATATCTTTGACCAAAGTGATCTTAATCTTAGGCAAAGGAGATGGATAGAATTGCTAAAGAATTATGATTGCACCATACAGTATCACCCTAAAAAAGCTAATGTGGTGGCTGATGCTCTAAACAGGAAGTCTTCTGGTAGTTTAGCCCATATATCCACCAAGAGAGGCGTCTGATTGGTGAATTACATGAGTTGTTAGATCAGGGAGTAGAGTTTAAAGTCATATCTGGATCATTATTAGCACATTTTCGAGTTAGGCCTATCTTGACTGATCGAATTAAGGCTGCTCAGAAGAGGGATTCTCAATTATGTAAGATTATAGATAGTATTCATCAAGGCCAAGCTCAAGGGTTCATGTTAAATGATGATGGAGTTCTTTGTTATGGCACTAGACTTTGTATCCCCAGTGTTGATGAGTTAAGAAGAGAAAACATTACTTCTAGGTTTAACTAAGATGTACCGTGATTTAAGGGAGCATTATTGGTGGGGTGGCATAAAGAGGGATGTTGCAGACTTTGTTACTAAAAGTTGGACTTGTCAATAGGTTAAGACAGAACATCAGAGACCATTTGGGCTACTTCAGCCATTGCCTATTCCCTAGTGAAAGTGGGAGCACATTGCCATGGACTTTATTGTGGGTTTACCTAGTATACGAGGTGGTTACAATGCAATCTGGGTGATAGTTCACTACATATGTGATGGGTGTCGAATCCATCAGAAATTAAATTAACTGAAATTACCAACTATAAAATATTTTTGGTAGCAAATGGTAAGTCCAGGTCGAACCCTAGATACTGAATAATTGGATTTTCGTGCACTTATGTAATGGGAAACGGAAGAGACAAAGATTAGGAGGGGGAGGGGGGTTTGTAACACAAAAAAAAAAAATCAGAAATTCAAGAACTAAATATTAAAACTCAATTTAAATAAACTTCAGTCCAAGGTAATTCTCATTCTAATGCATTGATTTGATCATAGACAAAAGAAATACAATTATCTCTTATTGAATACTTAACGTAGATTTACCAAATAGCGAGGTAAACCCCTGACTGTCCTATACTCATCAATTCGAGTCCAGCACTCTTATTGACTCTAATTATTAACTGAGTTGGTATTAAGCAATCCTCATCAAATTAATAGCTGTTTTAAGAAAAGGAAGTAGTTAAGCTGAATAATAATTTATGAAGCATAAATCATTTAATCCACCCTATTGTTTCCTTAGGTTATTATCGAAAACTCGGATCATAATCAATAAAATCAAATTGCTACTTTTGTTCAATCTTACACAACAATTACGGATTATGAAGATGAACTAGCTATTGATCTCATCAAACAATCAACTAGTAGGCCTTTTTAGCAAATCATTCAATAGATCAAAGACAAATAAATTAGAAAATAATAGATATTCAAAAAGACATAAATTAAATTAAGAACCTGGTCTTACAAATTAAGCAAAAGAACTTGAATCCCTTAAACTGAATTAAAAACTTAGCCACTCATGTTCATGGCTTACAAAAAAATAAAGAAAAGAAATCTAAAGCGTGAATGGAGAATGAAAATCTTTCTGATGTCGAGAGCGGCTCTCTATTTTCGATCCCCCCTTGTGCAGCTGCTGTCCCTTCTATTTATAATAAATGATCTAGGGTTAGGTTTTTTTAGAGTCTCTGTCAAAAATTGCAACTGGAGCAAAATTAGGAATCTGACTGTTGACGGATACACGGCCCGTGTATCACTTCACGACCCAGGGCCGTGTAACTTACTGGGGCTGAATGGGCATGTTTCGCATGGGCACAGAAAGTTACACGGGTCTCCAAGATTAACACGGGTTAAGTTACACGGCCCGTGTACTTCGTTTCTTCCTCGGTTCTCTGGATTTCTTCTGGCAGAAAGTTACATGGGTCTCTAGTTATGCTTACACGGCCCATGTACTTTGTATCAACAATGCTTCTCAATCCTTCGACCTTTCTAAGCTTCCTTCCACACTATATTGCTCCGGAACTTCACCAAAACCCTAAAAAATACAGCAAGAGTCAAATTTCTCCATTTAACATAATTATTTCAACAACTCTCTAAACATATGCCTAATAGATAACTATACTTAACCAACTGAATCAAACATAAATATACATTAAAAACACTAAATGTGATGGGAGTAAAATTAATAAATTATGCACTTATCAATATGACTTTACTAAACTTGCACAGTTATATATAGACAAGATTGTTAGTCTTCATGGTGTTCCAGTTTCCATTGTCTCTGATCGTAGTACTCAGTTTACTTCTTGATTTTAGAAGCAATTCCAAGAAGCTTTGGGAATATGAGTAGACTTTAGTACTACTTTTCACCCTCAAACAGATGGACAGTCAGAAAGGACCATACAAACGTTAGAGGACATGCTTCGTGCATATATTATGAAATTTGGCAGCTATTGGGATCATCATCTGCCTTTAGTGGAGTTTGTTTATAATAATAGTTATCAAACAAGTATAGAGATGGCTCCGTATGAGGCATTATATGGTCAAAAGTGTAGGTCATCGATTTGTTAGGATGAAGTTGAAGAAAGAAGGCTTACTAGACCAGAGTCGATACAGTTAACTTCAAAGAAGGTTTGGCTAATTCGTGATAGACTTTTGACTGCTCAAAGTTGACAGAGAAGTTTTGCTGACCCTAAGTGTAAAGATGTAGAGTTTATGGTCGGTGCTCATGTATTTCTCAGAGTTTTACCTATGAAAGGAATCATGAGGTTTGGGAAGAAAGGGAAGCTTAGTTCTCGTTTTGTTGGTCCATTTGAAATTTCGGAGAGAATTTGAGCAGTTGCTTACCGTTTAGCCCTTCCACCTGATTTTTCACATGTACATCCATTTTTCTATATTTCTATGCTTAGGAAGTATGTACCAGATCCATATCATATTTTGCAACCTCAGACCATACAATTTAGGGATGATATATCATATGAGGAGCAACCAGTAAAGATTTTAGATTGACAAATTAGGAAACTCCGGTCTAAGGAAGTGGCTTTGGTCAAAGTCTTGTGGCATAATCACTCAAGTAGTGAGGCCACATGGGAGGCAGAATCTGAAATGCGAGCCAAATATCCTCACTTATTTGATTCTTCAGTTTAAAATTTTATCTATTTAAATTCAGAGACCGAATTTCTTTTAAGGGGGGAAGTATGTGGAAACCCAATATTTTATATATTTATTTATTTTAATTAGCTAACAATTATTTAATATATTTATCTAAAAAAAGAAAATATTTTATTGGATGGCCTGCTTATTTATTTATTTATATATATATATATGTAACACCCTCCTTGTAGCAACTCCGTACATTCTACTGTTCCAGTGACCAGTATCTGTCCGAATAGCTAGAACGTCCGGAAAAATATTTAAACTAAAGTGAGGAACCATAATTAACTCAAATATTAATAATAAAATTTTAGGAAAAATTTTAGAAATAAAATACAACCAAGTTAAATGAGCCGGTGCCCTAGCGATGGGTAACCTAGTGGGAAGTTGCGGTTCTCACAACTAGGAGCCCTAGACCAGGGAGAAAATTCATAAAATAATTTTTGGGACTCCAGAGAAGGGTCATTGAGATTTCTATGGCATTAGAATGCCAAGAAAATGCTTAGAAAAATTTTTCAATCGGTACAGACAATTTTGGTCTGTTAAGCCAAATAGAGGGCATTTTAGTCATTTCGCCTTTAAAGGTGATTTTTGGCCGACTTGTCCAATTAAGTAAATAATTATTATGACATAAAATATGAATAAATATTACTAAAAAAATTAAATTGAAACTAAGTGGACAAGAAAATGAAACAAATTGGAATTATGACATCATTATGATGTCATTAAAATCCTCCCACCCAATCAAACTGTGACACATGGCACTAATTTATTTAAAATGAATTAATGGGCAAAAAAAAAGAAAAAAAAATAGTTGCTTCTTCTCCTTCCTTCAACCAGCCGTTTCCTCTCCTCCATACCGAACCTCCATTAAAGCTTATCAAAGCTTTAAACCTCACCAAATCTCACTTGAAATCCTTACCTAGCTTCACAAAAAATTAACCTAGCAACTTGAACATCCTCTTAGCAGCCAAAAGAGGAAGAAAAAGGAGAGTTTAGTTAGCTTGAAATTTTGCTCCAACAAGGTTAGTGTCCAATTCTTGTTCCTTTTGCTTTAATTCATGTTCAATGGCATGAATTGTGTAGGAAATATAAGAAAATAAAACAAAGAAGTGTGTTTGTGCACCTTACAAATTTTGGCAGCTAGGGTTAGCTAGGGTTTGATGATCTTTCTTGATAGAAAAATGGTTATGAGCAGCCTTTGGTAGTGGATGAGGGATTGAATATAATTAAGTAAATGAAATGCAAGAATTGTGCATATATGAAATGAAAAATTGGACACTTGAACAATTCTAGGGTTTATTCATGTGATGGTTTATTAACCTTGTAATGGTCAATTAGTGACCATTTGAATGTGTGTGAGGAGGAAAAGAAGTGAGTTGTGGATTGGTATTTGAGTTTGGTGCCTTGGCTGACATGCAGGATTGAGTGTGAGTCCAGTAGGTTTAGGTAGTTCTAAATGGAGTTGTAGAGGTTCAATTGGTGCAAGACTAATTAGACATGAAACTAGACACATAATGGCACAACTTTGGTGAAGAAACCCTGCCTAGAAAATTAAACCAAGTTGACCTAAAAATTATCCTAATCTGGGTGACTTGCATTCTGCCTGGGCAAAATAACTAAATAAATAGTATTTATTCAGTTGGTCATAACTCAGTGTAGAAAGGTCCAATTGACCTGAAACTTTACAAGCAGAGAGCTGAGACATAGACCTACAACTTTCATGAAGAACAAAAATCCAAATTTTGACAATAACCGAGTTAAATTGCCAACCAAACTTAGGTTACCAAATCTGGTAGAACCAGTTTTGCCCAGAATTTTGGATTCTATCCAATCCGGCCAGTTATGGTGTTTAAGCCATAACTTGAGCTACAAAACTTCAAATGGAGTGATTCAAAAAAGGAAATGTAACTAGACAAAATATGGAACAACTTTCATGAAGACAATTTTACCAAATTCCTACTATACAAATGACTAATAGAATAGTAAACTTAGTGCTTGAAATTTGAAAATTGTGAATAACCAACACTAAGCTTAGAAATGGTATTGGCAACTAATACCAACAATTTTAGAATGCAAAATGTGATATGTTGGGAATATTAGAACCAATGTACCTATTGTCTATGCAAAATTCAACATTTTAGTTGACTAATGAAATGAATAGTAACACTTAAACTTCAATTTCAAGAATTATGAAATTTAAAAGTGTGACATGCCCTAGTACACCTAGCAAGATTGGTTTGGATAGGTTGGCATGCCAATAGGGTTCAGTTAGCAGTACTGCACATGGCATTATGCCATTCTGTGATTTCATGGCTTTTAGCCATTCTGACATTGTGATGATACTTGGCCTTGTGCCTAATACTTATTACAGCTCATTAGTTGTTCTATTGCACACCGAGAGATACATATATAACCAATGGTGTGACGGCCCGAGGTACTTGATACCCAGTGCTAGTTTACCCGTTTATCTAGTTCAGTCATCCAGTATAGGTTACTTGGGCAACAAAAAATGAAAGTTGATAAATTAAATAAAATAATGAATATAATAAGTACCAAATAAATAAGACTACAAATAATTATCAAAAAATTGTCTTTATAAGACATCAGAATATGCATTGCATATTTATTTTTGTTATTTCTTTTTATTCTATTATTGCTTAGTGCGTTGCTTTTGCCATGTGTAGGTTCTGGAGAGACTGATAAAGAGCCCAGTAGACCACAGACTGGGTGAGATCATCTGCAGCTCTGCGTAGTGTCCGTGTCAGCTTACTGATGTCAGTGCATTGGTAGGACACTAGGTTTCATTTTGGGTATTTTGTAATTAACTGTTATTTTTTATATGTAATTGAAACTTATGTAATGTATTTTGGTATTAATGTAAATAGTGAAAATTGTGTTTATGAATGAAAAAGTGAATATTTATTTATGACTTTTACATGAATATCATATGAGATGAATGATTGAGAAATGGAAAATGTTGTTGAAAAATATTGAGATTTTATTGATGAAATAGAGTTTGGGATTGATTGAAAGTTTTGGAAGTGTTTTTACAGGTTCCGAAGAACTGTTTCTCCATTTTTAGTCGGTATTCTGCCGGATTTTCTATAAAATTTACAGATCCTCAAATAAATTGATGTTTTCCATAAATGACTTAAATAAATTATACTTCACCAATTGTTCTTCACAAGTATGAAAAAATAAATAAGGGAGGATAAAAATAATTGAAATAAAATATGGTGTTCCAATACACTGTGTGACATATCTTGCTTGGCTACATTGTAGACGGGTAAGGGGTGTCACATTTAGTGGTATCAGAGCACGGTTTAGGCGTTTCTGGGTCTAGATCGAGTCCATACAATGCATTGCATTTGTAAGAGCTGAGGTGACACTAATGCAGATCTGTTTGTCTTTGTTATTTTGAATAGGATATGGACCCCACATCTCAGAGGGTAGTTGAGGAGGAAGTGGAGAGTCATGCTCCACACCTGCAATGAGGCGGAGGTAGGGGAACACTGCTCCATCGGCTCAGCCAAAGCACCTTTCAGCCTCCATAGGCCATGTTTCAACAAATGGCCGAGTTTTTTAGACAAATGGCTGGGGTAATGCCACCACCACCACCACCTCCACAGTAGAAATCACATCCGAAAAGATTAAGAAAATTTGGAGCAGTGGATTTCTTTGGCAAGAGAGAAGATAATTCTATTGCAGCCGAAAACTGGTTGAACAGAACAGGAAGGGTTTTAAAGCAATTCAACTGCACTCCAGAGTAAAACCTAGAAGCTGTTGTATCTCTGTTGCAAGATGATGCCTATAATGGTGGGATACAGTGTCTAGTGAAGTGCAGCCAAAATCAATAACTTGAGACTTCTTCCTCTCAGAATTCAAGAAGAAATATGTGGGTAGTGTATACCTAGAAGAGAGAAGAAGAGAGTTCATTAATCTGAGGCAGAGACAGCTGACAGTGACAGAGTATGAAAAGGGATTTGTCAGACTGAGTCGTTATGGAAGGGAGATAGTCCCTAATGAAGTTGAAAGGTGTAAAAGATTTGAAGAGGGATTAAATGATAACATAAAGATCATGATTACTGCCTTGGGAATCACAGACTTCACCAAGTTAGTGGAAGCTGTAATAAAAGTTGAAAATGTTAGAATAAGTGAGCAGACCAGAAGAGAGAGATAGCAGAAGAGGGGCCCGGGTCAGTCCAGCTCATCTCCTACACTAGGAAAGAAGTTTAAAGGTCCACCTGCACAGAGTTCAGGTCAACCACAAGGTCAGGGTCAGTCCCAGGGACCCAGGCCACAATTCACCCCTAGGAGAGGTCAGTCCACAACATCAGTGGGCAGCTCTCCAGGGACGGGGTTCAGGGGACCAGCCCCAGCATCTTCTACATGTTCGCATTGCCTGAAGTGGCATAAAGGGGAGTGTTGGAGACTGACGGATGCCTGCCTAAGGTGTGGGTCGACAGAGCATCAGTTAAGGAATTGTCCACGCAGAACTGCTACTCCAACACAAGTAGATAGACCTGCTCCTGCACCACAAAAGGGTAGGAAATCTGGCAAATCTGAGGTAGTGAGACCATCTCAGAGACTTACATCTGAGCCAGCAGAGAGGCCTGAGGCCAGAGCACCTACCTGAGCCTATGCCATAAGAGCTCAGGAGGAGCAAGATGCCCCGGATGTCATCAGGAGTACGTTCTTCCTCTACAATACATCTGTACATGCATTGGTGGATCCAGGATCCACTCATTCATACATCTGCATCAACTTACCCGTAGAAAGGGGGATACTAGTAGGGGAGAGTGACCAAGACATCCTGGTCACTAATCCATTGGGCCACAATGTAGTGGTGAACAAGGTGTACAAAGGTTGCCCGTTAAGGATTCAAGGGTATGAATTCTTGGCAGACCTGATTGAGTTGCCTTTCCATGAGTTTGACGTGATTTTGGGAATGGACTGGTTGTCACGTCATCAAGCAATGGTTGATTGTAAATTGGAGATGATTTATTTGAAAACTCCTAAGGGAAATGAGATCACAGTTGTGGGGGAAAGGACAGATTTCTTGTCCAGTGTCATCTCAGCCACAGTTGCAAGAAAACTGATGAGAAAAGGCTATGAAGCCTACCTAGCACATGTGGTGGATACTAGGCAGGCTAAGCCAGATTTGTATGACATACCCACAGTAAAAGACTTCCCAGATGTGTTTCCTAAAGAATTGCCTGGATTGCCACCAGAAAGGAAAGTTAAATTATCTATTGAAATACTGCTGGGTACAGCACCAATCTCTATTGATCCTTATAGGATGGCACCCACAGAATTGAAGGAACTGAAAATTCAGTTACAGGAGTTACTGGATAAGGGGTTCATACTCCCCAGTGTGTCACCATGGGGAGCTCCAGTGCTATTTGTAAAGAAGAAAGATGGGACTTTGAGGTTTGTATTGATTACTGACAGTTGAATAAAGTGACTGTGAAGAATAAGTATCCATTGCCTAGAATTGATGATCTGTTTGATTAGTTAAAGGGAGTAGGAGTATTTTCCAAAATTGATCTCAGATCAGGGTATCATCAATTGAGGGTGAAGGATGCAGATGTGCCAAAGACTGCATTTAGGACCCAGTATGGGCATTATGAGTTCCTAGTAATGCCCTTTAGCCTAACAAATGCACTAGTAGCATTCATGGACCTTATAAACCATATCTTCCATCCATACCTAGATCGGTTCATAGTGGTCTTTATTAATGATATTTTGGTGTATTCCAAGACCAGGGAAGAACATGATGAGCATGTGAGGATTGTTCTGCAAACCCTGAGAGAAAAGAAGTTGTATGCTAAGTTGTCCAAGTGTGACATCTGGTTAAATGAGATTGCATTCCTTAGACACATAGTGTCAGCTAATGGGATTAGAGTGGATCCCAAGAAAATAGAAGCAGTGATGGAATGGAAGCCTCCCAAAAATACAACTGAGGTCAAAAGTTTCTTGGGGCTAGCTGGGTATTACAGGAGATTTGTGAAGGGATTTTCTTTAATAGCTACTCCAATGACCAAGTTGTTACACAATAATGTCATATTTGACTTGAATGACAAGTGTCAGACCAGTTTTGAGAAGTTGAAGGCTATGTTGACAAAGGCACCAGTGTTAACACAACCAATGTCAGGAAAGGAATTTGTGGTCTATAGTGATGCCTCTCATAATGGGTTAGGGTGTGTATTGATGCAAGAAGGGAAGGTGGTCGCCTATGCTTCCAGGCAGCTAAGGCCATATGAACAGAATTACCCTACCCATGATCTAGAACTTGCAGCAATTATCTTCGTACTAAAGATATGGAGGCACTACTTGTATGGTGAAAAGTGTTACATTTACACAGACCACAAAAATCTAAAATACTTGCCAACCCAGAAAGAGCTCAGCCTTAGACAGAGGCGATGGATTGAATTCCTGAAGGACTATGATTGTGTGATTGATTACCATCCTGGGAAGGCAAATGTAGTTGCTGATGCTTTGAGCAGAAAATCCATCATAGCTTTGAGATCATTGAATGCTCATCTATCCTTGGCTCGAGATAGAGCTATTTTGGCTGAGTTGCAAGGGAGGCCAAACCTGCTACGGTAGATTTTGGATGGGCAGAAGGTAGATGAGAAGTTAATGGCTATTAAGACTAAAATCCTAGAAGGGAAAGCAACTAACTATGAGGTGAAAGCAGATGGGTGTCTGTACTACAAAGAAAGAGTATGTGTACCAGATGATGGGGAATTGAAAGCCAATATCCTGAAAGAGGCACACACCAGTGTTTATGCTATGCACCCAGGAAGTACAAAAATGTATCATGATCTAAAGCTTCAATATTGATGGCCTGGTATGAAGAAGGATATAGCTGACTATGTGACTAAATGCTTGACATGTCAGCAAGTCAAGGCAGAACATCAAGTTCCATTTGGTTTGCTACAGCCCATACGCATACCTGAATGGAAATGGGATCGAGTCACCATGGATTTTGTAAGTAGTCTACCTCTCACCCAGAAGAAGCATGATGCAGTATGGGTGATAGTAGATAGATTGATGAAGTCAGCACACTTTCTGCCAGTTATGACTGACCACTCACTGGAGAAGTTAGCAGAATTGTATATTAGTGAGATAGTTAGACTGCATGGAATTCCACTTTCCATCATATCTGATCGAGACCCAAGGTTTACGTCGAGATTTTGGAAGAATTTGCATGAATCCTTGGGTACACAACTCCACTTCAGCATAGCTTTCCATCCTCAGACGGATGGGCAATCAAAAAGAGTAATCCAGGTAAACAATTAAAACCAATTGAACTACTACAAATATTGAACTGAAATGATAATAATAACATGAAATATATGTCAGGTCCTTGAGGATATGCTGAGGAGTTGTGTCATTGAGTTTGAGGGAAGTTGGGATAAATACCTCCCACTGGCAGAATTTGCATACAATAATAGCTACCAAGCTAGCATCCAAATGGCCCCGTATGAAGAACTGTATGGGAGGAAATGTAGAACTCTAGTGTGCTGGACTGAATTAGGCGAAGATAAACTAGTAGGGCTAGACCTAGTGAAACAGACTGAGGATAAGGTAAAACTAATCAAAGCCAATCTAAAGGTTGCCTCAGACAGACAAAAATCTTATGCCAACCTGAAGAGAAAAGAAGTAGAATATGCGGTTGGCGATAAAGTGTTCCTCAAGATGTCACTATGGAAGAAAGTACTGAGGTTTGAAAGAAAAGGTAAGTTAAGCCCTAGGTTTATTGGCCCATATGAAGTCATTGAACGTGTGGGTCTAGTGGCCTACAGGCTAGCTTTATCGCTAGAGCTGGACAAGATCTGCAATGTGTTCCACGTATCTATGCTAAGAAGAAGAACCCATACAGATCCTAGCTCGGGAAGTGAAAGAGTTGAGAAATAAGCAGATTCCACTGGTGAAAGTGCTTTAGAGCCACCATAACACCGAGGAGGCAACTTGGGAAAGTGAAGTGACGATGAGGCAATAGTTCCTTCAACTGTTTGCATCAAGTAAATTTGGAGGATGAAATTTAAATTAGAGGGGAAGAGTTGTAACACCCTCCTTGTAGCAACTCCGTACATTCTACTGTTCTAGTGACCAGTGTCGGTTCGGATAGCTAGAACGTCCGGAAAATATTTAAACTAAAGTGAGGAACCATAATTAACTGAACTATTAATAAGAAAAATTTAGGAAAAATTTTAGAAATAAAATACAACTAAGTTAAATGAGCCGGTGCCCTGGCGATGGGTAACTTAGTGGGAAGTTACGGTTCTCTCAACTAGGAGCCCTAGACCAGGGAGAAAATCCATAAAATAATTTTTTGGACTCCAGAGAAGAGTCATTGAGGCTTCTATGGCATTAGAATGCCAAGAAAATGCTTAAAAAAATTTTTCTTAGAAAATTTTTTCAATCGGTACAGACAATTTTGGCCTGTTAAGCCAAACAGAGGGCATTTTGGTCATTTCGCCTTCAGAGGTGATTTTTGGCTGACCTGCCCAGTTAATTAAATAATTATTATGACATAAAATGTGAATAAATATTGCTAAAAAATTAAATTGAAATTAAGTAGACAAGAAAATGAAAGAAAATGAAAGAAATTAGAATTATGACATCATTATGATGTCATTAAAATCCTCCCACCCAATCAAACTTTGACACATGGCACTAACTTATTTAAAATGACTTAATGGGCAGAAAAAAAGAAAAAAAAAATAGTTGCTTCTTCTCCTTCCTTCAACCAGCCGTTTCCTCTCCTTCATACCCAACCTCCATTAAAGCTTATCAAAGTTTTAAACCTCACCAAATCTCACTTGAAATCCTTACCTAGCTTCACAAAAAATTAACCTAGCAACTTGAACATCCTCTTGGAAGCCAAAAGAGGAAGAAAAAGGAGAGTTTAGTTGGCTTGAAATTCTGCTCCAACAAGGTTAGTGTCCAATTCTTGTTCCTTTTGCTTTAATTCATGTTCAATGGCATGAATTGTGTAGGAAATATAAGAAAATAAAACAAACAAGTGTGTGTGTGTACACCTTACAAATTTTGGCAGCTAGGGTCAGCTAGGGTTTGATGATTTTGCTTAGTAGAAAAATGGTTATGAGCAGCGTTTGGTAGTGGATGAGGGATTGAACATAATTAAGTAAATGAAATGCAAGAATTGTGCTTGTATGAAATGAAAAATTGGGCACTTGAACAATTCTTGGGTTTGTTCATGTGATAGTTTATTAACCTTGTAATGGTCAATTAGTGACCATTAGAATGTGTGTGAGGAGGAAAAGAAGTGAGTTGTGGATTGGTATTTGAGTTTGGGTGAGCTACCTTGGCTGACCTGCAGGACTGAGTATGAGTCCAGCAGGTTTAGGCAGTTCTAAAAGGAGTTGTAGAGGTTCAATTGGTTCAAGGCCAATTAGACATGAAACTAAACACATAATGGCACAACTTTGGTGAAGAAACTCTGCCCAGAAAATCAAACCAAGTTGACCTAAAAATTACCCTAATCCGGGTGACTTGCATTCTGCCTGGGCAAAATGACCAAATGAATAGTATTTATTCATTTGGTTATAACTCAGTGTAAAAAGGTCCAATTGACGTGAAATTTTACAAGCAGAGAGATGAGACATATATCTACAACTTTCATGAAGAACACAAATCCAAATTCTGACCATAACCTAGTCAAATTGCCAACCAAACTTAGGTTACCAAAGCGGCGAACCGGTTTGCCTGAATTTTGGATTCTGTCCAATCCCGCCAGTTATGGTGTTTAGGCCATAACTTGAGTTACAAAACTCCAAATGGAGTGATTCAAAAAAGGAAATGTAACTAGACACAATAAGGAACAACTTTCATGAAGACAATTTTGCCAAATTCCTACTGTACAAATGACTAATTGAATAGTAAACTTAGTGCTTAAAATCTGAAAATTGTGAATAACCAACACTAAGCTTAGAAATGGTATTGGCAACCAATACTAACAATTTTAGAATGCAAAATGTGGTATGTTAGGAATATTAGAACCAATGTACCTATTGTCTATACAAAATTTAACATTTTAGTTGACTAAGGAAATGTATAGTAACACTTAAACTTCAATTTCAAGAATTGTGAAATTTAAAAGTGTGACATTCCCTAGTACACCTAGCAAGATTGGTTTGGATAGGTTGGCATGCCAATAGGGTTCAGTTAGCAGTACTGCACATGGCATTATGCCATTCTATGATTTCATGGCTTTTAGCCATTCTGACATTGTGATGATACTTGGCCTTGTGCCTAATACTTATTACAGCTCATTAGCTGTTCTGTTGCACACTGGAAGATACATATGTAACCAATGGTGTGACGGCCCGAGATACTTGATACCCAGTGCCAGTTTACCCATTTATCCAGTCCAGTCATCCAGTATAGGTTATTTGGGCAACAAAAAATGAAAGTTGATAAATTTAATGAAATAATGAATATAACAAGTACCAAATAAATAAGACTACAAATAATTATCGAAAAATTGTCTGCATAAGACATCAGAACATGCACTGCATATTTATTTATGTTATTTCTTTTTATTCTATTATTGCTTAGCGCATTGCTTTTGCCATGCGTAGGTTTTGGAGAGACCGATAGAGAGCCCAGTAGACCACATACTGGGTGAGATCATCTGCAACTTTGCGTAGTGTCCATGTCACCTCACCGACGTCAGTGCATTGGTAGGACACTAGGTTTCATTTTGGGCATTTTGTAATTAACTGTTATTTTCTTATATGTAATTGAAACTTATGTAATGTATTTTGATGTTAACGTAAATAATGGAAATTGTGTTTATGAATGAAAAAGTGAATATTTATTTATGACTTTTGCATGAATATCATATGAGATAAATGATTGAGAAATGGGAAATATTGTTGAAAAATATTGAGATTTTGTTGATGAAATGGAGTTTGGGATTGATTGAAAGTTTTGGAAGTGTTTTTAATAGGTTCCGAAGAACTGTTTCTCCATTTTTAGTCGGTATTCTGCCGGATTTTCTATAAAATTTGCAGAACCTCAAATAAATTGATGTTTTCCATAAATGACTTAAATAAATTATACTTCACCAATTGTACTTCATAACTATGAAAAAAATAAATAAGGGAGGATAAAAATAATTGAATTAAAATATGGTGTTCCAGTACATTGTGTGACATATCTTGCTCGGCTATACTGTAGACAGGTAAGGGGTGTCACAATATATATATATATATATATATATATATATATGTAAATTTCAAAAATAATATATATGTAATATGAACAACTCAGTTCAATAATAACTCTTATCCTATTTTATACCTAATAAAACTCTTGAAATATATATACCCTAATAATCTTTTTCTGCTAAACTTTGCTCTCAAAACCTGTTCATTACCTTATTTTTCTACCAAATACTCTCAACATGTATTTTCATCATCTTTCATTTATTGTTATATACATACATATATATATATATACATACATATATATATAAATTTACGATTTATAATCTGATGTGCGCAGAGAATTTCTAAATTCTTACTTCTCTATTCACCACCTTGGATTTTATTTTCAAGGTAAAAATTATCTTTCTTTGTTCAATACTGGGTGAATTTGATTTTTATTTTCTTTCCTTGAATTGTTACAACTACTCTAGAAATTTATTTTTTTTCTTTGACCATTGATATTTAATTGGATTGATCATGATTATTGTGGGACATATATATATATATATATATATATATATATATATATATATATATATATATTGTTGTTATATTAAAATTTTTTTATATATAATATATTCAATGGGTCTGTCATATTAATTTAGTTGATCAAATTTTTACTATATTTTGGTTATGTAGAAGATTCGAATATTCAATCTGTCAGCTGAAATTGTCTCTCTTTTATTGAATCTAGCTATTATTTTGGAGGTTCTAGGTGAGTGTAATTATAGTACATGGCACCGTTTGAGTCCCTTTTAAAATTTCTTAGCATTAAATTTATTATTAAATGAAAATTTAAATCAATATTTTAACAATTATTTTACATGTGATTTTCTAGAGTTTTATTTTATTATTGAATTTTGTTCCGATTTTAATTAAATAATTGATTTTGTCAATTATCTCTGCATTAGAGCCATTAGGATTCCGGGAATAGACCTTTAATGTCTTTATATTGATTGACATCTAACTATAAAATTTACCGATGTGTTACACTGAATTGATTTGAGAATGATTTGATCTTATTAACTCTCTGAAATTATTAAAATAAACTGTTGGAATTGCACTATCAGTTATTATTTGCTATCTGAAATTTTTTTTGTTGATTTTGATTGAGTTTTGCAAATTGATTTTCTATTTTAAATTGATATTTGTGCCCAGTATCTGTATCTATTATCTGGCCCCATCGTATGGACTATCACGGTATTAGGTTGCATTGTTGAGTTATGCATCATTGCAATTTATGGTTTGCATTAGTATCATATGCATTGATATCTTTGAAGGAGGAGGAAGCTATCTAATATCTGGTAGCGCGCTTACCATCTGGCCTTTGGTGATGTGGGGTATCATCACCCTAGTGTACTGTACCATAAAATTTTATTGAATAAATTTCTTTTATATATATGTTTTATGAAATTATTTTATTAATGATTTTGATAGCATGAGCATGATTTTATTGAATAGAAAATTTATTGTAAAATTAATCAAGCGTCTACCTATTTTTGTTCCATTGTGTGCTATAATTATCATTCACTGAGCATTAGCTCAAACCACGTTTTCTCTGTCTGTTATCTGTTTCAGATCAGTAGAATTCTGTAGCTGATCCAAATATTCAGTCCATTTTCTGGAGAGGGACAATCTTTGATTTGTTCTCATGGTATGCCCGAATTCATATTTCCTCGGGCTAATAATTAGTTTAGTTTATTGAACAGTTTAAGATTTTATTTGAAATTTGTAGAGACTCCGCAATTTACTTATGAGATATTTATGTTGTTATTCAGTGTTTTGTTTATGTGGATTTTATCTATTTTTTAGGGTTAGTAAGTGACAATATATTTATTCAAGATACTATGATAAGACTTGCATAATTTAAGAATACTTCAATTATGCGCCGGTCACGACACAAAATTTTGGGTCATGACAATTTTAAATTTGGGCACACATATATATATAATATAATTTTGTCTCTTCATAATTAAACTCAAAATTATTATACTTCAAATTTAATATAATATTAAGAGAATAAGTTGATAATATTAAGTAGGAAAATAATTATTAAAATACATATTTAAGTTTTAAGGTATATATATATATAAGTGGGGAGACAAACTAAAATTATTATATAAATTTTTTTAAATATATTCAAAAGAAAATTATGGGGCAGGGGGCAAGTGCTTCTATATAAAATAATAAAAAAAAGATATTTTTGTCTAAATTCAATTTATAGTGAATTCAAAACATAGTATATATAAAATGAGATTCACATTCAAAATCTATATACTTATATATTGGGCTCATAATAATTCAAAATTTGGCAATATTTTACCCTGAATTAAAAGTTCATTAGTAATACTAATGTGTATTTGGTATGAGTAGTTTGGCACTCTAATTTCTTAAGTGACATTGAGTGTTCAATCTCATGGCTGGAGATGATACCAATTGAAAATGCTTCACCCCATAATGGATTAACCCAACGCGAATAGAATTAATCTTGATCCAATGAATAGGATATACATGTTGTTGGAAATATGGATTAGGTCACCCACGCAGGTCAACTCAGATCCATAGTTTTCTATTTTATGAAATAGAATTATATATTAAAAGAAAGTAATGAACCTGTGTAACTATAAAGAATTGTATTTATACAAATAGTTCTATCCATACATAGAGATGTGTCCATACAAAGAGTTGTGTCCATTGACCAAAAGTAGTCATATTAAATTATAAATAGCCAATCATCTTAAGAAAAAGGTTGTTGATTAGAATAGTAACAAAAGTGTTACTATTTGAAATTGGTTCTTAGGCTTCTTTTAAAAATATTTTAAATCTCAATGATTTGGAGCATTTTATCTTTCTGCAATAATAAGATACACATCTAGACTGTGAACTAATATATATAGTTCATGTTATTCATGTGATTATATGATAAACTAGTGATACAAATATGATAGAGATCTTAGTATTATATGAACATGGGTTAGGACCCATGTATTTCAATCCATGTGTTAGTCTTTATAATTTTTCTTCACTGGTATCAGAGTCCAAAATATTTGTTTTCTAGTCTAATTAACATGTATATAGCATGTAGTATTATTATTATTGTTAGTGTTATTTTGTGAATCAAATTTATGTGCATAAATATTTATGTTCTTCTTATAAATTCTTCCTTTCTCCAGAATTGTTCTAAAATTTATTATATGATTTCCATATCTCAGTTTTAATATTTTGAGATTTCTAATCTTGATGAATATTTCAAATTCTAGAAAACTTAATTTTCTATTATAAAAAAAATTAAATTTTCAGAAAATGAATCTAGAAATTTTGTTCATGAACAATTGTAAGCAAGGGACCGTTTCAAACCCATGTACGCTGATGGTAGTTATTGTATGTCATGCCTCTATAGTCAGCATTGTTATGCTCCGTTGGCTAGGCTTGTTGGCAACGTGTTACTAGGCTTGTCGGTGACATGGTGCTACAGCTAGAGTGGTTCCATGATCAAGTAGCATCACGTAATGGTGGCTATTCTAAATGCTCACTGTTGACTGATGGTCTTGGACTGCCACTGGACGTTCGGCTAGCGATGGCACAGCGTCTTGGATGGCTAGAAATTGCAATCTAGAAATTATTTTTAAATCTATCATGTTGTGTGACATATTGAGAAAGGAGCAGCAAGGATGTGCGAAGGTCGCTTACTTTAGGGCAGCCAACCATGGTTGTCGTGACTGCCAACAAAAGGTGCTGACATCGTCTGAATCCATGCCAGCATTGTATGGGTGTCTTGCAAATCATTGTTCTTCAATGGAAGGAAGAGGAAGAAAGGGCATAGCCTATTGCCCATGTTTTCCAAAGTATTTACAAAAATGCCATTTGAAGTGTTGCCTTTTGGGTTTTCATCCAAATTACAAATATGCCATTTTTTTGTTTTTCCTTTTTTTGACTTTGATCTAAATTACATATTTGCCAACAAAAGTAATTCTAAGAATTTTATTTAAAATAGTTTAATTCAAATTAAATTTGTATTTTTAATTATAGTCAAATTAGGATGTAAATTAAATTATTTAAGTTAATTAATTCTAGAAAAATATTTTATGGAATTAATCAAAGGTGGCATGTAAATTATTTGGCATTAGAATTAAATTGTTCAATTATATATTAATTTTAGAAATTAGTTTCTAAAATTAATTAAAGGGCAACTGAAGAAATAATTTATTAAATTAAATTGTTTAATTCAATATTAATTTTAAAAATTAGTTTCTACAATTAATTGAGGGCAATTAAAAAAATTATTGAATTAAATTATTTAATTCAGTATTTAATTTTAGAAAAAATATTTCTAAAATTAAAAATGGCAAACAGTGGGGTAAATAAATTAATTTGATGAAATCAATTAAAATTAGTTTTAATTATCATCATTAAAATTAATTATAATAATTCCTAATTTGTTTTGGAATCAATGTTCCTATGATTAGGAAATAGAATTAAAAGTTATATGGGCTAAACTAAAATTAATATTTTGATGAATTCAATTAAAATTAGTTTTAATTGACTTCATTGAAAATTAATTTTAGCTTCTAAATTTGTTTTAGAATTATATCTTTAATTGGATTAGAGATTGAATTAAATTATTTATTTGATGTGAATATATATATATATATATATATATATATATATATATATATATATTTGTTAATATCTTTGTTGCAGGGGGTGTTGCGGTCGCCTGAACGAACCCTCACCGAAGTGGAAAAGAATGAGGAGTTGCCACTTTAATTTTGAGGGGAATTAAAGAAAACTATTTGCGAAAATAAATTAAAATAAAACCACTTCAAAACAGAGATTCTAGGTTCGGGGTCCGTAAACGGGTGGGGAAGGTGTTAGGCACCCCACCTCGTCCCTCAACGAGGGTAAGCAGATTTAACTTCAAGCCCTTTATAAACCGGAATTGATAGTTAGGAGGTTAGGACGAAAATGTTAATCCTCTTGTTAAAAGGGAATATTTGATTTTTCACCAATACGGGTTACCCAGATACATGAATAAATGAGTCGACCCTTAGTGAGTTATTGTTTAGTTTTATTTTAGGGGGGGGGGGGGGATCATTTTGCATATTTGTTAAGATATGATTTGAGAATCGGATGAGAACTCTCCTCCGATCTCTTTTAAATATTTATTAAAATTTTAGGTGAGAATCGGATAAGAACTCTCCTCCGATCTCTTTTAATTATTTATTAAAATTTTTTATTAAAATTTTTAGGTGAGAATCGAATAAGAACTCTCTTCCGATCTCTTTTACTTATTTATTGAAAATTTTAGGTGAGAATCAGATAAGAACTCTCCTCCGATCTCTTTTACTTATTTATTAGAATTTTTGGTGAGAATCGGATAAGAACTCTCCTCCGATCTCTTTTCTTATTTATTAAAATTTTTGGGTGAGAATCAGATAAGAACTCTCCTCCGATCTCTTTTAAATATTCATTAAAATTTTTGGTGAGAATCGGATAAGAACTCTCCTCCGATCTCTTTTACTTATTTATTAGAATTTTTTGTGAGAATCGGATAAGAACTCTCCTCCGATCTCTTTTCTTATTTATTAAAATTTTTGGGTGAGAATCGGATAAGAACTCTCCTCCGATCTCTTTTAAATATTCATTAAAATTTTTGGTGAGAATCGGATATGAACTCTCCTTCGATCTCTTTTACTTAAATGGAAGTCGGATAAGGACTTTTCCGACCTCTTGAAATCTGATTACAGCTACACATCATGAGAGCCTAAAACTAAGGGATCTGACATTTGAAGATGCCGGGGATCGGAATAAGGCTTTTCTTATATCCTTGGTGCCTCGTGACAGGACAGGGGATACCAGAATAAACTTTTCCGACCTCCTATGTGGTCGCCTTACCAGTACCTTTTGATACCCGCTCTATGTCATTTATTCAACTTAGATTTGGTCTTATTCCGACATTTTACACAATTATCTTCGGTGTTAGTCTAGTTATTCAACTTTACTATTTTCCTGACTTGTTATTTAGACCTTCTACTATTTTAAGGGAATGCTTAAGACATAGTTACCTACATTTTATCCCACTACTGATACGCTACTCAGGATTAGAACTCTTGCATTCAGAAGTAATAGAGATGAAAGAATGGACTGATTAACAAAGAGGTAAGCTCAAGAATAACCTTCTTCACGTTCTTAATGTAATATAAACTTGGAGAAAATTACACAAACATAAAAAAGAAGTACGTAAAATAAGAACGGGCACTTGATAAAGCAGCGATATGAGCACTCACCTGTAAGGAGCTGAATCTATTGAACTAACTACAGAATCACAAAACGTAATAGGACTGCGGGTTGATAGCCGGAGGACGAAGGTTCGCCTTGAAGTGAAGGATACTTTGCTAAAATGTGGACAGGTCAAAATAACCAGGTTTGAATGAAGTTGAGTTTGGACAAAGGGATGTGGGAATAAAAATAACAAAGACAGAAAATGAAAGTATCACAGGATGATGAGCGAACTGAAAATGGAGAGTTTCAGTATTCAAAAATCCCTTGTTGCAAGAAAACACTTCAAAAAACTGGTTTCAAAAGTTTTTTCTTATGAAAGCTCAAAAATAGCAAAGTAACAAACTGAATTAAGTTTCAGAGTCCTTCCACTATATTCCCTATTTTTTCGTCGTCTCCCTGAACAGTTTTTATGCAGGTATTTATAGGAAACGGGTGCTCTCCATGGAGGGTCAGGATTCATTGTGAGGGAAATGAAAGGTCAGGATCTTAAAGGACAGGATCTGAGGCTCAGGAATTAAAGAGAATCAGGATGAACGGTTGAGATTCCTTTCATAATATTTGTCCTTTCTCTCTTCTAATCTGACGGCCCAACATTTTCTTATCAAGGGCGATCCGAGGGCTAAGAGTGAAAGGCGCTAGTCTTATTGCCTTCTTCTTTGATCCAAGGGCTCCGGGCTCGTCCTTACAAGTCGGATCAACGGTGGAGATTAGGATGTACAGCACTGTCATGACATATTCTGGCACTTGTCAGTAATGCAGGCGATTCTAAGGCGTGCGGTGGGGATCTCGTCTGCAACGCTTTAACTACCTCGGCTCTGATTATGACGACAGTTAGCGGAAGTTGTCTTATTCTCTTTGCTATCCGACCTCCTCTCCTTTTCGATCTTCCTAACACGCTCCTTTTTCGATCTTTCAAGCCGGCCTCCCTTCTTCCGATCTCTATTACTCCGGTCTTCCCTTTTATCGGGCTTGGTCCAGTCAAAGCATTTATTTCCCTCAATTCTCGAGGCATCCGCTTTGTTTTCCGCTCGCTATAAATGCCCGGATTTTTCCTATATATATACCTTTAACCGGGAAGCCCCCCGCATTTGAACTTCTCTTCTTTTCCTCTCACATTTCTTGTTTTAATTGCTCCGGCAATAGTTCCGGCCATGATAATGACTTTTGATCTTTTCCCGCACGTCCTTTTTATTCCCCGACTGAAGATTTACGATCCCGGTGATCGGAGAGTTATGATGACCTTATTTGATGATAGTAAGAGATCAGGACTAACTTACCGACCAGGATCGAGGACCTCGATCTCATTGATCTCGAATCGTTCGACCGATACAAATGGCGAACTAATTTCGGGCGAGACTCTGCTAATATTCCCCTTAACACCGGTGATTACTCCTTGGCATTCATCTGGCCCCTCACCACACTGGGTGTTCCGACAGCGGCTCGGTTTCGAGCGGTAACTTCGATAATGACCTCTCTCATTCTCATGAGAGTCATAGTTCCCCCATCTAAGTTGTACATCTATCCGATGTCAACAGCCGGTTTCCTGGTCGAACACATCTTTTGACTCAGCCACGAGACTAGGCTTTGACATAGGCCTTTTAGATAGGATGTTCCACCGATCTCTAAAGATCGCCATTATGAGGTAATCAGACCTTTAATGTAATCCGATCTATAGAGATTGCCCAAATGATGTAATCAGACCTTTAATGTAATCCGATCTCTAGAGATCGCCCAAATGATGTAATCCGACCTTTTGGAAATAAAATTTTTATTTTGTCAATTATCATTTTATTATTATTGCAGTGATTATTTTCCGATCTCTGATGTATTTATCCGATCCGGTTCCTAACTGAACAACCCTTAACCAATCCGCACTTCCAAATATTCGACTTAATTCACCGATCTGTAACTAGCCGATCTCTTTTATTACGGGGTTTTCGAATATTCGTGAGACGTGTCAGAAAAAGCTGCGAATCCCGCTAACCGATGCATCTGCCTGGAACACTGTGAGCATTAAATGCTCAGACGGGTATAAATAGGGGATGGGGTCAGCCAGTCGCTCTCTCATGTCATTTTCAGCATTCTGCGAGCGAATCCAAAATTCTCTCAATTTCTAAAGTTCTTCCGACACCGATCGAGCTCCGGTAAGGGTTTTGATCCTTCCTTTAGTTTAAATTCTCTATTTCCTCTGAAAATGAGTGGCGCCGAGGGTCAGAGAGCGGCAAGCCCCCCTTCCGTTCAGATCTCGTGGTCGTTTGATGAAGTGGAGGTGGTCGGACCAAGTGTGTGACTTGAACCTCCTAGGGCCTCTGTTCCAGCTCGGGGAGAAGCAGTACCCTCAAGGCATGTACATTCTTCAGGGAGAGAGAATCTTCCCATGGACGAGCTGCCGTCAATCCTGTAAGAAACCGACCTACAGTCGTTCAGCCAGGAGTACAACATTGAGCCTGATTCATACGAACTTATCCGGTGTCACGGCGATCTCCGAGCCAATCCCTTCTTCGAAGAGAGCGACATGATTATAATATACGAAGAATAGTTAAAAGCCGGTCTGCGGTTCCCTCTTGACGACTTCTTCAAGGAAGTTTTAAAATTTCACCAAGTGTGCATCGCCCAAGTTCACCCGAACTCGTGGCAGATCTTAGTAGCCTTCAGGGGCCTCTGCCGAGCTAAGGGATTCCGTCCTACAGCTAAGGTATTCGCCGAACTGCATAGACTGACTCATAGAAAGGACGACGAGTATTGGTTCTTCCAGGCGAAGCCACGTTGCGGGCTCTTTACCGATCTGCCCTCCTCCCTGAAGAATTGGAAGAATCGCTTCTTTATTCTGAGGAGCAAAACTCCGAACTATTTTGAGGGTTTCCCTCATAGCTAGCTACACCAAGGTCCCTTTCTTCCAAAGCACATCACCCTAAACAGGGAAGAAGGCCTGATGGTGATGGAGCTGAAAGATCAGGCGGCCAGAGAGAAATTCTCTTGTTTGGATGCAGTAACTGCTGAACTGCATCACTGGACGATGGAGTTGATTACTGGCAAAGAACACGGGCTTCAGCTCTCTGACCTCGGCATCGGTATTTTCTATATCTCAGATCCTTGGACCTTAGCGATCTCATTGACCTCTTCTTTGTGCAGGTATGCCAAGCGGCGAAGCTTCCAAGGAGAGCCGAAAGAGGAAGAGGGAGATCTCCCGGAAGGTGCAGGAGATGAAGCGTTCCGAGCTGCTTCAAACGCCCGGTCATGAACCTGGGGAAATACAAGGAGGCTCATCTCAACCCTCGGGATCGCCAATCATAGAAGTGGTCCGATCTCCTCC
This sequence comes from Hevea brasiliensis, assembly GCF_030052815.1. NCBI lineage: Eukaryota > Viridiplantae > Streptophyta > Magnoliopsida > Malpighiales > Euphorbiaceae > Hevea > Hevea brasiliensis. The sequence continues at coordinate 102,366,571 of NC_079497.1, forward strand.
TCACCAAGAAGGGCCGCCTCCACCTCCTCCAGTTGCTTCGAGTGCGGAAGGGGGTCCTTCCCAACAATAGGTGAGGCCCCTTTCCCGCGACGCTCAAGTACAGCTCCATTCACTGGAGAAGAATCGGACGGTTCGAGAGAATCTGGGCTTCGCTAAGGTCTTGGGGTCCTCCATCTGCTTCCGGGAGGATCGGGATAGGCTGCCTCCGGACAATCTTGATGACATCCTGACCCGATCTATGAGCCTGAACGTGGAGTACTTGGTGAACCAGCACATAGTCCGGGAGAAGGCTCACCGCCTGGGTAAGGAGGTCGAGAAGATGGGTCATGAAGTGGCTTCCCTCGATCCCAACTCTCATCCGCTCAGAACTACATATCTGAAATTGAAGGGTGGATGAAGTTCTACGAGGACAAGCTGGCTGAGCAAGCTCATGTTCTGGCCGAGCGAGATCGTGCTCTTGAGGAAGTTCAGGCGCTCCGGGCCGGTGAAGTTGCTCACCTCACTGAAGAGCTCAAAGCAAAAGAAGAGGAGGCAATGACGAGAGAGGCCGGTGCTTATGTGAGTGCTCACAGGGATCTCTTGACCGAGCTCAAGAAGCGTTATCCCGAGGAGAACTTCTCCTGGATGGTCGACCTGGCTCCCAAGGATGAAGGTGAAGATAGTGAGGAGGAGGCTGAGGGTGAGAGAGAGAGCGAACAAAATGTAGATCAGGCTGGGGGTGATCCTGCAGCCGAATGACTTGTACCAATTTATTATGAAATGAAATTCCCCTTTTGTTCAATGAATGATTGTGATCAGAAAGTCTCTGGATTGCATAAACACTTGATTTCCATGAGCATATTAGAACAGCAACTAAAAGTGATTATTAATCTAAGTGTAGGAGGTCGGAAAAACACAATAAGCATGAGATCAGCTGGGAACTAACGCTAAATGGGACTTGATTAAAATTGGAAATTTGACTTGAACACTTAAGATCGGGATCATTATTAAGCCAGATCGAAACCCTAACTTTATTATTCCCAATATTCTAAGAGATAGATCGGCAATAAGACTGGTGACATAAGGTGTCACACCTTACCCCTCTGTAAGGTATAACATGATCCCGTAGAATACCTAATGAACTACCGAACTTCACCTACCGATAACTCATTAAGTACCCTACAAGGGATTTTAAAATAATTTTCTTATTTTTGATAAGTGGTGAGCATTTCTAATAAGTATTTAAAACATGTAATTAAGTGGAAAGCTAGTTGGAAATTTTGGCCCATTTTATTTTTCCGCAAATTTTATAAAAATTTTGACAGAGTTTTGCCTGTATTTTGAGAAAACAGTTCTTCAAATACCTGTAAAAAGCACTTCTAAAAATTTTTCTCAACAACTGCTTCAATTTCATACTCAATCTCAATCAATTTCTCAACACATTTATCAACTTTCAAATTTCAAATCCACTATCCAATGATCATCAAAATACTAGCAATCCATTTCATTCAAATTAAATAAAATAGTTCCATTCATATTTCATTAGAAACAAAACAATTTAGATACATCATTACAAAATTTACATTAAGAGAATTTCAAACTACAATATATATTACAACTTTATACAATTTTTATACAAACTGCTCAAGACCCATTTTTACATGTCCATACATTTATGTGCAATATATACATCAAAAGAAATATTTACAGTTAGGGTATAAATTATACCCGAAGACTTTAAGCTGATAGCTCCTCACACCTCAAGACTGCTGCTCCTCTAGTCTCTGATCTGCGGCAAAGAATAGAAGCTATCGCTGAGTACTAGGACTCAGTGGTGCACAACATACTAAAATAATCTTTATGCAAAACTTAAATCACATTTATTCAAAAATTTGGCTGAACATGAGAATTAAGTACAAATCATGCATTGTGAGATTTTAAATGCAAACCAAGTTCATTTCAAAGTATCAAAACACATTTCATAAAAACCATAGTTAGATCATGCCATTCGAAACAAATAGAATCTCAATAGCCAGAGGCTAAAGAGAAATCACATCACAAGGCTAGCTAGCTCAAATATATGGATATCCATTCACATCCTCTTCTACTGGCACACCTCAACACTTCTCTAGAGAAGGAATCAAAATTCGAAACTAATTACCCCCACTAGTCGTGCTAGTGAGGTGTTCAAATATATGGTTATGACACTGTGGTTTCAAAACTTATCTTAACAATTTGCTAAATATTGTCATTTCAAATATACACAACTAACTTTCCACAATTTAATTCAAAACATCATAAAAATTGTCATAATTCACTGATTCAAATTATTCAAAACAATATGCAGAAATAATTTACAAAAGTTATACGTTGTGCACAAACCTCAAGCGAGTCGCCTCTTGGCCTCGACTCGGTTCCTCGGGTTCTTTCCAGGTATCCTTTCTAACTGAAACACACAATTTTACAATGTTTCAGCACTAGAACTTAACATAAACTCAAAATAAATTTAGCTTCACTTTTACCTAGCTCTAACGTGCTAAATTTGACGTTCTCGAAATTTTTGTGTTTCGGGTTACTATTCACTATACTATTCAAGTCAAATAGTTGACTTTCTAAGGCTTAATAGGTATGGGAACTCCAACTTCACCCACATACCACATTTTGGTCACTAAAGTTGTTGGTTTTGGTCATTTTCTCAAAACTTAGATCTTTTAGGCAAAATTGCCAATTTTCAGTTTTGGTGTCCCTAATTGTACTGTTTCATTGGTCAGTTTACTGTTGGATTTGGCAAAACTTTCTTTATAGAAAATTTTCCCTATTGTCTCAAGTTTATTCTCTCTTTTGAATCACTCCAATTGGAGCTTTGTAGCTCAAGTTATAAGCAAATTACGTTTACTGTTCATGCTGCAGAATTTGGTTCTGCAGATTTGTTGATCCAACTTCATTCAGTAATTTGATCAAGTTAGGTCCATAATTTGGTCTAACTTTCTTCATATGAAATGTTCTACTATGCCTTAGATTTCTATCGGTTCAAGAATTGCCTAAATCGGAGTTTTCTAAAGAGAGTTATAGCCAGTTCAAATGGCAAATCTACAGTCTGCAGATTCAGGTCACCAACTTTGCTCAGTAATTTGATTAGATTAATGGCATAATTTGGGTTGGTGTTCTTCATGAAAGTTTTAGGTCTATATTTCATCTAACCACTGGTAAAATTTCAGGTCATTTTGACCTGCCTAGCTCGAGTTATGACAAAATGAACAAACACTGTTCATTTGGTCAATTTGTGCAGTGGCAGCCTGCAATTTCTCAACTTCGGTCACTTTGTTCACTAGGTTTTAGTCACTTTTTGGGCAGTTTTCCTAAATGAAAATTGTGTCATTTAGTGCCTATTTTCATCCCCATTTGGTCCATATCAATTGGACTTGTAAAATTTCATTTTTGGTCCCTCAAAATTGACTTTTAGTCATGGTGCATACCCAATCTGAATTTGAGTTTGATTCAAACACTTCTAACACACTTAATTAGGTCACAAATGGTCATTTCTTTCCTTAAACTAAGTCAAAGACATCATTTACTAATTTCTTAAATTTTCTCCCAAAACCCTAAGGGTCAAGAACCCTAATTCCTCAATTTCCTCAATTCATGAATTCTAAGTGTACAAGTCTCACTTACTTACTCAATCAAGCATGAGTACCTCTTTAATTCTAACAATTTCTATCAAACCCTAATTAATTTCATGCTAACCAACTTTCATAAAGCTTCATACATGAGTGATTTCTTGAGTTTCTATGTAATTTGCTACTTATTCAAGCTCATTTCTATGCATTTTACTCAAATTAAGTTAGAAAGAGGGACTTACTTGTTGAGCAGAATTTGTAATTCCAAATCTTCACTTCTTTTTGATCCTTCTTATTTCAAATCTCTCTATCATAGCCAAAGAGCAAGACCTTACTTTGGTGAGTATGAAATTTGTGAAGAAATAATAGGGTTTAAGAAGCTTAAATGACCATTAATGGAGGAAATTGAAAAGAAAAAGAAAGAGAAAAGAATGGGAGCCGGCTGAATTTTTTTAGAGAAGAAGAAATGACTTTTCCTTTTAATTTTTTAAGTATTTTAAGTGAAATTTTATGTATTTGACTTGGTCAAAAAAGTTGGGAAATTAAAATTGATTTTTGACATCACAATGATGTCATCCACATGATGCAATAAACCTTTTTCTTTTCTTTTTCAATTTTCTTAAATTTCTCATTAGTTCTTTAATCTAATCCTTGATTCAAAAATTTTTATTTCTCCGATTTTATTGGACAGTTAGGTCAGGAGTCAACTCTCGGGGTCAATTGACCAAATTGCCCCTCGCTGGTTCATCCCGGTTTGCAATTAATTCCATATTTCTTTCGGCTCCCTAACCTAATTATTTGACTGGCTTAACAGTTCTTTTTCGTGATTTTCTCTTTTCCACTGTGTTTATAAGGGTCCTAAGGACCGCGGCGTCACATTTTACAGTTCGAAATTTGAGTTTAAAATGACTTCGCAGTCGTTCCCGAGAAGGTCACCAATCGCTATGACTCTCAGGTCGTTTAACTTCTTATGTTCTGTTTTTCTTATTTATACTTAACTAATTGAACATTACTAATTATTTGTGTTTATAGCTTCTCTAGTTGTCTTAAGTGTGGTTCTAATCCCCTTAATTGTCCGGACCGACACCGGTCATCGAAACAGTGAAATCTACCAGGCTATACAAATGGGGTGTTACAATTCTCCCCCCCTTAAAATAAATTTCATATCGAAATTTTACCTAGTATCAATCTCTGAACAGCTGTGGGTGCTGTCTCCTCATGTCCTCCTCTCGTTCCCAAGTAGCCTCATGGCCCGAATGATGGTTCCACAGCACTTTCACCAATGGTATCTACTTGTTCTGTAGCTGCTTCACCTCATAAGCCAGAATCTCTATGGGTTCTTCTTCATATGTGAGGTCTGGTTCACTTCAATTTCATCTACTGGTAGTACATGAGATGGGTCTGATCGGTGCCTCCTCAACATAGACACATGAAAAACATTATGTATCTTCTCCAACTCTGGAGGTAGTGCCAACCGATATGCCAAAGGACCCACTCTTTCCAGAACCTCATATGGCCCAATGAAACGAGGACTCAGTTTCCCCTTTCTGCCAAATCTCATAATTCTCTTCTAAGGAGAAACCTTGAGGAATACTTTCTCACCTACTGCATACTCAATATCCCTCCTTTTCAAATCAATGTAGGACTTCTGACGGGCTGATGCAGTCTTAAGTCGATCTCGAATCACCCCGATTTTCTCTTCAGTTTGTTGAATAATTTCGGGTCCAATCATCTTTCTTTCACCCAGGTCATCCCAACACAACGGGGCTCTACATTTTCTGCCATACAAAGCTTCATATGGAGGCATCCCAATGCTTGATTGGTAGCTGTTGTTGTAAGCAAACTCAATCAAAGGCAAGTGTGTATCCCAACTACCCTCAAATTCAATCACACAAGCCCGTAGCATGTCCTCCAAGATCTGAATTACCCTCTCAGACTGGCCATCTGTCTGTGAGTGGAATGTAGTACTGAAGTTCAATCTAGTTCCTAGGGCTCTCTGAAGACTACCCCAGAATTTAGAAGTGAACCTAGGATCTCTGTCTGATACGATGGATACTGGCACTCCATGCAGTCTCACAATCTCATTAATGTACAACTTGGCCAATCTTTCTAAACTGTAGTCCATCCGAACTGGCAGAAAATGAGCAAACTTAGTTAGTCTGTCAACAATGACCCAAACTGCATCATGACTCTTCTGTGTCCTCGGAAGTCCCATTATAAAATCCATCGTTATTCTTTCCCATTTCCATTCAGGTACTGGTAGTGGATGTAATAACCCAGTGGGTACTTGATGCTTTGCCTTCACTTGCTGACAAGTTAGGCATTTGGATACAAACTCTGCCACATCTCTTTTCATACCCATCCACTAGTAATGCTCCTTTAGCTCCCTATACATTTTTGTGCCACCAGGGTGCATGGCAAAAGGAGACTCATGTGCTTCCTTCAAAATGATCTGCCTTAAATCAACATCATTAGGAACACACATTCTGCCCTGGTGTAGCAGTAGACCGTCATCTCTGATTGAGAATTCTGGTTTCTTGCCCTGTCGGACTTCTTCCATCAACTTCTGATACTTCTGATCATTCTGAGCAGCCATTCTAATCTGATCAATCAACACTGGCTGTACATGCCATGCAACTGCTGTCTGCCCATCATCATTAATCTCTAAGCTGGCATGCAATGATCTTAACTCATGTACCAAAGACAAAGGAGTAACTCGTAGGCTTGCCATAGTCTTGCGACTTAAGGCATCAGCCACAACATTAGCTTTCCCTGGCTGATAGTCTATCAGACAATCGTAGTCTTTTATAAACTCTAACCATCTCCTCTGTCTCAAATTCAGCTCTTTCTGGGTGCCCAAATACTTCAAACTCTTATGATCTGTATAGATGTAACACTTTTCCCCATACAAATAGTGTCTCCAGATCTTAAGAGCAAACACAATAGCTGCAAGCTCCAAATCATGTGTTGGATAATTCCTCTCATGCGGTTTTAGCTGGCGTGATGCATAGGCAATGACATTTCGATCTTGCATCAATACACAGCCTAACCCATTATGAGAAGCATCACTATATACTGTATATTCTTTACCCGGAGTAGGTAAAGTCAAGACTGAACCTTCAATCAAACATCTCTTCAATTCATCAAAACTTTGCTGGCATTTGTCCGTCCACTGAAATTTCACATCTTTTCTAAGCAGCTTGGTCAATGGAGATGCCAACATGGAGAATCCCTTCACAAATCTACGGTAGTATCCAGCTAAACCCAGAAAACTGCGAATCTCTGTGACATTTCTGGGTGGCTTCCAATTAAGGACAGCTTCAATCTTACTTGGATCTACCTTAATGCCCTCTTCTGATACTACATGCCCCAAGAAAGATATCTCCTTCAGCCAAAACTCACACTTCGACAATTTGGCATATAGTTGTTTCTCCCTCAAAGTCTGCAGTACAATCCGCAGATGTCTATCATGCTCTTCTGCATTCCTCAAATAGACCAATATATCATCAATGAATACCACAACAAACTGGTCGAGGTATGGTCTGAAGATAGTGTTCATTAGATCCATAAAAGCAGCCGGAGCATTAGTTAACCCGAATGGCATAACCAAAAACTCATAATGGCCATAGCAGGTTCTGAAGGCAGTTTTAGGAATACTCTGCTCTTGTACTTTCAGCTGATAATAACCTGATCTCAGGTCAATTTTGGAGAACACAGCTGCACCCCTCAACTGATCAAACAAGTCATCAATGCGGGGCAATGGATATCTATTCTTTATTGTCACCTTATTCAACTGTCGATAATCAATACACAAGCGAAGAGTGCCATCTTTCTTCTTTACAAAAAACATTGGCGCTCCCCAAGGTGACACTAGGGCGGATAAAGCCCTTGTTAAGCAGTTCTTGCAACTGCACTTTCAACTCTTTCAATTCTGCAGGTGCCATTCTATATGGCGTTATAGAGATTGGGTCCACACCAGGCATAACATTAATCTCAAACTGCACCTCTCTTTCTGGAGGTAATCCTGGTAATTCATTAGGAAATACATCTGGAAAATCACATACAGTAGGGATGTCCCTTAGTGCTGGACTCCCCACATGGGTGTCTATCACATGTGCCAAGTATGCTTCACACCCCTTTCTGATCATCCTTCTGGCTAGTGCAGCCGAAATGATGTTTGATGGCAGTAAATGCCTCTCCCCATGTATTACCACATCACTGTACAAAGGAAGACCAAAAGTGACTATCTTTAGTCTACAGTCAATCATGGCGTAATGCCTGGCTAACCAATCCATGCCCAAGATGATATCATACTCTCTAAAGGGCATTTCAATCAAATCTGATAGAAAAACATGTCCTTGGATCACCAAAGGACAGTCCCTATAAATTCTGTTAACCTGGACCTCTTGTCCTAACGGACTAGTTACTAGCACTTTAAAACCCATTTGCACACATGGAACAGCAAGTGAACTGACTATGCTAGCACTAACATATTAATGGGTTGAACTCAGATCAAATAACACAAATACTTCTTGATCAGACATAGAGAATGTACCAGCTACCACATCAGAAGTCTCAGCCTCTTCTCGCTGTCTCATTGTGTAGATTCTGGTTGAAGCACTTCCTTGTCCCGACTGACCAAGCGTGCCATCGCTGAAGCGGTGCCTCTACGTCTGCCTCTTCCTCGACCAGCGATGTGAACCTGCAGGAGTAGGACTGCAATAGATCCCTCGGCAGTAGTAGGAGTTGGACCATATTTCGAAGACGGAGCACTAGTGCAGTCTCTTGCTAAATGACCTTTGCCTCCATAGTTAAAGCAGGCTCCAGTGGCCCAATAACACTCCCCCCCCCATGAATCTTGCCACAAGTCTCACAGGGGCGGGCAGAATGTGAACCCCTGCTCGACTGCTGACCAGACCTAGGGGGTCTCTGTCCAAAAAATCTGCCTCTACTAAATCTTCCACCTCAACCCCTGCTGGGTTCACTAAATTTCTTTTTCTTTCCAGAGGTAGCACCAGAACTCTGTTCAACTAATTTTTCCCCCTTGTCTTTTTCTGATTTCTCAGCTTTTTCTGATTTTTCTTTCATTGGGGTTGCTTCTGATTCAATTCTCTCCAGTTCAAGTGCTTGAGACATAAGTTCTGAGAAGTTGCTGTGTCGAAATCCCACAACTTGCATCCTTATACTGGGCTTCAAACCCGTCTCAAATTCTCTTGCACCTTGCCTTGCTGTTAGTAAGGAGACTCCCAGCATAATGACTTAAGCGGGAGAACTCCCTCTCATACTCTGCCACTGATCTATTTCCTTGTTTCAAACTCAAAAATTCTTGCAGTTTTTGGTCAACATATGTATCTGGGATGTATTTCTGTCTGAACTCTCTAATGAAGTCATCCTAGGTCAGCATTGGTGGTTCAACCAAGCTCTGGGGGATGGTCTTCCACCAATCATATGCATCCCCTTGCAGTAGCGACACAGAATACTCAAACTTTAGTTCATCTTGGCAATGCAGCTTCTTAAATACTCTATCCATTCTTTCGAGCCATTGCTCTGCCTCTAAAGGGTCCACTGTACTCTTAAATTCTGCAGCCCCATACTTCAATAACTTATCATACTGTCTGGCTGGAGGTAGTGGTTGTGCCATAGGTGGTTGGGTTGGAGCTTGAACAGGCATACCCCCAGCCATTTGTTGAAACATTGCCGCCATCTGCTGTGCAAACTGTGCAGGAAACTACAGCATTTGCGGGGCTGGTGCTACTGACCCACTGACATTCGGTAAAGCTGGGGCTTCCCCTTTTGCCTCAGCTTCAATAGACTGCTCAACTGAGCGATCCCCTTCTTCCATTTCAGGCTGAAGTTAGGGTATCTCCTGAACAAGTAACACATGGAGATTTCCCTCCGTTAGTTCATATTCATGATGTAATGCACTGTATGTAACAATTATGGACATTGAGCAGTTACACTTAACAAATAAAAGACACAAATTCACAATTTAAAACATACTTCAAAACTTGCTATGATACCACTAAAACATGTCACACCTTACCCCTCTGTAAGGCATAACATAATCTCGTAGAATACCTAACGAACTACCGAACTTCACCTACCGATAACTCATTAAGTACCCTACAAGAGATTTTTCAATAATTTTCTTATTTTTGATAAGTGGTGAGCATTTTTAATAAGTATTTAAAACATGTAATTAAGTGGAAAGCTAGTTGGAAATTTTGGCCCATTTTATTTTTTCGCAAATTTTATAAAAATTTTGTGAGTTTTACTGTATTTTGAGAAAACAGTTCTTCAAATACAGTAAAAGCACTTCTAAGAATTTTTCTCAACAACTGCTTCAATTTCATACTCAATCTCAATCAATTTCTCAACACATTTATCAACTTTCAAATTTCAAATCCACTATCCAATGATCATCAAAATACTAGCAATCCATTTCATTCAAATTAAATAAAATAGTTCCATTCATATTTCAATAGAAATAAAACAATTTAGATACATCATTACAAAATTTACATTAAGAGAATTTCAAACTACAATATATATTACAACTTTATACAATTTTTATACAAACTGCTCAAGACCCATTTTTACATGTCCATACATTTATGTGCAATATATACATCAAAAGAAATATTTACAGTTAGGGTATAAATTATACCCGAAGACTTTAAGCTGATAGCTCCTCACACCTCAGCAGCTCAGTCTGCTGCTCTTCTAGTCTCTGTATCTGCGACAGCAATAGAAGCTATCACTGAGTACTAGGACTCAGTGGTGCACAGCATACTAAAATAATCTTTATGCAAAACTTAAATCATATTTATTCAAAAATTTGGCTGAACATGAGAATTAAGTACAAATCATGCATTGTGATATTTTAAATGCAAACCAAGTTCATTTCAAAGTATCAAAACACATTTCATAAAACCCACAGTTAGATCATGCCATTCGAAACAAATAGAATCTCAATAGCTAGAGGCTAAAGAGAAATCACATCACAAGGCTAGCTAGCTCAAATATATGGATATCCATTCACATCCTTTTCTACTGGCACACCTCAACACTTCTCCAGAGAAGGAATCAAAATTCGAAACTAATTACCCCCACTAGTCGTGCTAGTGAGGTGTTCAAATATATGGTTATGACACTGTGGTTTCAAAACTTATCTTAACAATTTGCTAAATATTGTCATTTCAAATATACACAACTAACTTTCCACGATTTAAATCAAAACATCATAAAAATTTTCATAATTCACTGATTCAAATTATTCAAAACAATATGCAGAAATAATTTACAAAAGTTATACGTTGTGCACAAACCTCAAGCGAGTCGCCTCTTGGCCTCGACTCAGTTCCTCGGGTTCTTTCCCGGTATCCTTTCTAACTGAAACACACAATTTTACAATGTTTCAGCACTAGAACTTAACATAAACCCAAAATAAATTTAGCTTCACTTTTACCTAGCTCTAACGTGCTAAATTCGACGTTCTCGAAATTTTTGTGTTTCGGGTTACTATTCACTATACTATTCAAGTCAAATAGTTGACTTTCTAAGGCTTAATAGGTATGGGAACTCCAACTTCACCCACATACCACATTTTGGTCACTAAAGTTGTTGGTTTTGGTCATTTTCTCAAAACTTAGATCTTTTAGGCAAAATTGCCAATTTTTCAGTTTTGGTGTCCCTAATTGTACTATTTCATTGGTCAGTTTACTGTTGGAATTTGGCAAAAATTTCCTCATAGAAAATGTTCCCTATTGTCTCAAGTTTATTCTCTTTTTTGAATCATTCCAATTGGAGCTTTGTAGCTCAAGTTATAAGCAAATTACGTTTACTGTTCATGCTGCAGAATTTGATTCTGCAGATTTGTTGATCCAACTTCATTCAGTAATTTGATCAAGTTAGGTCCATAATTTGGTCTAACTTTCTTCATATGAAATGTTCTACTATGCCTTAGGTTTCCATCGGTTCAAGAATCGTCTAAATCGGAGTTTTCTAGAGAGAGTTATAGCCATTGAAACTTTAGCCAGTTGAAATGGCAAATCTGCAGTCTACATATTTAGGTCACCAAATTTGCTCAGTAATTTGATTAGATTAATGGCATATGGGTTGGTGTTCTTCATGAAAGTTTTAGGTCTATATTTCATCTAACCACTGGTAAAATTTTAGATCATTTTGACCTGCCTAGCTCAAGTTATGACCAAATGAACAAACACTGTTCATTTGGTCAGTTTGTGCAGTGGCAGCCTGCGATTTCTCAACTTCGGTCACTTTGTTCACTAGGTTTTAGTCACTTTTTGGGCAGGCTTCCTAAATGAAAATTGTGTCATTTAGTGCCTATTTTCATCCCCATTTGGTCCCATATCAATTGGACTTGTAAAATTTCATTTTTGGTCCCTCAAAATTGACTTTTAGTCATGGTGCATACCCAATCCGAATTTGAGTTTGATTCAAACACTTCTAACACACTTAATTAGGTCACAAATGGTCATTTCTTTCCTTAAACTAAGTCAAAGACATCATTTACCAATTTCTTAAATTTTCTCCCAAAACCCTAAGGGTCAAGAACCCTAATTCCTCAATTTCCTCAATTCATGAATTCTAAGTGTACAAGTCTCACTTACTTACTCAATCAAGCATGAGTACCTCTTTAATTCTAACAATTTCTATCAAACCCTAATTAATTTCATGCTGACCAACTTTCATAAAGCTTCATACATGAGTGATTTCTTGAGTTTCTATGTAATTTGCTACTTATTCAAGCTCATTTCTATGCATTTTACTCAAATTAAGTTAGAAAGAGGGACTTACTTGTTGAGCAGAATTTGTAATTCTAAATCTTCACTTCATTTTGATCCTTCTTATTTCAAATCTCTCTATCATAGCCAAAGAGCAAGACCTTACTTTGGTGAGTATGAAATTTGTGAAGAAATAATAGGGTTTAAGAAGCTTAAATGACCATTAATGGAGGAAATTGAAAAGAAAAAGAAAGAGAAAAGAATGGGAGCCGATTGAATTTTTTTAGAGAAGAAGAAATGACTTTTCCTTCTAATTTTTTAAGTATTTTAAGTGAAATTTTATGTATTTGACTTGGTCAAAAAAGTTGGGAAATTAAAATTGATTTTTGACATCACAATGATGTCATCCACATGATGCAATAAACCTTTTTCTTTTCTTTTTCAATTTTCTTAAATTTCTCATTAGTTCTTTAATCTAATCCTTGATTCAAAAATTTTTATTTCTCCGATTTTATTGGACAGTTAGGTCAGGAATCAACTCTCGGGGTCAATTGACCAAATTGCCCCTCGCCGGTTAATCCCGGTTTGCAATTAATTCCATATTTCTTTGGACTCCCTGACCTAATTATTTGACTGGCTTAACAGTTCTTTTTCGTGATTTTCTCTTTTTCACTGTGTTCATAAGGGTCCTAAGGACCGCGGCGTCACATTTTACGGTTCGAAATTTGAGTTTAAAATGACTTCACAGTCATTCCCGAGAAGGTCACCCATCGCTATGACTCTCGGCTCGTTTAGCTTCTTATGTTCTGTTTTTCTTATTTATACTTAACTAATTGAACATTACTAATTATTTGTGTTTATAGCTTCTCTAGTTGTCTTAAGTGTGGTTCTAATCCCCTTAATTGTCCGGACCGACACCGGTCATCGAAACAGTGAAATCTACTAGGCTATATAAATGGGGTGTTACATAAGGGTCTAGTGTTGGCTCAATTTCGTTTAACACGAGAGATCGGAAATATAATTGACCGATCAGGGGATTTGACAATTAGTTTGAGAGATTGGTGGGGACTTTAGATGATATGGGGACTTGGTATTAATTCAATTCCTTTTGAGGAGAGATCGAAAATGTGATTGACTGATTAGGAGACTTGATTTAGGGGCTCAGTTTCGAAATTTATTAATTCTGGGGATTGACCAAAATATGGTGTCGACAATCTTTAGAAAGTTATTTATGTGTAAATAACTATGCATATATGACATGTGTATGTGTGTCGTATTAAACGTTTTAATATTAGCTATTGAATATATTATTGCTTAATCTTTAATATTATAGTTCCTTACATAATTAATTATGTTAAACTTATTGTACATTAGAATTTTAGATGATGATTGGAAACATAGTGAACTTTCGATTCTAAGTCTAATGTGGAATAAGTGCTAGCATAATTACTTATTGTATAAGATATTTATGTATATGAATTTAGGATTTATTGCATATTGTCTCATATTAGTTTATATTTTTTGTTGGACCTAAGGGTTTTAGTCCATGTTTTAATGATAATAAATAATTAGTGTACTATTAATCTACTTTGAAAGTATTTATATTAAGATTGTAGGTCCCAAATTCAAAATTGTAAAATTGCTTCAAAATCAAGTTTGAATGAAAGCAAGGAATTGAAGCAAAGATCATGGGAGAGTCTACAATGTAATTTTTTATTTTCTTTATACTTTATAAATCTCAATTAATTGATTGTGTTGGCTCAAGTCTAGGTATTTCCAAAATTACTTAGTGTCTTTGTTTTTACCTATCTTAACCAAAGGGGAGTGAAATGAAATTTTCACTTTTGAAAAATACAAAATTAGATTTTGAAAATGTTTTTGATAGAAAATTTATTGAATTAGCTTTTTGACGGTTCAAACAGATTGAAAATCCAATTTTGGGACAAAAAGTTTTGCATTTTTTAAGCTTTTGTGTATTTCAATCCAGTGAGCACTTCAGCAGCCAAAGTAGAAAAATTTGGTAACTGAACTTAAGCTTTTCAAAGTTAAGATTTTAGCGCCCCAACTTTAAGAAGCTAAACCTGAGTTTTTGTAACTCAATAAAATGGGGTTTTAGGTGGTTGAACAGCTATAATTGCATTTAATACACTCCCAATAGTCATTGTCTTGCCAAAACTATAAATAGAGACCATTTATGGCTGGAGGAAAGTTACAACAAATGATTGTTTGAGAATTTATTGAGTTTTAAAGTCATTCCCTACTTTCTCTCTCTATAACTTGATCCATTTTAATTAATTTCTTGAGAGTTTGTTTTTGAGCTGTAATTATTGTGTTCAAGCTATAATTATTGGGTTTTGAGAGTAAGATTGAAGTTGTTGAGAATATTTATTATATCTAGAGTGTGTTAAAGCATTAAATTACTCTTGTGGGAAAAAGAATTTATAAAAGAGTAATGGTTTACTCTTGTAGTTTTATAAGGGGACCAAAAAAGAAATATAGTGAAGTTAACTCTCAAGGACGGCCTTGAAGAGAGGATGTAGGCTTGGGATAGCTGAAGCTTTATAAATCTTTGTGTTCACCGTCTTTCCTTTCTCTCTTCCTTGTGTTAGCTTTTCATTAAACTCTCTTAGCCTCCAAAATTTTTAATTAGTACCCAATTCACCCCCCTCCCCCCCACCCTCTTGGGTTGCTACAAGGGACAACAAGTGGTATCAGAGGAAATCTCCTTTCAACAAAGATTTAATTATCTTGGAGCAAAGATCAATAGCAACACTCAATGCATAAGAAGGTCAATCAGTGGTAAAACCCCCTTTCTTTAATGGTAATGATTTTCTTTATTGGAAGAATAGGATGTATTGCTTCCTAAAATTAGAGGGAGTAGATTTACTAGATGTTGTTGAGAGTGGACCTTTAACCCCAACCAAAGTGGTATAAGGTTTACATGTGGAGAAACAAAAGGGTGAATGCAGTGAGCAAGAAAAGAGAAGAGTAGCTCTAAATGACAAAGATATTCATATTTTATTTTGTGTTGTTAGTAAAAGTGAATATAATAAAGTATGTATAACGTCTACCACAAAGGAGATTTGGGATGCTTTGGTGATGAGGGCATTAGTCTAGTAAAGGAAAATAAGATGGATTCCCTAATCTATCAATATGAGTTGTTCAAGATGAAATCGTATGAGACTATAAGTCAAATATATGATATATTTGTGGAGATTATTAGAGAAATCAAATCAGTTGGGAAGACATTCACAAATAAAGAGCTAGTAAATAAGATTCTAAGAAGTTTTCCTAAGGAGTAGCTGTAAAAGGTAACCTCAATTAACGATTCCAAAGACTTGAGCAAGATACAACTTGATGAACTTTTGAGAAATCTTATTGACTATGAGATAACTCTCAAAAGAAAGCAAGTGGAGGAACTAAGTAAAGCCAAGGAAAACATTGCCTTTAAGGTGTCTTCCGAAAATTCAAGTGATTAAGATGAAGAGTTTGATGAGGAAGAATTAGCTTTAGTAACAAAGAGAATAAGGAAGATGCTCTTCCAAAATAAAAAGTTCATTCCAAAGAGAAACTTCATGAAGGATAAGGGAAAAAGTAGCTAAAAGGATCCTCCCATATGCAATGAATACAACAAGCAATGTCACATAAGAACGGATTGTCCCAAGTTGAAAAAGCCCTCCAAAAAGTTCAAGAAAAGGGCTCTCAATGCAACATGGGATGAGTCAAGTGACTTCAAAGATGAGGAGATTAGTGATGAAGTCGCTAAAATGTTCTTCATGGCAATGGATGAAAGCCCAAATGAGGTAACTCTAAGTGATAATGTTGTTGAATTTTCTTATGATGAACTTATTAATGCTCTTAAAATTATGAATGATGAACTAGAGTTGAGTCATTAAAAAATAAACTTTTGGAAAATGAACTAGTTAGTTTAAGGAAGGAGAATGAAACCTCATCTAAGGATGCTAGATCTTTAGATAATGATATGCAAAATTCCTTAAATGAGCTCTCTTTAGAAAATGAGAAGTTGATAAATGAAATTATTGAGTTAAAAACTTCTCTTTCAAAATTTGCTAAAGGAAAGGACAAACTTGATATAATTTTGGACTCTCAAAGGTCTCCGAGCATCAAGTATGAACTTGGCTATAGCAAATTTGCCCAAGCAGCTCTTTCTAAGACCATATTTATCAAAGCAACTAGTTCTAATGAGCCTAGTCCCCAATAGTCTAGCTCAAAGGTGTCCAATTCTAAATGGCAAGAGCCAGTGACATCTAGTGGTAATGCACCTAGGAAAACTCCATATCATCAACATATTCCTAGACAAAATGTTAATAAGGGATATACATATAGGAGATTTGCATCAAGGCTAAACTCTTATAAGGGAGATGTTACTAGGCTTTACAACCATCATCACACTTACCATGCTTCATACTCACATGCATATGATGGACACCACAAGAATGGTCACATGAGATCATATGCATTCTCTCATGAATATAAATCAAGAACAAGAAGGTTCATTGGTCATTGTCACTATTGTGGCAAGTTTGGTCACACCAACTATAGGTGTGCTATTAGAAAAGTCCATCTTGGATATGGAAGAATATTTGATTTTGATGATGATGGAATTACTAACCCCTAAGGAACCAAGTACATTTGGGTACCTCAAGTTGTTTGAATTGTTTTATGTAGGTGTGCTTAAAATCCTCAAAGCTTGAAAGTAAGTTACACTTGGATAATGGATGTTCAAGGCATATGACCGAAAATGCCAACCTCTTCCTTTCTCTTGAAAAGAAGGATGGAGGTGGACAAGTGACCTTTGATGACAATGGCAAAGGTAAAATTATGGGGATAGGTAAGATTGACAAAGTTCTTTTAGTTGATGGTTTGAAGCATAATTTGCCTTGTGTTAATCAATAATGTGATAATGGTTATAGAGTTATACTTAAGTTAAAATCTTATTTTGTTTATAGGATGTGTGATAATAAAATGTTATGTTGGTGAAAGAGTTAAAAACATTTTTGTTATTGATTTGGTTGAAAACATTTATGGTATTGATTTGTATACTTTATCTAATAAGGATGTCAAGTGTTTTGCGTCTATTAGTGATGACTCTTGGACTTGGCATAGAAGGCTTGTATATGCAAGCATGGATCTTCTTGCAAACTTAAACAAGGATGAGCTATGCATGCTAAATGGGTAAGCACATTAAGAGTTCTTTTAAATTAATTCATAAGGTATCTACTTTTAGACCCCTTCAACTGTTGCATATGGATTTATTTGGTCCTACTAGAGTAACTAGCTTAGGTGGTACACATTATGATTTTATGATCATTAATGACTACCCTAAGTATATTTGGGTTGCATTCCTTGCTCCTAAGGATGAATATTTTGATGTATTTAAAAAATTTTCAAAAAAGGCTCAAAATGAAAATGGTTTTCAAATTTCCTCTATTAGGAGTGATCATGGTAGATAATTTGAAAATGAAAGATTTGAAAAATTTTATGACTCACTAGGGATCACTCACAATTTTTCATCTCCTAGGACTCCCTAACAAAATGGTGTTGTTGAAAAAAAAAATAGAACTCTTTTAGACATGGGAAGGATTATATTAAATATAACTTGCCTACTTATTTTTAGGTGGAAGCCATTAATACGGCTTGTTGTGTTGCAAATAGAGTTTTGATTAAACTTATTTTACAGATTACTCCTTATAAGTTGTGGAATGGCAAGAAACCTAAAGTAGGCTATTTTAGAGTTTTGGCTGTAAGTTCTTCATTTTGAATACTAAGGATAATTTAAGTAAATTTGGCTCTAAAACCAATAAAGGTATCTTCTTGTGGTACTCTACATCTAGTAAAGAATATAAAGTCTTCAATAAGAGAACTTTAGTTATTGAGGAGTCAATGCATATTGTATTTGATGAAGCTAACCCTTGTAGTCCTAGAAAGGATGTTTCTTGTGATGATGATGGTGTAGGTAACCTTGATGAGTTGACCCTTAGAGAACCTCAATCTAGTAGAGATCAAGATCAACTCAAGGAAGATCCCTCAAAGGCTTTGGGAGATGATGAGGTTGAGCTTCAAGAGCAACAAGGTTAAATAGTTCCATATCAAGGAGTTCAACGAGACCTACCCAAAGATTAGATCTTCAAGAAGGATCATCCCAAGGACCAAACTATTGGTGATACATCAAAAGGGGTAACTAGATCTTCTCTTAGAAATAATTGTAATAATCTTGCATCATATCAAAAATAGGGCCTAAATCCATAAATGAGGCCATTAATGATGAAGGTTGAGTACTTACTATGCAAACGAAACTTAACCAATTTGAAAGGAACAAGGTTTGGACCTTAGTTCTTCAGCCTAAGAACCATCCATCCATAGGCACCAAATGGGTGTTTAGAAACAAGTTAGATGAAGATAGTAACATAACTAAGAATAAAGCTAGGTTAATAACCAAAGGTTATAACCAAGAGGAGGCCATTGGCTATGATGAGACCTTTGCCCCGTAGTTAGATTAAAGGCCATTAGAATCTTACTTGCATATGCATCATACATGAATTTTAAACTTTTTCAAATGGATGTTAAACGTTCTTTTCTAAATGGTTTTATTGATGAGGAGGTGTATGTTGAGCAACCTCCCAATTTTGAAAATCATGAGTTTCCAAATCATATTTTTAAATTAACTAAAGCCTTATATGTTTGAAACAAGCTCCTAGAGCTTGTTATGAAAGGCTTAGTCACTTTCTTTTACAAAATGGTTTTTCAAAAAGAAAAGTTGATACAACTCTTTTTGTCAAAAATCATGAAAATGGCTTCTTTATAGTGTAAATATATATTGATGATATTATATTTGGTGTTATTAAAGAGTGATTGAGTGAAGAGTTCTCTAACTCTATGAAGAGTGAGTTTGAGATGAGCTTGATGAGAGAATTCAAGTTCTTTCGTGGGCTTCAAATCAAGCAAGCTAAGGATGGCATCTTCATCAACCAAGCCAAGTACACCAAAGAGTCGATCAAGAGGTTTGTGATAGAGAATAGCAAGCCAAGTAGAACTCCAATGACCATAAACACCAAGCTTGATAAGGATAAAAAAGGAAAATCGATTGATGAAAAGTATTATAGAGGTATGATTGGTAGCTTTTTGTACCTCATGGCTAGTAGATTGGATATTATGTTTTCCATTCGTTTATGTGCACCTTTTCAATCATGTCCTAAAGAGTCTCATTTGTGAGCTATTAAACGCATTCTTAAGTACTTCAGTGGCACTTTACACTTAGGTTTATGGTATCCTAGAAATGCATCTTTTGATTTGTGCTCCTATTTGGATGCTAATTTTGCCAGAAGCATCCTTGATAGAAAGAGTACCTCAAGTACTTGTCAACTCCTAGGACATTCTTTATTTTCTTAGTGTAGCAAGAAATAAAACTCGATTGCACTTTCTACCACTGAACCTGAATATGTGGCTGCGGGTCTTTGTTGTTGCCAAGTTCTTTAGATTAAACAATAATTAAGAGACTTCAAAGTGTCTCTTAATCACATTCCTATTAAATGTGGTAGTACAAGTGCAATCAATCTAGAACCAAGCATATAGATATTAGGTATAATTTCATTTGTGATCATGTAATAAATGATAATGTTGTTCTTGAGTTTATTGATACCAAAAACTAACTTACTGATATCTTTACAAAAGATATGTTTAATTTCATTAAGAGAGAATTAGGTATGCTTGATAGCCTTAATGCGTGAATTTGTGATGTTATATGTATTCCTTATATATGTGCTCTTTTGAAATTTCTTGTTTAATTATTTTATTTTTTGTTATTTTAAGTTTTATCTCAATGTTTTAAAATTTTTATGTGTAAGGTGTTTTAATCATTCAAAAAGAAAAGTTTTTTGAAGTTGTTTTAGCCTTGTCAATGTGTTTTTGAATTTTTCAGGCAGTGGCACTTTTGGCAATTTATCCCTTTCTATAGTCGAAGTAATTCTTGCATTTTACATTTTTGGGCAAGTTTTGGCAGCAGAACCTTTTAAAATTAATTTCTAAAAATTTCAAAATTCAAGTTGTGGCAGCTGAAACTTAGTGCTCTGGCAGCCGAAACTCTTATTTCATGTTTTTAGAAAATGGGCAGTAAGGGTTGCGATAGCTGAAACCTAGTGTTCAAGCAGCCAAACCTGGACTTTTAAAAACCCCAATTTCTCTTCCTTTCAACATTTCAGCAATTCTCTCTCTCTCTCTCTCTCTCTCTCTCTCTCTCTCTCTCTCTCTCTCTCTCTCTCATGTGCACGTGTATGTGCTCTCTCTCTTTTTAAAACCTTTCTCTCTCTTTTCCCTTCTACATCTTTGTTTCCCTAAAAAACCCATCAAAATACTCACTTTGAAACTTCAATATACCAAGAACGCAGGTTTTGTAAGCTACATTCGTTCTTTAGGGTTTTAAATTTTTTTTGCGTATTTCTTTTAATTTTTCTCTTAAAATTGGTTATTGTAAACTCATCTTTATGCTTATTTCTTATCTTTTCCCTATGTTTTTGCTAGTTGTTGCTTTGTTGTGGTTCTTGGATGATTTTCCCCATTTTTAGCTTTCTCCCTCTTAGGTAAGTTTTTTTTTTTGTTAATTAACTATATTTGCGGTATTTGTTTTTTGATGAAATTTATTTTGTGAATGATATGATATGTTTAACTAGTGAACATGCATCTGTTTGGTTCATATGCCCACTTGAAGATATATATATATATATATATATATATATATATATATATATATATATATATATATATATATATATATATATATAACAAAACACATAATTATTGGATTTTATTGTGATACATGTAAAGCTCCTGGCAAGTGAAAAGATTTTTACTGTAGTCATGTAAGGGCTAAAGTAGGTGAAAGACTTTTTACTGTAGGCATGTGAAGCTTTAATTTTCTTCCTGACAAGTGGAAATTATTACTACTTTCAGCTCATGCTTGAAGGGGCTTTAAAGTTCAAAAGTTGCGGCTAATGTTATTGACGCTTTAATGCAGTGAAAATTTCAAAACAATCATCTTTGTTGCCATTACTATGACTGACTGCTTCTAAAGATGTGTTGGCTTTGCTGGAAGTTATAGAGGTATTTGTCCTGTTTGACAAAAGTTGTTTCATAATTATGAAGTACTCTTCTTCTATTTTAGCTTGGGCCATAAGAGAACTTGCATGTGATTTCTGTGCAAGAAAAGTTGAGTTAGATGCAATTTGCTTTTGATGACCCTTAAACTGTTTAAGAAACCATTCTTCCACAACTGCTAAGGAGGCTTTCTTATTCTTTTGAAATTTAGACCACTATTTGACCTTGAATCTTCATATTAGAATAGGGCCTTGAAGTAGTTGATAAGTTTTAAATCCATATTCTTAGGCAAGAACCCAAAGGACAAAGAATTTTAAAGTAAAAAGAATTAGGGGGTGGAAAAGGTCTTCTTCCATTGAAGGGATGTATTTAGCTTTAAAAGTTGTATATCCTTAATAGATATCAGAAGGAAAAATTTTAGGTGTGGCTCCCATCCAATTCTACCATTGAGCAAATCATCTTGGAAGTGGAACTTAGAGATGGTGTTGAAGAAGAAGAGCCGTGTGAGTTTGGTTAGGATTCTAGATTAAGAAAGCATTGATGGTAATCCTAATAAGTGAAATTCTGGTTGGAGGTCCAAATCTGGCTTGAAATTTTATGGGGAGTGAAAGGTCTTAGCCCTAATCCATATGATGAATGACTTTGAGGATTATGCAAGTTGAGTAATTTGGGATGGGGGAAATTTCTGCAAAGTGTTTAATTTTGACTGAACCAGTTTCAATCAAAATATTTTGGTAATAAGCTGGGTTTTTTAAACAATCCCATAGTTTGTAATGCCAAGAACCGAAGAACTTTGTTACACATAAACTTAGGTTAGAATCATAAAAACCATCTTCAACAATTAAAATGCTTTGATAAGATTCTTTTGAAAAATATTATGAAGGAGGACCAGTGTTTTGAGAAAAGTTTTATGAAATAATTGGTTCCTTCGATCTTAAAGTTAAATTGGTTTGAAAAATAGCTTTTGGTTGAGAAAAAGGGTTTGGTTTTTAAACAATAATCTCTTTCTTAGAATTTTTTAAGCAGACATTAATAACTACATCTTTTTGGGGACCTTCAGGAAGGGATTCCTTTAAGGCTTGGTAGAGTTCAGAATGATTAATGAGGTCGGCTAACCACTCTCATACTTGACTTTCTGGTGGCTTTGGACTTTGTGAGAAAGGCTTTGAAGTTATTCAATCTCTCTCTGCAATAAAGTATTCCAGGAAACAATGGGGCTTTGAGAAACTGGTTTTAGTTGGCTCAAAATAAGACTCTAGGATTGGCTTTGGGTTTGGCTTTGAGACTTTTGTTTAGATGAAGAGGCTTTAAAAGAAAGCTTTGGCTTGGAATCTTTAGATTTTTTTAATTCTTTAGGTGGATCTCCTAGAGGCTTTAGGGATCATAGTTAGGGGTTTGCAAAAATTCAAGAGTTAAAAAGTCAAGGGCATAATTCATATCTCCTATAATATATTCAATATCAAAGTAAATAATACTTAAAATAGCTTGCCATCGAGCAAAAATCTATTTGGAAGTAATGTTTCCAACATCTTTTTTTAAAATTTCTTTTGCAAATTTACAATCTATTCTAAAAAGGAATTTTTGATTAAGTAAATCACTTTGAATCTTTTGAATATATATAACTATAGATAAAATTTCCTTTTTGATAGTAGAATAGTTCTTTTAGGTATCATCCCAATGTCCAGAAACATATTGAACAATGCATTCTTTGTCATTCTTCTTTTGTTTTAATATCCCTTCATATCCTAATTTAAAGGCATTTGTTTCAACAATCTTAAAAGCACTGGGGTTGGCCAAGTGCAAGTAGGGAATTTCTTTAGTTTGGGTTTAATTTTCTGAATGACATGAGCACATTCCTGTGTCCAAGGCTTTGGGTTTTTCTTTAATCTTTCATGAAGAGGTTGAAGCAATCTATTAAGATTTGGATAGGAATCTAAAACATAGTTTAAACAACCTAAGAATCTTTGTAGTTGAGTCTTTTTCAAAAAATTTATCAATAAAAGCAAGGGATCTTTCTATTGGTGAAATTGTGCCATTTGAGATATATGTCCTGATATGGATTCAAATGATATAAACGTTGGGGCATCCTCTACTAACAACGCGCTACATTGGAGCCCGGGTGTTGTGAGAAATATGCAAGGGTGTAGGGCATTCACCGAAAGCGACGCGCCATGCCGGCGCCCGGGTGTGGTGTTAAGTGAGCAAGGGTTCCCACATCATGGACGGGTGTGGGTAAAGAAGTTAGTCCATAGGATAGACAGTAGAACAGATAGTGGAATAGAACACAAGATAGACATAGAAAACAATAGAAGATATCATAAAAAGAGACCAATTAGGAAGGAACAGGATAGGAGGAGGATCAGGGTTGGTACTTGGAATGTTGGATCATTTACAGGAAAATTAATGGAGCTTGTGGATACCTTGGAAAGGAGAAGGGTGAATATTGCTTGCATTCAGGAGACTAAATGGGTAGGAGAGAAAAGCAAAGAAGTGGGTAATTCAGGGTACAAACTGTGGTTTATCGGAAAGGAGAGAAATAAGAACAGAGTGGGCATAATCATAGACAGGACATTGAAAGACGCTATAATAGCTGTGAAAAGAGTAGGAGATAGAATTATACTAGTAAAACTAGTACTAGAAGGAAAAACAATAAATGTAGTTAGTGCTTATGCCCCACAAATAGGACTAGATAGCGAGAGTAAACAAAGATTTTGGGAAGATATGGATGATTTAATGCAAAGCATACCAAATGAAGAGAATATTTTCATTGGTGGAGATTTGAATGGACATGTAGGAAGTGATAGGCAAGGCTATGAGAATGTTCATGGAGGTTTTGGTTTTGGCAGTCGAAATGAGGAGGGAAAAAGCATCCTGGATTTTGCTATGGCATACGACCTAATACTAGCAAATACCTACTTTATAAAAAGAGAGTCACATTTAGTGACTTTCAAAAATGGGCAACATAGAAGCCAAATCGACTTCCTCTTAACCAGGAAGACAAATAAAGCTCTATGCAAGGATTGCAAGGTCATTCCAGGAGAGGCTTTAACAAGTCAACATCGGTTAGTGGTCTTGGATGTCAAGTTTAGGAACAATTCAAGTAAGGTCAGAAGAAACAGTGTAGCTCGAACAAAGTGGTGGGAGTTCAAAGGAGTAAAGCAAGTGAAGTTCAAAAATGAGCTTCTCGAGTCTGAAGCATGGAAGCTGAATATGGAGGCCAATGATATGTGGATACAGATGGCATCAAAAATTAGAGAAGTAGCTAGAAAAGTACTTGGAGAGTCTAAAGGGCATGGACCACCCTCAAAAGAGAGATGGTGATGGAATGAGGAAGTATAAAAGGCAGTGAAGAGAAAAAGAGAATGGTATAAGAAATTACCTAAATGTGATAATAATGAGGCATATGAACAATACAAGATAACAAAGAAAGAGGCAAAAAAGGCAGTTAGTCAAGCAAGAGCACAGGCCTTTGAAAAGTTATATGAGAAACTTGGAACTAAAGAAGGGGAGAAAGATATTTATAGATTAGCAAGGAGGAGAGAAAAGAAATGTCAAGATCTCAATCGAGTTAGGTGCATTAAGGATAAAGAAGGAAAAGTGTTGGTGAAAGATGAGGACATTAAAGAAAGATGGAGAAATTATTTTAATGATCTCTTTAATAATAGTCAAAATGGTAATAGCGTGAATATAGACTATAGAACGATAGAAAAGAATGTGAATTATACTAGAAGGATTAGATCTTTAGAAGTAAAGGAAGCACTTAAGAGAATGAAAGTGGGTAAAGCCTGTGGACCCGATGAAATACCAATTGAAGTGTGGAAGTGTTTGGGAGATATGGGAGTGGCATGGTTAACTAAATTATTTAATAAGATTCTAAACTCAAAGAAAATGCCTGATGAATGGAGGAGGAGTATTTTAGTACCTATTTTTAAAAATAAGTGAGACATATAGAATTGCTCGAACTATAGGGGAATTAAACTTATGAGCCATACTATGAAGTTGTGGGAGAGAGTTGTGGAGCATCGACTACGTCGTGATACTTCTATCTCTCTCAATCAATTTGGCTTCATGCCCGGTCGTTCAACTATGAAAGCTATCTTTCTCATTAGAAGCTTGATGGAGAAATATAGAAATGTGAAGAAAGATCTACACATGGTTTTTATTGATTTGGAGAAGGCTTATGATAGTGTTCCAAGAGATGTCCTATGGAGTGTGTTAGAACAAAAGAGGGTATCTATTAGGTACATATATGTCACACCCTACTCCTCTGTAAGATGTAACATGATCCCGTAGTACACCTAATGAATTACCGTACTTCGCCTACCGATAACCCATTAGATATACTACAAGGGATTTTAAAATAATTTCGTGCAATTTAAATCATCGATTAAAATCTGGTGTTATAAAATTTTTTTCAAAATTTCGGCAAAGTGCCGGCTGTATTTGAGAAAACAGTTCTTCAATCCTGCAAAAGAAAAATGCTCCCAATATGTTTTCTCAAATACAACTTCAGTAACTTCAATTCAATTCACAATTGAATCCTCAATACACAATCAATTCATTTTCAAACTAATCCCATCATAAAAAAATATCTCATTCATTTCAAGACTCAAAATTTATATTACAAACTATTCAGATAATTGAAATCCCAAATTTACATTTACAATAATTTACATTTGATTACATACCAAAATATTTTACAAGAGTTTTATATACAACTGCTCAAATAATTTACATACATATTATTACATGCTTACATCAAAACCTATGTACATGGGTATACCTATGATATACCTGGAGCTTATCCGAATATATCTTCAACGAAATTTACTTACTGCTCTATGCTCTTCTTACCTGCGACAGCATACAAAGCTATCGCTGAGTGGTGAACTCAGTGGTGCACAACTATAATTTAAAACATAGTACAATATACATTGACAAATTTTCTGAGAAATAATTTGAGAATCGAATCTTGATCAAATTTCACAACTCAAAATACTCATTGCCAATAATGTAAATCATTTGTATAAATGACTTGGAGCACAAAATTCAATTTATCATATCTTGACTATCCATTTAAGTAATTCCAACAAAATCAATTATACATAAACCATAATTAAAATCACCATTCCTTACCATTCAAAAGCCATTATGTATCTCAAAAATCATTATGTATCTCAAATATCATATTGTATCTCAAAAGTCATTATGTATCTCAAATATCATATTGTATCTCAAAAGTCATTATGTATCTCAAAAATCAATCTTTATCTCACTAACTATGCAAGACTAATCCGAAAGGGCCATATTCGATGTGATTCTAACTCCCTATGGTCAGGGAGGTCGAATCTGATTCTAACTCCCTATGGTCGGGGAGGTCGAATCATCATGCACAGTACCATCACAATAATGAATCTTCCGCAAGGGCCATAACGATAAAATAAACTTAGATCTAACCTCAAATCGGAGGAAAATCTAAGCTGTGCACGTACCATGGTAATCAAAACACAACTAACTCCATTGTCTTCTCAACAAATGAGAGAGACGGGTAATAACCTAGTCAAGCATCTATAGTGAGATATAAAACAATATCACAATCCTTTTAGTGAGCATAAATCACAATATAATTCGATTCAAATTCAATTCCAATATCCAATAATTTTTTATGCTCATCACAATTCAAATCATAATTTACATTTTTCCATGAAAATTACCATCACAATTCAAAACATGTTATATCACAATTTTCCAAAACATAATTTATTCAATCCATGACAATGCTTAATAATTGTGGAAATACCATTTCACAAAGCTAAATTCATACATACTATAACAATTTCAATAATCATTGAATTAAATCCAATGCTTGTTAAACATAATACATAAGAAAAATGTCATTTAATCATATAAAATATTCAGAACAAAATCATTAAAAACTAGTTGTGCACAAACCTCGATGTTGTCTCACGATGCGGACTCGGTGTTTCCTTCCCTTTTCTTTGAGTCCTTGTTAATCGAGAAACACAATTTGAAGTGTTTGATGCTAAATTAAACCGTCTCTATCGATGGTGTTTGGTAAATAATGCACTGAACTCAATTATTCACTTAATCACCTAATATACCAACCCTCATTGCGTTTTAGGTAAATTAGGTCTTAGTGTCGTTAATATGTCACATTCGATAGGGTTTTAGGTTTGGTACGTTTTACCAAAGTCATTTCCTTGTTTAGTGCATGTTAGTGCAAATTCTTTGGATTAGGGATACTGGTTTGACCTAACCGGACGATCTAGTTCCCTCGGTTTTCGGGTCTCAGTCGAAACTACAAACTTGTAGATCTAGGTCTTATTGCACGCGGGGCAAAATTTCAGGTCAATCCGAGTTAAGTAGACCAAGTTATGGTCATTATACTATTGCTGGTCAAATGGTACCATTTTAGGTCAATTTTAGGTCAATTTGGTCAACTCTGGTTCGGCCAGTTTTGGACCCGAACTTGTGCAAGTTGTTTGACTTGCTTATGGTCATTTCTGGGCTTTGGTGTCTTCATAAGACTTGTAGGTATGGGTCTTAACTATTCTTGGTCAAAATTTCAGGTCAATTGGACCTGGTTTGAGTGAGTTATGGCCTAAACACTCACTGCTGCCCAATTGGTCATTTTTCAGGTCCTAATTGCACCTAATCCGAATTGGTCATTTTTTTAGGTCACCTTGCAAGCAGAATTTTGGTATGTTTTCTCAATGAAAGTTGGCACATTTTGTGCCTAGTTTCACCTCCAATTGGTCTCATACCAATTGAGGTTACACATTTAAGGTTATAGGCTAAAATGTACACTGCCCTCACTATGCCTTTCACACCCCACTTCAAACACATATTTACCTTGCAAAGTTTACTTCCATACCCTACCAATCTGTTTTGGTACATTACCAAAAGCATTTTCTACTTTACATTAACATTATTTTGGGCAGATTACCATTACCCTCAACACACCAAGTATAATTCACATTTACAATTTCTAAGTACCATTACATACACACCTAACCATTACAAATCTTACATACACTTTTCAATATCAATCTACATACATATCATCAATCCTTCTAGGTCAATATTCTGCCCACACTTCCTTCAATACATACAATTACTCAAGTGTTCCCAAGCTGCATAAATCTTCTTCAACATCAAAGTGCCGTCCAAGTTACCAATTCCCATCCAAGTGCATAAATCACCATATAAACATGAAACAATTCACTAGGTTACTATATCACCATGATCAACAATATTTTTCATCAATTATATGCACAAATATCTCATCAAAAACGTGACTCATGGCTGTCCAAAATGAAAACAACAATAACTCTTCAAACTCAAAATTTTCTTTCACCAAACCAACACCCATAACATGCACACGAAACTTAACAAAGGAATTCTCAAAAAATGTAAACTTACCTTTGATTGTAACTTGCTAAACCTTCACCAAACTTCTCAAAATTGGTATCAATATCTTCCTTGTGATGTGTAGACAAAGTTTAATGAAGAAACCTAAGAGGTTGGAGTTGAAAATGGAGAGTTAAGAAAGCTTGCATGAAAAATGGCTATGGAGTTTCCTCTCACCTTCATTCACGGCAATGTTGAATTCATGTGGAGAAGATGGAGTTTCAGCTGCATATTAAGTGTACACATGTCCCACTATGTGTTTAATTAATTCCCTTAGTGGTCCACTAAAAAAATTAAATCATATTATAAGTTAAACTTTCACTTAATCCCACATTAACCCATGATTTTAGCTATTTACTTTAGGTACCACCAAATTAATTTTTCATTTCATTTTCTAAGTGTAATATTATTTATTTTTAATGGACATTTAGGTCAAAAGACACTTCAGGATGTCAAATGACCATAATGCCCCTGTTCGGGTTACGTTCCCAATTTTTCGGTAACACCGTATTTTGTCTGTTTTTCGATTTCTCACTTTTCTTTGTACTAATTATTTAATTTTTCTTTGATCTTTCTAATGATATTTATTCTTCAACAAAGGTCTATTTAAGTCCTAAAAATGTTTTCCAGGGTTCCGCGCAGTCCAGGGCTAGTCAACGGTCCACGCCGTGGCTTCCCGGTGCGGTCACCCATCGCTAGGGTTCCCGGCTCGCTTAACTTGGTTACATTTCTTTGCTATGATTTTTCCTTTGTTTTTCTTGCATTTTCTTTTCTTGTATTTCATTATTTTATGTCTCCTCACTCATATCAAGGTGTAGTTCTAGGCATCCTAGCTGTCCGGACAGCACTGGTCACCGGAACGACAGAACGCACTACCGAACTTAGGGGTGTTACAATATAAGTGTTGAAAGATATGTATGAAGGAGCAAGTACTATTGTGCGCACAGTGGGAGGGGACACAAGAGATTTTCCGATCTCAATTCGATTACACCAAGGATCAGCTATAAGCCCTTATCTTTTTACATTAGTTTTAGATGAATTGACGAAACATATACAAGAGAGTATTCCTTGGTGCATGATGTTTGCGGATGATATTGTTCTGATAGATGAGATGCGAGAAGGAGTCAATAGAAAGCTAGAGCTTTGGAGAAGTACTCTAGAGTCAAAGGGCTTTAAGTTAAGTAGAACGAAGACAGAATACATGCATTGCAAGTTCAATGAAGGCCAAACTGGCAATAGGGAAAGAGTTAGTTTGGATGAAGTGGTACTGTCCCAAAGTAATCACTTTAAATATCTCGGCTCAGTCCTTCAAGTAGATAGGGGATGTGAGGAGGATGTTAGTCATAGGATTAAAGCCGGATGGTTGAAGTGGAAACGTGCCACGGGAGTTTTATGTGATCGCAAGATTCCTAATAAGTTAAAAGGAAAATTTTACCGTACAGCCATACGACCGACTATGTTATATGGTAGTGAGTGTTGGGCATTGAAGGAGTCGTATGCGTCTAAGATAAGAGTTGCAGAGATGAGAATGTTAAGGTGGATGAGTGGCCATACTAGACTAGATAAAGTCCGTAATTAGAGTATTAGAGAAAAGGTAGGAGTGGTACCAATTGAGGATAAGTTGAGAGAAGGGAGATTGAGGTGGTTTGGTCATGTGAAGCGTAGACATACGAAGGCTCCAGTTAGACAAGTAAAGCAGATTAGGTTAGAGGACAGAAAGAGAAAAAGGGGTAGACCTAAATTGACTTGGAGGAGAGTAGTACAACATGACCTAGAAGTATTACAAATTTCTGAGGATTTAACCCAAAATCTTTTAGAGTGGAGAAAGCGAATCCATATAGCCGACCCCAAATTTTTAGGATAAAGGCTTAGTTGAGTTGAGTTGAGTTGAGTTAAGATATATGTCCTGAGAATCTAATTCTAGTCTGAAAGAGACTTGTCTCAGACTTAGAGACAACCAAACCATTCTTTTTAGCAACAAACCAAAAAGTTCTCAAATGCTTGAAATGTTGTTCAATGAAAGATGAAAAGATCAAAACATCATCAATTTAAACTATGCAAAATGCAGAGTATGGATTGAAAATGTCATTCATGATTCTTTGAAGTTCAAATGGTGCATTCTTTAAACTAAAAGGCATGAAATTCCATTCAAATTGGCTAAAAGGAAAATAGTTTTATAACAGTCTTTGGGAGCTATCTGAATTTTCCAAAATCCAGAATTCATGTTAAACTTTGGAAAAACGTTGGTAGCAAAAAGTCTTTGTAAAAGATCTTTCTTATTTGGAATTGGATATCTGATCCACTTTAAAGCTTGGTTAAAAGGTTTATAATTGATAAAAAGTCTAGGAACACCTCTCTCAATTTCAGAAGATTTATTTACATAAAAGGCATCACAAATCCAGGGGGACCTAGAAGGAGAAATTAAACGTTTGGCTTTTAAATCATCAATTTCTTTTCGGCAATAGAGCTCAAGATTTTTGTTCATTTGAATGGGGTGAGCCTTGGTTGGAATTTGGGATTCATGAAAATCATTTTCATATTGGAGATTGACAACATGTTGTTTTCTTTCCCAAAAAGAAATTGGAAAATCAAAACAAACAGTATTTTCAATCTGGCTTTAGAGAAAAGAAATTTTTTTTATAAAGCAGGGTTTTGAAATTGGTGTTCTATCCTATAAAGAGAAACATCTTTCTTTAGATCTTAAAGTTCCTTTTCTTTTGATAGAATCATATAGTTCAATTAGTTTTCATAAATAGAATAGGCTTTGATGATGTTTAAATTCCAGGTTTAGGGTTTTTCAATAAAGGGGAAAACAATTCTTTTAGCTTTAAGTTTTGTAGAAATATGATCATAATTCATAGTATATGGAGTCATAAGATTTATGAATGGAGTGCAAAGTATAATAGTATGATGAATGTTATGCACAACCAGAAATGAAGTTTTAATATGCAAATCATTTTTAAAGCATATGCATCAGTCTTAGAATCAATTCTAAGATAAGAATTATTTATAGCTTTAAGTATTTCTTTCATGGTTTCTTAAAACCTTTTCAGAATTATTCCTTCTTTGATACAATTAAGATCAGCACTTGTATCAAAGAAAGCAATAGTATCTAGTCTAAAATCATCAAAAAATTTTAAACTGATTTTGATCAAATACTTATGAGAAGTGACTTGTTTCAAAATGGAGAGAAAATTTCTAGAACATTTTCAAGATTGGCTATTTGAGGTGTTTTAGTTTCAAGCTCGGGTTCATCTTTTTCTTCTTCAGAGAATTTTTTAAGAAGAAGTTGAATGATGGTAGAATCTTCCTTTTACTTATCTTAGAGTTTTTTTTAGGTTAGTTTTTATGATTTTGATTTTGGGTTAGAGTACTTGGATAGCAAAGGTTGGTTAGTTAGCTTTACTTGTCTTAGCTTTTTGGAGAATGGCTGTAAGGTCATACGTGTTGTTGGCTTTAGATGGAATAGTAGTAGAAGATGAGGTTTCAAAAGTTTCTTGAAGCTTCGTGAGATAATCCTTTTGAACTTGACGATCTTGAATATAGTTTATTACTTCAAGGAAAAACTTTTGATCCTTGGTAAGCATGTTTAGATGCTTTTCTAATTCTCCAATAGATGAGAAGTCAGAAAGAACTTGTAAAAGGGGGCGTGAGACGAAATATCATCCACTAGAATTATATAAAATATACTAGATAATGCCCAGGAAAAATGGTGGAGTCACAATGGTCTCACTTAAATACTACCTCCTTAGACAGCATTTCCTAGACATACACTTCATACAATCCGAATAGAATCAAACCACTAGTAAGTACCATCTTCTCATAACACTACCACGGTACTAAGGATTTATACCACGAAGGCATAGATAGACAAGAGTCGCCACTCGGGTAATAATCGGGACATATTCAGTGTTTCTTCCGAGGGTCATGGATGGCAACTTACTCCTTGCAGAGTTTCTATAACTGCCATTACCATAGCCCAATGTCTAGGTTTGGGATAGTGGGCACGTAAGGGGAAGGTGTTAGGCACCCTTTACGCCTGGTCTAACCTCGTTAATTCGAGTGCTAGTCCTCTGCTAATGTTTCTAGAAGTCTTGTTTATTATTCCTTTATTAAACTTTATCCTAAAAATGCAATTTTAATCCTACACATGCAAGGAATTCACAAAAGGGTTGTTGTTTACAAAAAATTTTCATGCACAAGTAATTCCTATCTATGGAGTTACTAATTATTTAAATGATATTTATCAGATGACTAAAATTAATTCATTATTGAGAATTTAATTTACAAACAAATTCAATTTCAAACAACCCTAAGTTTCTATTTAACCTAATTAATTAATTTTTCACCAAGTTACCCTAAGGATAATTAAACTAAGTTAATTATGTACATGTGTAATTTAATCTAATATCACATAAGGCCCAAACAATCACAATCTAAAAAAGATTTCTAATATACAAATTTATTTTACAATTACCAAGTATTAAATTATTTTTATTTTACATGACAAGATTAGTTTAATTTACAAATAAGATTAATTTTAATTTATCAAGTATTTATTTAAATTAATTACATGCAAAAGTCAGTTAAATTAAAAATAAAGTTAATTTTAATTTACCAAATAAAAATCCTATTATTACAATATTTTCATACCAACAATTATTTTAGGAATTTAGGATTACTTAATTGTTAGTAATTACAGTTGTCATTGGGGTAAACTACCTTTAAAAAATGTCATTCTCTTCTAGTACGACAATGATATCCCTGACTTACTCCTATTTAGCTCCATGTAAACACCACGCAAATGCCCTCTTTGGTACTTATCTTAGGGCTACTTATCAATTTTGTTTGTAATAAAAAATAAAAAAAATAAAAAAACACTAATAACAATTCACATTGGATTTTAACTCTAGTCTCCTAAAGGGGCTAAAATTCCCAATCAACTACAACTAACTAATGGTCTAAATCTTCTAACATGATCCAAACACTTCATAACACCTCTTAAATTAAAAGAACACAAAAAAATAGATCAAATATCAATTAGAACCCAAGAACATGCATAAACGTACAATTTTTAGATTTTGGACGATTGATAGTAGTAAAAAATTTGATTTTTGAAAAATAGTTAGACATGCCTAAAATTCATGAAAAAATTATAGAAGACAGATAAAATATTATATAAGACTACAAAATTTATAGATCAAGCAAAATCCTAGCCGAATGGTCTACACAAATCATAATTTTTCCTAGTGACAGAATCGCACTACTTTTTTGTAAAATTCATAACTCATCAACCTCAACATATATGAATGTGAAAACAATTGAAAAAGATTCACAAGATTCTAAAATTGATTTTAGACACTAGATTCATATAAAAATATTAATAAACAAGGGAGATATGGGCTTCACAAATTGGGTATACTGCAAATTAGATTTTGCAGGAATCCTAACTTCAAACAGTCATAACTTACAAAATACACAAGCTTTTTCAATGATTCTTGAGCCTAAAATCAATAAAATTTCGTGAAAATACGAATATAATTTTACTAAAATTTTTACAGATTTAGAAAATAACAAAAAATAATAAAAATATGAGAGACAGAAAACTAAATATGCCCACAATTGTATATCCTCTCAAATTAAAATGATCCACATGAACATGCAAGATAAATTAAAAGACAAAGAACATAGAATTAAATATTACGTGGTATAGATCTTGAAAAGAAAATAACAAAAACCAACATTTAAGAAATCTTGCATGAAAATCTTCTTGAAGAAAAGAAAAGAAATAAGAAAGAACTAAGAGAGTTTCTGAATATCTCTAAATTTTCTATAACTCTAAGGTATCTCTAAATGGTCCTGAATATTTCTGAATCTTTTGCCCCTCCTTTTTTTTTCTCTACCCCAGTAGGGCATTTATAGGATTTTGGGAGAGAGGTGTGATAGGATTTGCAGTCCTAGAGTTATAAGGTTCAGATAACTTAAACAACTGAGATTATAGAATTTGGATGAGACAAGGATATGGGTGAGGTGTTTAAACCAATAGCAAGAGAGGGAGAGGGGTAGCACCAATAGGGAGTGAGGAAGAAAGTGGGGCCAAGGGGGAGAGAGAGTTTGTATGGGAGAGGGATATAGAAAAAAATATTTTCTTATTTTAATTTTTAGAAAATAAATTTAATGGGTCTTATTTAAAATTCCTAATTGGGCTTTCTTAGGCCCATGGGGCCTAATTAAACTTAATCAGGTTCATTTAAGAACTACCCATATTAAATTTAAACAAAACAAAATTTTATTTAAATTTAATTAAATTAATTTCCCAAAAAAACATATTATTATTATTTTTTTCAAGATTATGCCACAGAATTAATAATTCAGCTCCAGGCCTCAAATTACATCTTACAATCATATAATTTTTCATCATCAGATTTCCCACAGCCTCAATGCACATACTCATTACAAAATATGGGCCTACAATTTGTCCCTCACTTTGGCGAAAGTTGAAATCAATGCGAAAGCATTGCTCAAGTTTCATCAAAGTGAAACTCAATCGAGTACATCTTGCTCGGTCGACATACTCTATGTTATGAGACTAGCTATGGTCTCATAACCATGATAACTGTGTCATGTGAAAATCGAGTGTATCTTGTTCTATCGATATACTCTGCGTCATGAGACTAGTTACGGTCTCATGACAATGGCAACTGTGTAATTTGAAATGTTGTGGATTCATATTTAGGACCGCGATCCTAAACTACCTATGTATCCCCCTTGCTATCCTGAGGAAGAATCAGACCCACTCATAGCTTGACACTTGAAACTGTGGTGATGCATGTTCTTCTATGCCTTACACACCTACGGGTGACATGTTGATATGTGTTCTTCTACGCCTTACACAACTATGCCATATGCCCTAAACAACGTCTACGGACTTACCAAAAAACATCTGTCATGAAATATTGTGGGTTCATATTTAGGGCTATAGTCCTAAACTACCTACGTATCCCCCTTGCTATCTTGAGGAAGAATCAGACCCACTCATAGTTTGACACTTGAAACTGTGGTGATGCATGTTCTTCTACGCCTTACACACCTACAGGTGATATGTTGATGCGTGTTCTTCTACACCTTACATAACTATGTCATGTGCCCTAAACAACGTCTAAGGACTTAACAAAAATATCTGTCTTGAAATATTGTGGGTTCGTATTTAGGACTGCAGTTCTAAATTTCCTATGTATCCCCCTCACTATCTTGAGGAAGAATCAGGCCCTCTTGTAGTTCAATACTGAAAACTGTGGTGATGCATGTTCTTTTATGCCTTACACACCTACAGGTGACATGTTGATGCATGTTCTTCTACGCTTTACACAACTATGTCGTGTGGCCTAAACAATGTCTAAGGACTTACCACAAAATATCTAATTCATGATTTGAAAAAATTGGGATGACCGGGTCTCAAAACTCTCTCTGTGATTTTTATGCTTCCCATATGCTACTTCCTATCATGGGCATGCTGATTTTACTAAAAATTCTAAAAACTTATTCTCTAAGAGACCTCTTTTTGCAAAAACATTCTTTTAACCTTAAAATTTTCGAGAAAAACTGTTCACCAAAAAGACTTCCTTAAGGTCACAATACAATTCCCCTCTGATTTTTCTTTTTCTTCGCTCCCCTCATTGTTCATTATTCTAAAGTTATTTCAAAACCTTATTTTTCCTTGACTCATTTCTCATCCATGAAATCCATTCTTTGTGCCCTAACTTTTGCCTAAAATGCCCTTTCGTGTTTTCATTTCAGTGGGCTTGCTCTAACTTTTGCCTAAGCGGCCCTTTTGGGTTTTCCACTTAGCGAGCTCTTTTTTTTTTCTTTTTTTCTTTTTTTTTTTTTAAAATTAGACAATTGCTAGGGCATTCATATTAAGCACTTATTCTGTCATGCTCACAAGACATAGATTAAATCAAAACAATGTAGTTCAGTTACCTAATCATTTGATGTATCCCTTAAGACATGAACATTCATAATCATAATTAAATAAAACCCATTTCTAGTTAATGCAATAAAAACTTCTTTATTTTTTCAGGTACACCATTACTCCCTCTTACATTTAGTTTTACCAAATTTTCAACCTTTTAAATTTAGAAATAAGCTTTATAACTGATAAGTGCATAATTTATTAATTTTACTCCCATCACATTTAGTGTTTCTAGTATGTTTTTATGTTTAATTCAGTTGACTAAAGTATATTTATCATTTAGGCATATTTTTAGATAGTTGTTGGAATAATTGTGTTAAATGGAGAAATTTTTAGTATTTAACATTTGCTGTATTTTTCAGATGTTTCTAAAGTTGTGGGTCTCCAAATTGATTGTTGTTTAATCCATTGAAAAGCTAAGATAGACCACTACAAATGATAAAGAGGGACCAAAGCCCAAATCAGTCTTTAAGGTTGACAAAATGAGCTATGGATCTATTGTAAAAGCCCACACTTGATTATCAAGACCAATATTAGTATTTATTTTGTATCTAGAGTTCCAGATGTCCAAATGCAGCAAGCCCAAGCCCAATTGAACCTTAAGAGCTACCTCTACAACTTCTATGAAGGGCTAGACGTGAGATGAGGCCATTTTAATTGTGAAAAATGGCAATGAAGTCGTCACTATGGGCTGGACTGTTTGTCTGAACCAGTCCCAATTTTTGGGCCATAACTTGGGCTGTAGACCTCAGATTTGGGCAAATTAGTACCCGTTAGAAAGCTAAGAAATAAGGCTACAACTTTCCTAAAGAGGGCAGAGACAAATTTAGAAAGGAAGTCACTGAAAATCGGCCTTGATTTCAGAGACGTGAATGCAGGCTGAAATCTGTCTTTTGAATTTCAAAACTTTTCCTAGTTTGGTTCCTATCTTTGGGATTAAGTTTTTAATTATAAATACGTCTTTGGGCAACAGCTAAAACACAACCATTGAGCAGCCTCTCGAACGAAGGGAAGTAGACATTCGTCCTCTATTCACATTCTAGATTTCTTCAATTTTCTTCTTTAATTTTCTATAAGCCATGAACATGAGTGGCTAAGTTTTTAATTCAGTTCAAGGGATTCAAGTTCTTTTACATGATTTGTGAGACCAAGTTCTTAATTTAATTTATGTCTTTTTGAATATCTATTATTTTCTGATTTGATTGTCTTTGATCTATTGAATGATTTGCTAAAAAGGCCTATTAGTTAATTGTTTGATGTGATCAATTGCTATTTCATCTTCATAATTTGTAATTGTTGTGTAAGATTAAACATGAGTAGCAATTAGGTTTTATTGATTATGATCCCAGTTTTCGATAATAACCTAAGGAAAAAATAGGGTGAATTAAATGATTTATACTTCATAAATTGTTGTTCAGCTTAACTACTTTCTATTCTTAAAGCAGTTATTAATTTGATGAGGATTGCTTAATACCAATTCAGCTAATAATTAGAGTCAACAAGAGTGCTGGGCTCAAATTGATGAGTATAGGGAAGTTAGGGATTTTACCTTGCTGTTTGGTAAATCTACGTTAAGTATTCAATAAGAGATAATTGTATTTCTTTTGTCTATGATGAAATCAATGCATTGGAATGAGAATTATCTTGGACTAAAGTTTGTTTAATTTGAGAGTTTCATATTTAATTTTAGTTCTTAATTTCTAATTTTTTATTTCTTCTTTGGATTGCGAATTAGCCCCGCCGCGACCCCCCCCCCCCAACCTTTTTTTTCTTTTTCCATTACACAAGTGCACGAAATTTTAGTAGTTCAGTCTCTAGGGTTCGACCTGGATTTACCACTTACTGTAGAAAATATTTCATAATTAGTGATTTTAGTTAATTTAATTTATAGTGGATTCGACACCCATCAATAACCTGCCAAATGGCCTTTTCAGAATTTTCATTCAGATCTTCTCTCATCTCTCCTTTTGGCTAGACTGCCTTTTGCAGGTTTTCAATCCAGCATATATTTTTTTCTTTTTTTTTCCTTTTTCTTTCTTTGACCCTTACTTTTGCCTAGATCGCTTTTTGTAGTTTTTTAGTTTAGCGGGCCTATCTCACACAAAGTATCATTTGAGCCTGTCTAAGTTGACTGGTTCTTGAAATTCATTTTCATCCAGGTCTGATATTCTTATAGCACCTCCTAACAAGATCTTTCTGACTATGTATGGACCATCCTAGTTTGACTTAAACTTTCCTCTTAGATTAAAAGGGACGGGCCGGGCTTGTTTCGAAACTTTGTCTCCCTCTTTGATCTTTCTTGGCTTCACCTTCTTGTTAAAGGCCCTGGCTATGTTCCTCTGATAAGCCTACATATGATACATAGTGATGCGTTCCACATCAGTTTTGCAGGGAGGTCTTGGGTGTTATATATATGGGTTTGCAAACCTCCTCTTATGAGCTAGCTTTTGAGGTGGAGTTAGGAAGGTTCATATCATTTGGTATTAGAGCCTCACTCTATATGAGTCGGTGGGCCATGTACAAAGGTTCCCTGACGTTCTTCGGAAGAGGTAGGTGTAACACCCTCACTGTAGCAACTCCATACATTCTACTGTTCTGGTGACCGGTGTCGATTCGGATAGCTAGAACGTTTGGAAGAATATTTAAACTAAAGTGAGGAACCATAATTAACTCAAATATAAATAAGAAAAAATTTAGGAAAAATTTTAGAAATAAAATACAACCAACTTAAATGAGCCGGTGCTCTAGCGATGGGTAACTCAGTGGGAAGTTGCGGTTTTCGCAACTAGGAGCCCTAGACCAGGGAGAAAATTCATAAAATAATTTTTGGGACTCTAGAGAAGAGTCATTGAGGGTTCTATGGCATTAGAATGTCAAGAAAATGCTTACAAAAATTTTTCAATCGGTACAGACAATTTTGGTATGTTAAGCCAAACGGAGGGCATTTTGGTCATTTCACCTTCAGAGGTGATTTTTGGCCTACTTGTCCAGTTAAGTAAATAATTATTATGACATAAAATGTGAATAAATATTGCTAAAAATTAAATTGCAAATGAGTAGAGAAGAAAAGAAGAGAAAATGAGTTAAATGTGAATTTTTACCTCATTGCTTATGTCATTAAAACCCTCCCCACCAATCACAATTAAGCCAACTTATTAAAAAGGGATAATTGAGACAAAAATAAAAAAAAAGCAATCGGAATTCATCTCCTTCACCCAAACCAACCGAAACACCTTCCATACCCAAACCACCATTGAAAGCTTATCAAAGCTTCATAACTCACCTCATCCTACCTTGAAACCCTTACCTAGCTTCACAAAAAATTAACCTTGCAACTTGAACATTCTCTAGGCAGCCAAAAGAGGAAGAAAAAAGGAAGTTTGGGTAGCTTGAAATTATGCTCCAACAAGGTTAGTGTCCAACTCTTACTCCTTTTGCTTTAATTCATGTTTAATGGCATGAATTGTGTAGGAATTATAAGAAAATAAAACAAACATGTATGTGTGTGCACCTTACAAATTTTGGTAGCTAGGGTTAGTTAGGGTTTAATGATTTTGCTTGATAGCAAAATAGTTATGAGCAGCCTTTGGTAGTGGATGGGTGATTGAACATAGTTAAGTAAGTGAAATGCAAGAACTGTGCATGTATGAACATGAAAAAAAATTGGACACTTGAACAATTCTAGGGTTTGCTCATGTGATGGTTTATTAACATTTTAATGGTCAATTAGTGACCATTTGAATGTGTGTAAGGAGGAAATGAAGTGAGTTGTGACTTGGTATTTGAGTTTGGGTGAGCTGCCTTGGTTGACCTGCAGGACTGAGTATGAGTCCAGCAAGTTTGGGCAGCTATAAATGGAGTTGTAAAGGTTCAATTTGTGCAAGGCTAATTGGACATGAAACTAGACACATAATGGCACAACTTCGGTGAAGAAACCCTGCCTAGAAAACCAAACCAAGTTGACCAAAAAATTGTCCTAATCCGGGTTACTTGCATTCTGCCTGGGCAAAATGACCAAATGAACAGTGTCTATTCATTTGGTCATAACTCAGTATAGAAAGTCCAATTGATCTAAAATTTTACCAGAAGAAAGATGAGACATATACCTACAACTTTTATGAAGAAACCAAACCCAAATTTTGATCATAACATGTTCAAAAATTGACCTGCAGTCACTGTATAAAACACTGTAGATTTGGTTCTGTCCAGAAAATTCTGGAAGTTTGCAATCCGGCCAGTTATGGTGTTTAGGCCATAACTTGAGCTAAAAAAACTCCAAATGGAGTGATTCAAAAAATGAAATGTAACTAAACACAATAAGAAACAACTTTTATGAAGACAACTTTGCCAAATTCCTACTGTATAAATGACCAATGGAACAGTAAACATAATGCTTGAAATCTGAAAATTTTGAATAACTAACACCAAGCTTAGAAATGGTATTGGCAACCAAAACCAACAGCTTTAGAATGCAAAATGTGGTATGTTGGGAGTATTAGAACCAATGTACCTATTCTCTGTGCAAAAGTCAACATTTTGGTTGACTAATAAAATGAATAGTAACACCTAAACTTAAATTTCAAGAATTGTAAAATTTAAAAGTGTAACATGCCCTAGTACACCTAGTAAGATTTGTTTGGATAAGTTGGCATGCCAATAGGGTTCAGTTAGCAGTACTGCACATGGCATTATGCCATTCTGTGATTTCATGGCTTTTATCCATTCTGACATTGTGTTGATACTTGGCCTTGTGCCTAATGTTATTACAGCTTATTAGCTGTTCTGTTGCACACTGGGAGATACATATGTGATCGATGATGTGACGGCCCGAGGTACTTGATACCCAATGCCAGTTTACATGTTTATCCAGTCCAGTCATCCAGTATAGGTTACTCGGGCAACCAAAAATGAAAATTGATAAATTTAATGAAATAATGAATATAACAAGTACAAAATAAATAAGACTATAAATAATTATCGAAAATTTGTTTGCATAAGACATCAATACATTCACTGCATATTTATTTTCTGTTATTTCTTTTTATTCTATTATTGGCACCACTAAGCATTATTGCTTAGCGCGTTGCTTTTTACCACGCGTAGGTTATAGGGAGACCGATAGAGAGCCCAGTAGACCACAGACTGGGTGAGACCATCTGCAGCTTTGCATAGTGTTCGTGTCACCTCACCGTCTTCAGTGCATTGGTAGGACACTACGTTTCATTTTGGTATATCGTAATTAACTTTTATTTCCTCATGTGTAATGGAGACTTATTTAATGTATTTTGGTATTAATGTAAATAGTGGAAATTGTGATTATGAATGGAAAATTTAGTATTTATTTATGACTTGTATATGAATATCATGAGGAATGAATGAATGAGAAATGGAATTGTTGTTGAAAAATATTGAGATTTTGTTGATAAATTGGAGTTTGGGAATGATTGAAAATTTTGGAAGTGTTTTTTACAGGTTCCAAAGAACTCTTTTCTCCATTTTAGCCGGTACTCTACCGGATTTTCTATAAAATTTGCGAAACCTTAAATAAATTGATGTTTTCCATAAATGACTTAAATAAATTATACTTCACCAAATTGTACTTCATAACTATGATAAAAATAAATAAGGAAGGATATAAATTGATGTTTTCCATAAATGACTTAAGTAAATTATACTTCACCAAATTGTACTTCATAACTATGATAAAAATAAATAAGGAAGGATAAAAATGATTGAAATAAAATACGGTGTTCCGGTACACTGTGTGACATATCTTACTTGGCTATACCGTAGACGGGTAAGGGATGTCACAGTAGGGGTGAACGAATCATGACCCTGGTTGCTTCACGAGGTGTAAAAGGGTCATAACCCGTTCACCCTGACCTCTTCTAAAGAACGTCAGAGAGCCTTTGTACATGGTCTACAGTGACCCATACAGAGTGAGGCTCTGATACCAAATGATATGAACCTTCCTAACTCCACCTCAAAAGCTAGCTTATAAGGGGAGGTTTGCAAACCCATATATATAACACCCAAGACCTTTCTGCAGAACCGATGTGGGATGCATCACATGGCTTGCATCCTCGTTTCATTAATCAAAGCTACTGCTTCATATCTCTTCTAGGCTCACTCATTTTTTAAGATCTTAGCTTCTAGCATCACTCTCAAGGATTTGACCTCTAGCTTAATGGGTGGCACTACTTTAGTCTTATACACTAAAGAGAATGGGGTTGCCCCCGTGGATGTTCTTGTAGTAGTGCAATAACCTTAAAGAACATAAGGGAGTTTTTTTGGGCTAATCCTTATATCTTTCAAACATTTTTGTCAAAATAATCTTCACGTTCTTATTGGCTACTTCAACTGCTCCATTTATCTGCAGCTTATATGGTGAAGACATATGATGCTTAATCTTGAACTCTACAACTAACTCTAGAAAATCACCCTTTTCTTATAAGGACACCAGTGTGGCTTGGGAATCGGCCATCTGATTCTAAGCTTGAGCTATGTGCTTCATGGTCACCTTATCAAAAACTAGCTAATAGTTTCTTTATATATCCCAAGTATGGCCTCAATTTTCCTTCCTTTAATTAATCTCCAATTACCTCTTCTTTCTTTGCCTTAACAACTATCAATGCTTCTAGGCTACAGATTTAAGCCTCATATTCAGATCTGTAGAGATCTTGTATTGTACTATGTCTCAATCAATTCCCTACATACCTTTATAAGACTAGGCAAATGGTTCTTGGTACTTTTTTAATAAGGCTATAAATTTATCTCTTTCTTCTTGGGTTAAATCTTCAGCCAGCTTAATGTCTTTAGGATTATCTGGTATACCCAAATTAATAGAGATCAATTTTAATGGATTAACAGAAATAAATTTTAAATGATTATGAATGCCATGCATATGCCTATTAGAATAAACATCAAATAAGTAACCAAAAGGCTGGTCATGTTATTGATCTTCGCCTCAAGATCTTTATTAAGTACATCAAAATTGGAAACATCAGTATCACTACTGTGAGTATTACAAAAGACAGACTCAAACTTAAGGGTGTAGCTTTAGGTGTTTGGCTTTCCATGCAGTCCATAGATCAATGGTGTTGATTTTCTGCTTTAGCTCTTTCACATATGGTAACCCTTAATCTTATGTCCAGGTAA
Organism: Hevea brasiliensis; assembly: GCF_030052815.1. Lineage (NCBI taxonomy): Eukaryota > Viridiplantae > Streptophyta > Magnoliopsida > Malpighiales > Euphorbiaceae > Hevea > Hevea brasiliensis. Next base: position 102,410,586 of record NC_079497.1, read on the forward strand.
TTGCCCCTTTTTTCAAGGACTTAGAAGGCTTTGGCTCTTCTTTCTCTTTAGTTGGCTCATAGCCCAAACCATAATTTGTGATCTACCCCTTCACCTCAAGAAAAGTCACCAGCCATCTATACTTTTTCTAAGCCCATGCTAGAAAAAAACTTCATCCCTTTCTTCACAATAGCTACTTTGGATCCATCAAGTTTTCATAGGTCCTAGCAACTTGAAAACCAGACATTGGTGGAGCTGGACCATCTACTTGCAACGCAATTGCCTCCTCATCAAAATCGGTCCAGACATCCAAAGGACTCTCATTATAGCTAGAATTATCACAAATATCAATAACCATTATAGACTGAGGTTCATTGGCTTTTGGATGGGCTGGATAAAGTCAATAATTCTATCAGGGCTATTTAGGGTGGTGGAGATCATGTAAAGACCTGGTGGAGGTGGAAATTTTGGTTAGGCATATGACTGGTGTAGGTTTTGGTTGATTTTCTAGATTGGTTATCTTTTTAGCATCAATTAGGTCTTAGATATCAGGCTTAAGTTGGAAGCATTGGTCTGTGTCATGATTATAGGTTTGGTGAAACTAGCAATATTATTTGATATCATAGCTAGGTGGGAATGGATTGGGTGGTGGTCTGGGTGCTAAGAGCTACAGGAGGTCTTGAGTTTTGAGACGCTAAAAACTTTGGATAAGGGTTGGTTGAATTGGGTAAATCTCCTCGGGGTGTGAGACACAATTTAAACCTCAATAACTTTAATGCCACTTAATTGGCCTACCTCAAGGCCTCTTTCTAGGGTTAGCCACAATTTTCTCTCCTAGCTCAAACATCTTAGTATTTAAGGTTTCATCAAGCATGGCCATAGTTTCTTCCATCTTAAATAGTGCAGGTGAAATCCTTACTAGTTTCTTCCCTTAAATAACCCAAGTGATCTAATCGGAAGTCTCTTTGGTGTGTTTCAAGGCTATGTTTGCTCAAGAAAATAGAATTTAAAGATTAACCTAAACATGCTATGTGCATGAATGGACTTTTTTTTTTTTTACCTTTGCCTTTACAAAACCAAAATCGAACCATACTAATAGAACCTAAACTGAAATAAGACTAAACCATATGAATAAACTAAAATCAGACTAAAGCCTGAATCAAAACTAAAAAGAACATCTCTAGATCTAAATCTTCGCCCCCTTATACCTCTAACTCTCATGTGTAGGGTAGAAAAAAATTCTATTCTAAACTACGGTACACTGGAGACACCATTAAGGGGTGGTTTAGGATGATCCTTCCCTTATAAACAAAGAATTTATATCCTTAAAGTTTAACCATAAGTAAGCACCCTCTTGCTTAACACGGGTTTTGAAATGAACTTGGACCTATACACACATTGGGTTTATGCATAGGCCTAGATTCATCTCAACTACCACTAGAACTTATGGTTTGAACAGTAAGGTCATAAATCCAGCACAAAAAAACCTATGGGGTACCTAGGGCTGAAATCTATGGCTCACGAGCTTCATCGGGTAGGAAAAGGGTCACCCATGCGAGAGCTTGTCCATTAAGCACAACAGCCGAAGTTGTGGCTCTTTTATATACTCAAAGGTACGGGCATGGGGTGCTAGCATTCACCAATTCGTCATAGCTAGAGTGGAACTATGGTCTCCTTGGCTAGTACTAGCGGGGCTAAAAAGGGTAAGAGTGATCCATGTGATAGTGTAGTGCAATGCAAAAAGTTTAATAAAGGAATAATATTAGACTAATGGAAACATGTTGGAGTAACTATCCATTTAGTCCCCAGTGGAGTCACCAAATTGTAAGATTAGGGAGCGTGAGGCGAACTATCATCCATTAGAATTATATAAAATGTACTAGATAATGCCTAGGAAAAATGATGGAGTCATAATGGTCTCACTTATGTACCACCTCTTTAGACATCATTTCCTAGACATGCACTTCATACAATCCTAATAGCATCAAACCACTGGTAAGTACTATCTTCCCATAATACTATCACGGTACTAAGGATTTATGCCACGAAGGCATAGATAGACAGGATGTTGGACCTAGGTGTCTTAACCCATGTTTTTATGATAATAAACAATTAGTGTGCTACTAATATACTATGAAAGTGTTTGTGTTGAGTTTGTAGGTCCTAGAATCAAAATTGTCAAATTACTTCAAATCAAGGTTAAGGAAGAGCAACATAAGGAAGCAAACATTTATGGAAACCTACAATATAACTTTTATTTTTTTATATATGTATATTGTAAATCTCATTTTATTAATTATGTTGGCTCAAGTCTAGGTGGTACTAAGATTATCTTGTTCAACTTAGTTTTCACCTAATTTTTATTAAGGGAAAATTAAATAAATTTTTAAAAAATGCAAAATTAATTTTTAAAAGTATTTTAGTTGAAAAATACATTGAATTAGCTTTCCAATGGCTTAAACAGATCAAAAATTCGAGTTTGGATAAAAAAGTTATGAGTTTTTTAAACTCTTAATTTCAAAGTGTCTTTACTTGTAACTTTTTCTTGACCCAGGGGGACTAAAATGAAATTTTCATATTTGAGAATTGAAAATTTGTTTTTGATAGTGTTTTCATTGAAAATTTTATCAAATTAGCTTTCCAACGGTTCAAACGGATTGAAAATCCGAGTTCCGATCAAAAAGTTATGCATTTCCGAAGTCTAAGTGCCCTTTTGACACTTTGTGTCTAGAGAACACTTCGATAGCTAAAAATGGGAAGTTCAGCAGCCAAAGTTCACTCTTTAAATCATGATTTTTGAGCGTTAAAAGTCATTTTGTCCAGATAGTCGGCATCCGAAAGTAGGAACTTCGGCAATCGAAAGTGGGAACTTCGGCAACCGAAAGTGACTTTTCAAAAGCTGTTTTTGGTGCTTTAACCTTCGGCAGCCGTAGTAAATAACTCCGACAGCCAAACCTAGGTTTCTGCAACTCGATAAAATAGAGCTTTGAGTGGATGAATGGCCAGTTTTTCATTTAATGCACCCCTAACAACTATTTTCTTGCAAAAACTATAAATAGGCACCATTTTTTACTGGAAAGAAGTTTGGAGAACAACAATCTTCTTGGAAATTTATTGTGTTCTAAAATTTTCTTCATTTTCTCTCTCTAAAACTTGAGCTACCATAGTTAATGTTGAGAACCTGATATTTGAGTTGTAAATTCTTTATTCTGAGAGTTAATTCAAGATTGTTGTGAGCACTTATTGTAATTTTGAGTGTGATAGAGCTTTAAATAGCTCTTGAGTGTAAAGGGATTTGTAAAAGAGCAAGAGTTTGCTCTTGTGGTGATTGGAAGGGGTTTATTCTTCACCCAAAGAAGAATTTTAATGGAGTTAACTCTCAAGGAGGGCTTTGAGGAGAGGACGGAGGCTTGGGATAGCCAAACCTCTATAAATCTCTTGTGTTATCATTCTTCCTTTTCTCTTCTTTGTGTTTAAATTTCTTTTAATCTTTAATTTTGTAATTAGAACCCAATTCACCCTCCCCCCCCTCTTGGGTTGCTACAAAGGACAACAAGTGGTATCAGAGCTAGTCTCCATTCAAAGACTTAATCATCTTGGAGCAAAGATCAATGGCAACCCTCAATGCATAAGAAGGTCAATCGATAGTAAAACCCCCTTTCTTTGTTGGACATGATTTTCTCTATTGGAAGAATAGGATGTATTACTTTCTTAAATCAGAAGGAGTAGATTTATGGGATATAATTGAAAATGGTCCCTTTATTCCTATCAAAGTAGTAGATGGTGAACATGTGGCAAAGTTAAAGGGTGAACGGAGTAAGCATGATAAGTATATGTTTTCTTTGAATATAAGAGCTATGCATATGTTGAGAATTTCTTTAAAGGATTTTTCTTATGCTAAAATTTCTAAAAGCTCCAATGCTAAAGATATATGGGATTCTCTTGATTCTATGTATAATTCTAATCATTGTTGTCAAGTTGATGAAGTTGAGCACACCAAAAACTATTCCTCTCATCAACAAATGGAGAAATGCCACAAGTTGATAATGCTCATGAACAAAGCTTCAAAGAACACTCCATGATTGACATGTGCTTAATTGCTTTGGAAGACGATGAAAAAGAATCAAGAAGAATAAGAAGCATGGAATGTTCAATATCCACAAGATGTAAAGGTGAAAGGATCAATGATGAAGTTGCCAACATGTGCTTCATAGCAATGGAGGAAAGCTCTAATGAGGTGTGCTTGAAATCCTCAAAGCTTGAAAGTAAGTGGTACTTGGATAGTGAATGCTCAAGACACATTGTGACACCCCTTACCCATCTACAGTGTAACCGAGCAAGATATGCCATACAGTATACCGGAACACCATATTTTATTTCAATTATTTTTATCCTCCCTTATTTATTTTTTTCATAGTTATGAAGTACAATTGGTGAAGTATAATTTATTTGAGTCATTTATGGAAAACATCAATTTATTTGAGGTTCCGCAAATTTTATAGAAAATCCGACAGAGTACCGGCTAAAAATGGAGAAACAGTTCCTTGGAACCTGTGAAAAACACTTCCAAAATTTCCAATCAATCCCAAACTCCATTTCATCAACAAAATCTCAATATTTTTCAACAACATTTCCATTTCTCAATCATTCATAAACACAATTTCCATTACTTACATCAATACCCAAAATACATTACATAAGTCTTAATTACACATGAGAAAATAAAAGTTAATTACAAAATACCAAAATAAAACCTAGTGTCCTACTAATGCACTGATGACGATAAGGTGACACGGACACTATGCAGAGCTGCAGAAGGTCCCACCCAGTCTGTGATCTACTGGGCTCTTTATCGGTCTCTTCAGAACCTACGCATGGCAAAAAGCAACGCACTAAGCAATAATGCTTAGCGGTGCCAATAATAGAATAAAAAGAAGTAACAGAAAATAAATATGCAGTGCATGTTCTGATGTCTTATGCAGACAATTTTTCGATCATTATTGGTAATCTTATTTATTATGTACTTGTTATATTCATAATTTCATTAAATTTATACACTTTCATTTTTGGTTGCCCAAGTAACCTATCCTAGATGACTGGACTGGATAAATGGGTAAACTGGCACTGAGTATCAAGTACCTCGGACCGTCACACCATCGGTCACATATGTATCTCCCGGTGTGTAGCAAAACAGCTAATAAGCTGTAATAACATTAGGCACAAGGCCAAGTATCAACACAATGTCAGAAAGGCTAAAAGCCATGACATCACAGAATGGCATAATACCATGTGCAGTATTGCTAATTGAACCCTATTGGCATGCCAACCTATCCAATCCAATCTTGCTAGGTGTACTAAGGCATGTTACACTTTTAAATTTCATAATTCTTGAAATTGAAGTTTAAGTGTTACTATTCATTTCATTAGTCAACTGAAATGTTGACTTTTGCATAGACAATAGGTACATTGGTTCTAATATTCCCAACATATGACATTTTGCATTTTAAAATTGTTGGTATTAGTTGCCAATACCATTTCTAAGCTTAGTGTTGGTTATTTACAATTTTTATAATTCAAGCACTAAGTTTACTATTCTATTAGTAATTTGTACAGTAGGAATTTGGCAAAATTGTCTTCATAAAAGTTGTTCGTTATTGTGTCTAGTTACATTTTCTTTTTTGAATCACTCCATTTGGAGTTTTTTAGCTCAAGTTATGGCCTAAACACCATAACAGGCCAGATTGGACAAAATCCAAAATTCTGGGCAAAACTGGTTCTGCCATATTTGGTAACCTAAGTTTGGTTGGCAATTTGACTAGGTTATATTAAGAATTTGGACTTATGTCCTCACAAAAGTTTTAGGTATATATCTCAGCTATCTGTTGGTAAAATTTCAGGTCAATTGGACCTTTCTACACTGAGTTATGACCAAATGAATAAACACTGTTCATTTAGTCATTTTGCCCAGGCAGAATGCAAGTCACCAGGATTAGGGTAATTTTTAGGTCAACTTGGTTTCATTTTATGGGCAAGCTTTCTTCACCAAAGTTGTGCCATTATGTGTCTAGTTTCATGTCTAATTGTCCTTGCACCAATTGAACCTATACAACTCCATTTATGGCTGCCCAAACCTGCTGGACTCACAACTAGTCCTGCAGGTTACTAAGGGCAGCATGCCTAAGTTCAACTCCAACATCCTTACTCACTTCAATTCCTCCTTACACACATTCAAATGGTCACTAATTAACCATTACAATGTTCATATACCATTACATGAGCAAACCCTAATTTTGTTCAAGTCTCCAACTTCTCAAAGTTTAATTTATGCATGAAACTTACAATTTCAACTTATATCATGTCCTTAAACATGAATTGAGTGAGAGAGAGAATAATTTTGGCACTAACCTTGATTTAGCTAATTTCCAAAGCTTGAGAACTTCTCTTTTCCTCCTTCTTTTTGCTGCCCAAGACTTGCTCTAGGTGTAAGGAAAATTTTTAATAAAAGAAGCAAGGGATTTTATGTTGTAAAATGGTGGGAAAGGAAGCTTAGTTGGGATGGCAATGGTGGATAGCTTGGAGCTAGTTCGTTGCAGCTGAAGAAAATGAAAGAAACTGATTTTTTTTTCTTTCATTTTCTGCCCATTTAGTCATTTTAAATGAGTTATTACCATGTGTCATTTTCTGCCCATTTAGTCATTTTAAATGAGTTATTACCATGTGTCACAATGTGATTGGGTGGGAGGATTTTAATTGCATAAGCATGATGTCAAAAGTCCCATTTTTCTTCATTTTTTTTTCTTTTCTTTCTATTCATTTTCAATTAAATTTTTAGTAATGTTTATTCATATTTTAGATCATAATAATTATTTACTTAAATGGAAAAGTCGGCCAAAAATAATCTCTGAAGATGAAATGACCAAAATGCCCTCCGTTTGGCTTATTGAGCCAAAATCGTCTGTACCGATTTAAAAATTATTCTAAGCATTTTCTTGGCATTCTAATGCCATAAAAACCTCAATGACTCTTCTCTAGAGTCATAAAAATTATTTTATGAATTTTCTCCCGGGTATAAGGCTCCTAGTTGTGAGGACCGCAACTTTCCACTAGGTTACCCATCGCTAGGGCACCGGCTCATTTAACTTGGTTGTATTTCATTTTTAAAATTTTTTCTAAATTTTTCTTATTGATATTTGAGTTAATTATGGTTCCTTACTTTAGTTTAAATATTTTTTCAGACGTTCTAGCTGTCCGGACCGACACCGGTCACCAAAACAGAAGAATGTACGGAGTTGCTACAGGGAGGGTGTTACAACTCTTCTCCTCTAATTTAAATTTCGTCCTCGAAATTTACCTGATGCAAACAGTTGAGGGAACTGTTGCCTCATCGTCTCTTCACTTTCCCAAGTGGCCTCCTCGGTGTTGTGGTGCCTCCAAAGCACTTTCACCAGTGGAATCTTCTTATTCCTCAACTCTTTCACTTTTTGAGCCAGGATCCGTATGGGTTCTTCTTCATATGTCAAATCCGGTTGTACTTCAATTTCTTCCATGGAAATGACATGTGAAGGATCTGAGCGGTATCTTCTTAGCATAGACACGTGGAACACATTGTGGATCTTGTCCAGCTCTGGTGGTAAAGCTAGCCTGTAGGCCACTGGACCCACACGTTCAATGACTTCATATGGGCCAATGAACCTAGGGCTTAACTTACCTTTTCTTCCAAACCTTAGTACCTTCTTCCACGGTAACACCTTGAGGCACACTTTATCACTAACCACATATTCTATTTCTTTCCTCTTCAGGTCGGCATAAGATTTCTGTCTGTCTGAGGCAACCTTCAGATTGGCTTTGATTAGTTTTACTTTCTCCTCAGTCTGTTTCACAGTGCAGCCCTACGATTTATCTTCGCCCAATTCAATCTAGCACACTGGAGTTCTACATTTTCTCCCATACAGTGCTTTATACGGGGCCATTTGGATACTAGCTTGGTAGCTATTATTGTATGCAAATTCTGCCAGTGGGAGGTATCTATCGCTTCCCTCAAATTCAATGACACAACTCCTCAGCATATCCTCAAGGACCTGGATTACTCTTTCTGATTGCCCATCCGTCTGAGGATGGAAAGCTGTGCTGAAGTGGAGTTTTGTACCCAAGGATTCATGCAACTTCTTCCAAAATCTCGATGTAAACCTTGGGTCTCAATCAGATATGATGAAAAGTGGAATTCCATGCAGTCTAATTATCTCACTGATATATAATTCGACTAACTTCTCCAGTGAGTAGTCAGTCCTAACTGGCAAAAAGTGTGCTGACTTTGTCAATCTATCTACTATCACCCATACTGCATCATGCTTCTTTTGGGTGAGTGTCGACACCATATTTTGGCCGATCCCCAAAATCAATAAACTTCAAAACCGATCCCCAGCACTAAGTCTCCCTTTGCCAGCCAATTACATTTCCGATCTCTTTTTGTCAAACAAAGTTAAACCAATACCAGATCTTTTGTCACCAGTTTTATTCGCCGATCTCCCCATAAAGAGATCGGCTAACTAGAGAGCGACAGATTAAGGTGTTTTGAATTACGGATCGGATGAGTGTCATTCAAATTAAGAGTCGGATCGGGTAAATACTTCAGAGATCGGAAAATAATCACTGTAATAATAATAAGATGATAATTGACAAAATAAATTTTTTATTTCCAAAAGATCGGATTACATCATTTGGGCGATCTCTAGGGATCGGATTACATCAAAAGTCAGACTACATCATTTCGGCGATCTCTAGAGATTTGATTACACTGAAAGTAAAATTACATCATTTGGGCGATCTCTAGAGACCGGTGGAACATCCTATCTAAAAGGCCTATGTCAAAGCCTAGTCTCGTGGCTGAATCAAAAGATGTGTTTGACCAGGAGACCGGCTGTAGACATCGGATAGATGTACAGCTTAGATGGGGGGTATGACTCTCATGAGAATGAGAGAGGTCATCATCAAAGTTACCACTCGAAACCAAGCCACTGTCGGAACACCCAGTGTGGTGAGGAGCCAGATGAACGCCAAGGAGCAGTCACCGGTGTTAAGGGGAATATTAGCAGTCTTCTCGCCCGAAATCAGTTCGCCATTTGTATCGGTCGAACGATTCGAGATCAATGAGATCGGGGTCCTCGATCCAGATCAGTTAATTAGTCCAGTTCTCTCACTGTCATCAGATAAGGTTATCATAATTCTCCGATCACCGGGATCGTAAATTTTCAGTCGGGGAATAAAGAGGTCCATCGGAAAAGGATCAAAAGCCACAATCATGGCCGGAACTACCGCCGGAACAGCTAGAACAGGAAAGTAAGGAGAAAAAGAGGAAAATCGAATGAGGAAGTTTTTTTTTCTATCAGGGGTATATATAGAGGAAGATCAAGCATTTATTGCTAAGCAGAAAACGAAGCGGACGCTTCGGGAATCGAGGGAAATTAATGCTTTGACCAGACCGGACCTGATTAAGGGGAGGGCCGGAATGAAAGAGATCGGAAGAGGGGAGGCCGGTATAAAAGATCGGAAAAGGAGCATGTTAAGAAGATCGAAAAAGAGGAGAGATCGGAAGGCAAAGAGAATAAGACAAATCCCAATAACTGTCACCAGAATCAGAGCTGAGGTAGTTAAAGCGTTGCAGACGAGATCTCCACCGCACGCCTGAGAATCGCCCACAATGCTGACAGGTGTCAGAGTATGTCATGGCAGTCCTATACATCCTGATCTCCACCGTTGATCACACTTGCAAGGACGAGCCCAGAGCCTTTGGATCAAAGAAGAAGACAACAAGACCAGCACCTTTAATTCCCAGCCCTTGGATCGCCCAAGTCAACAAAGTTTGGGACCGTCAGATTAGAAGGAGAAAAGGACAAGTATTCTGAGAATGATCTCAGCCGTTCATTTTAATTCTCTTTAATTCTCAAGCATCCGATCATGTCCTTCAAAATCCAAACCCTCCATCTCCCTCAAGGAGAATCCTGACCCTTCATGGGAAGCTCCCGGTTCCTATAAATACCTGCATGAAAAACTGTTGAAAAAAGAAAAAATATAAAAGAGGTGGTAACTATAGTGGAAGAACTCTGAAACTTAATTCAGTTCATTACTCTGCTATTTAGAGCTTTCATAAGAGAGACTTTTGAAACTAGTTTTCTAAAGTATTTTCTTACAAGGGGATTTGTGAATAATGAAATTCCATTTTCAGGCCGTTCACCATCCTGCGACACTCTCGCTTTCTAGCTTTGTTATCTTTATTTTCACCCCGTTGTTCAAGCTCTATTTCATCCAAACTCGGTTATTATTTTGACCTGACAGATTTTTAGCAAAGTATCCTTCATTTCACGGTGAACCTTAGTCATCAGGCCATCAGCTCGCAGTCCTATCACGTCTTATGACTTTGCAGTTGGTTCAATAGATTCGGCTCCCCACAGGTAAGTGTTTATATTGCTGCTTCATCAAGTGCTCGTTTTATTTTACATATTTCCTTTGCTTTTACGTTTGTAATTTTCACTAAGTCTACATTACGCCAAAAAGGTTATTCCCGAGTTCATTTCTTTGTTAGTCAGTTCGTTTTTGCTATTCCTTGTTAACTCTAAATGCAAAAGTTCTAGCCTCGAATAGCATGTAAGTAGTTGGATAAATTGTAGGTAACTGTACCTTAAGTGTTTCTTTAAAATAATAAAAGGTCCGAACAATAGGTCAGGAAAATAGTAAAGTTGAATCACTAAACTAACACAGAAGGCAATTGAGTAAAATGCCATAAGGCGGAACAAAACCGAATATCAGCTAAATAAATGAAATAGATCGGGTATCGCCTGCCAAAAGGCATCGGTAAGGCGATCACATAGGAGGTCGATAAAGTTCAGTTTGGTATCCCCCGTCTAATCCTGAGGTGACAAAGAGTTTAAAAGAATATTCTTTCTGATCCTCGGAATCTTTGAAGGTCAAAACCCTTAGCCTTAGGCTCCCACGATATGTAAGACTTCAAGAGTTCGGAAAAGCCTTTATCCGACTCCCATTCAAGTAAAAGAGATCGGAGGAGAGTTCTTATCCGATTCTCAATCCAAAATTTTAATAAATATTTAAAAGAGATCGGAGGAGAGTTCTTATTCAATTCTCCATTCAAAATTTTAATAAATATTTAAAAGAGATCGGAGGAGAGTTCTTATCCGAGTCTCGATCCAAAATTTTAATAAATATTTAAAAGAGATCAGAGGAGAGTTCTTATCCGATTCTCCATTCAAAATTTTAATAAATATTTAAAAGAGATCGGAGGAGAGTTCTTATCCGATTCTCGATCCAAAATTTTAATAAATATTTAGAAGAGATCGGAGGAGAATTCTTATCCGATTCTCCATTCAAAATTTTAATAAATATTTAAAAGAGATCGGAGGAGAGTTCTTATCCGATTCTCAATCCAAAATTTTAATAAATATTTAAAAGAGATCGGAGGAGAGTTCTTATCCGATTCTCAATCCAAAATTTTAATAAATATTTAAAAGAGATCGGAGGAGAGTTCTTATCCGATTCTCAATCAAAAATTTTAATAATTATTTAATAGAGATCGGAGGAGGGTTCTTATCCAATTCTCAAACCAAATTTTAATCTATATGCAAATAATCCCAAAAACAAAAACGATACACGACGTCAATTCACTAAGGTTGTCTCATTTACTTGTGTATCTGGGTATTCCAAATTAGTGAAAAATCAAACATTCCTTTTATCTAAAGGACTAACATTCCATTCGATCCCTCCTAACTATCGATTTTAATTTATAAAGAGCGTAAAATTAAATCTGCTTACCCACATTAAGGGACGAGGTGGGGTGCCTAACACCTTCCCCACCCGTTTACGGACCCCGAACCTAGAATCTCTGCATTGGAAGTGGTTTCATTTTAATTTGCCTTTCTCGAAATGGTTTCCTTTGATTTCCCTCAAAACCAAAGTGGCGACTCCTCACTCTTTCCCACTTCGGTGAGTGCTCGTCCAGGCAACCGCAAAACACCTTGCGACAGCTTGTCGACTCCATTGGGGACTAGTTGACTTAACCTCGGTCTAGAGGTCCAAAGGTAGATTTAATTTCGCGATCCAATCATAGTTAGGTGGGCTCACTCTGCAAAAATTCTATACGTTAATTATTGTTATTTCTGCTAACCATTTTGTTTGTCTTGCTTGTTTTACTTTCTACAGCGCTCTTCATTTAAAAGGAAAAAGGAAAAATAAAAATCCCCCTGAATTGGGAAGAGGTAAAGGTGTCCCTTCACACACTGAACACTAACACGATGTCCTCACACACTTCAACCCTATACCCGGGCTTTCTTACCCTTTTAGGAGAATAGGAGGGGATCATGTAGCGGTACCCGTGGGTTTTACCCCGTTAGTATCTGTGAAGACTTCTGCTCAAATTGAAACTTGTTCTATTCACTGTGATACCCGTGGAACCTTCCCGATAGTATCATGGGGAATAGAATGGGGCTCTACTGTTTACAGTAGGGGCAATTTGGGAACCTGTGGCTTTTAGAAGATTAGACCTTGAGCTAAACTGTCACGATAGTTGAAAGCCGTAGCAAGCTACCTTATAAGATAGAACTATCCAATTAGGTAGCACCTAGCCGGTACTAGGACTCTCCTTATTTTAGGGCAAAAGGGGTATACTTACTCTTACCCTATTCTGCTTATGTTTTATTTTTTAGGATAATCTTGAATCATACTGTTAGGAAAACCTACACACTTTCCTACTTTGATAAATGTGTAAGTGTCACTCTGTCAACAGTATAATTCAAAATTACCCGAATTTACCCTACTAACAAGTTTTTCCTGCAGGCATCACCAAATTAAGGTCTGTAAAAGGATAAGCATCATTTTTAACATGGCATCCTCGAGTCAGTCGGCAGAAGAAGTTCTTAGACCAGAACAGAATGCTAAATCATTGTTGAACCTATGAGGCGGTTTGGGCCATTGTTTAGCAAAATTGTGAATGAATAGTATAACTCCCGTAGGAACCCCCTCGCTAGGGTTATGCGAAAAATTGGATGTGACATATGGACAGGTATCATAGATGCACATTCAATCCAGTCATTCACAGTCAGACTATCGAATGATGCCATGATAAAATTGATGCAACCATCCTTCTGCAGATTTCATTTTGGCTCCCAAATGCCACTGTATCCTTTGTCCGAACCAGGACCTTTAGTTTTTTTACGAAATTCAAAATTCATTAAAAGCTTTTTTTACTCCCTACAGAAAATCAACATTGCTTCAAACAAAGCAAGTCTGACCAGGCACACAGTTCAACCCAAGCGAGTGTACTTAATGAGATCCGGACAAAGAAGATAATGGAAGATCAGGAACAAGTACAGAACCTACAAGGGCAAGTATCCGAGCTGAAAGATCAAGTCTTAGAACTAATGAGACTAATGAGGGAGATGTCCCAGAATAAACCTGTTTCAGAACCTAACTTACCACTACCTCCTCCACCACCTACAATAAATGATCCGAACCAAGCTTCAACTTCTTTTACCTTTCAGTCACCTATCCCGGACCCAATAATCACTGTCAATCCGGCTACCATAAATAATGATCCACCTTTCTCTTACTATCCAGCTGTCTCTAATGCTGAACCATACCCTTCAGTCCTAGTTCCTCCAGTCCACTCCACCCCTCATCTCCCAACTGGAGGAGTATTTCATGCAGTAAGAGAAAATAAGGCCAGAGAAAATGAGAAGTTGTCTGCTCTAGAAGGGAGATTAAGAGCAATAGAGGCGCTGAACATGTATGGTTCAATCGACGTGGCGTCACTGAGACTAGTGTCGGATGTGGTGGTGCTACCTAAGTTCAAGGTCCCGGACTTTGACAAATACACTGGGAACTCAGATCCCCACATTCACCTGGCAACCTACATTGCCAAAATGTCAGCCTTGACAGAAGATGACAGACTCCTCGTCCATTTCTTCCACGAGAGTCTCTCCGGCACAGCCTTGAAATGGTGCATTCAGTTGGACAGGAGCAAACTGCGCTCCTGGAAGGATTTGGCTGATTCCTTCTTGAAGCAATACAAATTTAATTGTGATGTGGCCCCCACAAGGAGGGACCTTCAAAACCTAGTGCAGAAAGACAGGGAAAGCTTCAAGGAATATGCCCAGAGATGGAGAGAAAAGGCTGCAGAGGTATATCCTCCAGTGACCGGTAACGAATTATGCTCCTTGTTCATCGAGACGTTGAAGGCTCCTTACTTCAATTTGATGATTGGGAATACTTCCAACAGCTTCTCGGATATTATCCAAGTTGGCGAGAGAATAGAAGCTAATTTAAGGATGAGGCGACTGCAGGAGTTGGCGAGAACCCTGTGAAAAAGACTGCCAATTTTGGCAAGAAAAAGGAGGGTGACGTGCATTCCATCACCCTGCAGAACAATTATTCCCCACTTTCCCAAAATAACTATCGGCCATATCCTCCCCCTCATGGCCAAACCATTGCAAACATTCCACCTCCTTTCCCAATTTATCCACACCCGCACCCACAGTATCCACCGCCTACGAATTATCAACCTAGGCCACCCCCTCCACCTACCCAACCTAGACCACCTCAAAATAACCCCAGACCACCAAGAAACCCTGATCCACCCCTTCCCCTTCCACTCAGCGAAATATACCGATACCTCGTCGGTATAAACCAAATAGTACCGGTTCCCCTAGACCCAATTCAGCCACCATACCCTAGGTGGTATGATGCCACTGCCCGTTGTGACTATCATGGAGGGGCACAGGGGCACTCGACCGACAATTGCGGGGCACTCAGAGGAAGAGTACACGCCCTAATCAGGAATGGGTGGTTGAAGATTGAAGGGAATGGTTCCCTCCCCAATGTTACCTCAAACCCATTGGCCAATCATGGTGTAGGTAATGGTGTGAATATGATAGAGCCTGGGGATGAAAGCAAAGAGTCTTCTTTAGAAGCATCCGTTTATGTTATACAACTGGACTCCCTACATGAGGCCCTGGTCTCGCCAATAGCTGAGGGGCAAGAACTGGACAACTGGACAGCAGAGGACATCCCTGTACTCAATTTTGAGTAAAGTACCTTTGGTTATCTACACTTAATCATGGTGGCAAGTGTAATATTGTAAATGGACTCTTTTCTTATGTCATAAATTTTAATGAATTAATAGCGCATTTTATATCCAATTCTCTTTCTTTTCTTTTGAATTCCACCCTTATAATATATTTCATTTTCGTTCATTCAAGACCATTCATCAATTAGCACCTAATAATTCAATAGACTCAGAAATTCCTCTGGTTAATTTTGAAATCCCCATAACTGCCATTACTTCAAATGATTCTGAGGTGGAACTCACAGAGGAAAGTGATGAAAGAGATGAACCTTCCCTAGTGCCTTGTGGGGATGAAATCCGCACCGTAAACTTAGGCACGGAAGAAGCAAAAAGGGAACTTAAGGTTGTGGAGAGTGAAGAATTAGAAGATATGATCAGTTTGCTCAGGGAGTTCCTAGATGTATTTTCCTGGAGCTATGATGACATGGTTGGTTTGGACCCCCAGATAGGGACGCACAAGATTCCCCTAATTCCGGGGACCATCCCGGTAAAGCAGAAATTAAGAAGAATGAACCCTGACACACTGCTCAAAGTTAGGGATGAGGTCAAGAAACAGTATGATGCTGGGTTTCTGGAAGTGGTCAAATATCCCCAATGGGTAGCTAATGTTGTCCCAGTAATGAAGAAGGACGGGAGAGTTAGGGTGTGCGTTGATTACAAGGATCTTAAGAAAGCCAGCTTGAAAGATGATTTCCCCCTCCCTCACATTGATGTGTTAGTAGACAATGCCGTGGGATTGGGCAGGTGTTCGTGTATCGATGGGGCATCAGGATACAATCAAATCCCAATGGACGAGGGAGACAAGGAGAAAACTGCCTTTATCACCCAATGGGGGGTATTTTGCTATCGAGTCATGCCTTTCGGGTTAAAGAATGCTAGCGCCACCTACCAACGCGCTATGGTCACATTATTCCACGATATGATGCATAAAGAAGTGGAGGTGTACGTGGATGATATGATCATCAAGTCTAGGGGAGAAGAGAGTCATGTGCAGGTGATGAGGAAAGTATTCGAGAGACTCAGGAAATATCAGTTGAAACTGAACCCTTCCAAATGCATATTTGGAGCTAGATCTAGGAAATTGTTGGGATTCATAGTGAGCGAGAAGGGAATAAAAGTTGATCCGGACAAAGTCTGAGCCATTCAAGAAATGCCATCCCCAAAAACAGAAAGGGAGGTGCACAGTTTCTTGGGGAAATTGAACTACATATCAAGGTTTATTGCCAATCTCACCGCTAAAGCTGAGCCTATTTTTAGACTACTCCGAAAGAACAACACCACTCAATGGGATTCAGTTTGTCAAGAGGCTTTCGAGAAAATCAAGCAGTATCTGTCCAACCCACCAGTATTGGTTCCGCCAGTGACAGGAAGGCCTCTGATTCTGTATATGGCAGTCCAACAAAACTCAATGGGATGTGTTTTGAGACAACATGATGATACCGGCCGAAAGGAGAGGGCTATCTATTACCTGAGCAAAAAGTTCAATGATTGTGAGTCAAGGTATTCCTTCCTAGAGAAAACTTGCTGCGCACTAGCCTGGACAACAAATCGCCTCAAGCACTACATGTTGAATCACAAGACATGGCTCATCTCCAGGATGGATCCTATTAAGTATGTATTCGAAAGCCCGTTCGTTCCAGGAAGGATAGCCAAGTGGCAGGTGATACTATGCCAGTATGACATTGTCTATATGACTCGGAAAGCGGTGAAAGGTAGCGTGATCACTGATCTCCTGGCAGAAAACCCTATCCAGGATTATGAAGCTCTGGATTTTGAGTTCCCCGATGAGCATATTAACGAAGTGGACTGCGGAGAAGAAGAGCCAGCCGATGTATGGGAAATGTATTTTGACGGAGCTGTCAATTTGTCCGGTAATGGAATCGGAGCTATATTGGTATCTCCGGATGGAAAACACTTTCCGATAGCTATCAAGTTGAGATTTGACTGCACCAACAACGTTGCAGAATATGAAGCTTGTGTGATGGGTCTACAAGCTGCTATCGAAATGAAAATCAGAAAGTTGGAGGTGTATGGAGACTCAGCTCTGATCATTTATCAAGTCAAGGGAGAATGGCAAACTAAGGATCCGAAGCTAATCCCATATCAGAAATACTTACTGGAGCTAATTAAGAAATTCAAAGAAATCTCTTTCACTCACCTCAGTCGAGACAAGAATCAATTTGTAGATGTCTTAGCCATCTTGGCTGTCATGGCTCAAATGGAAGAAGGGTAGACGACTCAAGTATTGAGGATTAAGGCAAGAAGTGAACCAGCTTACTACTTCATGATCGATGAAGAACCTGATGGTAAACCTTGGTACCCTGACATCTTGCTTTATAGCAGAACCAGAGAATTCCCCTTAGGGGCGTGCAAAAACGAGAAGAGAATGATTCGGAGATTAGCACTGGGATACTTCCCCAGTGGAGAGACCCTATACAAGAGAAGCTTCAATGGCGAATTGTTGAGATGTGTGAATGCAAAGGAGGCGAAGAGAATCCTCTCCGAGACTCATGAGGGAAATTGTGCAACCCATGCCAATGGGCATATGTTGGCTAAGCAAATCATGCGACGGGGATATTTTTGGACTACAATGGAAAAAGATTGCATCGAGTATTTTCAAAAGTGCCATAAGTGTCAGATTTACGCGGATCCGATAAATGTTCCGCCTCACCAATTGTTCAACATTGTCTCACCATGGCCTTTTGCAATGTGGGGCATCGATGTGATTGGTCCCATCAGCCCTAAGGCGTCTAATGGGCACAGATTTATCCTAGTAGCTATCGACTATTTCTCTAAATGGGTCGAAGCGACATCCTATGCTCACATTACACAGAACACATTTCTCAAATTCCTCAGAAATAATATCATCTGCCGGCACGGTCTCCCCAATAAAATCGTCACTGACAACGCCAAGAATTTGAGTGGTCCGAAGATTCAGAAATTATGCGATCAATACAAGATTCGACATCTCATTTCTTCCCCATACCATCTCCAGATGAATGGAGCGGTGGAAGCCGCAAACAAAAATCTCAAGAGGATAATCCGGAAAATGACGGTCACATATAGGGATTGGCATGATATGCTTCCTTACGCTCTTCACGCATATCGGACTTCCGTAAGGACCTCAACTGGTGCAACTCCTTACTCGCTGGTTTATGGGACGGAGGCTGTATTACCTATTGAAGTTGAAATTCCTTCCTTGAGGATTCTGAAGGAATCAGGGATTGATGAGTCAGAGTGGATCCAGTCGAGGCTGGATCAGTTAAACTTGCTGGACGAGAAAAGGCTAGCAGCAGCATGTCATGGGCAGTTATACCAGAGGAGAATGGCCAGGGCATTTGACAAAAGCATTCACCCACGCTAGTTCCAACCAGGGGACCTAGTTCTGAAGAAAGTGCTGCCAAATCAACACGATCCCCGGGGCAAATGGTCACCAACCTACGAGGGACCCTATGTGGTTAAAAAGGCATTTTCTGGTGGGGCCTTGATCTTGACCCACATGGACGGTGAAGAATTTCCAAGACCTGTGAATGCTGACAACGTTAAGAGATACTATGCCTAAAAAAAAAAAAAAAAAAAAAAAAAAAAAAAAAGAAAAAAGAAAAGGGGGTAGAGGTGAAAACCCGAAAGGGTGCTCCTAACAAAATGTGTGAAAGAAGGCAAAAACCCTGGAAGGGCGCTTTCTGTAAAATGAGTGAAGGATGAAAACCCGAAAGGGCGTCCTGAAAGAGTGGAAAAAAAAAATCTAGGGGTGAAAACCCGAAAGGGCATCCCAAGAACCAAAAGGGAGAAATAAGGAAAAGAAGCATGAAACCGAGAAGAGAAAACAAACCGTCATGGCATGAGACTCCAGAATACTAGAAATAATGGCAGTTAAGGGACTTCAAAGTTAACCACAAGGAATACGTGAGATCTATCCTTGTACCCTTTTCCTTTGAAACTCTACCTTTGTTTTTATTAAAACCGTAATAAAGTCATACTTCATTCCCTATGCTTTTATCATCCCCTTATACTCATTCTTTAACTTTATCCTTCCGCAATCTCATTATTTAATGCGCTATTAATCAGTTAAATTTTTGCCATAAGATTAGGATTTGACAATTGATAACTTCACGTACTTTGCTATGAGAATTGCAGGGAACGGCCTAAAAAAAAAAAAAAAAAAAAAAAAAAAAAACTAGAGGTGAAAACCTGGAAGAGCGCTTCTAGTCGAATGGACAAAAGGAAAGTGAAAACCCGCAAGGGTGCTTTTCGCAAAGTAAGAAGAAAGTCAAGAACTGAAAAGGGGCATCCGAAGAAAGGAGGTCGTAGGTCAAGTCTTGTAACTCGTCCTCCATTAATCATTGGCCTTCGAGATTCTGTTAAGTATACTTCATCGAGGAAGAACTTCTCGTGTCGAGATCAGACCTGCTTTGTAAGTTGATTTTAATTTTCAGCATTTTAAATTTCCTGTCAATCAACCTCTGGTTCCTTGATCTAAGTTGATTTTTAATTTTCCTGCATTTAGATTTCCTGTCAATCAACCTCTGGTTCCTTGATCTAAGTTGATTTTAATTTTCAGCATTTTAAATTTCCTGTTATCAACCTCTGGTTCCTTGATCTAAGTTGATTTTAATTTTCAGCATTTAAATTTCCTGTCAATCAACCTCTAGTTCCTTGATCTAAGTTGATTTTAATTTTCAGCATTTAAATTTCCTGTCAATCAACCTCTGGCTCCTTGATCTAAGTTGATTTTAATTTCCTGCGTTTTAAATTTCCCGTTATCAACCTCTGGTTCCTTTATCTAAGTTGATTTTAATTTCCTGCATTTTAAATTCCTGTTATCAACCTCTGGTTCCTTGATCTAAGTTGATTTTAATTTCACAGCATTTAAATTTCCTGTCATTAACCTCTGGTTCTTTGATCTAAGTTGATTTTAATTTTCTAGCATTTAAATTCCTGTTATCAACCTCTGGTTCCTTGATCTAAGTTGATTTTAATTTTCCAGCATTTAAATTTCCTGTCATCAACCTCTGGTTCCTTAATCTAAGTTGATTTTAATTTTCCAGCATTTAAATTTCCTGTCATCAACCTCTGGTTCCTTGATCTAAGTTGATTTTAATTTCCTGCATTTTAAATTTTCTGTCATCAACCTCTGGTTCCTTAATCTAAGTTGATTTTAATTTTCCAGCATTTAAATTTCCTGTCATCAACCTCTGGTTCCTTGATCTAAGTTGATTTTAATTTTCCAGCATTTAAATTCTATTTATCAACCTCTGGTTCTTTGATCTAAGTTGATTTTAATTTTTCAGCATTTAAATTTCCTGTCATCAACCTCTGGTTCCTTGATCTAAGTTGATTTTAATTTTCCAGCATTTTAAATTCCTGTTATCAACCTCTGGTTCCTTGATCTAAGTTGATTTTAATTTCCTGCATTTTAAATTTCCTGTCATCAACCTCTGGTTCCTTGATCTAAGTTGATTTTAATTTTCCAACATTTAAATTTCCTGTCATCAACCTCTGGTTCCTTGATCTAAGTTGATTTTAATTTTCCAGCATTTAAATTCCTGTTATCAACCTCTGGTTCCTTGATCTAAGTTGATTTTAATTTTCCAGCATTTAAATTTCCTGCCATCAACCTCTGGTTCCTTGATCTAAGTTGATTTTAATTTTCCAGCATTTAAATTTCTTGTCATCAACCTCTGGTTCCTTGATCTAAGTTGATTTTAATTTTCCTGCATTTTAAATTCCTGTCATCAACCTCTTGTTCCTTGATCTAAGTTGATTTTAATTTTCCTGCATTTAAATTTCCTGTCATCAACCTCTGGTTCCTTGATCTAAGTTGATTTTAATTTTCCTGCATTTTAAATTTCCTATCATCAACCTCTGGTTCCTTGATCTAAGTTGATTTTAATTTCCTGCGTTTTAAATTTCCCGTTATCAACCTCTGGTTCCTTGATCTAAGTTGATTTTAATTTCCTGCATTTTAAATTCCTGTTATCAACCTCTGGTTCATTGATCTAAGTTGATTTTAATTTCCCGGCATTAAAATTTCCTGTCATCAACCTCTGGTTCCTTGATCTAAGTTGATTTTAATTTTTCAGCATTTAAATTTCCTGTCATCAACCTCTGGTTCCTTGATCTAAGTTGATTTTAATTTTCCTGCATTTTAAATTCCTGTTATCAACCTCTGGTTCCTTGATCTAAGTTGATTTTAATTTCCCAGCATTTAAATTTCCTGTCATCAACCTCTGGTTCCTTGATCTAAGTTGATTTTAATTTTCCAGCATTTAAATTTCCTGTCATCAACCTCTGGTTCATTGATCTAAGTTGATTTTAATTTCCTGCACTTTAAATTTCCTGCATTTTAAATTTCCTGTTATCAACCTCTGGTTCCTTGATCCAAGTTGATTTTAATTTTCTAGCATTTTAACTCCTGTTACCAATCTCTAGGTCACTAACTTAGGAAAGCTTCAGTTCCCTAACTTCGAACACCTAATCGTCCAAAATATGGGTCTGAATCTTTACATAATTCCTACACGGGAAAATTCTTCCCTTTAATAGAAATTATGTAAAGAGGGGCAGCTGTCGACACCATATTTTGGCCGATCCCCAGAATTAATAAACTTCGAAACCGATCCCCAGCACTAAGTCTCCCTTTGCCTGCCAATTACATTTTCGATCTCTTTTTGTCAAACAAAGTTGAACCAATACCAGATCTTTTGTCACCAGTTTTATTCGCCGATCTCCCCATAAAGAGATCGGCTAACTAGAGAGCGGCAGATTAAGGTGTTTTGAATTACGGATCGGATGAGTGTCATTCAAATTAAGAGTCGGATCGGGTAAATACTTCAGAGATCGGAAAATAATCAATGCAATAATAATAAGATGATAATTGACAAAATAAAATTTTTATTTCCAAAAGATCGGATTACATCATTTGGGCGATCTCTAGGGATCAGATTACATCAAAAGTCGGACTACATAATTTCGGCGATCTCTAGAGATTTGATTACATTGAAAGTAAAATTACATCATTTGGGCGATCTCTAGAGACCGGTGGAACATCCTATCTAAAAGGCCTATGTCAAAGCCTAGTCTCGTGGCTGAGTCAAAAGATGTGTTTGACCAGGAGACAGGCTGTAGACATCGGATAGATGTACAGCTTAGATGGGGGGACTATGACTCTCATGAGAATGAGAGAGGTCGTCATCAAAGTTACCACTCGAAACCGAGCCACTGTCGGAACACCCAGTGTGGTGAGGAGCCAGATGAACGCCAAGGAGCAGTCACCGGTGTTAAGGGGAATATTAGCAGTCTTCTTGCCCGAAATCAATTCGCCATTTGTATCGGTCGAACGATTCGAGATCAATGAGATCGGGGTCCTCAATCCAGATCGGTTAATTAGTCCAGTTCTCTCACTGTCATCAGATAAGGTTATCATAATTCTCCGATCACCGGGATCATAAATTTTCAGTCGAGGAATAAAGAGGTCCATCGGAAAAGGATCAAAAGCCACAATCATGGCTGGAACTACCGCCGGAACAGCTAGAACAGGAAAGTAAGGAGAAAAAGAGGAAAATCGAATGAGGAAGTTTTTTTTTCTGTCAGGATTATATATAGAGGAAGATCAAGCATTTATTGCTAAGCAGAAAACGAAGCGGACGCTTCGGGAATCAAGGGAAATTAATGCTTTGACCAGACCGGACCTGATTAAGGGGAGGGCCGGAATGATAGAGATCGGAAGAGGGGAGGCTAGTATAAAAGATCGGAAAAAGGAGCATGTTAAGAAGATCAGAAAAGAGGAGAGATCGGAAGGCAAAGAGAATAAGACAAATCCCAATAACTATCGCCAGAATCAGAGCCGAGGTAGTTAAAGCGTTGCAGACGAGATCTCCACCGCACGCCTGAGAATCGCCCACAATGCTGACAGGTGTCAGAGTATGTCATGACAGTCCTGTACATCCCAATCTCCACCGTTGATCACACTTGCAAGGACGAGCCCAGAGCCTTTGGATCAAAGAAGAAGACGACAAGATCGGCGCCTTTCATTCCCAGCCCTTGGATCGCCCAGGTCAACAAAGTTTGGGACGGTCAGATTAGAAGGAGAAAAGGACAAGTATTCTGAGAATGATCTCAGCCGTTCATTTTAATTCTCTTTAATTCTCAAGCATCCGATCATGTCCTTCAAAATCCAGACCCTCCATCTCCCTCAAGGAGAATCCTGACCCTTCATGGGAAGCTCCCGGTTCCTATAAATACCTGCATGAAAAACTGTTGAAAAAAGAAAAAATATAAAAGAGGTGGTAACTATAGTGGAAGAACTCTGAAACTTAATTCAGTTCGTTACTCTGCTATTTAGAGCTTTCATAAGAGAGACTTTTGAAACTAGTTTTCTAAAGTATTTTCTTGCAAAGGGATTTGTGAATACTGAAATTCCATTTTCAGGCTGTTCACCATCCTGCGACTCTCTCGCTTTCTAGCTTTGTTATCTTTATTTTCACCCCGTTGTTCAAGCTCTATTTCATCCAAACTCGGTTATTATTTTGACCTGACAGATTTTTAGCAAAGTATCCTTCATTTCACGGTGAACCTTAGTCATCAGGCCATCAGCTCGCAGTCCTATCACGTCTTATGACTTTGCAGTTGGTTCAATAGATTCGGCTCCCCACAGGTAAGTATTTATATCGCTGCTTCATCAAGTTCTCATTTTATTTTACGTATTTCCTTTGCTTTTACGTTTGTAATTTTCACTAAGTCTACATTACGCGAAAAAGGTTATTCCCGAGTTCATTTCTTTGTTAGTCAGTTCGTTTTTGCTATTCCTTATTAACTCTAAATGCAAAAGTTCTAGCCCCGAATAGCATGTAAGTAGTTGGATAAATTGTAGGTAACTGTACCTTAAGCGTTTCTTTAAAATAATAAAAGGTCCGAACAATAAGTCAGGAAAATAGTAAAGTTGAATCACTAGACTAACACAGAAGGGAATTGAGTAAAATGCCATAAGGCGGAACAAAACCGAATATCAGCTAAATAAACGAAATAGATCGGGTATCGCCTGCCAAAAGGCATCGGTAAGGCGATCACATAGGAGGTCGATAAAGTTCAGTTTGGTATCCCCCGTCTAATCCTGAGGTGACAAAGAGTTTAAAAGAATCATCTTTCTGATCCTCGGAATCTTTGAAGGTCAAAACCCTTAGCCTTAGGCTCCCATGATATGTAAGACTTCAAGAGGTCGGAAAAGCCTTTATCCGACTCCCATTCAAGTAAAAGAGATCGGAGGAGAGTTTTTATCAGATTCTCAATCCAAAATTTTAATAAATATTTAAAAGAGATCGGAGGAGAGTTCTTATCCGATTCTCCATTCAAAATTTTAATAAATATTTAAAAGAGATCGGAGGAGAGTTCTTATCCGAGTCTCAATCCAAAATTTTAATAAATATTTAAAAGAGATCGGAGGAGAGTTCTTATCCGAGTCTCCATCCAAAATTTTAATAAATATTTAAAAGAGATCGGAGGAAAGTTCTTATCCGATTCTTGATCCAAAATTTTAATAAATATTTAAAAGAGATCGGAGGAGAGTTCTTATCCGATTCTCCATTCAAATTTTTAATAAATATTTAAAAGAGATCGGAGGAGAGTTCTTATTCGATTTTCGATCCAAAATTTTAATAAATATTTAAAAGAGATAGAAGGAGAGTTCTTATCCGATTCTCCATTTAAAATTCTAATAAATATTTAAAAGAGATCGAAGGAGAGTTCTTATCCGATTCTCAATCCAAAATTTTAATAAATATTTAAAAGAGATCGGAGGAGAGTTCTTATCCGATTCTCAATCCAAAATTTTAATAATTATTTAATAGAGATCGGAGGAGGGTTCTTATCCAATTCTCAAACCAAATTCTAATCTATACGCAGATAATCCCAAAAACAAAAATGATACACGACATCAATTCACTAAGGTTGTCTCATTTACTTGTGTATCTGGGTATTCCAAATTAGTGAAAAGTCAAACATTCCTTTTATCTAAAGGACTAACATTCCATTCGATCCCTCGTAACTATCGATTTTAATTTATAAAGAGCGTAAAGTTAAATCTGCTTACCCTCATTAAGGGATGAGGTGGGGTGCCTAACACCTTCCCCACCCATTTACGGACCCCGAACCTAGAATCTCT
Organism: Hevea brasiliensis; assembly: GCF_030052815.1. Classification (NCBI taxonomy): domain Eukaryota; kingdom Viridiplantae; phylum Streptophyta; class Magnoliopsida; order Malpighiales; family Euphorbiaceae; genus Hevea; species Hevea brasiliensis. Next base: position 102,435,848 of record NC_079497.1, read on the forward strand.
GCATTGGAAGTGGTTTCATTTTAATTTGCCTTTCTCGAAATGGTTTCCTTTGATTTCCCTCAAAATCAAAGTGGCGACTCCTCACTCTTTCCCACTTCGGTGAGTGCTCGTCCAGGCGACCGTAAAACACCTTGCAACAGTGAGTGGTAGACCACTTACAAAATCCATGGTGACCCGATCCCATTTCCATTCAGGTATGCGTATAGGCTGTAACAAACCTGATGGAACTTGATGTTCTGCCTTGACTTGCTGACATGTCAAGCATTTAGTCACATAATCAGCTATGTCCTTCTTCATACCAGGCTACCAATAATGAAGCTTCAGGTCATGATACATTTTTGTACTTTCTGGGTGCATAGCATAAACACTGGTGTGTGCCTCTTTCAGAATACTGGCTTTCAATTCCCCATCATCTGGTACACAAACTCTTCCTTTGTAGTACAAACACCCATCTGCTTTCACCTCATAGTCAATTGCCTTCCCTTCTAAGATTTTATTCAAAATAGCCTTTAGCTTCTCATCTGCCTTCTGCCCATCTAAAATCTGCTGTAGCAGGATTGGCCTCACTTGCAACTCAGCCAAAATAGCTCCATTTCGAGCCAAAGATAGGTGGGCATTCAATGATCTCAAAGATGTGATGGATTTTCTGCTTAAAGCATCAGCAACTACATTTGCCTTCCTAGGATGATAGTCAATTACACAATCATAGTCCTTCAGGAACTCAATCCATCGCCTCTATCTAAGGTTGAGCTCCTTCTGGGTTGGCAAGTATTTTAGGCTTTTGTGGTCTGTGTAAATGTAACACTTTTTACCATACAAGTAATGCCTCCATATCTTCAATGCGAAGATAATTGCTGCAAGTTCTAGATCATGGGTAGGGTAATTATGTTCATGTAGCCTTAGCTGCCTGGAAGCATAAGCGACCACCTTCCCCTCTTGCATCAATACACACCCTAACCCATTATGAGAGGCATCACTGTAGACCACAAAATCCTTTCCTGACACTAGCTCTGTTAACACTGGTGCCTCTATCAATATAGCCTTCAACTTCTCAAAACTGGCCTAGCACTTGTCATTCTAGTCAAATCTGACATTCTTGTGCAACAACTTGGTCATTGGAGCAGTTATTAACGAACATCCCTTCACAAATCTTCTGTAATACCCAGCTAGCCCCAAGAAACTTCTGACCTTAGTTGTATTTCTGGGAGGCTTCCATTCCATCACTACTTCTATTTTCTTGGGATCCACTCTAATCCCATCAGCTGACATTATGTGTCCAAGGAATGCAATCTCACCTAACCAGAAGTCACACTTCGACAACTTAGCATACAGCTTCTTTTCTCTCAGGGTTTGCAAGACAATTCTCAAATGCTCATCATGTTCTTCCCTGGTCTTAGAATACACCAAAATATCATCAATAAAGACCACTATGAACCGATCTAGATATGGATGGAAGATACGGTTCATAAGGTCCATGAATGCTGTTGGTGCATTTGTTAGGCCAAAGGGCATTACTAGGAACTCATAATGCCCATACCGGGTCCTGAATGCAGTCTTTGGCACATCTACATCCTTCACCCTCAACTGATGATACCCTGATCTGAGATCAATTTTAGAAAATACTCCTGCTCTCTTCAACTGATCAAACAGATCATCAATTCTAGGCAACGGATATTTGTTCTTCACAGTCACTTTATTCAACTGCCGGTAATCGATGCACAATCTCAATGTCCCATCATTCTTCTTTACAAACAGCACTAAAGCTCCCCATGGTGACATATTGGGGCGTATGAACCCCTTATCCAGCAACTCCTGTAACTGGATTTTCAGTTCCTTCAATTCTGTGGGTGCCATCCTATAAGGAGCAATAAAGATTGGTGCTATACTCAGTGGTATCTCAATAACAAATTCGACTTCCCTTTCTGGTGGTAAGCCAGTCAATTCTTCAAGGAACACATCTGGGAAGTCTCTTACTGTGGGTATGTTACACAGATCTGGCTTAGCCTACCTAGTATCCAACACATGTGCTAGGTAGGCTTCACAGCCTTTTCTCATCAGTTTTCTTGCAATTGTTGCTGAGATGACATTGGACAAGAAATCTGTCCTTTCCCCCACAACTGTGATCTCATTACCCTCAGAAGTTTTCAAAGAAATCCTATTCAGTTTACAATAAACCATTGCCTGATGACGTGACAACCAGTCCATTCCCAAAATCACGTCAAACTCATGGAAAGGCAATTCAATCAGGTCTGTCACGAATTCATACCCCTGAATCCTTAATGGGCAACCCTTGTACACTTTGTTCACCACTACACTATGGCCCAATGGATTAGTGACCAGAATGTCTTGGTCACTCTCCCCTACTAGTATCCCCCTTTCTACGGGTAAGTTAAAGCAGATGTATGAATGAGTGGATCCTGGATCCACCAATGCATGTACAGATGTATTGTAGAGGGAGAACGTACCCCTGATGACGTCCAGGGCATCTTGCTCCTCCTGAGCTCTTATGGCATAGGCTCTAGCAGGTGCTCTGACCTCTGGCCTCTCTGCTGGCTCAGATGCAGGTCTCTGTGATGGTCCTACTGCTTCAGATTTGCTAGATTTCTTACCCCTTTGTGGTGTAGGAGTAGGTCTGTCTGCTTGTGTTAGAGCAGCTGTAGCAGTTCTGCGTGGACAGTTCCTCAACTGATGCTCTGTCAACCCACACCTTAAGCAGGCACCCGTCACTCTCCAATACTCCCCCTTATGCCACTTCAGGTAATGCGAACATGCAAAAGATGCTAGGGCTGGTCCCCTGAACCCCGTCCCTGGAGAGCTGCCCACTGATGGTGTGGACTAACCTCTCCTAGGGGTGAACTGTGGCCTGGGCCTCTGGGACTGACCCTGACCTTGTGGTTGACCTGAACTCTGTGCAGGTGGACCTTTGAACTTCTTCCCAGGTGTAGGAGATGAACTAGACTGACCCAGGCCTCTCTTCTGCTGTCTCTCCCTTCTAGTCTACTCACTTATTCTTACTTTCTCAACTTTTAATGCAGCTTCCACTAACTTGGTGAAGTCTGTGATTCCCAAGCCAGTGATCATGATCTTTATATTATCATTTAATCCCTCTTCAAATCTCTTACACCTTTCAGCCTCATTAGGGACTATCTCCCTTCCGTAGCGGCTCAGTCTAATAAATTCCTTTTCATACTCTGCCACTTTTAGCTATCTCTGCCTCAAGTTAATGAACTCTCTTATTCTCTCTTCTAGGTATACATTACCTATATATTTCTTCTTGAATTCTGAGAGGAAGAAGTCCCAAGTTATTACTTATAGCTGCACTTCACTAGACACTGTATCCCACCATTGGTAGGCATCATCTTGCAACAGAGATGTAGCAGTTTCTAGGTTTTGCTCTGGAGTGCAGTGGAGTTGTTTTAAAACTCTCCCTGTTCTGTTCAACCAATTTTCGGCTGCAACAGAATCATCTTCTCTCTTGCCAAAGAAATCCACTGCTCCAAATTTTCTCAATCTTTCCAGATGTGATTTCTGTCGTGGAGGTGGTGGTGGTGGTGGCATTACTCCAGCCATTTGTCTAAAGAACTCAGCCATTTATTGAAACATGGCCTATGGAGGCTGAGAAGGCTCTGCTGGAGCTGGTGGAGCAGGTTATCCCCTACCCCCAGTCTCAGCTACTGTAAGTGGAGCATGACTCTCCACTTCCTCCTCAACTGCCCTCTGTGATGTAGGGTCCATATCCTATTCAAAATAACAAAGACAACAGATCTGCATTAGTGTCACCTCGACTCTTCCAAATACAATGCATGGTATGGACTCGATCTAGACCCAAAAATGCCTAAATCGTGCTTTGATACCACTAAATGTGACACCCCTTACCCGTCTACAGTGTAGCGGAGTAAAATATGCCACACAGTGTATTGGAACACCATATTTTATTTCAATTATTTTTATCCTCCCTTATTTATTTTTTTCATAATTATGAAGTACAATTGGTGAAGTATAATTTATTTGAGTCATTTATGAAAAACATCAATTTATTTGAGGTTTCGCAAATTTTATAGAAAATTCGACAGACTACCGGCTAAAAATGGAGAAACAGTTCTTCGGAACCTGTGAAAAACACTTCCAAAATTTCCAATCAATCCCAAACTCCATTTCATCAATAAAATCTCAATATTTTTCAACAATATTTCCATTTCTCAATCATTCATAAACACAATTTCCATTACTTACATCAATACCCAAAATCCATTACATAAGTCTTAATTACACATGAGAAAATAAAAGTTAATTATAAAATACCAAAATAAACCTGTGTCCTACCAATGCACTGATGACGGTGAGGTGACACGAACACTATGCAGAGCTGCAGAAGGTCTCACCCAGTCTATGGTCTACTGGGCTCTCTATCGGTCTCTCCAAAATCTACGCATGGTAAAAAGCAACGCACTAAGTAATAATGCTTAGTGGTGCCAATAATAGAATAAAAAGAAATAACAAAAAATAAATATGCAGTGCATGTTCTGATGTCTTATGCAGATAATTTTTCGATCATTATTGGTAATCTTATTTATTATGTACTTGTTATATTCATAATTTCATTAAATTTATCCACTTTCATTTTTGGTTGCCCAAGTAACCTATCCTAGATGACTGGACTGGATAAACAGGTAAACTGGCACTAGGTATTAAGTACCTCAGGCCGTCACACCATCGGTCACATATGTATCTCCCGGTGTGCAACAGAACAGCTAATAAGCTGTAATAACATTAGGCACAAGGCTAAGTATCAATACAATGTTAGAATGGCTAAAAGCCATGAAATCACAGAATGGCATAATGCCATGTGCAGTACTGCTAACTGAACCTTATTGGCATGCCAACCTATCCAAACCAATCTTGCTAGGTGTACTAGGGTATGTTACACTTTTAAATTTCACAATTCTTGAAATTGAAGTTTAAGTGTTACTATTCATTTCATTAGTCAACTAAAATGTTGACTTTTGCATAGACAATAGGTACATTGGTTCTAATATTCTCAACATACCACATTTTGCATTCTAAAATTGTTGGTATTGGTTGCCAATACCATTTCTAAGCCTAGTGTTGGTTATTCACAATTTTCAGAATTCAAGCACTAAGTTTACTATTCCATTAGTAATTTGTATAGTAGGAATTTGATAAAATTGTCTTCATGAAAGTTGTTCCTTATTGTGTCTAGTTACATTTCCTTTTTTGAATCACTCTATTTGGAGTTTTGTAGCTCAAGTTATGGCCTAAACACCATAATAGGCCAGATTGGACAGAATCTAAAATTCTGGGCAAAACTAGTTCTGCCAGATTTGGTAACCTAAGTTTGGTTGGCAATTTGACTAGGTTATGTTCAGAATTTGGATTTATATTCTTCACAAAAGTTTTAGGTCTATATCTCAGCTATCTGCTGGTAAAATTTCAGGTCAATTGGACCTTTCTACACTGAGTTATGACTAAATGAATAAATACTGTTTATTTGGTTATTTTGCCCAGGCAGAATGCAAGTCACCCAGATTAGGGCAATTTTTAGGTCAACTTGGTTTGGTTTTTTGGGCAAGCTTTCTTCACCAAAGTTGTGCCATTATGTGTCTAGTTTCATGTGCAATTGGTCTTGCACCAATTGAACCTATACAACTCCATTTATGGCTACCCAAACCTGCTGGACTCACAACCAGTCCTGCAGGTTACCAAGGGCAGCATGCCTAAGTTCAACTCCAACATCCTTACTCACTTCAATTCCTCCTCACACACATTCAAGTGATCACTAATTGACCATTACAATGTTTATATACCATTACATGATCAAACCCTAATTTTGTTCAAGTTTCCAAGTTCTCAAAGTTTAATTTATGCATGAAACTTACAATTTCAACTTGTATCATGTCCTTAAACATGAATTGAGTGTGAGAGAGAGAATAATTTTGGCACTAACCTTGATTTGGCTAATTTCCAAAGCTTGAGAACTTCTCTTTTCCTCCTTCTTTTTGCTTCCCAAGACTTGCTCTAGGTGTAAGGAAAATTTTTAATGAAAGGAGCAAGGGATTTTGTGGTGTAAAATGGTGGGAAAGGAAGCTTGGTTGGGATGGCAATGGTGGTTAGCTTGGAGCTGGTTCATTGTAGCTGAAGAAAATGAAAGAAACTGATTTGTTTTCTTTCATTTTCTGCCCATTTAGTCATTTTAAATGAGTTATTGCCATGTGTCACAATGTGATTGGGTGGGAGGATTTTAATTGCATAAGCATGATGTCAAAAGTCCCATTTTTTTTTCTTTTCTTTCTATTCATTTTCAATTAAATTTTTAGCAATATTTATTCATATTTTAGATCATAATAATTATTTACTTAAATGGACAAGTTGGCCAAAAATCATCTCTAAAGACGAAATGACCAAAATTCCCTCCGTTTGGCTTATTGAGCCAAAATCGTCTGTACCGATTTAAAAAATTTTCTAAGCATTTTCTTGGCATTGTAATGTCATAGAAACCTCAATGACTCTTCTCTAGAGTCCCAAAAATTATTTTATAAATTTTCTCCCGGGTCTAGGGCTCCTAGTCGCAAGGACTGCAACTTTCCACTAGGTTATCCATCGCTGGGGCACTGGCTCATTTAATTTTGTTGTATTTTATTCCTAAAATTTTTCCTAAATTTTTCTTATTGATATTTGAGTTAATTATGGTTCCTTACTTTAGTTTAAATATTTTTCCAGAAGTTCTAGCTGTCCGGACCGACATCGATCACCGGAACAGTAGAATGTACGAAGTTGCTATAGGGAGGGTGTTACACACATGACTAGAAATGCCAATCTCTTCCTTTCACTTGAAAAGAAATATGGAGGTGGGCAAGTGACTTTTGTTGATAATGGTAAAGGTAAAATTGTGGGAATAGGTAAGGTTGGTAAGGAAAACTCCCCTATTCTTGACAAAGTGCTTTTGGTTGATGGTTTAAAACATAATTTACTTAGTGTTAGTCAATTATGTGATAAGGGTTGTAGAGTTGTTTTTGAGTCCAAATCTTGCTTTGTGTCTGGGATGAGTGATAACAAAATATTATTTATTGGTGAAAGAATTGAAAATATTTATGTTATCAATTTGCATGCTTTATCTAACAAAGATGTCAAGTGATTTGTTTCTATTAGTGATGACTCTTGGACTTGGCATAGAAGGCTTGCACAAGCTAGCATGCACCTTTTTACAAACTTGAACAAGGATGAGCTAGTTGATGGGCTACCAAAGATCAAGTTTCAAAAGGATAAGGTGTGTAATGCATGCCAAATGGGTAAGCAAGTCAAGAGCTCTTTTAAATCTATTCATAAGGTATCTACTTCTAGACCTCTTCAATTGTTGCATATGGATTTGTTTGGTCCTACTAGAGTAGCTAGCTTAGGTGGTGCATATTATGCCTTGGTTATTATTGATGACTTCTCTAGGTATACTTAGGTTGCATTCCTTGCTCATAAGGATTAATGTTTTGATATTTTTGAGAGATTTTCAAAAAGGGTTCAAAATGAAAAGGGTTTTCAAATATCTTCTATTAGGAGTAATCATGGTAGAGAATTTGAAAATGAGAAATTTGATAAGTTTTGTAACTCACTAGGGATCACTCACAATTTTTCTTCTCCTAGGACTCCCCAATAAAATGGTGTTGTTGAAAGAAAAAATAGAACTCTTTTAGACATGGGGAGGACTATGTTAAACGAATATAATTTACCTACTTATTTTTGGGCAGAAGCCATTAATACGGCTTGTTATGTTTCAAATAGAGTTTTGATTAGACCTATTTTAAAGAAAACCCCTTATGAGTTATGAAATGGCAAGAAACCTAAAATAGGTTATTTTAGAGATTTTGGTTGTAAATGCTTCATTTTGAATACCAAAGATAATTTAGATAAATTTAGTTTCAAAACTGATGAAGGTATCTTCTTGGGGTACTCTACATCTAGTAAAACATATAGAGTCTTCAATAAGAGAATCGTAGTTGTTAAGGAGTCAATGCATGTTGTATTCGATGAAGCTAGCCCCTTTGGTCCTAGAAAGGATATTTCTTGTGATGATGACATTGTAGGTAATCTAGATGAGTTGACTCTTGAAGATCCTCAATCTAGGGGAATTCAAGATCAACAAATGGAAGATCCCTTGAAGGACTTGGGAGTTGATTAAGTTGAGCTTCAAGAGCAACAAGGTTAACCAGTTCCATATTAAGAAGTTCAACAAGATCTACCCAAAAATTGGACATTCAAGAAGGATCATCCTAAAGACCTAATCATTGGTGATACATTAAAAGGGTAACAACTAGATCCTTTCTTAGAAATATATGTAATAACTTTGCATTCATTTCTCAAATAGAACCTAGGAGCATAGATGAGGCCATTAATGATGAGAGTTGGGTACTTGCAATGCAAGAGGAGCTTAATCAATTTGAAAGAAATAAGGTTTGGACCTTAATTCCTAGGTCAAAGGACCATCCATCTCTAGGCACCAAATGGGTGTTTAGAAACAAATTAGAAGAGGATGGAAACATAACTAGGAATAAAACTAGGTTAGTAGCCAAAGGCTATAACCAAGAAGAGGGCATTGACTATGATGAAACCTTTGCCCCCGTAGCTAGATTAAAAGCCATTAGAATCTTGCTTGCATATACATCATACATTAATTTTAAGCTTTTCCAAATGGATGTTAAAAGTGCTTTTCTAAATGGTTTTATTGATGAGGAGATATATGTTGAGCAACCTCCTGGTTTTGAAAATGATGAATTTCCAAACCATGTTTTTAAATTGACTAAAGCCTTGTATGGTTTGAAACAAGCTCCTAGAGCTTGGTATGAAAGGCTTGGTAACTTTCTTTTGCTAAATGATTTTTCAAAAGGAAAAGTTGATACAACTGTTTTTGTTAAAAATCATGTAAATGACATCTTTGTAGTACAAATATATGTTGATGATATTATATTTAGTGCTACTAATGAGTGTTTGTGTGAAGAGTTTGCTAATAAAATAAAGAGTGAGTTTGAGATGAGCATGATAGAAGAACTCAAGTTCTTCCTTGGGCTTCAAATCAAAGAAGCTAAGGATGGCATCTTCATCAACCAAGCCAAGTACACCAAAGAATTGATCAAGAGGTTTGGAATGCTGAATTGCAAGCCAAGTAGAACTCCAATGAGCACAAATACCAAACTTGACAAGGATGAAAAAGGAAAACCAGTTGATGAAAAGCTCTATAGAGGTATGATTGGTAGTCTTTTGTATCTCACAGCTAGTAGACCGGATATTATGTTTTCCATATGTTTATGTGCACGTTTTCAATCATGTCCTAAAGAGTCTCATTTGCATGCTGTTAAACGTATTCTCAAATACTTGAATGGTACATTACATTTAGGTTTATGGTATCATAGAAATGCATCCTTTGATTTATGTTCATACTCGGATGCCGAATTTGCTGGAAGCATCCTTGATAGGAAGAGTACCTTAGGTACTTGTCAACTCCTAGGACGCTCTTTAGTTTCTTGGTGTAGCAAGAAACAAAACACGGTTGCACTTTCTACAACTGAAGCCGAATATGTAGCTGTGAGTCTTTGTTGTAGCCAAATACTTTGGATCAAACAATAATTGAGAGACTTCAAAGTATCTCTTGATCACATTCCTATTAAATGCGATAACACAAGTGCAATTAATTTGACCAAGAACCCTATATAACATTCTAGAACCAAGCATATAGACGTTAGACATCATTTTATAAGTGATCATGTATTAAACGGTGATGTTGTTCTTGAGTTTGTTGATACACATCACCAATTAGCTGATATCTTTACAAAACCTTTATGTGAATATAGGTTTAATTTCATTAAGAGAGAATTAGGCATGCTTGACAACCTTGATGCTTGAGATTGTGATTTACTATTCATGTTACTGTTCACATGACTGTTTTCTTATTTTTGGCTGCCATATGATCACAATACCATTCCTTATTAATTTAGATTATTCTCCTTGATTGTTTTATGAAGGTTATTTGCCAAAATTCTATTGTTGATTTGAATAGACTCCTTAATGGTTTTACAAGTCCTATGCAAATGAAATTAGTGATTTTGTATTGAAGTCTTCTTGGCTCTTTATAGGTTATTCTTGAGAATAGCTATTATGTTGCCTCTAGATTGAGCATATACTATACATGTGACATAATGATACTTATGTTCAGTCTCAAATCAAGTTGATTATGCACATTTGCTTAGCTACCATATAACCACCTTAATGGTATCACTTTTTGTGCTCAAATGCATGGTGGTAAGCCTTTGAATGATGCCATACTTTTTTGTATATTTTTCCTTCTAGAGTGCATTTTGATGATGCCAAAAGCGGGAGATATATCGCTAGTGGATGAATTAGCTAAGTGGATGAATAATTCCAAATTTTAAGCTTTAAACATGATATACAAATTATGATTTAGTGGGATACATGTTTTGGGTATACTTATGTAATGCTTCGTGGTAATGCTTTGATACATATTCTGAATTATTTTTGATATAACAATAACTTTGCATCATCATTCACTTAGGACTCATGACATTGCACTCATTGAGTCAAAGCCTCTGTTATGTGCTCTCCAAATTCTATATATTAAGGAACAAATTGTTTTTGAAAGGGGGAGTACATTAAGGGGGAGAATTTCTGAAAAACACACACTTCACTTGTGCTTAATTTTCTTCAGCCACTAATTGTTTGTCATCATCAAAAAGGGGGAGATTGTTGGATCTAGGTGTCTTAACCTATGTTTTGATGATAATAAACAATTAGTGTGCTACTAATATACTTTGGAAGTGTATGTGTTGAGTTTGTAGGTCCTAGATTCAAAATTGCCAAATTGCTTTAAATCAAGGTTAAGGAAGAGCAACATAAGGAAGCAAACATTTATGGGAACCTACAATATAACTTTTATTTATTTTTTATCTTGTTAATCTCATTTTATTAATTATGTTGGCTCAAGTCTAGGTGGTACTAAGATTATCATGTTCAACTTAGTTTTCACTTAATTTTTTATCAAGGGAAAATTAAATAAATTTTTTAAAAATGAAAAATTAATTTTGAAAAGTATTTTAGTTGCAAAATACATTGAATTAGCTTTCCAATGGCTTAAACGAATCAAAAATCCGAGTTCGGATAAAAAAGTTATGAGTTTTTTAAACTCTTAATTTCTTAGTGTCTTTACTTGTACCTTTTTCTTGACTAAAGGGGACTAAAATGAAATTTTCACATTTCAGAAATGCAAATTTGTTTTTGAAAGTGTTTTCATTGAAAAGTTTATCAAATTAGCTTTCCAACGGTTCAAACGGATAGAAAATTCGAGTTTCGGTCAAAAAGTTATGCATTTCCGAAGCCTAAGTGCCCTTTTAACACTTTTTGTCTAGAGAGCACTTTGGCAGCCGAAAGTGGGAAGTTTGGCAGCCGAAGTTCACTCTTTAAATCATGGTTTTTGAGCGTTAAAAGTCATTTTGTCCAGAGAGCACTCCGGCAGCCGAAAGTGGGAACTTCGGCAGCCGAAAGTGACTTTTCAAAAGCTATTTTTTGGCTCTTCAACCTTTGCCAGCCGAAGTAAATAACTCCGACAGCCAAACCTGGGTTTCTGCAACTCGATAAAATAGAGCTTTGGGTGGATGAACATCTAGTTTTGCATTTAATGCACCCCCAACGGCTATTTTCTTGCAAAAATTATAAATAGGCATCATTTTTTACTAGAAAGAAGTTTAGAGAACAACAATCTTCTTGGAAATTTATTGTGTTCTAAAATTTTCTTCATTCTCTCTCTCTAGAACTTGAGCTACCATAGTTAATGTTGAGAACTTGATATTTGAGTTGTAAATTCTTTGTTCTGAGAGTTAATTCAAGATTGTTGTGAGCACTTATTATAATTTTGAGTGTAATATAGCTTTAAATAGCTCTTGAGTGTAAAGGGATTTGTAAAAGAGCAAGGGTTTGCTCTTGTGGTGATTGTAAGGGGTTTATTCTTCACCCAAAGAAGAATTTTAGTGGAGTTAACTCTTAAGGAAGGCCTTGAGGAGAGGACGTAGGCTTGGGATAGCCGAACCTCTACAAATCTCTTGTGTTATCATTCTTCCTTTTCTCTTCTTTGTGTTTAAATTTCTTTTAATATTTAATTTTGCAATTAGAACCCAATTCACCCCCCCTCTTAGGTTACTACAAGGGACAACACAGGAGTTGCCACCCGGGTAATAACCAGGACATATTCAATGTTTCTTCCGAGGGTCATGGATGGCAACTTACTCCTTGCAGAGTTTCCACAACTGTCATTACTATAGCCCAATGTCTAGGTTCGGGATAGTGGGAACATAAGGGGAAGGTGTTAGGCACCCCTTACGCCTGATCTAACATCGTTAATTCAAGTGCTAGTCCTCTACTAATGTTTCTAGAAGTCTTATTTATTATTCCTTTATTAAACTTTATCCTAAAAATGCAATTCTAATTCTACACACGCAAGTAATTCACAAAAGGTTTGGTTTACAAATAATTTTTATGCACAAGTAATTCCTATCTATGGAGCTGCTAATTATTTAAATGATATCTACCAAATAACTAAAATTAAATTATTATTGAGAATTTAATTTACAAACAGATTCAATTTCAAATAACTCTAAGTTTCTATTTAACCTTATTAATTAATTTTTCACCAAGTTATCCTAAGGATAATTAAACTAAATTAATTATGTATATGTGTAATTTATTCGAATATCACATAAGGCCCAAACAATCAAAATCTAATAAAGATTTCTAACATGCAAATTTATTTTACAATTATCAAGTATTAAATTATATTTATTTTACATGTCAAGATTAGTTTAATTTATAAACAAGATTAATTTTAATTTATCAAGTATTTATTTAAATTAATTACATGCAAAAGTCAGTTAAATTAAAAATAAAGTTAATTTTAATTTACCAAATAAAATACCTATTATTACAACATTTTCATGCCAACTATTACTTTAGGAATTTATGATTACTTACTTGTTAGTAATTACCGTTGCCTTTAGGGCAAGCTACCCTTAAAAAATGACATTCTCTTCTAGTAAGGCAATGATATCCCTGGCTTACTTCCATTTAGCTCCATGTAAACTCCATGCAAATGCCCTCTTTGGTACTTACCTAAGGGCTACTAAACAATTTTATTTATAATAAAAAATAAAGAAAATAAAGAAAATAAGAAAATACTAATAACAATTCATATTGGATTCTAACTCTAGTCTCCTAAAGGGGTTAAAAATCCTAATCAACTACAAATAATTAATGGTCTAAGTCTTCTAACATGATCCAAACACTTCATAAAATCTCTTAAATTAAAAGAACACAAAAAAATAGATTAAATATTAATTAGAACCTAAGAACATGCATAAACATACAATTTTTAGATTTTGGCAGATTGACAGTAGTAAGAAATATGATTTTTTTAAAATAGTTAGACATGCCTAAAAATTATGAAAAAATTATAGAAGATAGATAAAATATCATATAAGACTACAAAATTTATAGATCAAGCAAAATCCTAGCCAAATGGTCTACACAAATCATAATTTTTTCTAGTGACAGAATCGTACTACTTTTTGATAAAATTCATAACTCATCAACCTCAATAGATATGAATGTGAAAATAATTGGAAAAGATTCATAAGATTCAAAAATTAATTTTAGACACTAGATTCATCCAAAAATATTAATAAAGAAGGGAGATATGGGCTTCACAAATTGGGTATACTGCAAATCGGATTTTGTAAGAACCCTAATTTCAAATAGTCATAACTTACAAAATATACAAGCTTTTTCAGTGATTCTTAAGCCTAAAATTAATAAAATTTCGTGAAGAATACGAATATAATTTTACTAAAACTTTTACAGATTTGGAAAATAACAAAAAATAATAAAAATATGAGAGACAAAAAATTAAATATGTGCAAAGTTGTGTACCCCCTCAAATTAAATATGATTACATGATCCACATGAACATGCAAGATAAATTAAAAGACAAAGAATATAGAATTAAATATTATGTGGCATAGATCTTGAAAAGAAAATAACAAAAACTAACCTTTAAGAAATCTTGCATGAAAATCTACTTGAAGAAAAGAAAAGAAATAAGAAAGAACTAAAAGAGTTTCTGAATATCTCTAATTTTTCTATAACTCTAAGGTATCTCTAAATAGCCCTGAATATTTTTGAATCTTTTTTTCCCTCCTTTTTTTTCTCTACCTCAGTAGGGTATTTATAGGATTTTGGTAGAGAGATGTGATAGGGTTTGGAGTCCTAGAGTTATAAGGTTCAGACAACTTAAAGAACTGGGATTGTAGAATTTGGGTGAGACTAAGATATGGGTGAGGTGTTTAAACCATTAGGAAGAAAGGAAAGAGGCAGCACCAATAGGAAGTGAGGAAGAGAGTGGGGCCAAGGAGGAGAGAGAGTTTGTATGGGAGAGGGATAGAGAAAAAAATATTTTCTTATTTTAATTTTCAGAAAATAAATTAAATGTGTCCTTTTTAAAATTTATAACTAGACTTTCTTAGGCCCATGGGCCCAATTAAACTCAATCAGGTCCATTTAAAAACTACTCATATTAAATTTAAACAAAACAAAATTTTAGTTAAATTTAATTAAATTAATTTCTCAAAAAAACATATTATTATTATTATTTTAATATTTTGCCACCGAATTAATAATTCAGCTCCATGCCTCCAATTACATCTTAAAGTCATATAATTTTTTATCATTGAGTTTCTCATAGCCTCGATGCACATACTTATTACAAAATAAGGGCCTATAGTTTGCTCCCCATTTTAGCTAAAGTTGAAATCAATGCGAAAGCATTGCTCAAGTTTCATCAAAGTGAAACTCAATCTTCTAATAACTATAAAATATTGGCTATAAGGATCGAGTACATCTTGCTCGGTCTACATATTCTATGTTATGAGACTAGCTACGGTCTCATAACCATGATAACTGTGTCATGTGAAAATTGAGTGCATCTTGCTCTGTCGATACACTCTGCTTCATGAGACTAGCTACAGTCTCATGACAATGGCAACTGTGTGATTTGAAATGTTGTGGATTCGTATTTGGGACAGCGGTCCTAAACTACCTATGTATCCTCCTCGCTATTGTAACACCCTCACTGTAGCAATTTCGTACATTTTACTGTTCCGGTGAACGGTGTCGGTCTGGATAGCTAGAACGTCTGAAAAAATATTTAGACTAGAGTGAGGATTCATAAATAACTTAAATAATAGTAAGAAAAATTTAGGAAAAAATTTAGAAATAAAATACAATCAAGTTAAATGAGCCGGTGCCCTAACGATGGGTAACCCAGTGGGAAGTTGCGGTCTTCGCAGCTAGAAGCCCTAAACCTGAGGGAAATTTCATGAAATAATTTTTGGGACTTCAGAGAATAGTCATTGAGGTTTCTATGGCATTAGAATGCCAAGAAAATGCTTAGAAAAATTTTTTGATCTGTACAGACGATTTTGGCTCAATAAGCCAAACGGAGGATATTTTGGTCATTTCGTCTTCAGAGATAATTTTTGGCCGACTTGTCCAGTTAAGTATATAATTATTTTGATCTAAAAAATGAATAAATATTGTTAAAAATTGAATTGGAAATGAGTAGAAAAGAAAAGAAAAGAAAAATGAAGAAAATTGAAATTTTGACATCACATGATGTCATTTAAAAAGCCCCACCCAATCACTATTTGACAAGCAAATTAAAAGGGATAAAAATGACATAAAAATGAGATAAAAAATGAAACAATTTTAGTAGCCTTCTTCTTCCTAGTCCCACACCAAAGAAAAAAGAGAAAGAGAGAAGAGAGAAACCTCATTTTCATCAAGCTTTGAGCTTGATTTTCCCTAAGTTTTCCACCCCAAAACCCTACACACCCTTCACAAAAATTAATCCCCACATCAAGAGTAACATTTTGATTGTCATAAAGTGAAGATTATTCAAAGTTTTAACAAGCCAAGAAAGTGATTAAAAGAGGTTAGTGCTATTTTCTTCCATATTCTTTTAGCAAACTTAAATTTAAGCATGAAAATGGAAAGAATTACAAGAAAAAAATTGAGAAATTATTTGTAACACCCCTATTTGTGTAGCCTGGTATATTTCACTGTTCCGGTGACCGGTGTCGATCCGGACAATTAAGGGGATTAGAACCATACTTAAGACAACTAGAGAAACCATAAACACAAATAATTAGTAATGTTCAATCAGTTAAGTATAAATAAGAAAAACAGAACATAAGAAGTTAAACGAGCCGAGAGTCACAGCGATGGGTGACCTCCTCGGGAACGACTGCGAAGTCATTTTAAACTCAAATTTCGAACTGTAAAATATGACGCTGCGGTCCTTAGGACCCTTATGAACACAGTGAAAAAGAGAAAATCAAGAAAAAGAAATGTTAAGCCAGTCAAATAATTAGGTCAGGGAGCCGGAAGAAATATGGAATTATTTGCAAACCGGGATGAATCGGCGAGGGGCAATTTGGTCAATTGACCCCGAGAGCTGACTCCTGACCTAACTGTCAAATAAAATCAGAAAAAAGCAAAATTTCGGAATCGAGAATTAAATTAAAGAACTAATAGAAAAATAAATAAAAAAAAGAAGGGAAAATGAAAAAGTAAAGGTGATGACATCATGCATGATGCCACAAGTGTATAATTAATAAATTAATTAATTAGATTTTTTTGTGGTCTTCCATAAGCCAAAATAGATAAAAGAAAAGAAAAAAAAAAATCAAATAGTCATCTTCTTTCTCCCTTTGCCGTCTCACTCTCTCCCTAATTCCTCCATGAAAGTTTCTTCATTTAAGCTTATACTCAAGCTTAAATTTCTTCACTCAACCTTCATAACTTCCCTAAAAACCTTACTAGAGCTTGTAATCTCAACTTAAGAAGAAGATTGAAAGAAGAAAGAAGAATAAAAGATAGAGATTTGAAGTTTTAAGAAAGGTTAGTATGCTAACTTTCATTTTTTTTTTCTATAAATGCATAATTAGTTACTTAGATGAACTTAGAAATTAATGAAATGAAATAAAAATATGTGGGGAGGACCAAACTGAAATTTTGGCCAGCCATGAATGTATGAGAGTATGGTGTGTTTTGAACGAATTAAATGTGTTAGTAAACTTGTATGAGAATGGTAGTAAGATTGAAATGCTTAAATGTGATTAAATGCAACAATTTAGTGTAATTAGGGTTTGGAGGCCTAGGGTTTTGAGGCAAAAATTTGGAGAAATGAGTAAATGATGTGTTTGACCTATTGTGAAGTGAAAAATGGTCAATTGTGACCAAATGAGTTGTGTGGGAATGGTTGGAAATTAAGTTAAATTCGGAGGGTGTATGGTCATGCTGCTGGCAACATGACCAAGTCAACTTTGAAGGACCAAAATGAAATTTTACAAGTCCAATTGATATGGAACCAATTGGGGATGAAAATAGACATAAAATGACACAATTTTCATTTAGGAACCATGCCCAAAAAGTGACCAAAACCTAGTGAACAAATTGACCAAAGTTGGATAAGTGCAGTTTGCCACTGTACAAACTGACCAAATGAACAGTGTTTGTTCATTTGGTCATAACTAGAGCTAGGCAGGTCCAAATGACCTGAAATTTTACCAGTGGTTAGATGAGATATAGACCTAAAACTTTCATGAAGAACACAAGTCCAAATTCTACCAGCAACCAATTTGATTCTTGAAATTTTGATTTTTCTTGAGTTAATTACGAATTGTGTTGCCATTTATGATTGTGAATATGACTTTGAAAATTTACCAGATTTCCAATAAATTATTTGAATAAATTGTTTTTATTTGATTTTATGATCACACTTAGCATGACAGTATCACATCATTCCTCCTCCATTTATGGGGTTGAGATCGTTTATTTTCCTCCCTCTCTAGCTTGCCAGTTGAGGTTGAGATCGGATGAGTACTCATTAGCTAGCTAGCCACCTCCCTCATTGATCTCGATTAATGGGGTTGTAGATTACTTTGTCGTGGTGTACAATACGGCATTGATCGAAAATTTTGTGTCATGGCTTAAGTGCATATGATTTTGGCAACACTGTGTTTAATAAATTATTTGACTAAATGGAGTTATTATGAGCTTTGATGTTTGTGAAATGATATTGAGAAGTATTCAAATTGTGTTTCATCAATGAACGATTTATGTATTGCATTTTAAATTTCTATTGTGCACCACTGAGTATTTTATACTCAGCGATAGCTTATTTTGCTGTCGCAGATAAGAGCAAGGAGAAAGCAGCAAAGTAAGCTGCTATTGAATTGAGGCCTCCACTGATCTTTTTGTACAGGTATTATTTTATACCCTTGTAGTTAATTTTGATCTAAATATAGTAATGTTGTATGTATCAATGTAAGTTTAGCAGTTGTAAATAAATTGTAATCATATTATTTTTGGATTTCCTTCTGTAAATTAATAATTGTACATGTGAATTTTATATTTTATGCCTTGTGAATGGAGTTGTTAAATATTTTGAGATGATAAATTTTGGTTTGGATTGTGGAATTACTTTGAAGTGATTTGAATTGAGTTGATTGAGATTTATTGGAGGATGGGAGTTGTGGAAAATTTTTGGAAATGTTTTTTTTAGGTATTTAAAGAACGGTTTTCTCCAAATACAAACAGAAATCTGTCAAAATTTTTATAAAATTTGCGGCAAAATTAAAATGGACAAAAATTTTTACTAGTATTTAAGCTTTGAATAAATGGTTTTTAATTCTCACTAAAATGCTCACCATTTCCAAAATGTAAGAAAATTATTTTAAAATCCCTTGTATGGTACTTAATGAGTTATCGATAGGTGAAGTTCGGTAGTTCATTAAGTATTCTACGGGATCATGTTATGCCTTACAGAGGGGTAAGGTGTGACATTATTCATGTTTGATGGAAGAAGAATTTTGGTCAGCATGTGTAACTATGGGAATTGATGAATTTAAATAAAATAAAATGTGTTTATTGGAGTTGCTTAGTAGGTATTTGTGATTGGATGTGTTAAATGGCATGGATAGCATAAAATGGACACTTTGGGAATTAGGGTTTGTGAAAAATTAGAGTTTTGCTTATGTAATGGTATATTAACATTGTAATGGTCAATTAGTGACCATTTGAATGTGTGTGAGGAGGAATTGAAGTGAGTAAGGATAATGGAGTTGAGCTTAGGTATGCTGCCCTTGGTGACCTGCAGGACTGGGTGTGAGTCCAGAAGGTTTGGGCAGCTATAACTAGAGTTGTATAGGTTCAATTGGCGCAAGGCCAATTGGACATGAAATTAGACATATAATGGCACAACTTTGGTGAAGAAACCCTGCCCAGAAAACCAAACTAAGTTGACCTAAAAATTACCCTAATCGGAGTGACCAACATGCTGTCCCTGGAAAATGACTAAATAAATAGTATTTGTTCAAATGGTCATAACTCAGTGTAGAAAAGTTTAATTGATCTGAAATTTTACCAACAGAAAGCTGAGACATATCCCTACAACTTTTGTGAAGAACAAAAATCCAAATTCTGACCATAACCTAGTCAAATTGCCAACCAAACTTAGGTCACCAAATCTGGCAGAACCAAATTGCCCAGAAATTCTGAGTACAGGTCAATCCGGCCAGTTATGGTAAAATGACCATAACTTGAGCTACAAAACTCCAATTTGAGTGATTCAAAATGGAAATTAAAGAAGACACATAAAGGAACAACTTTGATGAAGAAAATTTTGCCAAATTTCCACAGTAACAATAACCAATGGAACAGTAAACTTAGGGTATAAAATATCAAAATTTTGAATAACATAAAATAAGCTTTGAAATGGTATTGGAAATCAATACCAACAAAAATAAAATGCAAAATGTGGTATCTTGGAGAACTTAGGTTCAATAAATTTATTATGTATTAAAAAGTCAACAATTTGAGTGAATAGTAATGTGAATAGTAGTACAAAGACACAAAGTATAAGAACTAAATTGGGAGAAGAAATTAAGGTATAAAATTTGGAATCCATGAAATGTTCATGGATTACTTGGAATAGAAATAGTAATTTACCTAAATGACTTAATGAACATTTAAGTTATGTGAATATATAATTAAGATTTGTATTCCAATTAATAGTAGATCTAATAAAACATGAGTGATACTACTTGAATAGGAAATGAAATTAACCTAGATGGATTGTTGAGACTTATACTCCCAACACCAATGGAATTCATAATATACTAGCAATACAACTTGAAGTATGAAATGTAATTTACATGAATAGATTGTTAAATGTATAAATGAGATAAAAGTGTCATTTGTGATTTAGGTTCCCATCAAGAGAGAAAGGAAAGATGTTTAAATGTGAATGGTACATGAGATCAAATGAATGTGAATTGTAATTAGTATGAATATTACAATGAATGCATAAATTACCTAGAAATGTGAATTTGGAAATTAAGCTTCCACTATAAACAAAATTAGAATGCTATAAAAATATAAATGAAAAATATAATGAAATGATGAAATATATAAACTTTTAATGGTACTAATATGCCCATGTATTGCCTAGACATGTGTGTCAAATTAGATAGATTGGCATGCCAATAGGGTATTATTTTAGCAGTACTGCGAAGGGCTTTATGCCTGTATCCATGGCTTTATACCCACACTCATGGCTTTATGCCCGCACTCATGGGTTTTATGCCCGATTATGTGTTTTCATGGCTTTTTGCCATATTAATTGCATACGTGGTTGACGTACTGAGCTTACACGTCCTATGGTATGACGGCCCGAGACACTACGGTGTCCAGTGCCAATGACTCATTATCCAGTTTAGTCAGCCTGTCATAGGTTACTTGGGCAGTCTAATTTATTAAAATAAGTTACGAATATTAGCAATTAAAAATGGTAGAAAGCAAATAAATGAGTAAGAAGTTCTGAAATAAATTAGATTAGCTCCAAAAATTTATTTCTTAAAAGGGTCTGAAGTAAATTAGATTAATTCTAAAAATTTTAAATATTACGAAATGATTGTAAACAACTTAGAAAGTATTAAGGAAGTGATAAAAAGACTAGTAGAAGAATTATAACTTAAATAACATTACAAATGTGATTTTCATAAGAATATAAGTATAAGTATAAATTTTAGATTTATTTGTACATTATATAAATGATTATTGTAAACTTATGAAAGAAGTGATTCTAGAGAGCAACATAAATGACAAAAAAAATATACTACATAAATGACAAAAAAAAATATACTGTATGACAAATTTCATATGAACCCAGTAAAATTCTTGAGTATAGAAAATATGCTCTAATTATTTTTTATTTGTATATATTATTTCTTGTTATATTATTGCACTACTAAGCAACAATGCTTAGTGCGATGGATTTGTTTCCTCGCGCAGGTACTGAAGTTAAAGCCCAGCGAATCCCAAATAGAGATTTTAGAGTTCTGATCTGCAGAGTGTTCAAAGTTGTCACCTCCTCAACAATGCATTTAGATAGGGCCCATATAGATTATATTATGTATTTTGTACATTATAATTAGTTATTATTTGTAATGTAAACTATGAATTGTATATTGAAATATAGATTATGGAACTGTAATTAATTTGTAGATCATGTAAATTATGAATTTATGTAATCAGTTTGTAAATCATGTAAATTAATGAAACTTGAGAATTTATATATATAAATTGTGCATGAATGGAAATGCATGGAAATAAATATGAAATTGAGATATATGAATGAGATGTAAATTATGAAATGATTATGAGAATAATTGATGAGATTTTTATTATAAAATATTATTGAAATTTTCAAACAGGTGAATAGTAAAACACGCCAATTGATGATAAAATAGGGGAAACTCCACTGGTTTCTCCATAAAAAAAATATTTGATATTAAATTAAACAAATTCAAAATTACTAAAATAATAAAGTAAGATAAGATAGGGTGTTTCGGCACCGAATGTAGCACACTTTGCTCGGCTACACTGTAGTCGGGTGAGGGATGTTTACAGCTATCCTGAGGAAGAATCAGACCAACTCGTAGTTCGACACTTGAAACTGTGGTGATGCATGTTCTTCTACGCCTTACACACCTACAGGTGATATGTTGATGCATGTTCTTCTACGCCTTACACAACTATGCCATATGCCCTAAACAACATCTAAGGACTTACCAAAAAATATTTGTCATGAAATATTGTGGGGTTCATATTTAGGACTGCGGTCTAAAACTACCTAAGTATCCCCTTTGCTATCCTGAGGATGAATCAGACCCACTCGTAGTTCGACACTTGAAACTGTGGTGATGCATGTTCTTCTATACCTTACACACCTACAGGTGATATGTTAATGCGTGTTCTTCTACGCCTTACACAACTATGCCATGTGCCCTAAACAATGTCTAAGGACTTACCAAAAATATCTATCTTGAAAAGTTATGGGTTCGTATTTAGGACTGATGTCCTAAATTACCTACATATCCCCTTCACTATTTTGAGGAAGAATCAGACCCTCTCGTAGTTCAGGACTTGAAACTGTGGTGATGTATGTTCTTCTACACCTTATACACCTACAAGTGACATATTGATGTGTGTTCTTCTACGCCTTACACAACTATGTCGTGTGCCCTAAACAATGTCTAAGAACTTATCACAAAATATCTAATTCATGATTTGAAAAAATTGGGATGACCGGGTCTCAAAACTCTCTCTGTGATTTTTATGCTTCCTTTATGCTACTTCCTATCATGGGCATGTTGATTTTACTAAAGATTCTAAAAACTTAATCCTCTAAGAGACCTCTTTTTGCAAAAACTTTCCTTTAACTTTAAAATTTTTGAGGAAAACTGTTCACCAAAAAGACTTCCTTAAGGTCACAATACAATTCCCCTCTGATTTTTCTTTTTCTTTGCTCCCCTCATGGTTCATTATTCTAAAGTTATTTCAAAACCTTATTCTTCCTTGACTCATTTCTCTTCCATGAACTCCATTCTTTGTGCCCTAACTTTTGCCTAAAATGCCCTTACGGGTTTTCATTTTAGCGGGCTTGCTCTAACTTTTGTTAAGCGACCCTTTTGAGTTTTCCACTTAGCGAGCTCTTTTTTTTTTTTTCTTTTTCTCTTTTTTTTCGAAATTAGACAATTGCTAGGGCATTCATATCAATCACCTATTCTATCATGCTCACAAGATATAGATTAAATCAAAACAATGTAGTTTAATTACCTAATCATTTGATGTATCTCTTAAGACACAAACATTCATAATAAACCCACTCCTAGTTAATGCAATAAAAACTTCTTTATTTTTTCAGGTACACCATTACTCGCTCTTACATTTAATTTTGTCAAATTTTCAACCTTCCAAATTTAGAAATAAGCTTTATAACCTGCCGAATGGCCATTTCAGGTTTTCCATCTAGATCTTCTCTCATCTCTCCTTTTGCCTAGACTGCCTTTTGCAGGTTTTCAATCCAGCATATATTTTTTTCTTTTTTCTTTCCTTTTTCTTTTTCCTTTTTTTTCTTCGATCCTTACTTTTGCCTAGACCGCCTTTTGCAAGTTTTTAGCCTAGCGGGCCTATCTCACACAAAGTACCATTTGAGCCTGTCTAAGTTGAAAGGTTATTGAAATTCATTTTCATCCAGGTCTGATATTCTTACAGCACCTCCGAGCAAGATCTTTCTGACTATGTATGGATCATCCTAGTTTGGCTTAAACTTTCCGCTTAGATTAAAAGGGACGGGTCGGGCTTATTTTAAAACTATACCTCCCTCTTTGATCTTTATTGGCTTCGCCTTCTTGTTAAAGGCCCTGGCTATGTTCCTCTGATAAGCCTGCATATGATACATGGTGTTGCATCCTACATCAATTCTGTAGGGAGGTCTTGGGTGTTATATATATGGGTTTGCAAACCTCCCCTTATGAGCTAGCTTTCGAGGTGGAGTTAGGCAGGTTCATATCTTTTGGTATCAGAGCCTCACTCTGTATGAGTCAGTCGGCCATGTACAAAGATTCCCTAACGTTCTTCGGGAGAGGTCAAGGTGAACGAATCATGGCCCCGGTTGCTTCACGAGGTCTAAAGGGGTCATAACTCATTCACCTGACCTCTTCCAAAGAACATCAAAAAGCCTTTGTACATGGCCGACTGCGACCTATACAGAGTGAGGCTCTGATACCAAATAATGTAAACCTGCCTAACTTCACCTCAAAAGCTAGCTCATAAGGGGAGGTTTGCAAACCCATATATATAACACCCAAGACCTTTCATTAATCAAAGCTAGTTCTTCTAGGCCCACTCATTTTTTAGGATCTTAGCTTCTAGCATCACTCCCAAGGATTTGACCTCTAGCTTAATGGGTAGTACTGCTTTAGTCTCATACACTAAAGAGAATGGGATTGCCCTCATGGATGTTCTTGTAGCAGTGCAATAACCTTAAAAAACATGAAGGAGTTTTTTTGGGCCAATCCTTATATCTTTCAAACATTTTTGTCAAAATAATTTTTGCGTTATTATTGGCTACTTCAACTGCTCCATTAATCTGTGGCTTATATGGCGAAGAGATATGATGCTTAGTCTTGAACTCTATAACTAACTCTAGAAAATCACCCTTTTCCTATAAAGACACCATTGTGGCTTGGAAATCGGCTATCTGATTCTAAGCTTGAGCTATATGCTTCATGGTCACCCTATCAAAAACTAGCTAATAGTTTCTTTATATGTCCCAAGTATAGCCTCAATTTTCCTTGCTTTAATTAATCTCCCATTACCTCTTCTTTCTTTGCCTTAACAACTATCAATGCTTCTAGGCTACTGATGCAAGCGTCATATTCAGATCTATAGAGATCTTGTATTGTACTATGTCTCAATCAATTCCCTGCATATCTTTATAAGACTAGGCAAATGCTTCTTGGTACTTTGTTAATAAGGCTATTAATTTTTCTCTTTCTTCTTGGGTTAAATCTTCAGCTAGCTTAATGTCTTTAGGATTATCTGGTATACCCAAATTAATAGAGATCGATTTTAATGCATTAACAGAAACAAATTTTAAATGATTATGAATGCCATGCATATGCCTATTAGAATAAACATCAAAAAGTAAGCAAAAGGGTTGGTCATGTTATTGATCTTTATCTCAAAATCTTTATCAAGTACATTAGAATTGGAAACATTAGTATCACTTCTGTGAGCATTATAAAAGACAGACTCAAACTTAGGGGTATAGCTTTAGGTGCTTGGCTTTCCATGCAGTCCTTATATCAATGGTGCTAATTTTCTGCTTTAGCTCTTTCACATATGGTAACCCTTAATCATATGTCCAGGTAATTGCCCCCTCTTTCAAGGAATTAGGAGGCATTGGCTCTTCTTTCTCTTCAGTTGGCTCATAGCCCAAACCATAACTCGTGATCTGCCCCTTCACCTCAAGAAAAGTCACGGACCATCTATACTTTTCTCTATCCCCATGCTAGAAAAAAACTTCATCCTTTTCTTCACAGTAGCCACTTTTGGATCCATCAAGTTTTCATAGATCCTAGCAACTTGAAAACCAGACATTGGTGGAGCTAAACCATCTACTTGCAATGCAATTGCCTCCTCATCAAAATCGGTTCAGACATCCAAAGAACTCTCATCATAGCTAGAATTATCACAAATATCAATAACCATTATAAACTAAGGTTCATTGGGCTTTTGGATGGGCTGGATAAAGTCAATAATTCTATCAGGGCTATTTAAGGTGGTGGAGATCATGTAAAGACCTAATGGAGGTGGAAATTTTGGTTAGGTATAGGGCTGGTGTAGGTTTTTGGTCAATTTTCTAGGTTGGTTATCTTTCCAATATCAATTGGGTCTTAGATATCAGGCTTAAGTTGGAAGCATCAGTCTGTGTCATGATTATGGGTTTAGTGGAACTAACAATATTAGTTGATATCATAGCTAGGTGGGAATGGATTTGGTAGTGGTCTGGGTGCTAAGAGCTACAGGAGGTCTTGAGTTTTGAGATGCTTAAAAACTTTAGATAAGGGTTGGTTGAATTGGGTAAATCTCCTTGGGGTGTGAGACACAATTTGAACCTCAATAACTTTAATGCCACTTAATTGGCCAACCTCAAGGCCTCTTTCCAAGGTTAGCCACAATTTTCTCTTCCAGCTCAAACATCTTGGCATTTAAGGTTTCATCAAGCATGGCCATAGTTTCTTCTATCTTAAGTAGTGCATGTGAAATCCTTACTAATCTCTTCCCTTTCCTAACCCAAGTGACCTAATTAGAAGTCTCTTTGGTGTATTTCGAGGCTACGTTTGCTCAAGAAAATTGAATTTGAGGATTAACCTAAACATGCTATGTGCATGAATGGACTTTTTTTTTTTTACCTTTACCTTTACAAAACCAAAATCGAACCATACCAATAGAACTTAAACTAAACTAAGACTAAACCATATAAACTAAACTAAAATCGGATTAAAGACTGAATCAAAACTAAAAAGAACATCTCCAGAACTGAATCTTCGCTCCCTTATACCTCCAACTCTCATGTTTAGGGTAGGAAAAAAATTCTATTCTAGATTATGGTACACTGGACATACCAACAGGGGGTGGTCCAGGATGATCCTTCCCTCACAAACAAAGAAATTATATCCTTAAAGTTTAACCATAAGTAAGCACCCTCTTGCTTAACACGGTTTTTGAAATGAACTTGGACCTATACACACATTGGGTTTATGCATAGGCCTAGATTCATCTCAACTACCACTAGAACTTATGGTTTGAATAGTAAGGTTATAAATCTAGCACAACAAAAACCTATGGGGTACCTAGGGCTGAAATCTATGGCTCACGGGCTTCATCGGATAGGAAAAGGGTCACCCATGCGAGAGCTTGTCCAATAAGCACAACGGCTGAAGCTATGGCTCTTTTATATACTCGAAGGTATGGGCATGGGGTGCTAGCATTCACCAATTTGTCATAGCTAGAGTGGAACTATGGTCTCCTTGGCTACTACTAGCGGGGCTAAAAAGAATAGGGTGATCCATGTGATAATGTAGTGCAATGTAAAAAGTTTAACAGATAAATAATATTAAACTAATAAAAACGTGTTGGAGTAACTATCCATTTAGTCCACAGTGGAGTCACCAAACTGTAAGATTGGGGGGCATGAGGCGAACTATCATCCACTAGAATTATATAAAATGCACCAGGAAATGCCCAAGAAAGTTGGTGGAGTCACAATGGTCTCACTTAAGTATCACATCCTTAGACATCATTTCCTAGACATGAACTTCATATAATCCTAATAGAATCAAACCACTGGTAAGTACTGTCTTCCCATAAAACTATCACAGTACTAAACATTTATGCCATAAAGGCATAGATAGACAGGAGTTGCCACCCGGGTAATAACCGGGACATATTCAGTATTTCTTCCGAAGGTCATAGATGGCAACTTACTCCTTACAGAGTTTCCACAACCGTCATTACCATAGCCGAATGTCAAGGTTCGGAATAGTGGGTACGTAAGAGGAAAGTGTTAGGCACCCCTTACTCCTAGTCTAACCTCATTAATTCTGTCACACCCTACTCCTCGTAAGATGTAACATGCTCCCGTAGTACACCTAATGAATTACTGTACTTCGCCTACCGGTAACCCATTAAATACACTACAAGGGATTTTAAAACAATTTTCGTTCATTTTTAAATTGGTGGGTAAATTTTTTTCAGATATTAAAAACCTTTATTTAAAGTCCAAACATAAATCAGATTTTTAGATATTTAAAATCTCTGCAATTTTTACAAAAATTTCGGCAGAGTGCCATCTGTATTTCGAGAAAACATTTCTTCAAAACCTGAAAATAAATACACTCCCAATATATTTCTCAATCCCAACTCCATTATTCAATCTCATTTCACAAATCCGCATAAACCACTCAATACACAGTGTAAATTAAATCAAATATTAAAACATCTCATTGAGGTAACCAAATTAATTTTCACATTCATGGGAGCATTAAAATTTAATAATGCAAAACTTTATAAGTATATAAAATCTCAAGATAATATTACAATAATTTGTATTTAATTACAATCGAAATATATATATTACAAAAGAGTTGGTACAACTGCTCAAAGGAAATTTCATACATATAATTACAGAATTACATCAAAAGCTAATATACAAGGGTATACCTATGATATACCCGAGGATAATCTCACCGTGTCTTTCAGTAACCTAGCTCAGCTGCTCTATATTTTCTTTCACCTCCGACAGCATACAAAGCTATCGCTGAGTGGTGAACTCAGGGGTGAACAAACTAATAATTTAAAACTTAATACAAATTATTCTTAACAATTCATAATGGATAAAAATTTAAAATTTCTAAATTCTTCAAAATCCATGACATACAAAAATCATTATTTTCATTCATGCAAATTATTCATTTGAATAACATTTTGATCAATTAATAACTATTTATTTACATTTCTTTTAAATTCTGAATTAATACAAAAATATTTTGAATCACTAACAAATTATTTATTTCAATCACAATTTATCAAATTATGCATAATTTAAAGGGCGTTGCCAACAATTCTCATAGTTGAACCCATGACCCAAAATTCAAATAGATGCCGTGTTGTACACCACGACATTTCACACTCTCCCAATAACCAAAGCTAAAAGGGAGGAACAAAGACTAGCTAGTATATATGAGTACTCACTCAAACTCTTCCCCAAGTGGCAAGCCAGAGAGGAAGAAACTCGCCCCATCTAGTGGAGGAGATATCTCACTAGACAAGCTAATGAGAATTCACATCAAATTTTGTCATGTCAACTGTGGTTTCAAATCATATTCAAAATAATTTCTATTTACAAAGTGTTTACAAATCATCAACATATTTAATCATCATAAATTCATGCTCAAGGTTGGCAATACATCAAACTTAAAATTTACAATCCTCAAAACCATGCAATAAATCCTTAAATGCATAAGAAAATTTACATTTAATTTATACAATTTCATTCAACAAATTAAAATCCTCAACACAACAAAATTATAAATCATAAAATAAACTTGTTCAAATCAATTTAGAAGTGAAAAGTAACAAAATAGTTAGTTGTGCACAAACCTTAAGCGAGTCGCCTCTTGGCCTTGACTCGATGTCTCGGGTTCTTTCCCGGTATTCTTTTCCACTGAAACACACAGTTTCACAGTGTTTCAGTATCACCATTTATCATAACTTCAAAAATAAATTCAAATCTACTTATACCTAGCTTTAATATACTAAACTTGACGTTCTTTAAAATTTGTATTTCAGGGTTACTATTCACTACACTATTCAAGTCAATTTGTTGACTTTCTAAGGCTTAATAGGTATGGGAATTCCAACTTCACCCACATACCACATTTTGGTCACTAAATTTTTTGGTTTTGGTTGTTTTCTCAAATTCTAAGTCTTTTAGGCAAATTTGCAAATTTTCAATTTGGTATCCTAAGTTGCACTGTTCCATTGGTCATTTTACTATTAGAATTTGGCAAAACTTTCTTCATAGAAAATGTTCCCTATTGTCCTAACTAAATTCTCCTTTTTGAATCACTCCATTTGGAGTTTTGTAGCTCAAGTTATAGCCATTTGAACCATGGCTGCCGGATTGGACTTAACCCAGATTTCTGGGCAAATTCTGGTTCTGGCAGTTTTAGGTCACCAATTTTGGGTGGCCAAATGACTTAGTTAATGGCACAACTAGGGTTTGTGTTCTTCATGAAAGTTTTATTTCTATATCTCATCTGTTCACTGGTAAAATTTCAGGTCATTTAGACCTGCCTAGCTCAAGTTATGGCCAAATGAACAAACACTGTTCATTTGGTGAGTTTGTACAGGTCAGACTGAGAATTTCCGGATTTGGTCAATTTGTTCACTAGGTTTTGGTCACTTTTTGGGCATGATTCCTAAATAAAAATTGTGCCATTTTGTGTCTATTTTCATTCCCAATTGGTCTCATACCAATTGGACTTGTAAATTTTCAGTTTTGGTCCCTCAAAGGGACCTTGGTCCTGCTGCCCGTAGCATGACCACATTGAATCCGAATTTAAACTCCACTCCAACACTTCGAACACACTTCATTTGGTCATAAATGACCATTTCTCACCTCAAACTAGGTCAAACACATCATTTCACCATTTCTTCAAATTTTTTCTCCCAAACCCTAGGTCCAAAACCCTAACTTCCATGTTTAGCTCATTTGTTGAATTCTACATGCATATTTGGAATTTATACACTCATTCACACTTAACTAATTCATAATTTGTATCAAAATTATTCATCCTCAAACCTAAACCCTAGCTGCCCACATTTCTATTTGGTCCACCATGCTTGATTTTATTCACTTATTTGTTAATTACAAGTGTAACTTAGCTACTTAAACATAAATTCAAAGAGAGAATGAAGGAAGAATACTAACCTTAAGTGAGCAGAATTTTATCTTCAATTTCTCTCAATTTTCTTCAATTCTTCTCCTTCTAATCTTCCTTCCAAGATTTGCTTATAATTTTTCTTCAAGAAAATTAAAGGATTTATGGTGGAATTAGTGTTTAGAAAGCTTAAAAATAAGCTTTCATGGAGGAAAATTTGAGAGAGAGAACTTGGGAGAGAGAGAGACGGCAATGGAAGATGAAATCCCCTTTTTTTTTTCTTTTCTTTTATGAGTTAGTAAGACCACAAATTTAAATTAAATAAATTTTAATTATAATAATTATGAGATCATGCATGATTAGTAAGACCACAAATTTAAATTAAATAAATTTTAATTATAATAATTATAGCATCTTGCATGATGTCATGCATGATCTCATCTCTTTTCACCTTTTTCATTTTCTTTTTTTTTATTTATTTTTCCATTAGTTCTCTAATTTAATTTTCGATCCCGAAATTTTCTTTTCTCTGATTTTATTTGACAGTTAGATCAGGAGTCAGCTCTCGAGGTCAATTGACCAAATTGCCCCTCGCCGGTTCAACCTGGTTTGCAAATAATTCAATATTTCTCCCGAATCCCTGACCTAATTATTTGACCAGCTTAACAAATCTTTTTCATGATTTTCTCTTTTCCACTGTGTTCTTAATGTTCCTAAGGACCGCAGCGTTACATTTTACGGTTCGAAATTTGAGTTACGATTGACCTCTCAATCCTTTCCGAGAAAGTCACCCATCGCTGTGACTCTCGACTCGTTTAACTTTTTATGTTCTGTTTTTCTTATTTATACTTAACTAATTGGCAATTACTAATTATTTGTGTTCAGGACTTATCTAGTTGTTTTAAGTGTGGTTCTAATCCCCTTAATTGTCTGGACAGACACTGGTCCCTGGGATAGTGAAATATACCAGGCTATACAAATAGGGGTGTTACAATTCTCCTCCCCACCCCCCCCCTCCCCTTAAAATAATTTTGTCCTCGAAATTTTACCTGGTATCAGTTTTTGAACAGTTGTGGGTGCTGTCTCCTCATGTCCTATTCACGCTCCTAAGTAGCTTCCTGGCCTGAATGATGGTTCCTTAGCACTTTAACCAATACTATTTACTCATCGATTGCTCACCTCGTGTGCCAAGTTTCTTATGAGCTTCTGTCATAAGTTAGATTCGAATTCATTTCAATTTTAGAGGTAAGCAAATCTGTGTGTTAGTGGATCCACTCTTTTTAGGACCTCGTATGATCCTATGGGTGAGAACTTAGTTTTACTCTTTTCTTATCAAATCTCTTGATCATTTGATGCAACCTTCAGTTTATTTTAGAATATTTTAGTCTTTTCTTGTTGTTGTTTTAGCAATTATTTTCCTTTGTAGTCTCTTTTTTTAAATGACCTTGTTGATCATATATGAACTGCTTATCTCTTTCTTGGCCATAGGTCCATAACCATTATCTTACCATCTCTATTTATGACCAAGGCCTATGTGTCATTTTGCACTATCTTGTTTGCTTTTGTTTAACTTATTTCCTTCTTGATAAAATAGTTCGGGATATCATTACGCATCTTAAGTAGGTTGTTTACCCCGTTGGCAATTCCTCATCTAGTGTTTTTCTCATTTCTTACTGTTCTATTTGTTTTTTTTTTCCACAGCTTAACTTTAATTATTTTATTCCTCAATCTTATCTTCTTCCTTAGCTTGACTGTCGAGTCATGATTTAGCACCTCTTATCATCCCTAATAAATCCACTATACTTCAATATTTCTTTGATTTGGTCCTCTGACCATTCTAGTCAACACTTTAACTAATATTTATAACGTTTCTTTATTACATTCGCACCAACTATTCTAATTTTTACTTCCACAACTCTTTTATCTATCAATATTCTATAGCTTATTTTCCGCTGGTTTGCGATCATTACCCTTTTTTTTCAACCATAAACAATTCTTTAATATTAAGAAGGGAGTCTACCGGACTCTCCTGTTTCCCATGCTATTCAAAAGTTTTTCTTGAATTCTAATCTAATCCTTATGATCCGCACAATAAAATTGTGCTCTTCCTAAAGAATACCTGGCCAACTAGTTCCTATCAAATTATTGTTATTAGTAGAATATCATTTCTTAACTGTTTTATAAGTTATAATTGTCATCTATAGCATCCTGTCTCTTCTAGGGGAACAAAATTATATTTTGTGTCTTACTGCTACACAAATAGAATATTGTTCCTTACTAAACTTTGACCAAAAGATCCATTGCAATATCAAAACAACTATAAACCCCATATCGGAGACTGGATGACTTAGCCCTATAGGTGTTATTTTTAAATTTTTACCATGCTAAAATCTCTAGTCCCATAACAATTCTTGATGTACTGTAATTCATTCTATGGTAACGGAGTCTTTAACTCTCACTACCTTGCAACCATGATCTTTTGATATTCTAATTATAGAGTTTTAAATCCCGAATTAGGATTTTCAAACTCAGTTCTAGTAATAAAACTCTATTCTGGTATATTTGTTCCAGAGCGAAAGTCATTTATAACTATTCTTATTCTTATGTACTATTGGGTAGTACGTAGCTCTACACAATAAATTTCAAGTCAGTACTGCAATTTGCAGCTTACAGCACAAACATCAAAAATATTACATAGTTACTACGATACATCCCAATAGATCAAACTTCCTTATTTCTTATTTCTTTCAAATCCACTAATATCTTAAACTTATTTTGATTATGGTACTTACTGACATCTATCAATAGTAGTACCTTTACTTCCATCTAGGGCAGATATATTGCTATAACTTACTTTTGGTCCTCTTGCCTTATCTAATTAGGCTTACTAATTAACTTTATAATTTATCGTAGTCTAGGAGATGTCTCTCACTAGAAACTTTTTCAAAATTAATTCCATTCACGCTTATTATCGCAATTCTTATCCTAAAAGACTAATTACTAATATATTAAAATTTATCTCCATTCAAGGGAATAGCAGTAGAACATATAATTTTGCATTAGCATATAAATAAGTAGAGCGGGAATCAAATAGTACATAATTATTCCTTTCACAAGTTAAGAACATACCGGCAATTACATCTGAAGTCTCTGCTTCTTCCCCTCGATGCATGGTGTTCCCTCTTTCTAATGTATTCCTCTGCTCGGGTTGGTCCATTGTGCGAGGATTACCCGAAGTGTTGTCTCTACTTCTGCCTCTGCCCCTACTAACTATTAATGAGCCTCTAAAATCAGAACCTTGGACTGATTCCTCAGGTATAGTATGTGGCATAAATTGACGTGCACTAGTACAATCTCAGGCGAAATATCCAATTCCACCACAATTGAAGCAGGCTCCAGTGACCCTATGGCAAATACCCCCATAAAATTTTCCACAAACATCACAGATACGGATAGGGTAGGAACTTCTGGTTCTTTGACGAATGGTTCTTGATTGCTTCGGCCCTGAAGATCCGCTTTTGTCATACTTAGGAGCTCAGGGTCCCTCAAAATCTTTTCTCTTTCCCAAATTACTACTCGAACTTTGACCGATGGGTTTCCCACTTTTCTCTTTTTCATGCTGCTCTTGAGGGGGTTGGGTTTGTACTTGGGCCTGGGCTGACAGATTATCAGCCATTTGCTGAAAGAACATGGCCATCTGCTGGGCCGTTTGTGCAGTAATTTATATAGGAGGGACTGGTGCCGTTGGACCTCCAACGCCTTGTGGAACTGGGGCCTCTCCTTGTACGTCAGCTGTATCGGACTGCTCTACCGTTTTATCCCCCTTGCCCATATATATTCACAGAATTTTTTTCTTTCTATTTCCTGTACAACCAGCACAATGAGATTTCTCCCCATTAGTTTATATTTATGATGTAAATGTACTATATGTATCAAACATTCGAGCAGTTGTACTTATCGAAAAATATTTCAAATTCACAATTCAAAATTTACTTTAAAACCTTTGCTCTGATACCACTAAAACATGTCACACCTTACTCTCGTAAGATGTAACATGCTCTCGTAGTACACCTAATGAATTACCGTACTTCGCCTACCGGTAACCCATTAAATATACTACAAGGGATTTTAAAACAATTTTCGTTCATTTTTAAATTGGTGGGTAAATTTTTTTCAGATATTAAAAACCTTTATTTAAAGTCCAAACATAAATCAGATTTTTAGATATTTAAAATCTTCGCAATTTTTACAAAAATTTCGGCAGAGTGCCGTCTGTATTTCGAGAAAACATTTCTTCAAAACCTGAAAATAAATACACTCTCAATATATTTCTCAATCCCAACTCCATTATTCAATCTCATTTCACAAATCCGCATAAACCACTCAATACACAGTGTAAATTAAATCAAATATTAAAACATCTCATTGAGGTAACCAAATTAATTTTCACATTCATGGGAGCATTAAAATTTAATAATGCAAAACTTTATAAGTATATAAAATCTCAAGATAATATTACAATAATTTGTATTTGATTACAATCGAAATATATATATTACAAAAGAGTTGGTACAACTGCTCCAAGGAAATTTCATACATATAATTACAGAATTACATCAAAAGCTAATGTACAAGGGTATACCTATGATATACCCGAGGATAATCTCACCGTGTCTTTCAGTAACCTCGCTCAGCTGCTCTATATTTTCTTTCACCTGCGACAGCATACAAAGCTATCGCTGAGTGGTGAACTCAGGGGTGCACAAACTAATAATTTAAAACTTAATGCAAATTATTCTTAACAATTCATAATGAATAAAAAAATTAAAATTTCTAAATTCTTCAAAATCTATGACATACAAAAATCATTATTTTCATTCATGCAAATTATTCATTTGAATAATATTTTGATCAATTAATAACTATTTATTTATATTTCTTTTAAATTCTGAAACAATACAAAAATATTTTGAATCACTAACAAATTATTTATTTCAATCACAATTTATCAAATTATGCATAATTTAAAGGGTGTTGCCAACAATTCACACAGTTGAACCCATGACCCAAAATTCAAATCGATGCCGTGTTGTACACCACGACATTTCACACTCTCCCAATCACCGAAGCTAAAAGGGAGGAACAAAGACTAGCTAGTATATATGAGTACTCATTCAACCTCTTCCCCAAGTGGCAAGCCAGAGAGGAAGAAACTCGCCCCATCTAGTGGAGGAGATATCTCACTAGACAAGCTAATGAGAATTCACATCAAATTTTGTCATGTCAACTGTGGTTTCAAATCATATTCAAAATAATTTCTATTTACAAAGTGTTTACAAATCATCAACATATTTAATCATCATAAATTCATGCTCAAGGTTGGCAACACATCAAACTTAAAATTTACAATCCTCAAAACCATGCAATAAATCCTTAAATGCATAAGAAAATTTACATTTAATTTATACAATTTCATTCAACAAATTAAAATCCTCAACACAACAAAATTATAAATCATAAAATAAACTTGTTCAAATCAATTTAGAAGTGAAAAGTAACAAAATAGTTAGTTGTGCACAAACCTTAAGCGAGTCGCCTCTTGGCCTTGACTTGATGTCTCGGTATTCTTTTCCACTGAAACACACAGTTTTACAGTGTTTCAGTATCACCATTTATCATAACTCTAAAAATAAATTCAAATCTACTTATACCTAGCTTTAATATGCTAAACTTGACGTTCTTTAAAATTTGTATTTCGGGGTTACTATTCACTACACTATTCAAGTCAATTTGTTGACTTTCTAAGGCTTAATAGGTATGGGAATTCCAACTTCACCCACATACCACATTTTGGTCGCTAAATTTTTTGGTTTTGGTTGTTTTCTCAAATTCTAAGTCTTTTAGGCAAATTTGCAAATTTTCAGTTTTGGTGTGCTAAGTTGCACTGTTCCATTGGTCATTTTACTGTTAGAATTTGGCAAAATTTTCTTCATAGAAAATGTTTCCTATTGTATTAACTAAATTCTCCTTTTTGAATTACTCCATTTAGAGTTTTGTAGCTCAAATTAGAGCCATTTGAACCATGGCTGCCGGATTGGACTTCACCCAAATTTCTGGGCAAATTCTGGTTCTAGCAGTTTTAGGTCACCAACTTTGAGTGGCCAAATGACTTGGTTAAGGGCACAATTTGGGTTTGTGTTCTTTATGAAAGTTTTAGGTCTATATCTCATCTATTCACTAGTAAAATTTCAGGTCATTTAGACCTGCCTAGCTCAAGTTATGGCCAAATGAACAAACACTATTTATTTGGTCAGTTTGTACAGGTCAGACTGAGAATTTCCGGATTTGGTCAATTTGTTCACTAGGTTTTGGTCACTTTTTGGGCATGATTCCTAAATGAAAATTGTGTCATTTTGTGTCTATTTTCATGCTCAATTGGTCTCATACCAATTGGACTTGTAAATTTTCAGTTTTGGTCCCTCAAAGGGACCTTGGTCCTGCTGCCTGCAGCTTGACCACATTGAATCCGAATTTAAACTCAACTCCAACACTTCCAACACACTTCATTTGGTCACAAATGACCATTTCTCACCTCAAACTAGGTCAAACACATCATTTCACCATTTCTGCAAATTTTGTCTCCCAAACCCTAGGTCCAAAATCCTAACTTCCATGTTTAGCTCATTTGTTGAATTCTACATGCATATTTGGAATTTATACACTCATTCACACTTAACTAATTCATAATTTGTATCAAAATTATTCATCCTCAAACCTAAACCCTAGCTGCCCACATTTCCATTTGGTCCACTATGCTTGATTTTATTCACTTATTTGTTAATTACAAGTGTAACTTAGCTACTTAAACATAAATTCAAAGAGAGAATGAAGGAAGAATACCAACCTTAAGTGAGCAGAATTTTATCTTCAATTTCTCTCAATTTTCTTCAATTCTTCTCCTTCTAATCTTCCTTCCAAGATTTGCTTATAATTTTTCTTCAAGAAAATTAAAGGATTTATGGTGGAATTAGTGTTTAAAAAGCTTAAAAATAAGCTTTCATGGAGGAAAATTTAAGAGAGAGAACTTGGGAGAGAGAGAGACGGCAATGGAAGATGAAGTCCCCTTTTTTTTCTTTTCTTTTATGAATTAGTAAGGCAACAAATTTAAATTAAATAAATTTTAATTATAATAATTATGGCATCATGCATGATGTCATGCATGATGTCATCTCTTTTCACCTTTTTCATTTTATTTTTTTATTTGTTTTTCCATTAGTTCTCTAATTTAATCCCGAAATTTTCTTTTCTTCGATTTTATTTGACAATTAGGTCAGGAGTCAGCTCTTGGGTTCAATTGACCAAATTGCCCCTCGCCGGTTCAACCTGGTTTGCAAATAATTCAATATTTCTCCCGTATCTCTGACCTAATTATTTGACCAGCTTAACAATTCTTTTTCGTGGTTTTCTCTTTTCCACCGTGTTCGTAATGGTCCTAAGGACCGTGATGTCACATGTTACGGTTCGAAATTTGAGTTACGATTGACCTCGCAATCCTTCCCGATAAGGTCACCCATCGCTGTGACTCTCGACTCGTTTAACTTCTTATGTTCTATTTTTCTTATTTATACTTAACTAATTGGAAATTACTAATTATTTGTGTTCAAGGCTTATTTAGTTGTTTTAAGTGTGGTTCTAA
Organism: Hevea brasiliensis; assembly: GCF_030052815.1. Taxonomy (NCBI): domain Eukaryota; kingdom Viridiplantae; phylum Streptophyta; class Magnoliopsida; order Malpighiales; family Euphorbiaceae; genus Hevea; species Hevea brasiliensis. The sequence goes on from NC_079497.1 coordinate 102,474,020, forward strand.
TCCCCTTAATTGTCCGGACCGACACTGGTCACCGGGATAGTAAAATATACCAGGCTATACAAATAGGGGTGTTACAAATTCGAGTGCCAGTCCTCTACTAATGTTTCTAGAAGTCTTGTTTATTATTCATTTATTAAACTTTATCCTAAAAATGCAATTCTAATCCTACACACGCAAGTAATTCACAATAGGGTTGTTGTTTACAAACAATTTTCATGTACAAGTAATTCTTATCTATGGGGTTGCTAATTATTTAAACGATATTTACCAGATGACTAAAATTAATTTATTATTAAGAAATTAATTTATAAATAAATTCTATTTTAAACAACCCTAAGTTTCTCTTTAACCTAATTAATTAATTTTTTACGAAGTTACCCTAAGGATAATTAAACTAAATTAATTATGTATATGTATAATTTATTCTAATATCGCATAAGGGCCAAACAATCACAATCTAATAAAGATTTCTAACATGAAAATTTATTTTACAATTACCAAGTATTAAATTATATTTATTTTACATGCCAAGATTAGTTTAATTTACAAACAAGATTAATTTTAATTTACTAAGTATTTATTTAAATTAATTACATGCAAAAGTCAGTTAAATTAAAAACAAAGTTAATTTTAATTTATCAAATAAAATAATACCTATTATTACAACATTTTCATGCCAACAATTATTTTAGGAATTTAGGATTACTTACTTGTTAGCAATTGCAGTTGCCATTGGGGCAAGCTACCCTTAAAAAATGGCATTCTCTTCTTGTATGGCAATGATATCCTTGGCTTACTCCTGTTTAGCTCCATGTATGCTCCACACAAATGCCCTCTTTGGTACTTACCTTAGGGCTATTTACCAATTTCGTTTGTAATAAAAAAATAAAGAAAATAAAGAAAATAAGAAAATACTAATAACAATTCACATTGGATTCTAACTCTAGTCTCCTAGAGAGTGAGAAAGAGAGTGGGACCAAGGGGGGAGAAAGAGTTTGTATGGGAAAGGGATAGTGAAAAAATTATTTTCTTATTTTAATTTTTAGAAAATAAATTAAATGAGTCCTATTTAAAATTCCTAACTAGGCTTTCTTAGGCCCATGGAGCCCAATTAAACATAATCAAGTCCATTTAAGAACTATCCATATTAAATTTAAACAAAATAAAATTTTATTTTAAATTTAATTAAATTAATTTCCTAAAAAACATATTATTTTTTTTTTTCAACATCATGCCATGAAATTAATAATTCAGCTCCATGCCTCCAATTACATCTTACAGTCATGTAATTTTTCGTCATCGGGTTTTCTACAGCCTCAATGCACATACTCATTAGAAAATAAGGGTGTACAGAGATTCAACAAGTTGAAGGGCTTGGCCATCCTTAGAAGAAACTGAGATAGCATCTTCAGAGTTTGAGGATTCAAGTAAAAGAGCTTCAATCTTGCACAAGGCTTCTTCTTCAAGTTGGAGCTCATGGTCTTCTGTTAAGCTTTAATATTTTACAATGTGACCTTTCCTGCACATTTATAACAAGTAACGTCTTTTCTAGAAGTGGGTTCTTGTGGCTTTGAGTAAGGCTTGTGGTGTTTTTTGGTGTAAGGCTTTTTTTATTAGTGAGAAAGTTTGTCTTTAGAGTAGTGTCTTTTGTGCTTTCGGTATCTTTTGGTTTGGCAATCTTGGCAAGGTTTGGTATTTGAAGAGGATGGCTTTTGACAAGAGATGTCAAATTGTTGGCAAAAAGTTTCAAGCTCTTTCTTAGTCTTATGCATTTCCCATTTCAACTGCTTTTAAAGCTTAAGATCTTGACAAATCTTTAGGCCTTCTTTTTTGGTGTAATTGATGAGCTCACCATAGGTTAACTGATCACAGGAAATTTGCTCATTGTAATATTCTTTAATTTTATTCCAAACCTTTTCTCTAAGGAGAGAAGGGAGACTAGCAAGAAACTTCTCTTTCCAAAAAGGCTGGTTGAAGTTTTCACAAAGCATGACCCTTGTAAGTAAGGTATCTTTATATCATTTACAATCACTAAGCTTCTTACACCTGAGATTGGAAAGAAACTCAACATTTTTGTCTTTAAGGTGTGATAAATCTCCAACAAAATGAAGAGTAAGTGTAAGGATGAGGGTAGCAATAGCATTTTGAATTAGTCTATCATTTTCATCAAGGATCGGTTCTTGATCTTCATCAAGTTCTACTGACTTTAAAATCTTTAGCTTTTACTGAGGAGTGAGATAACAATGGCTTGGTCAGAGCTGCTTGTTTGGTTCGATATGCATTCGCGGCCACAGTCATTTGCTAGAAGATGTTAAGGATGTTGCACTCATACATTCCATTTATGTTCCATCTATAGACGGAGGAAGCATTATAACAGTTTTGAGAAAGGGCACTTGGTTTGTATTCAATGTTGATATCCGGGGCAGTAGCTCTTGGATAATAGAGTTGTTGAGAGTTCTGCCAGTGGACATTATTGATCTTTAGGGGAAAACCTTCTTAGAAAGCATTTTCTTCATCAGAAGATTGTTTCATAATATTGACAGAGGCTTCAGAGGTATCTGGAATAACAATATTGGATTTGGTTGAAGTTAAAGGACTAAGTTAATTTAGGCGATCCTAAATTGCTTAAAGGAATTCTTCTTTGTTTCTCTACTAAAACTAAGATAGAAAAGGTTTTGATACTTCAAAAGGCTTGAAAACTGGAGCATTCATCTTTGATTCTACAGATGAAGCAATCACAATTGGATGCTGGATTTGGTTTTGAATATCATTTAACTAGTTTCCAATAGTATGAAGATGATTATTGGTCCAATTATTTTTTTGAATAATATTCTCAAAATCTTTGTTCGTATCTTTCTCACTTTTGACTTTAAAAGGTGAAGCTATGAGGGTGGCTTTATGATGTTTAAACTAGAGTTCTCTAAGGGGTGGATGAACAAACTAATTCCATTCATTCTTTAGGGTTTGCCAGGAAGGTATTTGAGAGATTGGGTTCAAGGATTTTGCAAAAGGATATTCCAAATTATTTTTAGAATCATAAATTTCAAACCAGTCAAAAAAGAAAATATGTGCTTGATGCTCATGAATGAATGTATAAAATTTTCCTTGGATCTCATGTCTCTGATTCAAGAAATGTTTAAATTATGAAAAGCATAAAAATCCTTTTGAAGATATGCTTTATTGATTTGAAATTGCTTTTGAAGAACATTTATTTTAGCATCTATATTCTCAGTCACAGAGGAAAAAGTTAGAGATGTAGGTATTGGCTATTCTTCAATAGTGGAATAAACATTTTTTGGTATTGTAGTAGTATAGTCAGCGCTTTGTAATAAAGTTTTTGGTATAAGTTGATTATCTGTGTAAATCTGGGATTTGATTAAAATGCTCTTGAGTGGTTGGGAAGTCAACAATAGCAAGTGTTTAGGTAATAGGCAAGTTTATTATGGAGGGTAGGTTTGAAATTCTAACTAGTTCGATGATTTCAGAAGAGGAGGCAGCATCATAAGAGGGTCTTGAGCTCATGGATTTTCTAATAAAGATAACTTTACTTTTTCATCTGGGTATTGGGCAATTTGTTTAAGTTGTGTGTTTGGGCTTGGAGACGACATTGGGTTTTCAGGCTCCTTCTAAGATCCGTTCTTCTGGAAGAGATACTTCATTCCACTTAATAGACATAGGAATAACAGTATTAGCTTTAGTAAGGTTGGTTTGGAGAAGGAGGGTTTCTCCTTTCTAACTGTGAATAAGAGCTTTAGAAGCAAAAGTAGTCATCATGGCTTTCTAATAAACTTTAAAAATTAAAGCAATGGAAATAGATCTAAAAAGAATTTTATAGTTATGAGTTTTTATCTGTAAAATAAGACTATCAAGAAAATTTTTATCATTCAAAGATATAGTTAAATTGGGATAGCACTCAAAAGAAATTAGACCAGTGCATAAGCTAGACTCAACCGAACTAAGTAAAGAATCTTAGAAATCATAAAATCGTGCATCTCTTAAAATAGTTAAAAATGAAGTGTTCAATCCTTCTTTAGTTAAAGGCTTTATCCCTACTTGAACTAATCCTATGTGAACATAATTGTATGCTTTCGTTTTATGCTTGTTTAAAGAGCATTTAGTTAAAAGCTTTATTGTTTCAAAAGGCTTTGTAATGTTGATGCCCTTTCTTCAGTTTTGATACTATAGTTTGTCTTATTAAAGAAGTTAAACTTACTTTGTTTATAGATCTAATCTTTCTGGACTTTACTCAACTCAACTCAACTCAACTCAACTAAGCCTTTATCCCAAAAATTTGGGATCGGCTATATGGATTCGCTTTTTCCACTCTGAACGATTTTGGGTTAAATCCTCAAAAATGTGTAATGCTTCTAAGTCATGTTGTACTACTCTCCTCCAAGTCAATTTAGGTCTACCCCTTTTTTTCTTTCTATCCTCTAACCTAATGTGCTCTACTTGTCTAACTGGAGCCTCCATATGTCTACGCTTCACATGACCAAACCACCTCAATCTCCCTTCTCTCAACTTATCTTCAATTGGCACCACTCCTACCTTTTCTCTAATACTCTCATTACGGACTTTATCTAGTCTAGTATGGCCACTCATCCACCTTAACATTCTCATCTCTGCAACTCTTATCTTAGATGCATACGACTCTTTCAGTGCCCAACACTCACTACCATATAACATAGCCGGTCGTATGGCTGTAAGGTAAAATTTTCCTTTCAATTTATTGGGAATCTTACGATCACATAAAACTCCCGTTGCATGTCTCCACTTCAACCATCTGGCTTTAATCCTATGACTAACATCCTCCTCACATCCCCCATCTACTTGAAGGACTGAACCTAGATATTTAAAGTGATTACTTTGGAACAGTACCATTCAAACTAACTCCTTCGCTATCACCAGTTTGGCCTTCACTGAACTTGCAATACATGTATTCTGTCTTCGTTTTACTTAACTTAAAACCCTTTGACTCTAGAGTACTTCTCCAAAGTTCTAGCTTTCTATTGACTCCTTCTCGTGTCTCATCTATCAGAACAATATCATCCGCAAACATCATGCACCAAGGAATACTCTCTTGTATATGTTTTGTCAGTTCATCTAAAACTAATATAAAAAGGTAAGGGCTTATGGCTGATCCTTGGTGTAATCCAATTGAGATCGAAAAATATCTTGTGTCCCCTCCCATTGTGCGCACAATAGTAGTTGCTCCTTCATACATATCTTTCAATACTTGTATGTACCTAATAGATACCCTCTTTTGTTCTAACACATTCCATAAGACCTCTCTTGGAACACTATCATAAGCCTTCTCCAAATCAATAAAAACCATGTGTAGATCTTTCTTCACATCTCTATATTTCTCCATCAAGCTTCTAATGAGAAAGATCGCTTCCATAGTTGAACAATGGGCATGAGACCAAATTGATTGAGAGAGATAGAAGTATCATGACGTAGTCTATGCTCCACAACTCTCCCACAACTTCATAGTATGGCTCATGAGTTTAATTCCCTATAGTTTGAGCAACTCAGTATGTCTCCTTATTTTTAAAAATAGGTACTAAAATACTCTTCCTCCATTCATCAGGCATTTTCTTTAAGTTTAGAATCTTATTAAATAATTTAGTTAACCATGCCACTCCCATATCTCCCAAATAATTCCACACTGCAATTGGTAGTTCATCTGTCCACAGCTTTACCCACTTTCATTCTCTTAAGTGCTTCCTTTACTTCTAAAGATCGAATCCTTCTAGTATAATTTACATTCTTTTCTATTGTTCTATAATCTATATTCACGCTATTACCATTTTGACTATTATTAAAGAGATCATTAAAATAATTTCTCCATCTTTCTTTAATGTCCTCATCTTTCACCAACACTTTTCCTTCTTTATCCTTAATGCACCTAACTTGATTGAGATCTTGACATTTCCTTTCTCTACTCCTTGCTAATCTATAAATATCTTTTTCCCCTTCTTTAGTTCCAAGTTTCTCATATAACTTTTCAAAGGCCCGTGCTCTTGCTTGACTAACTGCCTTTTTTGCCTCTTTCTTTGCTATCTTGTACTGTTCATATGCCTCATTATTATCACATTTAGGTAATTTCTTATACCATTCCCTTTTTCTCTTCACTGCCTTTTGTACTTCCTCATTCCACCACCATCTCTCTTTTGAGGGTGGTCCATGTCCTTTAGACTCTCCAAGTACTTTTCTAGCTACTTCTCTAATCTTTGATGCCATCTGTATCCACATATCATTGGCCTCCATATCTAGCTTCCATACTTCGGACTCGAGAAGCTCATTTTTGAACTTCACTTGCTTTACTCCTTTGAACTCCCACCACTTTGTTCGAGCTACACTATTTCTTCTGACCTTACTTGAATTGTTCCTAAACTTGACATCCAAGACCACCAACCTATGTTGACTTGTTAAAGCCTCTCCTGGAATGACCTTGCAATCCTTGCATAGAGCTCTATTTGTCTTCCTGGTTAAGAGGAAGTCGATTTGGCTTCTATGTTGCCCACTTTTGAAAGTCACTAAATGTGACTCTCTTTTTATATAGGTATTTGCTAGTATTAGGTCATATGCCATAGCAAAATCCAGGATGCTTTTTCCCTCCTCATTTCGACTGCCAAAACCAAAACCTCCATGAACATTCTCATAACCTTGTCTATCACTTCCTACATGTCCATTCAAATCTCCACCAATGAAAACATTCTCTTCATTCGGTATGCTTTGTATTAAATCATCCATATCTTCCCAAAACTTTTGTTTACTCTCACTGTCTAGTCCTATTTGTGGGGCATAAGCACTAACTATATTTATTGTTTCTCCTTCTAGTACTAGCTTTACTAGTATAATTCTATCTCCTACTCTTTTCACAGCTACTACTGCGTCTTTCAATGTTCTGTCTATGATTATACCCACTCCATTTTTGTTTCTCTCCTTTCCGGTAAACCACAGTTTGTACCCTGAATTACCCACTTCCTTACTTTTCTCTCCTACCCATTTAGTCTCCTGAATACAAGCAATATTCACCCTTCTCCTTTCCAAGGTATCCATAAGCTCCATTAATTTTCCTGTAAGTGATCCAACATTCCATGTACCAACCCTGATCCTCCTCCTATCCTGCTCCTTCCTAATTGGTCTCCTTCTATGATATCTTCTATTGTTTTCTATGTCCATCTTGTGTTCTGTTCCACTATTTGTTCTACTAACTGTCCTATGGACTAACTTCTTTACCCACACCTGTCCATGAAGTGGGAACCCTTGCTCACTTAACACCACACCCGGGCGCCGGCATGGCGCGTCGCTTTCGGTGAACGCCCTACACCCTTGCTCACTTAACACTACACCCAGGCTCCGATGTAGCGCGTCGTTAGTAGAGGACGCCCCAACGTTTGTATCATTTGAATCCATATTATAGGGTGTGACGAAATTTTTACGCTGGTTGTCACCTACCGCAACCCTCCTCCTTTATCCGGGCTTGGGACCGGCTAAGCGCAAACTACTTAGGCGAAGTTCTTTCTGGACTTTAGGAAGTTCCAAATTATCTATTGACTTTTCAAAATCTTCAATAATTAATTTTTCATTATTTATTATCTTCTCCCTTATTTTAAAGGTAGAAGAGCTAGAAACAGATTGATTCCTACAAAATATATCCATGATTTAAATTCTTTTAATCAATACATTCCCTATAATAGGACAAATTGATTTGGATTTACAACCTCCACCACTAGGTCTTACAACCAGCAACTTAAGTCCTCAAAGGGCTCAAGAATGCAGAGATCAAAATAGATCAAATCAAAGAGATAAAGAGTAGTAATCCTTCTATCCCTAAGGCTCTGGTACTAATAGAAGCCCGGATCGAAGGGATAACAAACAGATAAAGGATTAATTTATTGAAGTCAAAGAAATATCAAAAGATAATTAAAGATCAAAGGGATAAAAACATAAAATAATCAAAGCATAAATAAAATAATCAGAGCATAATAGAGTAATTAAAGCATAAATATTAGGCAGTAGAACCGGCCACAACAATAATTAATAAGCAAAAATTAAAATGGGCGAAAGAACTAGCCATAAATATAAAGTAATTATATTCAAAGATCAAAGCCTTATATCAAAATATACTTTGATTGAAACTTTAAAATTGATACTTACATATAGGAGACAGAATTATAAATTAAAAAGTTAAGCAAAACAAAGTACAAAGATAAAAGGTATGAGCTAAGGAATTTAAGGGATAAGGAATTTGGGAAGAGGGTTCCTATGGTAAAAGTATTTGATGCCCAAGGAAGAGCAGAATTCTCCTTCTATAGGCAAAGGAGAAGTCTTTACAATTATTGGATTTTACTGTGATACATGTGAAGCTCCTGGCAAGTGAAAAGATTTTTATTGTAGTCATGTAAGGGCTAAAGTAGGTGAAGGACTTTTTACTATAGGCATGTGAAGCTTTAGTTTTATTCCTGACAAGTTGAAATTATTGCTACTTTCGGAGCATGCTTGAAGGGCTTTAAAGTTCAAGAGTTGTGGCTGATGTTATTGATGTTTTAGTGCAGTGAAAATTCCAAAACAGTCATCTTCGTTGTCATTACCAAGACTGACTAATTTTGAAATGTGTTGGCTTTGCTAGAAGTTACAGAGGTATTTGTCCTGCTTGATAAAAGTTGTTTCATAATTATGAAGTACTCTTTTTCTATTTTGGCTTGCACAAAAAGAGAACATGCATGTGGTTTCTACGCAATGAAAGTTGAGCTAGACATAATTTGCTTTTGATAATCCTTAGAGTGTTTGAGAAACCATTCTTCCACAACTACTAAGGAAGCTTTCTGATTCTTTTAAAATTTAGACCACCATTTGACCTTGAATCTTCGGATTATAATAGGGCCTTGAAGTAGTTGATCAATTTTAAATCCATAATCCTAGGCCAGAACCCAAAGTACTAAAAATTTTGAAGCAAAAAGAATTAAGGGGTGAAAAAGGTGTGTGTGTGTGTGTGTGTGTGTGTGTGTGTATAATCTTTTGCGATTTGTTGTTCATATTGATAAAAAAAAAATTTTCAATTTTTACGCTTGTCTTTTTCTATGCTTTTGACTTCACCAAATTGACTTTGTTCTATACCGCTGGTAGTTATGATATGTCTTTTAGTAAAATCCATTTTGATATTGGTATGATGCTATTTGGAATTGCTTAGTTTGCTATAATGCTGCTATTTTACTATTTGTATTTGCTGATTAAAAATGATTCTCATTGTTAATGTGGCTTACTTTATGATTGTTTTTGGTTTTTGAGAGCCTATTTGCTTTACCCAGTTTTATTTAATCTATAAAAGTTTGCATCTCAAAATGAATATTGGTCTCTCAAATGTTATTCATTTTGGTTTTGTTACTGGTATGTCTATAATTCTTAGGCGTGGTGTTAAAATTTGTTTATATATATATATATATATATATATATATATATATATATATATATATATATATATATATATATATCTTTATTCCTTGCTATGCTTGTTTGAAATTGTGATACATACATAAGAAATGTGATACATGTTGTGTATCCTTGTTTAACTTTCTAGCTTTATGAAAACCCTGTGAGCCTGCTATTGTTTTTTTCAACTTGCTTAGAATATATTTTGTTTGATTATGCTCTATGATCCTATTCACATGAAGCTGCTAAGTTCATATTGTTGCCTTTTTGGAATTTCTTAATGATTCCAAATACACTAGTTGATCCAGTTAATGTTTTTCTTGCCTAAATATTGAAGTAACAATACTATTTAATTAATGTTGATACTCTTGTAGCTGAAATAGTGTTTTAAATGCTACTATCCTCTCTCATTGATTTATAGCATGATATTGATGCTGGTAGCCTTTGTAATTTTTTTTTAACTACTGTTTTTCTAAAACTTTCTTTAGTATTCCCATCATTAATTTTTGGAGTTGCGCTTCTATGAACTTTAATTGCTCTTTTTCACCTTGAACGAAGCATGATTAGTGTAGTAATTTTAAAAAAAATGCAAATCCTTAGATTGTTCTATGGGTAACTACTATGACTTAGCATCAACCCATTGTAGTAACTTTGCACACATTTAAGCTGTGTTTTAGAAAGCTGAATGCTATGGAAAACTCTTGGACTTTGTTTTTCTACTGAAAATTATTTGTTTGCCTCTTTTATACATGTTGGTGGTTATATTGCTCACAATTGAGATGCATTTTTTCCTCACTTTACCTTGCCATATTTTTATGCCTCTTGTTACTTGGGTTGGATATCTTTTTGGTGTTTAGCTATGTGTTGTGATGTTTTGACTTAGAAAAGCTCCTACATTTGTTGTGTGTAGTGCTTCTATCTCTACACTCTCTTTTTGCCTCTATAGGTTAAAAGAGGGGGTGTGATAAATGACCTAGGGGAGAGTCTAGTAGAGGTCTACCTACCCAAATACCTCCAGCCTTTGAGTTTGAAATAGTCACTAGAAACTGAGAAATATGCTCCCTTCTCTAAGAGATTTGTTCACCCGAGTAAACCCATTGACCTAGATTTTATCATTCATTTCACTACTCATGGTTTTCTTGCTCCCTATTGCTCAAGTGTAACACCCCTATGTTCGGTAGTGCGTTCTACTGTTTCGGTGACCAGTATCTGTCTGGACAGCTAGAATACCTAGAACTACACTTAAATGTTAGTGAGGAGACATAAAATAATGAAATACAATAGAGGGAAATACAAGAAAAACAAAGGGAAAATAATAGCAATGAAATGTAACTAAGTCAAACGAGCCAAAAATCATAGCAATGGGTGACCGCACTGGGAAGTTGCGGCATGGACTGTTGACTAGTTCTGGACTGCAGGGAACCCTTGGAATTTAGTTTTGAAACATAATTAAAGACTTATTGACTTATAATTCACATTAGAAATGTCTAAGGAAAATTAATTAATTAGTGAAAAGAAAAAAGAGAAATCGAGAAACCGACAAAACTCGGTGTTACCGAAAAATTGGGAATACAACCCAAATAGGGGCATTGTGATCAATTGACAGCCCGAGTTGACTTTTGACCTTAATGTCCATTAAAAATAAGTGGTATTACACTTTAAAAATATCATGAAAAATAAAACTATAGTACATAATGTAAATAGTGGAAGTAATGAGGCAAACTTGCAAAATTTGGAAACTTTGAATAAATAACTATTATAATTCAATTAGTGCTCCACTAAAACTGCATTTGGGACACCTAAAAACTAAAGTGGACAGGTGTATAACCATTTCTCATTCTTCTTCCTCATCACCTTCATTTTGGCCGAAGTGAATCCCTTGAAAACTCCATTGCCATCCCAAGCCAAAGCTCCATCTCCACCATGAATAAGCCATAACTTCCTCAAGTGCCTTCATTAAAAGTTGTCTACACACCTTGGGCAGCAATTAGGGAGCAAGAAAGATAAGTTTTGGTGAGTTTTTAAGAAGCTTCAAAAGAGGTAAGTGGTTGTTTTCATTTCTTGTTTCATTAAAATTGTAACTAAGGTTGTGGTGAGTTGATTTATGGAAGAAAAGTTGAAGTTTTGATGAGTTAGGTTGATGCCCCATTTCGGCAGCCATGGAAGTTCATCATGTATAGCTTGTTTTTGCATGTAAATGGTAGTTTGAGATGTTGAATTAAGTGCTTATATGTATAGGAGTGTGATTTGTAAGTTGAAAAGTGAAAATGGAAGTTTGATATGTATGTGTGTTACTTTGGCAGCCTCATAGTGAAGATTGGTAATGTTTAAGTTCATGAAATGTTGTTGAAGTATGGTACAAAAAAAAGGCAGCATATGTATGTGAAATAGTAGTGATAAGGTATGTAATTTGATGATAGAAGTATGTGTAATAATTAGGAGTGTTTATGTGTATATATTGTTGGGTTTGGACTTTATGAATTATGATTGCATTTGGTGTATTGTGAAGTTGTTATATTCTATCCAAGTTGACCTATGATGTAAAGTAATGAATGATTATGGTTAGTACCAAATGCAGAATGGTTTGGGGAAGTGAAGATATAGTTGGTGAATGTGTGTTTGGTTTGGTGTTTGAGAGGCATGTAGAGGGCAGTGTGCAAATGAGCCTATAACCCTAAGTGTGTGACTCCAATTGGTATAAGGCCAATTGGAGGTGAAACTAGGCACAAAATGTGCCAACTTTTATGAGGAAAGCCTACCTAAATTCTGTCCAAAAAAGTGACATGAGAATTGACCAAATCTGGATTAGTGACTTTGCAAACCTGAAAATTGACCATTTGGACAGCAGTCAGTGTTTTGGCCATAACTCACTCAAAACAGGTCCAAATGACCTGAAATGTATACCATGGATAGCTTAGACATAGAGCTACAACTCTTATGAAGACACTAAAACCCATAAATGACCATAAGCAAGTCAAAATGCTTGCACAAGTTCAGGTATGAAAACTGCCAGAATCGGAAATGACCTAAAAATGACCTAAGTTTGCCATTTTAGTGCAATCTGTCCAGCAATAGTAAAATGACCGTAACTTGGTCTAGTAAAATCCAAATGACCTAAAATTTGTGGCAAAAGTTCACTAAGACATAGACCTACAAGTTTGTAATTCAAACCAGAACCCGAAAACCGAGGGAACTAGGTCATTTGGCTAGGTCAAAATAGCATACCGAAATCCAATAAATTGCAATAAAATGGAATACACTTGAAAATGAATTTGGTAACATTTATCATCACTAAAGGACTATAAAATGTGACATATTGGTAACATTAAAATTTATTCCCCTAGAGTGCATTAAAAGTCAACATTATAGGATGACTAAGGAAAGTAATAGTATTAAATAAATTAATTATTGAACCTTATTGTTAGAGACAGTTTAAATGAGTACTGAAACACTTTAAATTGTGTGTTTCAATTAGCAAAGACTCAGGAAAGGGGAAGGAAACACTGAGTCAGGGCCAAGAGGTTACTCTTCAGAGGTTTGTGCACAGCAGTTATTTCTTTTGAATTTTCAATTATAATAAATTATGACTATTTGTATGTTATTATTTAAATTATGAAAAATTGTTTGAATGAAATTTGATGGATACTTATTGCTTGAAAAATATTGCAAATGGTTTGAAACCATAGCTATCATGTATATTGATTGAATTCCTCGCTAGCTTGTCTAGTGGGACGAATTGGCTTTGAATTCCCTCTCTGACCGAAGTGTTGAGGTGTGTGTCAGTTGAGGACGAATAGGATGAGTACTCATATTATTGCTAGCTAGCTATGTTATTCCTCACTAGCCATCGGCCTTTGGGATGAATTGGACTATGGAATCATGATTAAGCTGTGTGTGATTTATTGATATTTATTGTGATATTGTGAAATGGAGATTAATTCTTTATGACATTCACTGTCTCTTGAATTCAACTATGATTTTAAGTATCCACAGTTTATATGATTTATGGTTTATGATTTTAAATTGCATTTTCTTAATGTTGTGCACCACTGAGACATTGGCTCAGTGATAGCTTTTTCATTGTTATCGCAGGTAGACAGACAGACAGAGCAGCAGAGTAAGCTTCTTGTGCCACATTTTGGGATTCCACCGGGTATATTGAGTATACCATATTCTGTAATTTTTGTTGTAATGTATGTGCACTGTATGTATATATTGTACTTGGTCTTGAGCAGTTGTAAACTAAAATTGTAAAATATTTTGGCCTGTAAAAATATTGTGATATATTTCTCTTATCTCAGTTTTTGGAAACACTGGAAAATTGATGTTAAATTGAGTTGAGAAATTTATTGTGTTGAACTATTATTGGAGTTTGGGATTGAACAAATATATTGGAAGTGCTTTTTACAGGTTTTTGAAGAACTGTTTTACTCAAAATACATATGGCACTCTACCAAAATTTTTACAGAAATTACTGATACTTAGATTTGTTATTTGGTTTCACTTCAGTTAAAACAAATTTTAACACCTGTCAAAAGTGCTCACCGCTATCAAAAGAAATAAGAAAAGGTTTAAAATCCCTTGTAGTGTATTTAATGGGTTATCAGTAGATGAAGTTTGATAATTCATTAGGTATACTACGGGATCATGTTATACCTTACGGAGGGGTAAGGTGTGACATGTTTTAGTGGTATCAGAGCTAGTTTTTAAATTCTGTTTTGACCTGTAATTTGAATATTCTTTCTTCATAGTACAACTGCTCAATGTCATTATTTGATACATATAGTACATTACATTATAAATATGCACTAACGGGAGGAAATCTCCTTGTGTTATTTGTTTAGGAGGTATAATATCCTCTAATTGACTATGGAAGAAGGGGACCATTCAGTCGATCAATCACTAGAGGCTGAGGTACAAAGGGATGCCCCAGTCCTTCACAATGTGAGTGGATCACCCGCACCAACCTCCTCAGTACCACAGTTTCCTACTCTGTTTGCTTAGCAGATGGCTGCAATGTTTCAACAGATGGCTGGCAACATGCTTACTTAAGCCCCACTGCAGACACCAGTGGTACAACCACAGCCTTCAACTAAATAGTATGACAAGCTGATTAAATATGGGGCTACTGAGTTTAAGGGGACAGTAGATCCACTAGAGGCAGAACAATGGTTTGAGAGAATGGATAGGGTGTTCAAGAAACTACACTGTACAGAGGAGCTTAGATTTGAGTATTCAGTGTCACCACTACAGGGAGATGCATATGACTGGTGGAAAACCATTCCTCATAGTTTGGTGGAACCTCCAGTGCTAACCTGGGATGACTTTCTGCGGGAGTTCAGACAAAAATATGTCCCAGATGCCTATGTGGACCAAAAGCTACAGGAGTTCTTAAGTCTAAAACAGGGAAGTATATCAATGACAGAATATGAAAGGGAATTTTTTTCGCCTGAGCCACTATGCAGAAAGTCTCCTTTCTACTAGTAGGGAAAGATGTAAGAGGTTTGAAACCGACTTGAAGCCTAGTCTCATACTACAAGTAGTCGAATTCAAACATAATAACTTCTCTGAGCTTATTTCTCAAGCACTTAAATTAAAAAGAATTGAGTCAGAAGCTGCCCCAGAGAAAAAGAAATTAGAGAAGACAGAAAAAGAGAAAGAGGGGAAGTCAGTAGATCAGAGTTCCAGTGGTCCTACTGGGAAGAGGAAGAACTTTGGGAGACACAACAGGGGTGGTAAAAAGTCTAGTAGGGGAAGATTTTCAAGACAGAGACCTCCTCCATCTAGTTAGCAGACTACCAGAAGTTCCTACCCTCCCCGCCAATGTGAAACTTATGGTAGAATTTATGGTGGGGTATGCTATAAGGCCACAGGAGCCTGTTATAACTGCAGAGGCACAGAACACTTTGCTAAAGACTACACCAGTGCCCGTAGAGTTGGGCCACCTCCTACTACTACAGAAGGGTCAGTTCAAAATCCTGCCACCAGAGGTTCACAACCACCTAGCAGAGGTAGAGGCAGGGGTAGAGGTAGTCCAGCAGGCAGCCAAGGCACAGCGAATCAATCAGAGCAAGGCAGTGCTCCAGTCAGAGTCTACGCAATGAGACAGAGAGAAGAGGCTGAGACATCTGATATTGTGGCTGGTACCTTCTCAACTTTTAATCAAAATGTGTTTGTGTTATTTGATCCGAATTCTACCCACTCCTAAGTGGGTGCTAACATCATTGATTGCATTGTTGTTCCGTGTACAAAAATGAACTTTGAGGTGCTAGTAACAAGTCCACTAGGACAAGAGGTCAGGGTCAATAGAATGTATAGAGATTGTCCTTTGGTGATCCAAGGACATACTTTTCTGTCTGATCTCATTGAAATGCCCTTCAAAGATTATGATATCATCTTGGGCATGGATTGGTTAGCCAGGCATCACGCCATGATTGACTGTAGATCAAGATACACTTTTGGTCTCCTCGATGCAGTGATGTGGTAATACATGGGGAGAGGCAGCTATTGCCATCAAACATCATTTCGGCTACACTAGCCAGAAAAATGATTAGAAAGGGGTGTGAAGCATACTTGGCACATGTAGTAGACACCCAAGTGGGGAGTCCAGCATTGACGGACATCCCTGCAGTATGTGACTTTCCAGATGTGTTTCCTAATGAATTGCTAGGATTACCTCCGGAAAGAGAAGTGCAGTTTGAGATTGATGTTATGCCTGGTGTGGATCTAATCTCCATAACACCATACAAAATGGCACCAGCAAAATTGAAGGAGTTGAAGGTACAGTTGCAAGAACTACTTGAAAAGGGCTTCATTCGCCCTAGTGTGTCACATTGGGGAACGCCAGTATTGTTTGTTAAGAAGAAAGATGGCACTCTCCACTTATGTATTGACTACCGGCAGTTGAATAAGGTGACAATAAAGAACAGATATCTATTGCCTCGCATTGATGATCTATTTGATCAGTTGAGGGGTGCAGCTGTGTTCTCCAAAATTGATTTGCGATCTAGTTATTATTAGTTGAAAGTGCAAGAGCAAAATATTCCAAAAACTGCTTACAGAACTCGATATGGCCACTATGAGATTTTGGTAATGCCATTCGGGTTAACTAATGCTCCAGCTGATTTTATGGATCTGATGAACACTATCTTCAGACCATATCTCGACCAATTTGTGGTGGTGTTTATTGATGATATTTTGATATATTCGAGGAATGCAGAGGAGCATGACAGATATCTGCGGATTGTACTACAGACCTTAAGGGAGAAACAGCTATATGCCAAATTGTCGAAATGTGAATTTTGGCTGAAAGAAATCTCTTTCTTGGGACATGTTGTGTCAGCTGAAGGTATCAAGGTAGATTCCAGTAAGGTAGAAGCTATCCTTAATTGGAAGCCACCCAGGAATATCACAGAAATTCGCAGTTTTCTGGGTTTAGCTGGATACTACCATTGGTTTGTGAAAGGGTTTTCTATGTTGGCTTCTCCACTGACCAAGCTGCTTTAGAAAGAGGTGAAATTTCAGTGGACGAATAAATGCCAGCAGAATTTTGATGAGTTGAAGAAGTGTTTGACTGAAGCTCCAGTCCCTACTTTACCCACACCGGGTAAAGAATACACAGTTTATAGTGATGCTTCTCACAATGGGTTAGGCTGTGTACTGATGTAAGATCGGAATGTCATTGTTTATGCATCACGCCAGCTAAAACCGCACGAGAGGAACTATCCGACACATGACTTGGAGCTAGCAGCTATTGTTTTTGCTCTGAAAATCTAGAGACATTACTTATATGGGGAAAAGTGTTATATCTACACATATCACAAAAGTTTGAAGTATTTGGGCACTCAGAAGGAATTGAACTTGAGGCAGAGGAAATGGTTAGAACTGATTAAAGACTATGATTGCTTAATAGACTATCAGCCAGGGAAAGCAAATGTGGTGGCTGACGCCTTAAGTCGCAAGACTATGACAAGTCTCAGAGTTTCTCCTCTGTCCATGGTACATGAGTTGAAAGCATAGCATGCTAGTTTGGAGATTGATGATGAGGGACAGACAGTAGTTGCATGGCATGTACAGCCAGTGTTGATTGATCAGATCAGAATGGCTGCTCAGAATGATGAAAAATATCAGAAGCTACTGAAAGAAGTCTAGCAGGGCAAGAAACCTGAATTTTCTATGAGAGATTATGGTTCACTACTACATCAGAGCAAAATGTGCATTCCTAATGATGTGGAATTGAGACAGATCATTATGAAGGAAGCATATGAGTCTCCTTTTGCTATGCACCCTGGTTGAACTAAAATGTACAGAGGGCTAAAAGAGCATAACTGGTGGATGGGTATGAAGAGGGATGTAGCTGATTTTGTCTCCAAATGCCTGACTTGTCAGCAAGTGAAGGCAGAACATCAAGTACCAGTAGGTTTGTTACATCCATTGCCAGTACCAGAGTGGAAATGGGAACGGATAACTATGGATTTTGTGATGGGACTTCCGAGGACACAGAATAGTCATGATGTAGTATGGGTTATAGTTGACAGACTGACCAAGTCTGCTCACTTTTTGCCAGTCCGGATGGACTATAGCCTGGAAAGATTGGCCAGATTGTACATAGATGAGATTGTAAGATTGCATGGAGTGCCAGTATCGATTGTATCTAACAGAGATCCTAGATTCACTTCTAGATTCTAGGGTGGTCTTCAGAGAGCCCTAGGAACTAGATTGAACTTCAGCACGGCATTCCACCCACAGACAAATGGCCAGTCTGAGAGGGTAATTCAGATCTTGAAGGATATGTTACGAGCTTGTGTGATTGAGTTTGAAGGTAGTTGGGATACACACTTGCCTTTGATTGAGTTTCCTTATAACAATAGCTACCAATCAAGCATTGGGATGCCTCCTTATGAAGCTTTGTATGGCAGAAAGTGCAGAACTCCCCTATGTTGGGATGAAGTAGGTGAAAGAAAGATGATTGGCTCAGAAATTGTTCAGCAGACAGAGGAAAAGATCAAATTAATCAGAGATCGACTCAAGGGTGCATCAGACCGTCAAAAGTCCTATATTGATCTGAAGAGAAGAGATATTGAATATGCAGTGGGTGATAAGGTATTCCTCAAAGGTTCTCCTTGGAAGAGGATTATAAGATTTGGCATAAAGGGGAAACTGAGTCCTCGTTTTATCGGACCATATGAGGTTCTGGAAAGAGTGGGTCCTTTGGCATATTGGTTAGCATTACCTCCAGAGCTAGAAAGGATACACAGTGTCTTCCATGTGTCCATGTTAAGGAGGTACAGATCTGACCCATCTCATATTTTATCAGTTGAAGAGATCGAGGTAAATCTAGACCTTTCATATGAGGAAGAACCTATTGAGATTCTGGCACATGAGGTGAAACAACTAAGGAATAAGCAGATACCCCTGGTTAAAGTGCTGTGGAACCATCATTCAAGCCAGGAAGCTACTTGGGAACGTGAAGAGGACATGAGGAGACAACACCCACAGCTGTTCAGAGATTAAAACCAGGTAAAATTTCGAGATGAAATTTATTTTAAGGGGGGGAGAATTGTAACACCCCTATGTTCAGTAGTGTGTTCTACTGTTCCAGTGACCAGTGTCTGTCCGAACAGCTAGAATACCTAGAACTCCACTTAAATGTTAGTGAGGAGACATAAAATAATGAAATACAATAGAGGGAAATACAAGAAAAACAAAGGAAAAATAATAGCAATGGAATATAACTAAGTTAAACGAGCCAAAAATCGTAGCGAAGGGTGACCGCACCGGAAAGTTGCGGCGTAGACCGTTGACTAGTCCTGGACTGCAGGGAACCCTCAGAATTTAGTTTCGAGACATAATTAAAGACTTATTGAAGTATAATTGACATTAGAAATATCTAAGAAAAATTAATTAATTAGTGCAAAGAAAAACGAGAAATCGAGAAACCAACAAAACTCGGTGTTATCGAAAAATTAGGAATACAACCCGAATAGGGGCATTGTGGTCAATTCACACCCCGAGTTGACTTTTGACCTCAATGTCCATTAAAAATAAGTGGTATTACACTTTCAAAATATCTTGAAAAATAAAAATATAGTATATAATGTAAATAGTAGAAGTAATGAGGCAAACTTGCAAATTTTGGAAACTTTGAATAAATAACTATTATAATTCAATTAGTGCTCCACTAAAACTGCATTTGGGACACCTAAAAACTAAAGTGGACAGATGTATAACCATTTCTCATTCTTCTTCCTCATCACCTTCATTTTGGCCGAAGTGAATCCCTTGAAAACTCCATTGCCGTCCCAAGCCAAAGCTCCATCTCCACCATGAATAAGCCATAACTTCCTCAAGTGCCTTCATTAAAAGTTGTCTACACACCTTGGGCAGCAATTAGGGAGCAAGAAAGATAAGTTTTGGTGAGTTTTTAAGAAGCTTCAAAAGAGGTAAGTGGTTGTTTTCATTTCTTGTTTCATTAAAATTGTAACTAAGGTTGTGGTGAGTTGATTTATGGAAGAAAAGTTGAAGTTTTGATGAGTTAGGTTGATGCCCCATTTCGGCAGCCATGTAAGTTCATCATGTATAGCTTGTTTTTGCATGTAAATGGTAGTTTGAGATGTTGAATTAAGTGCTTATATGTATAGGAGTGATTTACCATGTATAAAATGTGATTTGTAAGTTGAAAAGTGAAAATGGAAGTTTGATATGTATGTGTGTTACTTTGGCAGCCTCATAGTAAAGATTGGTAATGTTTAAGTTTATGAAATATTGTTGAAGTATGGTATAAAAAAAAAAAAGGCAGCATATGTATGTGAAATAGTAGTGATAAGGTATGTAATTTGATGATGGAAGTATGTGTAATAATTAGGGGTGTTTATGTGTATATATTATTGGGTTTGGACTTTGTGAATTATGATTGTATTTGGTGTATTGTGAAGTTGTTATATTCTATCCAAGTTGACCTATGATGTAAAGTAATGAATGGTTATGGTTAGTACCAAATACAGAATGGTTCGGGGAAGTGAAGATATAGTTGGTGAATGTGTGTTTGGTTTGGTGTTTGAGAGGCATGTAGAGGGCAGTGTGCAAATGAGCCTATAACCCTAAGTGTGTGACTTCAATTGGTATGAAGCCAATTGGAGGTGAAACTAGGCACAAAATTTGCCATCTTTCATGAAGAAAGCCTACCTAAATTCTGTCCAAAAAGTGACATGAGAATTGACCAAACCGGATTGGTGACTTTGCAAACCTGAAAATTGACCATTTGGACAGCAGTCAGTGTTTTGGCCATAACTCACTCAAAACAGGTCCAAATGACTTGAAATTTATATCATGGATAGCTTAGACATAGAGCTACAACTCTTATGAAGATACCAAAACCGAGAAATGCCTATAATCAAGTCAAAATACTTGCACAAGTTCGGGTATGAAAACTACCAGAATCGGAAATGACCTAAAAATGACCTAAGTTTGCCATTTTAGTGCAATCTGTCCAGCAATAGTAAAATGACCATAACTTGGTCTAGTAAACTCCAAATGACCTAAAATTTGTGGCAAAAGTTCACTAAGACATAGACCTACAAGTTTGTAATTCAGACTAGAACTTGAAAACCGAGGAAACTAGGTCATTCGGCTAGGTCAAAACAGCATACCAAAATCTGATAAATTGAAATAAAATGCAATACACTTGAAAATGAATTTGGTTACATGTATCATCACTAAAGGACTATAAAATGTGACATATTGGTAACATTAAAATTTATTCCCCTAGCGTGCATTAAAGGTCAACATTATAGGTTGACTAGGGAAAGCAATAGTATTAAATAAATTAATTATTGAATCTTATTGTTAGAGACAGTTTAAATGAGTACTGAAACACTTTAAATTATGTGTTTTAGTTAGCAAAGACTCAGGGAAGGGGAAGGAAACACTGAGTCAAGGCCAAGAGGTTACTCTTCAGAGGTTTGTGCACAACAGTTTTTTTTTTTTTGAATTTTCAATTGAAATAAATTATGACTATTTATATGTTATTGTTTAAATTGTGGAAAATTGTTTGAATGAAATTTGATGGATACTTATTGCTTGAAAAATGTTGCAAATGGTTTGAAACCACAGCTATCATGTATATTGATTAAATTCGTCGCTAGCTTGTCTAGTGGGACGAATTGGCTTTGAATTCCCTCTCTGACTGAAGTATTGAGGTGTGTGTCAGTTGAGGACGAATAGGATGAGTACTCATATTATTGCTAGCTAGCTATGTTATTCCTCACTAGCCATCGGCTTTTGGGACGAATTGGACTATGGAATCATGATTAAGCTGTGTGTGTGATTTACTAATATTTATTGTGATATTGTGAAATGGAGTTTAATTCTTTATGACATTCACTGTCTTTTGAATTCAACTATGATTTTAAGTATCCATAGTTTATATGATTTATGGTTTATGGTTTTAAATTGCATTTTCTTAATGTTGTGCACCACTGAGACATTGGCTCAGCGATAGCTTTTTCATTGCTGTCGCAGGTAGACAGACAGACAGACAGAGCAGTAGAGTAGGCTGCTTATGCCATATTTTAGGATTCCACCGGGTATATTGTGTATACCATATTCTGTAATTTTTGTTGTAATGTATGTGTATTGTATGTATATATTGTACTTAGTCTTGAGCGGTTGTAAACTAAAATTGTAAATTAATTTGGCCTGTAAAAATATTGTGGTACATTTCTCTTATCTCAGTTTTTGGAAACACCTGAAAATTGATGTTGAATTGAGTTGAGAAATTTATTATGTTGAACTATTATTGGAGTTTAGGATTGAACAAATATATTAGAAGTGCTTTTTACAGGTTTTTGAAGAACTGTTTTACTCAAAATACATATGACACTCTGCCAAAATTTTTACAGAAATTACTGATACTTAGATTTGTTATTTGGTTTCACTTCAATTAAAACAAATTTTAACACCTGTCAAAAGTGCTCACCACTGTCAAAAGAAATAAGAAAAGGTTTAAAATCCCTTGTAGTGTATTTAATGGTTTATCAGTAGACGAAGTTTGGTAATTCATTAGGTATACTACGGGATCATGTTATGCCTTATGGAGGGGTAAGGTGTGACATCAAGAGTGGGACTCTCTAATTAATACTCCAAGTCCCACTAGAGAAAACCTAGTTAAGGACTTTTATGCCAACCTAGTTAAGGACTTTTATGCCAACCTCCACACCATCCAGCAATCTAACCCTATCACCCTAGTCAGCTATGTTAACCATACTAGTGTGGCTATCACTCTTAATATTCTATTTCAACACCTAGGGGTCCCAAATGCTGGTGAGGTTATGACCAACACTCAACAGTCGATTACTGAGCCTTATACTCCTACAGGCCAAGTTAGGATTGTCTCTAAGGGTGATCATACTAGTGACCTCATTCACCTTCCTATTGCACACCTTAGGGCAGTACCCAAGGTTGTACATCATATAGTCACTCATGAGATCATTCCACAAGCAGGTTATAATTCTAAACCTCACTTATACTGATATGTTTATTATGACCTGTCTCTTAGAGAGTCGTTCCCTTGACCTACCTATTCTAATCCTTCATACTGTGGCCTTTACCCTTAGGCACTACATGGCTTGTCTCTGTGACATCCTTACTTTAGATAATCCGTACGTTCTACTGTTCCGGTGACCAATGTCTTTCCGGACAGCCAGAATATCTAGAACTATATTTAAACTAGAGTGGGGAGTTATAAATAGTTTAAATAACGACAAGAAAAATTAAGGAAAAATTTAAGCAATGAAATGCACTAAGGTTAAATGAGCCGAAGCTCCAGCGATAAGTAACCCTAACGGGAAGCAACTGTGAAGATAGTTAGCAACGCTAGACCCGTGGGGAACCCTGTGAAATAATTACTGGGACTCAAGTGAAGGATTATTGAGGTTTAGATGACAATAGAATGCCAAGAAAATACAAGAAAAATTATGTAAATCGGTACAGACAATTTTAGCTCATTAAATAAAACGAAGGGCATTTTGGTCATTTCACCTTCAGAGATGATTTTTTACCAACATGTTCATTTAAGTAAGTGAGATCTATGCCCTAAATTATGAATAAATATTGCTAAAAATTTAATTAAAAATAAGTAAAGAAAGAAGAAAGAAACATAAAACATAAATGAAATTAAATTGAATTATTACATAAGCACTATGTAAGAATGACATCATTAAAAATTTTCCAACCAATCATAATTAGACAACCACTTATAAAGAGATAAAAAGAAAACAAATAAAACAAAATTTGGTCATCTTCTTCTTTCCATTCAAGTTGGCCAAGCCACTCTTTGGCAAACCTTCCACCATTTTCAAGTTGTAAAGCTTTATCACCCTTTCAATTAAGCATTAAAACCTATAATTCCCTTCATCAAAAATTACCCTACACCTTGAAGAAGCTAGTGGTAGCCAAGACTTGGAAGGAATTTAAAGTTTACGCAAGTCCAAGTTGGGCACAAGTGAGGTTAGTGCCATAACCAAGCTTCTTTCTTTCTTTAATCCTTGTTAGAGTAGTGAATTAAGTGGAAATCTTATGAAATTGAAGGAAAATATTAAGTGTTTGAAGAATCAAATTTTTGGCAACCATGAGAAGATTGGGGTTTGATGAATTTTTGATGAAATTAATTTGTTTATTAATGTTGTTAATGAAAATATATAATAGATAAGTTGATTAGAATGAGTTTGGTATGTGTTGAATGAAATTATGGATTGTGAGGGTTAGGGTTTGTGATAAATTGGGGATTTTGTGTTTTGATGCTTAATTGGAGTTCTAATGGTCAATTAGTGACCATTTAATATGGCATGACCTTAAATTGGAATTGATTGTGGCATTGAAATGTGATTTGGGTAAGCTGCCATATGTGCTGGAAATTCTGGACCTTGAGTCCAGTGAGTTTGGGCAGTCATAAGTTGAGTTGTGTAACTTCAATTGGTGTAAAGTCAATTGGAGGTGAAACTAGGGACTAATGCCACATTTTTTTTTAAGAGACTCTACCCAGAAAACCAACCTAAAGTGACCTAAAATTGACTTGAATCTGGGTAACCAAAATCTAGACCTGGAAAAATGACCATATGAACAGCGTTTGTTTAAATGACCATAACTTTGTGTAGAAAGGTCCAAATGACCTGATTATTGAACCCATGGAAAGCTTAGACATAGTAGAAGAACTTTCATGGAGAACATAAACCTAAATTCTGACCATAACCTAATCAAATTGCTAACTAAAATTAGCTCACCAAAACTGTCAAAACCGAAATTGCCCAGAAATTCTGGACATGACCAATCCAGCCAGTTATGGTGAAAATGCCATAACTTGAGCTACAAAACTCCAAATGGAGTGATTCAAAAAGGGAATTAAAGTAGACACATTAAGGAACAACTTTTATGAAGAAATTTTAGCCAAATTCCCACTATAGAATGGTTTAATAGAACAGTAAACATAAGTGACCAAATCTGAAAATTTGAAATTTCTTCCAATAAGCTTTGAATTACAATTGGCAACCAATGCCAACAAAATTGTGATCCAAAATGTGGTATGACTAAGTGTTTAGAAATAGTATATCTATTAATTATGAAAAATTCAATATTTTTGCATAAATAGTAATATAAATAGTAAACACAATGACACAAAATGCAAGAACTAAATTGCTAGAGGAAATTAAGGTATGAAATTTGGAATCCATGAAATGTTCATGGATTACTTGGAATAGGAATGGTAATTCACCTAAATGACTTAATGAACACTTAAGTTATGTGAATAGGTAGTTAGAATTTGTATTCCCATCACTAGTAGACCTCATAAGACATAAGTAATACAACTTGAAATATGAAATGAAATTAACCTAAATGGATTGTTAATTATAAATGAGATGAAGTTAACATTAGTACTTATGTTTCTATTACAAATAAGATAATAACACCTTGTACAATAAATGGTACATGAAAGGAATTAAAATGAATCATAAATACTTAGTAAGTAAAATACTTCTTGAATTATAAATTCATACAAATATTGTAATGAATAAATGAATCGCATGAATGTGTAAATGAAACATTAGTTCTCATCAAGAGAGAAAGGAAGAATGTTTTGAGTATAATGGTATATGAAAATAATTGATGTGAATTGTGATCAATATAGATCATATAATGAATGTATAAATTACATAGAAATGTGATTTGAAAATTATGCTTCCATCATAACTAGAATTAAAAAGCTATAAAATATAAATAGAAAATATAATGAAATAATAAAATATATGAACATTTAATGTTACTAATGTGGCCATGCATTGCCTAGACACGTGTGTCAGATTAGATAGATTGGCATGCCAATAGTGGATTGTTTGAGTAGTACTGCGTAAGGCTTTATGCCCACATTTATTGCTTGTATGCCTGACTATTTATTATGATGGCTTCTTAGCCATATTGATTGCATACTTGGTTGACGTTTTGTGTATTCACGTCCCATGGTATGACAGCCCGAGGCACTGCGGTGCCCTGTGTCAGCTATATTGATTGCATACATGGCTGACGTTTTGCGTCCCATGGTATAACGGCCCGAGACACCACGGTGTCCAGTGCTAAGGACCCGCTTATCTAGTTTAGTCAGCTTGTCATAGATTACTTAGGCAGTGAAATAAGTTAAGAATATTAGGAATTAATAATATTAGAAATTAAATAAATGAGTAAGAGATACTTGAAATGAACTAGATTAGCTATAAAATTTTATTTATTATGAAAAGATCTAAAACATAAGAAAATGTGAAATAAAACGATAAAAAGATTAGTAAAATAAATTGAACTTAAATAAATATTACAAATGCATCTTCTATAATACTATGAATATAAGTTTTAATATTTTAATTAATTTTGTATAATATATATATATTACTGTGAAATTAAGAGATAAGCGCTTCCAAAGAATGTCAAGAATGATAAAACATATTTAGTATTAAAACTCTATATGAAATTAAAATAATTTTTTATTACATGAATTAGGCTTTATTTTTTTATCTTTATTTGTATATTATTTATTGCACCACTAAGCAGAAATGCTTAGTGTGATGGATTGTTTCCTCGTGTAGGTACTGAAGACAAAGCCCAGTGGACATTAGACTAGAATTTTGGAGTCCGGATCTGCAAAGTGTCCAAGGTTACAATGCATGTAGATAGGGCCCATATAGGTCATACTAATATATTTTGTATTTTATAAATAGTTATCATGTTGTTATGTAATGTAAGTTATGAAAATGTATTTAATATGTATATGATGTCAATTAATAAATTAGCTCTTTCATATGTAATTAAATTGTATATCATGTAAATTATGAATTTATATAATTAGTGTGTAAATCATGTAAATTAATGAAATTTGAGAAAATTTTTTTTATACATGAATTGAGCATGAATGGAAATGTATAGAAATGAATGTGAAATTGAAATATATATTTGAAATGATAAAATGATTATCATGAGTATGGATGAGATTTTTATTGTAAAATATTATTAAAAATTTCAAGAAGGTAAATAGTGAAACTCGCCAACTGGAAATAAAATAGGGGAAACTTCGTTAGTTTCTCCTTTAGAAATATAATTTATTTTTAAAATATAACGAGAACAAATTATTAAAGGAATAAAGTAAGATAAGATAGGGTGCTCCGGCACCGAGTGTGACGCGCCTTGCTCGGCTACACTGTAGACGGGGGAGGGGTGTCACATTTATTGATATTAGAGAACAGTTTACGTGTTCCTAGGCATAGATAGATAGAAAGAGATAGTGTGCATAATATGTATTGCATTCAATAAGAATCAAAGTGACACTAATGCAGATCTATTTTCTCTAGTTATTTTAGGTTGAGGTATGGACCCTGAGTCACAAAAAGCAATAGAGGAAGAAGTAGTAAACCGTACCCTGGCTGGGAGTGATGTTGGAAACGGGAGAGATCCTGCTCCACTAATGCCAGAGGGGTCTGCACAACCCCAACAAGCTTTATTAGAGCAGATGATAGAATTCTTTCAACAAATGACTGGGGCTATTCCACCACCACAACCTCAGCAGAAGTCACCTTTGAGAAAAATTAGAAAGTATTAGGCTATAGATTTCAAAGACAAAAAGGAAGACGATTCTATAACTGTGGAGTATTGGTTAGTAAGGACTGAAAAAGTCCTTCAGCAGCTTCATTATACCCCAGAACAAAGTTTGGAGTATGCAGTTTCATTGCTATAGGAAGCTACCTATCGATGGTGGGATGCTATAATTAAAGTAGAGCCGCTAGCCAAGATGATTTGGGATTTCTTTCTAATAGAGTTCAGAAAGAAATATATTACATGTGCCCATAAAGAGGAATAGAATAGAATGGATGGTCAAAAGAAAAGAGATTTTGGTCAATCTAGTAATAAGAGGCCTAGAGAACCATTAAGACAGACATATGATCTGAGTAGGAGACAAAGGCCCAGGCCCATATCCACAAGAGGTCAACCAGAGACACCAATAGTGAATACACTGGGGCTAGCTGGGAAAAGTTCTACCCCAAGAAAATGTGGCCATTGTAAAAAGTGGCATAGAGGCGAATGTAAGGGGTTGACTGGAGCTTGTTATAAATGTGGAGCCATGGACCACTATCTAAAAGATAGTCCTAAGAGGAATTTACCATGGACCCAGACAAAGAAAACTATCACCTAAGCCAAAGAGGAGAAAGATGGTCCAAGACGTAATTTGAGGTAACGTATTCTTTCTTTATGATAAGTGTAGGTATATAATGATAGATTCGAAAAGGATAAGTATAGGAAAATCTGATCTATTAGGATATACCATGGTAACTATATAATATTCTCGATGTTTGTGTTGTAAGCTGCAGATTATAGTACTAACTTGATACTATTGTATAGAGCTGCATATTTTCTCAGTAGTATATCGAGATGAGGATATTTACAAGATAGTTATGAGCATGCTCGAAGGGATCACCCCACATCTTCTCAAAGACCATAGCTACAGGGACCATAGTCTCAATACACATCAGTGGGAGCTTCTTCTGATTAGGCTGGTGTAGCCATAACCATAGCAAGACCCAGTGGCATAGTCGACCAGGGTGAGACCTCCCAAACTTCTTATGACATATATGATGCCTTAGTTCATTAAGAGCTTAGGTCTATTCAGATGGAGGATCGACTGCAGAGGATGGAGGACTGCTAACTTCACCATCAGCAACATGTGGAGGACCAGAAGGGTTAGATTTTCTCACTTCTCCAGCATATGGCCTCTGGCACTCCTCCATCAGATACAGGTGCTCCACCACCTCCAGAGTCTTGGCTTTTTTTCTATTGTCTTTCGATGCTCTTTTTATACATCTTCCCTTTTGGTGAGTGTTTTGATGATGCCAAAAGGGAGAGATATATAGCTAATGGATATTTTTCTCCATCTTATGGATGTTTTAGCTAGCAGGTGTATAGTTATACGTCTTATAGTGCGAGAGTAGAGGGTTGTAGTAAGGCATGAAGCGAAATATCATCCACTAGAATTATATTAAATGCACCAGGTAATGCCCAGGAAAGATGGTGGAGTCACAATGGTCTCACTTAAGTACTACCTCCTTAGACAGTATTTCCTAGACATGCACTTCATATAATCCTAATAGAATCGAACCACTAGTAAGTACCGTCTTCCCATAACACTACCACGGTACTAAGGATTTATGCCATGAAGGCATAGATAGATAGGAGTCACCACCCGGGTAATAACGGGGACATATTCAATGTTTCTTATGAGGGTCATTGTCACACCCTACCCTTCTGTAAGGCATAACATGATCCCGTAGTATACTTAATGAATTACCAACTCCGTCTACTGATAACTCATTAAATACACTACAAGGGATTTTAAAAACTTCTCTTACTTCTTTTACAGTGGTGAGCACTATTTACAGGTGTTAAAAACTTTGGTGAACTTAAGTGAAACAATTAACTCATTTGATTTATTTGGAATTTCTGTAAAAATTTTGGCAGAGTGCCATCTGTATTTTGGATAAAACAGTTCTTCAGAAAACCTGTAAAAAGACACTTCAATAATTTTCCAAATCTCAACTCCAATACATTTCTCAACACAACAATTTATCAACTCAATTCCATAGAAATTTTTCAAAGTCTGAGATAAGGAAATATAATACAATTTTTACAAGTCAAATAACTCATAATTAATTTACAACTTCAAGGTACAATTTGAATTTACAACTGCTCAAAACCAACAATAATATGTACATACAGTGAACATACATTACATTACAAAATACAAAATATTGGTATACTCATTATACATTAGTCTCTCATTTGGAGGTACTAGCGGCCTAGTCTGACTGCTGTCTGTCTGTCTACTCGCGATAAAGAATAAAGCTATCATTTGAGACAATGTCTCAGTGGTGCACAACATTAACCAAATACAATTTAAATTACAATCCATAATTCAAATAAATAGTGGATACTTAAAACCATAGTTAATTTCAAGACAATAATTGTCAACCAGAATTTAAACTCCATTTCTCAATATCACAATAAATTTGATAAGTCGATCATGGTTGAATTCAAAAGACAAGATATGTCAATAAGAGTTTAAATTCATTTCACAATCTCACAATAAATCTCAATAATCAAAACATAGTTAAATTCGAAAGACAGTAAATGTCAATAAGAATTTAACTCCATTTCACAAATTATCAAATCGCATAACAACACAATTTAGTCGAATAAGTTAAGAATACAGTGTTGCCAATTCATTCACAACTTAAGCCATGACACAAATTTCCGATCAATGCCGCGTTGTACACCACGACAAAGCAATCACAACCCCACTAATCGAAATCAATGAGGAAGGGAGCTAGTTATATAATGAGTACTCATCCGATCACCTCAACTGGTAAACCAGAGAGGGAGAAAAATAAACGATCACGACTCCATAAATGGAGAAGGAAAATAAACGATCACAACACCATAAAAGGAGAAGGAATGATATGATACTGTCATGCTAAGTGTGAACACAAAATCAATTCCAAACATTTTATTCAAATGATTCGTGAGAATCCAATAAATTTCCAAAGTTATAATTTCATTCACAAAATGGCAACACAATTCATAATTATCTTTAATTTCCACAAAAACCATTTACAGTGCTTTTCAATCAATAGTATCCATCAAATCATTTACAATGCTTTTCAAGCAATAAATATCCATTCAAACACATTTCCACAATTTAAAACAATAATGTACAATAGTCATAATTCATTTCAATTGAAAAATTCAAAAGAAATAGCCGTTGTGCACAAACCTCTGATAATTGTCTCCTGGTCTGGACTCAGTGTTTTCTTCCCTTTTCCTGAGTCTTTGGTAACTGAGAAACACAATTTGAAGTGTTTCAGTACTAAATTAAACTGTCTCTAATGATAATGTTCGATAATTAATTCACTGAAGGCTATTATTTGCTCAATCACCTAATATACCGACGCTCGATGCGTTTTAGGTAAATTAGGTTTTAGTGTCCTTAATACGTCACATTCGATAGGGTTTTAGGGTTGGTACGTTTTACCAAACTCATTTCTATGTATACTGCGTTTCCTTGCATTTTATTGCAAATTGCTGGATTCCGGGATACTAGTTTGACCTAACCGGACGACCTAGTTTCCTCTGTTTTCGGGTTTTGGTCAAAACTACAAACTTGTAGATCTATGTCTTATTGCATGCGGGGCAAAATTTTAGGTCAATCCGAGTTAAGTGGACCAAGTTATGGTCATTATACTATTGCTGGTCAAATGGCATCAAATTAGGTCAATTTTAGGTCAATTTGGTCAACTCTGGTTTGGCCAGTTTTTAGACCCGAACTTGTGCAAGTTGTTTGACTTGCTTATGGTCATTTCTGGGTTTTGGTGTCTTCATAAGACTTGTAGGTATGGGTCTTAAATATTCATGGTTAAAATTTCAGGTCAATTGGACCTGTTTTGAGTGAGTTATGGCCTAAACACTCACTGCTGCCCAATTGGTCATTTTTCAGGTCCTAATTGTACCTAATCCGAATTGGTCATTTTCTTAGGTCACCTTGCAAGCAGAATTTTGGTATGCTTTCTCAATGAAAGTTGGCACATTTTGTGCCTAGTTCCACCTCCAATTGGTCTCATACCAATTGAGGTTATGCATTTAAAGTTATAGGCTAAAATATACACTGCGCTTAGTTACCTTGCTTAACACACATCAATTACACACTTACATTGCAATATGTTTACTTCCCTACCAAATCTGTTTTGGTACATTACCAAAACCATACTCCACTTCACTTTAAAGTCACTTTGGGCAGATTACAATTATCCTCAACACACCAAATATAACTCTAATTCCCAAAGTCCAAATACAATTACACATACACATAAACATTACTAGTTTTTACATACACTTTACACAACAATTTCATATACATATCCATCAATCCTTAATGCTACAATTCTGTCTATATCTTCATGAACACATACACTTATCCAAGAGTTCCAAGGCTGCCGAAAATCTTCCTCAATACCCAAGTGTCCTACAATTCATCAATTTCCATTCCAAGTGCAAAATCACCATATACATGTGAAATAATTCACTAGGATATTAAATTACCATGATCAACATCATTTCTCATCAAATATATGTATAATAAATCATTAAATACATGACTCCATGGCTGTCCAAAATGGACATTTCAATAACTCTTCAAACTTGCAAATTTTCTTCATAAATCCAACACCCATAACATGTACACAAGGTTTAACAAAGCAAAGTTCAAAAATGTAAACTTACCTTATGGTTGGAACTTGCCAAACCTTGATTAAACTTCTCAAATTTGGTATCAAGCTCTTCCTTATGATGTGTAGACAATTTTTCATGAAGCTATCTAAGTGTTTAGAGGTGAAATGAGGGAGAGGATGAAGCTCATGCAAAAACGCCCATGGAGGTTTCTTCTCATCCTTCAATTCGGCAACTTTGGTGTTTTGGAGAAGATGAACTTTTCTGTTTGGATAATGAGTTACAGCTGCCCCATTATGTGTCTATTATATTCCTTTAGTGGACCACTTACTTAATTAATTCATATTATAAGTTAAACTTTCACTTATTCCACATTAAACCCTTAATTCTCACTATTTACTTTAGGTACCACCAAATTAATTTTTTATTTTATTTTCTAAGTATAATATTATTTATTTTTAGTGGAAATTTAGGTCAAAAGACAATTCGGGATGTCAAATGACCATAATGTCCCTGTTCGGGTTGCATTCCCGATTTTTCGGTAACACCGGGTTTTGTCTGTTTTTCGATTTCTCACTTTTCTTTGTACTAATTATTTAATTTTTCTTTGATCTTTCTAATGATATTTATTCTTCAATAAGGGTCTATTTAAGTCCTAAAAATGTTTTTCAGGGTTCCCCGCAGTCCAGGGCTAGTCAACGGTCCACGCCGTGACTTCCCGGTGCGGTCACCCATCGCTAGGATTCCCGGCTCGCTTAACTTTATCACATTTCTTTGCTATTATTTTTCCTTTGTTTTTCTTGTATTTTCTTTTCTTGTATTTCATTATTTTATGTCTTCTCACTCATATCGAAGTGTAGTTCTAGCCATCCTAGCTGTCCGGACAACACTGGTCACCGGAACAGTATAACGCACTACCGAACTTAGGGGTGTTACAATTCTCCCCCCCTTAAATAAATTTAATCCACGAAATTTTACCCAATAGCCATCTTACAATAGTCATACGTTTATTTTCTCCTTTCTATATGATCGTATAATCTTCTTTTCCTCAAATTTGTATAAGACTCTTAACAATCTAATACAACGTTTAATTGGTTTGGATAACACCAATCTCCTCTTACTATAATGCTGTCTAATATTTCGGTTCACGTTGCTTCATGAATGACCCTTGAGGTCATATTAGAATCATTCATCAGTCATTGGTCCTCTGACCATTCTGGTCCATAGTCTTCCTCACATTAGTAATATTTCTTTATTATATATGAATCAACTGTTCAGATCTCTACTTCCATAATTCTTTTTATCTGTCAATATTTTATAACTTACTTTCTTTTGTACCAAACTATAACCTTTTGATATTCTAACTTTTGAGTTTTAGATCCCTAAGTAGGATTTTCAAACTTATTTCTAACAATTAAATTCGGTCCTGGCATAACTATACAAAAACAGATGCCGTTGGCAACTATCTTCATCTAGGTGTACTATCAGATAGTATGTAGCTCTACACAATAATCTCAAGTTAGTACTATAATCTGCAGTTTACAGTATAACAATCAAGAACATTGCATAGTTACTACAATACATTCCAATAGATCAAACCTTCCTATCCCTTGTCCTTTTCGAATTCACTGATATCCGAACTTATTCTGATTACAATATCCATTAACAATTACTAATAGTAACATCTCTGCCTTCATCTAGAGCAATTCTATTACTGTAACTTACTTTTACGTCCTCTTGCTTTACATTAAATAGGCTTGCCAATTAGTTTTATAATTTATGGTGTGTCAGGAAATACTTTTCGCCGATAAACTCTTCCAAAACTAATTTCACTTATTATCACAATCCCTATCCTAAAGGACTAATCACTAATGTATCAAAATTTATTTCCCTGACCTCCTGTCCTAGCGGACTTGTTACTAGCACCTTAAAGTCCATTTTTGTACATGGAGCAGCAATGCAATCAATGATGCTAGCACACACATAAAAATGGGTAGAACCCGGATCAAATAACACAAACACATCTTGGTTAAAAGTTGAGAAGGTACCAGCCACAACATCAGATGTCTCTGCCTCTTCTCTCTGTCTCATGGCATAGACTCTGACTGGAGCACTGTCTTGCTCTGAATGTTTCATTGTGCCTTGGCTGCCTGCTGGGCTACCTCTACCCCTGCCTCTACCTCTGTTAGGTGGTTGTGAACTTCTAGTGATAGGGCTCTGAACTGACCCTTCTGCAGTAGTAGGAGGTGGTCCAACTCTGCGACTACTGGTGCAGTCCTTGGCAAAATGTCCTGTGCCTCCACAGTTATAACAGGCTCCAATAGCCTTATAGCATATCCCACCATGATATCTTCCACAATTTTCACATTGGCGGGAATGGTAGGAACCTCCGGTACTCTACTGACCAGATAGAGGAGGTTTCTGTCCTGAATGTCTTCCCCTACCAGACTTCTTGCTACCTCTGCTGTGTCCCTCATAGTTCTTCCTCTTTCCAGTGGGACCACTGGAACTCTGTTCTACATATTTTCCCTCTTCCTCTGTCTTCTCTGATCTCTTTTTCTCAGGAGCAGTCTCAAACTCAATTCTTTCCAACTCTAGGGCTTGAGAAACAAGTTCAGAGAAGTTAATGTGTTTAAAGCCAACCACTTGTACTCTGATACTGGGCTTCAAGCCAGTTTCAAACCTCTTGCATCTCTCCCTGCTGGTAGCAAGCAAACTTACTGCATAATGGCTCAGGCGGGAAAATTTCCTTTCATACTCAGCCACTGATCTGCCCCCCTATTTCAAACTTAGGAACTCTTGCAGCTTCTAGTCTACATAAGCATCAGGGACATATTTTTGCCTGAATTCCCTGAGAAAGTCATTCCATGTTAGCACTGCAGGTTCTACCAGACTGTGGGGAATGGTTTTCCACCAATCATAAGCATCCCCCTGTAACAAAGATACAGAGTATTCGAATCTGAGCTTCTCTGTACAATGCAATTTCTTGAATACCCTATCCATCCTCTCTAACCACTGTTCAGCCTCTAGAGGATCTACTGTCCCCTTAAACTCTGTAGCCCCATACTTCATCAATTTATCATACTGCCTAGTAGGAGACTGTGGTTGTACCACTGGTGTCTGTATTGGGACTTGAGTAGGTACAGTACCAGCCATTTGTTGGAACATTGCAGCCATCTGCTGAGCGAACTGAGCAGGAAACTGCGATGCTGCGGGCTTTCTTTGAACCACTAACATTATGTAGGCCTGGGGCATCCCCTTGCACCTCAGCCTCAATAGATTGATCGACTGAACGATCACCCTCTTCTATATTCAATGCGAGGATTTTAGATCTCCTAAACAAATAACACAAGGAGATTTCCACCCGTTAGTGCATATTTATAATGTAATGTACTGTATGTATCAAACAATGATATTGAGCAGTTGTACTATGAAGAAAGAATATTCAAGTAACAGGTGAAAACAGAATTTAAAAACTTTGCTCTGATACCACTAAAACATGTCACACCCTACCCCTCTGTAAGGCATAACATGATCCCGTAGTATACTTAATGAATTACCAACTCCGTCTACTGATAACTCATTAAATACACTACAAGGGATTTTAAAAACTTCTCTTACTTCTTTTACAGTGGTGAGCACTATTTACAGGTGTTAAAAACTTTGGTGAACTGAAGTGAAACAATTAACTCATTTGATTTATTTGGAATTTCTGTAAAAATTTTGGCAGAGTGCCATCTGTATTTTGGATAAAACAGTTCTTCGGAAAACCTGTAAAAAGACACTTCAATAATTTTCCAAATCTCAACTCCAATACATTTCTCAACACAATAATTTATCAACTCAATTCCATAGAAATTTTTCAAAGTCTGAGATAAGGAAATATAATACAATTTTTACAAGTCAAATAACTCATAATTAATTTACAACTTCAAGGTACAATTTGAATTTACAACTGCTCAAAACCAACAATAATATGTACATACAGTGAACATACATTACATTACAAAATACAAAATATTGGTATACTCATTATACCCGGTAGTCTCTCGCTGGAGGTACTAGCAGCCTAGTCTGCACACTCTGTCTGTCTACTGCGCAAGAATAAAAGCTATCGCTGAGACAATGTCTCAGTGGTGCACAACATTAACCAAATACAATTTAAATTACAATCCATAATTCAAATAAATAGTGGATACTTAAAACCATAGTTAATTTCAAGACAATAATTGTCAACCAGAATTTAAACTCCATTTCTCAATATCACAATAAATTTCAGTAAGTCAGATCATGGTTGAATTCAAAAGACAGTATATGTCAATAAGAGTTTAAATTCATTTCACAATCTCACAATAAATCTCAATAATCAAAACATAGTTAAATTCGAAAGACAATAAATGTCAATAAGAATTTAACTCCATTTCTAAATTATCAAATCGCATAACAACACAATTTAGTCGAATAAGTTAAGAATACATGTTGCCAATTCATTCACAACTTAAGCCATGACACAAATTTCCGATCAATGCCGCGTTGTACACCACGACAAAGCAATCACAGCCCCACTAATCGAAATCAATGAGGAAGGGAGCTAGCTATATAATGAGTACTCATCCGATCACCTCAACCGTAAACCGAGAGGGAGAAAAATAAACGATCACGACTCCATAAATGGAGAAGGAAAATAAACGATCACAACCCCATAAAAGGAGAAGGAATGATATGATACTGTCATGCTAAGTGTGAACACAAAATCAATTCCAAACATTTTATTCAAATGATTCGTGAGAATCCAATAAATTTCCAAAGTTATAATTTCATTCACAAAATGGCAACACAATTCATAATTATCTTTAATTTCCACAAAAACCATTTACAGTGCTTTTCAATCAATAGTATCCATCAAATCATTTACAATGCTTTTCAAGCAATAAATATCCATTCAAACACATTTCCACAATTTAAAACAATAATGTACAATAGTCATAATTCATTTCAATTGAAAAATTCAAAAGAAATAGCCGTTGTGCACAAACCTCTGATAATTGTCTCCTGGTCTGGAGTCAGTGTTTCCTTCCCTTTTCTTAAGTCTTTGGTAACTGAGAAACACAATTTGAAGTGTTTCAGTACTAAATTAAACTGTCTCTAACGATAATGTTCGATAATTAATTCACTGAAGGCTATTATTTGCTCAATCACCTAATATACCGACCCTCGATGCGTTTTAGGTAAATTAGGTTTTAGTGTCCTTAATACGTCACATTCGATAGGGTTTTAGGGTTGGTACGTTTTACCAAACTCATTTCTATGTATACTGCGTTTCCTTGCATTTTATTGTAAATTGCTGGATTCCGGGATACTAGTTTGACCTAACCGGACGACCTAGTTCCCTCTCTTTTCGGGTTTTGGTCAAAACTACAAACTTGTAGATCTATGTCTTATTGCACGCGGGGCAAAATTTTAGGTCAATCTGAGTTAAGTAGACCAAGTTATGGTCATTATACTATTGCTGGTCAAATGGCATCAAATTAGGTCAATTTTAGGTCAATTTGGTCAACTCTGGTTCGGCCAATTTTTGGACCCGAACTTGTGCAAGTTGTTTGACTTGCTTATGGTCATTTCTGGGTTTTTGTGTCTTCATAAGACTTTTAGGTATGGGTCTTAAATATTCATGGTTAAAATTTCAGGTCAATTGGACCTGTTTTGAGTGTGTTATGGCCTAAATACTCACTGCTGCCCAATTGGTCATTTTTCAGGTCCTAATTGTACCTAATCCGAATTGGTCATTTTCTTAGGTCACCTTGCAAGCAGAATTTTGATATGCTTTCTCAATGAAAGTTGGCACATTTTGTGCCTAGTTCCACCTCCAATTGGTCTCATACCAATTGAGGTTATGCATTTAAAGTTATAAGCTAAAATGTACACTGCGCTTAGTTACCTTGCTTAACACACATCAATTACACACTTACATTGCAATATGTTTACTTCCCTACCAAATCTGTTTTGGTACATTACCAAAACCATACTCCACTTCACTTTAAAGTCACTTTGGGCAGATTACAATTATCCTCAACACACCAAATATAACTCTAATTCCCAAAGTCCAAATACAATTACACATACACATAAACATTACTAGTTTTTACATACACTTTACACAACAATTTCATATACATATCCATCAATCCTTAATGCTACAATTCTGCCTATATCTTCATGAACACATACACTTATCCAAGAGTTCCAAGGCTGCCGAAAATCTTCCTCAATACCCAAGTGTCCTACAATTCATCAATTTCCATTCCAAGTGCAAAATCACCATATACATGTGAAATAATTCACTAGGATATTAAATCACCATGATCAACATCATTTCTCATCAAATATATGTATAATAAATCATTAAATACATGACTCCATGGCTGTCCAAAATGGACATTTCAATAACTCTTCAAACTTGCAAATTTTCTTCATAAATCCAACACCCATAACATGTACACAAGGTTTAACAAAGCAAAGTTCAAAAATGTAAACTTACCTTATGGTTGGAACTTGCCAAACCTTGATTAAACTTCTCAAATTTGGTATCAAGCTCTTCCTTATGATGTGTAGACAATTTTTCATGAAGCTATCTAAGTGTTTAGAGGTGAAATGAGGGAGAGGATGAAGCTCATGCAAAAACGCCCATGGAGGTTTCTTCTCATCCTTCAATTCGGAAACTTTGGTGTTTTGGAGAAGATGAACTTTTCTGTTTGGATAATGAGTTACAGCTGCCCCATTATGTGTCTATTATATTCCTTTAGTGGACCACTTACTTAATTAATTCATATTATAAGTTAAACTTTCACTTATTCCACATTAAACCCTTAATTCTCACTATTTACTTTAGGTACCACCAAATTAATTTTTTATTTTATTTTCTAAGTGTAATATTATTTATTTTTAGTGGACATTTAGGTCAAAAGACAATTCGGGATGTCAAATGACCATAATGTCCCTGTTCGGGTTGCATTCCCGATTTTTCGGTAACACCGGGTTTTGTCTGTTTTTCGATTTCTCACTTTTCTTTGTACTAATTATTTAATTTTTCTTTGATCTTTCTAATGATATTTATTCTTCAATAAGGGTCTATTTAAGTCCTAAAAATGTTTTCCAGGGTTCCCCGCAGTCCAGGGCTAGTCAACGGTCCACGCCGTGACTTCCCGGTGCGGTCACCCATCGCTAGGATTCCCGGCTCGCTTAACTTTATCACATTTCTTTGCTATTATTTTTCCTTTGTTTTTCTTGTATTTTCTTTTCTTGTATTTCATTATTTTATGTCTTCTCACTCATATCGAAGTGTAGTTCTAGGCATCCTAGCTGTCCGGATAACACTGGTCACCGGAACAGTAGAACGCACTACCGAACTTAGGGGTGTTACAGTCATGGATGGCAACTTACTCTTTACAGAGTTTCTACAACCATCATTACCATAGCCTAATTTTTAAGTTCGGGATAGTGGATACATAAGGGGAAGGTGTTAGGCACCCCTTATGCCTTGTCTAACCTCGTTAATTCGAGTGTTAGTCTTCTACTAATGTTTCTAAAAGTCTTATTTATTATTCTTTTATTAAAATTTATCCTAAAAATACAATTTTAGTCCTACACACGCAAGTAATTCACAAAAGGGTTATTGTTTATAAATAATTTTCATGCACAAGTAATTCTTATATATGAGGTTGCTAATTATTTAAATGATATTTACCGGATAACTAAAATTAATTTATTATTGAGAATTTAATTTATAAACAAATTCAATTTCAAACAACCCTAAGTTTCTATTTAACTTAATTAATTAATTTTTCACCAAGTTACTCTAAGGATAATTAAACTAAATTAATTATGTACATGTATAATTTATTCTAAAATCACATAAGGCCCAAACAATCACAACAAAATAAAGATTTCTAACATGCTAATTTATTTTACAATTACCAAGTATTAAATTAAATTCATTTTATATGCCAAGGTTAGTTTAATTTATAAATAAGATTAATTTTAATTTATCAAGTATTTATTTAAATTAATTACATGCAAAAGTCGATTAAATTAAAAACAAATCTAATTTTAATTTACTAAATAAAAATTCTATTATTACTACATTTTCATGCCAATAATTTTTTTAAGAATTTAGGGCTACTTACTTATTGATAATTGCAATTGCCATTGAGGTAAGTTACCCTTAAAAAATGGCCTTTTCTTCTAGTATGGCAATGATATTCCTGGCTTACTCTCACTTAGCTCTACGTAAATGCCCTCTTTGGTACTTACTTTAGGGCTACTTACCAATTTTATTTGTAATAAAAAAATAAAGAAAACTTAAAGAAAATAAAGAAAGTAAAGAAAATAAGAAAATACTAATAACAATTCACATTGGATTCTAACTCTAGTCTCCTAAGGGGTTAAGATTCCTAATTAGTTACAATTACCTAAGGGTCCAAGTCTTCTAACATATTTCAACCACCTAATAATACTTCTTGAATTAAAAGAACATAGAAAAATAGATCAAATATCAATTGGAACCCAAGAACACACAAGAACATGTAAAAACATACAATTCTCAAATTCTAACAGATTGATAGTAGTAAGAAATCCAATTTTTGAAAAATAGTTAGACCTACCTAAAAATCATGAAAACATTATAAAAGATATTCAAGACATCATACAAGATCAGAAAATTTATAGACTAAACAAAACCCTAGCCAAATGGTCTACACAAATCTTAACTTTTTCCAGTGACAGAATCGCACTATTTTTTTGTAAAATTCATAACTCATCAACCACAATAGATATGAATGTGAAACTAATTGGAAAAGATTCATAAGATTCTAAAATTAATTTTAGATACTAGATTTATACAAAAATATTAAGAAACAATGGAGATATAGGCTTCAAAAATCGGGTATGCTGCAAATCGGGTTTTGCAGGAACTGTAATTTCAAATAGCTATAACTTACAAAATACAAAAGCTTTTTCAATAATTGTTAAGCCTAAAATTAATAAAATTTTGTGTGCAATATGAATGTAATTTTTTTAGAATTTTTACAGATTCATAAGATAACAGAAAGTAATAAAAACCTAAGAGATAGAAAACTAAATATGTACAGAGTTGTGTATCCCCTCAAATTAAACATGATTATATGATTCACATGAACATGCAAGATAAATTAAAAGACAAAGAATATAGAATTAAATATTACGTGGCATAGATCTTGAAAAGAAAATAACAAATAGCAACCTTTAAGAAATCTTGCATGAAAATCTTCTTGAAGAAAAGAAAAGAAACAAGAAAGAACTAAAAGAGTTTTAAATATTTCTAATTTTCAATAGCTCTAAAATATCTCTAAATAACTCTAAATTTTCTGAATATTTCTTCTCCCCCCCCCCCCCTCCCCCCCTCCTCCCCTTTTTTCTTTTTTTTTTTCTCTTTTTTTCTTCTCCCTTTTTTTTTTCTTTTTCCTTCCCTTTTTTTTTTCTTCCCCCCCTTTTTTCTATCCCAATAGGGTATTTATAGGGTTTTGGGAGAGAGGTGTGATGGAGTTTGGAGTCTTAGAGTGATAAGGTTCAGATAACTTAAATAACTGGGATTGCAAAATTTGGGTGAGACTAGGATATTTGTGAGGTATTTAAACCAATAGAAAGAGAGGCAAAGGGGGTAGCACCAATAGAGAGTGAGGAAGAGAGTGGAGCCGAGTAAGAGAGAGAGTTTGTATGAGAGAGGGAAAGAGAAAAAGATATTTTTTTTATTTTAATTTGCATAAAATAAATTAAATGGGTTCTATTTAAAATTTCTAACTATGCTTTCTTTGTCCCATGGAGCCTAATTAAACTTAATTAAGTCTATTTAAGAACTACTCATATTAAATTTAAATAAAATAAAATTTTATTTAAATTTAATTAAATTAAATTAATTTCCCAAAAAATATATTATTATTTTTTTTTTCAAGATCATGCCACGGAATTAATAATTCAGCTCCATGCTTCCAATTACATCTTACAGTCATACAATTTTCATCATCAGGTTCCCCACAGCCTCGATGCACATACTCATAATAAATCATAAAATAAATGTCTACTTATAGCTACTGATAAACATGTTTATAGCTGATATACATGCTGTTCTTAGTCATTCACTATTTTGGCTTTTTAGATGATGATTATTTCTTTTAGCCATTTTTATGATATTTATAATATATTGATTCATACATTGGCTTATTGTCTCTCTTATTGGATTATTGTTGATCTAGCAATGTCTTTTGCATTTTCATTCATATTGGACTCATGACATCATGTTATTGCATTTATGGAGTCAAAACCTCTCTTATGTGCTCTCTTAATTTTATCTATTATGGCATAAATTATTTTTCTAAGGGGGAGTGCACTAAAGGGGAGAATTTTTGAAAAATACATACTTCACTTGTACTAAATTTCTTTTATCCACTAATTATTTGTCATCATCAAAAAGGAGGAGATTGTTGGACCTAGGGGTGTTTTGATGATAACAAATAATTAGTGTGCTACTAATCTACTTTAGAAATGTTTGTATTAAGATTATAGGTCTCAAATTTAAAATTGTGAAATTGCTTCAAAATCAAGATTGAATGAGAGCAAGGGATTGAAGCGAAGATCATGGGAGACTCTACAATGTAATTTTTTATTTTTCTCATACTTTGTGAATCTCAATTAGTTGATTGTATTAACTCAAGTCTATATATTTTCAAAATTACTTAGTTTCTTTGTTTTTACCTATTTCTTGACTAAGGGGGAGTGAAATGAAATTTTCATTTTTAAGAAATGCAAAATTATCTTTTGAAAATGTTTTTGATGGAAAATTTATTGCATTAGCTTTTCAACGGTTCAACCGGATTAAAAATCCAGTTCTAAGACAAAAAGTTATGCATTTTTTAAACTTCTGTTTATTTCAATCCAGTGGGCACTTCAACAGCTGAAGTAGGGAACTTCTGTGACACCCCTTACCCGTCTACAGTAAAGCCGAGTAAGATATGTTACCAGTGTATCGGAATACCATAATTTTATTTCAATCATTTTTATTCTTCCTTAATTTATTTTTTTCATAGTTATGAAATACAATTTGTGAAATATAATTCATTTAAGTCATTTATTGAAATTATAAATTTATTTGAGGTTCCGCAAATTTTATAGAAAATTCGGCAGAGTACCGGCTAAAAATGGAGAAAACAGTTTTTTCGGAACTTGTGAAAAACACTTCCAATACGTTTTCACTCATTCCCAAACTCTATTATATCAACAAAGTCTCAATTTTTCTCAACAATACTTCTATTTCTCATTCATTCATTTCACATGATAATCATATACAAACCATAAATAAATACTCCATTTTTCATTTATAAACACAAATTACAAATATTTACATTAATACCAAAATATATTACATGAGTCTCAACTATACATGAGAAAATAAAAGTTTAATTACAAAATACCAAAATGAGACCTAGTGTCCTACTAATGCACTGAAGTCTGTGAGGTGACACGGACACTATGCAGAACTGTGGACGGCCTCACTCAGTCTGTGGTCTACTGAGCTCTCTGTCAGTCTCTCCAGAACCTACGCGTGGCAAAAAGCAACGCGCTAAGCAATAATGCTTAGTGGTGCCAATAATAAAATAAAAAGAACTAAAAGAAAATAAATATGCAGTGAATGTATTGATGTCTTGTGCA
This sequence comes from Hevea brasiliensis, assembly GCF_030052815.1. Lineage (NCBI taxonomy): Eukaryota > Viridiplantae > Streptophyta > Magnoliopsida > Malpighiales > Euphorbiaceae > Hevea > Hevea brasiliensis. The sequence goes on from NC_079497.1 coordinate 102,518,000, forward strand.
GACAAATTTTTAGTAATTATTTGTAGTCTTATTTGTTTGGTACTTGTTAGATTCATTATCTCATTAAAATTTTCAACTTTCATTTTTAGTTGCCCAAGTAACCTATACTGGATGACTAGACTGGATAAACGGATAAACTGGCACTGGGAATCAAGTACCTCGGGCCGTCACACTATCGGTCACATATGTATCTCCCGGTGTGCAACAGAACAGCTGATAAGCTGTAATAAACATTAGGCACAAGACCAAGTATCATCATAATGTCAGAATGGCTAAAAGCCATAAAATCACAGAATGGCATAATGCCATATGCAGTACTGCTAACTGAACCCTATTGGCAGGCCAACCTATCCAAACCAATCTTACTAGGTGTACTAGGGTATGTTACACTTTTAGATTTTTACAATTCTTTGAAATTGAAGTTTAATTGTTACTATTCATTTCATTAGTCAACTAAAATATGGACTTTTTCATAGAAAATGGGTACATTGGTTCTAATATCCCCAACATGCCACATTTTGCATTCTAAAGTTGTTGGTATTGGTTGCCAATACCATTTCAAAGCTTAGTGTTAGTTATTCACAATTTTCAGATTTCAAGCACTAAGTTTACTGTTCCATTGGTCATTTGTGTAGTAGGAATTTGACAAAATTGTCTTCAAGAAAGTTGTTCCTTATTGTGTTTAGTTACATTTTTTTTTTTGAATCACTACATTTGAAGTTTTGTAACTCAAGTTATGGCCTAAAAACTATAACTGGCTGGATTGCAAAATTTCCATATTTTCTGGGCAGGGTTTCTTCACCAAAGTTGTGCCATTATGTGTCTAGTTTCATGGCCAATTGGCCTTGCACCAATTGAACCTATACAACTCCATTTATGGCTGCCCAAACCTACTAGACTCACAACCAGTCCTGCAGGTTACCAAGGGCAGCATGCCTAAGTTCAACTCCAATATCGTTACTCACTTCAATTCCTCCTCACACACATTCAATGTTCACTAATTGACCATTACAAGGTTAACATACCATTACATGAGCAAACCCTAATGTTGTTCAAATGTCCAAGTTTTCAAGTTCATTCATGCATTATACTTGCATTTCACTTACACAAACATGTTCAGTCACTCATCTAATACTAAGGGCAGCTCATAAACACTTTACTTCAAGTAAATTCATCAAACCCTAGCCATCCCTAGGCTTTCGAAATTGTAGGGATGAATATACATAAGTTTTATTTTGTTTTTCTTACACTTTTCCACTTATCTCATGCCAATAAACATGAATTAAGTAAAAGAGATAGGAAATTGGACACTAACCTCTTTGGGCAGAATTTCAAGCTAAAAAAACTTCAATTCTTTCTCTTCTTTTTGCTACAACTAGCTTCTCCAACATGTGGGAATGATTTTTAGTAAAGTGAGTGTAAGGTTTTGTGGTGTGGAAGCTTAGGAAAATCAAGCTTTAAAAGAGGAAATGGAGAGAGCTTCTTGGCTATGGTGGACAGAAAGTGAGGAAGAAGAAAGCAAATTTCTTTTTTTTTTCTCCCATTTTATCTCTTTTTATTTGTTTTAAGTGGGCTTGGTTAAATGTGATTGGTGGAAAAGGGTTTAATGACATCATGTGATGTCAAAATTGACATTTTATCTCATTTTCTTTTCTTTTCTTCTTTACTCATTTTCAATTTAATTTTTAGCAATATTTATTCACATTTTATGTCGTGATAATTATTTACTTAACTGAACAAGTCGGCTAAAAATCATCTCTGAAGACGAAATGATCAAAATGTCCTCTGTTTGGCTTAACAGACCAAAATCATATGTACCAATTCAAAAAAAATTTTAAGCCTTTTCTTGGCATTCTAATGCCTTAGAAACCTCAATGACTCTTCTCTAGAGTCCCAAAAATTATTTTATGAATTTTCTCCTGGGTCTAGGGCTCCTAGTTGTGAGGACCGCAACTTCCCACTGGGTTACCCATCACTAGGGCACCGACTCATTTAACTTGGCTATATTTTATTTCTAAAATCTTTCTTAAATTTTTTTTATTAATATTTAAGTTAATTATAGTTCCTCATTTTAGTTTAAATATTTTTCCAGATGTTCTAACGGTCCAGACCAATACCAGTTAGCGAAACAGTAGAATGTACGGAATTGCTACAATGAGGGTGTTACAACTTCAACAGCCAAAGTTAAGTTTTTAAACTTAAGATTTTGGCACTCCAAATTTCAATAGCCGAAGTAAGGGACTTCAACAAATGAACCTAGATATCTGCAACTTGATAAATGGGGTTTTACGTGGGTGAATGGCTATAATTGTATTTAATGCACCTCCAACAGTCATTATCTTACCAAAACCATAAATAGAGACCATTTATGACTAGAGCAAAGTTACAACATGTCACACCTTACCCCTTCATAAGGCATAACATGATCCCGTAGAATACTTAATGAACTACCGAACTTCACCTACCAATAACTCATTAAGTACCCTACAAGGGATTTTGAAACAATTTTCTTACATTTTGGAAGTGGTGAGCATTTTGATGAGAATTAAAAATCATTTATTCAAACTTTAATACTAGTAAAAATTTTGTCCATTTTAAATTTTGCTGCAAATTTTATAAAAATTTTGATAGAGTTCTGTTTGTTTTTGGAGAAAACCGTTCTTCAAATACCTGAGAAAAACACTCCCAAAAATGTTTCACAACTCCCAACCTCCAATAATTCACAATTCAACTCAAATCAATTCATTCCAAAACAGTTCCACAATCCAAATCAAATTTGTCAACTCAGAATATTTAATAATTCCATTCATAAAACATAAAGCAGGAAATTCATATGTACAAATATTAAATTTACAGAAGAAAATCCAAAATAATATTATTACAATTTATTTACAACTGCTCAACTACATTGATACATACAACATTTCCGTATTTACATCAAAATTATCTACAAGGGTATAAAATAATACCCGTACAAAAGCTTGATGTGATCTTCAACTCAGTAGCAGCTCACTCCGCTGCTTTTTCCTTGCTCTTATCTGCGACAGCAAAATAAGCTATCACTGAGTATAAAAATACTTAGAGGTGCACAATAAAAATTTAAAATGCAATAAATAAATCATTCATTGCCAAACACAATTCAAATGTTTCTCAAACACATTTCAACAATTATCAAAGTTCATAATAACACCATTTTGTCAAATAATCTATTAAACACAGTTTAGTCAAACAATTTCATAAACACAGTGTTGCCAAAGTCATACACAACTTAAGCCATGACACAAAATTTCCGATCAATGCCGCGTTGTACACCACGACAAAGCAATCTCAACCCCATTAATCAAAGTCAATAACGGAGGTGGCTAGCTAGCTAATGAGTACTCATCCGATCTACAACCTCAACTGGCAAGCCAGAGAGAGAGGAAAATAAACGATCTCAACCCCATAAATGGAGGAGGAATAATAAGTAACTGTCATGCTAAGTGTGAATCAAAAATCCATTTCAAAAATTTCATTCAAATATTGCATACAAAAATCAAATCAATTTCCAAAGTTACAATTTGATCACAAGGTGGCAACACAAAAGTTCATAAATTCATAATGCGTACTAAATCAATTTTTCAAAGATAAAATGCTTAAATAGGGTTTATTGTGCACAAACCTCAAGCGAGTCGTCCCTTAGCCTCGACTCGGTTCCTCGGGTTTCTTCCCGATATTCTTTTCAACTGAAACATACAATTTTACAATGTTTCAGTACTAGAACTTAACATAAATCCAAAATAAATTTTAGCTTCACAATTACCTAACTCTAACGTGCTAAATTCGACGTTCTTTAAATTTTGTGTTTCGGGTTACTATTCACTGCACTATTCAAGTCAAATAGTTGACTTTCTAAGGCTTAATAGGTATGGGAATTCCAACTTCACCCACATACCACATTTTGGTCACTAAACTTGTTGGTTTTGGTTGTTCACTCAAATCCTAAGTCTTTTAGGCAAATTTGGTAAGTTTCGGTTTTGGAGTCCTAAGTTGCACTATTCCATTGGTCACTTTATTGTTGGAATTTGGCAAAACTTCCTTCATAGGAAATGTTCCTTATTGTCTTAAGTATATTCTCATTTTTGGATCACCCCAATTGGAGTTTTGTAGCTCAAGTTATAGCCAAAATACAATTACTGTTCACGTGCACTGTTCATGCTGCAATTTTGGTTCTGGCAGATTTTTGGTCCAATTTCATTCAATAATTTGATCAAGTTAAGTCCATAATTTGGTCTAATTTCCTTCATAAGAAATGTTCTAATATGTCTTAGGTTTCCATCGGTTCAAGATTCACCTAAATCAGAGTTTTCTAGAGAGAGTTATAGCCATTGGAACTTTACTGCTCAATGGCAATTCTGCAGAGATGCAGGTTCAGTAACTCAACTTTGCTCAATAATTTGACTAAGTTAATGGCATAATTTGGGGTGGTGTTCTTCATGAAAGTTTTAGATCTATGTCTTATCTAATTACTGGTAAAATCTCAGGTCATTTTGACCTTCCTAGCTCGAGTTATGACCAAATGAACAATTACTGTTCATTTGGTCAGTTTGGTGCAGTGGCAGCCTGCTCTCATTTCACTTTGGTCAATTGTTTCACTAAGTTTTGGTCAGTTTTTGGGCATGGTTCCTTAATGAAAATTATGCCCTTTTATGTCTATTTTCATCCCCAATTGGTGGCATATCAATTGGACTTGTAAAATTTCCGTTTTGGTCCTTCAAAGTTGGCTTGGTCATGCTACCAGCAGCATGACCAATTGACCTACGAATTTGTCTTCCATTCTAACAATTCCCATACATTTCCTTTGGTCATTATTGACCATTCTTCAGTCCACAACTGGTCAAAGATATCATTTATGCATTTCTCCAAAATTTGGTTCACAAACCCTAACATTCAAACCCTAATCTCACTACTTTGTTGTAATCAATCACACTTAATGATTTTAATGCTAATCATTCAACTAAGGAAGGTTTCTAACTCATTCAAACACATTAAATTCATGCAATTCACACTCCCTTCAAGCTGGCCGAAAATTCAGTTTATTCCTCTTCACATATTTTTATTTCATTTTAAGGTTATTTACAAGCTCTTAATGCCATATAAACACTAATTAAGCAAGAAAAATTGAGGTTTGTATTACCAACCTTGAGCAGAATTTTCTTCCTCCTTTTTCTTCAAATTTTCCTTCTTTCTTTCTTGCCCAATCCTCTTCTCAAGTTGCCTAGATAAGCTTTAACTATGGTGGCTAATTTTTCTATGGTGAAATTTTATGATATACAAGCTCAAAATTGAGCTTTAATGGAGTTTGTGGAGAGGGAGAGTTGAGAGAGGGAGTGAGGCGGCACCATATGAAAAAGAAGACCAAAATTGATTTTTTTCATTTCTTTTCTTAATTTATTTTAGTTGATGGAAGACCACAAAATCCCATTTAATACTCAACTCAACTCAACTAAGCCTTTATCCCAAAAATTTGGGGTCGGCTATATGGATTCGCTTTCTCCACTCTAAACGATTTTGGGTTAAATCCTCAGAAATTTGTAATACTTCTAGGTCATGTTGTACTACTCTCCTCCAAGTCAATTTAGGTCTACCTCTTTTTCTCTTTCTATCCTCTAACCTAATGTGCTCTACTTGTCTAACTGGAGCCTCCGTATGTCTACGCTTCACAAAATCCCATTTAATAAATAACTTAATTAATTCTTTATGACATCATTCATGATGTCATCACCTTTGACTTTTCCATCTTCTTTCTTTTTTTTTCTATTTATTTTTTTCTATTAGTTCTTTAATTTAATTCTCGATCCCAAAGTTTTCTTTTCTCTGATTTTATTTGACAGTTAGGTCAGGAGTCAGCTCTAGGGGTCAATTGACCAAATTGCCCCTCGCCGGTTCATCTCGGTTTGCAAATAATTCCATATTTCTTCCAGCTCCCTGACCTAATTATTTAACTGGCTTAATAGTTCTTTTTCGTGATTTTCTCTTTTCCACTGTGTTCATAAGGGTCCTAAGGACCGCAGCGTTACTTTTTACGGTTCGAAATTTGAGTTTAAAACGACTTCGCAGTCGTTCCCGAGGAGGTCACCCATCGCTGTGACTCTCGGCTCATTTAACTTCTTATGTTCTGTTTTTCTTATTTAGACTTAACTAATTGGCAATTACTAATTATTTGTGTTTATGGTTTCTCTAGTTGTCTTAAGTGTGGTTCTAATCCCCTTAATTGTCCGGACCGACACCGGTCACGGGAACAGTGAAATCTACCAGGCTATGCAAACGGGGGTGTTACACAACAACTTATTATTTGAGAATTTATTGAGTTTTAAAGTCTTTCCCTACCTTCTCACTCTAGAACTTGAGCCATTTCAATTAATTTCTTGAGAGCTTGTTTTTGAGCTATAATTATTGTATTTTAAGAGTAAGATTGAAGTTATTGAGAGTATTTATTGTGTCTAAAGTGTATTAGAGCATTAAATTGCTCTTGTGAGAAAAGGAATTTGTAAAAGAATAAGGGTTTACTCTTATGGTTTTGTAAAGAGGTTGTTCTTCACCCAAAAAAGAAATATAGTGGAGTTAACTCTCAAGGAGGGCCTTAAGGAGAGGACGTACTATAAATCTTTACGTTCACCATCTTTCCTTTCTCTCTTCCTTGTACTTGCTTTTCATTAAACTATCTTAACCTCTAAAATTTTTAATTAGTACCCAATTCACTCCCCTCTTGAGTTGCTACAAGGGACAACATTTATATATCAATATGAAATCCTATATGTCCTGAAAGAGTAAGAAACTCTTAATTTTCTTAGTATCTATTGGGGTAAGAAATTGTTTGCCACTGCATTATCCTTAGTTAAGTTTCATCTAAATCAGTTACTATAACTCCATATGCGTATGGACTCACAGAAAACCCAACTTAGGTGTTATTGAAACCTTAAAGGTGTACCATTTTTGTTCACAATCTTTTTTATAAACATGAAAATTAGTTCCAAGGGGAAGGAAACATATCTTTATAAGATGCTTAGAATAGTCAAAAGGACATGTATTTATGGGTGAATAAGATAGAGGCACAATAACTAAATTTGAATCATAAGATTCACATTCTTAGATAATGACTTTCCCCAACAGGGTGAAACAGGTAAATACCTATCTCTATATGAAATTATGGACTAGGCTACTTTCACTATACAAATCCTAATGGATTCTTTTCCGAGTGGGAGTATTTCAATTAACAATGAAACAAGTTTCAATTGCCATCGAAATACAATCTGTAGAGAATCCAATGTATATTACTGGTCCTAGTGGGAGTAATATAAACATTGATAAGTTAATTTATCAATCTCAATCACGACGATCGAGTTATATCAATGTTCCCATCATCATTTTGAGATCGAAGGGGAAGCATTTATAGTTACTCCATAAGATAAAAAAGAAAAAAAAAGTGATAATAAGTATATCCCTCATATACCCTGCCAAGGATGAATGGCCTCATATGCCTTGCTAAGGATGAATGAATTAAGGCAATAGAAGAAGAGGTGGATCTATAAAATCAAACCAAGTATGTGAATTGGTTGATTTACCAAAAAGATAGCAAATGGGTAAAGTCCCTTATGCTAATGCAATTATATCTGCTATGTTGTTGGGTTGGTTAACAAATACCAATTCAATTTAAGATATCAACATTGAAAAGTAATTAAGAGGATATTAAGGTATCTATAAGCATATTGATGTTAGATATAATTATTATAAACATGGTTCCAAGATAAGAGATGAATATGAAGTACACATCTATGCTTGATATGGTAACATATTATGAAAGATACTTACAATATGCATGTTAAATCTTTGGATTTGCGTGTATGTTTGTTGTGCTTGTATTATATATTTTTCCTAAATATGTTCATATGCCTAAATATAAATGTGAACTTGAAAAGTATATAAATATACATATGTGAGTATATATGTTTGGAACATCTATTAGAACTTGAAAAGTATGTCGGACAAATAAAAAGATTGGCCTTCTCACACAGGCAATTGCCTCCATAATTTTAGTGGTGGATAGAGATGAGACAGTTACAAGCTTAATGTTATTTATGTGATAATGATAATACAAAGAGCTCAAAGCTTACAACGTGAAATGGCACCTTGGAAAAGAGACAAGGATCTAGGGTTATTATAAGCTAAGTAATTACATTGACCATATGTGATTTGAGTCACATTATCTGTCTTGAATGCCAGTGAGTTCTGATGTGAAAAGAGTAGACAAGTGAACTCAAAGTTAGATATTGAGGTGTCTAAACCATCATTTGTATGGCATTTAATAAAGACATACGCTCCATTAGAAAGGAGTAAATACCATATCATGCAATTCATACCACATGTGTGATTTGTGTCCATCAAAGGGAATGCAAGTGTGATCTCTACTTAACATTATGTGAGACCCTAAAGGTTATAAGTAATTTTTACCTAGTACTCTCACGACTCTAATCAGTTACTCAAGACTTAGTTTAATGTTTGCTATCTTAAGGTGTTATCAATGGACTATGAAAGATTCGGTCCAGAGTGGCATTCCTAGAAAAGCAAGTTAAATTAAGGCTGAGAGTATCGTGCAAAGGGAAAGCTCATTGGAATTGTCACATTAATATGTGTTCATAGGCTAGCCAATTATGTTTATATTTGCTATGAAGACATAATTATGAACTCAAGATATGTAAATGAGATTGGAAGAGATTAGAATGTAATAAATAATCTAGGATACTGCATACTCTATCTACTCTAAGCTCCATTAGTTTAGATGTTATATTATCCTAACAGGTATATAACAAACGAGCTCTAGAAATATGCACTGGTCACACTGTCTATTACAAAGTATGAATGTTACAGAATTGAAATGGAAGTTGACCCATCATGTGTGAGTGGGAGATGTTGAAAATATGGATTAGGTCATACATGTGGGTCAATCCGAATCCATGGTTTTCTATTTTGTGAAATAAAAAATATATATTAAAAGGAAGTAATGAACCTATGTAACTACAAAAAATTGTTTTTATACAAAGAATTCTATCTATACATAAAGATGTATCCATACAAATAGTTGTATCCATTGACCAAAGGTGGTCATATTAAATTATAAATAGCCAATCTTCTTAAGAAAAAAGGTTGTTGGTTAGAATAGTAACAAAAGTGTTACCATTTGAAATTAGTTTTTAGACTTCTTTTAAAGATATTTTCAATCTTAACAATTTAGAGTATTTTATATTTTTATAATAATAAGGGATACATTTAGACTGTGAATTAATATATATAGTTCATGTTATTCATATAATTATATGATAGACAAATAATATAAATATAATAAAAATTTTAGAATTATATGAATATAAATTAGGAGCTATATTTAAATTCATACGTTAGTCTTTACACTTTCTCTTCGTTGTGATATAAAAAAAGAAAAAACATCATTAGTATGCATCATCTTGTGTCATTGAGCGATTATCACTGGATGCGCCGACTGCGTCAAAATTCTAGCGCTGCAATCAATGTTTTTTCAATTTTTAAATCCAGAATTTTGTATTTTCATTCTGACTTTACACCAAATCAAATCTCATTTCCAAGTGTTATAATTACAACTTACAAATCTCATTTCCATTGCAGCTAAACAGTTATGCTATACGTAAATTTAATGGAAATTGATTTTTTTATATTTAATTTAAATTTTAATATTTTACTTTTTATGAAAATATTTTTTAATATTTTTTATAATTTAATTATTAAAATTTATATTTTATAATTATAATACTTTCACTTTAATATTCTACTTTTAATCTTTACATATTTAATTTAGATTTTCAACTAAATTAAAATTTTTTATCACTTTTTATAATTATTTTTTATAAAAAAAATATTTTTTAATCCTTCCTAATTCTATCATACTTTCAATTGAGCCATTAATTCACTAATGGGATGCCTATCAAATACCGCATCACGCCAATAATAAGATATAATTAATAAAAGTTAAAAAGTATGTGATTTAATTTATAATTAAATTAAATTTTATACTTTTTAACTTTATGCTTTCATTTTTTTTTAATTATATCTTATATTAATTAAATTATCAATTAAATCATATGCTTTTCAACTTTATTAATTATATTTTACTGTTAACTTGATGTGATATCTGATGCGATATCTTCATTGATGAATTAACAACTCAATGATAGGGTAGAGATACAAAAATTTTAAAAATATAAGATTTTTTTAGTAATTCTCATTAAAATGTATAAAAAAGATTGAAAAAATATAAAAATCATTACGATGATAAGTAGATAAATAACAAATATAATTAAAAAAAAATAAAAATAAACATACGCAAATCAATATTGGAAACTCATCGTTGTATATATATATATATATATATATATATATATATATATATATATATATATATATATGTAGAAAGTTACATTTACCTTGTTATACTATTGTTTTTTTTTTTTTACTTGATGCTACTCAATCTTTTGGTTTTGGATTCAATGAACTCTTCCTAATACTATGAATAATCAGAAATTAGTAGAATATAAACAAATTTTGAGAATCAAAATCAATAAAATTTGATTAGATAAAAAAAATAGAGAAAATCAAATAACATTTTGAAAGCGTTAGATAATAGAAAAAAAAAATAGTAGTTTTCAAATGGCACAGAAATGCTTAGGTAAAATGATATAAAATAAAATAAAATAAAATAAATTTAATCATTAAGCAATTTTAATTAAAAAAATATTATAAATTAATAATTAGCAAGTCAAACTCTCCTTAAAAAGTATCATGTGACAATTTAAAGGGAAATTTTCTCTCTCTCTCTATATATATATATATACACACTAAAAAAATCATGTATTTTAAAATTTTTGCAATTATACTCATACTAAAAAAATTATCTATTAAACCCTATACTTTTTAACTCTTGCCAATTTTCTTTATCATCAACTGAGCCATTAATCTATTAATGAAGATGCCACATCATTCTAACTGTAGGGTATAATTGATAAAAGTTGAAAAGTATAAGGTTTAATAGTTAATTTAATTAGTACAAGGCATAATTGCAAAAAAAAAATGAAAGTACAAGGTTTTTTTTACAATTTCTTCTAAAATAATTAAATTTTTAATGGTAATTATACTTTATGTAGATTATTAATTAAAATATATAGATTTAAACGTGTTTCGGTATTATTCTAGTAATATAATTGAATTTAGGACGAGTACGAATATTTAAAATAATAATTAGATTCAGATAAGATAATTTTTATGAGCACTTTATATATTATCATCCCTAACAAAATTTAATGACTAAAAAATAAATTTTCCTTAAATATTTACTATAAAATTATGTATAATTAATTAAAATATATATAACAATAGTAATTAAGTTTCCCAAACTAATTAAAGCTGGCTTTATGGATCATTTTTTACCATGTAATTATGTTCAAAATCAATTTTGTATCAATATTTAAATATTATAAATGCCTTTATATTACTTTCTTTCGTGTCATTTTAAATCTCTTCCTTTCTATTATCTTTTCTTTCACCACTAATTTATCAAGTATTAATATTGAATCTTTTTTAGATTAATCAAATTAATCCAAATCAAATTATTAGTTAACTCTCAATTTTAAAAATAATTTAAAATTTTGTTTAAATTAAAATGAATAAGGGAAATTATCAAAAATACTTTGTATACCTTCAAATTTTTTAATTATAAGCATATACTAATTAAATTATAATTTAAAAATTATACTTTTCAACTTTTATCAATTATAAACTATTATTAGCATGACGTAGTATTTAATGTGATGTCTCCATTAATGAATCAATGGCTCAATTCACAATATGATAGAATTGAAAGGAGTTAAAGAGTATAATGTTTCACTAATAATTTCTTTTTAATATGGTATACTTGAAAAAATTTTAAGAGCACAAGATTTTTTTATTTTAATAATTTTCCTTGTACATATTTGAAAATGATACATATTTTTTTTTAATATGGAATTAGAATTTCATTAAAAAAGAAGGAAATACAAGGGAGTCAAGGACTAAATCCAAAAAAAAAAAAAAAACAACCCAAAACTCATCAATCTATAAGTTTAAATCAGCCCATAGCAATCTCCAGAATATGATGAGGAACGTAAACCAGATACTTCACCATAGCTTTACTGCACCGCACCATCAATAGATTAAAAGAGCACACATATCTAAACAATAATAAAAGTAACATAATATCATTTATATTAACCATATTAATTGTACTATAAAAATATAAAAAAAATAATGTGAAATTGAATATAAATTTAAGTAAAATATTAAAGTAAATATCATTAAAGGAGAGTGGGAATGGCAAACTCTTGAAAAGGCTTTACATTGCTGATTGTAACTATTTTGCTCCACAACAGCATGCTCAAAAAGCCCAACTCGCACACCCAGCTCTCTGCAAAGATCACAAAAACAAACCTCTTCTCCCTCCCCCTCAAAAGGAAAAGGTGATGTATGATAAGTAATATGGTGATTGATTATGTACATCAAAGATAGAGATGAGAACTAACAGAAAATTAAACCTTGCAATTCACCCCACAAAAAAAAAAAAAAAAAAAAGGGCAAATTGTTACTTTTCCATGGAGACCTAAAATGACCATTCTTGAAGTGAATTCAATGTCTTCTTGGTGGCTCTGATCGAATAATCCTTAACCAGCCATTTACCTGAAACTTCTTTGGAATTACCCCTTTGGTTGATTTACATCAAGAAGCATGCCTGGCATCTCAACAATGGCGATTTATGCTTAGAGGGACACCCTGAGAAGCACATCTACTCTTTCCATAAGTGCTAAACAATTCACCATTATAAGAAGACCAAAGAGAGAGTCTGTTCTTGTATGATAAGTTGTGATCGAAGCAAGTATCCTGAATTCCTAGTCGTTGCCTTGGTGTGCTTATCAACCTTGCCTTTGCCTTTGCAGACTCTGTTGCAGCCATATAAGTTGGAAAAACCGGAGAATTCGGGGCAGCACTGTCATCTCCTGCAGTATTCATCCGTGTGCGACAAAATGATCTTCTTGGAAATGACACTGGTGAATTCAATCCTTCCGTAGAATCTTGTTTTCTTGTGCCTTTTGTTTTAACTTGTAATTCACCAAATATTTCACCAGTGGACGGATTAGAAATGGCAGTTGATTTCAGATTCTCCATCTGTTCTCTAGCAAATGCATCTTTGTCTACCAATTGTTCCAACCAGTGGTTCTGTCTACCAGTTTCCTTGTTGGATAGTGATTCTTCCAGCCTATGAGTGTTCCTCCTCTCCTGAAATTGTTGCAGAACTAGAAAATGAGAAAGGAAGACTAAAAAGAGATCCGATTCTTAGTCAAACTCAAGACCTCACAGCCTTGTAGACAAATAAGTACCACTAAACTAAAACTCATTTGTAAAATATAGCATTTGATTGTGAGTCAAATCACTGTTAAATTCCTAAAATAGTTCTTTATAGCTTTCCTGTAATCAGAAATGGAAAGAGGGAGGGAAGGAAAATGCGTGGCATATGAGATAAAATTACCCGATGAGAGAATGAGAATTTCATCATCCGATCTTTTTTTATGATAGCCTCTTGCTTCTTGAACCATAGGCTTTCCATGTCTTCCTTTGAAAGCATGCTGTAATCCCAACATTTTTTACTTTGGCATTCAAGCTGTCCATAAAAGAAAAAGAAATTGTTGAATGTTACAAATAAACCAACAAATGCTATATGCTAGGCATTTATGCATCAGATTTTACCAATTGAATTGATTGTAGATCTTTCTTCTGGTTCTTCCCCTGGAGAGAAAAATACAAAAACAATTGTTAAATTGCAAGAAACCTTCTCACCAATTTCGATTGCCCTTCCACAAACAAAAGTTCAAGAATGAACTTTGGCCTACCTTACTGTCCATGTCTCCCAACTCCTTGGATAATTGTTTTTTTCCACCTCCTTTACAAATGTTATCTATATTAGGAATCCTTTTCGCTTGGACCTGTGATTGCATCTTCTTCACATTGGATGGCAAATGCTTCAGTTTCATGACTACTTGCCGTCTCACAGCTTGTCCTCGGACAATGGCTTGAAGCCTCACTAGTCCCTTCAATGCTCGCAAAGCTTTCCTCGCCTGCTTCAATACGATTCAAATTTTTAGTAGGCTAGTGCATGACTATACATGGGCACAAATAATTCCAAAATTTCATTTCTGAAATGGTATTGTGCAGTGTGCTTGATTGGAATTCAGACTACAAACGAAGACCATCTGAGCTTCAAATTGGGTGGAAAGTACTGTTGCTTTCTTCACACAGTGATTAGAATTAGTGTCTAAATTGAGCATTAGAAATTTTCATAGAATTTGTAAATTGAGCACCAGAAATTGTTATAGAATTTGTAAAATTATTTAACTTCATTTCATACATAGCTACTACACCTACTGATGAATTTGAGCACAGTAATTATTCTGTTTTTATCAGCTATTTAAAATATTATATGAATTCTATCAGGATATATGATTAGACTTGAGAAAACAGAGAAGAAAAATTCATGTTTAGGTACAGAGAAAAGCAAGGATTTTTGCAAGCTTACAAGATATCCACGGAAAGCACTCTGTACTTTAATGGCAGCAAAGTTTTCATCTTTCTTGGTGAAATGAAGACGAGACTCAGAAGAACCAGTGAGCCTAACAACCTCAGCTGCAGCCTGAACAGCAGCAACTGCAACCTCAGCCGCAGCTGCAGTCGCCAGGGCTACACTCACAGAAAACTTTCTCTGCTTTTCTTTTGCTTCATCGATTGTCCTCTGAGGTGATGGCAGGCTTGGAAGCGCAGGGCGTTGTTTAAACTTTAGCCTTCCAAGAATCCATCTCCACCTTTTAGATTTCTGTTTTCAGAGCAAGAAAAGGAAGATTTTAGGAAATGCTTCTTTCAAAAGAAAGAACAGAACAGAATAAAAAAGCAAACCTTCTCTGTTTTTGGATTTTCCTCAGAAGCAAACATCCTTTTGAACCAAACAAACCAGCAAGTCTTCTTTGCCATGGAAGATATTATAAAATCAAATTAAACCATTTTAAGAAACTTCATATTCTTTTTCTATTGTTAAAAGAACTGCATCTATGCAAACCTGAAATCTCAACAACCCACAAACACCTTAACCAAATGTACTAAAGAAACAGAAACATAAATTTCAATTCAAGAAAAAGGAATCAATCTTTGAATCTTGAACCCCAGTTCATGGCGAAGAAAGCAGAGGATAATACATTGAAAAGTGTGTATGTGAGAGAGAGAGAGCGTATACAGGGGAAGGGAATTGATCTGGCATATGATGGAAGCAGAAGCAGAGGTGCTTTGTAAAATGGGGAGATGATGACTTGTTAGCGAAGTCTGTTCTACTTCGTAGGGGTCCCGTTCTCTTCTCTCTCTTCCAACTGTCACTGATTTATCTTCAACTGCCACTGATCCCTCACAAATTTGCACCCTGTTTGGATAGTTGAAAAGATTCAATCACAGAATACAAATGTTAAATATATAAATTTATCTTGTATTCATAATATGGTTTAAATAAAAATTTTTCAAAAAAAAAGATAAAATAAGTTTAGGGTTTAATTGTAACAACAATTAAAATTTAAAATTTAATTAATCATTTTTAAAATTTAAATAGAATTATAAAAATTTAAATTTTTTTAATAATTATCCAAAAAAATTATAATTATTCTCAACCAACTTAAATATTTTAGAAGTTTTGAATAACCATTTTATTATTAATACTATTAAATATATACGTTTTTAATGTAAATAACTAGACAATCATTACTTAATTATTCACTATTTCAATTGCATAACCGATTACTCTTTGTAATTGCAATTGAAATGGTCAATACTACTTTTACAAACAAATAAATTAGAAAATAAGTAAAATATTTTTTTTTAATTTTTCTCAATCAACTTTTTAATAAGATTATTTATTCCTTTAATATTTATTAAGTCATCACTCGATCGTATGTCTATGATATAAGTTTCAAATTGATTATCAAAGACCATAAGTTTCATAAAAAAAAATTCCAATGAATAAAATTGAGCAACAAGATAAGTTGATTGAAAATTACTTAATCTAATTAAAATTATTTTTAAAATGATGAGAGTATGTTTAAATTCTAATCAAAGAATAATCAAGTGATCCATTATTCATAACTGCAAAATACCATTATCTTGAAATTGGTAATTTTACTTGGAGCGACAATGGAGATATTGGAATAGAGTGTAACAAAATTATGCATACAATTTGCATTGCTTTTTGTAGGAAGATTACACTGAAATCTCTCCTCACCGTTTTTTCTTGGTCTGGTAATTCTAGTCCTCTGTCAGTAGATCCCTATTTTCGTACTTCTTTCGACATTTTCCCCTAATTTTTTTCACGAAAATTATAATTTTCAGAGTATTTGGTTTTATTATTTATTTTTAATTTTTATTTTAAAATGCATTTTTTAATTTATAAATCAAATTAAAAATAACTAATTAATTATTTGATAAAATTATTTTAAATAGTTTAAGTGTTTAGTTAAAATGCAGTTAAAAGTAATTTAATTAATTAAAATTATTAAAAATAATATGTAATTAAATATTATAATTATTAATATTTTTAAAAATATTAAGATAATATATTTTTTATTTAATTATATAATAATTTTAAAATAAATAGATAAATTACAAATAAGAAATTATTACTTATGACTTTTGACTTATTTTAAATAATTTTTTAATTTATAAATTAAATCAAACATTACTTTATTTATAATTTTTATTTATAGGTAAAAGGGTGAAGCTATGGCATCCTCAATACAGTCACTCATTTTGGGATATAAATATTATTAATCTTTCTATAAAGAGGTGAAAGAGAGTGAAATTAAAGAAATTATTTGAATAGCATTTGGATTGGGAGTGAACACTATTCGGTTTTAATTGAATAACTAGAGCTAAATTGTTTTAATTCGATAATTTGATTTTATTTTTAAGATAATTTGATTTAATTTTGTATTTTAAAAATTTTAATTATTTTAATTTAATTTGATTTTAAAAAAAGTCAATTAAACTGAACAGAAATGAATTATTTTATTAATTTTTAAATTAATTATTTTTATAGAAAATTTATGAATTATATGTAATTTTATACATATAAATTATTTAATTTCATTGATTAATTGTTATTAGGTTTAATCAAGATCAAAATCAGATCAAATAATTTGAAAATCGAATCTAAATTAAAAAATAATTAAAACTCAAAAATTAATCTGTTCAAACTGAATCAAATCAAAATAAAACAGTTTGATTCAATTTAATTTTTATTAATTTTAATTTAATTTAACTTTTAAAATATAATAATTTAATTAATTTAATTTTAATAATTCAATTTGAATCGAATGCTCAACTTTATAGTTTGAAACGAGAGAGAGTTCCTTATCAACAACAATAATGTTAGTAAGGACTAATATGTTAAATTACTAAAATGTCAAGAATTTAAAAAGTGACTTCAAAATTATAAAGATTAAATCGTAGGTTTCACTAACTGATTATACCAAAATTCTCAATTTATAGAGAAAACAATTTGCTTTTCACGTCAGTTGACAACATTTTAGTTTGCAATCTGGGTGAGGATTCAGCTGTGATTGCACATGTTCCTTGTCAAAGTCTACAAACGCTACACCTGTTCTTGCCCTTCCACCTCTTCCACCTCCTCTCTTTTGGACTAGCTTCCTTTTATTTTATTTTTTTATTTGAATTAATTAGATTGAATTAGGGTTAATTAGGAGATGAAAGCCATCTGACATGACGTTTCTCGACTCTTTAATGACTTTATTAATAGTAAGGTGTTATTGGGTAAATATAAAAAAGTACAGATTTAATTAGTATTTATTTTTTTAATTTATATAAAATTGAAAATTTTTAATTTTTTTTTAATTTTTCCTTTTTATTTCAATATCTATTTTATTTATAATGTTGATAATAATTAATAAGGATTGACATTCAAACGGTATTATTCACGGTAGGGTGTTTTAGTTTAAGTAAAGAGTTCAAAATCTTGTAGTTTTTTTTTTCTTTTTTTCTTAAAAAGAAAAAGACTTTTAATGAAAAAATAAATAAATATTATAACACCATTAATTATACTAATGTGATAATATGTAATAAATAAAATTAATTTTTTTCCATTAAAATGGTTAATCAGTTTTTTAAAATTGTTTAATTTTATGTTATTTGTAAGATTTAAGATATTTTTTTATTTTACTAAACTTGCATTATTATTTCAGCAAAACTAAGAGTATTAGAGGATTTTTTTTTTTTTTTTAAATTGCTAACAAAGTTCATGGTATCATAACTTATGGAAATCAGTTTATAAGCTAATTTAAGTATATAAATATTTAAAATTTTAAGTAGTTATATACTTAATCAAAACACTTAAAAGTGACTAATAAATAATTAATGTATTTAGTAAAAAATATCTTATAAATATATTTATTATTAAAATAAATAAAAAATATTAAAATGAAATTTTGATAATCATCACAAGATATTGCTAGAATAGCAACAAAAATTAGAAATGGAATGTGTCCGCTTCTAATTTGCAACAGACATACAACGAAACAGGAATTAAATTTGTTTATTAGGTGGTGCAACGAACTAGAATAAAATATAAATGAAATTTAGAAATGGAATAGAATCTGTTGCTATTTTAGTGCCAAAAAAATGATGCAATATTTAGAACCAAAAATTAAAAAATGATTAGAAACGGATCTAAATCTATTTCTAAATTAGAAAGGGATTTAATTTTGTTTTTAATTCATTTCTAAATTATAAAGAATGAATGAAAGCTTAAGAATTTAGAAACGGATTCTAAAATCTCTTTCTAAATTTAGAAATGGATTCCAAATTCTATTTCCATATTAAAAATGGATTTAATTTCATTTCTAATCCATTTCTAAATTGCAAAGAATGAAAGAAAGATTAAAATTTTAGAAACGGATTTCAAATTCCATTTCTAAATTAAAAAGGGATTCAATTCCGTTTCTAATTATTTTTCTAAATTATAAAGATTAAAAATTATAAAAAGAAATAACCGCTTTTTTAAATTTAAAAAAAAAAAGAAAAGAAATGGACTCATCAATCCTTTCCAAAGCTAAGAATGGATCTTAGAATCCATTTCTAAATTGTGAACATTAAAATTAATGGCAGCATTATCTCACCTTTTTTAAAATTTAGAAACAGACATGAAAATCTGTTTCTATTCTATTTCAAATTTAAAATAGATTTAAAAATCCATTTTTAATTTCGGGAAAAAAATCCCGCCATTTTTCAATTAGAAACAAATGTTTGCAATCCGTTTTGAAATCGCCTATAAAAAGCCTTCTCCTTCCTTGTTTCACTCATCATTTCATTTTGTTTTCTCTCGTTTCACTCTTTCTTCCACCCTTTTTCATTTCTCTTTCTTTTATTTTCTTTCATTTCTTCCTTATTCTCTTCATTTTTTCATATCATTTTTTTCTTTTTTTTTTCCTTTTCATTTATATTTTTTTCCATTTCATATTTTCTCATTTCATTCTTTCTTCCATTTTATTTCATTTTCTTTCTCATTTTCTTCCTTTTATCTTTTATTTCATTTTTCTCTTATTTTTAATTAATAGTTTTTTATTTAATTTTTCTTTCATTTTTCTCATTTTTTTCATTTTCTTTTATTTCATTTTTCTCTTATTTTTTCATAACTCTTTCTCCCATTTTAATTTTATTAGTAATTTAATTTTTAGCAATTTTTTTACTATAATATAGTTATGGTAATTTTCTATTTAATTTATTTTTATTTGTAATTTTTTAATAATATTTTTATATTGTTTTAAGTATTAATGCATTTTTATTAGTAATATATTAATAAATTTTTTTAATTTATTTTTTAATATTTTTATTGTAACATACTAATGATAATTCTTCATTTATATTTTTTATTAGAACAAAAGAGGGTATTTATTAGGTACATACAAGTATTGAAAGATATGTATCCGATCTCAATTGGATTACACCAAGGATCAACCATAAGCCCATACCTTTTTACATTATTTTTAGATGAACTGACGAAACATATACAAGAGAGTATTCCTTGGTGCATGATGTTTGCAGATGATATTGTTCTGATAGATGAGACACAAGAATGAGTTAATAGAAAGCTAGAACTTTGGAGAAGTACTCTAGAGTCAAAGGGTTTTAAGTTAAGTAGAACAAAGACAGAATACATGCATTGCAAGTTCAGTGAAGGCCAAACTGGTGATAGGGAAAGAGTTAGTTTGAATGGAGTGATACTGCCCCAAAGTAATCACTTTAAATATCTAGGCTCAGTCCTTCAAGTATATGGGGGATGTGAGGAGGATGTTAGTCATATGATTAAAGCCGGATGGTTGAAGTGGAGACGTGCCACGGGAGTTTTATGTGATCGTAAGATTCCCAATAAATTGAAAGGAAAATTTTACCGTACAGCCATACGACCGGCTATGTTATATGGTAGTGAGTGTTGGGCACTGAAAGAGTCGTATGCATCTAAGATAAGAGTTGCAGAGATGAGAATGTTAAGGTGGTTGAGTGGCCATACTAGACTAGATAAAATCCGTAATGAGAGTATTAGAGAAAAGGTAAGAGTGGTGTCAATTGAAGATAAGTTGAAAGAATGGAGATTGAAGTGGTTTGGTCATGTGAAGCGTAGACATACGGAGGCTCCAGTTAGACAAGTAAAGCACATTAGGTTAGAGGATAGAAAGAAAAAATGGGGTAGACCTAAATTGACTTGGAGGAGAGTAGTATAACATGACCTAGAAGCATTACACATTTCTGAGTATTTAACCCAAAATCGTTCAGAGTGGAGAAAGCGAATCCATATAGTCGACCCCAAATTTTTGGGATAAAGGCTTAGTTGAGTAATAGTATTTATACTGTATTTTTTAGTAGTAATTTATTGTTTTTTAAAAAAATTACTTTTAAAATGACTTCAAAATAAATAATTTAACAGTAAATTACTTTTTTTCACCTTTATTAACTAGAAACAAAAAAAAATTATTTTTAATTTTTTTAAAATAATCTTTTTTACGACGGATTAGAAATGGAATTCTGTTTCAAAATAGAAATGAATTATGAATGAACAAGAATATGTTTCCAATTTAAAACAGTTTAATATCTTTTCCTCTAATTCGTTGATAACTAGAAATGAATTAGAAACAGCAAAAAAAAAAAAAAAAGAAAGAAATGGATTAGAAACAGATTTGTTTCTGTTTCTAATTTATTTAGAAATAAAATACTATCTATTTCTAATTTAGAAATGGACATAAATTTTTGTTTTTATAGTCATTAGCAACGAGCTAATTAGAAATGGATTTTTTCCATTTTTAAACCAAATTAGAAACAGAAATCTTCAATTTAGAAACAAAAAATTATGTTTCTAAATTATATTTTTTTAGTGAGTTAAATGAAAATAATATAGTAAAATATTTGATCAAACTAACTTATAAACACAAAACTTATGAACATCAAAATAAAAAACTGATCCCCCAACTTATTTTTTTAACTTATAAACTAGTTTAATCAGTTTATAAATTAGGACAAATATAAGTTATCTACTCTTAATAGTAAAAGCGAACCCTTTCATTTTTCATTTCTAATCGTCTAATTCGAAATGAGTCAAATCTCCCTAAGTAAGATTCGAATCTACGACTTGTCAGTTAACAGCGATGACTCTCTAAACCACAAACCTCATAATATACCACAAACCTCATAATATATCAAAGTGCGAATTCATAGTATTCTTTTATATATATATATATATATATATATATATATATATATATATATATATATATATATATATATATATATATATATATATTTTTTTTTTTTTTTCTTAATACAAACCCTTTGCAGTAAGATAAAAAGAAAGTATAATTATTTGATTCCATTGTAAGACAACAAAACAATGTATTTAGAATATTGAAGCACATAGCCTCAATATTTAATTTGATTGATGAGTAGGTTTATTCTCTATTCTATTATAATTTTATCAAGGTTTGAATTATGTGGCTAATATACATGAAGCTATTTTCTCTTTTATAATTTTTTATTTTTAATGTAATTATTTCATATATTAAAACATTAATTTAATATGATACACAAAAATTCACTTCTAATATCATATTATTGTAATATTATACATTTTGAAAAATGCAGTTATTGCACATTCTTCCTTTTCATTGGATAATTAAGAGTGCGCATCAATCGGTTTGATTCAATTTAATTTAAAAAAAATTAAATAAATTAAATTGAATCAAATTATAGAGAAAATCAAATCAAATTGAATTAAACAAACTACAACTTTTAGCATATCAAACTTAATCAAATAGAATTATTTCGATTTGATTCAATTTAAGATTTATTTTAAATATTTTTAAACTTATTTTAGATTTCCCCTCTTGAAAACAAAAATCAAAATTTACTTTATTTGGTATCAAACGAGAGCTACACGCAAATAAAACTCCTTTCAAAAATCTAAAAGATTCTATAATAACAATAATGAGAAAATTCAATTGTTTACTTATTTTCAATTTCAATGAGTGAATTGCAAACTCATTTTTAAAATATAAAATGTAAATAACTCATTTCCAACTCAATTTTAATTATATTAATTTAGGCTTAATAATAATTAATTATAAATAAATTATTCAGTTTAATTCAATTAATTTTTTTTAAATCAAATTGAATAAATTAAATTTTTTAAAATTAAAAATAAATTAAATCGAAATTAAAAAAAAAGTCAATTCAAAATTTAAAATTAAATCAATTTATCAAAATTTCAGTTTGAAATTTGAATTCACCCCTAAAATTAATCAAATACCTCCAAGAAGTTGGCCCAGCAATTTCTAAAACAAGGGCCTGAGGATTATTTAGCCCCACACTCTCAATGACAACCCATGTGAAGTTAACCAAATTCTTGACCAAGATAATGTCCAAGAATTAGAAACTTTTTGCTATAATATCACAGCATTAAAGAGGCCAATGTGTCTTTTGAGCTGTTGAGGTCTCAACAAGATGATACCTCTGAACTAATCACTGAAATTTTTTTTTGTTTAATTGAGCTATTCATTGAATGGAGATTTTAAGAAGGCAAAAAGAGTGGCTTTCTAGCTGTATAATCATTCTAGAGAATGACTTAATTATGCAAAGGAGAATGTGGAACCTTTGCTTAATTTTTAATTAATCATAAAATTAATAATTAATTAATTAATTATTGACAAGAAAATTGCAAAATTATTGATTAATTAATTATACAAACCCTCTCCCATGGCCCCATTGCCAACATTCATGCCTTTTGATTCACTAGATTTTGTTATTAATAAACAAATTTTTTTATTGTTTTAATTAGCTTTGCTTCTTATGACTTTAATTTAATAATCTAAACTTTAACAATTTTCTGTCTAAAACAAAAACTTTATTAATTAGTAGAATGGATATAAGTTATGCATTGATGAATTTAATGAGTTGACATAGTTTTGCCCAACTTGGCCCATGAACAAGTGACCCACTATGAATAGAAGTTTACCTCTTTTATTCATTTATTTTAATTTCATTTACATAAAAGTTCCCTTTTTTTCCAACTTCAAATGCATGAATTTCAATTAAATTTAAATTAACAAATATTTTTATTTAATAATAATTATAAGAATAAAACTACTTGCACTCTGATTATTTCACAAAAACTAATTTATTTATAAAGAATATTTTTTATTAAAGTAATTATATATATTTTATATTATGCATATAAAGTGTTTTCATATTTTACTAAAGTGACTTTCTTTTTTAAATGAAAAAAATTATTTTCTTTAAAAATAGTTTAATTTTTATTTTAATTAAAAAAATATTTTCAGTTAACTCATTTTTCTAATTGTTCAAAACACTAAAAAAATAAATAAAAAAAAGTAGTTTTTACAAAACAAACCGAACCTTAGCTTATATTTCATTGATTTATTATTTGATTTATTATTGATGAGATATTTACATCTTATAATTCCATCCGTAAAACCCAGATACAATAAAATCTTCGTACAGGTTCGATGAGTTCAATTTTCCATTCAGAACTATAGAATAACCCACTGCTCCCCATTTTTACAATAGAAAATATATATATATATATATATATATATATATATATATATATATATATATATATATATTGTCACAATGTGAATTTTTAAAAAGTATAAATATTAATAAATACAATTTCCATATTATTAACTTTCAATGAGTGAAAAATTATGATTACAATTGCAGAAGACAAATTATGAATGATGGGTTATTTTGTTTTCATGATAATTGACCAGAACTGGTGGGAAGAAAATTAAAAGGATTGAATATCTGAATGACCAAACAGCAAACAATATTATTAACTGATTAGAATGGTCAGTTAAAATATGGCCTTGTTTTATTAACTTTACAACAGAAGCCCACGAAGAATCACAAAAAAGTAATTTTATATATTTTTTTTTAACAAGACATAAATTTATATGTATAGTCTTCTTTTTTGCATTCATTACATGAAACTTAACTAATAGCAATTTAGAGAATGGAATTAAGTTGATATAAGTGACCAAAGAGTCAAGAAAAAGGAACATTTGTTCTATGATCACTGACACTATAATTACTTTCACAAACCCTCTCCCATGGCCCCATTGCCAACATTCATGCCTTTTGATTCACCAGAATTTGTTATTAATAAACAAAATTTTTTAGTGTTTTTATTAGCTTTGCTTCTTGACTTTAATTTAATAATCTAAACTTTAACAATTTTCTGTCTAAAACAAAAACTTTATTAATTAGTAGAATGGATATAAGTTATGCATTGATGAATTTAATGAGTTGACATAGTTTTGCCCAACTTGGCCCATGAACAAGTGACCCACTATGAATAGAAGATCACCTCTTTTATTCATTTATTTTAATTTCATTTACATAAAAGTTCCCCTTTTTTTCTATTGAAATTAACAAATATTTTAATTTAATAATAATTATAAGAATAAAACTATTTACACTCCTATTATTTCACAAAAACTAATTTATTTATAAAGAATATTTTTTATTAAAGTAATTATATATATTTTATATTATGCATATAAAGTGTTTTCATATTTTACTAAAATGACTTTCTTTTTTAAATGAAAAAATTATTTTCTTTAAAAATAGTTTAATTTTTATTTTAATTAAAAAAATATTTTCGGTTAACTATTTTTTTAAGTGTTCAAAACACTAAAAAAAAATATATAAACAAAGTATTTTTTACAAAACAAACTGAACCTTAGCTCATATTTCATTGATTTATTATTTGAATTATTATTGATGAGATATTTACATCTTATAATTCCATCCGTAAAACCCAGATACAATAAAATCTTTGTACAGGTTCGATGAGTTCAATTTTCCATTGAGAACTATAGAATAACCCACTGCTCCCCATTTTTACAATAGAAAAAAAAAAAAAAAAAAAAAAATATATATATATATATATATATATATATATATATATATATATATATATATATATATATTGTCACAATGTGAATTTTTAAAAAGTATAAATATTAATAAATACAATTTCCATATTATTAACTTTCAATGAGTGAAAAATTATGATTACAATTGCAGAAGACAAATTATGAATGATGGGTTATTTTGTTTTCATGATAATTGACCAGAACTGGTGGGAAGAAAATTAAAAGGATTGAATATCTGAATGACCAAACAGCAAACAATATTATTAACTGATTAGAATGGTCAGTTAAAATATGGCCTTGTTTTATTAACTTTACAACAGAAGCCCACGAAGAATCACAAAAAAGTAATTTTATATTTTTTTTTAACAAGACATAAATTTATATGTATAGTCTTCTTTTTTTGCATTTTAAGTGAGTGAGCCGTGTCCTTTACATTTGGAGTACAGAAATAAGATGTTAAGAGCTCAAGAGAACTTCACTGTGCTTACCACCATCTTCCATTCTTATCCAAGACTTAATAGAAAAGGGCTGCTCAGTGATCTCCAGAATCCTAGCTCCTCTGGGCCAATTTCCATAACCACCATAACCAGTATGCCTCGCAAAGCATAGCCATAGTTTCTCGTAGGGGCAACACCAGTCCAATCCATGGTTGTGTCCCACAAATATTGCCTGCCACAATCCAAAGGAACACAACCCAATAGGACCCATTTGTCAATTTCAATGTTCAAAACATGGCTAATTATTTGCTTTCTTTGAATGGGCAAATACACTGTTTGGTCCCTACTTTGTATCTCTCAAACTTTCTCATTGGTATTATTGATATCTTTGATTTATTGGCTTTTGGAAATAAATTCTGCAATGGCATCCAAATCTATGATCTTCTTACATTTTCAAACCTCTGCATGTGTGGTGTTACCAAAATAGACCATGAAATGGCTTGTTGTGAACCAAAATGCACCAGCATAATTTCACGAATTAATTACCCATCTTATGCAATAATTATATGAGAAACAACCCAAGCAATTATACAATTATCTGGTTGGAATTTATTCATATCAGACATTATATAAAAACCTAAAAATTGTTGGGAAATAAAGAAAGAATGCTTTATCCATGAAGAAGACAAGTCATCCACAGAAATAAAGAAAAAGTTGCTGACACTACAATACTATGGATGATTGGAAGTTAAAGTAGTCTCACTAATTTCACTTATGACCATAAGCACCAATCAAGCATAAAGAGATCATATGCATAGTTATTAAGGCAAAAGGCGACACTAAAGCTATAAGGTCTCGCCTTGCCTTTTTTGCGAGGCGAGAGGTGAGGCAATGCCTTTTTAAAGTGAGGTGCCTCGCCGTGACATAGCCTAAATTATATATATTTTCTAGTGCGCGCACGCACACACACACACACACACATATATATACTCAATTCAACTCAACTCAACTAAGCCTTTATCCCAAAAATTTGGGGTCAGCTATATGGATTCGCTTTCTCCACTCTGAACGATTTTGGGTTAAATCCTCAGAAATGTGTAATGCTTCTAGGTCATGTTGTACTACTTTCCTCCAAGTCAATTTAGGTCTATCCCTTTTTTTCTTTCTATCCTTTAACCTAATGTGCTCTACTTGTCTAACTGGAGCCTCCGTATGTCTACGCTTCACATGACCAAACCACCTCAATCTCCCTTCTCTCAACTTATCTTCAATTGGCACCACTCCTACCTTTTCTCTAATGCTCTCATTACGGACTTTATCTAATCTAGTATGGCCACTCATCCACCTTAACATTCTCATCTCTGCAACTCTTATCTTAAATGCATACGACTCTTTCAGTGCCCAACACTCACTACCATATAACATAGTCGGTCGTATGGTTGTACGGTAAAATTTTCCTTTCAATTTATTGGGAATCTTACGATCACATAAAACTCCCGTGGCACGTCTCCATTTCAACCATCCGGCTTTAATCCTATGACTAACATCCTCCTCACATCCCCCATTTACTTGAAGGACTGAGCCTGGATATTTAAAGTGATTACTTTGGGGCAGTATCACTCCATTCAAACTAACTCCTTCCCTATCACCAGTTTGGCCTTTACTGAACTTGCAATGCATGTATTCTGTCTTCGTTCTACTTAACTTAAAACCCTTTGACTCTAAAGTACTTCTCCAAAGTTCTAGCTTTCTATTGACTCCTTCTCGTGTCTCATCTATCAGAACAATATCATCCGCAAACATCATGCACCAAGGAATACTCTCTTGTATATGTTTTGTCAGTTCATCTAAAACTAATGTAAAAAGGTAAGGGCTTATGGCTGATCCTTGGTATAATCCAATTGAGATTGGAAAATCTCTTGTGTCCCCTCCCACTGTGTGCACAATAGTAGTTGCTCCTTCATACATATCTTTCAATACTTGTATGTACCTAATAGATACCCTCTTTTGTTCTAACACATTCCATAAGACCTATCTTGGAATACTATCATAAGCCTTCTCCAAATCAATAAAAACCATGTGTAGATCTTTCTTCACATCTCTATATTTCTCCATCAAGCTTTTAATGAGAAAGATCGCTTCCATAGTTGAACGACCGGGCATAAAACCAAATTGATTGAGAGAGACAGAAGTATCATGACGTAGTCGATGCTCCACAACTCTCTCCCACAACTTCATAGTATGGCTCATGAGTTTAATTCCCCTATAGTTTGAGCAACTCTGTATGTCTCCCTTATTTTTAAAAATAGGTACTAAAATACTCTTCCTCCATTCATCAGACATTTTCTTTGAGTTTAGAATCTTATTAAATAATTTAGTTAGCCATGCCACTTCCATATCTCCCAAATACTTCCATACTTCAATTGGTATTTCATCGGGTCCACAGGCTTTACCCACTTTCATTCTCTTAAGTGCTTCCTTTACTTCTAAAGATCTAATCCTTCTAGTATAATTCACATTCTTTTCTATTGTTCTATAATCTATATTCACGCTATTACCATTTTGACTATTATTAAAAAGATCATTAAAATAATTTCTCCATCTTTCTTTAATGTCCTTATCTTTCACCAACACTTTTCCTTCTTTATCCTTAATGCACCTAACTTGATTGAGATCTTGACATTTCCTTTCTCTCCTCTTTGCTAATCTATAAATATCTTTCTCCCCTTCTTTAGTTTCAAGTTTCTCATATAACTTTTCAAAGGCCTGTGCTCTTGCTTGACTAACTGCCTTTTTTGCCTCTTTCTTTGCTATCTTGTACTGTTCATATACCTCATTATTATCACATTTAGGTAATTTCTTATACCATTCCCTTTTTCTCTTCACTGCCTTTTGTACTTCCTCATTCCACCACCATCTCTCTATTGAGGGTGGTCCATGTCCTTTAGACTCTCCATATATATATGTTAGCATAATATACATACTCAAATTTAAAATCATTTTATTATTATTATTATTATTAACTACTAGAATAATATAATTTTTAAATCTACTTATAAATTACTTTGTCTTTATTATAATTGTTTTATGGAATTGTATTTATTATAATTATCGCCACTAATGACTCCATTAACATAGTAAAGTCAACTAATTACTCCAATTACTCCAATTTATTGTCACCAGCCACCAATATAGTAAAATCACCTAATTACTCCACCAATTACTCTCACTCCAATTTATTGCCATCAATTTACTGTCACCAACCTGTTGTATTTCATTTTGTTTCTTCTTCTTCCTTGAATTTTTGCAGAAACATGGTTCTGCTTCTTCTTCTTCCATCTACTCCTTCCTTTTTTTTTTTTTTTTTAAAAAAAATTTCATAGAAAACTACTATTTCTTTGGCTGCTGTAGTGTGAAAATGAGAAAAAATTGGGTATTTTTCCTTTTAAAACAAAGAAATAAAATAAATAAATAAAAAAAAGGTAATATGAGAGAGGCGACGCCTCTCTCACCTAGCGCCTCCTCGCTGTGGTGAGAGAGGCGCTCGCCTCTCTCATCCTAGGCGAGGCGAGGCGAGGCTTGCCTAGAGCCTCGCCCGACGCCTTTTGGCGCTTTTAATAACACTTATTCATATGCACTATTACTTACTATATTTTTCTCAAAAAAGCAATAAAAAAATACCTTTTATTTTATTGACGTTTGAGAGGATAATGCTCTAAATCACTTGATGATGACATATGCAACAAAAAACTATTTGTTCGTTAATTTAAAAAAGCTTCCTCTGAGTTTAAAATGAGTGTCCCAAGCATCAGTTTCCCAGCTCAAGGCAAGATTATTAGTAATAAATTTCCAGCCATGAAAAAAGGATAAACCAACAATCATAGTTATTAAATGGTGTACCTCTACTCAATGCTCTAGCCTCTTAGCAGCTCTACCATGGTCAGGTGCATGCCTTATTGCCTAGGCAAGCACATCTTTCGAATAAGGTGCAACAATGGTGTGCCTTCATTATATTTTGACTACCACTACTTATTTTTTATGGAAAAGTATAAAAAGGTACCGAAAGGTTTTTCCCGCTTTGATGCTTCTGGGCCTATAGTTCAATTTTGAAAAAAATAATACCTTTAGTTTTGCTCCATTAGCACTTGAAGGACAAATGCTCTAATGTTGTTAGTTATGCTAAAATGGTAATGCGATTTTGACAAAATAATTTTTTGAAAAAATGTCTTGAATCCCACAAATAATATGAATTTTTTTTTTTAAATTGAATTAATAATTTTTAATGAAAATAAAAAAAAACTATTTTATTTTATTGATTGTACACTACCTCGTTAGCATAACTATTAGCATTAGAACATTTGTCCATTAAGTGATAACGAATTAAAGCTCAGGGAACAAACAAAAATTTAACCGCAGGCCTCTGTGTATCAAAACACAAAATCTCATGATACTTCTTTGTTCTGTCCCTACTTTTTATATTTACTTGATGTTATTTTGCATATGGATTGATATAACATTGACTATTAGTTATAGTGTATAATTGTATTATAATATACTCATTTAAATTGAAAGCAACAAGAAAAGGACTAAGACAAGGGCTAGATAGGCACTATGACCGTTTCAATTGAAAATAACACCGAAGCAATGAAGAGAAAAGAGAATTTCACCAAAAATAGATGAGGAGAAAAAAAAAAAAATCCAAATATGGTTTCCACAATTCCCTCTCTCAGTCTCTTCATTTTCTTGTATTCTTCCCTTTTTCTCCAATCTCTCATCTTTCACAATTCTCTGATTTTTCTCCCCATACTTTCTCTCTCCTTCCTCTCCACATTTCTTTCTTCTCACTATTTCTTTCACTTTTGTTCACTATTACTTCTTTTTAAAATTTTTCCAAATGGAATTCTAAGAAACTTAGAATGTTGTCCCCCACTCCAATTGATATAGACACTAACATTCGTTTTGTCTCAAATATGGATCTTAACAAGGTTTTTATTTTATAGTAGAGCCTAATGAATAGTGGCATGAATAATGGCCTTCTAATTGAATTTGCATTTGGATTATTATCCTTATATAAATATAGGTTAAAATTTTCAAAAGAAACAGTATTTCAATTTTTTTTTTTCTGACCATCAACCTTTATTTGTTAACTTTATATATATATATATTGTAATAATTCATATACTAATGTATATTTTTTTTATAGAAGTAACTTTTACACTAAACTGTTCTTTTGGGGAGATAATTCAAGATAACAGGTACAGTAGAAAATAGTGCACCCTCTCTCATCTCATGCAGAATCCAGCTTCACATTTTCAAGCAGGCCCCATGTGTTGATGAGGGCAAGGTGCACTATTTTCTAGTGCATCAGGTGCACTGAATAATTTCTCATTTTTACCTTTTTTTTTTCACTATAAATTGTTAGATATACAAGATTATTATAATATGTAGTTATATTCTTCATTTTATTTTGATTTGAGTCATTTTGCAAATTTTGTAACACAATTCACATAAGCAGGAGCCACTTTAGCCTAATTCAATCACATTCATTCTGATTTCAGTGAATCCACTTTTAAACCATTTCAAACAATTCAAAAATGGATTATTATTATTTGTATGGGTAAATCATTTCATAACACCTTTTGGACTCCACTTTTAAAACCCTAGCCTCATGCCTTTGATAATTATGCCAAAAATTTACATGTGAAATTGTCTTTTCATTCAACCATCCTTACTAAGAACACCAAAATCATTGTTTAGTCAACAACTGACACGAAGCTAGCTAAGTATAGATTTAACTTTCTAGGCCAAGCACAATTCAAAATGCTTATGATTTCATATGCTCTCACAAGACCATTTCATTGTGAAATTAGCTGAAAGCTGAGCCATTCAAAATCAAAATCTTGGCGCTGCACAAACTCTATGTTAATGTGTGTGTGTGTGTGTGTGTGTGTGTGTGTGTGTGTGTGTGTGTGAGCGTGCGTGCACGTGCATGTGTTTGGTGTATGTGTGAACACAGGCAATTGCTTACATATATAGGTTTTTAACCACAAGAAAAAAAGCCTTCTACATGCATGTATATCATGCTGACATTGAGCATAAGACCATACCTTGACAGAAGGCCTTTTAACAAGAATGTGCATAATACCAAATTCAGCTTCTTGAGCAGCAACTTTTTCCTTGTTGATAGAGCCTACACAAGGTTTGTGTATAGCAAACCAAGGAGCCACTTTCTTATATGCTGTACTTGGTATATGCCAAAAGATAATCTCAGGAACACTGTTAAAAAGGGGGAGAAAAAAAAAGGATGATTATTGAATGGAACAACAAGTAAATGAAAGGAAATAAAAATGGAAGAAGAGAAATTTTCTTAACCTGCCTTATATTTTCAGTTATACCAAATAACTTAATATGGAATGCTCCAAACGTTCAATTCAACAATTTTTTTTAGCATATCATTACAACGTCTGCTAAAAGAAGCTCAAACAAAAGTTATGGATTCACATTATCTGTACCTTGAATCAGGGTTAATTTCTTGATATTTGTGCTGGAACCATTCTGCTTGAGCACTTGATATAACTTCTGGATAGGAACCGCCACCAGAATCTAGGAAGTACATGATCAGAATTGTTGATTCTGGATCGCTGGAGGATGCAACTTGGAGGACATAGTTGGATACACTTGGCCATAGATTTTTAGGTCCATTTTTTGAAAATGATAAGCTATCATGCTCAATCTCATTTTTCATCAGCTCTATGCGTTGTGTACCTCTGAAGCTACAGTATTCTTCTGCTGCAATGGTATTAAATCCCCATGTCACAGAAGCTAATATCAATATCCATAATAAAAAAACCTATAAAAGCATTAGCAATCAATAATAATCTCTAAATTATTCAAAAGTAAAGTTTTCCATTCTTCCTTTTGTATCCATAAATGGAATTCAGACTCAAAATGGAGAATCAGTTGAAATAAAAGACACATCACTCAGGATATGAAATCACTGTCACCTGTTTTAATGCCTCTACCACGGAAGGCACACAGAGGGATGTTACATACCATGCCTGTAATAACTGTGTAGTCCATTTTCTTTTCTTTTCTTTTTAACCTAAGGCATCATATGACTCAATCAACTCCTAGAGGTTTGATTAGATTTTCTCTTCCTTTTCCTCGTCTTGTTGAGAGGAGGAGGGGAAGTAGTGAAAAAGGATTTAGCGGCCCTAAACTTTTTTTGAAAAATCTAGGCTTAAGCCGAGAGGGATCAAGGAAAAAGATCCATATGACTAACTTGAAATAGCTGAGTTGACTTGTAAATGGAGGGGCTGGGGCAGGGATGGAGGGGGGATTCTTAAAGAAAGGGCAGTGGCAGTGAACTTGTGGCCTCCACTGGAAACCTATAAATGTACCAATTGAAAAAACCTCAGCCAGTAATAAGATGCCACTTTTTGCAGTATGAACACAGCTAAATTAGTGAACTGACTTTCTTTGATTATTAGTTGTCTCATGTCTGACTCTCAGAAATGGTTTGCTACTCTAAGAATACCAACATACCTCATTCTAACTTGAAATTGTTAGCTAAGAACATTAAAGCAACTGATTTTTCTTACAGGGATACGACAATGGTAATAAATCTTAAACAACCTTCACCTATTGCATTAGAAAAATTGTTGAAATAGGCTAGCTCAAAGAAGCAAACATCTTCAGAAAAATAAAGCATCAATCTTGAAAAAACATTGACAACCAGATGAAGCGAAGGCACAATAGATCTTTCATTTTGTAGTAAAGGCAACTCTTCATAGACTTAGTATTCCATATCTCTGAACTTTATGCTCACCTGAATACGATGAATTGGTTGCAGGGCAATGACGTGGAGGAATTCCAGGGGCTGAAAACCACTCCATTGGCCACTCAAATAATGCATCATCGTGATTTCCAAAAACACTGGCCCACGGTATACCCCTGGCCTCTGTAGGAGAGATTGCTTGATCCCAATACAAAGTCGCATTTTCAATTGGCATATTGTTGGCAGTAATGACATCTCCAAGATATATTACAAAATCTGCCATCCCACTCTGTTAATTAGAATCAGGAAGAAAAGAACAACAACATGGTGGAAGGGAAATACTAAGGCAGAGTAGATTGCACATCATAAGAGAGCTAAACAAAAACAGAGATTAAAATATCTTGACCATGAGTTTGAAATCACACTAACATTCAAATGTAAATCAATCAGCGCTGTTGGGATGGGAGACTGTGACTAAGTAATAGGAAACCGGACAAAATATAGAGGCTAACAGACTTCTAAATTTTTACATTAGAAGAAAGCTGAACCAATTAAAAACAAACTATTCTATTTCCGCCAAAATTATATCACACTCACTACCAGCTCAAAATTTGACTCAAAACTCAAATTTTCTTTCATACTCAAGCTCAACCAATTACTGTTAACAATTCAAATGAAGGCATTTTGATGAACTCAGTAGCCTCCTTCGAGGATCAATCTTATAAATAATTTATCCATGTCTACAAAAATTTCACTAGTATAAACAAATATCAGTAAACATTAATTTTTTTTTTCAATTTGCAGATTTTCACTGAACTATAGTTTGCTTTGATTTTTTTACATTAAAAAAGTTTCTTACAACTAAAAATAGCTTATAGGACCTTCATAAATAATCAACATGTAACAAATCTTGATAAATTTCAGCAAAATTTTGTTCAAACTCCAATTTGAACCATTTTATGAATACAAATTGAAATTCATTATAATTGCAATGAAGCTGACAAAATTCAGCTGAGTTCGAGTTCTTAGTAACACAAGCTAGTCGTGTCAAAGTATAAGAATAGTCAAAACTTTACCAAGATTAATCACAGAGTTCGAGCTCCAATTCAAATTCTCTTGCTTGGAGCTCCATTTTCTATCTACAATACAAAGCATCACCTCACCTGGTGTTTCATGGTCGAGTACAGTGGACATGACCTTGATGGAGTTCACGTCCTGTTGCGGGCCCCAATCAGTCCAGGCGTCCTCCCCGAAATGCAGGTCGGCGAACAGCGCAACCTTGAACGATCCGCCGCCGTTGACACGAAGGCCATTGTCCTTGGGCTGCGACGTTTTCAGCCTGATCGGCGAGGTAGGGGTTGATTGGAAGAGAATAGAGAGAAAAGTGCAGGACAGCACGGTTAAATGAAGAAAACGCTGTTCCATAACTAGAGTCTACAAGCGGAGAACGGACATAAAGCTGTTGGCGTGAAGTATATAGAAGGTCTGTACGTCACTGCTGTTTGAGCTGAACTTTGGCATTTTAGAAAACGTTATTATAAAATTATTATTTTAAAAACCGTTTATCTGTTTAAAAAGAATAAATTATTATATAAATAAAAAATATAAGATTTAAATAATTAATTTTATTAAATTTAGAGATTATATTATAATTTATGTTAAAATTTTCATTAAAAAAAATTTAAAAATGACACTCCATTCCCAATTTTCAAGAAAAACAAACATGGCCTTGGAATTGTCTAAACTTCGTTGCTCGTAAAGGATATTCTTGAATCCCAAAGGATATTCTTGAGTTGATGGACATTCATTCTTCGTGTATTATTTAGCCTTACGTGGATTATTTTTTATTTTATTTTAATAATATAATTTAATATTTATTTTTTATATTTTAAAAATTATAATCAAATTTTATAAACTATAAATTATATTAAATATAAATTCAATTTTATTAAAATTTTAAATATTAATATCATTGATCTGTCACTAAATAATAAAAGATATGAATGAAAATGGAGATTATTGTTATCTATTCTACTTGTAAATATTTTTTTTAATTTAATATTAATTATTATTAAAATAAAACTATTAAGTCAAATATTATTTAATAATAATAATTAAACTTATAATTAATTATTACCTTATCATCTTTTTACTTTTTTACCTAATACTCGTAATTAATTATTTCCGTGATCAATTTTATTTTTATTATCTTATTTTGTTGAGCAAATATGTTTTTTAATTTAATATCAATAATTATTAAAATAAAATTATTAAATCAAATATTATCTAGTACTAATAATTAAATTTATAATTAAAAAAATTAAAATAAAATTTTAACTCAATTAAGTCCTATCTAATAAAGTTAATTTTACTTTTAAAATGAAATTTTAAATATTTTATATTTTTAATAAAATTATTATTTTTCTAATGATGTTAATTGTTAATTAATGGTGGACACAATTTTTTATATATATATATATATATATATATATATATATATATATATATATTTATTTATTTATTTATTTATTTATTTATCAAATATTTCATTGTACTAGAATTAAATTTATAATTTATTTGTAAATCAAAATAATCAAAATTTTTCCATGGCATCATTAAAATTCTTTTTCATTTTCTTCGGACTTAATTAATTATTTTAAAAAAAGCAGATAGCTGCATAACTTTTTTTTTTTGCAGAATTCATATATCCAATTTTGATATCCATGCAAAGCTATGCATAATAAATTATAAATCTAAAATTAAATATAAAGAAGTACAAATGTTAGTAAGTCCCATAAATTACCTTTTGCTGAGTCCTCTTCTACAGGGTGTCAACCGTTAAAATTAATTTGCTCCAACGTATGGGGGCCTATGCCTACTATGTCTGTTAATGGATATCGCTACTATGTTATTTTTTATGACCATTTTCCAAGTATTGTTGGTATCTTTTTTCTCAAATAGAAATCAGAAGTGCTTAACATTTTCATTAAATTTCATCATCTTGTAGAAAAGCTTTACTAATTAAATGCTTTCAGGTTGACTAGGTTGGGGAATTTCAAGCCCTTACCAAATATTTGTTAGAAAATGGCATTACCCAACATGTGTCCTATCCATGCATGTTTGAACAAAATGGTTGTGCTGAATGTGAGCACAGATATATTGTTGAGACAAGTTACCTAATAATTAATAAACATTGGACACATGCCTTTAAGAGTGTTGTGTATGTAATTAACCGCCTTCCTTTGATTCATACTCATCCCATTACACCATATGAAAAACTCTTTCATGTTACACCTACTTATAATGAGTTAAAAGTATTTGACTCATTATGCTACTCTTGGCTCCTTCCATATAATAAGGATAAACTTGCCCTTCACTCTACCCCCAGCATTTTTTAGGATACAGCAAATTGCATAAAGGCTGTTGCTGTCTAGATTCCTATAATGGCAAAATGTACATTTCACGACATGCAGTTTTCTTTGAGCAAGTATTTCCATTTCAGCAAAATATTGGTGATTTGCAAATGGTATTAAAATCTCCAGATCAATTCATGAAGCTTGTCCATCTTTCACCAACAATAATCCTCCACAAATTACCTTGCCAAGCATTTTAGGTTAGCCACCTATCAACACTCAAGGGCCACCATCAACTACCATTTAACTCCAAACAAATCCCGCATATATGTCGCCTATGTGACGCCCCTTACCCGTCTACAGTGTAGCTGAGTAAGGCGTTGTAACGCCCTCACCGTAGGTAGTCCGTACATTTTACTGTTCCGATGACTAATGTCTGTTCGGACAGTCAGGATATTTGGAACTACACTTAAACTATAGTGAGGAGGCATAAATTAATGAAATAAATATTAAAAAAAATATAGGAAAAATTTTGAGAAATAAAATAAAATTTAGAGAATTTATTAATTGGTATAAAAAAATAAAAATAATACGATGAGCACCATGAAAGGTATTTTGGTTATTTCACCCCTAGAGGTGAATTTTGACTTAAATGTCAAATTAAAATTTGGAAATAGAATAATTAACATAAATTAATTTTATGAATTTGAATTTGAAAAATGAGAAGAGAAAGAAGAAGAAAAGAAAAGAAAAGGAAAGAAAAGAAAAGGAAAGAAAAGAAAAGAAAGGAAATAGATTTATGAAATTTAAAAAAAATAAAGTACACATAAATGTATATAAATAGACACAAGAAGACAAAACCCCACCAACCATTCTTCTTCCTCTTCTCTCTCTCTCCTTGCCGTCTCCCTTGGTCTCTCCCTCCCCACCATTGTTATCAAGCTTAAAGCTTGGTTTCCTTTTCATTTACCCATCAAAACCCATAGCTCTCTTCACAAATAATTCTCCCCACTCCATAAGGAAGCTTTAGATACCCATTTGAAGAAGAGAAATTGAAGTTTGGCAAGACACCCAAAAAGGTTAGTGCTCAAAACTCTTAATCTCTTCTTTAAGCATGAAAATCATGCTAAACTAAGTGAAGATTTACATGAAATTAAAAAGAAAAATTTGGGAAAGAAGCCCTTGAATTCAGCAGCCCTAGAGGGACCATGAAAATGATGGATTTTGTTGGTTTTAGTTTAGTTAGGGAAGTTAATTAACAAGGTATTATATGTGGGAATTGATTTCATGGTTATATATATGCATTTGATGTTTGAAATTAGGGTTGTGCACTTGAAGTTGAGGATTTTGTGATATTTTTGAATTTGACCTAATTTTGTTGAGATTGATGATAATAGAAGTGACATGTATGTTTATTTGGAGTTTGGAGAAGGTGGAGATTAAATTTTGGAAGTGCTATTTTCTGCAGGTTGTGTTTGTTGAGGGCAGTGTACATTTTAGGCCATAAATAAAATTGTGTGACCCCAATTGGTATGAGGCCAATTGGAGGTGAAACTAGACCCAAAATAGCCCATTTTCCATGAAGAAACCATGCCCAAATTCTGTCCAAAACTTGAGCTAAATACTGCCCAAATTCGGATTTCCCTGCACCCAACCCAGAAAATGACCAAATGAACAGTACGTGTTCATTTGGTCATAACTCTCTCTATACTTGTCCAAATGACCTAAAATTTTACCCATGGAAAGCTTAGACATAGGGCTACACTTTTCATGAAGACAACTTAACCCAGTTTTGCCTTTAACCAATTCAAATTATTAGCACAAGTTGAGTTACTAAAACTGCCGACCCAGAAATTATCCAAAAATACTGTTCCTTTGGTATGCTTGACCAGTTTTGGCAAAAATGCCATAACTTGGTTTGCAAAGCTGCAAATTGAGTGAAACTAGTGCCAAAAGTTTTATAAGACATAGCACGACAATTTTTATGTTTTGACCAAGCTCTAGAAACCATTGCATCCTAGGGAAAATATTAGCCAAAGTTAGGAATTGAAATCTGGAAAATGTTAAGTTGAACCCAGAATGCCATTTGATACCTGTGTGTTCAT
This sequence comes from Hevea brasiliensis, assembly GCF_030052815.1. Lineage (NCBI taxonomy): Eukaryota > Viridiplantae > Streptophyta > Magnoliopsida > Malpighiales > Euphorbiaceae > Hevea > Hevea brasiliensis. Next base: position 102,557,309 of record NC_079497.1, read on the forward strand.
TTGGCCATAACTCCCACTAGGAAATTCCATTTAAGATGTGCAAATATGATCTAGAAACATGATACTTAGGGCTACAACATTGATTTAGACACCTTTGCCAAATTCTAAGTGTAAAGACCCTAAAAAGAGGGTCAAACATACTGTCTTGAAGTTGATTTTTGCCCTTATAGGACTGAGAGTCCAGGTTAATACATTGACTATAACTCACTATACCAAGCTTGAAAAATTATGAAATTGTACCTGGGAGTCTCTAAGACATAGAGGAACATATCTTGTGAAGGAACCTAAGTCTAAAAATGACAATAAAATGATCAAATGACTAGTCAAAGTTTATTGACCAGGAATTGTAAATTCTGGACAGCTTAGAGACAAAGGGACCAGTTATGGTATTTTGACCATAACTTGAGTTCTATAACTCCAAATTCAGTGATTCAAAAACAGAAATTCAAGTTTAAACATAGAGGAACAATTGTTATGAAGTAAGTGTGACTAAATAGACATCCTAACCTAGTCAAATTCCTAGATAAAGATAACACATCAACATGAACCTAAAGAAAGGTTCATGGGAAAAATGCGATATATGAAAATTAAAATACTCATAAGGATAATTAAATATTAAAAATGATATGAATATGTCAATTGGGACTAATGTCCCATTAATATGAAATTAATGGTACCAATGAACAGTACCAGAAAATAGTAACAGTGAATAGTGCTAAAATAATTAAAAATGTTTAATTGCCCATAGTATACCTAGACTTATTTATTTAGTTTGGATAAATTGGTATACCAATTAGGGACCACAGCTAGCGATCGCTTATAGAGCAAATCATGAACTGACAATATATGTCTGATATGATTGTTCTACTGTGCTATATGCCTACTTCGCCATTGTGCCTACTTTATTTACGGCTTTACAAGCCCGATAATGGTCTCGTGCGACGGTGGCCTCGTGCACATGGATGTATACAGGTAGACATATGGCTGTCTAACCCGTATACTCCCGTGTATCCAGCTTTTATAATTTGTTATAGGTTTCTTGGGCATTGATAATAATTAATTAATACTGAATATACAATAAGTAAACAGGAAAGACCCCAATAATTTTAATTGATTCCAAAGTGTAATAAAAAAAATGTAAAAGACCCAGAATTTATGATTTGTAAATATTATTTCAATTGTTTAATTATTATTATTATAAATTATGCACCACTAAGCGTTATGCTTAGCGCGTTGGTTTTCCATCGCGTAGGTATCAAGATCAAGCCATGCCACAGTAGTATTCGGACAGAGTTCCGACCAGATCTGCCACCGATCAACGTCACCTCACCAGTCTTTTGTATTTTGGTAGGGCCCATGTATAGACTAGTATTTTGGTTTATTATGTTTAGTCATGATGTAATTACTGGTTTATGATGTATTTTATTTTGGACTTGTAATTTAACTTTGAGATTGAAATGAAAACTTATAATTTATTATCTATGAATTTCAATATGAATGCAATAGATGACACTTCATTTTGAGATCTCATAAATAGATGCGAATGATATGATAAAAGAGAATATGATATAGAAATATGAGAGATGACTATGAATATGTTAACAGGTGATAGTGGAACTCGCCAGATGCTAATAAAATAGAGGAGGATCTGTTCGGGTCTCTACAAAAATAAGATATAAAAAAAAAATTCTACACGTAAATTACCTGATTTAAAGGACATTAAAATTTACAATAGACATGACAAGACAAGATAGGGTGCTCCGGCACCGAATGTGGCACTTCTTGCTCGGCTATACAATAGACGGGTAGGGGGCGTCACAGGCGTGCTATATTCAGTGTCGGAGCACCCTATCTTGTCTTGTCGTGTACATTATTTATTTAATTTATATTTATTCATGTTATCCCATGTGTTGAAATTTTTTTGTCACATTTCATTTTTATAGAAACCTGAATAAAGTCCCCTCTGTTTTATTAGAGTATGGCGGGTTCCACTATTCACCTGTTAAAACAGTTCATATCCATTTCATATTTTCATATATCATATCATATCAACATTGCTCATGTGAATTTCAAGGAAATATTTTTCATTCATTCATATAAAATTTATATACAACAATTTAAAAATTATTTACAATCTCAAAATTTAATTACAAGTCCCAAAATGAATTACATCATTTACGTATGTACAGTGAACAAAATACAAAAGCTAAATATACATGGGTCCTATCAGAATGTGGACTGTAGAGGTGACTCTCACACTATCGTAGATCTGGTCAAATCTTTATCTGAGCACTACTGCTGCTGGTGGTCTCCAGTACCTACGCGATGAAAGACCAACGCGCTAAGCTAATTGCTTAGTGGTGTATAAAATAAATTAAAAATAACTAAATAATTAAAAATAACTAAATAATTAAAAATAATTATTCTATATGTAATTTCCTAAATTTTGAGTTATTTACATATTTAATGAACTTTGGGAGCAAATAAATTATTCGGATTTTTTAGTTCATTTATTACATTTTTAGTCTTTTTAAATTCATATCAGTGCCCAAGTAACCTATGACAGACTATAAAGACTGGATACACGGAAGTATACTAGTTAGACATCCATATGTTTATCATTTACACATCGATCATGTCAGGCATAAGGCCAGAGGGCAGGCATAAAGCCAGAAATTATATTAGGCACAATGGCCAATGGGCAGGCATAAAGCCTGTAGAACAATCATATTAGACAGATATTATCTATCAATGATCATTCATATGGGCAATACTGCTATCTGTAGTCCCTAATTGATAAACCAATCTATCCAAGCTATATACATAGGTCTAGGTATACATTGGTCAAATTAATGTTATTAAGTACTTATGGACTTATCATTTCATATCACACACTATTAGTGCTTAATGGCAATTTCATATCATTTGTAATGGGAAAATAGGTTTCCACATCATTGTCATGTAACTTATGCATTGGCAAATCATGTAGGTAATTTACATGTCATGTATCAAATAATTTCTTAAACCCTTCTCTAGGTCTAGATTTTATCCCTTATCTTTGCCTAGCAATTTGGCTAAGATATAGGGTCTGTTTGGTTACACTTCCTTTATGGAAGTTATTTCTTTATGTTTAAACTTTGATTTCTCTTTTTAAATCACTCAATTTGGAGTTTTAGAACTCAAGTTATGGTCAATTTTCCAAGACTGATCCATTGACCATTTCTGTTTTCAGAACCGGACAGATTCTGGAGTCAAAATTTGTCTAGTCATTTGGGCATGCTACAATCATTTTGAGGCCTAATATCCCTTATAAGAGTTGTTCTCCTATGCCTTATGATCACTTAGGTTCAAAAATCACAATTTTTCATGTTATGTAGAGTGAGTTATAGCCAATTTATTGACCTGGACCCTTAACCCTATACTTTCAGAATTTCAGGTTCAAGTCAGTGTCTTTGGTTCCCATTTTAGGGTCCTTACTCTCAAATTTTAAGGAAGGTTTCTAAATCAAAGTTGGAGCCCTATTCCTTAGGTTTTCAAAACAGTTTGGCACATCCCAATTGGAGTTTCCTAGTGGGAGATATGGTATAAATACTATTGTAGAGTCAAGTGGCTATTTGGTTCAATTTCAGGATTTGGCATGCTGACTTATCCTAACAAATTGACCAAGTTCCATTTGGTTCTGGGTTTTGGTCAAAACACCAAAATTGTAGTTCTATGTCTTATAAAAAATTTGGCTATGGTTTCACTACATTTGCAGTTTTGTGGATTAAGTTATGACATTTTTGCCAAAACTGGTCGGATAGGTTAAAGTCCAAAATTTTAGGGCAGTTTTGGTTCTTGTCAAAATTGTTGACCTAATTTATGCTAGCAATTTGGTTGGGTTAGAGGTAGAATTGGGTTTTGGGTTCTCCATGAAAATGTGCTCCTATGTCTAACATTTTCAATGGTTCAAGAATCAGGTCATTCTGACCTTCCTAGAGTGAGTTATGGCCATTTGAACATTTATTGTTCATTTGGTCATTTTTCAAGGTCCAGAATAGGATTACCCAGATTCAAGCAAATTTTAGGTCATGTTAAGTTCAGTTTTTGGGCATGGTCTCTTCATGAAAAATGTGGCAAATTTGATCTCCAATTGGCCTCACACCAATTGGAGGAACATAACTTAACTTATGGTTGTCTAAGCATATTGGACCTATAGGTCCAGAAATCCTGCATGAAAACAACACTCCTAATTTTCAATTCCACCCCAACTCTCAAACTTCAATTCATATTCATGGTACTTCTAATAGTTAACAATTGATCTCAACATCATCAATTTTAAGTCATACACAAAATTCCCAAAGTTAGGTCAAAACCCTAACTCAAAATTCACAAGCTCATGCATAACACATGTAATTCATGATCTAACTAAAATTTTCTCATCACATGCCATCACTAACAAGTTAAGATCAATTAAAATCATCACATTCTTCCTCTTCCCATGGCTGCCGAAAATTAGGGTTCCATATACTCATGGTATTCTTTTTAATTTCGTGCAATTTCAACCTAGTTTGGCATGCTTACACTAATTAAAGAAGAAAGGAGACTTGTATAGTGCACTAACTTCTTGTGACCCAAGTTTGATCTTGTAAAACTTTCAATTTCTACACTTTCTTGGCTGCCAAAGGCTTCTCCAAGGTATGGGATCAATTATTAGTGAAGGCACTTAGGGATTTTGGGGTGGAATAAGAGAGGAATTTCAGGCTTGAAGCTTAAAAATGGTGGAAGGTATTTGCTAATAGAGGTTAGGCCAAGGTGGTTTAAGGGAGGAAGAAGATGACTTTGAATTAATGTAATTTTTCTCTTATTCTTATATTTATCCTATGATAATTGTATTAAATTTTAATGATGTAATTTTTTCATCATGCTCACATCATGCTTATGTCACAATGATGTAATGCTTATGTAATAATTCTACTTTCATTCCCTTTTCTTTCTTTTCCCATTTCTATTGCACATTTCATAATTTTAATTCATTTTATGTGTTTTAATCTCTCTCATTTTAATTGACATTTAGGTCAAGATTCAACACTGAGGGTGAAATGACCAAAATGCCCTTCGTTGTGTTCATCGAGTTATAATTATCTGTACCAATTAACTAAATTTTCTTGGCATTTTTATTATTATTTAAACCTCATAAGGCCTTCAAATAAATCCTAAATATTTATTTCATAGGGTTCCTCATGGGTCTGGGGTCGGCAACTGTCTTCACAGTTGCTTCCCATTAAGGTCACCCATTGCCAGAACCTCGGCTCCTTTAACCTATTAACAAATCATTTCTTTTATTTTTTCTTGATTTTTCTTAGTCTTTATTTAGTCAATTTATGTCTCCTCACTCTAGTTTAAGTGTAGTTCTAGACATCCTGGCTATCTGAACAGACGTTAGTCATCGAAACAGTAGAATGTATGGACTATCTAAAGTGAATGCGTTACAGCCTACCCCATCCACTTCTTTACCAAATGCCACAGGTCCTACTCTAAATACACTACACAACTAATCCCATACACCAATTACAATTCATGCTACATCCCCTCCCTAACCCATAAATCTCACTTTTCCCCCACCATAGAAACACGACATCCTTCTCTTAATCAACAAGTGACCCTACCTTCAAATGCTACTTTGTCATCTGAAACCCAACTTATTGAATCTCAAGCTACTAACACCCATGCCATGCAGACTCAGTCCAAAATTGGCCATCTCAAGCCACAAATGTTTACTGCTGCAAACACCACTCTTCAAGTACCCACATGTTATTCTCAAGCTGCCCCACACAAGCATTGGTGCTAGGCAATGGATGAGGAATTTACTGCCCTAATGCAAACTAGTACATGGGACATGGTTCCACGCTCATATGTTCAAAATGTCATTCATTCAAAATGGATTTTCAGAGTTAAGACAAAGCCTGATGGTAGCACGGACCGCTATAAAGCACATTGTTGGACTTACAGGTCCTAATCTATGTTTTGATGATAATAAATAATTAGTATGCTACTAATCTACCTTAGAAGTGTTTGTGTTAAGATTGTAGGTCCCAAATTCAAAATTGTGAAATTGCTTCAAAACCAAGATTGAAAAAGAGCAAGAAATGAAGGCAAATATCATGGAGACTCTACAATGTAAATTTTTATTTTCTTTATGTACTTTATGAATCTCAATTAATTGATTGTGTTGGCTCAACTTTAGGTATTTCCAAAATTCTTAGTGTCCTTATTTTTTTACCTATTTCTTGACTAAGGGGGAATAAAATAAATTTTTCATTTTTGAGAAATGAAAAATTTGTTCTTGAAAATGTTTTAGGTGACAAGTTTATTGAATTAACTTTCCAACATTTCAAATAGATTGAAAATCTGGGTTCAAGACAAAAAGTTATGACTTTTTATAGTGTTTTTGCATTTCTATCTAGAGAGGACTTTAGCAGCCAAAATAAGAGACTTTGGTAGCCAAAGTCAAGATTTTAATCATAAAGTTTTGGCAACCCAAATTTCGAAAGCCGAACTTGGATTTTTGTAACTAAAAAAAATAGGGTTTTATGTGGTTGAACAGCTACAATTACATTTAATGTATCCCTAACGGTCATTTTCTTACCAAAACTATAAATAGAGACCATTTATGACTAGAGAGAAGTTACAACATGTAACACCCCTTACTCATCTACAGAATAGCTGAGCAAGGCGTGCTACACGGCATGCCGGAACACCTAGTCTGTGATTATTTCATTTCTTGAGCTCAATTTGATTTTAAGAAGTCTTTTATGTAATATTCATATTATGCTGATACTATTTTCATACTTTGATAAAATCAGTGTTTCAAGATTGGTAATAAAAATTTGGCAAGGTGCCGTCTATATTTCGGACAAACTGTTCTTCTAAACCTGTTGAAAACAGTTTAATATGATAATATCAAAATCTCAAATATTTCACAGTCTCTATTTCTCAGTAATGTCAATAGACCTTTACAGTCATTAAACGGTTCCATAATACAGTCCATAATAATTTAAATATATCCAGAAAATCTCTATGTTATTTAATATATACAAGATATAACAAACTTTAGAGCTTTCATAATATTACAAAATACAAGGCCGAATTTCAAAAATACAACAAAAGTACAAAATACAAGATATCCTAAGTCCTACCATGTATGCAATGCAGTGCAGATGACTCTGGACTCCTATGCAGATCTGATGTCTCACTCGATTGTAGGTCTGATGGGCCCCCCAGCTGTGTCTCCAATACCTACGCGTTACAAAAGCAACGCACTAAGTAATTTTGCTTAGTGGTGGTAAATATAAAGAAATATACACTAAAATAAAGTAAATAAAGTGTTTACAAATTTTTGGTGGTGCTGTATGTCAGTAGATTGGATTTAGCTATTTGAATTTAATAGTACTTGAATTACTGCCCGTGTAGCCTATATATTGATCAGACTGGATAAATGGATATACTGGCACTGGGTACCTAGTACCTTAGACCGTCACACCATTGGTCACAAAGTGTCTCCTGGTGTGCAAATAGCGTGGCTAAAAAGCCATATAGTCAATCTGGCGATAAGCCAAGAATAAATACACAATATGTATAGCCGTAGGCTATTAAAGTCACACTGTGGCATAATAAGCCGTAAAAACACAGTATGGCATGAAGCCATTTACAAAACAGTTGTCAGAATACTATTGGCATGCCAACCTATCCAAACTAGTCAACTAGGCAAACTAGGGCACATTATAAATTAATTGTTTAATTCATCAATTTTTTTAAAGTTTACTAGCTATCATGTAATTCATAAGTCAATGCATATGTTGACCTTTTTAGGTACTATGGATAAATTGTTTTTAGTATCAACATGTCACATATTGTAATTCAATATGCTGCCAATATAGTGCAATTTACCATTTATATAAGTTAGCATTCATTGCCAAATTGCTTCAAGCATCATTGTATGTAAATGTCAAATTCTCAATTTTTGGTGTGCTAGATTGGTCTAGCTTAAAGTCCTATTTCTTGTGGTTTTTAGCTTTTGGTCAAAGAAGCAAAATTGCAGCTCTATGTCTTATTGCACGCGGGACAAAATTTCAGGTCATTCTGAGTTATATAGACCAAGATATGGTTAATTTACTAATGCTAGACAGATTGCACCTTTAGTGCAAAATCTGGTCAATTTTATGTCACTTTTAGTTCTGGCAGTTTTGGTACCGGAACTTGTGCAAGCTATTTGACTTGGTTCTAGTCATTTCTGGGCTTTGGTGTCTTCATAAGAATTGTAGCTCTATTTCTAAGCTAACCATGGTAAAAATTTCAGATCAATTGGACCTGGTTTGAGTGAGTTATGGTCATCTTAATAATTACTATTCATATGGTTAAAAATCTGGGTTGCAAGGTTGCTATTCCGGATTTGGTCATTTTTAAGGTCAGTTTCTAGGTAGAATTTTGGCAACATTTCAATATGAAAGTTGGCCTATTTGGTGTCTAGTTTCACCTCCCATTGGCCTCATACCAATTGGGTTCACAGTTTGGCACTTATAACTTAATTTAGGTACTACCATCAATACACAACCTGCACAAAACACATACACTTCCAATTTGATATTCCTTCTCCTCCTCATTACTTCAATATTCAATCAATGACACTTCCATATATATATATATATTGTACATAATTCCAGCAAACAATTTTGGACAGAACATTCAAGTGCTCAATGCACACAATTCACCATTAAGTTCAACATTCACTTCCATCAAAATTCAACATATCTCAATGTCAATATTACACATACACTTCAACATACTCATACTTCAATATCACTTACACATGTTGCCCACAATTTAACACTATCATATTTCATTAATAAACTTCATATTCACACACAAATTCATGCTATTATGGGCTGCCAAACATGGCAGTTTGGTCAAAGCATTGAGGTTCCATTTCACACCCTTAATTCAACCTCTACATGCACATACTTAAATTTTAACTTACTACATCCTCCATTTGAGTTAATCAACCTTAATTTCCATCCATTAGAGGTAAGAAAAACTCAAATACAACACATATTCATGGCTGCCGAAAATGGACCATTTCATTTCTCACTATTATCTTCATTTCTCTTCACCAAAATACTCACCTCAACCTAAACACAAGGTTTACTAAAGCAAGGGAGAGGTTTTGGACACTTACCACTTTTGAAACTTATCAAAACTTCACCAAATCTTGTTTTTATTATTGCCAATATCTTCCCCAAGGTAAGTAGGCAAGCTTTAATAAAGGAACCAAGTGGAAATGGTGGCTTGATCATACACCCATGAAGGTTGCATGTGGGGCGGCCATGGTGGTTTCCATGGTGAGTTTCATTTCGGCAAGGTGAAGTGGGATGAAGAAGAAGATGACTCAGCTATCCCAAGGCTGAGATAAGTGTCCCATGGCTGGAGTTAGTGGAGCACTAGGTAATAGTTTAATAATTAAATAATTAAAGTTTCCTTATTTGCTCATTTAGCTCCATTCTTTTACTATTTACACATTGTATCCTATTATAATTTTTCATGTCATTTCTAAAGTGTAATATCATTTATTTTTAATGGACATTGAGGTCAAAAGGTAGCTCTTGGTGTCAAATGACCAAAATGCCCCACTTCGGGTTATATTCCTGATTCTTCGGTAACACCGATTTTTGTCTGTTTCTTAATTTTTCATTTTTCTCTGTACTAATTTTTTAATTTTGCTTTGATATTTCTAGTATCAATTGCATTTCAATAAACCTTTATTTATTTCTCAAAATTAAATTCTGAGGGTTCTCCGCCGTCCTGGGGTCGGCAACGGCCTTCCCAGTGAGGTCACCCATCACTGCGGTGCCAGCTCGTTTAACTTAGCTTCACTTTCTCTCTTCATTTTTCTTTGATTTTTCTTGTATTTTCTTTTTATTTATTACATCATTATATGTCTGTTCACTATCACCGAAGTGTAGTTCCAGACATCCTGACTTGCTTGGACTGTTATTTGGCTACTGGAGCAATAGAACGCACAGAACATGTATAGGGAGGATGTTACAACTCTTCCCCTCTAAGTAAAAATTTCATCCTCGAAATTTACCTGATGTGAAGAGCTGAGGGAACTATTGCCTCATTATCTCCTCGCTCTCCCATGTTGCCTCTTTCGTGTTGTGGTGTCTCCATAGGATTTTCACTAGTGGAATTGTCTTGTTTCTGAGCTCTTTTACCTCTCGTGCCAAGATTTTAATTGGTTCTTCTTCATATGTCAGGTCAGATTGTACCACAATTTCTTCTGCTGAGATGATATGTGAAGGATCTGATCTGTATCTTCTGAGCATCGAGACATGGAACACATTATGTATCTTGTCCAGCTCAGGTGGTAAGGCTAATCGGTAGGCTACTAGTCCCACACGTTCCATAACTTTATATGGGCCAATGAACCTAGGGCTTAATTTTCCCTTTTTCCCGAATCTCAACACTTTCTTCCACAGTGATACTTTGAGAAATACCTCCTCGCCAACTTTATACTCAATGTCCTTTCTCCTCAAGTCAGCATAAGATTTCTGTCGGTCCAAGGCAACTTTCAAATTGTTCTTTATCAGTTTCACCTTTTCCTCTGTCTGTTTTATCAGGTTTGGCCCCACTAGCTTATCTTCTCCCAATTCAATCCAACATACAGGTGTTCTGCATTTTCTCCCATACAATGCTTCATAGGGTGCCATTTGTATGCTAGCTTGATATCTATTATTGTATGCAAATTCTGCCAATAGAAGGTATCTGTCCCAACTTCCCTCAAACTCAATAATACAACTTCTCAGCATATCCTTGAGGACCTATCACACATATTCAGTTATTACTATCATTATTATCAGTTTATTGTTTGCAATAACTCAATGAATTTCAAAATTTACCTGGATTATTCTTTCTGACTGTCCATCCATCTGAGGATGAAAAGCCGTACTAAAATGGAGTTGTGTGCCCAAGGATTCTTGTAATTTCTTCCAAAATCTAGATGTAAACCTCGGGTCCCTATCAGATATAATGGAAAGTGGAATTCTATACAGTCTAACTATCTCACTGATATACAATTCTGCTAGCTTTTCCAGTGAGTTTTCAATTCTGACTGGCAGAAAATGTGCTGATTTGGTCAACCTATCCACAATCACCCATACTGCATCATGCTTCTTCTGAGTGAGAGGTAGACCACTGACAAAGTTCATAGTGACTCGGTCCCATTTCCATTCAGGTATGTTTATGGGCTATAACAAACCTGATGGAACTTGATGTTCTACTTTGACTTGCTGACATGTCAAGCATCTAGTTATATAATCAACTATGTTCTTCTTCATACCTGGCCACCAGTATCGGAGTTTCAGGTCATGGTACATTTTTGTGCTTCCTGGGTGCATAGCATACACACTGTTATGTGCTTATCTCAAAATACTAGTTTTCAATTCTTTATCATCTGGAACACACACTCTTTCTTTATAGTACTGGCACCCATTTTTTTTCACTTCATATTCAGTTTTCTTCCCCTCAGTGATTTTGCCCATAACAGCCATTAATTTCTCATCTGTCTTCTGCCCATCCTGTATCTGTTGTAACAGATTCGGCTTCATTTGTAACTCAGCCAAAATAACTCCATCATGAGTTAAAGACATTTGGGCATTCAGAGATCTTAATGCTACAATAGATTTTCTACTTAAAGCATCAGCGACTACATTTGCCTTCCCAGGGTGATAATCAATCACACAATCATAATCTTTCAGGAATTCAATCCATCACCTCTGTCTCAAATTAAGTTCCTTCTGGGTTGGCAGATACTTCAGACTCTTATGGTCTGTGTATATGTAGCATTTTTCTCCATACAAGTAATGCCTCCATATCTTCAATGCGAAAATAATTGCTGCTAAGTCCAAATCATGAGTAGGGTAATTCTTTTCATGTGGCCTTAACTGCCTGGAAGCATATGCGACCACTTTCCCTTCTTGCATAAGTACACACCCTAACCCATTGTGTGAGGCATCATTGTAGACTACAAAGTCTTTTCCAGACATTGGCTATGTTAACACTGGTGCCTCTGTCAACATAGCCTTCAGCCTCTCAAAATTGGCTTGACATTTATCATTCTAGTCAAATTTCATATTCTTGTGTAGTAATTTGGTCATTGGAGCAGCTATCAGGGAAAATCCCTTTACAAATCTTCTATAATATCCAGCTAACCCCAAGAAACTTCTGATCTTAGTTGTATTTCTGGGAGGCTTCCATTCCATCACTGCTTCAATCTTCTTGGGATCCACTCTAATCCCTTTAGCTGATACTACATGTCAAAGGAATGCAATCTCATTCAACCAGAACTCACACTTGGACAATTTAGCATACAATTTCTTCTCTTTTAGAGTCTGCAGAACAATTTTCAAATGCTCATCATGTTCTGCTTTATCCTTGGAATACACCAGGATGTCATCAATGAAGACCACTACTAACCGATCTAAGTATGGATGGAAGATACGGTTCATAAGGTCCATGAATGCTGCTGGAGCGTAGTTAACCTAAATGGCATCACTAGGAATTCACAAATGCCCATACCGGGTTCTAAATGTAGTCTTAGGCACATCTGCATCCTTAACCCTTAGCTGATGATACCCTGATCTGAGATCAATCTTAAAAAACACACCGGCTCCCTTCAACTGATCAAACAGATCGTCAATTCTAGGCAACGGATACTTGTTCTTCACTGTTACTCTGTTTAACTGTCGGTAGTCAACACATAACCTCAATGTCCCATCTTTCTTCTTAACAAACAGTACTGGAGCTCCCCGTATGAACTCCTTCTCTAGTAATTCTTGTAGCTAGATTTTTAACTCTTTCATTTCAGCAGGTGCCATCCTATACGGAGCAATTGAAATCGGAGCTGTACCCGGCATAATCTCAATAGCAAATTCAACTTTTTTTCCTGGTGGTAAACTAGGCAATTGCTCAGGAAATACCTCAGAGAATTCCCTTACTGTGGGTATGTCAGACAAGTCAAGTTTACCCTGCCTAGTGTCAACCACATGTGCCAAATAGGCTTCACACCCTTTTCTCAACCATCTCCTTGCAACTGTAGCTGAGATGACATTGGACAAGAAATCTATCCCTTCACCCACAACTATTATTTCTTCATTCTCAGCAGTTTTCAGAGAGATTCTCTTCAATTTATAATCTACTATTGTCTGATGATGGGATAACCAGTCCATTCTCAAAATCACATCAAACTCATGGAAAGGCAGTTCAATTAAGTCTGCTGAGAACTCTTTCCCTTGAATCTTCAATGGACAGCCCTTATACACCTTGTTTACTACCACACTGTGGCCTAACAGATTTGTGACCAGGATGTCTTGGTCACTTTCCTCTACTGGTTTTCCCTTTTCTACGAGCAGCTTGATACAAATATATGAATGAGTAGATCCAGGATCTACTAATGCATGCACAAAAGTATTGTAGAGGAGGAACGTACCCTTAATGACATTTGGAGCATCCTGTTCCTCCTGTGCCCTTATAGCATAGGCTCTGGCTAGTTTTATGCCTTCTGCTCTCTCCACAGATTCTGACATAGGTTCTGTGAAGTACCGGCTGCCTCAGCCTTACCCGGCTTTCTACCCCTTGGAGCTAGAGGGGCAGGCCTATCAGTTGATACTGGAGTGGATGTAGTAGTTCTGTGAGGACAATCTCGGACTAGGTGATCTGTAGATCCACACCGTAAACAAGCACCTATCATCCTCCAACATTCGCCCTTATGCCATTTTTGGCAATGTGGGCAAGCAATAGATACTGTTGGGGCTAGTCCCCTAAATCCTGTCCCTGGAGAGTTAGCCATTGAAGGGGTGGACTAGCCTCTCCTTGGTGCAAACTGAGATTTGGGCCTCTGTGACTAACCCTAACTTGGTGCTCTACTGAAACTCTGAGTAGGTGAACCTCTAAATTTCTTACTAGGGGTAGAAGATGTACCGGTCTGACCCTGATCTCTTTTCTACTGTCTGTCCCTTCTGTTCTGCTCATTCAGTCTAACTTTTTCAACCTTTAGTGCAGCTTCCACTAACTTGGCAAACTCTGTAATCCCCAAGGCTGTAATCATTACTTTAATGTTATCATTGAGTCCTTCCTCAAATCTCTTGCATCTCTCTGCCTCATTAGGGACTATTTCCCGCTTATAGCTGCTCAGTCTGACAAATTCTCTTTCATATTCAGCCACTGTCAGCTATCTCTGGCGTAGGGTAATAAACACCCTTCTCTTCTCTTCCAGGTATATACTGCCCACATACTTCTTTCTGAACTCAGTGAGAAAGAAATCCCAAGTTATCTGTTCTGGTGGCACCTCACTAGTTACTGTATCCCATCACTGGTATGCATCATCTTGTAGTAGTGATACAGTAGCTTCCAAATTCTGCTCTGGAGTACAATGAAGTTGTTTCAAGACTCTTCCACTTCTGTCTAACCAGTTTTCAGCTGTGACAGAATCATCTTCCCTTTTCCCTAGAAAATCCACTGCTCCAAACTTCCTGAGTCTCTCCATATGAGATTTTTGATGTGGAGGTGGTGGTGGTGGCATAACTCCTGCCATCTGTCTAAAGAACTCAACCATTTGCTGCAATGTGTTTGGTGCATTTGGTACTGGCGTAGCAGGTTCCCTCCTGTCTCCTGGTTCAGTCATAGATGGAGCATGACTTTCCACTTCCTCATTGACCGCTCTTTGCGATATGGAGTCCATATTCGGATCAAAATAACAAAATAAATCAAAAGATCTGTATTAGAGTCATTTTAACACTTATAATGCAATGCATGATATGCAATCTATCTAGGTCCAGAAAAGCCTAAACCGTGCTCTGATACCACTAAATGTAAAACCCCTCACTTGTCTACAGAATAGCAGAGCAAGGTGTGCTACACGGCGTGCCGGAACACCTAGTCTGTGATTATTTCATTTCCTGAGCTCAATTTGATTTTAAGAAGTCTTTTATGTAATATTCATATTATGCTGATACTATTTTCATACTTTGATAAAATCAGTGTTTCAAAATTGGTAATAAAAATTTGGCAAGGTGCCGTTTATATTTCGGACAAATTGTCCTTCCAAACCTATTGAAAACAGTTTAATATGATAATATCAAAATCTCAAATATTTCACAGTCTCTATTTCTTAGTAAAGTTAATAGACTTTTACAGTTATTAAACGGTTTCATAATACAGTCCATAATAATTTAAATATATCCAAAAAATCTCTATGTTATTTAATATGTACAAGATATTACAAACTTTAGAGCTTTCATAATATTACAAAATACAAGGCCGAATTTCAAAACTACAACAAAAGTACAAAATACAAGATATCCTAAGTCCTACCATGTATGCAATGCAGTGCAGATGACTCTGGACTCCTATGCAGATCTGATGTCTCACCCGGTCGTAGGTCTGCTGGGCTCCCCAGCTGTGTCTCCAATACCTACACGTTACAAAAGTAACGCACTAAGCAATTTTTCTTAGTGGTGCCAAATATAAAGAAATATACACTAAAATAAAGTAAATAAAGTGTTTACGAATTTTTGGTGGTGCTGTATGTCAGTAGACTAAATTTAGCTATTTGAATTTAATAGTACTTGAATTACTACCCGTGTAGCCTATATACTGACCAGACTGGATAAATGGATATACTGGCACTGCTTACCTAATACCTTGAGCCGTCATACCATCGGTCACAAAGTGTCTCCCGGTGTGCAAATAGCGTGGCTAAAAAGCCATATAGTCAATCTGGCGATAAGCCAAGAATAAATACACAATATGTATAGCCGTAGGCTATTAAAGTCACAGTGCGGCATAATAAGCCGTAAAAACACAGTATGGCATGAAGCCATTTACAGATCAGCTGTCAGAATCCTATTGGCATGCCAACCATCCAAACTAGTCAACTAGGCAAACTAGGGCACATTATAAATTAATTGTTTAATTCATCAATTTTTTTAAAGTTTACTAGCTATCATGTAATTCATAAGTCAATGCATATGTTGACCTTTTTAGGTACTATAGATAAGTTGTTTTTACCATCAACATCACATATTGTAATTCAATATGCTGCCAATATAGTGCAATTTACCATTTATATAAGTTGGCATTCATTGCCAAATTGCTTCAAGCATCATTGTATGTAAATGTCAAATTCTCAATTTTTGGTGTGCTAGATTGGTCTAGCTTAAAGTCCTATTTCTTTTGGTTTTTAGCTTTTGGTCAAAGAAGCAAAATTGTAGCTCTACGTCTTATTGCACGCGAGGAAAAATTTCAGGTCATTCTGAGTTGTATAGACCAAGATATGGTCAATTTACTAAAGCTGGACAGATTGCACCTTTAGTGCAAAATTTGGTCAATTTTAGGTCACTTTTAGTTCTTGCAGTTTTGGTACTTGAACTTGTGCAAGCTATTTGTCTTGGTTCTGGTCATTTTTGGGCTTTGGTGTCTTAATAAGAATTGTAGCTCTATGTCTAAGCTAACCAAGGTAAAAATTTCAGGTCAATTGGACCTGTTTTGAGTGAGTTATGGTCATCCTAATAATTACTGTTCATATGGTCAAAAATCTGGGTTGCAAGGTTGCTATTTTGGATTTGGTCATTTTTAAGGTCAGTTTCTAGGTAGAATTTTGGCAACATTTCTACATGAAAGTTGGCCTATTTGGTGTCTAGTTTCACCCCCCCCATTGGCCTCATACCAATTGGGTTCACAATTTGGCACTTATGATTTAATTTAAGTACTGCCATCAATACACAACCTGCACAAAACACATACACTTCCAATTTGATATTCCTTCTCCTCCTCATTAATTCAATATTCAATCAATGACACTTCCACATAAATATTGTACACAATTCCAGCAAATAATTTTGGACAGAACATTCAAGTGCTCAATGCACACAATTCAACATTAAGTTCAACATTCACTTCCACCAAAATTCAACATATCTCAATGTCAATATTACACATATACTTCAACATACTCATACTTCAATATCACTTACACATGCTGCCCATAATTTAACACTATCATATTTCATTAATAAACTTCATATTCACACACAAATTCATGCTATTATGGGCTGCCGAATATGGCAGCTTGCTCAAAGCATTAAGGTTCCATTTTACACCCTTAATTCAAGCACTACATGCACATACTTAGATTTTAACTTACTACATCCTCCATTTGAGTTAATCAACCTTAATTTCCATCCACTAGAGGTAAGAAAAACTCAAATACAATACATATTCATGGCTGCTAAAAATGGACCATTTCATTTCTCACTATTCTCTTCATTTCTCTTCACCAAAATACTCACCTCAACCTAAACACAAGGTTTACTAAAGCAAGGGAGAGGTTTTGGACACTTACCACTTTTGAAGCTTATCAAAACTTCACCAAATCTTGTTTTTATTGTTGCCAATATCTTCTCCAAGGTAAGTAGGCAAGCTTTAACGAAGGAACCAAGTGGAAATGGTGGCTTGATCATACACCCATGAAGGTTGCATGTGGGGCGGCCATGGTGGTTTCCATAGTGAGTTTCATTTCGGCAAGGTGAAGTGGGATGAAGAAGAAGATGACTCAGCTATCCCAAGGCTGAGATAAGTGTCCCATGGCTGGAGTTAGTGGAGCACTAGGTAATAGTTTAATGGTTAAATAATTAAAGTTTCCTTATTTGCTCATTTAGCTCCATTCTTTTACTATTTACACATTGTATCCTATTTTAATTTTTCATGTCATTTCTAAAGTGTAATATCATTTATTTTTAATTGACATTGAGGTCAAAAGGTAGCTCTTGGTGTCAAATGATCAAAATGCCCCACTTCGGGTTATATTCCTCATTTTTTGGTAATATCAATTTTTGTCTGTTTCTCGATTTTTCATTTTTCTTTGTACTAATTTATTAATTTTTCTTTGATATTTCTAGTTTCAATTACATTTCAATAAACCTTTATTTATGTCTCAAAATTAAATTCCGAGGGTTCTCCGCGGTCTGAGGTTAACACGGTATCACGGTCACCTATCATTGCTTTACTGCTTAACTTAGCTTCACTTTCTCTCTTTCATTTTTCTTTGATTTTTCTTGTATTTTCTTTTTATTTATTTCATCATTATATGTCTATTCACTATCACCGAAGTGTAGTTCCAGACATCCTGACTTGCCTAGACTATTATTTGGCTACTGGAGCAATAAAACGTACAGAACACGTACAGGGAGGATGTTAGACAACAACTAATCATTTGAGAATTTATTAAGTTTCTAAGCTTTTTCTACTTTCTCTCTCTAGAACTTGAGTCATTTTAATTAATTTCTTGAGATCTTTTTTGTCAATCTTTAATTTATGAGTTCTAAGTGTCACACCTTACCCCTCTATATGGCATAACATGATCCCGTAGAATACCTAATGAACTACCGAACTTCACCTACCGATAACTTATTAAGTACCCTACAAGGGATTTTAAACAATTTTATTACTTTTGATAAGTGGTGAGCATTTTTTAATAGGTATTAAAACATTTAATTAAAGTTGAAAACTAGTTAAAATTTTTTGCTCATTTTATTTTTTCGTAAATTTTATAAAAATTTCAGCAGAGTGCTGTCTGTATTTTAAGAAAACAGTTCTTCAAATACCTGTAAAAAGCACTTCTAATAATTTATCTCAAAAATTTCAACAACTCTAGAACAATCCTAACCAATTTCTCAAGTTTCAAAAATTCAGTAATCAACAAAATACTACCAATCAATTTTATTCAAATTAAAATAAAATATTTTCATTCATATTTCATCAAGGATAAACATTTTATATATACATCATACTAAAAATTTACATTAGGAAAATCCAAACTAAAATTTATTACAAAAACTTTGTACAAGCTGCTCTAGACCAATTTTACATGTCCATATATTTACGTGCATTACATACATCAAAATAAATATTTACAGTCAGGGTATAAATTATACCCGATAACTTCAAAGCAGGTAGCTCCTCTGTCCTCAACAGCTCACTCTGCTGCTCTTCTAGTCTTTATATCTGCGACAGCAATAACAGCCATCGCTGAGTACTAAGACTCAGTGGTGCACAACATACTAAAATAATCTTTATGCAGAGTTTAAATCATATTTATTCAAAAATTTGACTGAATATGAGAATTAAATATAAAACATGAATTATGAGATTTTAATCCAAACAATTTCATTTCAAAGTATCAAAACCAATTTCATAAAACTCACAGTTATATCATGTCATTCGAAACAAATATAATCTCAATAGCCAAAGGCTAAAAAGAAGTCACATCATAAGGCTAGCTAGCTCAAATATATGGATATCCAATCAATTTCTTCTTTTACTGGCACACACCTCAACACTTCAGCCAGAGAAGGAATCAAAATTCGAAACTAATTACCCCCACTAGTCATGCTAGTGAGGTGTTCAAATATATGGTCATGACACTGTGGTTTCAAAACTTATCTTAAAAATTTACTAAACATTGCCATTTCAAATATACACAAATATCTTTCAACAATTTAAATCAAAAGTATCATAGTAATGTCACAATTCAATATTTCAAATTATTCAAAACAATGTGCAGAAAATAATTTACAAAAATTATATGTTGTGCACAAACCTTAAGCGAGTCGCCTCTTGGCCTTGACTCGATTCCTCGGGTTCTTTCTCGATGTTCTTTTCCACTGAAACACACAGTTTCACAGTGTTTCAGTATCATAACTTAGCATAAATCCAAAAATAAATTTAAATTCACTTTTACCTAGCTCTAATGTGCTAAACTTGATATTCTTTAAATTTTGTGTTTCAGGGTTACTATTCACTACACTATTCAAGTCAATTTGTTGACTTTCTAAGGCTTAATAGGTATGGGAATTCCAACTTCACCCACATGCCACATTTTGGTCACTAAATTTGTTGGTTTTGGTTGTTTACTCAAATTTTAAGTCTTTTAGGCAAATTTGCAAATTTTCAGTTTTAGTATCTTAAGTTGCACTGTTCCATTGGTCATTTTTCTGTTAGAATTTGGCAAACCTTTCTTCATAGAAAATGTTCCCTATTGTCTTAAATTTATTATCATTTTTGAATGACTCCAATTGGAGTTTTTTAGCTTAAGTTATAGCCATTTGAACCATGGCTGCCGGATTGGACTTAACCCAGATTTCTAGGCAAATTCTGGTTCTGACAGTTTTAGGTCACCAAATTTGGGTGGCCAAATGACTTGGTTAATGGCATAATTTGGGTTTATGTTCTTCATGAAAGTTTTAGGTCTATACCTCAACTTTCCACTGGTAAAATTTCAGGTCATTTAGACCTGCCTAGCTCAATTTATGACTAAATGAACAAACACTGTTCATTTAGTTATTTTTGTACAGGTCAGACTGAGAAAATCCAGATTTGGTCAATTTGTTCACTAGGTTTTGGTCACTTTTTGGGAATGATTCCTAAATGAAAATTGTGTCATTTTGTGTCTATTTTCATTCCCAATTGGTCTCATACCAATTGGACTTGTAAATTTTCAGTTTTGGTCCCTCAAAGGGACCTTAGTCCTGCTGCCTGCAGCATGACCACATTCAATCTGAATTTAATCTCAATTCCAACACTTCCAACACACTTCATTTGGTCACAAATGACCATTTCTCACCTCAAACTAGGTCAAATACATCATTTCACAATTTCTCACATTTTTGCCTCTAAACCCTAGGTGTCCAAAAATGTAACTCCACTTGTAGTTACATTTAACCAAATCTAAGCATATCAACATCACCTCCACATTCATATAAGCTTGCCTACACTTTTAATCCAATCAAATTCATGCAATACCATAGCAAACCCTAGCTGACCAAAATCCATGATTAGTCCTCCAACAATTAATTTCATTTCATTTTAAGTTTATTTCTAAGTTAGTTAAGTTATAAACACAACTAATAAACTAAATTTGCAACTTAAATCACTAACCTCAACTTGGATGCTAAATCTTCAATTTTCTTCTTCTTTTCTTCTTTCTTTTATGATCAATCTTCTTCTCAAGTGAGGTTAACAAGTTTTTATGGAAGAATTTGGGGCAAGGTAGGGTTAAGTGGGTGTTTACAAGCTTGAACTCAAGCTTTCATGAAGGAAAACAATGGTGGAGCTTAGGGAGATATGGCTGCCGAAACTTTGAGGTAAGAGAAGGGTTATTTTCTTTTTTAATTTTTATGTCTTTTATGGTTACTTTTATGTAATTGAATTAGTCAAATATGGTGGGAAATTAAAAATCAATTTTGACATCATTTTGATGTCATAAAAGTGATGTAGTTAACTTTTTTCTTTTTTATTTTTTCTTAGTTCTTTAATTTAATTTTTGATCCCAAAATTTTTTTTTCTCTGATTTTATTTGACAGTTAGGTCAGGAGTTAAGTCTCGGGGTCAATTGACCAAATTGCCCCTCACCGGTTCAACCCGGTTTGCAAATAATTCAATATTTCTTCCGGCTCTCTGACCTAATTATTTGATTGGCTTAACAACCTTTTTTTGTGATTTTCTCTTTTCCACTATGTTCACAATAGTCTTAAGGACCACAGCGTCACATTTTACGGTTCGAAATTTGAGTTTAAATTGACTTCGCAGTCGTTCCTGAGAAGGTCACCCATCGCTGTGACTTTCGGCTCGTTTAACTTTTTATGTTTTATTTTTCTTATTTATACTTAACTAATTGACAATTACTAATTATTTGTGTTTATGGCTTATCCAGTTGTTTTAAGTGTGGTTCTAATTTCCTTAATTGTCCAGACCAACTCTGGTCACCGGAACAGTGAAATATACCAGGCTATACAAATAGGGGTGTTACATTGAGAGTGAGTTTAAAGTTATTGAGTGCATTTATTGTAACTAGAGTGTGCTAGAGCATTAAATTACTCTTGTGTAAAAAGGGAATTGTAAAAGAGTAAGGGTTTGCTCTTGTGGCTTATAAGGGGTTTGTTTTTCACCCAAAGAAGAAAGATTAGCAGAGTTAACTCTCAAGGAGGGCCTTGAGAAGAGGATATAAGCTTAGGATAGTCGAACCTTCATAAATCGATTGTGTCTTCATTCTTCCTCCACCCTTCTTTGTGTTTATTTTTCTTTAATCTCTTTTAGCCTTTAAAATTTTCAATTAGAACCAATGCACCCCCCTTCTTAGGTTGCTTAAGGGAAAATAAGTGGTATCAGAGCTAGTCTCCATTCAACAAATATTTAATCATCTTGGAGCAAAGATCAATGGCAACCCTTAATGCACAAGAAGGCCACTCAATGATAAGATCTCCCTTCTTTGATGGCAATGACTTTCTTTATTAGAAAAATAGAATGTATTACTTCCTTAAATTGAAAGGAGTAGATTTGTTGAATGTTGTTAAAAATGAACTATTCACCTAAACCAAAGTACTAAAAGTTATACATGTAGCAAAAACAAAGGGTAAATGGAGTGAGCAAGAAAAGAAAAGAGCAGCTCTAAATGACAAAGCAATTCATATTTTATTTTGTGCTCTAAGTAGAAATGAGTATAACAAAGTGTGTATGAAGTCTACCGCAAAGGAGATTTGGGATGTTTTGGTGATTACTCTTGAGGGCACTAGTCAACTAAAGAAGAATAAAATGGATTCCCTAATCTATCAATATGAGTTATTCAAGATGAAATCGGATGAGACTATAAGTCAAATGTATGATAGATTTGTGGAGATCATTAGAGGAATCAAATCCCTTGGGAAGACATTCATAAATGAGGAACTAGTAAAGAAGATTCTAAGAAGTCTTCTTAAGGAGTGGCTACCAAAAGTAACCTCACTCAAGGATTCCAAATTGTTAAGCATGGTAAAACTTAATGAACTTTTGGGAAATCTCATTAACTATGAGATGACTCTCAAAAGAGAATAAGTGGAAGAACCAAACAAAACCAAGAAGAACATTGCTTTTAAGGTGCCTTTCGAAAACTCAAGTGATTATGATGAAGAGTTTGATGAGGAAGAATTTGTTTCGGTAACAAGAAGAATAAGGAAGATGCTCTTCCAAAACAAGAAGTTCATTCCAAAGAGAAACTTTAAGAAGGATAAGAGTGAGAGTAGCATAAGGGATCCTCCCATACGCTATGAATGCAATAAGCCGAGTCACATAAGAACATATCGTCCCAAGTTGAAGATGCCCTCTAAGAAGTTCAAGAAGAAGGCTCTTAAAGCAATATGGTATGAATCAAGTGACTCCAAGGATGAGGAGATTGGTGATGAATTTGCCAAAATGTGCTTCATGGCAATGGAGGAAAGTTCAAATGAGGTAACTTTAAGTGATGATGTTGTTGAACTTTCCTATGATGAACTTTTTAATACTCTTAAAGTCTTGAATGATGAACTAGAGTTAAGTCATAAGAAAAACATACTTTTGAAAAATGAACTAGTTAGTTTAAGGAAGGAGAATGAGACCTCATCTAAGGATGTTAAACCTTTAGATAATGATATGCAAAAATCCTTAAATGAGCTCTCTCTAGAAAATGAGAAGTTGAAAAATGAAATTGTTGAGTTAAATACTTTTCCCTCCAAATTTGCTAAAGGGAAGGCAACCTTGATGCAATTTTAGACTCTCAAAGATCTCCTAGTATTAAGTATGGACTTGGATATAGCAAATTTACTTAAGCACCTCCTTTTGAAAGCATATTTGTTAAAGCTACTAGTTCTAGTGAGCCTAGCCCCCAAGAGTTTAGTCCAAAGATATCCAATTCTAAGAGGCAAGAGCTAAAGACATCTAATGGTAATGCATCTAGGATGACTCCACATCATCAATATGTTCCTAGATAAAATGTTAATAGGGCATCTATATCTAGGAGATTTGCATCTAGGCCAAACTTCTATAGGGGTCATGCTACTAGGCCTCACAACCATCATCACACTTACCATGCCTCATGCTCACATGCACATGATGGACACAAAAGGAGTGGTCACATAAGACTACATGCACACTCTTATGCATATAGACGAAGAACAAGAAGGTTTAATAGTCATTATCACTATTGTGGCAAGTTTGGTCACACTAACTATAAGTGTGCTATTAGGAAAGTCCATCATAGATATGGTAGATTATTTGATTTTGATGATGATGGAACTACTAACCCCTAAGGACCCAAGTACATTTAGGTACCTAAAATTGTTTGAATTGTTTTGTGTAGGTGTGCTTGAAATCTTCAAATCTTGAAAGCAAGTGGTACTCGGATAGTGGATATTTAAGGCATATGATTAAGAATGCTAACCTCTTCCTTTCTCTTGAATATAAGGATGGAAGTGGGCAAGTGACCTTTGGTGACAATGGTAAAGGTAAAATTGGGGGGGATAGATAAGATTGGTAAGGAAAAGTCTCCTATCCTTGATAAAGTTCTTTTAGTGGATGATTTGAAGCATAATTTGCTTAATGTTAGTCAATTATGTAATAAGGGTTGCAGAGTTATATTTGAGTCAAAATCTTGCTTTATTTCTAGGATATGTGATAATAAAATATTATTTATTAGTGAAAGGGTTGAAAACATTTGTGTTATTAATTTGCATGCTTTATCTAACAAGGATGTCAAGTGCTTAGTGATGACTTTTGGACTTGGCATAGACGATTTGCACATGCTAGCTTGGATTTTCTTGCAAACTTGAACAAGGTTGAGCTAGTTGATGGGTTTCCAAAGATCAAGTTCCAAAAGGACAAGATGTGATGCATGCCAAATGAGTAAACAAGTCTCCTATCCTTGATAAAGTTCTTTTAGCGGATGATTTGAAGTATAATTTGCTTAGTGTTAGTCAATTATGTGTTAAGGGTTACAGAGTTATATTTGAGTCAAAATCTTGCTTTGTTTCTAGGATATGTGATAATAAAATATTATTTATTGGTGAAAGGGTTGAAAACATTTGTGTTATTGATTTGCATGCTTTATCTAACAAGGATGTCAAGTGCTTTGTATCTATTAGTGATGACTCTTGGACTTGGCATAGACGGTTTACACATGCTAGCATGGATCTTCTTGCACACTTGAACGAGGATGAGCTAGTTGATGGGCTTCCAAAGATCAAGTTCTAAAAGGAAAAGATGTGATGCATGCCAAATAAGTAAGCAAGTCAAGAGTTCTTTTAAATCAATTCGTAAGGTATCTACTTCTAGACCTCTTCAATATTGCATATGGATTTGTTTGGTCCTACTAGAGTAGCTAGCTTAGATGGCACACATTATGCACTTGTGATTGTTAATGAGTACTCCAAGTATACTTGGGTTGCATTCTTTGCTCATAAGAATGAATGTTTTGATGTTTTTGAAAGATTTTCATAAAAAGGTTCAAAATGAAAAAGGTTTTCAATGTTCTTCTATTAGGAGTGATAATGGTAGAAAATTTGAAAATAAAATATTTGAAAAATATTGTGACTATCTAGGAATCACTCATAACTTTTCATCTCCCAGGACTCCCTAACAAAATAGTGTTGTTGAAAGAAAAAATAGAATTTTTTTAGATATAAGGGGGACTATGTTAAATGAATATAACCTGCCTATTTATTTTTGGGCAAAAACCATTAATGTAGCTTGTTATGTTTTAAATAAAGTTTTGATTAGACCTATTTTGAAGAAAACTCTTTAAAAGCTATGGAATGGCAAGAAACCTAAAGTAGGTTATTTTAGTGTTTTGGTTGTAAGTTCTTTTGTAACACCCAAACCCTACTTACAGCTAGAGTAATGTGTACATGCCCCTGAGACACCCAATAGTATATCTCAATGGTTAAAAATTCCTCCTATAAATCTTGATTTACTTATTTCTAATTATGCTTCGTTTTAAGGAAAAACAATTGAAGATTTAAAAATTTTAAATCTATTTAAGTCATAAGAAAATAAAATTTATAAGTTTTCCATCTATTTGGAAATTCTCAAATAATGAAACTTAGTTTTAAATTCAAGGCAGAAATCCAATGGAGCTTCCCTTAAAATTTTGGAGTAACCTGTTAAAATACCTATCAATATTTATCATATTACTCCAAGATACATATGAAACTTAGATGGTTTCATTCATAACCCATCTCACAGTAACCATAATTTATACAATATCTCATCAATTAAGATAAATTTACATACTTGAAAATTTACAATATATACATATGAAAGCTTTTACAAAATACAAGACTTGTTTCAACATCCATATAGTTTGTAGAATTTAAATAGTTACACATTAAAGGATTACATTTCATAACATAATTGCCTAATACAATGTAATCTCCTAATGTGTACAAAATAATATGGTGTCTTCTTAAGTCTTGAGCAAAACGTCACCCATTCAACTTCACTTCCGTGCTGGCTCTTTATCCTTACTTTTATTACCTACAGAAAGTTCAAAAAACTCTCCGCTAAGCAAATTTACTTAATAGTGCTATAACTTAATGATGTTATATCATGCAACGTGTATGTGAGCAAATCATACATAATCTCATGGGACACGTTTCAAATAATTTTATTTCAATAGTACAATGTGCAATCTTACATAATTTAACATGACATGACGTAGCTTTTAATTACATAAATTTTTGCATGTTCAGGTTAAATACATTTACAATCAAGGTGCATAGCATTTCATGAATAACCTCTTTCGCATACCCCTTTTCATTTATTTCCTTAGTCCAATTATAATGTCTAGACAACTCAAGTGACAAGTATCCTCATCATGGCATAAGCCAAGTTATTGTGCACAATTTTAGTTATTGACTAGTTAATTTCCTTATGCCACTTATTTCTAGACTTGTAATGGGAATACACACTATCAAGATTACATATAATTTATTCAATCAAGACATGCTTACCAATTTCCCCTTTATTCACAACTCATTCATAATCAATATCAATAATATTACACAATTGAATTTCCCCTTTATTTACAACTCATTCATAATCAATATCACTAATATCACACAATTGCATTTTCTAGTCAATCTGGGTAACAGGTGCAGTAAATTTAAAATATTACGAAAAATCATAGAAATAGGGATTTATTGCCATAATGTCCAGAATTTAACTTTTATATGTCTATATAAATCTCCAATTTGAATTATATCAAAATCAGGTCTGCATTTCAAGTTATGAACAAAAATGTGGAACTTGTTCCAGACTTTAATCACATTCAGAGCAATAATAGGAAATATAAAAATATCACTATGCTGCCAGTAAAATCAATTCTCAGCCATAACTACAAAGTTTTAGGGCATTCATTAAGATTTCCAACTGTTTAAGAATCACCCTATTTCAAGTTCTGTAGCATAAGATATGAATTTTTAAATTTAATTTCCCTGCTTCTGAAAATCATCAAATCAGTTTCCAGATTTAAACAGTAAAAAGTTTTACTTTCAAACACCATCTTAACAAGCGAATTAGGTCTGGCATGAAACTACAACGCTTTAGGGCATTCATTAAAGTTTCCATAGACATAAAGATCATAACAATCTAACATTTCTAGTTCAAGTTATGAATTTTTAAAAGTGATTGATCCTGCAGCCTACTGGCAGTTCCAAACTTTTAACACACACACAAGCTATCTTTTTCATTACTTTGTATTTCTCCCTTATCCCTAGTGGAGTCTCCACTCAAACATGATAAAAAATAAAGGTTATAACACTAACCTTATTTGAGTACCAACTGGTACCCCTGTTCCTTAAAATCTCCACTAAACTCTTCAAGAAATTTGGTTTCTTCAAGCTTGAATCACCAAGTCTTCTTGCTCCCTTTGCTTAGGCTTCTAAAGTGATATGGTTCAAGCAGTTTTTGCTTGGTGTCTCTTCTTCAAATTTGAGAGTGACTAGCTATTGAAAGAAAAAAAGAAAGAAAGAAGAAATGGGAATGAATGGCTGGCTTCATGGAGGGGGAAGATAAAGTGATTTTGTTGGTTTTTACCCATTAGTCTTTTCACCTATACCCATTGGTCCATGATGTATTTTCTATTTCCTATTGATTATTCATTTTTTTATATTATTATTATTTTTTTTAATTTTTTCTCTCAACTTAGTAATTAATTCAAGTTAGCCCTTTAATCTCTTGCTTGCCCCTTAATTTATTAATTAATTCAATTTGGTCCTCTAACTCTTGGTGGCCGAATTTCTAAGTATGAATAGAGGCAATTTCATATACAATTAATTTTGCAATTTATATGAATAACTTTTAGAGTAAATTTGAGGATGTTACAACTTCATTTTGAATTCCAAGGATGATGAGGAGCCGATTACACCATTATCGCACCAAGGTCCAATTACAAGGTCCATAGCAAAGAAGCTTCAAGGCATAGTGTCCATACACATTAACAAGCTCAACATGATGGAAGAATTTAGTTCAGAAGAAGGAACACTCAAGAACACCAATTTCATGATGGTTGGTATGCTAATCGAACCATTAGTGCACCATGGAAAGGAATTGGTTCAACCACTTAGGACCAAGGTCTAGGCTACCCATTCATAAACCATTTCACACTCCACACGCTCCAAATTTGTGTCTTAATATGCCCCGAAGTTGTCCCATTTTTTCCTAATTGCTGAAGAAGAGTTTCACTATCTACATGGGAAAAAAGGAAAAAGCACCAACTCCATATTTGGGATACACAAGCAACCTAACTTGACACTTGTTTTATACACTTTTCGAGGCTGAATTATGTCAATCAAGGCCTTTTCAATCTAATTATATCTGATTGTACCCATACTATTTATGTTTGAACTTATTTTCCATTTTTGCTTAAGAAAAACGTAATATTCAAGCATGGGAAAACACATTGGTCATTACCATGCTTGCTGAACTACCTTCTTTAAAAGGAGATTTCTCCTTCATTTTGAACAGATTTTGAATATCAAAATTAAATTTTCTGTCATTGGAGAGCTTTGCAAATATTCTTACAATCTTAGTTCTTCTTA
Source organism: Hevea brasiliensis (assembly GCF_030052815.1). Lineage (NCBI taxonomy): Eukaryota > Viridiplantae > Streptophyta > Magnoliopsida > Malpighiales > Euphorbiaceae > Hevea > Hevea brasiliensis. The sequence goes on from NC_079497.1 coordinate 102,586,282, forward strand.
GAACTTAATCCTACTTTTAACAAATTCGGCATAGTTTATTAAATTTCATTGCATGTTTGAGGTTGTTCTTCCATCTTGAAATTTTAGTCTTGTTCTTGGCTATTCCCTTTACTTGCTTTTGGTTCTTCTTGGTCTCTATTGAAGGGTTGAAGCTGCTTGGGTTTGGTTTCTTATTTTGGAGACGGTTGGGACAAACTTCCTTTCGATGTGTCTTGGTCTATCCTTGAAAAATCACAATATTTGGTATTAGAGCTTTGGTAATCTCCAAAACAGGTCTATTATGTCTCTTTTAGTGCGTTTTTTATGTTAAAACTTTTGTTCTACTTACTTATTCTTTTGGCCTGAAGATCCTTCTTCAAAGCTTGTGTTTCTCCTTGTGTTGTTATTGAATCTATTTTGTATTGCTTTTGTGCTTCCATCTTGCATTTTTCCTTCTTTAAAATGTGTGTCTTTACCTCTAGAAAACCTTGTTTGTGAAGTTTTGTGGCTGTTGTGTGGTTCATTCTTCTACATCTTATTGTTACAAGTTAAAAATTCTACTTTAGTACAAGTTATTGTTCTTGTAAAAAAAAGTGTGTGTTTGATGTTGAGATAAAAAAAATATTTAGAAACAAAAGAAAAAGAATAAAAAAGGAAAGAAAAAGAAAGAAAAGAAGTAAAGGAAATTATTTGAACATTATTGTTTTAGAGGTTGTACTAAAAACACTTAATACCAAACTTACCTAGAAAATTCTCAAATTTTAAAGGGATATTTTACATACCAAATTAGACCTAGATATCATATTTGGTGGCCAAATTCCACTGTTTACTTCGTGAACTTGATTTTGCCTCTATTAGGCTAATTTGGAGTCCAAAACTCCAAACTGATTTCTGGAACTTCTAGACCTATTTTTCCTTATTAAAATGGTGTCATTTGGTTGCCTTTAATACAATTTTACATATTTCCTTCATTTGCATATAATTCCCTCTTATTTGGTGTCTTTCAATTTTTAGCCTCTAGAGTCACATACACCTTTATTAATACTCATTTTTGCTCCTATTTTGTGCTTGAAAACATGTTAAAACTTGATTAAACTTGCTGCCTTTAAGAAGAGTTAACCTAGTTCTAACAAGAACTTTGAGGTCAAGAATTGAGTGGAAAGAAGCTAGAGTGGTGAGCACATTAAGAGGGCAAAAGCCATTGATTGAGTGAAACACTTTGAGTGGTATTAAAGTTGAGTGTCAAGTTAAGAAAAGTAGTGAGGATAATTCTATTTTATACTAACCTTTTGTGGGGGTATTAAATATATCTCAAAAAGTAGAAGGTGAGAGAAGTAAAAGAGGGGTTGAGAATCCTTTCAACCAACAAGTTTTGGGTCAACATTTGAAAAGGATTTCAATGACTTTAGCCTCATTGGTAGACAAAATTGTAAGGCTTAAATAGAGAAGTGGGAATGGAGGAGTTGGAAGGGTGAATGGGAATGGAAGTCATAAACTAAATGTGGCTGGATCTGGTAGGGGCCCTAGGGCAACACCTACACCCCCTATGGATGATTGAGCTGATGATTATGAGGAAGACCAAGATGTTAATGATAAGCAGCAATCCTATGCCTATGATGATATATATAGGCTGAGGGGTATGAGAGATAGAGGAGGTAGAGGAGTTAAAGGAGTTGGGAGAAATATGATGGAGGATGCAAGAGGGAGAGCAAGGATAGATAACAAAGTCAATTGCATCAAAATGAAAATTCCTCCATTTCAAGGGAAGGTGGATCTGGATGCTTGCTTGGAATGGAAGAGAAGAGTAGAGCTGGTGTTTGATTGCCACAATTATAGTGAAGATAAGAAGGTGAAGTTAGTTATTATGGAATTCACAGATTATGCCATTGCTTGGTGGGATCAACCAATAGCCAAGAGGGGAAGAAATGGCATAAAGGGAGTAGAAACTCAAGAAGAAATGAAACAAGTAATGAGGGATAGATTTGTACCTCAATAATAATATAAGGAATTGCATCAAAGATTGTAAGGGTTGGTACAAAGAAATAGGAGCGTGGAAGTGCACTTTAAAGAAATGGAAATGGCCATGTTGAGAGCCAATGTTTAGGAGGATAGGGAAGCCACTATGGCTCAGTTCTTTATGGGATTGAATGTGGATATTGCTAACATAGTGGAGTTATAAAGATATATTGAGTTGGATGACATGCTAAACATGGTTATAAAGTTGAGAAATAATTGAAAAAGAAGAAAGCAATGAAGTTTGCAGTCGGGATGAATGCGGCAACCAATTCTCCGCTGAAGCCGAATTGGAGTAAGGGAGTTACTAAGGATGAGAAGGAGTTTTCTAAGGAAAAGAAAGTGGAGACTAAGGTGAGTGAGAAGCTACAAGTTGTTGACAAGGGTAAAGGGCCTAGTGTCACACCTTACCCCTCTGTAAGGCATAACATGATCCCGTAGAATACCTAATGAACTACCGAACTTCACCTACCGATAACTCATTAAGTACCCTACAAGGGATTTTAAAACAATTTTCTTATCTTTGACAAGTGGTGAGCATTTCAAATAAGTATTTAAAACATTTAGTTGAAATTAAAACTAATTAATATTTTTGGCCATTTTAGTTTTCCGCAAATTTTATAAAAATTTTGACAGAGTTTCCTCTGTATTTTGAGAAAACCGTTCTTCGAATACTTGTAAAAAGCACTTCTAAAAGTTTTTCTCAACCACTACTTCAATTTCAAACTCAATCTCAATCAATTTCTCAAATTCACAAGTTCAATAATTTCTTCAAAATACTGTCCATCAATATCATTTATTCATATTCCATTCAAGATAAACAATTTATATATTCATCATACAAAAATTTACATTCAGGAAGTCCAAACTAAAATTTATTACAACTTTTATACAAACTTTGTACAAGCTGCTCAAGACCCATGTACATGTCCATACATTTATGTGCAATATATACATCAAAAGAAATATTTACAGTTAGGGTATAAATTATACCCGAAGACTTCAAGCTGATGACTTCACACACCTCAGCAGCTCAGTCTGCTGCTCCTCTAATCTCTGTATCTGCGACAGCAATAAAAGCTATCGCTGAGTACTAAGACTCAGTGGTGCACAATATACTAAAATAATCTTTATGCAAAACTTAAAGCACATTCATTCAAAAATTTGACTAAACATGAAAATTAAATACAATCATGCATTGTAAGATTTTACATGTAAACCAAGTTTATTTCAAAGTATCAAAACACATTTCACAAAACCCACAGTTAAATCATGCCATTCGAAACAAATAGAATCTCAATAGCCAGAGGCTAAGAGAAATCATGTCACAAGGCTAGCTAGCTCAAATATATGGATATCCATTCACATCCTCTTCTACTGGCACACCTCAACACTTCTCCAGAGAAGGAATCAAAATTCGAAACTAATTACCCCCACTAGTCGTGCTAGTGAGGTGTTCAAACATATGGTCATGATACTGTGGTTTCAAAACTTATCTTAACAATTTGCTAAACATTGTCATTTCAAATATACATAATAAGTTTCACAATTTGAATCAAAACATCATAAATAAGGTCACAATACTTTCAACAATTCAAAGCAACAATAATATGCATATTTCATTCATTTAATCAATGAATTTTTTTTTTAAAGCATAGTAATATTGTGCACAAACCTCAAACTAGTCTTCCTTTAGCCTCGACTCAGTTCCTCGGAGTTCCTTCCGATATTCTTTTCAACTGAAACACACAATTTTACAATGTTTCAGTACTAGAACTTAAAATAAATTCAAAATAAACTTAGCTTCACATTTACCTAACTCTAACGTGTTAAATTCGACGTTCTCGAAATTTGTGTTTCGGGTTACTATTCACTGCACTATTCAAGTCAAATTATTGACTTTCTAAGGCTTAATAGGTATGGGAACTCCAACTTCACCCACATACCACATTTTGGTCACCAAACTTGTTGGTTTTGGTCATTTGTTCAAAGCTTAGGTCATTTTGGCAAAATTGCCAATTTTCGGTTTTGGTTTTCCGAAGTTGCACTATTCCATTGGTCGATCTACTGTTGGAATTTGACAAAACTTCCTTCATAGAAAATGTTCCTTATTGTCTTAAGTGTATTCTCATTTTTGGATCACCTCAATCGGAGTTTTGTAGCTCAAGTTATGGCCAAAATAAGTTTACTGTTCACGTGCACTGTTCATACTGCAATTTAGGTGCTGGCAGATTTTTGGTCCAACTTTGGTCAATTGTTTGATCAAGTTAAGTTCATAATTTAGTCTCACTTTCTTCATATGAAATGTTGTACTATGTCTTAGGTTTCCATCGGTTCAAGAATCGCCTAAATCCGAGTTTTCTAGAGAGAGTTATAGCCATCCAAACATTGCTGCTCAATGAAAATTCTGCAGAATCTCAGTACAGTAATTTAATTTTGCTCAATGATTTTGAAAGGGTTAATGGCCTAATTTGGGTTGGTGTTCTTCATGAAAGTTTTAGATCTATATCATATCTAATTGCTGGTAAAATTTCAGGTCAATTTGACCTACCTAACTCGAGTTATGACCAAATGAACAGTTACTGTTCATTTGGTCAGTTTAGTGCAGTGGCAGCCTGCTATCAACTCACTTTGGTCAATTGTTTCACCAAGTTTTGGTCAGTTTTTGGCAATGGTTCCTTAATGAAAATTGTGCTCTTTTATGTCTATTTTCATCTCCAATTGGTAGCATATCAATTGGACTTGTTAAATTGAGTTTTGGTCCTTCAAAGTGGGTTTGGTCATGCTGCCAGCAGCATGACCATTTACCTCCAATTTAGTTTTCATTCCTATCATTCCCACACAAGTTATTTGGTCATAATTGACCATTATTTCATTCACAATAGGTTAAACATGCCATTTATGCATTTCTCCAAATTTTGGTTCATAAACCCTAGCATTGAAACCCTAACTCACTCATTCAATCACAATTGGTGCATTTCCATCTTAACACCATACTAATGTAAGTTTATTAACATCTTTAATTCCCTTTAAACACATCAAACCATACAAATCATACTCCCATCAACCAAGCCAAAATTTCAGTTTAGTCCTTCTCCCATGATTTTATTTCATTTCAAGTTTATTTACAAGCTCTTGATGCCACACTAACACTAATTAAACAATAAAAATTGAAGTTTATAGTACTATACCTTGAGCAGAATTTTCTTCCTCCTTTTCTTCAAATTTTTTTTCTTTCTTTTCCTTGAATCTTCTTTCTTAGTTGCCCAAACAAGGTCTACTTATGGTAGAACAATTTTGTATGGTTGGATTTTAGTTTTTCAAGCTCAAAAATGAGCTTTCATGGTGGTTTTGTGAGGGAGAGAAGAGAGTGACGTTTTTGAGAAGATGAAGATGACTTTTTGTTGTTAATTTTTTTCTTTTCTTAATTTATTTTAGTTGATGGAAGACCACAAAATCCCATTTAATAAATAACTTAATTAATTTCTTATTGACATCATTCATGATGTCATCATCTTTAACTTTTCTATCTTCTTCTTCTTTTTTTTTTCTTTTTTTTTTCTATTAGTTTTTTAATTTAATTCTCGATTCCGAAATTTTCTTTTCTCCGATTTTATTTGACAGTTAGGTCAGGAGTCAGCACTTGGGGTCAATTGACCAAATTGCCCCTCGTCGGTTCATCCCGGTTTGCAAATAATCCAATATTTCTTCCGGCTCCCTGACCTAATTATTTGGACTTACGATTCTTTTTCGTGATTTTCTCTTTTCCACTTGTGTCCATAAGGGTCCTAAGGACCGGCGTCACTTTACGGTTGAAATTTGAGTTTAAAATGACTTCGCAGCTCGTTCAGAAGGTCACTCATCATTTGTGACTCTCGGCTCGTTTAACCTCTTATGTTCTGTTTTTCTTATTTGTAGTTAACTAATTAAACATTACTAATTATTTGTGTTTATGACTTCTCATGTTGTCTTAAGTGTGGCTCTAATCTCTTTATTTGTCCGGACCGACACCGGTCCACTGACGATGAAATATACTGAGCTATACCAATAGGGTGTTACAATTCTCCCCCTTAAATAAATTTCGTCTCGAAATTTTACAGTATCAATCTCTGAATAGCCGTGGGTGTTGTCTCCTCATGTCCTCCTCGTTCCCAAGTAGCTTCTTGGCCGAATGATGGTTCCACAAAGACTTTTACCAACGGTATCTGCTTATTCACCGCTTCACCTCATGAGCCAGAATCTTTATGGGTTCTTCTTCATATGTGAGGTCTGGATTCACTTCTATTTCCTCTACTGGTAGTACATGAGATGGGTCTGATCGATACCTCCTCAACATAGACACATGGAAGACATTATGTATCTTCTCCAACTCGAGGTAGTGCCAAACGATATGCCAAAGGACCCACTCTTTCCGTAACCTCATATGGCCCGATAAAACGAGGACTCGCTTTCCCCTTCTGCCGAATCTAATAATCCTCTTCCAAGTAGAAACCATGAGGAAAACTTTCTCACCAACTGCATACACAATATCACTTCTCTTCAAATCAATGTAGGACTTCTTACGAACTGATGAAGCTTAAAGTCGATCTTTTATCACCCGGATTTTCTCCTCAGTTTGCTGAACAATTTTGGGTCCAATCATCTTTCTTTCACCCACGTCATCCCAACACAACGGGGTTCTACATTTTACGCCATACAAAGCTTCATATGGAGGCATCCCAATGCTTGATTGATAGCCGTTGTTATAAGCAAACTCAATCAAAGGCAAGTGTGTATCCCAACTACCCTCAAACTCAATCACACAAGCCCGTAGCATGTCCTCCAAGATCTGAATTACCCTCTCGGGTGGCCATGCATGCGTGGGTGGAATGCGATCTTGAAGTTCAATCTAGTTCCTAGGGCTCTCTGAAGACTACCCGGAATCTAGAAGTGAACCTAGGATCTCTGCGTCGATAGAATCGCACTCCATGCAATCTCACAATCTCATCGATGTACAACCGCCAATCTGTCCAAATTGTAGTCCATCCGAATGCGTAAAATGAGCGATTTAGTCGATCCACAACAATGACCCAAATCGCATCATGACTCTTTTGTGTCCTCGGAAGTCCCATCACAAAATCCATCGTTATTCTCTCCCATTTCCACTCTGCATGGTAGTGGATGTAACAACCAGTGGTACTTGATGCTCTGCCTTTACTTGCGACAAGTTAGGCATTTGGATACAAATTACGCCACGTTCCTTTTCATACCCATCCACCAAGAATGCTCCTTTAGCCCTCTATACATTTTTGTGCCACCGTGGTGCATGGCAAAAGGAGACTCATGCGCTTCCTTCAAAATGATCGCCTCAAGTTGACATCATTAGGAACACATATTACGCCTGGTGTAGCAATAGACCATCATCTCGATTGAGAATTCGGTTTCTTGCCACTGTCGGACTTCTCCCATCAACTCGATACTTCGATCATTACGAGCGACCATTCTAATCGATCAATCAATACCTTGCCGTACATGCCATGCAATCTGCTGCCCATCATCATTAATCTCTAAACTGGCATGTAATGATCTCAACTCATGTACCAAAGACAAAGGAGTAATTTGTAGATTTGCCATAGTCTTACGACTTAAGGCGTCAGCCACAACATTAGCTTTCCCTGGCTGATAGTCTATCAGACAATCATAGTCTTTTATCAACTCTAACCATCTCCTCTGTCTCAAATTCAACTCTTTTTGGGTGCCCAAATACTTCAAGCTCTTATGATCTGTATAGATGTAGCACTTTTCCCCATATAAATAGTGCCTCCAGATCTTAAGAGCAAACACAATAGCTGCAAGCTCCAAATCATGTGTTGGATAATTCCTCTCATGCGGTTTTAGCTGGCGTGATGCATAGGCAATGACATTTCGATCTTGCATCAATACACAGCCTAATCCATTGTGAGAAGCATCACTATATACTGTGTATTCTTTACCCGGAGTAGGTAAAGTCAGGACTGGAGCTTCAGTCAAATATTTCTTCAATTCATCAAAACTCTGTTGGCATTTATCCGTCCACTGAAATTTTACATCTTTTCTAAGCAGCTTGGTCAATGGAGATGCCAACATGGAGAATCCCTTCACAAATCGACGGTAGTATCCAGCTAAACCCAGAAAACTGCGAATCTCTGTGACATTTATGGGTGGCCTCCCAATTGGGGCGACTTCAATCTTACTTGGATCTACCTTAATGCCCTCTTCTGATACTACATGCCCTAAAAAAGATATTTCTTTCAGCCAAAATTCACACTTCGACAATTTGGCATATAGCTGTTTCTCTCTCAAAGTCTGCAGTACAATCCGCAGATGTCTATCATGCTCTTCTGCATTCCTCGAATAGACCAATATATCATCTATGAATACCACAACAAACCGATCGAGGTATGGTCTAAAAATAGTGTTCATCAGATCCATAAAAGCAGCCGGAGCATTAGTTAACCCAAATGGCATGACTAGAAATTCATAATGGCCATAGCGGGTTCTAAAGGCAGTTTTAGAAATACTTTGTTCTTGTACCTTCAGTTGATAATAACCTGATCTCAGGTCAATTTTGGAGAACACAGCTGCACCCCTCAACTGATCAAACAAGTCATCAATGCGGGGCAATGGATATCTATTCTTTATTGTCACCTTATTCAACTGCCGATAATCAATACACAAGCGGAGAGTGCCATCTTTCTTCTTTACAAACAACACCGTGCTCCCCAGGTGACACACTAGGGCGGATAAAGCCCTTGTCAAGCAATTCTTGCAATCGCACTTTCAACTCTTTCAATTCGCAGTGCCATTCTATATGGCGTTATGGAGATTGGGTCCACACCGAGCATAACATTAATCTCAAATCGCACCTCTCTTTGGAGGTAATCCCAGCGATTCATCAGGAAACACATCCGGAAAGTCACATATCGTAGGGATGTCCCTTAGTGCTGGACTCCCTACTTGGGTGTCTATCACATGTGCCAAGTATGCTTCACACCCCTTTTTAATCATCCTTCTAGCTAGTGCAGCCGAAATGATGTTTGATGGCAGTAAATGCCTCTCCCCGTGTATTACCACATCACCGTACAAAGGAGACCAAAAGTGGATCTTGATCTCTGATCAATCATAGCATGATGCCTGGCTAACCAATCCATGCCCAAGATAATATCATACTCTCTGAAGGGCATTTCAATCAAATCTGACAGAAAAACATGTCCTTGGATCACCAAAGGACAGTCTCTATAGATTCTGTTGACCCGGACCTCTTGTCCTAACGGACTAGTTACTAGCACTTCAAAACCCATTTGCACACATGGAACAGCAAGTGAACAGACTATGCTAGCACTAACATATGAATGGGTTGAACCCGGATCAAACAATACAAATACTTCTTGATCAGAGATAGAGAATGTACCAGCTACCACATCAGAAGTCTCAGCCTCTTCTCGCTGTCTCATTGTGTAGATTCTGGTTGAAGCAATTCCTTGTCTGCGACCAATTGTGCCTCGATTGCACAGGCGGTGCCTCTACCTCTGCCGATCGTGAACCTCGGGAGCGGGACTGCAATAGATCCTCGGCGAGTAGGAGCTGGACCATATCTCGGAGCACTAAATGCAGTCTTTAGCTATATGGCCCTTACCTCCACGATTAAAGCAGGCTCCAGTGGCCCAATAACATTCCCCATGAATCTTGCCACAAGTCTCACAGGCGGGCGAATGTGAACCCTGCTCGGCTGCGACTGGACCTAGGGGTCTCTGTCGCAGAATCGGCCCCTACCAAATCTTCCACCTCGACCCTGGGTCCACTAAACTTCTTTTTCTTTCAGGTAGCACGAACTCTGTTCAACCGATTTTTCCCCCTTGTCTTTTTCTAATTTCTCGACTTTTCCTTCACTGGTTTATGCCTTCAACTCTCTCCAATTCAAGTGCTTGAGACATAAGCTCGAGAAGTTCTTGTGTCGAAATCCTACAACTTGCATCCGTATCTTTGGGCTTCAAACCCGTTTCAAATCTCTTGCACCTTGGTAGTAAGGAGACTCTCGCATAGTGACTCGGGCGGAGAACTCCTCTCATACTCTGCCACCGATCTATTCCCTTGCTTCAAACTCAAAAATTCTTGCAATTTCGATCAACATATGCGTCTGGGATGTATTTACATGCGAACTCTCGATAAAGTCATCCCGTGTTAGCACCGTGGTTCACCAAGGCTGTGGGGATGGTCTTCCACCGATCATACGCATCCCCTTGCGGTAGAGACACGTAATACTCAAACTTTAATTCATCTTGGCGGTCTGACTTCTTAAATACTCTGTCCATTCTTTCAAGCCATTGCTCGCCTCAAGTGGGTCTCTGTACCCTTAAATTCTGCAGCCCCATACTTCAATAATTTATCATATTGTCCGTGGAGGCGGTGGTTGTGCCACAGTGGTTGGGGTGGAGCTTGAGCAGCATACCTGACCATTTGTTGAAACATTGCCGCTATCTGCATGCGAATCAGGCGAGAATTTGCGGCATTTGTGGGGTCTTTCTTGACCCATGACATTCGTAAAGCCGGGCTTCCTTGTGCCTCGGCTTCAGCAATTTGCTCAACCGAGCGATCCCCTTCTTCCATTTCATCTGAAGTTAGGGTATCTCTGAACAAGTAACACAAGGAGATTTCCCTCGTTAGTTCATATTCATGATGTAATGCAATTGTATGTAACAATTATGGACATTGAGCGGTTGTACTTAACAAAGAAAAACACAAATTCACAATTTAAAACATAATTCAAAAACTTGCTCGATACCACTAAAACATGTCACACCTTACCCCTCTGTAAGGCATAACATGATCCGTAGAATACCTAATGAACTACCGAACTTCACCTACCGATAACTCATTAAGTACCCTACAAGGGATTTTAAAACAATTTTCTTATCTTTGACAAGTGGTGAGCATTTCAAATAAGTATTTAAAACATTTAGTTGAAATTAAAACTAATTAATATTTTTGGCCATTTTAGTTTTCCGCAAATTTTATAAAAATTTTGTGAGTTTCTCTGTATTTTGAGAAAACCGTTCTTGAATACTGTAAAAGCACTTCTAAAAGTTTTCTCAACCACTACTTCAATTTCAAACTCAATCTCAATCAATTTCTCAAATTCACAAGTTCAATAATTTCTTCAAAATATCTGTCCATCAATATCATTTATTAATGTTCCAGTCAATATAAACAATTTATATATTCATCATACAAAAATTTACATTCAGGAAGTCCAAACTAAAATTTATTACAACTTTTATACAAACTTTGTACAAGCTGCTCAAGACCCATGTACATGTCCATACATTTATGTGCAATATATACATCAAAAGAAATATTTACAGTTAGGGTATAAATTATACCCAAGACTTCAAGTGATGACTTCACACACCTCAGTGACTCGATCTGCTTCCTCTAATCTCTGTATCTGCGGCAGAATAAAGCTATCATTGAGTACTAAGACTCGATGGTGCACAATATACTAAAATAATCTTTATGCAAAACTTAAAGCACATTCATTCAAAAATTTGACTAAACATGAAAATTAAATACAATCATGCATTGTAAGATTTTACATGTAAACCAAGTTTATTTCAAAGTATCAAAACACATTTCACAAAACCCACGATTAAATCATGCCATTCAAACAAATAGAATCTCAATAGCCGGAGGCTAAGAGAAATCATGTCACAAGGCTAGCTAGCTCAAATATATGGATATCCATTCACATCCTCTTCTACTTGGCACACCTCAACACTTCTCGGAGAAGGAATCAAAATTCGAAACTAATTACCCCCACTAGTCGTGCTAGTGAGGTGTTCAAACATATGGTCATGATACTGTGGTTTCAAAACTTATCTTAACAATTTGCTAAACATTGTCATTTCAAATATACATAATAAGTTTCACAATTTGAATCAAAACATCATAAATAAGGTCACAATACTTTCAACAATTCAAAGCAACAATAATATGCATATTTCATTCATTTAATCAATGAATTTTTTTTTAAAGCATAGTAATATTGTGCACAAACCTCAAACGAGTCGTCCTTTAGCCTCGACTCAGTTCCTCGGGTTCCTTCCCGATATTCTTTTCAACTGAAACACACAATTTTACAATGTTTCAGTACTAGAACTTAAAATAAATTCAAAATAAACTTAGCTTCACATTTACCTAACTCTAACGTGTTAAATTCGACGTTCTCGAAATTTTGTGTTTTGGGTTACTATTCACTGCACTATTCAAGTCAAATTATTGACTTTCTAAGGCTTAATAGGTATGGGAACTCCAACTTCACCCACATACCACATTTTGGTCACCAAACTTGTTGGTTTTGGTCATTTGTTCAAAGCTTAGGTCATTTTGGCAAAATTGCCAATTTTCGGTTTTGGTTTTCCGAAGTTGCACTATTCCATTGGTCGATCTACTGTTGGAATTTGACAAAACTTCCTTCATAGAAAATGTTCCTTATTGTCTTAAGTGTATTCTCATTTTTGGATCACCTCAATCGGAGTTTTGTAGCTCAAGTTATGGCCAAAATAAGTTTACTGTTCACGTGCACTGTTCATACTGCAATTTAGGTGCTGGCAGATTTTTGGTCCAACTTTGGTCAATTGTTTGATCAAGTTAAGTTCATAATTTAGTCTCACTTTCTTCATATGAAATGTTGTACTATGTCTTAGGTTTCCATCGGTTCAAGAATCGCCTAAATCCGAGTTTTCTAGAGAGAGTTATAGCCATCCAAACATTGCTGCTCAATGAAAATTCTGCAGAATCTCAGTACAGTAATTTAATTTTGCTCAATGATTTTGAAAGGGTTAATGGCCTAATTTGGGTTGGTGTTCTTCATGAAAGTTTTAGATCTATATCATATCTAATTGCTGGTAAAATTTCAGGTCAATTTGACCTACCTAACTCGAGTTATGACCAAATGAACAGTTACTGTTCATTTGGTCAGTTTAGTGCAGTGGCAGCCTGCTATCAACTCACTTTGGTCAATTGTTTCACCAAGTTTTGGTCAGTTTTTGGCAATGGTTCCTTAATGAAAATTGTGCTCTTTTATGTCTATTTTCATCTCCAATTGGTGGCATATCAATTGGACTTGTAAAATTTGAGTTTTGGTCCTTCAAAGTGGGTTTGGTCATGCTGCCAGCAGCATGACCATTTACCTCCGAATTTAGTTTTCATTCCTATCATTCCCACACAAGTTATTTGGTCATAATTGACCATTATTTCATTTCACAATAGGTTAAACATGCCATTTATGCATTTCTCCAAATTTTGGTTCAAAATACATAGAATATAAACCCTAACTCACTCATTCAATCACAATTGGTGCATTTCCATCTTAACACCATACTAATGTAAGTTTATTAACATCTTTAATTCCCTTTAAACACATCAAACCATACAAATCATACTCCCATCAACCAAGCCAAAATTTCAGTTTAGTCCTTCTCCCATGATTTTATTTCATTTCAAGTTTATTTACAAGCTCTTGATGCCACACTAACACTAATTAAACAATAAAAATTGAAGTTTATAGTACTATACCTTGAGCAGAATTTTCTTCCTCCTTTTCTTCAAATTTTTTTCTTTCTTTTCCTTGAATCTTCTTTCTTAGTTGCCCAAACAAGGTCTACTTATGGTAGAACAATTTTGTATGGTTGGATTTTAGTTTTTCAAGCTCAAAAATGAGCTTTCATGGTGGTTTTGTGAGGGAGAGAAGAGAGTGACGTTTTTGAGAAGATGAAGATGACTTTTTGTTGTTAATTTTTTTCTTTTCTTAATTTATTTTAGTTGATGGAAGACCACAAAATCCCATTTAATAAATAACTTAATTAATTTCTTATTGACATCATTCTTGATGTCCTCATCTTTATCTTTTCTATCTTGTTCTTCTTTTTTTTTTTTTTTTCTATTAGTTTTTAATTTAATTCTCGATTCAAATTTTCTTTTCTCCGATTTTATTTGTGATTAGGTCGAGTCGACACTTGGGGTCAATTGACCAAATTGCCTCGTCAGTTCATCCCGTTTGCAAATAATCCAATATTTCTTCCTCCTGACCTAATTATTTGACCGACTTAACAGTTCTTTTTCGTGATTTTCTCTTTTCCATCGTGTCCATAAGGGTCCTAAGGACATGGCGTCACTTTTTACGGTTCGAAATTTGAGTTTAAAACGACTTCGCAGCCGTTCCCGAGAAGGTCACTCATCGCTGTGACTCTCGGCTCGTTTAACCTCTTATGTTCTGTTTTTCTTATTTGTAGTTAACTAATTAAACATTACTAATTATTTGTGTTTATGACTTCTCATGTTGTCTTAAGTGTGGCTCTAATCTCTTTATTTGTCCGGACCGACACCGGTCACCGGAACAGTGAAATATACCAGGCTATACCAATAGGGGTGTTACACCTAGCATTTCTAGTGGGAGAACTAGAGACATCAAGTGCTTTAGGTGTTTAGGAAATGGCCATTATGCATCAAAATTCCCTAACAAAAGGGTCATGATAATGAGGCTAAATTGGGACATTGAGTCCAATGATGATGAAGTAGATGATGATGATGTGAGTGAGAGTATGCCACATCTAGAGGAGGGTACTGATGTAGAGCATGCCATGGGTGGCAATGTGCTTATGGCAAGGCATACTTTGAATGTACAAGTGAAAAAAGATAGAGGTGATGAACTCCCAAGAGAGAACATCTTTCATAGTAGGTGCTTGAAGAATGAGAAAGCATGTAGTGTGATCATAGATAATGGGAGTTGTGTGAATGTGGTAAGCATCTTGGTTGTGGAAAAGCTTAGATTGCCTACTATAATGCATCCTAGGCCATACAAACTTTAACGGTTGCATGAGTGTAGTGAAATCAAAGTGAATCAGCAAGTTCTAATTTCTTTCTCTATTAGCAAGTACAAGGATAAGGTACTTTGTGATGTTATACCTATGCATGCGGGTCATTATTTGCTCAAAAATCCATAGCAATATAATAGGAAGGTGGTACATAATGGTTTCAAGAATAGGTACTCTTTTGAGCATAAAGGTCAAAAGGTGACACTTGCATCTTTAACACTAATGCAAGCTTTTGAAGACCAAATGAGGATCAAACAGTCCATAAATGAGAGAATTTAAAGTAAGGCTGAGCAAAAAGAGGGAGAGAAAAGAAAGGAAAAAGAAAGAGGGAAGAATGAGAGGGAAAAGGAGAGGAGAGAAAACCAAAAAGGAGTAAAAGTAAAAAAGAAAGGGCTTAAGGCAAAAGGAGAGTTGTGAGAAGAGCGGAGAGAAGAAAATCAGTTTGCTAACAAGAGAAAAAGATATGAGGCATGCCATTTTCTCTAGTAGGCCATTTCTCATGCTAGTGTGTAAGGAAGCTTGCATTAATTTTTCTTACATTAACCCTCCCATGCCTAGTTGTGTTATGTCTTTATTGTAAGAATTTGAGGATGTTTTCCCTAAAGAGCTTCCTAGTGTGCTGCCTCCTATTAGAGGTATTAAACATCAAATTGATTTTGGGCCTAGAGCAACAATCCCAAATCGACTTGTGACACCCCTTACCCGACTACAGTGTAGCCGAGCAAGTTATGCTACTCAGTGTGCCGGAGCACTCTATTTTATCTGATTTCATTACAGTCCTTGATTTATTTATTCAAAAACTTTATTGAAGATTTAGGCTATTTTTACTTTTATCAAAATCTAACTAAGTTGGAAATTTCAAAAATTTTAACGATAATCCGACAAAGTGTCGGCTGTAATTTGGACTAACAGTTCTTCTGAACCTGCCAAAGAAAATTTCAATATATACTCAATTTCTCAAACTTAATAGTCTCAAAAATTTTCAAACATAATGTATCTCAATGCAGTATCCAGATTTCTCAGAAATCTCATTAGATTTTCAATATCTCAATATTCACAAGTATAATCTCATTATAACTCAAATTCAATTCACATACTAAAATACTTACTTTGAATAGCTTCCATAATTCATAGGTTAATTACATGAGTTTATTTTGTACAAGATATACAAATAATTTACAATGTGCTAGGAATGAACAATATACATAACATGTATAAAATGAGCCCTATCTACATGCATTGCTGAGGAGGTGACAATCTTGAACTCTTCTGACACTTCTGCAGATCTGGACTCCAAAAATCTCAGTCGACAGTCTACTGGTTTTACCTTCAGTACCTGCGCGAGGAAGCAATTCCATCGCGCTAAGCATTTCTGCTTAGTGGTGCAATAATATAACCAGAAATAATATATACAAGTAAAGAAAGAAATAAATGATAATTCAGATACTCAAGAATCAATTTAATTTGGTATGGTATTTCTAGTATCAATGATCTTATATACTAGTTTGTTCCTCTTTGGAAGTGCTTAGTTTATAACTTTTCAAGAATACTAAGCGGTATATAATTTATTCTATCTGTATTGTATTTCAAGTCTGCAGTTACGCAATTTATATTTTTGTTATGTTTCTTTTGCTAATCTCTTTTGCTTATTCATTCAATACTTAATTTAATTGTACTGGATTTTCATTATACTTAACTTAACTTAGCTGAATTGAATAATACTTTAATTGATCGCCCAAGTAACCTATACTAGATGATCGATGGATAACGGGTCGTTGGCACTGGACACCGCGGTGCCTCGGGCCGTCATACCATGGGATGCAGAACGTCAACCATGTATGCAGTCAGTATGGCTAAAAAGCCATAATATCACATAATCGGGCATAAAAGCTATGCATACGGGCATAAAAGCCATCAATACGGGCATAAAGCCATGAATACAGGCATAAAGCCTTTCGCAGTACTGCTAAAACAATATCCTATTGGCATGCCAAACTATCCAAACCAATCTTGTTAGGTATACTAGGGCATTTGATACTTTAAAATATTAATATATTGTGCTTTATGACTTCATTATTTCATGATAAATTTCAATCATAATTCATACATTCATTTGATCATTTATATGATCACAATTCACATCAATTATCCTTTTATACCATTGTACTCAAAATACTTCTCCTCTTTACAATAATGAGAACTAATGTCTCATTCATACATTAATATGGTTTATTTATCCATTCATTATGTTATTCATATTGATCCCAATTCTAAACAATGGTTCACATGTACCATTGTATTCAAAACATTTTTCCTTTCTCATTTATACATTCAAGAGTCTACTTATGTAATTACAAATTTTATATTTCAAGTTGAGTTACTAATATTTTATGAATTCTATTTGTGATTGCATATAAGCCCTAACTATCTATTCACATCAATTAGGTGACTTATTTTTCATGTTTCAAGTAATCCATAAACATTTCATGGATTTCAAATTTATGGCCTTAATTCCTTTTTAACAATTTTGACTAGGATGCATAGTCTACATTTGTCATACAATTCTAAGCATTTAAGCTTAGAATTGGTTCTAGGTTTTCATCTTAATTTACTAATCATTTTGATTACTATTCACCTTACTAGTCAACCAAAATGTTGACTTTTTCATACTTAGTGGATATATTAATTCTAATTACACCAAGATCCCACATTTTGAGTTTTACATTTACTAGTATTAATTGCCAATTGCAATTTAAAGTCCCTTAGATGCATTTCTAATTTCAAATTTTGAATTTCAAGTTTTGGTGTCACTATTCACCTCATTGATCAACAAAAATGTTGACTTTTGCATAGACAATAGGTACATTGGTTTTAACACTCCCGATGTACCACATTTTGCATTTAAAACTTGTTGGAATCAATTACCAAATCCATTTCCAAGCTTATTTCAAGTTTTTATGTCACTATTCACTTCATTAGTCAACTAAAATGTTGACTTTTGCATAGAAAATATGTACATTGACTTTGGCACTTCAAACATACTACATTTTTCATTTAAAACTTGTTGGTTTTGGTCACTTTCTCAAAGCTTAGGTCATTTTGGCAAAATTGCCAATTTTCGCTTTGGTGCTCGAAGTTGCACTGTTTCATTGGTCGATTTACTGTTAGAATTTGACAAAACTTCCTTCATAGAAAATGTTCCTTATTTTGTCTAGTTGAATTTCTTTTTTTGAATCACTCCATTTGGAGTTTTGTAGCTCAAGTTATGGCAAAAATAAGTTTACTGTTCATGTGCACTGTTCATGCTGCTATCATGGGTTCTGGCAGATTTTGATCCAACTTTGGTCAGTAATTTGATCAAGTTAAGTTCCTAATTTGGTCTAACTTTCTTCATATGAAATGTTCTACTATGCCTTAGGTTTCCATCGGTTCAAGAATCGCCTAAATCCGAGTTTTCTAGAGAGAGTTATAGTCCTCCAAACATTGCTGCTCAAATGAAAATTCTGGAAATCTCAGTACAGTAAACTTCACTTTGCTCAATGATTTGATTAGGTTCTGGTCATAATTTGGGGTAGGTTTCTTCATGAAAGTTGTTTTTCTATGTCTTAAATTGTTGTTGTAAAAATTTCAGGTCAATTGACCAAATCTACAGTGAGTTATGGCCAAATGAACAGTTACTGTTCATTTGGTCATTCTGCAGAATCTGTTGCAGGGTGTCCGGATTGGGGCCAACTTTTGGTCCTCTTGCTTTGGTCTTTTGGGCATAGTTTCTTCAGAAAAAATGTGCCATTATAAGCCTAGTTTCATGTCCAATTGGCCAAACACCAATTGGACCAACACAACCAAAGATATGGCAGTCCAAGTGGACTGAAATTTCAGTCACCCTGCTGCACTCATTGGGCAGCCTTCCATTTCAGTTTTGCCATGCATTAACTCACTTCAAATTATGATTAACTTGCCTTAAATGGTCACTAATTGACCACTAGAATGTCCATTAATCATTTCATAAGTCAAGTCAAATTTTCACTCCCTAAACCCTAGCTTCCAATCCATGAATCATGCAACACATCCCAATTAAGGTCATCAATCATTCATATGTCATTATCTAAGCTTGTATTTAGGTTTTAGCCCAATAAAACTCATCAATTCCTCATCCTATAAGTGCTGGCCAAAATTTGCTTCTCAATTTCACACATGATTTTCTTCAATTTCTTAATTATTTATTCATATTCAAACTAAATTTCAATAAGTAAACAAGATTAGGAAGTTAATATGCACTAACCTTATTTGATAAAATTCCCAACTTGTTAAACCTTCACTTTCTTTCCTCTTCTTGGCTTCCAAAAGCTTCCTTAGGGTGTGTGGATTAATTTTAGTGAAGATAACTTAGGGTTTTGAGGTGAGAAAGGGTGTGGATTCAAGCTTTGTAAGCATGAAAATGGAGAAGGGAAAAGAGAAGCATGAAACATTTTATTGGGGAAGAAGAGTAGCTGCAGAAAATTCTCTAAAATGGTCTTCTTTTTCTGCCCATTTAGGTATTATAAATGTCTTCCTTTAATTTGATTGGCTAAGGGGTTCTAATTACATCAAGCTTATGTCATTAATGCCTTTTTATTTGATTTTTCTTTCTTCTTTCTTTAACTCATTTCTAATTAAATTTTTACTAATATTTATTCATATTTTAGATCATAATAATTATTTACTCAACTGGACAAATCGGCCAAAAATCGTCTCTGAAGGCGAAATGACCAAAATGCCCTCCGTTTGGCTTAACGGGTCAAAATTGTCTGTACCGATTGAAAAATTTTTCTAAATATTTTCTTGGTATTCTAATGCCATAGGAACCTCAATGACCCTTCTCTGGAGTCTCAAAAATTATTTTATGAATTTTTCCCCGGGTCTAGGGCTCCTCGTTGCGAGAACCACAACTTCCCTCTGGTTACCCATCGCTTGGGCACCGGCTCATTTGACTTAGTTGTATTTTATTTCTAAAATTTTTACTAAATTTTTCTTGTTAATATTTGAGTTAATTATGGTTCCTGACTTTAGTTTAAATATTTTTCCAGATGTTCTAGCTGTCCGGACCGACACCGGTCACCGAAACAGTAGAATGTACGGAGTTGCTACCGGGAGGATGTTACACGACTAGCCTATAGGACTACTCTTGAAGAATTAAAAGAGCTGTAAAAGCAAGTTGAAGAGCTTCTTGCAAAGGGCTACGTGAGGGAGAGTATGAGTCCATGTGCTGTACTAGTGCTTTTGGTGCCAAAGAAGGATAGGACTATGCGAATGTGTGTGGATTGCAAGGCTGTCAACAGAATCATTATAAAGTATGGACATCTCATACCTAGACTTAATGACATGCTTGATGAATTACATAGTGCATGCATATTTTCTAAGATTGACTTGAAAAGTGGTTACCATCAAATACACATGAAATTAGAAGATGAATGGAAAACTGCTTTTAAGACTCAATATGGATTATATGAATGGTTAGTCATGTCTTTTCTCTTATCAAATGCACCTAGTACATTTATGAAGTTGATGAATCATGTCTTGCTTCCTTTTCCTGGTAAATTTGTTATTGTATATTTTGATGACATACTTGTATATAGCAAAAATTTGGATGAGCATTTAATTCATTTAAGGTTTATTTTTGATGTGCTTAGAAAGTAAAAACTGTATGCCAATCTTAAGAAATGCACATTTTGCATGGAAAAGGTGATCTTTCTAGGATTTATGGTAAGTGGCAAGGGTATTAAAGTAGATAAGGTGAAAGCCACTAGAGAGTAGCCTACTCCAAAATTCGTAAGTGAGGTTAGGAGTTTCCATGGGTTAGCTAGCTTCTATAGGTAGTTTGTGAGAGACTTTAGTACCATTGCCACACCATTGAATGAGGTAGTAAAGAAAAATGTAGGTTTTAATTAGGAAAGGGAATAAGAGCATGCATTTAACTTGCTTAAAGAAAAATTGTGTTCTGCTCCTTTACTTGTTGTGCCTGATTTCTCTAAAACTTTTGAAATTGAATGCTATGCCTCTGGGATAGGTATTAGTGCTATTTTGATGCAGGAAAGACGTCCCATAGACTGCTTCAGTGAAAAGTTGAGTGGAGCCACTTTGAAGATGTAAGCATTAGTGAGGGCTTTGGGGACATGGCAACACTACCTATGGCCGAAGAGTTTGTTATCCATAGTGATCATAAATCATTAAAATACTTAAAGAGCCAAAACAAACTCAGCAAGAGGCATTCTAAGTGGAGTGAATTCATTAAGTCATTTCCATATGTGATTCAATACAAGTAAGGAAGAAACAATGTGGTGGCTGATCCTTTTTTTAGGGGGTATACTCTTTTTTCCATACTTAATGCTAAGTTGTTGGGTTTTGAATATGTAAAAGAATTGTATGTGGAAAATGCCAATTTTGCTAAGATATATGAATCATGTGAGCATGCTGCATTTGATAGGTTTTATATGCATGATGGTTTCTTATTTAGAGAAAACAAGTTGTGTATGCTGAATTGCTCCAAGAGAGAATTGCTAGCTAGATAATCACATGGGGGTGGTTTAATGGCTCATTTTGGGGTAGTTAAGACTTTAGACATCTTGAAAGAATATTTCTTTTGGCCTCACATGAGGAGAGATATAGAAAGAATATGTTCTGGATGCATAACTTATAAGAAGGCTAAGTCTAAAGTTTTACCCCAAGGATTATATATGCCTTTGAATGTGCCTAGTGAACCTTGGGTAGATATATCTATGGACTTTATTTTAGGTTTACCTAGGTCCAAGAAAGGGCATAATTCTATTTTTGTTGTCGTTCATTTCTCAAAAAATGACACATTTCATACCATCTCACAAATCTGATGAAGCTATGTATGTTGCAAATCTATTTTTCAAAGAAGTTGTTAGATTGCATGGTGTTCCTAGAACTATTATTACTGATAGGGATGTGAAGTTTTTGAGTTCTTTTTGGAAGGTTTTTGGGGTAAGCTAGGTATAAAATTATGTTTCTCTACTATTTATCATCCCTAATCTGATGGGCAAATTGAAGTTGTTAATAGGATAGTAGGAACACTTTTGTTTACCATGATTAAACAAAATTTGAAGTCTTAGGAAGATTGCATACCATTCATTGAGTTTGCATACAATAAGGTTATGCATTCTTCTACTGGCTTTTCTCCTTTTGAGATTGTTTATGGCTTTAACCCACTAACTCCTTTAGACTTATTACCTTTGCTTGCTAATGAGCTTGCTAGTCTAGACGGGAAAAAGAAAGCAAAAGTGGTGAAAAAGATTCATGAGCAAGCACAACAAAGACTTAAAAGAATGAATATAAGAGAAAAGCCACATTCAACAAAAGGAGGAAACTTGTGGTCTTCCAACCCGGGGACCTTCTTTGGGTGCACCTTAGGAAAGAAAGATTTCCTACTAAAGGGAAGTCCAAGCTTCAACCAAGGAGCTATGGACCCTTTAAAGTGCTTGAGAGGATCAATGACAATGCACACCGAATTGATCTTCTTGGTGAGTATAATATGAGTGCTACTTTTAATGTTATTGATGTAACATCCTCACTATAGACAGTTTTGTACATTCTACTATTCTAATAGCTAAAGTCTATACGGACAGCTAAAATATCTGAAACCACACTTAAACTAGAGTGAGAAGCCATAATTAAATTAAATAAAGATCAATTAAGGTTGAAGAAAAATAAAAGAAGTGGAGTACAAATCGATTAAATGAGCACAAGTTCCCAGCAATGTGAAACCTCACTAGGAAGTGGCCTTAGGTCCGATTACTACTTTAATTTATGTAGGACCTTACAAGACCCTTAATAAAGGATTAATTGAGGAATTATTATGAATTGAAAAGTCAAAGAAATGAAAAGAAATAAGAACAAATTAGTAGATCAAAAACTAAGGTGAAGAAGGAAGATAAGAACGTATCGAGTATTATAGAAAAGATAGACAGAAACCCGATAAAAGAAAAATTTAGTCAATAAAATTTAATAGTTTAAAATTAACCAAGAACGAGATGAATTGAGTTAATGAAGTTAGATTAATTAAACTAATCAAGATTAAGAAAAATTAAATATAATTAGTAAAAGTCAAATTTAATGATTTAGAATTTGAACATAATTACAACTTTGTCATTTCTACTTATTTACAAAAATGCCATTATATAACAAATTAATATAAATATCTATAAAAGAAAGAAAAGAAGAAAAAAAAAATTAAATTACATCTTGTTCTTCATCTCATTCTTGCCATCCCATATAGCTCTCTCTCTCTTTCTCATCTTTCTTCCATAAAAGCTCACCTCCAAAGCTCTAAACCCTAGATTTTTTCCATGATTTCCATTGGAAATTAAGAGTAAACCCTAATTTGAGCATTGAATTGAATAAAGCTCACAAGAAACTCAAGGAATTTAGAGGATTTGGTGAAGTGAAATTCTACCCAATTGAGGTAAGCTATGTTTTAAGCTTGATTAGTTATGGAATTGATGATATTCAAGTTTAATTGTGGAAATTTCTATGAAATTGATTTGGATAATGGGTGAAATTGAATTAGGGTTTTTGGTCAAGGGTGAATTCAAGTTGAAAAACTAAGTTTTGATTGGTTTGAAGGTTGATTGAGAGTTGATTGAAGCTTGTGATTAAGGTTAGTGTTATAGAACTTAATGTTTTTGAAGTTTATGGCAAATTGAATTAGGGTTTCATGAAATCAGAGTTTTCAATTCCTATGCCTTATTTGATGTGTTTATGCCTAAATTAAGACCATTTGGGGTGTAATTGTTATGAAATGTTGATAAAATACCAAAACAAATGAGTGAATGTAGAGTGATGGATTCGGACTGCTTCTGGATAGCCTGAGTCTAGTGAGTTCAAATGCTCATAACTTGAGCTAGACAACTCCAATTGATTTGAAATTAAAACCAAATTAAAGATAATACAAAATACTAAATTTTTCATGCAGAACACTTAACCAGAAACTGACTGGAAGTCACTTGAATTCTGAGTTGAATCCGGAAATGAAAATCTAGAATCTTGGAAAAATGACCAAATGAATAGTACACAACAAAAAGAGCATAACTTGTACTAGGAAACTCCAAATCAGGTGATTTTTTTTTTTTTTTGAAAGCTGAGACATAATAGAACAATTTTCATGAAGAACAAACTGCCCAGTTCTAATTGTAATTTTTTCAAATTCCTAGAGTAAATCTATATTGCTAAAACTAGAATTTCCTGTAATTCTAGTAAATTGCCTTATGACCCCCGTGTAGTAAATAGGGTATATCTCCCATTGTATAATTCCAATTGAGGTGATTCAAAATGCTTTGCAAATGTAAGACATAGGCCTACAACTTTGTTTTAGAGGCCTTGTACAAATTCTGGGTGTAAGACACTTAAGTGTAATACTGATTTGAAAATCTGGAAACCTAGAAATCATAGGATAATGAATCTGTGAACCAGGGTTGATCATTTAGCCATAATTGACTCTACAAAACCCCAAATTGAGTGATTCTTAAGCTTGTGTAACCTGGAGACACAGGGGAACAATTCATATGAAGAACATGAAGTCAAATTATAACTGCAACCTATTCAAAATGGCTTGAGAAGATGAGTTCAGAATCTGCCCTATTCTAGAATACCCTGAAAATTGGAAATTGGTCATTTGACTAGTTTTGGTAAAATGGCTACAATTTGAGCTGCACATATGTAAATTGAGTGATTCTAAAGCCAAAATAAACCTAAAACATAAATCTACAAATCTCATGAAAAGGGTATGGCCTAATTCCTCCTATACATTAGTCAAAAGTGTTAAAGAATTTAGGGCAATAAATCTAGAAATTATGAAATATTAACATAATAACTCAAAATATGAATGATAATGAATGCCAATGGCATGAAAAACATGTAAGATATGTGAAATGATATTTTGAGACTTATGCTTCCATGATGAATGAATGATAAAATAATAAGAATGTTAACTTGCAAATAATGATAAATTAGCCTGAGTATGCCTAGACAGTAGTGTAAGGGTTGGATAGATTGGCATGCCAAGAAGAGTGAGATTTAGCAGTACTGCATTTGGCTTTTATGCCTAGATACCATGGGCAGGCACCGATGTGTCCGATATGGTTATCCCATGTTATGATTTCTTCGAATAATCATTGGCAGGCATTGATGTGTCCAATATGATTATTTCTTTGGCTTTTACGCCTAATTTATATAGCATACCCGATAGGCACCAACGTATCTAACAGTATGATGGCCTGCAGGCATCGATGTGTCTAGTGCCAGTATACTCACATATCCAGTCTTGACAATTCTGTAAAAGGTTACTTGGGCGCTGAAATGAAATAAGAAAGTTAAATATCAAGGAAAAGAGAGAGAAAGATCCCAAAGAAATAAATGCTTCCAAAGATCACAAAAAATGCATAAACATGAGGAATCAAGAAAAATATGGTGAAAAGACTTAAAAATTCATTATGTGATTAAACTACAAAGTAACTGCAAAAATTTGATAACATGGTCTTTATTTTCTTTAGAGTGATTTATGATTAATTAAATATGCATTTTCTTTATATTATTTCAAGTATGGAATTATCTTTATTTATATATTGTACTTTTCATTCTATTAGTGCACCACTAAGCAGAAATGCTTAGCGCGATGGTTTTTTTTTTTCTCGCGCAGGTTCAAGTGATGAAGTCTAGTAGACTCTGTGACAGGAAGATTTAAGCTGATCTACAATAGGCGCCAGTGTTACCTCCGTAATTCATTTTAATATATATATTATTGGCCCACAGTGATGCATCATCACATGCATTGTATTTAGATATAAGTTTATAACTAAATTTTAAAGTTGTGTAATAATTATGTACATTAAGTAAATTAATGAAATGAAAGAAATTCATATACGGAAATGGATGTAAATGATTATGTGAATAATTATAAATTTTGATTTGTGGTATTAAATGATTATTAAAATTGAGATTATCTATTGAGATATTCGAACAGGTTAATGATGTAACAGGTCAAACGTTAATAATACAAGGAAACTCTTGGAATTTTTTCGTTAAAAATTCCTTTAATTAAATTATAATAGAATAAAATTGAAAAATAACCAAATAATGATAAGATTAGGTACTTCGGTATGGGATGTGGCATTTCTTTGCTCGGCTACACTATAGACTGGGTAAGGGGGTGTTACATTTAGTGGTATCAGAACACGGTTTAGGCATTCCTAAACGTAGGTAGATAGATAGACATAGAGTGCATGTCATGCATTGTATCCATTAAGAGTCGAGGTGACACTAATCCAGATATGTTCTCCTATTTATTTTAGGTTTGTAGGATGGATGCCCCATGGGCGAATGAAGAAAAAGTGGAGAGTTATGCCCTAGAGAGTAATGGTATCAGAGAGGTGAGAGATTTTGCAGCACTAATACCTACTAGGCAGCCTACAGAACCTTAGCAGCAATTTTTCCAATAGAAGGCTGATCTGTTTAGACCAGTGACAGGGACTCAAGCGCAGCCTGCACAGAGGTCAACGTTAGAAAAGCTCCAAGAGTACGGGGCTGTGGATTTTAAAGGAAAGAAAGAGGATGAACCGGTGGTGGCAGAATATTGGTTAGAAAAGACTGAGAGAATTCTACAGCAATTACATTGCACACCAGAACTGAGTTTAGAGTGTGCAGTTTCACTGCTACAGGAGGCTGCCTATCAGTGGTGGGACACTATAACCAAAGCAGTGTAACTAACCATAGTGCACCATAGAAAGGAATCAGTTCAACCACTTGGGACTAAGGTCTAGGCTGCCCATTCATACACTATTTCATACTCCACATGCTCCAAATGTGTGTTTTAATCTACCCTAAAGCTGTCCTATTGCTGCCCGATTGCTGGAGAAGAGTTTGTCCATCTACATGATTTTTGTGATACACTAGCAGCCTAACCTGACACCTATTTTATGCACTTTTTGATGTTGAATTATGTCAATCAAGGCCTTTTCCATTTGATTATATCTAATTGTACCCATATTATTTATGTTTGAACTTATTTTCCATTTTTGCTTAAGAAAATATAATATCCAAGCATGGGAAAACACATTGGTCATTACCATGCTTGTTAGACTGCCTTCTTTAAAAGGAGATTTCTCCTTCATTTTGAATAGATTTTGAAGATCATAATTAAATTTTCTCTCATTGGAGAGCTTTGCAAATATTCTTGTAATCTTAGTTCTTTTTAGAAC
Source organism: Hevea brasiliensis (assembly GCF_030052815.1). Taxonomy (NCBI): domain Eukaryota; kingdom Viridiplantae; phylum Streptophyta; class Magnoliopsida; order Malpighiales; family Euphorbiaceae; genus Hevea; species Hevea brasiliensis. The sequence continues at coordinate 102,613,415 of NC_079497.1, forward strand.
TTAAATCCTACTCTTAACAAATTCAGCCTAGTTTGTTAAGTTTCATTGCATGTTCAAGGTTATTCTTCCATCTTGGAATTTTGGTCTTATTCTTGGCTATTCCCTTTACTTGTTTTTGGTTCTTCTTAGCCTCCATTACAGGGTTGAAGCTACTTAAGTTTGGTTTCTTATTTTGGAGACGATTGGGACAAACTTCCTCTTGGTGTGTCTTGGTCTATCCTTGAGGAATCACAATAAAGGATAATTAGATAAGTTTGGCTCTCAAACCAATGAAGGTATCTTCTTAGGGTACTCTACATTTCGTAAAGCATATAGAGTCTTCAATAAGAGAACCTTAGTTATTGAAGAGTGGATGTATATTGCATTTAATGAAGCTAATCCCTTTGGTTCTAAAGAGGATGTTTCTTGTGATGATGATATTATAGATGACCTTGATGAGTTGACCCTTGAAGTTCCTCAATCTAGTGGAGATCAAAATCAACGTAAGGAAGATCCCTTGAAGGCTTTGGGCGATGATGAGGTTTAGCTGCAAGAGCAACCAGGTCAAACAACTCCATATCAAGGAGTTCAACAAAAATTGCCCAAGGATTGGACCTTCGAGAAAGATCATCCCAAGGACCAAATCTCAAAAGGGGTAACAACTAGATTCTCTTTTAGAAATATTTGTAATAACCTTGCATTCATATCACAAATGGAACCTAAGTCCATAGATGAGGCCATTAATGATAAAGGTTGGGTACTTGTTATGCAAGAGGAACTCAACCAATTTGAAAGGAACAAGGTTTAGACCTTAGTTCCTAGGCCTAGGAACCATCCATCCATAGGCACTAAATGGGGTTTTTAGAAACAAGTTAAATAAAGATGGCAACATAACTACAAATAAAGCTAGGTTGGTAGCTAAAGGCTATAACTAAAAGGAGGTCATTGACTATTATGAAACCTTTGCCCCTGTAGCTAGATTAGAGGCCATTAGAATCTTGCTTGCATATGCATCATAGATGAATTTTAAACTCTTTCAAATGGATGTGAAAAGTGTTTTTCTAAATGTTTTTATTGATAAGGAGGTATATGTTGAGCAACCTCCTAGTTTTGAAAATCATGAATTTCCAAACCATGTTTTCAAATTAACTAAAGCCTTATAAGATTTGAAACAAGCTCTTAGAGCTTGGTATGAAAGGCTTAGTAACTTTCTTTTGCAAAATAGTTTTTTAAAAGGAAAAGTAGACACAACACTTTTTGTTAAAAATCATGAAAATGACATTCTTGTAGTGCAAATATATGTTGAAGATATTATATTTGATACTACTAATCAGTATTTGTGTGAAGAGTTTTCTAAAACTATAAAGAGTTTTCTAACACTATGAAGAGTGAGTTTGAGATGAGCATGATGAGAAAATTCAAGTTCTTCCTTGGGTTTCAAATTAAGCAAGCTAAGGATGGCATTTTCATCAACCAAGCCAAGTACAGCACAGAGTTAATCAAGATGTTTGGGATGGAGAATAACAAGCTAAGTAGAACTCCAATAAGCACAAACACTAAGCTTAATAAGGATGAAAAAGGAAAATTGATTGATGAAAGGTTTTATACAGTATGATCAGTAGTCTCTTATACCTCACAGCTAGTAAACCGGATATTATGTTTTTAGTATATTTATATGTACATTTTCAATCATGTCCTAAAGAGTCTCACTTGCATAATGTTAAACACATTCTTAAATACTTGAGTGGAACATTGCATTTAGGTTTATGGTATCCTAGAGAAGCATCTTTTGATTTATTTTCCTATTCAAATGGTGACTTTGCCAGAAGCATCCTTGATAAGAAAAGTACCTCAGGTACTTGTTAAATTCTAGGACATTCTTTAGTTTTTTGGTGTAGTAAGAAATAAAACTCGATTGCACTTTCTTCCGCTGAAGCCGAATATGTGGCTATGGGCCTTTGTTGTAGCCAAGTTCTTTGGAACAACAATTAAGAGACTTCAAAGTGTCTCTTGATCACATTCCCATTAAATGTGATAATACAAGTGCAATTGTTTATTGGTTTACAACTCCATAAGTGCATGGATCATTAACAAGTAACAAAGTAATGAGTAGAGTATTGTTCTCATGGGACCGTGTTGAGTACCAAACTATGGTGATTTTAATTATCTAGACGATCGAATTGTATATAAATAGTAATTAAATCTAAATTAAAAGAAATAAAATAAAAAAACAATCAACTAAACTTAAATATTAATTAATAAAAATATTCTTGAGCTACGAGTTCACACTTCAATCAATTATAAAATCAATCTAATTCATTCAATAAATGGGAGATTATTACTTTGAAGGAAATTAATCCTAAGTTATCTTAAGTCCTCTCTCAAGGCACTCAAGGTGTATTTGAATTAATCTAAACCTTACTTTCATGGTGATTAAATTAATTAAAACCCATTTTGTTCCTTGATTAATTGTTAGATCCACATAGAATTTCAGCCTATCTCTGGATCAATAATCTTGAGTTCAAAATCTTGATTTTCTAATATTAATCTTCATCTTTCAGTCCTTCAATTAATATATAAAATCAATACTAAGTGAGTACTAACACATAGCATGCATCAAGAACACAAAAGATTGAATCAAAGAACAAAATACCCAATATATTGAATAAAATCAAACAAGATCCACAATTAAATTGAGAGTGCTGCATCCTTAACCCTAGAATAAAGAAACTACTCACACATGGTGAGTTTTATAATCAAGTTTATAAAATAAATAAAAGACGTGAGAAGAAATAGAATGAAAGAACCCAGATGGAGAATTTTGGAACTTCAGCTAAAAATCCCTTCTAGTAATCTTACAGATCTTGTTTCTCTTTTTGTCTTTCTTAAAGGTAATGTGCACTCTTACAGGTAAATTGGTTCTCCTCCCTCAATTCTTGACTTATTATATTTATATCTAGTGTAAAAATTCTTATTTCAGAGTCCTAAAAGCCTTAGAAGTCCATCCGAGTTGAGTTGGAAGGAAGAAAAGTCAGGTTAAAACTGTTGTCTTGGGACAGTACACATGCCACGTAATGTTACCTGAGGTGACCCCGTGTAATTTTTTGTAGCTTTAATTTTTTAGTTTTCTTTTGTTCAGAAGGTTGCACTGGGTCCAGGAGGTTACATAGGGTAGGTTACACAGCCCGTGTAATTCTTATGTCATTCCATTCTTCACTTTTTGACCTCTAGATCTCTTCCAAACTTGTCCTTAGCTCAAGAATCGCATAAAAACACCTGATAAAATATAAAAATCAAGGAATTGGGTTAGATTAACAAGTTTTCTAAAATATTACTAAAAACACATAAAAAAAATATAAAAAGAAACTAAATGTTAACAAAATGCAATGAAAACCCTAAATGTCTGTATAATTTGACTTTATCAGCAATCAATTTGACCAAGAACCCCATAGAACACTCTAAAACTAAGCATATAGATATTAGACATCATTTGATTCGTGATCATGTGTCGAATGGTGATGTAGTTCTCGAGTTTATTAACACAAATAGCCAACTTGTCAATTTAATTTCATTAAGAGAGAATTAGGTATACTTGATAGCCTTGATGCTTGAAATTGTCAAGTTATATGTATTCCTTGTGTGTATGCTCTTTTAATTTTGTTGTGCTATTTTTGTTATTTTTAAGTTTTGTTCTATGTCTTTAAAATTTTTAAGTATAAAGTGTTTTAATCATTCAAAAAGAAAAGTTTTTTTAAGCTGATTTAGCCTTGTAAAATGTCTTTGAAAATTTTTTGCAGTGGCAATTTTGGTAGTCGAAACTATCTCTTTCGGCAGCCAAAGTATTCTAGTGTTTTATATTTTTGACCAGTAAGCAAAGCAGTAGCCAAAACTTCAAGTTTCAGTAGTCGAATTTATTAAAACTTTTTTTTTAACGTGGTCTTTTTGGCAGCGGCAATCAAAACCAATAGTTTCGGAAGCTGAAGCCTCTTATATTTAGTTTTTTTTTTTTAAACCGAGCAGTAAGAAAATCGACAGTCAAAGCATTTTAAAATTATTTTTTAAAAATCAAATTTTCAATTGCGGCAACCAAATCCCAATGATCCGGCAGTCGAAGCTGGCATTTTAAAACCCTTTCTTTCCCTCTTCATTGATATTTTGACCATGTCTCTCTCTCTCTCTCTCTCTCTCTCTCTCTCTCTCTCTCTCTCCCTTTGCTTTCTCTCTCTTGAGAAATCCCTCTCTCTCTTCTTTCCTTTCTTTGACCCGAATTTTCTTAAATATCCCTCTAAATCCTACTTCTTCCTTCCTCAATTTCACTCTCTCATAAGTTTTTGAGGTGTTCCACTTCTTTTAGGGTTTTAACTCTATTTAGGATTTTTTTTTTAATTTCTTTATCTTTGGCTCTTTTGTTCAAATCTATTGGCCTCATTTATGTTTTCATGCTTAATTGTTGTGTCTTATATATGTTGTTGCTAGTTTTGTGGAGATTTGGACTTTGGTTTATTCAATTTCGCTTTTGTCCCTTTCTCTCTACTCTACTCTTTTATCGGGTAAGTGTGTTAACCTTTTTTCTTTCTTTCCTTGCTTAAGCATATACATCTTTGGATAGTTTATTGTATTGTGAAATTGAAGTTGTTTGTTGATTAGTTTATCTTTATTGGTATGCTTATGGTTATTAGGTTCTCTGCTAGCTTAGTTGTTCCATATATATACATATATATATTCCTATGTGAACTGTCAATGAAAACCATGTTGTTGTTGGTGTTTTTGTTGCATTTCAGGTTAAGTGAGTCTGTTTGCTATTAATTTTAAATACTTATGATGGGAAAAATGTATATACATTATTTATTGCTTATGGTTGCGTATGGTTGCTACAAGGCAATCTTTATTTCTTATTGTTGGTGGTTATAACCATAAATGCTTAGTTTGCTATTTTTTTGTAATGATTTTTTTTTTGGTATATCAGTTGCTTATTTGTCTATTTCTGACTTAAAGTTTATGTATTGAATTTCCTTTCTGAGTTGATGCAACGAGGTGCTATTATAATTTTTTTTTCCTTATAATCATAGGCATTTATGCTGTTTTCATTTAAAACTAGTTTTGGATTTCATTATAAACTATGATTTGAATTACTTAAATTTTTAAAACAGATCTTTTAGTAGCATATAAAACTCCTAGTTACAAGTATCATTTGCATAATTTTCTCTACGAATCAACTATGTTCATGTTGTTTTTTTTTTTTTTTTTTTTTTGCTACTTCACACTCTCTTTTTGACTTCAAATAATCCAAAATACTTTTAATTGCTTCCCTAAGCTTATTTATTTATTTTTATCTTACTTGAAATGGTGTGTGAATCCCTCAACTTGTTGAGTTTTGCTCTACAAAATCCTTAGTTGCGCTTATGTAAACCTACAGTTATGCTTACTGTTTCTAGTTTATTATTTGCAATAATTTGGCTTTGAGACTCAATTCTCATACTTGTACATTTGTTATATGTTTCAACTTAGTTCTTCTCTTAGCTTTATACCTCTTATAGTGACGAGAATATGCTGACTTTGATAAAAGAATGCTCTATTACTTACTTTTAGTAATCTCTGTGGCATACATGTTTTGGCATTCTATCTACATGCTTGATTTATATTACCTTAAGCTAACATGCTTTGTATAATATTATTATTTTTTGCTACATCGTTCTCTGTATTTAAAATGTGAGGCAATATTTTATGGCTATTATGACTTTGGATTTGGCTATTATGTTAATTTTTGATTTGGATATGGACTTTCTATGTTTATTGTGTAGTGTCTCTATCTCTACAACTTTGTCTTTATCCCTTTGGGTCAAAAGAGGGTGTGTGGTAAATGATCTAGGGGACAATCTAGTAGAGTTCCTCCACCTACCCAAACACCTCTAGCCTTTGAGTTTTACATAGTGTCAAGGAGCTCTGAGAAGTATGCTCCCTTTTTTAGGAGATTTATACACACAGGTAGACTTATTAACCCTAATTTTGTTGTTGATTTCGCTACCCATAGGTTCTTACTCCCTTTTTTACCCAAGGGTGGGACTCTCTACTTACTACACTTGGTCCCATAAGAGAGAACCTTGTTAAGGACTTCTATGCCAACCTCCACATTGTTCAACAATCTAACCCAATCACTCTAGTTAGCTATGTTAACCAAACTAGAGTCTCTTTTACTCCTGCTATTCTAGTTTAGCACCTAGGGTTCCAAATGCTGGTGTAGTTATGTCCAACACTCATTAGTGGATCAGCAAGCCTTACACTCCTAAAGACCAAGTTAGGATTGCCTCTAGGGGCAACCATACTGGTGACCCTGTTTGCCTTCCTGCAACATACCTTAGGGTAGTACCCAATGTTATACATCATATCGTCACTCATGAGATCATCTCACCAATAGATCATAGGTCTGACCTTACTTATATTGATACGTTTGTCATGACCTGTCTTTTAGAGAGTCATCTCATTAACCTGCATGTTTTGATTCTTCATACTATGGCCTCTGCCCTTAGGCACTCCGTGGCTTATCTCCCTTATAGTCATTTTATTGCTAGACTTCTTAGGGCCCTCAGAGTTGATTCTAGTACAAAAGCCACCATCACCATACCTAAAGATTATGGTTATTATACCATGGACACCTTTTGGCACATGGGGCATACTGTTTACCAGGACAGTTATGAGCATGCTAGGAGGGACTGCCCAACTTCATCTCAGCGACCATAGACCTAGAGATCAAAGCCTAGGAGCATAATAACAGAAGCCTTTTCTGATCAGGCTAGTGCAACCGCAACAACAGTAGGCCCTAGTGGTACAGTGGACCATGATGAGTCCTCCCAGACTTCTCACAACATATGTGATGCCCTAGTTTGTCTGGAGTCAGGTCCATCCAGATAAAGGACAGACTGCAATGGATGGAGGACAACTAGCTTCATCATCTGCAACATGGGGAGGAGCAACTAGCCTAAATTTTCTCTGTTTCTTTTTCGGATACAGTCATTACCTCTAGAGCCTTGAACTTTTAGTCTTTTGTCATGGATGTTCTTTTTTTTGTACATCCTCCCCATTGGTTAGTATTTTGATGATGCCAAAAGGAGGAGATATGTAGATAGTGGATATTTTATTAGCTTTGTAGTTACTTCTCAATTGTTTTAGCTAGCGAATGTATAGTTGTAGGTTTCACAACTGATATACATGTAATTCTTAGCCTTTGGCCACATTGGCTTTTTTCATGATGATTGTTCCTTTTGGTATATTTATGATATATTGATTTACACATTGGCTCATTGTCTCTCTTCTTGGACTATTTTTTATTTAGCAATGTTTTTTTGCATCATCATTCATTTAGGACTCATCGCATTATGACATTGCATCCATTGAGTCAAAAACTCTTTTATGTGATCTCCTAATGTTATTTATTGAGACATAAATTATTTTTGTCAGGGGGAGTATACTAAGGGGCAGAATTTTTGAAAAACACACACTTCACTTGTGCTTAATTTCTTTTATCCATTAATTGTTTATCATCATCAAAAGGGCGAGATTGTTAGACCTAGGGGTCCTAATCCATGTTTTGATGATAATAAACAATTAGTGTGCTACTAATTTATCTTGAAAGTGTTTGTATTAAGATTATAGGTCCCAAATTCAAAATTATGAAATTGCTTCAAAATCAAGATTGAAAGAGAGCAAGAAATTGAAGCAAAGATCATGGAGACTCTACATTACAAAGTTTTATTTTCTTTATATACTTTGTGAATCTAAATTAATTGATTGTATTGGCACAAATCTAGGTATTTCCAAAATTCTTAGTGTCTTTATTTTTTACCTATTTCTTAACCAAGGGGGAGTAAAATGAAATTTTTATTTTTGAGAAATGTAAAATTTGTTCTTGAAAATTTTTTGGTGAAAAGTTTATTGAATTAGCTTTTCAATGTTTCAAACAGATCAAAAATTTGGGCTCTGGAGAAAAAATTATGAGTTTTTAAAGTGTTTTTGCATTTCTGTCCAGAGTAGACTTTGGTAGCTGAAGCAGGAGACTTTGGCAGCTGAAGTCAAGATTTTAAACATAAAGTTTTTGTACCCTAACTTTCAGCAACTGAAGCTGATGTGCCTTGGTGAGGAAAGAAATAACTCAATCAAATTGAACAAAAAGAAAATTCGAATTAAGAGAAAGAAAATGAGAAAACTAACATTAAACAAATAGAAAATAAGTAAAAATCAAGATAAAACACTCATAACACGAGAATGGAATTCTGCCAGATTAAAACTCTTTTGGTATTTTCTGGTTTTAACTTGCAACAAAGTAAAAAGAAATGATAAAAGAAAATATTTTTATTGTTTTGATGTTTATTGTAACACCCTCCCGGTAGCAACTCCGTACATTCTACTGTTCCAGTGACCGGTGTCAGTCCGGACAGCTAGAACGTCCGGAAAAATATTTAAACTAAAGTCAAGAACCAAAATTAACTCAAATATTAATAAGAAACATTTAGTAAAAATTTTAGAATTAAAATACAACTAAGTTAAACGAGCCGCCCTAGTGAGGGGTAACCCAGAGGGAAGTTGCGGTTCTCGCAACTAGGAACCCTAGACCCGGGGAAAAATTCATAAAATAATTTTTGGGACTCCAGAGAAGGGTCATTGAGGTTCCTATGGCATTAGAATGCCAAGAAAATATTTAGAAAAATTTTTCAATCGGTACAGACAATTTTGACCCGTTAAGCCAAACGGAGGGCATTTTGGTCATTTCGCCTTCAGAGGTGATTTTTGGCCTACTTGTCCAGTTAAGTAAATAATTAATATGACATAAAATATGAAGAAACATTACCAAAAATTAAATTGAAATTGAGTAGTGATGAAAAGAAAAGAAAATGAGGAAAAAGGCTCATTTATGACATATGATGATGTCATCTAAAAAGCCACCACCAATCACATGTAAACAACCCTTTAATTAATAAATAAAAGAGACAAAGAAAGACCAAAAAATTCTGCTCTTCTTCTTCTTCTTCATCCTCAAAAACGTGACCTCTCCCCATCTCCCTCCATTGATTTCCAATCCAAAGCTCCATTTCCCTCTCCATTTCACCCTAAAACCCTAGAGACCTTTCACAAAAATTTGTCCTTGCACCTTGCAAAACCTTTTGGCAGCCAAGAAGAAGAAAGAAAGTGAAGTTTGGGCCTTGGAAAAATCTGCCTACAAGAGGTTAGTGCACCTATCTACTTAAAATCTTTAATTTCATGATTAGGGACTTGAATTTAGTAAGGAATTGTAACTAAAATGAATAAAAACTATGTGTATGTATGCCATAAATTTTGGCTGCCCTAAGGAAGGAACAAAGGTGGAGTGTTTTTGATGGTTTTAATGGACTTAGAATGAATTAAAGATTATGCTTAAGGTGTATATACACATATATAATGAATGAAAGTGTTTAACTAGGTGTATGGGTGAATTGAAATGGAAACTAGGGTTTTGAGAAGTGAAAATTTGACTTGGCTTAGGAAATTGTTAGAGAACATTTTAATGGTCAATTAGTGACCATTTTAGGTAAGTTGACCACAATTTGGACTGAAATATAGCATGGCAAAGGGAATGTGTAGGCTGCCTAGGGACAGCAGTGGTGATCAAATTTCAGTCCACTTGGACTGCCATATCTTGGGCTGTGTTGGTCCAATTGGTGTTTGGCCAATTGGACATGAAACTAGGCTTATAATGGCACATTTTTGCTGAAGAAACCATGCCCAAAAGACCAAAGCAAGTGGACCAAAAGTTGGCCCCAATCCGGATACCCTGCAACAGCACCTGCAGAAATGACCAAATGAACAGCCATAACTCACTGTAGATAAGGTCAATTGACCTGAAATTTTTACAGAAACAAGTTAAGACATAGAAAAACAACTTTCATGAAGAAACCTACCCCAAATTATGACCAGAACCTAACCTAAATGGTAGTGGCAGTCACTGTTCATGTTACTGTAGATATGGTAATTTCTGCAGAATGGAAATCCGGCCAGCTGTGGTTTTTGGACCATATCTGGAGCTACAAAACTCCAAATGGAGTGATTCAAAAAAATAAATTTAACTAGACAAAATAAGGAACAACTTTCATGTTTACCATTTCCTCAAATTCCCACTGCAACAGTGTCCAATGGAACAGTAAATTTGGGCTACAAAAACTGAAAATTCTGCTTCCCTTGGTTTAAACTTGGAAATGGATTTGGTGACTTATTCCAACAAGTTTTAAATACAAAATGTGGTACATTGAGAGTGTTAAAACCAATGCACCTATTTTCTATGCAAAAGTCAACTTTTTATTGACCAATGAAGTGAATAGTGACATCAAAAGTTGAAATTTACAAATTGAAGAATTTTAAAGTATCAAATGCCCTAGTATACCTAACAAGATTGGTTTGGATAGTTTGGCATGCCAATAGGGTATTGTTTTAGCAGTACTGCGAAAGGCTTTGTGCCTGTATTGATGGCTTTTATGCCCGTATTCATGGATTTTATGCCCGTATTCATGGCTTTTATGCCCGATTATGTGATATCATGGCTTTTAGCCATACTGACTGCATATGTGGTTGACGTTCTGCATCCCATGGTATGACGGCTCGAGGCACCGCGGTGTCCAGTGCCAACGACCCGTTATCCAGTCCAGTCGTCCAGTATAGGTTACTTGGGCAACCAAATGAATGAAAGTGGACAAAGTTAACGAAAAGAAAAAAAAAAAAAAAAAAAAAAAGGGATATACAAATGCAAAACAAATAAGGCATATACATTAAATACACATTTATTTTCTGCTATTTTTTTTTATTTTATTATTGCACCACTAAGCTTTATGCTTAGCGCGTCGCTTTTGCAACGCGTAGGTACTGAAGATTTGGACAGAGGGCCCAGTAGACCACAGATTGAGTAAGGCCGTTCACAGTTCTACATAGTGTCCGTGTCACCTCACCGTCTACAGTGCATTGGTAGGACACTAGGCTTCATTTTGGTATTTTGTAATTGATTTTTATTTTCCTTTGTGTAAATGAAACTTATGTAATGTATTTTGATTTTCATGTAAATAATGCAAAATTGTGTTTGTAAATGGAAAAGTGAATATTGATCTGTGACTGTTACATGACTATCAAATGTGATGAATGATTGAGAAACGAATGGTTGAAAAATATTGCGATTTTGATATTGGAGTTTGTGAATAGATGAATATGATTATTAGAAGTGTTTTTCACAGGTTCCGAAGAACTGTTTTCTCCATTTTTAGCCGGTACTCCGCCGGATTTTCTTTAAAATTTTCTGAACCTCAAATAAATTACAATTTCAATAAATGAATTATATTTCACAAGTTATATTCAAAACTACGACAAAAATGAATTAAGATAAAATAGAGTGCTCAGAATCGAGTGGCATAACTTGCTCGGCTACACTGTAGTCGGGTAAGGGGTGTCACATTTAGTGGTATCAGAGCACGGTTTAGGCGTTTCTAGGCCTAGATTGAGTCCATACCATGCATTGCATTTGTAAGAGTCGAGGTGACACTAATGCAGATCTGTTTGTCTTTCTTTTTTTGAATAGGATATGGAGCCTTCATCACAGAGCAGTCGAGGAGGAAGTGGAGAGTCATGCTCCACTGCAGTGAGGCCCGGGGGTAGGGAGAACCTACTCCACCAGCTCAAGCAGAGCCTGCTCAGCCTCCACAGGCCATGTTTCAGTAAATGGCCGATTTCTTTAGACAAATGGCCGGGGTAATGCCAGCACCACCACCACCACCAGCTCCACAGCAGAAATCACACCTGGAAAGACTAAAAAAGTTTGGAGCTGTGGACTTCTATGGCAAAAGAGAAGATGACTCTGTTGCAGCCGAGAATTGGTTGAACAGAACAGGAAGAGTTCTAAAACAACTCCACTGCACTCCAGAGCAAAACCTGGAAGCTGCCATATCTTTGTTGCAAGATGATGCCTACGAATGGTGGGACACGGTATCCAGTGAAGTGCAGCGGAAGTCAGAACATGGGACTTCTTTCTCTCCGAATTTAAGAAGAAATATGTGGGTACTGTATACCTAGAAGAGAGAAGAAGAGAGTTTATTAACCTGAGGCAGAGACAGTTGTCAGTGGCCGAGTATGAGAAGGAATTCGTAAGATTGAGCTGCTATGGAAGGGAGATAGTCCCTAATGAAGCCGAGAGGTGCAAGAGATTTGAAGAGGGATTGAACGAAAATATAAAGCTCATGATCATTGCCTTGGGAATCACTGATTTCACCAAGCTAGTGGAAGTTGTATTAAAAGTGGAGAAAGTGAGAATAAATGAACAAAATAGGAAAGATAGGCAGCGTAAGAGGGAATTTGGACCAGGACAGTCAAGTATACCAACTGATAGTAAGAAGTTTAAGGGTTCTAGTTCACAAGATCAGACACAGGGCCACAGAGGCCAGATTGGAATATCTATAGCTAGTTCCCCGGGCACAATAATAAGGGGATCAACCCCAGTGCCTGAATGTATGCATTGTGGTAGAAGACACAGAGGGGAGTGTCGATTGTTAACTGGAGAGTGTTTCAAGTGTGGGGCTACGGATCATTTCATAAGAGATTGCCCTCAGAGGAGTGGTTCAATAGCTCCGGTACAAGTTGATAGACCTTTCCCTATAGTTCAAAGGGGTAAAAGATCGGGTAGAGCAGAAACGGCTGACATTTCACAGAAGATTGTTTCAGAGACAGTTGAAAAGCCCGAAGTCAGGGTGGTACCACAAGTATATGCTATGGAAGCTCAGGAAGAGCCAAACCCAGACACTGATGAGGCGATACAAGGAAGTGAAGAAACAAGGAGGTAGCAACTCCCCGATTACTTAAGTTAGGTAAATTTCGAGGACGAAATTTAAATTAGAGGGGAAGAGTTGTAACACCCTCCCGGTAGCAACTCCGTACATTCTACTATTCCGGTGACCGGTGTCAGTCCGGATAGCTAGAACGTCCGGAAAAATATTTAAACTAAAGTCAAGAACCAAAATTAACTCAAATATTAAGAAGAAACATTTAGTAAAAATTTTAGAAATAAAATACAACCAAGTTAAACGAGCCGGTGCCCTAGCGAGGGGTAACCCAGAGAGAAGTTGCAGTTCTCGCAACTAGGAACCCTAGACCCGGGGAAAAATTCATAAAATAATTTTTGGGACTCCAGAGAAGGGTCATTGAGGTTCCTATGGCATTAGAATGCCAAGAAAATATTTAGAAAAATTTTTCAATCGGTACAAACAATTTTGACCCGTTAAGCCAAACGGAGGGCATTTTGGTCATTTCACCTTCAGAGGTGATTTTTGGCCTACTTGTCCAGTTAAGTAAATAATTAATATGACATAAAATATGAAGAAACATTACCAAAAATTAAATTGAAATTGAGTAGTGATGAAAAGAAAAGAAAATGAGGAAAAAGGCTCATTTATGACATATGATGATGTCATCTAAAAAGCCACCACCAATCACATGTAAACAACCCTTTAATTAATAAATAAAAGAGACAAAGAAAGACCAAAAAATTCTGCTCTTCTTCTTCTTCATCCTCAAAAACGTGACCTCTCCCCATCTCCCTCCATTGATTTCCAATCCAAAGCTCCATTTCCCTCTCCATTTCACCCTAAAACCCTAGAGACCTTTCACAAAAATTTGTCCTTGCACCTTGCAAAACCTTTTGGCAGCCAAGAAGAAGAAAGAAAGTGAAGTTTGGGGCTTGGAAAAATCTGCCTACAAGAGGTTAATGCACCTATCTACTTAAAACTCTTTAATTTCATGATTAGGGACTTGAATTTAGTAAGGAATTGTAACTAAAATGAATAAAAACTATGTGTATGTATGCCATAAATTTCGGTTGCCCTAAGGAAGGAACAAAGGTGGAGTGTTTTTGATGGTTTTAATGGACTTAGAATGAATTAAAGATTATGCTTAAGGTGTATATACACATATATAATGAATGAAAGTGTTTAACTAGGTGTATGGGTGAATTGAAATGGAAACTAGGGTTTTGAGAAGTGAAAATTTGACTTGGCTTAGGAAATTGTTAGAGAACATTTTAATGGTCAATTAGTGACCATTTTAGGTAAGTTGACCACAATTTAGACTGAAATATAGCATGGCAAAGGGAATGTGTAGGCTGCCTAGGACAAAGAGTGGGGTGATCAAATTTCAGTCCACTTGGACTGCCATATCTTGGGCTGTGTTGGTCCAATTGGTGTTTAGACAATTGGACATGAAACTAGGCTTATAATGGCACATTTTTGCTGAAGAAACCATGCCCAAAAGACCAAAGCAAGTGGACCAAAAGTTGGCCCCAATCCGGATACCACTGCACAAAGACTGCAGAATGACCAAATGAACAGCCATAACTCACTGTAGATAAGGTCAATTGACCTGAAATTTTTACAGAAACAAGTTAAGACATAGAAAAACAACTTTCATAAAAAAACCTACCCCAAATTATGACCAAAACCTAACCCAAATGGTAGTGGCAGTCACTGTTCATGTTACTGTAGATATGGTAATTTCTGCAGAATGGAAATCCGGCCAGCTGTGGTTTTTGGACCATATCTGGAGTTACAAAACTCCAAATGGAGTGATTCAAAAAAATAAATTCAACTAGACAAAATAAGGAACAACTTTCATGTTTACCATTTCCTCAAATTCCCACTGCAACAGTGTCCAATGGAACAGTAAAGTTGGGCTACAAAAACTGAAAATTCTGCTTCCCTTGGTTTAAACTTGGAAATGGATTTGGTGACTTATTCCAACAAGTTTTAAATGCAAAATGTGGTACATTGAGAGTGTTAAAACCAATGCACCTATTTTCTATGCAAAAGTCAACTTTTTGTTGACCGATGAAGTGAATAGTGACATCAAAAGTTGAAATTTACAAATTGAAGAATTTTAAAGTATCAAATGCCCTAGTATACCTAACAAGATTGGTTTGGATAGTTTAGCATGCCAATAGGGTATTGTTTTAGCAGTACTGCGAAAGGCTTTGTGCCTGTATTCATGGCTTTTATGCCCGTATTCATGGCTTTTATGCCCGTATTCATGGCTTTTATGCCCGATTATGTGATATCATGGCTTTTAGCCATACTGACTGCATACGTGTTTGACATTCTGCGTCCCATGGTATGACGGCCCGAGGCACCGCGGTGTTCAGTGCCAACGACCCGTTATCCAGTCCAGTCGTCCAGTATAGGTTACTTGGGCAACCAAATGAATGAAAGTGGACAAAGTTAACGAAAAGAAAAAAAAAAAAAAGGGATATACAAATGCAAAACAAATAAGGCATATACATTAAATACACATTTATTTTATGCTATTTTCTTTTATTTTATTATTGCACTACTAAGCTTTATGCTTAGCGCGTCGCTTTTGCAACGCGTAGGTACTGAAGATTTGGACAGAGGGCCCAGTAGACCACAGATTGAGTAAGGCTGTTCACAGTTCTGCATAGTGTCCGTGTCACCTCACCGTCTACAGTGCATTGGTAGGACACTAGGCTTCATTTTGGTATTTTGTAATTGATTTTTATTTTCCTTTGTGTAAATGAAACTTATGTAATGTATTTTGATTTTCATGTAAATAATGCAAAATTGTGTTTGTAAATGGAAAAGTGAATATTGATCTGTGACTGTTACATGACTATCAAATGTGATGAATGATTGAGAAACGAATGGTTAAAAAATATTGAGATTTTGATATTGGAGTTTGTGAATAGATGAATATGATTATTAGAAGTGTTTTTCACAGGTTCCGAAGAACTGTTTTCTTCATTTTTAGCCGGTACTCCGCCGGATTTTCTTTAAAATTTTCAGAACCTCAAATAAATTGTAATTTCAATAAATGAATTATATTTCACAAGTTATATTCAAAACTAAGAAAAAAATGAATTAAGATAAAATAGAGTGCTCCGGCACACTGAGTGGCATAACTTGCTCGGCTACACTGTAGTCGGGTAAGGGGTGTCACATTTATGAACTAGAACTAAGAACAGGACAAGAAAGATAAAAGGATAAGTAGAAGAGAGAAATTCTTTGATAAATTTAGAATGCCACAAAAAACCCAATCTTCAAAGGTAGATACCACATAATGAACCTTGTGATGAGTCAAGTAATTCGCCACAATCACAACTTTACTAGGCTTCCTTTTCATTATCTGAAATCTCTGAATTCTCTTAATTGTGTTTGAAGCATTACATAGGTGAGCCGATTTATTGGCAAAGAGTAGAAACCAAATAAGAAATATACAAAGAAACTAATTACGAAATAAAAAAATACATATCTAGAATATATCCTAATAGAAATAAGAAAAAAAAGAGAGTAAAAGATTCCTAATTAATAAAGTGCTAGCCAAGATCTTCCAAGATAGTAATAATCTTCCAAGATTGTATTTTGAGTTGACAAGTTAAATTCGTCTATATTGTTGTTGGTCATAATCTTTGAAGATCTTGGAAAATATTTGGTGGTCAAATATATCAAATTGACTCCCAACCCATATAGGAACTTAAAAGGCATCAAAAACACTAAAATTTCCTTAATACGGGCTTCCAAAAGTGAAGAAACAATAGGATTTTATGGGCCCATGAGTTTTTTGAAGAATAAAGGCCCACCACAAGGTAGTCCAATACATGCCCTATTAGTGTGCTCCATTTGGGCTTAATTTTCTTAACTCTAAATAGACTTAATTCTTTTGCTTTTACTAAGCCCATGCAATCATAATGAAACAGTTTCCCATGTTCTTTCCTCCTTACATGCTTATAACGAACATGCTTGTAACGAACATGCTTCAAGGTTCTAAAATTGATGGAAATTCTTGATCCCCTTATAGGCACATCATACGCCCCTTCTTGAAAATGATTTATCCTCAAATTCTTGCTAAGGATGTTAAGAATAAGATTTAAAAGGCCCGCTTTTCTTAATTATTGGTTCATCATTTGTTTGGACACAACATGATCTCTTTGGGGTAGAGAAACAAGAGTGTCAAACACTTTTGGTACCTTGACTTGCACTTCTTTGAACCTGCAATTTGACAAAGACAATGAAACTTCATTGGAAATTATTAGTGATAAAGACATTAATTCCTTATGTTCATCATCTTGCATAATGGAATCTAAGGATAACAATTCTCCCTCCTTAGCATACGCAATAATTTCTTCCATAATGTCATCTTGCTCCTTTTTTGTCAAGAGTACTTCATGCTTATTCTCAACTTTTTCTTGAATAAGTTGCAGGTTTGTCTCCTCTTTTAGATTGGAATTTGATGACGTAGAAGATGATTTGGTATTATGCATACATTGCCATTCCACCTCATATGCAAGTTGAATTAATTCATCCAAAGAATCAAACTGTTGTAATTCAACTATTCTTGCAATATCATACCTCAAACCTATAAGAAATCTTGCAATTGTTTGCTATTGAGGCCCTTAACAATCATAGCATCCAACGAACTCCATCAAATATTCTTGGACAGACTAGTTACCTTGTTTCAAGTTAAAAAGCCTAGTCATTCTCTTCAAAGCTTAAATGATGTTGTAAAGTTGTAATAACACCTATTCATAAACCTGTTGCAAACATTTTTTTTTTTTTGTATATATATATAGAACACTCAATTCATACACTCCCTCACATGTTTGCGCTCTTAAGAACACAAAGTGCTATCACCTAAGTTCTAATACCAAACTAATGTGCCTTGGTGAGGGAAGAAATAACTCAATCAAAATTGAACAAAAAGGAAATTCGAATTAAGAGAAAGAAAACGAGAAAACTAACATTAAAAAAATAGAAAATAAGTAAAAATTAAGCAAGAATGCTTCAAACACAAGAATGGAATTCTCCCATATTGAAACTCTTTTGGTATTTTTCTAGTTTTAACTTGTAACAAAGTAAAAAAAAAAAAAGGATAAAAGAAAATATTTTTGTAGTTTTGAGGTTTATAAACTAAAACTAAGAAAAAGACAAGAAAGATAAAAGAATAAATAGAAGAGAGAAATTATTTAATAAGTTTAAAATGCCACAAAGAACACAATCTTCAAAGATAGACGCCACACAAGGAACCTTGTGGTAAGTTAAGTAATTTGCCACAATCACAACTGATTGATAAGAATTAAAATTGATAGCACTTTACTAGGCTTCCTTTTCATTCTCTGAAATCTCTAAATTCTCTTAATTGAGTTTGAAGCATTACATAGATGAGCCTATTTATAGGCAAAAATAAGAAAATAAACAAGAAAATTACAAAGAAACTAATTACAATATAAAGAAACACATATCTGAAATAAATCCTAATAGAAATAGGAAAAGAAAAGTAAAAGATTCCTAATTAATAAAGTGCTAGCCAAGATCTTTCAAGACAGTAATAATCTCTCAAGATTGTATTCTGAGTTGACAAGTTAAATTCATCCATATTGTTGCCGATCATAATCTTTGAAGATTTTAGAGAATATTTGGTGGTCAAATATGCCAAATTGACTCCCAACCCATATAGAAACATAAAAGGCATAAAAAAACACTAAAATCTCCTTAATATGAGCTTCCAAAAGTGAAGAAACAATAGGATTTTATGGACCCATGAATTTCTTAAAGAATAAAAGCCCACCATAAGGCAGTCTAATACATGCCCTATTAGTGTGCTCCATTTGGGCCTAAATTTCTTAACTCCAAGTAAGCTTAATTCTTTTGCTTTTACTAAGCCCATACAATCATAATGAAACAGTTTTCCATGTTCTTTCTACCTTACATACTTGTAATGAACATGCTTCAAGGTTCTAAAATTAATAGAAATTTTTAACCCCCCTTATAGGCACATCAGAAGCAAAGGACTTCGGCAGTTGAACCTAGATTTCTGCAACGCAAAATAATGGGGTTTTAGGTAGTTGAATGGCTATGATTGCACTTAATGCAACCCCAATGGTCATTTTCTTACCAAGACTATAAATAGATATTATTTATAACTAAAGGAAAGTTACAACAACTAATTATTTGAGAAATTTATTGAGTTTTTAAGCTTTTCCTATTTCCTCTCTCTAGAACTTGAATTATTTCAATTAATTTCTTAAGAGCTTGTTTATTGAGCTGTAATTTGTGAGTTTTAAGAGTGAGTTTAAAGTTGTTGAGTGTATTTATTATAACTAAAATGTGCCAGAGCATTAAATTGCTCTTGTGTAAAAAGGGATTTATAAAAGAGCAAGGGTTTCCTCTTATAGCTTGTAAAGGGTTTGTTCTTCACTCAAAGAAGAAAGATTAGTGGAGTTAACTCTGAAAAAGAGCCTTGAGGAGAGGATGTAGGCCTGAGATAACTGAACCTCTATAAATCGATTGTGTCTTCATTCTTCCTCCACCCTTCTTTGTGTTTATTTTTCTTTAATCTTTTTTAGCCTTCAAAATTTTCAATTAGAACCCAATTCAACCCCCTTCTTAGGTTGCTTAAGGGACAACACATGCCTCATTGCTAAGGGGTTTCATCAATGCCCTGACATTGACTACACAACCACCTTCTCACTTGTGATCAAGCCTGTAACCTTACGTGTGATCCTCTTTATTGTCATTAACTCATGGCATATCATGCAACTAGATGTAAGTAATGCATTTCTACATGGTGAAATTCCTGAAGTTGTTTTTATGGAATAACCCATTGGCTATCTAGATAAAGACAAGCCTCAACATGTTTATTGTTTGAAGCATTCACTCTATGGGCTTGAACAAGCCCCTCACCAATGATATCATAAGTTGAAGGATGCATTCATTCACTTGTTGTTTGTCCATCCAATACGGATATTTCATTGTTTATTTTTAATCATGGTGCTACTATGGTTTTTACTTTAGTATACGTTGATGATATTCTCTTAATAGGGAATGATAACATGTTTCTTCAATCGGTTATCATCAAACTCCAACATCAGTTTATGTTAAAAGATCTTGGTGTCCTATACTATTTTCTAGGCATTGAAGCAACTCCTCTACCTCATGGTTTACCCTTGAGTCAAAGTATATTGCATATTTGCTCCAAGGAGCCAACATGCTAAACTACAAAGGAATTTCTACTCCTTTAAATCCAAGTGTTAAGCTCACTATTCATTGTGGTCAACTAGCTCAAAATCCACCTTATGTAGGAGTATTTTTAGGGGTTTACAATAACTAGCCTTCACACGACCAGATATTTCATATTCCATTCATAAAACTTCGCAGTACATGCATAATGCTACAGAAGATCACTAGTGTGCTGTGAAATAAATATTACGGTACCTTAAGCACACTCAGGACTATGGACTTTATTTCTTTAAGTCACCATACATCCATGTTAATATATGTATTGATGCAGACTAGGCTGGTGATCAGGATGATTGCAAGTCTACTATAGGTTACATTATTTTATTGGCAATAATTTAGTTTCTTGAGTACAAAGAAACAGAAAACTATTGGCTGATCCTCTACAGAAGCTGAATACCAGGTTATTGGACATGCCACTACTGAAGTAACATGGTTACAATCGTTATTTCAAGATATTTCTTATATGTCTACTCAACCACCAACTCTGTGATGTGATGATATAGGAATGACATATCTATCTGCCAATCCGGTGTTTCATGCTTACACTAAGCACATTGAGGTTGAGCACCATTTCCTTCGTGATAAGGTAGCTAAAAAGGAGCTTTAAATTTGTTTCATCTCCTCTCATGATTAACTTGTTGATTTGTTAACAAAAGCAGCGTTTAGACAATGTCACAATTCTCTTCAAGACAAATTAGCAATTCGAACTTCATCCCTAAGTTCGAATTGAGGAGGCATGATAAGGAATCTCTATCCTATCCAATACATTCTGTTCTAACAAACTTAGATAAGGCTAAACCATATCTTTTGTATATCAATTTGTAACGGCACAATGTGTATATATATATATATATATATATATATATATTCTCTAGTGAATAATAACAATATATATTGGAAATTATTATTGAAGAATTTTTATAGCAAAAAAAGTAATATAATTTTAGAATTGAGTTAAATTATAATTATTAATGGTATATAATTTTATTAGTATAATATTTTAAATTTAAGATATAATTTTTTTTATAAATATCATATATCTAATTGTGAATGAAAATTATATCTTTTTACTTTTAAAAAGTCATAAATCATTATTATATAGTTGCATGGTTTATATTGTTATTTTTTTTAAGGTAAATGACAATGAATTATTGATATTTAATAAAACTTACAAATTAATCTCTTATATAAGTTTGGTAATGATTTGATCTAAAATTTTATTTTCTATAACAATTTGATAATCACATTTTATTTCTATTAACGAATTGTTTCCTATGACCAGGGAATTTTGAGAACTAATATGTAAATAGAAATAAAATGTAAAGATCAAATTATTAACCAAAATAAAATTTAAAGATCAAATCGTTATCAAATTACACTAAAAATAAATATGTGTGTCTTGTTAAAATTCAAAAACTTTTTTATAATTTACCTTTCTTTTATTTGATTTCATTTAAGGCTTAATAACAAATTTCATAAGCTTGAAGATGAAGAAAATTAATATGGCTCAAATTATAGTTAATACACACACATATGTATTCCATAACCAACTTTATAACACTAATTTAAATCCAGTCACATGTTAATAAGATGAACTAAGTTTATATTTTTTTTTATGAAAAAATAATTTTCAAATTTTTAAAAAATAATGAAAAAAAATTTAATTTAAAAAAATTAAATAATTTAAAAAAAAAAATGACTTCCTCTTTTCTGCATTCGGGTCTCTACCTGTCTATCTTCCTTATGTTAATCTTATTTTAATTCTATCTTGAATAAAGCAATTCCTACATGTTGTAGAAGTCCACTTCTTCCATAGAATGTAGTTTCTCCCCGGTAGAAACTTGGCTGGCACATCATGGGCCATGGGCCCTTGCTCATGTCATAGGCTATAAGCCCAATCTTGTCTGGGCTATACCAATGCCTCTTATTTTGACGGTGAGATTCAATTAAACTCAAAAGCTGAGTCAATTAGATTTTAAAATTGACAAATTGGGTCAATATACTCCAAATTCAGCATGTGCAATCCACGCACCGCGTGAAGAATTAACATAATTTTTTATATTTTACAATTTATTTCTCAAACATTATAAAAGCCTTTACTTACTCTCTACACCCCAAATGTCTATTTGCTTTCCCTAACATAAATCACCTATTCAATATAAATATTTGCAAAGAATAATTTACACTATGTTTAATTAAAAAAATAAATATGATATAATTATCTGTATAAATTATGTTCAAAATAAGTCATTATAACATAATAATAGCTTAAAAATTAAATGATAAAAGAGCTGATCACTTGAATCTATTTTTTTTCTATTGGAAGTAATAGTTTAACAAAACGATTTCAATTTAATTAAATTAGTCAAATAAAAAAAACAATAATGACCCCGACTCGTTAAACTCACAATGAATCAATGGTACCCAACCGATTCGTCTATTTTTTTTTTATGATATACAAAATTTGAAAATAAATCAGACTATTTGATAAATCAATTCATAATTTTTACGGTTTGACTTATTGGATCAATTCGGGTTTCAAAAATATGGTTATTACATCTATCACTATAATACATAACATTAAAATTTTAACTATTAGTATTCTTTAATCTAATTATTTCACTATTCATATTAAAAGAAAATTGCTATCACTAAATTGTAATTATATTTTTATTTAAATTTAATAATTATAATTTTTTAATATTTTACCTTTGAAAATTTCTTCTAGATTAATCACTCTATATACCAAAAGAAAATATGATTATAAATAAATAAAAATTTCAGCCAAAAAAAATAAAAATAAATTAAAAAATAAATTAAAAGAAATACATATATATATATATAAAAGGTTTGGCGTTGTGACCACGTATTCATCTCATCCAGCATGCAAGAAGAGAACATACCGGCAGAAAGCCAGCTTTCTAGAACATATTAAGATGAGGATATTAGAGTGAGGGCATTCTCGTCATTTTACAGAATATATAAACGAACTTGCAAAGAAAGCCACGTCGCCGAAACCATATCACTTTTGGCGAAGGTTCTCGCTTATTTATCCAAGTCCCACTTCACCACTCTAAACGCGCATTTGACATTCTTTTGGCCTATCTATATGTCCACGATAAAGGGATTTTCTATGCTTACTTTATTTAAAACAAAATAAATTTATTTTTATTTAAAATTAATTTTATTTTATTTTTCAAGAATTTTTTAATTTTAAACTTACAATTTAAGGTATTATAAAATCCTATTTATCATATTATATATATATATATATTTTTAAAATAATTATTTAATTAGAATAAGGATGATTTCCCTTTTTAATATATATATATTAAAATAATTATTCATTAAAATATTTTTTTTAAAATTTAAATATTTATTTTATTGAAAAAATTTCATATATTTAAAATTTAAGAATTTTAATACTAATATTTTAAAAATCGTCACATCATATATATATAATTTTATTTATCCTTTTATCATTGCATGTTGATTAATTTTTAAAAATAATAGAAAATATCTATTAATCAATTTATTTTAAAATATAAAATCAAATATTTTATATTTTATATATTTTATAAAATAAAAAATTATATTAATTGCTATTAAAAAATTTATTTATTCACACATTTTAAAATCTTAATTAATTAATAATTTTATCAATACTAAAATAATTAAATTAAATAATTATATTAAATTAATTAGAATTTATCAAATTAAATTAATTCGACCAGAATCATATAAAAATAATATTGTGTTAAAAATAATTTTTTATAATTTTAGAATAATTATAAACTATATATAATCTAATAGTATCTTTCATTTTTCTATTTTTTTAAATAATTTTATTATAAATACATTAAATTATTTTATAATTCTTATACTATTATATATATATATATATATATATATATATATATATATATATATATATATATATATATATATATATAATCTAATATTTTTTTTATTTTTTAATTATTTTAATTATATATTTATTAAATTATCTTATAATTTTTAATTACAAGAATACTACTCTATAATATAGTACGGTTAATTCGTAAATGGAGGACACTCAAGTTGAACTATTCCTCTTATCTTCATGGCTAGTTCATCTTTTTGTGTTGCTTTCATATTAATTTTGTTCGTCAGCACTATTATAGAAGAATCAAGATCACTATTAAACCAGTGTGTAAATAAATTAGTATTTATTAAATAATATTTAAAATGAATAGTGGACTAAACTTTTAACCCTCTATTCATTTTGCTGGATTCTCAAATAATATTGTGTTTAAAAGCCATGCTTGAGCCACAAGCAACACATTCCATCACGTTGCTATCCAGTCAATTTTAAATAAAAATATTGAATTAAAAAAAATTAAATAAAGATATTTTTTAAGGTTATCTTAATTTTAACTCATTTTATTTCTATTTGTTCATTTCACCATTGAATCACATTATAGTCATTTATTTAATAATAATTGTTAATAATATACATATTCACTTTACCTATTTATATTTGCCTTTCATATTTATCATTTTTTAAATATATATGACATGATTATCCTTTACTTTAAATTACTATTTTTTTATTTTATTCACATAAAATGCCTATTTAATTATTTAATATGGGTATCTGATGAATTATTGAACTCTAGCATATGTATATAAAACAAGAATGTATTTTTAATAGAATATCATTTGTCATTTTTTTTCATAATATTATCACGTGGCCAATACATAATATATTTTTTTTCATAATATTATCACGTAACATTCTCTATTACATATAAATTATAAATTATTTAATAGTTATTCTATTAATATTACAATAAGTTGTCATATGACGTTCTCTTTTAAAATAATTAATAAAAAATTTAAAATATTACATTATTTTTATATAGTAAATTAAAAAATATATGTTAATTAAAATTATTGATAGTCACGTATATTAGTATGAATAATTTCCTAATATAATAATAACAATCTCGCAAAATTCTTTTCTTATTCTCTCTCCTCTTCTTCGTGTGAACTCTTTGGGGTAGTTATCAGTGCGTATTTTTGCCAATGGTGTAACACCCCAAAATTTTATTATTTATGAGTATTTTTGGTATTTTAATTTTATTTGAATTTTAGGAATTTTTTTGAGATTTTTCGAATTTTAAAAATCGGGTTCGATTTTCCGAAAATATAAACTTTGATGATTTTTTTAAAATTAATTTAAAGACCACGTGGCAAAACTAAAAATATATTTGGAGTCTATGTATTTTTCTGAGTTTTACGGAATTTTTTTCGGAATTTTTGGACCTCGTTTTCGGTCCCGAGGCAGAGTAAAAATTCAAAATTTTGTATCCTGAATCGAACCGGCGGAATCGAACCGGACCGGATTGGACCGGTCGAATCAGACCGGCCCTTTTTCCTTCTTCCTTTTCTTCTCTCCCTTGTTTCTCTCTCCTCTCCGCCCCTAGCCGCCTTGACCCGGCCAGACCGATGGCGCGCGTGACCAACCAGTGGCCGTATAAGCCGAACGCCGCGAAAACGTCCCTGCGGCGCCGCTCAGCCCGACTTCCTCGGCCAAATCCGGCCGATCCGGCCACCAATTGGACCGGGTCATGTGTCCAAAATCATCTACTCGGCGAGAGCTTTCCATAGACACCAAGAACGCCGAAATTCATCGAGCGGATTGTCCGATTTTTGCTCGGGAAGATTTTAGCCCATTTCGACTTTTGGGCTAGATTTCTCGAAAACCGTGAATCCCACGAGGAAACCGAGGCCACCAGCACGCTCCATTCGTCGAGAGCCTTAGCGACATAAATTTTGAATTTTTTCGACACCGTTTTTCGGTGGGTCCCACGGAACTTCGCAGTGTATTTTCGAGCATTAAATGAGCTTAGAAAATTCTAAAAAAATTTATGTACTAACCCCCGTGTTATGGGCTTCGTGTAGGTATCCTCGATTCGCGGAAATTCGACAGTTGATCGGGTCTACAAAATTCCGGCCAGACAGACCCGTTACCGGAAAAGTCTCCGAATTTGACCGAGGCTTTGGCTAGCCCCCCATTGTCAGACGTCCCGAGCGCGTTCCCGAAGTCGGAATCGTCAAAGGTAAACCCGAACCTTGCTTTTTCGTAATTTTCTAGTGCTTAAATAGGATTAAAAATCCATAAAATATTCGTGGTAGCTTAGAAAATTACGATTCTTTTTGCAATAGCTTAGTAATATTGCTAAGGACCGCGGGGCAAAGTTTTATAATTTTTAGAGCTTGTTTGAGCAATTTTTGCAAAAATGATCTATAATAAGGACAAAATTGAAATTTTGCGTATTGTGATGAATGACTGATTTGATGGGCCCAGGAGGGGCTGTGTGATATGATTGAACTGTTGATGTATGGATTGTGAGTATAGAAGTGCGTTTTTAGCCCTTTTGCAGGTTGGGTAGGTCCTAGGTATAGGGGAGACTCTGCCGGATTTTCGGCACGACTTAGGACGTACTTGATATTTTTCTTTGTTTGTATTGAGTCAAATTTATTAAATAGATGTAATGTAATTGTCAGGTGAGCCGGGACAGCCTTCTTCCTCCGCCCAGCCGCCACAGTAATTTGTCGTCAAGTTTGTGAGTAAAATATTAATTTTAATTGTAATTTCGATATTATTATATGTTCAGCATGCCCATGCATCACTTATATGCATATATTTATGTAGTTAAACTCTAGGCACGATTTATGATGCATTGATAAATGTTAAAGTGCCATGATGTTGTTGTGGTAATTTGGAGCAGTGTGCGTGCGTTAGCGTGCGTGTGATGTGGTGTGGACTATGGATAGGACGGGTAGTCACGGCTTGAGTTCTTCGCTGGGACCCGATCCTTCGAGGGGTAGTCACGGCTTGAGTTCTTCGCTGGGACCCTCGATTTGGTTTATTAAGCGAAAGTCCGGCTTGAGTTCTTCACGGCACCGAGTTGGATTTAAGAGAGTCAGATAGGATCAGCTCCCAATATGATATGATTGATGCTACAGGGTGCGTGAGTGCTCCAAATTACCTTTTTGATGTTATGATGTGAAAATGATATGGATGTTGCATTTCACTCTACAGGGTGCATTAGTTTTAGATAGTTATAGAGATTATGGTTAAAATTGATATTTTACTCTCTGAGTCGAACGCTCACTCCTGTTCAAAAATTTTTACAGGCCACAGGAGGATATTTTGTTCTGGGTTAACCTGCTTTTCTACTTCGCAGGTTGTTTATCAATGTTTGTGTAATTTTATTTACTTCTAGAATTTCCGCATGTGTTAGCAGTAATTATTTGAATTTGGTCTGTAATATTATATTCATGTTGGACCTGTAAACTTAATATTTTAAGTCTGTTTTGATGGATTGGATGAGGGAGCTGAGCTCCCATTTATTATTATGTTGATGAGTATGTGGAGGGTGAGCTGAGCTCCCCAATTGACTATATATTGTGTTTACAGGTCGGGTGAGTCGAAAACTCCCCGTTGGTAAGTCCATTTTATGGCCGGACTCTGTCCGTTTGTTTTCTTGAAATTGGGCCCAAATGGGCCTCAGCATTGGGTAAATGAACAGTTAGGCTTACTACGGGCCTCGGGGGCTTTAGGCTGGCCCAGGTCCTAGTGCCGGTCCGGCCCATAGGTTGGGTCGTGACAAATGGTTACCCCTCTCTTTTTCTTTTTTATTTTATTTTTTAAATTTATTTCATATTTTCTCAATGATTTTTATATTTGTATTATTTTAGAATAGATCTGTATTTATCCTCAGATGATCTGAGTTTTGTCTTCTCCTTTGAAAATTTATTGTCTCATTTTGTAACGCCCTCACTTTAGATAGTCTGTACGTTCTACTGTTCCCGTAACCAATGTCTATCCGGAGAGGCAGAATTTCTAGAACTATATTTAAACTAAAGTGAGAAGTCATAAATAACTCAAATAATAACAAGAAAAATTAATAAAAAAATTTAAAAAATGAAATACCCGAAAGTTAAATGAGCCAGACCTACGACAATGAGTGACCTAACGGGAAGCGACTGTGAAGACAGTTACCAACCCTAGACCCATGGGGAAACCCTATGAAATAATTTTTGGAACTCCAGTGAAGAGTTATTGAGGCTTAGATGGCAATAGAATGCCAAGAAAATGCTCAAAAAGAAAATTTTATAAATCGATATAGATAATTTTAGCTCAATAAGCGAAACGAATGGCATTTTGGTCATTTCATTCAAAGAGTTAATTTTTGACCAAAATGTCACATAAACTAAATGGATATTAATTAAAATGGAAAAGAGCATAAATATATATGTTTATAAATAAAAAAGAAAGTGGATGGAAAATGGAAAAGCAATTACATAAATTAAAAAAAATAATTAGCAAATTTGCCTAATAAGACAAATACATTATTTAATATTTAAATTTACATAAATATCATATAATTAATAAAAAGAAAATAGATTTCTTCTTCAATATCATTCCCTTGCAGTCCCACTTTCCCATTTCTCTCTAAAAAAAAGAAATTTCCTCCATTGAAGCTTGCTTAAGCTTCCAAACCACCTAAATTTCTTAACCAAAATTCTTAGAAATTGAAAGAAAAACTTGTATCAAGGCTTAAAGTCAAAGAATTAAGCAAGAAATTTAAGAAATTTGGAAGGAAAGGAAGGGGAAAATTCTGGTTGACAGCTTGAAGAAGAAGATCAAGGTGTTTTGAACAAATTGAAGGTTGATTTAAGCTAATGAATAAGGTTAGTGCTATTAAATCTTTTAGATTTTAAAATTTTAGCCAATTGAGTTAGGGTTTTCTGAATTTGGGGATTTGTTAAATTGTTGCTGAATTGATGTTGTGAGATCAATTATAGATTATTTGAAGTGCCATGAATGTAAATTGAAGTTTGGAAGTTGGGTGGAATGGAAAATTGGGAGTGTTGTTTCATTGCAGGATTTTTGGACCTATGAGTCCAGTGTGTTTAAATGACCATAAGTAGAGCTATGTTGCTCCAATTGGTACAAGGCCAATTAGAGATGAAACTTAGAACATAATGCAACATTTTTCATGAAGAAACCATATCCAGAAACCAAACCCAAAATGACCAAAAATTGGCTTGAATCCTGATAACCATATGCTGGACCTGAAAAAATGACCATATAAATAGTAAATATTTAAATGGCCATAACTCACTCTAAGAAGGTCAGACTGACCTGATTTTGAACCATTGGAAAGATTAGACATAGAAGAACATTTCTTATGAAGAACATAGAACCCAGTTCTAACCCTAACCTAATCAAATTGCTAACCAAAGTTAGCCCAACAAAACTGCCAGAACCAAAACTGCCAAGAAAATCCTGGATATTGACCATCCGACCAGTTGTGGAAAAAATGTCATAACTTACTCTACAAAATTGAAAATGTAGTGAAACCAAAGCCAAAATCTTTATAAGACCTATAACTATAATTTTGATGTTTTGACCAAAACCGAAGAATGAATGAAACTTATGGAAATTGCTAGGAGAAGTCAGGACTTCCTAATCTGAAAATTCCTGCACTTAGACAAATTGACTATTTGACACCCAAATAGTAATTGAGCCATAACTTTTAGTAGAAAACTCCAATTGAGATGAGCTAAATTGATCTGGAAACTTAAGAAATAGAAATACAATTTTGGTTTAGAAACCTCACTAAAATTGAGTGTAAGAACCCCAAATGTGGGTTGCAAAGACTGACCTAAACATGAAATTCTAGATATACAGGGCTTAAGGGTCCAGGTTAGTTAAACTGCCATAACTCCTCCTATATAGTTTAAAATTTAGTAATTTTGAACCAGTATGACCAGGACACATAGGGGAACCAATCATATGAATAACATTAGGCCTAAATATGGCTGAAACATGTCCAACCATTTGGACAAAGTGAGATTTCAGAATCTGCCTGGTTCACTGACCAAGAACTAGTCTTAGTAAATTGACCATAACTAGAACTATAGAACTCCAAATGAAATGATTCAAAATGATCTGAAAAGCTAAAACAGAGACCTAAAACTTTGTTTTAAAGATCTAGACCCAATTCTAAGCCTAAGTGCTTGGAAATGTATGACAAAAATGATAGAAAATTTTGAAACCAGTAACTTACAGGGTTTAACACCCTGGATAACCATTAATCAATTGATTATAACTAGAGTTATATAACTTCAAATTGAATGATACAAAAGGGAAATTAAAGTTAACACATCAAGAAACAACTTCCATGGAGGAAGCATGGCCAAATGGATTATGCATCTTGGCCAAATAGTTAGAGGAAAATTAAGGCATAAATATGAAATTTATGAAAATGGTTAGGAATAACTTAGAATATGAATGGTACCCACTTTAATGACTTAATGAATATCTAAATCATGTGAATGGGTAGCTGGGACTTGTATTCCCATCACAAATGGAACTCATAATATATTAACAATACAACTTAAAATATGAAAATTTCTTAACATAAAGGAAACGTTAAATTTGTAACTGAAGTGAAGCCATACTTAGGACTTATGTTTCCATTATAAAGAGAATAATGAGGATACCTTGTATAATAAATAGTACAAGAGTGGAAATAATGTGAATTTCAAATACTTAGTATGTAAAATACTTTTTGCATTGTGAATAATAATTCATATAAGTATTGTAATGAATGAATACATCATATAAATGTGTGAATGGGACATTTGTTCCCATCATGAGAGAAAGGAAAATAATTAGATGTACAAATAGTACGCGAAAATCGATTGATGTGAATTGCAATTAACGTGAATGGTATGATGAATGCATAAGTTGTGTAAAAAAAGAGATTTAGAGAATTATACTTTTACTATGAATAAAACTAAAATATTATGAACTATAATTGGAATATATATAATGAAATAATAAAACTTATGAACATTTAATGGTACTAATGTGCCCATGTATTGCCTAGACACGTGTGTCAGATTGTATAGATTGGCATGCCAATAGGGTATTGTTTGAGCAGTACTGCGTAAGGGTTTATGCCTGTATTTATGGCTTTATGTCCGCCTTCATGGCTTGTATGACCGATTATCTATTATCATGGCTTTTAGCCATACTGATTGCATACGTGGTTGATGTTCCGTATTTCATATTCCATGGTATGACGGCCCGAGACACCACGGTGTCCAGTGCCCAATGACCCACTTATCCAGTTTAGTCAACCTGTCATAGGTTACTTGGGCTGTGAAATAAATTAAGAATATTAACAATTAAAAATATTAGAAATTTAATAAATGAGTTAGAAAGACTTGAAAATAATTAGTTAGAATTAAGAATATTAGTTATTATGAAATGATCCAAATACCTAGAAATGTTGAGTGAAATGACAAAAAGATTAGCAAAATAGATATCATTTAAATAAATAATTATAACTGCATCTTCTGAAATAACATGAACAAAAATTTAATATACTAATATCTTTTGTATTTTGTATATTACTACAGTAAACTTAGGAAATAAGCGATTCCAAAGAACAATATAATATGACAAAAGATAATTAATATTAGGAAATCCATATGAAATGAAAATAATTCTTGATTAAGTAAATTAGACTCCATTTTTATCTTTATTTGTATATTTTATTTTCTTGTTATATTATTGCACCACTAAGCAGCAATACTTAGCGCGATAGATTTGTTTCCTCGTGCAGGTACTGAAGCTAAAATCCAGTAAACATTATACTGGGATTTTTGAAGTCC
Organism: Hevea brasiliensis; assembly: GCF_030052815.1. Classification (NCBI taxonomy): domain Eukaryota; kingdom Viridiplantae; phylum Streptophyta; class Magnoliopsida; order Malpighiales; family Euphorbiaceae; genus Hevea; species Hevea brasiliensis. Next base: position 102,645,211 of record NC_079497.1, read on the forward strand.
GGATCTGTATAAGTGTCAAAAGTGTATAAGGTTGTCACCTCTTTAGCAATGCATGTAGATAAGGCTCACAAAAGTAATATTATGTATTTTGTGCATCGTAATTAGTTATTATGTTGAAATGTAAATTATGGAATTGTAATTAATTTGTATATCATGTAATTTGTGAATTTATGTAATTAGTTTGTACATTGTGTAATTAATGAAGATTTGAAAATTTTGATATATGAATTGAACATGGAATGAGTTGCAAGAGTTGAATGTGAAATGATTATGATGAGCATGGATGATATTTTTATTGTAAAATATTATTGAAAATTTCAAGCAGGTGAATAATGAAATATGCTAATTGGATATAAAATAGGAGAAATTCCGTCAGTTTCTCCTATGAATTTAATTGATATTAAAATATAGCGAGAACAAAATTATTAAAGGAATAAAGTAAGATAAGATAGGGTGCTCCGGCAGCGAGTGTGACATGCCTTACTCGACTACACTGTAGACGGGTGAGGGGTGTCACATTTATAGGTATCAGAGCACGATTTAGTTGTTCCTAAGCATCGATAGATAGAAATAAGATTGTGTGCATAAAATGCATTACATTCATATGAGTCAAGGTGACACTAATGCAGATCTATTTTCTCTTGTTATTTTAGGTTAAGGTATAGACTCTGAGTCATAGAAGGCAGTAAAAGAAGTAGAAAATCATCCTCTAGCTGAGATTGATGTTAGAGACAGGAGAGGTCCTACTGTGCCAGTGTTAGAGGGGATTGCATAATCCCAACAAGCTTTATGGGAGCAGATGACTGAGTACTTTAGACAAGTTACTAGGGAACCACAGCAGAAGTCACCTTTGGGAAAAATTAGGAAGTATGGGGCTGTAGATTTCAAAGGCATAAAGGAAGATGATTCTACAGCTGCGGAGTATTGGTTAGAGAGGACTGAAAGAATCCTGAAGCAGCTCCATTGTACCCCAGAACAGAGTTTGGACTGTGCAGTTTCATTGCTACAAGAAGCTGCATATCATTGGTGGGATACTGTAACCAAGGTAGTACCGCCAGTCAAGGTGACTTGGAAATTCTTTCTAATAGAGTTCAGAAAGAAATATATTACCTGTGTCCATGAAGAGGAGCAGAATAGAATAGATGGTCAACAGATAAGAGATTTTGGCCAGTCTAGTAACAAGAGACCTAGAGAACCATTAAGTCAAACACCTGATCAGAGTAGGAGACAAAGGCCTAGGCCCATGTCTAGAAGAGGCCAACTAGAGACACCAGTAATAAGTACATCGGGATTAACAGTGAGAAGTTCTACCCCAAGAAAATGTGGCCATTATAAAAAGTGGCATAGAGGTGAATGTAAAGGGTTGACTGGAGCTTGTTATAGATGTGGCATCATGGACCATTTTCTGAAGGATTGCCCTCAGAGGAGGCTATATGCTATGGAGGCTCGAGAGGAGTCAGGTCCAGACAATGAAGAGGCAACACAGGGAAATGAAGAAGGAAGAAGGTAGTAGATCTTCGACTACGTATATCAGGTAAATTTCGAGGACGAAATTTTTGTTAGAGGGGAAGAATTGTAACACCTTTACTTTAGATAGTTCATACGTTTTACTGTTCCGGTGACCAATGTCTGTTCGGAGAGCCAGAATGTCTAAAACTATATTTAAACTAGAGTGAAGAGTCATAAATAACTCAAATAATAACAAGAAAAATTAATAAAAAAAATTTAAGAAATGAAATACCCTAAAGCTAAATGAGCCAGACATACGGCGATGGGTGACCTAACGAGAAGCGATTGTGAAGACAGTTAACAACCCTAGACCCATGGGGAAACCATATAAAATAATTTTTGGAACTCCAGTGAAGAGTTATTGAGGCTTAGATAGCAATAGAATGCCAAAAAAATGCTGAAAAAAAAAATTTATAAATTGATACAGATAATTTTAGCTCAATAACTGAAACAAAGGACATTTTGGTTATTTCATTTGAAGAGTTAATTTTTGACCAAAATGTCACATAAACTAAATGGATATTAATTAAAATGGAAAATAGCATAAATATATATGTGTAAATAAAAAAGAAAGTGGATGGAAAATGGAAAAGTAATTACATAAATTAAAAAAAATAATTAGCAAATTTGCCTAATAAGACAAATATATTATTTAATATTTAAATTTACATAAATATCATATAATTAATAAAAGAAAACAGATTTCTTCTTCAATCTCATTCCTTTGCTGTCCCACTTTCCCATTTCTCTCTAAAAAAAAAGAATTTCCTCCATTGAAACATGCTTAAGCTTCCAAACCACCCAAATTTCTTGACTAGAATTCTTATAAATTGAAAGAAAAACTTGTATCAAGGCTTAAAGTCAAAGAATTAAGCAAGAAATTCAAGAAATTTGGAAGGAAAGGAAGGGGAAAAATCTAGTTGACAGCTTGAAGAAGAAGATCAAGGTGTTTTGGACAAATTGAAGGTTGATTTAAGCTAAGGAACAAGGTTAGTGCTATTAAATCTTTTAGATTTTGAAATTTTAGCCAATTGAGTTAGGGTTTTCTGAATTTGGGGATTTGTTAAATTGTTGCTGAATTGATGTTGTGAGATCAATTATGAATTATTTGAAGTGCCATGAATGTGAAATGAAGTTTGAAAGTTGGGTGGAATGGAAAATTGGGAGTGTTGTTTCATTGCAGGAATTCTGGACCTATGAGTCCAGTGTGTTTAAATGACCATAAGTAGAGCTATGTTGCTCCAATTAATGTAAGGCTAATTGGAGATGAAACTTAGGACATAATGCAACATTTTTCATGAAGAAACCATGTCCAGAAACCAAACCCAAAATGACCAAAAATTGGCTTGAATCCGGGTAATCATATGCTAAACCTGGAAAAATAACCGTATAAACAGTAAAAGTTCAAATAGTCGTAACTCACTCTAGGAAGGTCAGAATGACCTGATTTTTGAACCATTGGAAAGATTAGACATAGGAGAATATTTCTTATGAAGAACCTAGAACCCAATTCTGACTCCAACCTAATCAAATTACTAACCAAAGTTAGCCCAACAAAACTACCAGAACCAAAACTGCTAAGAAAATCCTGGATATTGACCATTCGACTAGTTGTGGAAAAAATACCATAACTTACTCTACAAAATTGCAAATATAGTGAAACTAAGGCCAAAATCTTTATAAGACCTAGAACTATAATTTTGATGTTTTGACCAAAACCCAAAAATGAATGCAACTTAGGGAAATTGCTAGGAAAAGTCAGGACTTCCTAATCTGGAAATTCCTGCACTTAGACAATTGACCATTTGACACCCAAATAATAATTGAGCCATAACTTTTAGTAGAAAACTCCAATTGAGATGAACCAAATTGATATGGAAACTTAAGAAATAAAAATACAATTTTGGTTTAGAAATCTCACTAAAATTTTGAGTGTAAGAATCCCAAATGTGGGTTGCAAAGACTGACCTAAACCTGAAATTCTGGATATACAGAGTTTAGGAGTCCAAGTTAATTAAACTGCCATAACTCCTCCTGTATAGTTTAAAAATTAGTAATTTTGAACCATTATGACTAGGTCACATAGGGGAACCAATCATATGAAGGACATTAGGCCTAAATATGACTGCAACATGTCCAGCCATATGGACAAAGTGAGATTTTAGAATCTGCCCGGTTCACTGACCAAGAACCAGTCTTAGTAAATTGACCATAACTAGAGCTATAGAACTCCAAATGAAATGAGTCAAAATGATCTGAAAAGATAAAACAGAGACCTAAAACTTTGTTTTAGAGACCTAGACCCAATTCTAAGCCTAAGTGCTTGGAAATGTATGACAAAGATGATAGAAAAATTTGAAACCAGTAACTTACAGGGTTTAACACCCTAGACAACCATTAATCAATTGATTATAACTAGAGTTATATAACTTCAAATTGAATGATACAAAAGGGAAATTAAAGTTAACACATAAAGAAATAACTTCCATGGAGGCAGCATGGCCAAATAGATTATGCATCTTGGCCAAATAGTTAGAGGAAAATTAAGGCATAAATATGAAATTTACAAAAATGTTTAGGATTGACTTATAATATGAATGGTATCCCCTTTAATGACTTAATGAATACCTAAATCATGTGAATGGATAGTTGGGACTTGTATTCCCATCACAAATGGAACTCGTAATATATTAGCAATACAACTTAAAATATGAAAATTTCTTAACATAAAGGAAACGTTAAATTTGTAAATGAAGTGAAGCCATACTTAGGACTTATGTTCCCATTGTTAAGAGAATAATGAGGATACCTTGTACAATAAATAGTACAAGAGTGGAAATAATGTGAATTTCAAATACTTAGTATGTAAAACACTTTTTGCATTGTGAATAATAATTCATATAAGTATTGTAATGAATGAATACATCATATAAATGTGTGAATGAGACATTTGTTCCCATCATGAGAGAAAGGAAAATAATTCGATATACAAATGGTACACGAAAATCGATTGATGTTAATTGCAATTACCATGAATGGTACATAAGTTGTGTAAAAAAAGAGATTTAGAGAATTAGGCTTTTACGACGAATAAAACTAAAATACTATGAACTATAATTGAAATATATATAATGAAATAATAAAACTTATGAACATTTAATGGTACTAATGTGCCTATGTATTACCTAGACAAGTTTGTCAGATTAGATAGATTGACTTGCCAGTAGGGTATTGTTTGAGCAGTACTGCGTAAGGCTTCATGATGGAATTGTTAAGTATTTTGCTTTGTTATTTGAATAGAAGTGTAATAATAGGAAATATAAATTTTCCATGGTTTTAGATTGAACTCGTGAAAGACTGTTGAATCAAATAATGATAAATTACCACCAAGTGAAGTATACTTCTTATCGAATGGGTAACTCAAATGTTCTGCCAACATGATTAGGCCTTTCAAATTAAAATAATTGTTATTATATTTTATATAAGAGATTTATTTTAAATTTTTTTAAACAAAATTATAATAGTATAAAATTTATATATCAGATTTATATTTTGTTTCTATTTAATTAATTTATTTTCTAAAAAATACCCTTAAGCAATTTGGAAGATTTATCAACATTAAAGGAAAATAATCATTTAAAATTTTAATATTTGATAATATATGATAATAAATAATAATTTTTCTTTATTAGTGCGTATATTATAAAGAAAAAACAATTAAAAAAAAAGCCTAAAATACGGATTTCAGGACTATGCATATAATTAATCCAAAGATGACAAAAGAAATAATTTAAATATTATAACAAACATTTACAAATCAATGGTAATTAAAAAAGGAAGTACACATCTCATTATTTGTTGTCTTTATCTAATTACAAATGTGATTTTAGTTTCAATACCCTTTTAGCAATGAATTTTAATTTAGTAATTTTTAAAATTGTAAAATTAGAAAATTGAATTTTAAATAGAATTAATTATATTAAAAAATAATGTATTTTTATATTTTTTAAAAATAATTTTATAATAAAAATTTAACTTTATATAAATTGAACTCATTAATTTAATATAATAAAAAAATTTATAATCATACACTAGTAGTGCAATGTTGTGCACATTCAAATCACTTTTTAAGTTGCAGCGGTGGATATAATCTAATGATAATTGTATATATATTGAATCTAGAATATTCAAGTTCAAATGCCTTTGCCCTATAGATAATAAAAAAAAAATTATTAATTTTTATTTTATTTAAAATAAATCATTTAAAAAGAAAATAATTAAATTTTTTATAATTATACTTAATTTTTATTTTTAAAGAATAAATTTTTTAAGTTAAAAATTAAATTCTTTTTTTAAATATAAAAACTAATTAAATTAAATTTTGACAAAATTTTAAATTTTAAATAGAGTTAAATTTTATAAAAAAAAATAAAGAAAAAAAATAACGTCATGTACAAGAAGCATTTGCCTTTCCCGGTAAGAATTAGATTACACGTGCCAAGGAGTGAGAGTGGGATTGGGAATAGTCAACATTCTTCCATGCATACACGGAGACAAGGTCCTTGCACAGTTAGCCGAGTTGTGACCAAATTAGTAATTAAACAAAAGCTAAGGCCTATAAATACCCACACAAATTAATACCCAGACCTTCACTTGCAATATTCCAACACCCGCAAAATACCCGTAGCAAAAAGCTTTTACCTTGTGATCACCCTAACGAAGCTCCTCAATTCCCTGCAATTCTTTGGCCAAATCTTTACTGGATTTCTTCGTAGATCAAGTCTTTCTTCACAAAATTGTTCGTACCCTTTTTTCTTTTTCTTCTTTCTTGTTTGCAGAACCTTGAGAATTGTTACTTCGTGCATTGTTTCTTTCTTGGTTTTAATCCCAGTTTCTGTCTGTTTGATCTTTGGTTTTTTAGAGGATCTTTTGTTTTGTTTTTTGAGTGTGCGTTTTGCCCTTTCAGATTTGATTATGAATAACAGGAGGAGACATAAAGGTGAAATTCATCATCAAGAAGTTCATGGGACGACAAGATCAAACCATAGAAAGCCTCCGCATGGTATGTTGTTGTTTCTTTAAACAAAAAAAAAAAAAAAAACTGAATAAGAAGTTATTGCTTCGTGATTTTCTTTGAAAATTGTCTCTCTTTCATGGTAAATATGGTGGGTTCTTGTTTGATTATTATATGGAAGCCTCTGCTTTTTTAGTGATGATTTTGTTTCTTTTTCTATGCTATTACTCGGTTGTAGTTTATGGATTTTGTAAAACAATGGCTTTTCTCTGGTGGGAAATTCTGGGAAATTGGCGACTTGCTATTTGGTTGAGTTATTACTTTTCCCCTTAAATTTGTTTTGAATTGGTGGCAATGATGTGGCATTTGTGATAATCGTAGAATTTTTCTGGTTTATGGTGTTTTATGTTAGGGATTAAAGTGTCTAATTGATAGCTTTGATGATGAAACATTGTTTTTTTTTTTTTTTTTTTGAAGGGTTACAGCTAATTGTGGTTCTGAGTCCCTACATAACGTTAGAACCTCTAAGCAGATGGGTAGTTATTGGTTGGATTTTTGGCTGAAAATTTTAGAACAATTTTCATGGTTAATGTTGATTGTTCATATACTTGTGTTCTTGGAGTTGATCTAAAGTGGTTCTTGGCACTTTTTGCTTGTTTTACTCTTTTTCTGTAATGTATTTGTTGGTTGTGAAAATCAGGAAAGTTAAATTCACAGTTTTTACTTTAGTACTTTGTATTTGCTTTTAGTGTTAAAGATTTCATTATGTTACTTTTTTTTTCCCAGGTAGACTTACTTTTTGTTTGAATCATGATGACTGTCAGTTGGGGATATGAATTTCATTTTTTAATGAAACTTTCTTGGACCAATTTCACCAGCATTATTGAAATTAGTGGACGGTATTGGGAATGTAGAGTTAAATGTTCCTTTTGGACTGGTTACTTAAAGTGGTGAATTAAATTTAGACACATAGTTGTGGTTCTCAGCGTCCGGTCAGTATGGAAACACAGAAGGTAAAAAAAAAAGCCTTTAAAATGGAATACATGAAGAAAGAATGAATGTTGAAGCTTTAGAAATAGTTCTTTTTTGGGTTATACTAGGCATTACATGCGTGACATTTGTTTAGTTTATGCTAGTGGTGGATTCTTCTCGTCCTTGTCTATTGCTTGTCATCTCTTTTTTGTTTAAGAGACCAAGGTTTTGTTTCTGTTACTAATAATAACTATGTTTTTCCATTTATATATGAATAGTTGAGCTTATATTTTATTTTCTTTGTTTTCAGGTAGTTGGCAGCCAACTGTGCCATCATGGGAGAAAAAATTCTGCTATTCAGTTGGTTTGGTTCCATGGCCCAAGCTATTGGAAACCAAAAAATTTATGTACCTCTATGAGAATGTAGTTCAGTGGAATGACTCTGCTGGTGAAGAGGCATTTCACAATGCTAAAAACCGATTTTGGGCGAAGATTAATGGTCTTCCTTGTGACATATCATTGCCTGATCCTGATGTTTATATCGATGAAATTGACTGGAATTCCAATATTGATCCCGAATTGTATTTAGATTTGGAACGGGAGCCCAAGAATCCTGATGAGAAAGATAAAGGAGAGGAGGTTGTGATTTTTGGTAGTTCTCTCCCCCTGAACCAGTCATTTTTGTGCACCGGATGGGGGGAGGCTGAAGAGGAGTTGCAAAAGGCAGCCCCTGCAGTTTTGGATCCTGGATACAAACATTGTGATCAAAAGGTTAATGATGGAAATCCGTGGGAGAGCAATGTTCCTCAAGCTAATGGATCTGTGATAGATAATGAATGGGGAAATCATTGGAATGATTCCTATGGATGCAAGAATAATTACAACGAGTGGGACAATAATTATAACCAATGGAATAATTTCAATGATACAACTGGTGGAGATTGGGAAACATGGGATGGGAATAACAGGAAGAGAGAGGGTACTGGCTTGTACATGTCAAGGTACAAAACCTCCAGGTTTCGAGGGAATGACTATCAGATGGATCGTGGATGGAACGGAAGGGGTCGGAAGAAGATGAATTTTGCATACTAATGGTCACTTCTATAAGAGACTGTTTTGAGGTAGGTCAACACAATGAATTCATGTTGACCAGCAACCCAAGGCAGATTTTGGCAAAGTAGGAATTCTGTGGAAGAAGTGGGTGACAAAATTTTTGTAAGTGTGAAGTATATAATACTGTAGGCTGTTTACTTCCTATCATTTTATTTATTGTAAATGTGTGAGAACATAATAGTACATAAAATAGGGTGTTACCAGCTGGGCTAAGTTCCTATAAAGTTTGTTTTTATGAGGCAATTTTGTAGATTGCTTGAGAAAGCATGGGCTTAGTAGTATTGGGAGAGTGTTATTGTTAGTTAAAATGTTCAATGGCCATCTCAAGATATTTTCTTTATTTCTGTAGGCATGTAGTGAGGATTCAAATGTTAAGTCATTGTAGTATGAATTATATTAAGAGGTTGTTCAAACATAGTGAAGTTCCCAGAAAATATATTATTGTTTTGATATGTATTCTGCAATTTCTTACATATTGTTCTTCGATTATTGTCTGTGCGTTACTCGGTTGCGTTTCGGCTTATTTTTTCAAGGGGTTAATAGATTAGAGAGGAAGTATGTGCTGTTGTGAATTACTGTGTTTTTATCTTATTAGCTCAAAACATAAAATACTGAGTTTTTGTCTAAGATTGAGGACTGTTTTGTTTCCTGTTGTGACTGATTTTAAATTCCTTTCACCAGAAAACTGTTCTTTTTTTGGCTGGGTGGAGGTGTTTGGATTAATAAATGGTAGACAGTGGAGTGCCTTAAATTCTATGCAGCAACCGAAGAATTGAGGACTTTTATTTTCTTTTTCTTTTTTTTTATAATTTTATATTAATTTTTCCATAGAGAGAGAGAGAGAGAGAGGTGTGGCAAAGATTGTCAGCTGCATGAACTGATGAAACTATACGTTGATTGCTAAATTACTGGCTCTTATTAAATCAGTTATCCAATTCAACTGATGCTTAATCCCATCTTGATATATATGTATATATAAACAGTCTAGAAGGAACTGAAGAATTTCTCTCTCTCTCTCTCTCTCTCTCTCTCTCTCTCTCTCACACACACAGAGACACACACACATGATTTAGTCTATGCGATTTAGCAAAATTTAAAATTAATTTTTATATTTTTAAAAGTCACTTATTTAGTCTTTAATATTTTAATAAATTTACTGATTAATCTCTACCATTAAGTTATTATTAATTTTAGTAAAAATGACTAAAATACCTTTTATTATATTTTTTATCTGAAAAGTAAATACCTTTTATTATATTTTTTATCTAAAAAGTTTAATTCATGAGATTTGACAAAACTTATAGATTAGTATTTATAAATTAAAGTTATTAGAATTATGAATTAATTACTTTTAAATTTACTTAAAAATTTTGGTTAATCCCAAAATCATCCATATATTTTGCAAAATCATCCCTATATATTTTAACTATTTACAAATAAACACTTATATTTTTGTAATTAATAAACATATAATGATTTATTTATAAATAGTTATAATTATTAAAATATGAATTAATTACTTTAAGATCCTTATATTTTTATCAATTACAAATTCATCCTTATATTATTAAAGTTAATGGCCACTGAACTGTGATTCTAATGGCAAGAAATAATTTGGAAATTTATTAAAACGTCAAGAACTAAATAGGTGAATTTTAAAAATAAAGAAACTATTTTATAAATTTTATAAATATTAAGGAATTAAATTGTAATTTATCTAAAAAAATAATATCTCTCTCTTTTTTTTTTTTTAAAGTTCCTTTTTCTCTCTCTCCTTTCTCTTTTTACTATAACACTTTTTTTCTCATCCATAATATTTCTCTCAATTTTTCCCCAATTAAAACACAAAACTCTAATATGCAATACTCTACAAAACACAATACCCAACTCTACAAATCTCACAAATAAATGGCTTTCTCCTGCCACTAATCTCACTACTGTCATAGGGATCGCAATTGTTCACGAACTCGATCCGATTTGTCTTACATTTGGTGAATTTTTCCTGGCCCCAAAATTGTGTGGGGCGAAGACAATGAGAAGATCTTCCCAACCTGAATCCTCATAATCCACTTCACACAATAACAAATAAATATTATTTATTAAAAATTTTTATTTGTATGTATTTATGTATTTAAATATTATAATTTTAATAAAAAAAATATAGATACATTATTAGAATTATGTTTAAAACTTATATTTTTAATAAATAAACTTATATTCTATAATAATAAATTAAAATGAAAACAAAAAAAAATAAAGAAGAAAAGTTCCCGCAAGGAAACTCACTTCACCTCAATTCTAAACTCTTGTGAGGCGAGAACAGAGGGAGTGATCCCAACTTCCAACCCTCTCCATTGCCATTCTTATGCTGCCATGACTTCAATCTCCCATAATGTTGCCATCACCTGCTCTCTCTCTCTCTCAACCCACAACAAAGACTTGATTTCTCTGCTTTTTCTTCATACTTTCCTTTGCTTGTTTCACCATTGTATCACTTTGCTCCTCCCCAAGCATTAACTTCCTAATCACCATTCCACACACGACAGTGGTACCAAACCCATAATTTATCTAACTTTTAAGGCTCCGTTTATTTTGTGAAAAATATTTTTTATATTTTCTAATGTTTAGGACACTTAGAAAAATGAGTCAACATAAGGTATTTTTTGGATCAAAAGGAAAACTAAGCCAATTTAAAAAAAAAAAAAATGACATTTTTTCAAAAGAGAAAGTCATTTTCCTGATTTTAACAATATAAACATGTGAAAACACTAATTGATGTATGACATAAATTACATACCATTAATTTAACATTGTAACCAAATAATGAAAAATATTTTTTAAAAAAATAATTTTCATGAAAAACATTTTTTATATACAAATTATTTTTCATGGAACAAATGATACCTAGCACAAATCCAACATCTTGAGCACAACAAACTCCTTTCTTCATTCACTAGCTCTACTTCTCATGTCTTTTAAATCCAAAACTATGTCAATTTTTGTACACCATGCTTTACCTCTCCACCTTTAAATCCACCACTTTAACCTCAATTTGCCCCAAGAAAGCCCAATTCAATGCTAACTTGGTCAATTATTGCGTGGTAACCATTGAGTCTTGGCAAATTATGATCAAGAATCAGAACAATTTACTAGAAATTGGTCGCATACATCATTTCATACTTAAATTTTATCAAAAAATTTTCATGGCACTTTGAACTTTTGAAACATCTGATGACATATAGAACTTTTAAAATTTCGGATTCTAATCAACTTATATTACTACTACTTTATAAGAGTTGAATTGGTAGGTTCAATAAGACCTTATTGAAGTAGCTGCTGACATTCTTGTCGAGCTAGCAGAAGATCTAATGGAGCACAGGTTAAAGAATCTCTTCTTCCTTTGCTGAGTCTATATAATATTTACAGATGCTCTGGATCTTTTACTAGAAATATAAGAACTCTCATATCTTCTAGAAGATCTGTTACTAAGGAGTATGTTCAGACTTCATGATTGGATTAGTGTGCTCTAAAATCCACAACTGCAGAATAATATGTGACTCTTGAAATTCTTCCAGCCCTTATCTCTTCATGGAGGAGACAGGGATATTCTCATCTCTATTAGAGAGTTGTTCATCTTGTTCTCACCCTCCATGGCAGATGAGGTCTCCCAGTAACAGCTAGACTATCCTTATTAGACACTAGATTTCTCAATTATGAACATACTGTGATTGGGACATGTATAACCACTCTCCACTTTGGAAGTATAGTTCTTACTTTTTTTCCTAATTACAACACGTCTCTTCAAGATCCTAATCTCTCCATAGCATTAAAAGTTCAAGTTCATCTTGTTGGAGAAAAATAAACTACTCTTTTATGGCAGCCACCCTACACTACCAGATAATCTATAGGCTTTAGGATCATGCCATAGATTTATCTCAACCAGAGGTATCTTCTGATGCTTTATTCATTCTTACAGATACAGAGACTATGCCCACTATTGTTTAAATTCCTCGATAACTTTTTAAAGAAGACTGGGTAAAGATCATTCCACGAGAATGGTTCACCAACTATGAAAAGTTCCATAACAATTTTTGACCTATCTAAGTGACAGAGCCCACATTTCATAGACAAGTAGATGGCCCTGTTAAGATAATTTTCGAGGAGCTCGGAAGCACTTCACACACTTCTGCAATCTTTCAAACCATGATGATCTCTCTTGTTCAAGAAAAAAGAAAAAAGATTTTTGTTCATTCCTTTCAAACAGATGGACGAATACAGACAAGATTCATGGACATCTCATTTAGGATGCACTAGGATCGGGGATGTGTGATGAAGGCTATGATTGTCATCTAGAACACTAGGATGATAATGATGATGAATGTTGCAACTGTAAGAGGGGGGAAAAGGAAGCAAAATTCTCCTTGCAAAACTTTAAAAGCTAGAAAGGACTCCTCCCCAAATTCGAGACCTTGGATCAGCATTCACAAGGATGTTTAAAGAAAGAATCCTTTGCCAATTTATGAACTGGCCTTAGAAATCTTGAGAAAAGAAAGGGAAAAAGAGGAAAAGGTTTATTCTTCATCGCCTCCAGTACTTTCTCTTGTACAGCCTTGTATGATATTCTCACAAGAAGACGTGTATGAGTTAGACTTTCCACCACTCGGGCACTGGATTGATTTAGTCTAGCAGCTTACCTCTAGACCATTTATTCAGGCATATGCTGTTAGCCTTGATGGTTAGCCTAAGCTATTAACTCATGCTGAAGAAGTCTTAAATTGGCAAACTCTGAATGCCAAGGCTTAAAACACTTTCCTTGAGAAGATTGACTCAAAGATAGACTTGATAGTTGGTCAAGCCCAATTAACTGAAACAAAGGTTGATGGTTTATTAATCCAGGTTAACAAGCTCTATGCTGATCTTCAATCTACAGTTAATCAACTTGACAAAGACCTCAGAGTCTTACTTCAGCAGAAAAGGTTTGGTCATTAATTTGATTAAAAGGAGTTAGAAATCAAGAAGTTAAAAGCTCAAATTACTCAAATTGAAGCCGATTTAACTCGAAAGAAACAAATACTATTTGACCATGATCATAACTTGTTTCTTTCCCCTCTAATTATAATCCATTTTCCCTATTCTATCCACATTTCACCTATAAGCCATTCTATCAGTCAAACCCTTATCCTCAAACACTGCTTTATAATCTCTTTTAAGAAAAACCTAAACCAAAAGCTCGGCCTTCTTCATCTACTGCTCAACCTTCAAAAAATATCTCATCCTCTGAATCAATGGAGGAAGATAAAACTAAACCCAAAAAAGACAAACAACGAATACCTATTGACCCTCCTTTCTAACAAATGGCAATTTTAGCTGATCCTTCGATTAATGAGACAAACTCCTCAGCTGATAATTATTTTGAAAAGAATCTGGCAGATATCACAAACTTGCTTATGGCAACTTCAATAGGCTTTAATGATGGGATCACAGGACCTCATGTAGAACAACCAACATGATGGAGAAAATCCAGACAAGGTCCTTCCCAGACCAACTTCTGGTCCTTGGTTCACTCTTGATGACATCTCTCCAGCTAAATGGAAAGATAGGATGACAGAATTTCATACTTGGCTTGATCTCTGAATGTCTAAACTGGATACAGAATTATCAAGTGTTTTAAAGAAATTTTCCTATAGATTCATTGGATCATTAAGGGAATGGTTCCAGAGTCTAGGGGATTATAAACACCTCATGTTTTATCAAACATCAATTCTTGGAATCATGAATGCTCTCTATGAGGAATTCATTAGAGACTGTACACTTTACAACAAACAAGTGCAACAAGAATACTTTGAGATAAAATGCTATTCTCTAAAGAAGAAAGATATTGAGTTTCATTATCAAAGGATGTCTCAGAGATACTATCTGTTGAATGGGTACAATGATGTCAATATGAGACATACTTATGTTGCTTCTTTGCTAGAACAATTACAACCTGAAGTGCAACGATCAATCTTGGCAACTCGCAAAAACATGATCGATAACTTTGGGTGAAATTCTTCAAATGACATTATTTGCTCTTGAAAAAATGTGTGATCAATAGCGTTTCTTTAATAACATGCTGAACAATATCAAGTCTTTGTAAAATATATGCAAAAAATCTCACCTTTCAATCAAATGCAAAGAAAGGAACTGTATTTGCAAATCCAAAAAGAAGAAGTATTTGAAACGCTACAAATTCAAAATGGCAAGTGCAAGGCAAAAAGAAAATCTGTTTGGTTTTTTAAGAAAAAGTTAGTCAGAGGAAAGAAGTTCAAAACGGATAGATATTTTATCCACAGGAAAAAGGGGCATTTCTTTAAAAAATGTCTTTAAAAGCCCAAACAAGCAGCAAAATTGATTCAACAAATTCATCAGAGTTCACATTTACATCTGGAGAATGCTGACATTAAGTCCTTATTTTCAGAACAAGTAGAAGTTGATAAAGAGATTGTCTTTGCTTTAGAAGAAATCTCTTCAGAAGAAGAGATATCCTTATGAGAAGATGATTTTGAATATTTTAATGATGATAAATCCTACTGTATTACCTGATGAAGCTTGGATGCCCCACTCAGAATATTTTAAGGATGTAGATGGGGAAGTTTTTCGCACCAACCTTATCACCAAAAGACCCATTGGAATACGGTTCTTTTCAGACTGCATTATATGGATGAGAGTGATTGGAACAAATCTGCTTGATAAGGATTTGCTGGTTGGATATTATGTCTACCAGCAGGCTCAAAAACTTCAAATCCTTCCTAGTGGTCTAAAATACAAAAGGTTCTTCAAATCATTCACTATTGTTCCAAAGTTGTTTTCATTATCTGAAGCCCCAAAAGAATTTACCAAATACAGAGATTTGCTTATGCCATCTTGTGCAAAATCTCATGCTGACTTATGTCATCCAACACCTCTGTGGAAAAACAAAGAATTCTTCATTAAACTTCATTTTAAGCTTAATGAGGATATCAATCTTACAAAAGCAACCCATCCAGGAATGACTCCATCAAATCTTCTGCTAGCCCAACAAGAATTTCAGCAGCCACTTCAACAAGGTCTTATTAAACCTACCAGTAAAGGATAAGCCTGTCAAGTCTTTTATGCTGAAAAAAGATCAGAAAGAATTCAAAGGAGAAAAAGGCTAGTCATTAAGTATAAGCCCTCGAATCATTTCTTGAAGGATGATAAATTTTCACTCTCGAAGATCAGCTCTCTATTTACTAATTTACAAGAAGCTCATATCTTCTCAAAATTTGATCTCAAAACAGGGTTTTGGCAGTTGGGAATTGATTTAGCAGCAAGATATAAGACAACATTCTGCATTCTTAATGCTGAATACCAGTGGATTATATTGTCTTTTGAGCTTGAAGTTGCCCCCTCACTATTTCAAAAGGCCATGGTTCGAATCTTTGAGCCTATAGTGGTCTGATCTATATTGATACTATCCTATTATTTTCAAAAGATAGCTCAGTCCATAAACAACTTTTGGCTCAATTTCACTCTTTGGTCCAATAATATGGGATTATGCTATTTGAGGAGAAAAGTTATATGGCTCGAACCAATATTGGATTTTTTGGAATGAAATTTGAAAATGGGAAGTACCAACCTGGACCACACATTGCCCAAGAATTGCTCAAATTTTCAGATAAAAATCTCACTGTTAAACAGATTCAGTAATTTCTTGAAAAATCATCAATTAACTCAGAGACTTTATCTCTTATGTGTCCAGATACACTAGCCAGCTTTCCAAAATGCTAAAAAAGAAGGCACCTACCTAGGGTGAAGAGCAAACCACAACTGTAAAGGTTCTAAAGAAAATAGCTTAGAATCCTTCCCCTCTCAAAATCCTAAGCACAAGGAAAAGGATTCTCCAGACTGATGCCAATGATGAATATTAGGGTGCTATTTTACTTGAAGAACTCGATGATAAACGAAAAATTTGTGATCATGCAAGTAGACAATTCAAAGAGTCTAAAAAATACAATCACACGGTTTACAAGGAAATTCTAGCCATTAAGTATGAAATCAAGAAATTTGAATTTCATCTTATTGGCTATCATTTTTTGATAGGGATGGATAATTCATCTTTTCCAAAGGTACTTCATTTAAAAAACAAGACTTTTCCAGAACCAAAACTGTTGAGGCTCAAAAGCTGGTTTGATAAATATGACTATACCGTTCAGCATATAAAAGGAAATCTCAATCTTATTTCGGATCTCCTCACTAGACCTCCAAACATATCCCTTCTCACTTCTCTCGAAACTCATCTTCATGGTAGGCTCCTCCAGCTCATCAAGTACTCAAATCCCACAATTCCTCATTCCAGCAGTAGAAACATTTCTGCCTGGATGCACACCGACAATGACTTTGTCCCAGATTATTGAATTTACAAGAAATCACCCGTTTCATTTTCAAAACTTATCCAATGTCCTCAAACAACACAAGGATAGTCAGACTCAGTTCTGTCTAGATGCTCCATTTCTCATAGTCTTTTGTTTCAGTCCCTTAGATCATCTACTGCTTGAAGAAAAATAGTTCTTAGGTGCATGACGACCCTCTATGCCATTGGTTTTAAAGTTCCCACTATTCCCATGTACTATTTTTTGAGTGACAGAAGCAATCAGAGAAAGATAATATGGAATTTTCTTGAATGGTTCAAGTCAATCCCTCAATGGTGCAATGACTTAAAAAATGAATCATAATGGTCTATGGCATAGATCACTAAAAGATGCCAAGCAATTCTGTTCATTATTCATCCTGCATCGTCCTTTCTTTAGAAATCTTAAAGGGATACTCTGGACTCAAAATTCAGTCTACGAATATAAGACTTATTACAAGTCTGTCACTACAAGAGGCACCTCCATTGTTCTTAGAAAGGAAATAACATCCTATTTGCATGAGCTCAACCACTTCAGACCAAAGGCCCTAATTTTGAAATCAACCTCTATAGGTCCAAAAGCAAAGCCTGAAGAATTTTCAGATTACAATTCAGAGATATGGCAAGATTCCCAAGACCTATAAGATATGAATACTGAAGACAAGCCCTTTGACAAACCTGAAAACTCTTGGAAAAAGGATCTCTATGGCAAAGATATCGATTCAAATGACCCAGATTATTACAATAATAATCTGAGTCCTAGTCAGAATTTCTTTTAACTCAAACAGCAGCAAGGGATGCCTGGAAAATCCATAATTAAGCTAGACCACATGCCTCACCTACCATGTGTGCATCTACAAAAGTCTCAACTACCATGTGTGCATATGCAGAAGTCACATGTTCCACTGTTGTTAGTCAAAAGTATGGCTATCATAGTCTTAATCTGTCGTCATATCTAGTTTGAATTTGTTGTCAAGTTAATAGTCAAAGATGTATGGCTACCCTATATTTAATTTTTCCTAATATAGTAAAAAATGTAGGCTATTCTGTCACAAGCTTGACATTGTGTAAAACGTGAAAAATGCCACCTTGTATAATACTATTTAACTTTTATCTTTTCTTCCCCTTCCTTCTATAAAAGGAGGATGGTTGTATCACCAAGGGGCAGAATGTAATAAAACTCTAGCTTTTCTTTCCATTCTTATGGACTTCTAAACCCTCTCGCTCTCCCAAAAGTTTATAGTCTATGTTATATTCATACTATCCTCCATTAAAGACATAAGTATGCTCCGCACTTGCCTCTACAATGAGGATCTTGAGCATTAGAAAATGTTAGTTCAATGATCCTTTGCTACGATCTCCTTAATCTGGCTCTATATAACAATACAAAAGGGTATAACCTTGAGATTTATTAAGCCATGGTGGCATTGTTATCTTGCCACTGCATGAATATTGTTATCTTCTTCCTCATAGCTCGTCCCTCTTTCCTCTTTGCTCTTCTAGCGCACTCCTTCACGATGCCGTATGCTAACCACTAGACGCCCACTTCTTAAACTCTAATTTGCCACCGTGCATAGCCATCGTGCACAGCACCATGATGATGAACAGACCACCTCTTAAACCCTTCTACCTCCCTACTTCTCTAAATTGTCAAGTTTTAAATTTATTATCGTCATGGTAGCAGATGAAGAAAATTCATCACCAGTACCGACACCGGTACTAGAGGAGTCATCTGCTGTAGTTAGGTGCATTAAGGATAAAGAAGGAAAAGTGTTGGTGAAAGATGAGGACATTAAAGAAAGATGGAGAAATTATTTTAATGATCTCTTTAATAATAGTCAAAATAGTAATAGCGTGAATATAGATTATAGAACAATAGAAAAGAATGTGAATTATACTAGAAAGATTAGATCTTTAGAAGTAAAGGAAGCACTTAAGAGAATGAAAGTGGGTAAAGCCTGTGGACCCGATGAAATACCAATTGAAGTGTGGAAGTATTTGGGAGATATGGGAGTGGCATGGTTAACTAAATTATTTAATAAGATTCTAAACTCAAAGAAAATGCCTGATGAATGGAGCAAGAGTATTTTAGTACCTATTTTTAAAAATAAGGGAGACATACAGAGTTGCTCAAATTATAAGGGAATTAAACTCATGAGCCATACTATGAAGTTGTGGGAGAGAATTGTGGAGCATCGACTACGTCATGATTCTTCTATCTTTCTCAATCAATTTGGTTTCATGCCCGGTCGTTCAACTATGGAAGCAATCTTTCTCATTAGAAGCTTGATGGAGAAATATAGAGATGCGAAGAAAGATCTACACATGGTTTTTATTGATTTGGAGAAGGCTTATGATAGTGTTCCAAGAGAGGTCTTATGGAATGTGTTAGAACAGAAGAGGGTATCTATTAGGTACATACAAGTATTGAAAGATATGTATGAAGGAGCAACTACTATTGTGCGCACAGTGGGAGGGGACACAAGAGATTTTTCAATCTCAATTGGATTACACCAAGGATCAGCCATAAGCCCTTACCTTTTTACATTAGTTTTAGATGAACTGACGAAACATATACAAGAGAGTATTCCTTAGTGCATGATGTTTGCGGATGATATTGTTCTGATAGATGAGACACGAGAAGGAGTCAATAGAAAGCTAGAACTTTGGAGAAGTACTCTAGAGTCAAAGGGTTTTAAGTTAAGTAGAACGAAGACAAAATACATGCATTGCAAGTTCAGTGAAGGCCAAACTGGTGATAGGGAAGGAGTTAGTTTGAATGGAGTGGTATTGTCCCAAAGTAATCACTTTAAATATCTAGGCTCAGTCCTTCAAGTAGATGGGGGATGTGAGGAGGATGTTAGTCATAGGATTAAAGCCGGATGGTTGAAGTGGAGACATGCCACGGGAGTTTTATGTGATTGTAAGATTCCCAATAAATTGAAAGGAAAATTTTACCGTACAGCAATACGACCGGCTATGTTATATGGTAGTGAGTGTTGGGCACTGAAAGAGTCGTATGCATCTAAGATAAGAGTTGCAGAGATGAGAATGTTAAGGTGGATGAGTAGCCATACTAGACTAGATAAAGTCCGTAATGAGAGTATTAGAGAAAAGGTAGGAGTGGTGCCAATTGAAGATAAGTTGAGAGAAGGGAGATTGAGATAGTTTGGTCATATGAAGCGTAGACATATGGAGGCTCCAGTTAGACAAGTAGAGCACATTAGGTTAGAGGATAGAAAGAAAAAAAGGGGTAGACCTAAATTGACTTGGAGGAGGGTAGTACAACATGACTTAGAAGTATTACACATTTCTGAGGATTTAACCCAAAATCGTTCAGAGTGGAGAAAGCGAATCCATATAGTCGACTCCAAATTTTTGGGATAAAGGCTGAGTTGAGTTGAGTTGAAGTTATTTTTTTATTAATTTCCTTGCATAAAATAATTAAATAATATAATAAAAAAATTCACTTCTTTTCATCTCTTTTCTCTATTTCCATTCCAACCAAACAATTGCTAATGCCTCAATTAAAAAAAAAAAACTGTTGGGCAAATGTTCTCTCCCTCCTCATAGCTCGTCCCTCTTTCCTCTCTGCTCTTTTAGCACACTCCTTCACGATGTCGTATGCTAACCACTGGATGCCTGCTCCTTAAACTCCAAATCCTCGTCGCGCACATCCACTACGACAACAAACAAACCACCTTTTAAATCTTTCTGTCTCCCTTCTTCTCTAAATTGTCAAGTTTTCAATTTATTAGCGTCATGGCAGCAGATGAAGAAAATTCATCACTGGTATTGACATCGGTACTAGAGGAGCCATCTGCTGTAGTTTCCAGTAATCAAACTATAGTTCAACAAATCCTACCCATCATTCCACCAGTAGTTCTGTCACTTATGCCACCTATTGCTCCGATACCTCCACTTTTTCCTCCCACAATCCCTTGCTCATTAGCCCCTCTCCCTATCCGCCCATCTGTGCTTAGGCTGCCGCCTGTGTTGCAAAATGGTGAAGAGAGGACGAGTGACTCAGATTCTAATCAAGATGACTCGGGCTCTGTCGAGACTGCTTCGAGATCAACTGAGGATTATGAATTCTCAGAAGGAAGTCGACTAGTAAGAGAGAGGAAGCAGAAGCTAGTGCAGGAAATCATGATGAAGCGGCGAGCTATAGCTCTAGCCATGCCCACTAACGACATGTCCGTCTAGGCCCGTCTCCAGCAGTTGGGGGAACCAATAACGCTGTTTGGAGAACGGGAGATGGAGCGATAAGACAAGCTAAAAAGACAAGCTAAGGATGCTTATGACAAAGCTAGATGTTGAAAGGTAGTTGGAGAAATTGACGAAAGCTCATGAGAAGGAAGAAGCTGCAGCTACGGCACCTTCAGATGATGCCGAGGAAGAAATGCTTCAATATCCATTTTACACAAAGGGTTCAAAATAGCTTTCGGATGCTAGAATCCATATTGCAAAGTATTCTATTCTAAGAGCTGCATTGCAACTTCGGCTCTGTTTGGATGGGGTGAGGGAAGGATAATTAATTGGAGGGTAAGGAGGGGGAAAGGTAAGGAGGGTTACAACAAAAAAAATTTCATGTTTGGAATGAGGTAAATTAATGGAAAGGTAAGAAGAGGTAATATATATTCTTTATGTTTGGAAAGAGGTAAAAAAGGATAAATAATTGTTAGAAGCACAATAATACCCTTTCTTATTAGATAAAAATTTATTCTTTAGAATGGATTATTTAGAAAAAAAAATTGATAATTGAAACATAATGATTGCAGCAAACTATTGAAAGAATAAATGATTTAACAACTGAAATTAAATAGAAAGATAAAACTAACATTGTTTCTGCAAGAATTCGAAATTCACGTAAGAGAGCGGAGAGATCAAGTACGACTACTTGAGAAAGAAGACATTTGTTTGTATTGGTAAGTTAGATTTATTTTTAATGAGTATAATTAGATTTTTATTAAAAAATTAAGGACACGAAAATAAAAAAAAATAAAGTAATTTTCAGCTCTCACCTATCCTTGTTTACATTCCAATTTGAGGTGTAAGAAAAATTGAGATTTGATGAGTAGCATATTCTCTTCTTTCTGCAGTTAGGAGAGTGAATGTAAACAATTTTCTTGTATTGAATAATTTATTTTCTGGTTAGTTGACGTTTCTTTTAATTATTGTAAACAATGGGCTAGGAAGTATATATAGTAGAACAAATGCATCATGACCTGTTAGAAAATGTCCATGCTCAATCCTTTGATTTTTCTTTCAGCCACATTCATTTTCCATTTTTTGGCAGCCTCTCTTCGTTAAAGCATTGGGTTGTTTCTAAACAGCATTTAATTGACTAAGATATCCCAATTTCTTTTGCAAAGTCTGAAACTTACTTCAGTTGGTTTATATGGTTTCACAATGATGTGCCATGTGGCAGCTGCTACCTAGTGGCGTCACAGTCACAAATGCTTCGTGCCTTGTATTGTTTGTGCCATTAAAACAAGTATTGGTTTTGAACTTTATTTTTGAATTGTCCATAAAATGTATTGTTAATAGCTTTGTTAGAGTTCTCATATGGTGCTGCGCATTTCTAAATATCATTCTCCCTCAGCTTGAAATTGCCTTGCACTTGCGGCTTGTTATCATTTTTATCTTTAAAACTTTAGTCCTTACATTGATAACCTTTTCATCTTTACATTAAGCCTGTCAAGCGTGCATGGGTATGTGAAATTGTTTTTTTTTTTTGTGGCAGATGGGTGTTATATTGCAACTGTCTCACATGATCGAACTATCAAGCTCTGGTCCAGCAGTACCAATGAAATGGACGCGATGGAAGTAGACTAGATTACCTTGAGCTCCTTGCAATGACAGAAGATAAGTTGTTAGATGGTCCTGATATTTGCTGATTGAGTATCAACTTGTGTTCTAGCTTTGCTTCCAACTGTGGCATTTTAACTCAGTTGTAGCAGCCAATTTTGGTGAGAGATCAATGTTCATTGCAACTGTAATCCTCTAACATCTGATGTCTTTGGTGGGCAGCTCTCCCACGGTCCTACTCTATGATAAGAGGGAGGAAGTGATCGTTCCATTCCACAAAGATCTACAAACTAAAATTTGCGGATATTTCATTTTTGTCCTTACAAATCACAAGGATAGTGCAGGTTCTTTTTTAATAAATTTTCTTATTTTTAATGATTACATTTTGATCCTTGCTAGAATCATAATAGGGCAGTGGCTCTCATTTAAATCCATCAGCTCACCAAAATACAGCTTTATTGGCTTTACAATATTGATATGATCTTTGCATGTGGAAACTAGAAAATGACCTTTTATGATTCTATTCGTAATCGGAAAAATTCAAATGGTGATTCTGCAATGCTGTTTCCCTAATCTTGGCTGAAACGTGTGCTGTTACTTCGGGTATAGCTTACAGACAGACAACAGATTCTATACTGAAAGTTTGCTTCATTCCCGTAAAGAACAAGATTACAAGATGTGTTAAAAACTCTAGTCTAACAATTCTGATAGAATGTAGGCTGCATCCAATCCAAAGAATGTCAAAATTGTAAGTAATTGTTGTCTTCCAAAAAAAAAGGTACCTGTATCGGTAGCAATACTCTACCTTTGGACACATGATATAACCCAAATAGATGGCATGGCATGCAAAATAAATAGGAGCTGAAATTTGTTTCTTTGATGTTACAAGCTCATTTGTACCAGCCAGCAAGCAAATACCTTAGCAAGAAACAGAAGCAGCATCCAATAGCCTGTCAAACATGATACATATGAGCTATCATGCAGAGACGCACATATAATTTTGCATGGAAATGAGTTTCCTAATGAATGATGCATCCAGGAAGAATTTCAACCAAAGCACGTTATGATGTTGCAAGATGATACAAGGACCCAATAGGCGAAACCTTAAAATTAAAGAAACCATACAAGTCACCAAAAAATTAAAAAAAAACCATACAAGTGGAATCTTGATGAAGAACATTGGTTCAAAAGAAACTCACAAGCATGGTTTTAGATGGAGGTCCAACTATAGTGTTAAATTTAAAAACGAACAAGAAAGAAAAGAAGAGGAGAGGAAAAAAAAAAAAAAAAGGAATGAGTTCTAAATTGCTGTCCTCCAGCACCCAACAAAATAACATCAGTGCATGTATAAACAAACTATTGAAGAAAGGGCAAAACGTTGGTGGTGGTGTGGGAGGAGATAGATAGAGAGAAAGAGATAAGGGGACAAACAACGCATAAGTTGAAGAACATTTCTAACATGTGAATAAATCACCTGAACAAGAAGAAGATGGATACAAAGAGACTTTTCTGACTTTCTGCCAAAAATTCTCAAATAAACATTGACAACTGTTCCATCATTAGTTCCGGTTAGCAGTCCTGTCTGAGGATCAAACCTGGAAAAATATACAGAAAATGAAAAAGATCTCCAGAAAATGATTCATATCAGCTAGAGTCCCTAAAGCATAAAGCATAATTGACAACAGGAAACACTACCTAGGCAGACGATGCCGTGGGCAATAAACATAGCCAGAAAGCTGAACAAGCAGAACCACATATTAGACATCCTATTGGAAAACCAGAAATTCAGAACTAGAAAGAGACGAGTTATCAGATCAAACCTGGGGAAGCGATAAGAGAAAGTTTATTACTTGAGGTAAAAAGAAAATCAGGAGCGTTTCACTGTTGAAAAAAGGAAATTATTATATTAGGTTATAGAAAGGCATAGTGATAAATGCAGATTAAGGTTAGCAAACAAGTCATCATGTGGAAGACTAACACAGCAGAATCTCATGAAGCTCATGGTCTTAAAATGAGACAACAAATCTATCACATGGTTATATATCAGTTATCAAATGGGCATGAGATTGAATGTGAGAGAGAGAACAGAAGCAAGCCAAATCAAGTAAATAAGTGAATGAATGCCTAACATAGGTCTCAAATCAAGTTAGTGTGGAAATCTAACATCCATACATAAGTGATTGATAAATAGAAAATGTGGAAGGACATGCTGGGAAACACACCTAAAATGGCCTAAAATCCCGACAACAGCCATAGTCATTCCGGCAAAGTATGTATAAGTATCTCCCACAAAAACTGAAGAAGGATACCTAACACAACCAAAGACAACAGTTAGATGTTATGTTACTGCACAAAATAAACAGTAATAAACTGCATGACAAATGGAATGAAGTTTACCAATTGAAAGAAAGTAAAGCCATGGAGGTGGCCAGTAAGGGTTGAGTAAGATAAACAGAAAATGCATGGGCCTGTTGATACTCGGGATCCACAGATGCTCCAATTTGCATTATATTGTGTATCAAAATCTGCAAAAATTGATAAGCTGTCTCACATTTCATAACAGGGCAGATTCCAACTGTTTTACAAGTCTTTGTGCTTGCTTACAGCAGATGCGATCACAACTGTTTGCCCGACTTCCAGACCATTTATACCAGCATGAATGTTAATGGAATTTGTGCAGAAAACCACCAAAAGCCCCATGTATAGCTTATATATCCATCCTGTTCCCAAAAAAAAAGAGCACAAGGAAAGAAATAATACAGAAAATTACAAAAGGGACCAAATAAATAAAATGTGCTGGACTCAAAATTTGCTAACGATTGTTCATAACAATTTTTTTTTTTTTTGCAAAAATAATAGCACAACACCCAGTGAAAGGAACCCAAATTCCATAAGTTTTACAAGAAAATTAAATAGTATAAGGGAAAAGAGAAGAGGAAAAAAAATGGTGCATATTAAAGGGATAAACAATGGAAATAAATGTCAAAAATGCACTTGGACAAACAAGTCATATATGCACTGCTACTACTGACACTTCTCAATACGAGAAAAAAAAGGGCAAGAGTCCCACAAACCCTGCAACTAGTAGTTGATGAAAAAACATACACAGCTAGTAACTCATTTTATGATTCTCTTTTTCAGTAAATGATGACAGCTGAACCCCCCAGCTTTCATTCCACTATGCAAATATAGCTTTGGCAAATTCAAACTTTACTAATTGATAGAATGTGGAATTATCCCTTCCTCATTTTTTGCCCCTCTTCTTTGTTTGGATCCGACTTTTTATGCTGGATGGAATAAACACTTTTAACGGTTATCATTTTGCAAATGCCACAAAAAGGATGCCGAGATTACACAGCTATGACACACATATCTTTCAATAAGACACCCTTTTAATTCAATGAACAAACAATTTATGGTTAACTTCTTTTGCATTGATCGAGAATACAGGCACTCCCAGTGGAAATTTATTGACTGAAAGACCAGATGAAGCTCATGAATTAGATAGAGCATCCCACAATATTACAATTAACAAAATTTTAATTTCAGTTGTCTGTGCCAGTGATATACGTTAAATATTCATAAACCTCACAACTTGAGTCATTGGTACAACTTAATTTATAAAAATTAAAAAAAAAAAGAGCTCAGACTTTTCTAAAAA
Organism: Hevea brasiliensis; assembly: GCF_030052815.1. NCBI lineage: Eukaryota > Viridiplantae > Streptophyta > Magnoliopsida > Malpighiales > Euphorbiaceae > Hevea > Hevea brasiliensis. The sequence goes on from NC_079497.1 coordinate 102,671,698, forward strand.
ACAAAAAAGAATTTTTGTCAATAGAGGTTCAACAAAGTAACAAAAATATGATTTCTACTTCAATGTTAACATTTTTTTTTTTTTGGAATTTTACTACTCAGATAAAGCATCTTGTGAGTGGGTTTTTTTGGAGGGTGGGGAGGAGGTGTCTGGATTCAGAAAAATACCTAGGTCCAGTATTTCATGCCCAACATATGGAATAAGAGGCTTTGGTATTATGATAGTTGTATGTCCAGCATATGCCATCAACAATGGAAGGGCAGCAATTGATGGCAGGAGTAATTTCCTGCTCTTAACAGTTACAAGTTCGAGCGTCAGTACCTCATCATGCATTATTCAAAAAAGAAAGCTCTATGTGTTTATTAAGGAAAATATTAATAAGAGAGAAATCCTTAGTGGAAAACTAAATTCTTACACTCTCCACGGTACATCAAGGACATCATCCACAAATCCAAGTAGAGTCATGAAGCAGATGCATGCAAGTGCTGCATTATACTCAACAAGCCACTGCATGTATGAAAATTTCAACATTAACCATCAATTAGTTAAAGCATATGGTCATAAATTGTGAACATAAATCAGGCTTAGAGCTAATGGTGGACTCTCAATAAAGACAATATGTACACCCTAAAATTGAGTAACATAATGGAGGAAACATTTAGACAATTATTTGAAGCTGACAAGCTGTAACTAAGATAGAAGAATCCATTCTCAAACTTCCATTTCTTTAACCAAAGGAAATAAGATATATGATCAAATGAGTTAGTTCCATACCATTCAGAGAGCTTCAATATATCCAATGTGTCAGTGTCAGCCAATAAGAAGTTAAGGCTGCGTTTGGTGCAAGGGATTAGACAATACAAGACAATATATGACAATTACTACACAGAACAAGACAGCAAACAATTGTTCCATCCTATGTTGGTGTATCTAGGAGAGACAAACTAGTTGTCCTATTTTATGTTTGATAATCTTTAAACAAGATTGGACTACATGCAGAAATGACAATAATTCCTCACATCCTAACCCATGTTTGGAATGTAAGTATGAAACGGATTATATTATAACATTTCTCTTAAATACAATTACTTGTCTAGTTTTGTTAATTTTAGATGTCTTCTTACGTGAGAGGTAAAGTAGTAATTACATTAAATTCAAATTAGCTAATTTATCATATCTAAGTATATGATAAAAACATATGAATAAATATGTAAATATATTTATATAAATTATATCAAATAGGAAAATTAAAGATATAAATAATTTCTTTTGAGTTTTTATAAGGGGCATTTTTGGAATAACAATGTTATCGATATTGTTTCATGGCCCCAGATAACTAATCCAACGGGATATGAGAGACAAAAAGTACAGAATTGGAAAGTGGATAAGAAAAAAAATACACCTTTTTTTTTTTTGTTTTGGTTCAAAAGGGGCAACGAACATAGGACAAGGTGAGATTAACTTATCTTGTGTTTGCCATTCTCACACATCAAATGCACCCTAAAGGTCTCTCCAATTTTCTATAACTATGTTTAGAACTAAATCAGGTAAATATTGACAAATCAGAACTTTTCCAGCAGAAATATTTAAAAAGATCAAAAAATAAAAATAAAAAATCAGAAGCAACTATTCAAAGAATAACACATGCTGGACTTGTATGTCTTTTTCAAGAATAACACACTCCTCAATCTAGTGTCTAAGAGCATGAATTTTGGTAAACCATTAGCCATCATGTCTTATCCCACAGCCTCATCAAATATTCTCTTCAGCCTTTCCCTTCCTCTTCTAGGTGGTAAATCCCATTTTCTTGTGCTATTAATAGCCTCAAAGCAAACAAGAAAGATTCTTAGCTTTCTCTTAAACAGTACTCAGTTGATGCCACCTCTAACTTAACAAGGCATTCAAATCTAACCGATTTATTTCTTATTCTCCACCTCATCCACTCTCACTCTTCTCCATGTCTAATGTCATTTTCTGCACTACATGCGTCGTATACCTATCTATGTGTCCATCCCACATGCCACATGTTTAACAAGAGCAAAATTTTGGCCGTCTAGTGGTCCATAATTCTTCTCTCCTTTATATTGATTTATCAAATCCATTATCGATATGCTTCTCTAATTTATCTTTTTAAATATGAGAAATTCTCCACCTCCAATTTGCTTCTCTCAATGTCCACTTTGCAATAGATGACCAGTCTAACTCCGACATAACACAATTAGATATTTTAGGCATGCATGAGCCATCAATTGTGTGAACCTGCGTTTTTTTGTGCAAATTTCAATATGATGACGCCAATATCTCATCACCATCATACCACAACTGCTACCACTCACCAGCAACTGTAATTCACAGCTTTCATTCTCCAGCGCAGTTTTGCAGTTTTAGATTTTAGGTTTGCACCATATCCTCAGAGAATCAAAGATTCCTACTATATTGAATATTGATTTACTAGGAACCTAGGGTTTAACAATCGGTTAGCAGGAAAAAGGTTGCAATATGCTATAATCATCATAAAATGCGGTTTTCAAGATCTGTAACCTTTTTACTGTTCATTCAACTGGCTTGTGCACGTGTGCGTTAGTTTTCACACTGTAAACTAGTGATGATGAGAAGGAGAAATGGTGAGAGTGAACTTTAATGTGTAATGGTAATACAAAAAGCTTAACAGCACAACCAAAAAGAGAAATTGTGATTAGAAGAAAGACGTGAAAAAACTAAAATAGACATTTTAATGGGTAAAATATCATTCAGTAGATAATGATATAAGTTCAGACATCACTTGCTGACAATCAGAAAGAAAAAATGCAACTAGGCAATATAATATTCTTACAATGGAATCTGCTGTGAAGTTAAAATACTGAAATAAGATTGCCAATACCAAGAAGACTATCCCAACAACAATACCCAATGATTCAGGCCTGCAAAACATAGAGCTAAGTTAATAAGGAAATTTTGGTAAATGAAATGGATGGGTTGAAAAGATTAAAATATAATCATTGCCAAATCATATTGTCTTTCTAAATCACAATTCTGATAATCTAATTCCTTGATTGTCACCAATTTTCACAATTCCAGTGAAAATTTTCTTAAAAGGTTATCTCTTATGGTGTACACACCCCAGAAAAACACAAGCTTGAATAAACTATTTTTGAACTTGTTGAAAAGCACGCACCAAATCACTTAAAAGCTACAAACATAAGCAAAAAATTGTTCTTCAATACTTCTGAACATTCCAGCTCAGGATCTTCACATTGTATTGTTTATGGGACATATCAATGCAGAGAAGCAAGAAAAAACAAACACAAATTTTATTTTTAGATTACCACAAAAACAAAGTGCTCACAAATTTACTTGGAAAACAAAATAACCAAATGAGAATGGAATTTCCAAAGGTAGTAATAACTTTAGAGCAGCAGAGCATATCACTGAGTGTAGCAGTTCCAGTGCCAGTAAAGAAAAAAAAAAGGGAGAAACGAGGATCAAATCACATTCTCTCATTGGAACACATTAGCAATTTGTTTGTCTCTCAAATAAAATCAAACTACACGGACGAATTAAAAGTTGCTCAACAAATTTAGCAGCAAACAAAAAAAAAACTGTAAGTTGCATTTGCACTCAACAACTGAAATTAAAATTGCGAATGCAAGGCAAGCATACCATTTGATTTCGATGACACACCCAATTCACAAATGATACCAAATGCAAACTCCATATAAAATCAAAATTCAATACATACCCACATCACAAAACGAACCAAAAAACCAAACTCAACAATCAAACAGAAACAGAAAACGACAATTAGCAATAAAAACTCACACTTTAACAGTGCCCTGAGGGGTACCCTTCTTGTTAATATCATAACCAAAAAGATTCCTCCTCAAAACGTATCGAGAAGCCACAGGAATCATCTTGACAGTCAAGAAGAATCCTGCAAGGCTAAGGACAGCATTGATGAGGATTGATATTTTGAGGTCATGCTGGATTTTGTAGTGGTAGAAAAGCAAATAAAAGTAAGGAGCGATAAGCAAGAGAGAGAGCTTGAAAATGGAGGCAGATTTTGGAGGAGCAATTGGTGAGTCAGTAGTTTCTTGGGGTTTGTGATCGGTTTTGGTATCGGTACAGACTGATTTCACGGTGCTTGTGTCTGTGGCCGCTAACGCCCTCTTGCGAGCTGCCATGCCTAACTCAAAACTCTCTCTCTCTCTCTCTCCCTCTCTCTCTCTCTCTCGTGTTATGGAGTTTGAGTTCTTGCTCCTGCGTTTAATTTGGGTGAAAGTTTGTTTCTCCTTTGTTTGATGTCTCTTTCCATGGGCGTCACTGAAGCTAATGAAATCTTGCCACGTTGGCAATTTGTGTGTAGATTGGGACCCACTGAGAACTTGCCATGTTGGAAAGAGAGTAGACCCTATATTTCTTCCGAAATATTTTTTAGCGTTTTTTTAAGAAAAAATATTTTTAACATTTTCGGAGAGGAAAAATATAAAGGGAGTGTTTGATCGGAGAAAAATACTTTTTTTAAATATAATAATTAAAAATATTAAAAAATAATTTAAAATTAATTTTATAAATTTTAATCATAAAAATAATAAAATAATTTTTTATAAATTATTTTTTAAATAATTTTAGCCTTTAAATCTCAATGTCAAAAAAACACTTAAACACTTAAGGGGTGTTTGGTTGACTTTTTAAGTGCAGACTGATAAACACCCAAATAAGTAAACTATAATATTTAATAAACTTAAAAAAATAAAGTTGATAGCTGACAAATAACTGATATGATATTTATCAATAACTGATAAGTAACTGATATAATATTTATCAGCCGTAATTTATATCAGCTCTATTTTTAAAACTATTTTTTATAAGTTGATAATTAATTTTATTTTATTTTTTATTTAGACTATATTATCCTTTTTTATATAACTCAAAAATTAATATTATTAATACTTTTATTTTATTCATTTGTAATCTTCAAATCTTAATTAGCGCATTATAATTTTATTAAAATATTTTTTATTAACAACATAAAATATAAAATACTTATGAATTATGAAAAACATATATTTTTTAATCTAAAAACTTAAAAATTAGCCATAAGTTTTTCCTTTATAAATAATAATAATTAATTTGTTATTTTATAACTATATTTTAAAGTTATTTAATTATTTTTTTAAATAATTTAATTAATTTTTATTTCAATAATAAAATAAGTAATATAATATAATAAATCAATAATTATATATTTATTTCAATAATAACATAAATTATATGATATATGTACTTATTAGTTATTTTACATATTAACAGCAATAACTAAATATAATTTTACCAAACACTTAATATAAATCAATTACCATCAGCTACTAGCTATCAGCTAACAGTTATTAATTATATTTAACAGTTAAACCAAAAGGCCCTTAGTCATTTAGAAGTTCGGCTAATTATTACATGCAACAGAAGCATTAAAAAAATAGTATTCTATAAGTACAATAAATCAATTTTTGTTTAATTATAGTAAGGTGAGACTCATATTTTCATAGAGAGGAGCATATGCATCGAATACACCTAATAATCTTTTGTGAAACTCTATACTTTCACAAACTCATACAAAAATTATCTTATAAGTATATTATAATAAAAATTTTTAAAAAATAAATTACTAACAAGATAATTATATTTTAAAAATAATTATTAACAAAAATTACTTGCAAAAAATTACCTTAAATATGTTATAACAAAATATTACTAAAAAATAATTACTAATAAAAATTACTATTAAAAATAAATTATTAATTAAATTACAAATAAAAAATAAATTGTAAAAAACTTACTATTTTATGACTACTAAAACTACATTACTTATAAAAATTACTATTTATTAATAAATTAATAAATTTATTAACGAAACAAAATATATAAGAGACAAATTATGAAGAAAATAGAGAAATTGAGAAAAATGTGAATTTCAAATATGGCGTATGAATCAAATTTAATCAATCATAAAGAGCACCTATGTATTATCAAAGATGGATCTCATAATTTTAAACTTTTTCATCCTGATGCAAGGCAATATTAATTTTAAATATGTTTTAGTTTAATTTGATTTTTATTATTCTTTTTATATATCAGAAATATTTAAAGAAATAAATTAATGAAATTATTTTAATAAATAAGTTTCAATCTATATTATTCAATCAACTTATCTTTTTATATATGTGTGGAATTGGAAGATTTTTTTATTTAATATTTAGAATATCTTTTTTTTCAGTTTATTTTAATTTTATGATGGATTGATAAGTCTTTCAAATTTGAAAAAAAAAATAAGTATTTTAAATGTTAAAAATATATGAAATAAATCCTTTAATTTTTAAAAATAAATTAAAAGATATTGGATTATAACTTGCCTCCAATATAAGTCTTACGCATCTGATGTGTAATATTCCAATGGGTATCTGCTGCATCCTAAAGTAGATTGAAGTTGTTTTTTGTTGGATGGTTTAGAAGCTATGGGTTTCACATTTCCGTCATAGTTATTATCACTAACTTGATTATGATTTTATGAGATATGATTATGATTATTTTATTGAGAATAATCTTCTTTTTCATCATTATCGTTATCATTCTCTTCTTCTACATTGTTAATAATGTTAAAAGAATGACAAAAATTACAAAATGTGAAAGAAATCAATTAGGATTTAAAGGTTAGGTTTTGGATTTTGGAAAATGTTCTTTCGTGAGCATGTGGGGGGTGAATCTAGATATTGGTTTTTGGATTTAAGTTTTGAATCGGGTTTTGAGTAGTGTTTGGATTCATGTTCTTCGGATAGAAGTAGTTTGTAACACCCTTATTGTAGAGATTCCGTACATTCTACTGTTCCGATGATCGGTGTCGGGCCGAATAGCTAGAACATCTAGAAAAATATTTAAACTAAAGTAACGAACCATAATTAACTCAAATATTAATAAGAAAAATGTAGGAAAAATTTTGAAAATAAAATACAACCAAGTTAAATGAGTTGATACCTTAGCGATGGGTAACCCAGTGAGAAGTTGTGGTCTTCGCAACTAGAAGTCCTAAACCCGGGAGAAAATTTATAAAATAATTTTTGGGACTTCAGAGAAGAGTCATTGAGGTTTCTATGGCATTAGAATGCCAAGAAAAGCCTTAGAAAAATTTTTCAATTGGTACAGACAGTTGTAGTCTGTTAAGCCAAACGAAGGGCATTTTAGTTATTTCGTCTTCAGATATGATTTTTTGTCGACTTGTCCAGTTAAGTAAATAATTATTATGATATAAAATATGAATAAATATTATTAAAAATTAAATTAAAACTGAGTAGAAATGAAAAGAAAAGAAAAATGAAAGAAATTGAGAATTATGACATCATATGATGTCATTAAAACACTTCCATCCAATCCCATTGTGACACCTACTTATAAACCTAATTAAAAGAGATAAAATTGAGTAAAATTAGAACACAATTCTGCACTCATCTTCCCCATTCAGCCGGCACACTTTTCTCTCAACCTCCATGAGTGTTGTTTCATCTCTTTCTTCCATTCCCATGAGTTCTCACTACTAAACCCTAAGCATCTTTCATTAAAACTTGTCTACACCTCTTGGGAAAGTGTTTGGCAGCCAAGAAAAGTCAAGAAAGTGAAGGAAAATTTAAGATTGGATGAGGGAAAATTCTGATCACACAAGGGTTAGTGCTAAATCTCTTACTTCTCTCTTTATATTTTTGATTTAAACCTTGAGTTAAGTTAGAAAATGAAGAAAATTTGAAGAAAATATGCATGTTAGGAACATTCTAATTTTGGTAGCCATGGAGGAAGGTTGAAAATTATTGATTTGATTGAATTAAATTGCTTGGAATGATGTTTGATAATTATATTAGAGTTAGATGTTGATTTGTGTATGTTAGATAAAGTGATGGATTGTTAGGGTTAGGGTTTTGAGATTTAATTGAGGGTTTAATACTTAGATGTTTAAATTAAATTCTAATGGTCAATTAGTGACCATTTGATGAATTTTGACCTTAAATTAGAGACCGTTGTGGTATTGAAATTGAAATGGTATGCTGCCTTGAGTGGCCCTGCAGGTCTGGATGTGAGTCCAGTATGTTTGGGCAGCTATAACTTGAGTTGTATAGGTTCAATTGGTGCAAGGCTAATTGAACATGAAACTAGACACATAATAGCACAACTTTGGTGAAGAAACCCTGCCCAGAAAACCAAACCAAGTTAACCTAAAAGTTACCCTAATCCGAGTGACTTACATTCTGCCTGGGCAAAATGACCAAATGAATAGTGTTCATTCATTTAGTCATAGCTCAGTGTAGAAAGATCCAATTGATATGAAATTTTACCAGCAGAAAGCTGAGACATAGCCCTACAACTTTCATGAAGAAAACAAATCCAAGTTTTGACCATAACATGTCCAAAAACTGACATGCACTCAGTGTATAAAAACTGCAGAACTGGTTCTGTCCAGAAAATCTGGAAAATTTGCAATCCGGTCAGTTATGGTGTTTAGGCCATAAGTTGAGCTACAAAACTCCAAATGGAGTGATTAAAAAAAAAGAAATGTAACTAGATACAATAAGGAACAACTTTCATGAAGACAATGTTATCAAATTCATACCATACAAATGACGAATGGAACAATAAACTTAGTGCTTGAAATTTGAAAATTGTGAATAACTAACACTAAGCTTTGAAATGGTATTGGCAACCAATACCAACAACTTTAGAATGCAAAATGTGGTATCTTGGTGAATTTAAGTTCAATAAATTTATTATGTATAAAAAAAGTCAACAATTTGAGTGAATAGTAAGGTAAATAGTAATACAAAGACACAAAGTGTAAGAACTAAATTGGTAGATGAAATTAAGGCATGAAAATTGAAATTCATGAAATATTCATGGATTACTTGGAATAGGTAATTGAGATTTATACTCCCAACACTAGTGGAATTTATAATATATTAGCAAAACAACTTGAAGTATGAAATGTTCTTTACATGAATGGATTGTTAAATGTATAAATGAGATAAAAGTGCCATTTGGGATTTAAGTTCCCATCAAGAGAGAAAGGAAAAATGTTTTGAATACAATGGTACATGTGAACCATTGTTTAGAATTGTGATCAATATGAATAACATAATGAATGAATATATAAACCATATTAATGTATGAATGAGATATTAGTTCTCATTATTGTAGAAAGAAAAAGTACTTTGAGTACAATGGTATAAAAGGATAATTGATGTGAATTGTGATTATATAAATGATCAAATGAATGTATACATTATAATTGAAAATTATTATAAAATAATGAAGTCATAAAACATAATATATTAATATTTAATGATGTTATGTGCCCTTGTATTGCCTAGACATGTATGTCAGATTGGATAGTTTGGCATGCAAATAGGGTATTGTTTTAGCAGTACTGCGAAAGACTTTATGCCTGTATTCATGACTTTATGCCCGCATTCATGGCTTTATGCCCGCACTCATGGCTTTTATGCCTGATTATGTGTTATCATGGCTTTTTAGCCATACTGACTGCATACGTGGTTGACGTTCTGCGTCCCATGGTATGACGGCCCGAGGCACTGCGGTGTCCAGTGCCAACGACCCGTTATCCAGTTTAGTCAGCCTGTCATAGGTTACCTGAGCAGAAAATTTTATTGAAATAAGTTAAAAATATTAGAAATTAAATAAATCAGTGAGAAAAATCCAAAAGGTATTAAACTGGTATTAAGAATTTAATTATTATGAAATGATCCACAACACATAGAAAATATTAAGAGAGTAAATGAAAGACTAGCAAATAAGCATAACGTAAGTAATTATTAGAAATGCATCCTCCATAATAATATAAACATAAACTAAATATTTAGATTTATTTGTACATTATATAAATGATAATTGTAAACTTATGACAGAAGAGATTCTAGAGAGCAACATAAATGACGGCAAATATACTGTATGACAAATTTCATATGAACCCAGTAAAATTCTTGAGTATAGAAAATATGCTCCAATTATTTTTATTTGTATACATTATTTCTTATTATATTATTACACCACTAAGCAGCAATGCTTAGCGCAATGGATTTGTTTTCCTCACGCAGGTACTGAAGTTAAAGCCCAGCGAATACTAAACAGAAATTTTGGAGTCTAATCTGTAGAGTGTTCAAGGTTGTCATCTCCTCAGCAATGCATGTAGATAGGGCCCATATAGATCATATTATGTATTTTGTACATTATAATTAGTTATCATTTGTAATGTAAAACTATGAATTGTATGTTGAAATATAGATTATGGAACTGTAATTAATTTGTAGATCATGTAAATTATGAATTTATGTAATCAGTCTGTAAATCATGTAAATTAATGAAACTTGAGAACTTATATATATAAATTATGCATGAATGCAAATGCATAGAAATGAATATGAAATTGAGATATATGAATGAGATGTGAATAATGAGAATAATTGATGAGATTTTTATTATAAAATATTATTGAAATTTTCAAATAGGTTGTCGCAAGGTATTTTGCGGTCGCCTGGACGAACACTCATCGAAGTGGGAAAAGTGAGAAGTCGCCACTTTAATTTTGAGGGAAATTAAAGAAAACCATTTGCACAAAAAAAAAAGGTAAATTAAAAGAAACCACTTAAAAACAGAGATTCTAGGTTCGGGGTCTATATACGGGCGGGGAAGGTGTTAGGCACCCCGTCTCGTCCCTCTCTGAGGGTAAACAGATTTAACATTATGCTTTTTGCTAATTGAAATCGATAGTTAGGGGGATAGAATGATGATGTTAATCCCTTGGATAAAGGGAATGTTTGATTTTTCACTAGTTCGGGTCGCCCAGATACATAAGTACGTGAGACGACCCTTAGTGAATTGGTGTTGCGCAGCAGTTTTGGTTTAAGGGATTACTTTGCGTATCGTGTTGTTTGAATTTAAGAGAGTCCGGGTAAAAACCTCCCCCGATCTCTAGGGGTGATCTGTTTAAAGTTTGAGTAAGGGATCTCGGATAAGAACTCTCCTCCGATCTCCACATATTTATTAAAATTTTGATTGAGAATCGGATAAGAACTCTCCTCTGATCTCTTTAAATTTGTTGTTTTTAATGGAGGATCTCAGATAAGGACTCTCCTCCGATCTTTTTAAATTTGTTATTTTTAATGGAGGATCTCGGATAAGAACTCTCCTCCGATCTCCGCATATTTATTAAAATTTCGATTGAGAATTAGATAAGAACTGTCCTCCGACCTCTTTTATTAAAAATTTTGATGGAGAATCGGATAAGAACTCTCATCCGATCTCTTTAATATTTATGAAAATTTTGATTGAGAATCGGATAAGAACTATCCTCCGATCTCTTTTCATATTTATTAAAATTTTGATTGAGAATCAGATAAGAACTCTCCTTCGATCTCTTTTATTAAAAATTTTGATTGAGAATCAGATAAGAATTCTCCTCCGATCTCTTTAACATTTATGAAAATTTTGATTGAGAATCGGATAAGAACTCTCCTCCTCTCTCTTTTCGTTTAAATGAGGATCGGGTAAAAACTCTCCCCCGACCTCTTGAGATTTAATTGCAATCGTATGTCGTAAAGACCTTAGACTAAGGGTTCTGACATCCGAGGACGCCGAGAGCCCGAACAAGGCTTCTCTTAATCCGTTAGTACTTTATAACTATGTAGGGGATACAAACTAAGTTTCTTTCCGATCTCCTATGTGATTGCCTTACCAATACCTTTTGATAGGCAATATCCAATCTCTTCCGTTTAATAACCGGGGATCCGATCTTACCTCGATCCCCCACTATACCAAGTTATCTCCTAAGCTAGTCTAGTGGTTCGACTTCATAATTTTCTTCTGATTTATTATCCAAACTTTTATTATTTTGAAGAAACTTTCGTGTTGAGATACAGCTACCAACATTTTACCAAACTACCTATACGTTACTCGGGACCAAAACACCTACATTTGAAGGTAATAAAGGCTAAAAAAGATAAATGACATGAACGGATGAACAAAAGGTAAACTCAAGAGGATAACCACCTTCGTGGGATTCTTAATATAACATAAACTTGACGAAAATTATGAGCATGGAAACAAAGAAAATAAATATAAAGAAGATGAGTGCTTGGTAAAGCAACGGTCTAAACACTTACCTGTAGGGAGTTGAATCTGTTGAACCAACTATGGAGTCACAAATATAGGAGACCTGCGTGCTAATAGTATGGGGACTGAGGCTTGCCTCGTAATGAAGAGTATCAAGTTAAAATGCAGTAGAACCGAAATGAAAATAACCAGGCTTGAATGAGATCGGGCTTATAGAATAAGGGTGGATATAAAGATGATGAAAACAGAACTGAAACTAAGAGAGGGTATCATAGAGCAATGAACCAACTGAAAATAAAGAGTTCAGTGTCCAACACTCCTTCCAAGAAAATACTTTAGAAAACTGGTTTCTGAAGTTTTTTCTAGCTTAAAAAAAGAGTAGAGTAGCAAAACTGAATTAATTTTCAGAGCCTTTCCACTATAATCACCACCCTTTTCTTTTTGTTCTCTTTCACCAACAGTTTTCATGCAGGCATTTATAGGGAATGGGTGCTCTCAATAAAGGGTCAGGATTTTCTTTGAAGGAGATGGAAGGTTTGGATTTTAAAGGACATGATTTGATGCCTGAGAATTGAAGAGAATCAAAATGAATGGCTGAGATCTTATTCTGAACATTTGTCCTTTTTCTTTTCTAATCCAACGGTCTAAAACCCTCTTATCAAGGGAGATCTGAGGGCCGGGAATAAAAGGCGCCACTCTTGTCGTCTTCTATTTGATCCAAGGGCTCTGGGTTTGTCCTTACAAGTAAGATCAATGGTGGAGATCGAGATGTACAGGACTGTCATGACATATCCTGACACCTGTCAGCAATGTGGGCGGTTCTGCAAATGAGGCGTGCGGAGGAGATTTGATCTCGTCTGCAATGCTTTAACTACCTCGACTCTGATTATGACGACAGTCATTGGAAGTTTGTCCTGTTCTCTTTGCTTCCCGATCTCCCATCCTTTCTGCTTTTTCTAATACGATCTTTTTCCGATCTCTCATGCCGGGCCCTTCTCCCGATCTCTCTTATTCCAGAATCCTCTCTTCTATCCGAGCTGGTTCAGTCAAAGCATTTATTCCTTCGGTTATCGAGGCATCCACTTCGTTTTTCGCTAGCAATAAATGCTCAGACATTCTCTATATATATACCTTCAACGGGACATCCTTTTCGCATTTCATTTTCTCCTCTTTTTGCTTCTCGCTTTTCCTGTTCTAACCGCTCCGGCAACAATCCCGGCCATGGTAGCTGCTTTTGATCTTTTTTCGACTGTTCAATTTGTTTATCGACTGAAAATTTACAACCCCGATGATCAGAAAATCACGATAGCTACCCCTGATGATAGTGAGAGAACCAGACTAATTTACCGATCCAGATCGAGAATATCGATCGTGTTCATCTCGAGTCGGTCAACCGATATGATCGGCAAATCGATTTTGGGCGAGAAGACTGCTAATTTTCCTCTCATCTTTGGTGACTGCCCTTTGAAGTTCACTTGGCTCCTCACTACATCGGATGTCCCGACAGCGGCTCGGTTCCGAGCGATAACATTGACAATGACCTCTCTTATCCTCATAAGAGTCATAATCACCCCATCTGAGCTGTACATCTATCCAGTGTCGATGGCTGGTTTCCTGATCAAACACATCTTTTGATTCAGCCATGAGACTAGGCTTTGACATAGGTCTTTACTAGGTAGGATGTACTGCCGATCTCTTGAGATCGCCTAAATGATGTAATCTGACCTTTAATGTAATCCGATCTCTTGAGATCGCCCAAATGATGTAATCTGACCTTTTGGAAATGAAATTTTATTTTGAAAATTATCATTGCATTGGTTACTTTCCGATCTCTAATGTGTTTATCCGATCCAATTCCTGACTGAATAGACCTTTGCCGATCTGTGATTGTAAACATCTACCTTAATCTCCTGATCTTTACCCGGCCGATCTCCCCTTACTTATTTATGGAATTTCTAGAATATTCTTACGACGTGTCAGAAAAACTGGCAAATCTCGCTAACCGATGCGCCGCTTGGGATACTGTGAGCATTAAATGCTCAGACGGGTATAAATAGGGGATGGGTCAGCCAGTTGCTCCCTTATGTCATTTTCAGCATCTCGTGAGCGATTCCAGAATCCTCTCATTTTTTCAAGTTCTTCCAACACTGATCACATTCCGGTAAGGGTTTTGATCTTTCTTTTAGTTAAATTTTCTCTTTTCTTTGAAAATGAGCGGTGCCGAGGGTCAGAGAGCAGCGAGCCCCCCTTCTGTCCATGTCTCGTGGTCGTCAGATGAGGTTGAAGTGGTCGGACCAAGCGGGCGATCTGAACCTCCTACAACCTCTGTTTCAACCCGTGATCAAGCGGCACCCTCAAGACGAACGCATTCCTCAGGGAGAGAGAGCCTTCTCGTGGATGAGCTGCCATTCATCCTTCAAGAAACCGATCTTCAAATGATTAGCCAAGAATACAATCTTCGGACTGACCATACGAGCTTATCAGATGCCGTGACGATCTCCGAGCCGATCATTTCTTTGAAGAAAATGATATGATCATGGTATACGAAGAGCAATTAAAAGCCGGGCTACGGTTTCCTCTTGATGACTTCTTTAAGGAAGTTCTGAAATTCCACCAAGTGTGTATAGCCCAAGTACATCCGAACTCATGGCAAATCCTGGTAGCCTTCAGAGGCCTCTGCCGAGCTAAGGGACTCAATCCTATAGTGAAGGTATTTGCCGAGCTACATAGGCTAACTCGTCGAAAGGACGACGAGTACTGGTTCTTTTAGGCAAAATCGCACTGTGGGCTCTTTACCGATCTGCCCTCCTCGCTGAAGAATTGGAAGAATTGCTTTTCTATTCTGAGGAGCAAGATCCCGTACGGTTTTAAGGGTTTCCCACATAGCTGGTTGCATCTGGGCCCATCACTCCCGAAGCACATCGCCCTGAGTAGGGAAGAGGGTGCAATGGTGATGGAGTTAAAGGATCAGGCGACCAATCAAAAGTTCTCCTGTCTAGATGCGGTGACGGCCGAACTGCATCATTGGATGATGTGGCTGGTTACCGGGGAAGAACGCAGGCTTCAACTCTCTGACCTCGGCTTCTGTACTTTCTATATCTCTAATCTCTGAGCCTTAGCGAACTCACTGACTTTTCTTTGTGTAGGCATGGCAAGCGGTAAGGCTTTTAAAGAGAGCCGAAAGCGGAAGAGAGAGGTCTCTAAGAAAGTGCTGGAGATGAAGCACGCTGAGGCCTCTCAGACACCTAGGCATGATCTAGGGGAGATGCAGGGAGGTTCGTCCCAGCCCTTGGGACCGCTGATCCCTGAAGTAGAAGTGGTTCGGTCTCTTCCTCGACAAGAAGAGCAGCCACCACCTCCTCCAGTTGCTTCGAGTGCGGAAGGGGGTCCTTCCCAACCTACTTCGAGGACACTCTCCCGCGGCGCTCAGGTGTTGATTCACTCCTTAGAGAAGAACATAACTGTTCGTGAGAATCCGGGTTTGGCTAAGGTTTTAGGGGTCTCCATCTGCCTTCAGGAGGATCGGAATAGGCTGACCCCAAACAGTCTCGACGATATCCTGACCCAGACTATGAGCCTGAGTGTGGAGAGTTTGGTGAACCAACATATCATCCAAGAAAAGGCTCATCATTTAAAGCAGGAGATCCAAAAGGTAGGTCGGGAAGCAGCTTCCGCCTGAGCTCAACTTTCATTCGCCTGAGAGTATATAGCTGAAATTGAGGGGCGGACGAAATTCTATGAAGATAAATTGGCCGAGCAGACTCATGTTCTCGAAGAAGCTCGGGCGCTCCGAGCTGCTGATGTCACTCGCCTCACTGCAGAACTTAGAATGAAAGAAGAAGAGGCAGTGACGAGGGAGGCTGGTGCTTATGTGAACGCCCACGGGGACCTTTTGGCCCAGCTCAAGAAGCGTTATCCTGAGGAGGACTTTTCCTGGATGGTGGACCTGGCTCCCCAAGACGAAGAGGATAGCGAGGAGGAGGCTGAGGGTGATAGAGAGGGTAAACAAAATGTAGAACAGGCTGGGGGTGATCCTCCAGTCGAATGACTTGTATTTTTTTATTTTGAAATGAAATGAAGTTCTTTCTTTTGTTCAATGAATTGATGAGATCGGAAAGAATCTAAGTTGTACAAGCGCCTGACTGTCTGAGCCAATTAGAACATTAAACTTAAAAGTGATTATTAATCCAAGTATAAGAGGCCGAAAAAACATTGTAAGCATAAGATCGTCTGAGAACAAACACCGAACGGGACTTAAGATTATTAAAATTGGAAACCTGATTTGAACACTTAAGATCGGAAGCATCATTAAACCGGATTAAAACCTTAACTTTATTAAGCGATTATCCATAAAATTTTAAAAGGGAGATTGGAAATAGAACTGGATGGCACGAAGACCTAATGTTGGTTTGATTTCTTTTGACGAGAGATCGGAAATATGATTAACTGGCCAAAAGACTTAATAAATGGTTCAAGAGATCGGTAAGGATTTGAGCGATACGGAAACTTGGTATTGGTTCGGTTTCTTTGGAGAGAGATCGGAAATGTGATCGTCTGGCAAGGAGACTTGGTGTCGGTTTAGATCCCTATGAAAAGAGATCGAAAATGAATGGAGACTTGGTGATGGGAATCGATTTCAAAGTTTATTGATTTCGGGGATCGACCAAAATATGGTATCGACACAGGTGAATAGTAAAACACATCAAACGATAATAAAATAAGGGAAACTCTGTTAGTTTCTCCATCGAAAAATAATTGATATTAAATATAACTAGAACAAAATTTTTAAAGAAATAAAGTAAGATAAGTTAGGGTGCTCCGACACCGAATGTAGCACTCCTTGCTCGGCTACACTGTAGTCGGGTGAGGGGTGCTACAGAGTTGGCATGTCACTATTTTCATTGTTGGTGGAGGGTAACGAGGACATGCAGTGGAGACCAATGAATACAGGATTTAGAGAGAATACATGATTTAGAGAGAATAAAGTGGTGAAATATAGAAAATTGAAGTTTTCACATTTTGAGTACGAAGGTGAGTAGGTAATGTAAGCTCACAGACATTACAAAATGAAGTTAGTCCCAAAGAGATGAGATATAATATGAAAAAAAAAATACATGAATTGGAAGTAGAGGCGTAAATAAACCAAACTGTTCGTGAGCTAAACTCGAGCTTAGTAATATTTTGCTCAAGCTCGAGTTCGAGCTTGGCTCATTAAATAGGTTTGTGATGTGACTCGTTAAACAGGCTCTTGAGCTGACTCATTAAATAGGTTCATGAGTAGACTCGTTTATAGACTTATTTGTAGGCTCGTTTACAAAAACATTTATACTAATTATTGCATATCATAATGTTATAAATACAACTATTTTGTTTATAATTATTTAAAAAATAATATATTATTTAAAAATATGATATAAAAAATATATAAAATATATTTATAATTATATAG
The DNA here is from genome assembly GCF_030052815.1 of Hevea brasiliensis. Classification (NCBI taxonomy): domain Eukaryota; kingdom Viridiplantae; phylum Streptophyta; class Magnoliopsida; order Malpighiales; family Euphorbiaceae; genus Hevea; species Hevea brasiliensis. The sequence continues at coordinate 102,689,306 of NC_079497.1, forward strand.
TTATTCGTACTTTAGATTTTTTTTTTTTACAAAAATAAGTTATTTTTATATGAGAAAAAAAATTAGAATATTAGATAATAAATACATACAATTTATTTTGTACTATTTAATCTATATTAAATTACTAAATAAATTAAAATCACATACTTTTAGTGTTGGTGTGATTTGAAATATGAAGCATATTTCTCTCTCCCTATTCCTCTTCTATCTAGATTTTGAACTTCAAAATATTAAACTTCAAAATTAACACCGACTTTGTCTTTATTTGTAGTCTTTTTTCCTCCCAATTTCTTTGGCTAGTTTTCTTTTATGTGAACTTTAAACTTTTAAAAGATTAATATTCAATTTTAATACTAAGTTATCTATCCATTATTATTACTCTTCTCCCTCTCTAAGCACTTTTTCTTTATGCATCCTTTAAAATTTTCTCAACCTTTTCCCTAAAAATTAAATTGTTAATATATTAAATTTAAATCATAATACTATTGAATTTAGTTAAGAGCCATGAAATTAAATTATGTGTGTGTTATACATATATACACTTATGTAATTGAGTTTATTATAATTATTATTGATATATTAGTATCATATAATATCTTGTATTTATATCACATAGTAATTTTTTTTAATTAAATCATAATACTATTGAGTTTAGTTAGGAGTCATGAAATTAGATTGTGTGTGTATATATACACTTATGTAATTGAGTTGATTATAATTATAATTAATATATTGATATCATATAATATCTTGAATTTGTATCACATTGTAACACCCTCATACTAAGTAGTCCTGTACATTCTACTATTCCGGTGACTAATGTCTGTCTGGACAGTTAGAATATCTAGAATTATACTTAAATCACATAGAGAAGCCGTAAATAAAATTGATAAAAATCAAATGAAGTTGGATAAAAATAAAAGAAATGGAGCACCAATAGGTTAAATGAGCGTAGGTCACAGCGATAAGTGACCAACATGCGAAGTGACTGCGAGTCCAGCTACTACCCTAAATTTGTGTGGGACTCCATGAAATTCTTAGTTAATGGATAATTTCGAAACTATTGGGAGCTAGAAAATTATAAAAATAAAAAGGGAACAAACACCATCAAGTGAATCAGAACCTTAGAACTCATCGGGTATTATGGAAAAAGATACACTATAACCAGATAAGGGATATTTTGGTCAATTCACTTCAAGAGGTGAATTTGACCTAAATGTCCATTAAAATGTGTGAGATTAAAAATATTGAAAAAAAAGAATTAAAAATGGGAAAGGTATATGGAAAAGAAAAGAAATAAAAATTTCTAATTTTAATTACTATTATGACATCACAATGACTTAAGCATGACATAATTAAAAATTATAATTTTAAATTAATTAAACTAGGGGATAAAAATGTATAAAAGAAGACAAAATTTGTTAAAAAAATATATATATCACCTTCTTTTCCAAAACCAGCCGGCTCCCTCTTCCTCTCTCTTTTCTCCATTTTCATCCATTTTTAAAGCTTGAAACCTTGGATTTTCACCATAAATCCCATAGCTTCCCTTGAAAAAAACCTAAATTGGACCTTGATTTGAAGTTTGGGAGCAAGGAATTGGAAGGAAGTGGAAGGATTTTGAAGTTTAGAAGATCACCATTAGAGGTAAGCTTTCTTCTAACCCCAATTAATTGCATATTCTTTAAATTAAAGTTAATTTGTGTAGAAATAACATAAAAAATTTGAAAGAAATCATGTTGTATGGGGGAAGAGAATTTTAGCCAGCATTAGGGGATTAGGGTTTTGGAGTAAGTTGATGAAATTAAACTTGAATTCAAGCTTAGGTAATGATGTATGCTTAATTAGTATGTTTGAATTGCATGAGTTGTATAAATTTGTGATGAAGTGGAAATTAGGGTTTGGTAAAAATTAGGGTTTTGTGATATGTTGCTCAATGAATGTTTGCAAGGCCAAATTTTAGTCATTTGGTATATTTTGGTTGTGAATTGATATTGTTTTGGGTGAGGGAAATGATGAATTAGTAGGGTGCTAGTGTACTAGAATTCTGGACACTTGAGTCTAGTACACTTAAATGCCCATAAGTTGAGTTAAACCAATTGGAAATGAAACATAAGACACAAGGTTAGAATTTTTATGAAAACACCCTCCCCAGAAAATGACCATAAGTTATCTCAAATTTGACTTGAATCCGGAATTGCAATTCTAGACCTGACCAAAAGTGACTAAATGAATAGTACTTAGTAAATTAGGCATAACTCACTCTAGAAAACTTAAAATTAGGTGATTCTTAAACCAATAAAAACCTGAGACATAGAAGAATAATTCTTATGAAGAATATAGAGCCAAATTATGACCCTAAGTTGATCAAATTATTAGACAAAATTGGTCCAATAAATCTGTCCTGATTCTAGACTAACCTGAAAATCTTGAACAATGAGCAATCCGACCAGTTTTGGAAAAATTACCATAACTAAGGCTACAAAAATACAAATTAGGTGATTCTAAAGCCAAAATTTTCACAAGACATAGAACTAAAAACTTTATGTTTTGACCAGAACCCAGTTCTTAGGGCAAGGTAGGGGAATTGTTGGGATAAATCAAGAATCCTAAATCTGGAATTCCTGCTCCTTAGCTAATTGGCCTTATGACCTTTGAATGGTTATCAGGCCATAACTTTCTCTAAAAAACTCCAATTGAAGTGATTCAAAATGATTTGGAAACCTAAGATAAAGACCTAAAACATTGTTTTAGGGACTAGGGCCAAATTAAGAGATTAAGATGCTCGGATATGGAATGCAAAATTAAGGTATAAATCTAAAAAACCTAGAATTTTAGGTTATGACACTTGGAACAGTGTTTAGTAATTTGGCCATAACTTGAGATACAGAACTCCAAATTGAGTGATTCAAAAAGGAAAATGAAACTAAGACATAGAGGAATAACTTTCATTCAAATAACCTTCCCAAATTATGACTAAAACTAGGTTAAAATGGGGTTATAATGTCAAGGTTCCAAACTGTCCAAAACCAGAATTTATTGAAATTGCATATCCAACTTAGGAAATTCAATAGGCCTTTCTTAAATAACTTTTAGAGATAATTGGGAGGAGTATTAAAATACTTTAATTGTGCATTTTCAGTAGAAAAGGAGACCTTGAAGGATAAGGAAAAGTGAGTTAAGGAAAGAGGAGACTCATTAAAGGTTTGTGTACAACTAACTTTTTTCTTTGATTTTAACTTTGTAATTGATTTGAATGAATTTATTTTGAATGAGTTATGATTTTTCTTGTAATTGAGAATTTAATTTATGATATGAATTTGTGAATGTGGAAAAGCAAATGTTGGCCTTTTTTATATCATTGTAGCATGAGGGTGGGCCGGTTTTGAATGATTTTAAAAGTGTTTGAGAAATTTGTGTGTTGCCAACCCTTTGTGGGTTTTATGATGATTTGAATATGATTATTATTTTGCAAATGTGATTAGTGATTGAGAAACCTTTGAAAATTATTTTAAACCACAGTTAGTATGATCGTCCCTTATTGTGTTCCTCCTCCTTTTATGGGGTTGAGTTTGATTATGTGATCCTCCCTCCCTGGTTTACTAGTTAAGGTTAAGTTCAGATGAGTACTCGTATAGCTAGCTAGCCACCTCTCTCATTAATAATAATTAGTGAGGTTGTAGATTACTTTATCGTGGTGTACAATACGGCATTGATTAGAAATTTTGTGTCATAGTCTAAATTGTGTGTTATTGGCAACACTTGTGAAATGTGATTTCCAAAAATGAAATGTGATTTTAATTAAATAAATTGCTATTGATTGAAAATTTCTATGATGTTTTCCTAATTATGAAAAATGGGATTATTATGTTTTGATAAATTTATGCTCTATATTGAGTTTTTTTTTTTTTAGTATTAATTGTGCACCACTTAGTGTTATGCTCAGCGGTAGCTATTTCATGCTATCGCAAGTAAGGAGAAAGAAAGAGGTACAAAATGAGCAGTGTGGAGTAGTATTGGATATAGCTTCGGGTATACATCTTAGGTATACCATTGTATATTCATTTTGATGTAAATTAGTCTTTATGTACATAAAGACAAATGAGCAGTTATATAAACAAAATTATAATAATATTTTGATGTCTTTTTGGGTTGTGCCTTTGTATAAGAATATTTATTTTGATTTGTATATAAGATGAGCACATTTCTTGGTGTTGGTGTAAAGAAATGTGATGAATTAAGATTGATTGAGTTTAAATTGAACATAATATATTTTTATGAATTGATTTCTAATAGGTTTGAAAAACTATTTTATTGCATTTTTAGCTGTCACCATGCAAAATTTTAAAAATTGCTAAATAAATTTTATGGCATACACCAAATTTAAAGACACATTAATAACTATTTTATTATTGTTTTAAACTCTAGAATGAATTGGATTTGTGTAAAATCCCTTGTAGTATATTTAATAGATTATCGGCAGGCGAAGTTCGATAATTTATTAGGTATACTACGGGATTATATCATATCTTATAGAGGAATAAGGTGTGACACACATGGTAATGTTTTTAATTAAATCATACTATTATTGAGTTCAGTTAAGAGTCATGAAATTAGATTAAGTATGTGTATAATGTAAATATGATTTTTAACTAAATTTAAACCTTAACAATTTATAAATGTAATAATAAATATGATAAAATTTCAATTATATATTATATTGTGCCATTAAGTCTTTATTATAGTAAATTATTTATAAAAAATAAAAGTAAAAGTTAAAATTTAATAAATAAAAACTAATAAATTAAAAAAAAAATCCTGATCGTATAGAAAGAGGTCGGGCTATGGGTTTTTTTTTTTAATTTTAAGTTTATTTCAATTAAAATTAAATATATTTTAATTACAATTAAATTAATATTTAATTTATTTTTATTTTAAATTAAATTTTATTTTAATATAATAATATTAATGAATTCAAATTCGAGTTTGACTTTCAAGTTTGAGTTTAGCTTGTTTATATTATAAACGAGTCGAGCTCAAGTTTGGTTTTGATATTAGCCAAGCTCGATATAATGAGTTGAGTTTGAACTATTTAAAGTTTGATTCAGTTTGTTTACATTCCTAATTAGAAGTAAGGTTTTTTTTTTTTTTATACAGAAATAAGAGTTTATTTATTTATTTTTAAAATTTAAAAAATTTATTTATTCATTAAGAGCTTATTTATTTTTTTTAAAAAAATTAATTGATTTCAATTTTGATAATCTCACTTGATTTAAAAATTTTATATTGAATTAAATAAATCTTAAATCAATAATATATAGAAATAACTTTTAAGATTGTGAGATTTTAATAGGTTAAAATTAAATAAAAAATTCCATAAAATATGTATTAAAAAATATCATGATTTATAAACATCATCTGGTCTAAAAAACAATGAAGACAGAGAATTAAGATTTCATTTAAAATAAGTTATTTGCAAGAAAAGAATACAATTGAATTCTTATATAATCATACTTCAATTTTATTTTTTGAAAACAAAATTTAAAATTAAAAAAAAATTAAATTATTTCATTTCAAATATAAAAATTAATAAAAAAAATCAATTGAATTAAATTTTTTAAACTTCTAGATTTAAGACTTAACTAAGTTCAACCTGGTCAATAAATATTAAATTTATAGTATTAATTAATAGTCTTTTATACATTGATATTAATATATTAAATTTACAATATACACTATTCAATTAGTATTAAATTTATGTTATACAATTTGTGATGTTTTATAAATTAATATCACCTTAATAAAGATAGCTTTTTATAAATTAATTTTAGCATATTAGCTTATATATTAGAAATATATTATTTTAATATTTAATCATTTTGTCTAAATTATTTTTAAATTTTAATTAATATAAAAGATTTTTTTAGTGAATAATTATTTTGACTATCAAAAACAAAGATAATAAATTTACATTTTCTGAAATAATAGTAGTTTAGAGTTACCTTTTAGAGAAATGTTATATATATATATATATATATATACATGTATGGGGAAAAATATACTTTAGTATTTTGTGGTTTGCACATTTTATTAATAGGATCTGAGTTTTTTTTTTTTTTTTTTACTTAAGGGCTTGTGTCATGACGTGGTTAGCAATTATGACAAAATTACTAAATGATGTTCGTATATGCTGACATGGTAAGTTTCCTTATGCTCTTAAACTAGCGTGGCGAGTGGCCTTTACATATTTGACTATATATAATCATGTCATCTATTTAATGCCAAGTTAGAAAGAATGAAAGAAAATAAAATATACTGACATTACCTCTTTATTGTGAGAAAATCAGCAAACAGACTGATATATGCTTCTAAATAGGTGAGGCTCACTCACTATGTCAGCTTAAAAGTACAGGGAGACTTAATACGTCAGTATATATTGACGTCATTTAGTAATTTTATTATGAAGTTCTAACAATATAATAATATAGGCCCTTAAATGCAAAAAAAAAAAAATTCAAACCTCTATTAATAAAACGCGCAAACCACAGGGTACTAAAAAGCATTTTTCACAATACATATATATATGTATGTATTGTGATGCAAAATATTGTCATATGTTATTAACAAATTACTATCACATATACAAAATAACATCATTTTAAAAAATGTAAAAATAAAATTGTTACTGTGACCCGTAATGGGTCAATCGAGTTGACTAAATTTGACTAATTTTTATAGATTTTGACAAGGTTTTACAATTTACAGATTTTAGGAGTGAATTAAACCAATCATTGAGCCAATTTCTAGACATTGCTGTTTGAGTCTCTTTTTTTTTCGTCAGAGATAAAATATTCATTACAGGATAAAAGATCAGGCCAGTACAAAAGAGAGGCAGATCAATAACAAATTCTAGCTAAAGACCAAGAGTCCTAAAGCTAACAAAAAAGCCCATGACAACAAACAGGCAAAAGATTTAAAATAAAAAAGCCCCCCCAAAGCAACCCAACCCAGTACAAGCAAATGGCTATAAACCCAACCATAACCAATCAAACCCTAGCTACGGGACCCGACCCAAATGAGAAGGAGCTCCAACTTCCAACAAAAGCAGCGCCATCATCTCATAGACCGAAACCCAACAAGGCTCTCCCTGGGAAGACAAAGCAGAAGATGAACCACACAGAAATCAAATGCCAAAGTCGACATATCCACTGATTCCGATAGAAAATTCTTCCAAAAAGTCGAGTTGCCAAGAAGGACCCCAAGGGCATTCAATCACACAACCATGGTTGAGAGAATGATCTAAGCCAAAAGAACATTGACAGGCGGCAGACAGAGCTCCCTTAGTGCTTATGGCCTTGAGAGACTGGGTGGCATAGAGATCAACACTGGAAAACATCTCCGAGAGGTTCCACCCCACTAAAACATATCAACCCATTAATCCAAACCTTTGGCTTCATAACAGCCAAAATCCTCACCACTAGTCCCCTGATTCTGCATGCAATGCTTAAAACCAACCAATCTAACACACATATAGCATATCAAAGAAACCCTCTCTAAACAACACTAGATCCATCACAAAAAAACACACCGAGTTATTTATGCACAACTACACCGAAAATGAGGAGGGTAACCCATATCTTGAGCAGGGGAGGGAAGTCTCCCCTGAACCTGCATGCAACGCTTAAAACCAACCAATCTAACACACATACGGCATATCAAAGAAACCCTTTCTAAACAACACTAGATCCACTATAAAAACACACACCGAGTTATTTATGCACAACTCCACCGACAATGAGGAGGGTAACCCATATCTTGAGTAGGGGAGGGAAGTCTCCCCTGATCCTGCATGCAACGCTTAAAACCAACCAATCTAACACACATATGGCATATCAAAGAAACCCTCTCTAAACAACACTAGATCCACCACAAAAACATACACCGAGTTATTTATGCACAACTCTACCAAAAATGAGGAGGGTAACCCACATCTTGAGTAGGGGAGGGAAGTCTCCCCTGCCCAGAGGGGCAGGAAAGACCGCTCAACAACAAATCAGAGACAAGGCCGAGCCTTGGGAAGAAGCAACTGAAAGAGAGAAAAAGAGACCGCTCACTCCGAGATTGGAGTTGGACATTGTTTTAGTCTCTATTCAACCTTTATCTTAGTTAAAGATGATTAAGGTGTTTTTACAAAATGCTTGTTAAACTTATAACCCAAACAAGCTATGGCTAAAAACTCATATGATCATTGTGATGTTTTACTATATTTTTAAGATTTTTAATTAAATAAGTTTATACAAAATAATTTTAGATATATTAAATATATAATTTTAAAGAAATTTGTCTTTATTTTATATTTTTATATCAAGAATAATTAAAAAAAAAGTTACAGACCTAAAAATATGAGCTAATATCAACATTATCAATATGAAAATATAAAAACTTTCAACTACTTTTAAATTAAAGTCTCAATTCTCAATGATTATTTAGAAAAAAATAAATTTTAACTTTGTACATAATATATGTTTATTTTCAAAAATTAATCCTTTTTTTTAATTAGACACTTCAAATAAAAAAAAAAAAAATTGTGTTGTTGAATGTTTAAATAAAGATAAAACACAAAATGCTTGGACTGAATACTCACTTTCTTTGAACATCAAGATCATGCACATGGCACAAAAAGGGTGGATTATATTAGGAAAAGAATAGGGATAAAGGGGTAATTTCACAATTCTTAAGAACAGTAAAAGTAACCTCTTTTCACATTAAATACATGAGACCTACCTATATATGATTTCATATGTTTGTTTCATATGTTTGTATTTTAGTCCATAATGGACCCGATCTAAATAATAATTTCCCTTTAGTATATAGTAATAATTAAGAACCTACTTGCACTTCAAATCTTCAAGTAATATTTGGCTGTATCATGAATGGGAATGATACAATCATAAATCCCCTCAAAATGTGTATTTCCAATTACAAACCAAAGGAAACCAGCCAAGGCATTTAGAAAAACATTCAAGAAGTCGAAAAAATCACCATGATGGAATCAGAATCAAGCTTTACAACCCTGTCTCTCTATAGAATCTATTATCTACATGAAATGAACACCAGCGCTTGGGTAATGATCGGGAAGAGCCCCATCAACCGAACACCAAAATGCACCACCACTGCAGCCTATGCTACTTTTCTCATTCCCTGGGGATATCATTTTCCAAACGTCTCCAATGCTCGATCGCATCTTAATCTATAGTAGGGAATGATGATGCTAAGTGGGCCAGGACAGCTGCGGATGTTAGGTCAATACATCTATATACGATACCTAAATATCTTCCTCATCAGGAGGAGATTGTGGTGGAACAGCTGAGGGGAAAGAAGCATTGTCACTTATCTGCAAGACCCTTGCAGTTGCCTGAGTTCTTCATTTTGACCAATCTTTTGTGAAGAAATAACTCCACATTTAGCTGCTTAAGTAGAATTACTATTCTTGACCGAAGAAAATAATTATGTTAGGTTTGTCTGTGACATTGCCATGACATTACTGAATACACCAGATTCCGAGTCCTTGGACAATGACCTGCAAACACTGAATTAAGAAAGGTCTAAGGAGAGTGGCAGAGGCACTGTGCACAAATTCACCCAAAATTTACTACTTTCAATCTCATGGGAACCTCAAACCAATAATTGGGGTGGTTAGACTGACCATGGGAGCATAAATGCGAGTCAAGATGCCCTTTCTCATGAGTTCAATATTCAGTGATTTTTCAGTCCACACAAATACGTTCCCGGTACCTAATGCAATGAGAATTGTATGAGCGGCAATATTTAGGATATTTGAAATTATTTCACTGCAGCTACAGAATAAATTATCATCATACCAGATAGCAAAAAAACCTAATCAAAACAGGAAAATAGCAAGAGTTTATATATGGCTATTACCAGCGAAGCATTTCCTCTTCTGGTGCAGTTGAAGCAATTATGAATGCCTGCTCAGATCATAGAAAGGATAGGATGATAAGCAAAATAATTCAATTGTCTTCCCATACAATGTTCTTATTGTGTTTTGAACATTTTACCATATAAACTCATGGACTGAGTTGCAATAATAGAGAGGGGAGAAGAATAAAATAAATAGATAAAAATTATCCTAATGATTAGCCTTTTCAAACAGAATGAGCTTTAAACCAGTCGAAATGAGCATGCACAACTCAGGAGCAAAAAAGGCAAGAGTAATGAGTTGTCTATGAATGTTATTAAAATGATTACACGTTACCCTTACAATTTTTTAAAACCTACACCATAACTCATAACTATGTCCACTCAAACTTGTTGCAATGTGCATGCCAAAAAAATAAAGAATGAGTTTCTATTTGAATGTCTGATCAGCATACAACAGAAGCCTTTCTGTCAAGGCAATTATAAAATCACAAGCATCACCAAATTATTGTGGACACCAGAAATGAAAATGGAAAGCAAGAAAAATACTATTTTTTCTTAAACTTTTACATAATCTAACACTATTTCCCATTTCACCATCTTCTCATTCCTCCAAGATTTAAGGAAGTGCAATGCAACCTTGACGTCATCAAAACAACTAAAAAATGGAGAAATAGTTTAGTGTTCCTTTGAGTTGACAAAAGAGAACTGTAGCCTAATATACTACCAAGATGACCCAATCAACTAGCCTTATAAATATCCATAGCTTATTTTTCAAGTCAATAACCCAAATGACCCAATGCATCTTCAATAATTGTTCGAAGTACAACCAAAGGGTTACAACTATCTAAATATTGAAGGCATAATGATAATGTTTAATGAATAAAGTATGAATTCCAATTTTTTTAAAAAAAAAATTTGCCAAATATATATTTTTTTCCCATTTCATTGCAAAAGCCTTTAACAAGCGTTTCAATTTTAAAATGGTTCCATTTCCTTCCTAATTAAATCATAGCATTGATTCCTAGTTAGATACTATCAAAAAGTAGGAAAGAATGAGAGAGTGAAGGGGAATGTAATATAAGTTAATTAACTTCTACATTTTTTCAACATTGTATCTTTCTAATGCCATTCCATATGGAATCCAAAGTAGTAATTATGCCACCTAGCTATCCTAATTCCTTACTAGCCATCAACTCAATGGGACCCTAATAGAGTCTATGATTGAAAATTTCACTAGCATGATTGCACTGAATTTCAAAAATTGAAAACCACCCAAAACCCATTCTATACATGGTTACTAACCCTAATCCTAAAATAGCTTAATCAGAAAGAAATAGAAAAAATGGAATACAAGAAACTTAACAAGCACTGTTCCTGTAGAAAGAGTGATTCTCATTGATTTCAATTAATCTGTACACGGGTATATATATATACAATTGATTCCTATAATTGTGTTCTACTAATTAGGAAGAAATCCTAAATAAGAAATCCTAAATAGGAATACAGAATACAAAATATACAGAGAAATAATATAGTGATTGACTTTCCATAACACTCCCCCTCAAGTTGAAGCATAGATGTTAATCATGCCCAACTTGTTACAAATGTAGTCAATTCTAGCTCCATTCAGAGCTTTTGTGAAAATATCTCCTAACTGCTCTCCAGTTTTGATGTGTCCTGTTGAGATGATCTGTTGTTGAATCTTTTCACGAATAAAGTGACAATCAATCTCAATATGTTTGGTCCGCTCATGAAACACTGGATTAGAAGCAATATGAAGAGCAGCTTGATTATCACACCACAATTTCGCAGGCAGGGAGGTCTTAAAACCTGTCTCATCTAGTAATTGAAGTATCCACATTACCTCACATACTGATTGTGCCATGGCTCTGTATTCGGATTCAGCACTAGATCGAGAAACTACACTCTGCTTCTTGCTTCTCCAAGACACCAAATTTCCTCCAATAAAAACACAATATCCAGTAGTTGACCTCCTGTCAACCTTAGATCCAGCCCAGTCGGCATCTGAAAAACATTCAACATTCAAATGCCCATAATTACCATATAGCAAACCTCTTCCTGGAGCGCCCTTCAGATAACACAAGATTTGTTCCAAGGCTTCCCAATGAGCAACAGTTGGGGAAGACATAAACTGACGTACCACACTAACGGCGTAAGCAATGTCAGAACGAGTGACTGTAAGATAGTTCAATTTTCCTACCAATCTCCTGTATCTCTCTGGATCTTCAAACAACTCACTATCCCCTGCTAACAATTGTAAAGTTGGAGTCATTGGTGCGCTACAAGGCTTAGCGCCTAATTTTCCTGTCTCTGTCAATAGATCGAGAACATATTTTCTTTGAGACAAGAAACTACCCTTCTTACTTCTCATAACTTCGATACCCAAGAAATACTTTAACAGTCCCAAGTCTTTGGTCTGAAATTGAGTTTGGAGGAAGGTTTTAAGAGATGAAATACCTGCAGAGTCACTCCCAGTGATGACAATGTCATCCACATAGACTACTAAGAGAATTAGACCAGCCTCAGATTGCCTATAAAATACTGAGTGATCACACTTACTCTTTTGCATACCAAATTCCTGTACTGCTTCACTGAATCTCCCAAACCATGCCCTAGGACTTTGTTTCAAGCCATAAATAGACTTTCGAAGCCTACAAATTTTACCCAACTCCCTCTGAGCAACAAACCCAGGTGGTTGCTCCATATACACCTCCTCCTGAAGATCACCATGAAGGAAAGCATTCTTGATATCCAATTGATGCAGGGGCCAATCATATGTAGCTGCTAAAGAGATAAACAAGCGAATAGAAGTAAGTTTAGCTACAGGAGAAAAAGTATCAGAGTAATCAACCCCATATGTCTGAGCATATCCTTTTGCTACAAGGCGTGCTTTTAACCTAGCCACAGAACCATCAGGATTTACCTTTACTGTATATACCCATTTGCAACCAATAGCTTTCTTACCAGTGGGCAAAGGCAATAGTTCCCATGTACCATTAGCATCTAAAGCCTCCATTTCCTCTTTCATAGCATCACACTAGCCAGGATGAGACAGTGCCTCATCAACAGTATTAGGGATAGGAACAGAGTCTAAAGAAGTAACAAAACACCGAGAACAAGAAGACAATTGATTATAAGAAACAAAAGAAGAGATAGGGTAAGTACATGAACGTTTACCTTTACGAAGAGCAATGGGTAAGTCTAGATCAGAATCATGATCAGTATGAGGTACAGGATCTCCCAACGAAGTAGTTGGTGGAGGATCTGAGTCAGAAATCTCCAATCTCCTGGAATAAACATGAACAACGGGAGGTCGAGTAGGTCTAGAGACAGAAGGAACAGGCTGTGGGAGAGGACTAGACATTGGTTGGACAGTATATATTAAGAGATCATCCTCCTCCCCCTGACTCTCATACACAGATGGAGAAAAAAATGGAGTGGACTAAAAAAATGTGACATCTGCAGAAACAAGATAACGATTAAGAGTAGGAGAGAAACAACGGTACCCTTTTGGAGTCGGGAGTACCCAAGGAAGACACATTTGAGAGATTTTGGATCCAATTTAGTAACCTGTGGACGAACATCACGCACAAAACAGGTACAACCAAAAATACGGAGTTCAATAGGGAACAAAGATTTTGTAGGAAACAAAGTAGTATAAGGAATATCCCCATTAAGGACAGAAGACGGCATACGATTGATAAAAAAACATGCCGTAGAAACTGCATCTGCCCAAAAGTGTTTAGGTACTTTCATCTGAAAAAGAAGAGCACGAGTTACCTCAAGAAGATGACGATTTTTTCTTTCGGCCACGCCATTTTGGGATGGGGTATCCACACAGGAAGACTGATGAAGAATGTCATTTTGTGTCATATAAGGCTGAAATTGTGCTGAAAAGTATTCTTTGGCATTGTCACTTTTTAATATGCGCACAGAAATATTAAATTGAGTTTTGATTTCATTACAAAAAGCACAAAAGATAGAAAACAACTCAGAACGATTCTTCATTAAATATAACCAGGTAACACGAGAGTAATCATCAACAAAAGTAACAAAATAACGAAATCCAGTTTTAGATGTAACAGAACAAGGACCCCAAACATCAGAATGAACTAACTCAAAAGGAGATGAAGCCCGTTTATTGACTCTAGACACAGAAGGCAAACGATGATGTTTTGCAAACTGACACGACTCACATTCTAGTACTGATAAAGACTGAAATTGAGGACACAGCTTCTTCATGGTAGACAAAGAAGGATGACCCAATCTACAATGAGCTTCAAGAGGTGTTAAGGTATTGGAGCAAACAAGCGACCGCGGTACATGATTTTCCAGAATGTAGAGACCACCTGACTCGCGTCCTCTACCAATAATCTGCTTCGTCGTAAGATCCTGAAACAAACACTGGTCAGGAAAAAAGGAAACATAACAATTTAAGGTACGAGTAAGTTTACTAACAGAAAGTAGATTAAAAGAGAATTTTGGTAGACACAAAACAGAAGACAAAGAAATTGACGAAGTCGGGTTCGCAGTTCCAGAACCCATGACACAAGAAGTAGAACCATCAGCTAAAGTAACAGTAGAGGAAGTGAGATTAGACTGAAAAGCAGATAGAAGACTAGAATTACCTGTCATGTGATCTGTCGCACCAGAATCAATAACCCATTTGGATGAAGAAGACACAAGGCATGTAGTGGATTTACCTAAATGGATTTACCTAACTCAGCGATCGCAGTGACAGGGGAACTGGTAGGCTTTAGAGATGCCTGATACTGGGAAAATTGTGCAAAATCCTCTGCAGATACCAAAATAGTTTTCTCAGAGGAAGATACTGTAGAATTCTCTGCTGCCATATTTGCCATCTGTGATCGCTGATTTTTTTTCTGAAGTTGCGGACAATTATATTTTGTATGGCCAGGCTCATGGCAATAATAACAAATGACTCCTCTTGAGTCCTGATTAGAACTAGCCTCTCCATTACACTGATTACTTCTGTTGCCTGTAATTCCTCCTCTACTTCCTCTTCTATTACTCTGTTGTCCATTTGGATTACGGCTAATAAGAGCACTCTTGTGCATCGTGAAGATTGAGTACTCTCTGTACGAAGGACCCGTGTGAACGTTTCATGCAAAAAGGAAATCTCAGAACTGGAGAGGATCTGAGATTTAGCAGTCTCATACTCTGAAGGAAGGCCTGCAAGAAAACTCATAACAGCCAATTGCTCCCGTTGGGCCTGCTGAACTTTCACATCAGGACTAAAAGGCAACAATACATTAAGTTCCTCATATACCCGTTTAAAATCCATAAAATAAGCCGTGAGAGACTTATCATCTTTCTCAGCATGGTAGAATGCCTTACAAACATCATAAATACGGGAGATATTCCCTTTACCAGAATACAGAAAATCTAAGTAATCCATCAATTCCTTAACAAATTCACAGTGATTAATTAAACTAATTACCTCACTATGAATCGAGTTCCGAATCTGCAAAAACAACCGAGCATCCTCTCTTAGCCAAGTTTGTCGTGTATCATCAGTGGGTGGATCTTTTAGTAAGGTGATCATCCTTATCAATGCTACGCAAATAGACCCTAACAGTCTTACTCCACTCCAGGTAATTCGAACCATTAAGTTTGTGTTCCGTGATCTTAGTCATCACCGGAATCACATCAGAAATAACATTCTTATTGTCTGCCATTTGTTGAGACAAAGAAAACTAACCGAAACGCTAATCCAAAGTGCTTATAGCAGCAAAATAATCCAAAATCACAAATCAAGCAAATACCAAAATAGGATCTGAGAGCCAAACCTCAGAAGTCCTTTAATGGTTATATTGGATCAGGCAACAGCACACAGTGGTGGAATAAGGGGGTTGAGACAACGCCGGCGATGTTGATCGGGGTTGAAACGGCTGGTCGGCGGCCAAGGTCTCCTGAGCTGGGTAGTGAGAACAAATAGTCACCCTAGATTGATGACCTGCTCTGATACCATGTAGAAAGAGATGATTCTCATTGATTTCAATTAATCTGTACATGGGTATATATATATACAATTGATTCCTATAATTGTGTTCTACTAATTAGGAAGAAATCCTAAATAAGAAATCCTAAATAGGAATACAGAATACAAAATATACAGAGAAATAATATAGTGATTGACTTTCCATAACAGTTCCCAACTAGAAAACAGAGGACAATCAACAGAATAAGAGATAGGGTATGCATGAGAACTTACAGCTCTGTCAAATTCCAACATAAAACATCTTTTAACATCATCCTTTGTAGGCTTGCAACCACGCCGATTACCTCTTGAAGTCAAATCAGAAATTTTGGGTATGCATAATGCAGAACTGCAGCCTCATCCAATTTGATCTCACTACCAAATTTTACACAGAAAGACACTTAGGTGCTTGCCAACTCTTTAAGCATAAGTTTGAAAGCATCATAAGTCAGAATGGATTCAGAAAATAAGTAGATACAGAAATCCACTTAATGACCTTGACCCTCAGGAGACAACAAACAAAACCACATGCTTGCATGCAATGAAAAATATTCTGTCACGTAATTCATCTAATTGCAAATTGAATAATGTGCCGACACGTGTGTATGCATGCAAATATCACATTTTTACTCAAAATAACAACATAAAAAAAAGGGATGGTGCACATAAAATCAATAGGATTTCAAATTGAATGAGTACACTTTGGAGTCTTCATATAGTTATGCCATCTATGTGCACCATTTGGGCAAAGATGATCTTGAATTCGGGCATCAGCCTTCCCATTTCCATATGTCAGAAAGTAATTTGAATTACCATGAGTTGCTTCTTTATAATTTCCAAAGTATACATCTTTTGGAAGAAGATCATAGTTCTTCTTGAACATGGAAACCTATGCCAACAAAAAAGAAAGAAAATGAAATTTATGAAAAACTAATTTCGCTGGAAATGTGGTACAAGCCAAAAATATAATTAACAAGTTTTATGAGTTTACTAATTTTCTAGCTAACCATCATATCATAATGTGTCTCTATGCACAAACCAAATAATATGGTCTCAAAAAGAAAGCTGAGAAATTGGAGCAGTTGCGTTAAACAAAATTTAAAGGCAATCCATCAATACTTTGGACATCTTGTCTAAACGGCGGCCATTTGATTAGTTATATGTATTCTTTAATTTAAACTAGCTAATGATGTGGGAAAAAGAAATTAAAGAGATAATACCTCAATAAAAGGCTCCTTGACATCATGTTGCTCAGCACTACTCACCTGAAACAAATAACTTCATTAAACATGAAGAAGAGAAAGAAGCCAATAAACTGTGGATGAGCAGACATTTTTGTACACCAAACTAGGAGTGTCACATTTAAAGATTGGATTTATTCTCTAAATCTTATAGAAGCAGGTCCACTTACATAATTTGAAAAGATAACCATATCAACATTTCAAGGCACATCAGAAAGCAATTGTCTCAGGGAATATTCACGAGCTCCCACAGGATGTATTAGCTCATCAGTATCAAGATGGATAATCCAATCCATATCAGCTTCCTAAAGTCCAATTAAACAAATAGATAAATTTCCATGTGTCACAGCAATAAGCAGATGACTTATACTGTAAATGAAAGTTTAAATACCACACCCTTGCCATGACAATGGTCATTTCCTCGTTGAGGGATTGTTTGACAAATAACTCATAATTACATGGTTTGTAAAAGAAGCTTGCCAGCCAAGTCTCATTCCAGATCCGGCTTATGACCAAAAACATAATAGAAACATAAAGTTAAAATCATTTAATGAGATTCATAAAGTAACTTGTATAGTGGAAGAAAAAATGCAAGTTTATCATATAACACCATCTAAACAATCTTCATTTTATATCACATAGTATCTAGTTAGACAAAGTAAACTTATTGAACGTCAAAATAATACAACAGTTATTGTCCCACTTATATTACTGTTTTGGTTTGGTTCTGATTTTCATCAAAATCCGAACCGAACTGAACAAAACCAAAGGCAAAACCAATTTTATACACATATTTTTCATCTATCTTTTAGATACATTGTAAAATATATATATATAATTAAAAAGTTATATAATTAAAGAATAGAAAAAAGTTATATTATATAAATATTTGTCAAAAAAAAAATCTCATTTCCCTTATTTGTATTAATAATCTCACATTAATAAATTTCAATAGTTTGATCAGAATTAGTTTCTTATATTAATGGTAAAGATGAGATTATTTATAACTGAATATTAGTATCTGAATTCAATTATTACAAATTTGACTTGCAGTATAAGTTGAGGTTTTAATTAATAGTTATTAATTATGTTATATTGATACAATACAATTTAAGTTAAAGAAATAAATAATTTTGACATATATATATATATATATATATATATATATATATATATATATAGAGAGAGAGAGAGAGAGAGAGAGAGAGAGAGAGGAAAAATATAAAAACTCTTGGTACAATTTAAATAGCAACTAACTTCAACACCCAAATGGTGATTCAGGTTCTACTCTCCATGACAAAAATTATATAAAATCCATTCAAGAACCGAGATCTAAACCAAACTCAAACCAAAACCTGAACTGAAGCCATACCAAAATTTCGACTATGTTTGGTTAGGTTCTGGTTCTTAGCAAGGGCAGGACTCGAACACCCCTAATTTTCATTAGCATTTCCATTACCCTATGTTTGCGAATATGGGAAAGTTGGGGAAGGAAACTGGTGGGGAGTGAAGTTGAGGGCAAATGAATCTTTTGACCAGTTTGGGAGAAGCAGGGTGAGGGAAATGAAAAAGGGGTGAAAATTTTCACCCGGGCCCACCAGATATTAATTGCCCCAAAATGGTAGAAAAGGAGCAGAATTTTTGTTGCATTTGTAATTACAAACCCCCAAACTTTTTTTAATTTACAATTTCATTAGCATAAAATTGTAATTCAACTTACAAAATTTAATTTATCTTCTTCCACCTTTTTACATGCTCCAAACATAAGAGAAGAAGAAGAAACATGAAGTCTTCTCCCTCATTTTCTCTACTCTCAATTTATCTCCCCTCAATTTTTTCCCCAAACAAAGGGTTAGGGACCAAGTATTTGTTAAATAAATCCTTTTAAGCCAAATACTTGACAAATATAACCTTGGTCAAAGACTCAAAGTATGGGATATGAAAGAATACATCAATTCCACAAATCTTATGGCTAAAGATAGTAAGAAACTGATCAAAATACCTCTGATTACTCCAAAAAAAAGGAAAAAAGAAAAAAACTTGTCTTTGTATTGCAAAATTTTACAATTGTTCAACATTTTGTAGATCACAAGGATAAACCCAAATTAAAATGCTTTCACCTTAGCATTATGAATATTAAAATCCATGAAGAAAAAGCACTGACCTGCTAGCTTGTCGTTCCTCTAATTCTTAAGTTCTGTATATAACTTTCACACCCTGAAAAGACATGTATACCATGACAACAATAAGTTCACAAGACTATAAACAGGAAAGTGAAAGTGAACCCACTCTGGGGAAACATCAGCATAAAAAGAGTACAACAAAATATCATAGTATAAAAATGTTGAGGGTGGACAACAAGAGATCTAGACTCACTGGTATTGTTCCCAGAACTTTAGATACATTAGGAGAGGCAGCCTTCCCCTCCATGAAAAGGAAAAAGGATGAAAGTCCAATAACTATGTGATAAAATATCCAAAGTAAAGTCTGTTCTAAGCCTACAGAAGTGCCTGTAGTTATACATATCTGGCATGCAGCAAAATTACAAATGGAAAAAAAAAAGTCATAAAATACTCCAAATTTTCATTTTCTAAAAGCAAATAAATGGATCGCAGTATGCACAACGGTAAAAATTTCAAATGAAACACAAAGAAAATGAGCAAGTGGCAAACACATTAAAAAAAAAAAAAGAAAAAAAAAAGAGAGAGAACAATCGCAATGAATCCAGAGAAGAATTGTACAAGCTTAATAATCAGAAGTGCATAGAGCAAATTTTACTTCTGCTTATAAAAAAAATTACTTCTAAAAAAAAGGCCCTTTATCATTTGAATTTAATTATGCCAATTAAATAAGGTTCAATATTGTTTAAACTCAGAGTCAAATTTATATCAAAATACTGACGAACAAATACTAAACTATGATTAACAATATCATCCGGCAATATTGTTCTATTTAATAGAATTATGAACTTCCAGAAACAATAATCATCCAATTTCCTAGCTAGCTATATGAACACAGCTATTTTGTAAATCATCTCTTCCTAGTGATCAAATCAAACAATTTGTGCCACAATAAAAGTACATAAATATGAAAATGAAGGGGGAAAAACCCAAACACAAAAGAAACATCTGCCTCTATCTCGTTTCAATGTGATAACATAATACAGAAACGATCAAAATAAAATGATTCGAAGGAAAAGAAATGGAATAAAAAAGGTATAGTCATCGATAGCCAACGATTCATGCCCCAATTAAACCTGCATTCTCAGTACTGTATCCAAATCCAGACCGAAACCCGAAAACCAATCACGAGAAACACGCATAGATAAGAAGTATTTACCAAAGATCAACCCCAAAAAAATTTCAAAAGACCACAAACCCAAAACTCCCCTTGGGCCTCAGGTCAGACCCCAAATGGAATTTCCAGTTCTGAAATAAGGAAACGATGGGTAATGGCTCCGACCCAGAAGATTCGTACAACCCGAATCCTTACTTCTTGATGAAGAGGAAACTGCTGGTGTCCATTCCAGGAAACTCAAGGTGGTCAGGCGACCATATAGATATGGGGTCGGTCAATCCACCACGCTACTGAAGAACACAACGAAGGCAGAAGCAGTTAAGGGAAGGAGAGTGAGGAGTAAGAGACAGGAAGTGAAGGCCTGGGAAGAGACGGAGGAGGGTCTTGAACCCGCCACGAGAGATTGTAAGGAGCAAAGAGAGACAGGAGTATATATATAAAATTATATGGAAATGGGTTATAGGTAGAGATTTAGAGACAGAAAAGTTGAAACTGAATTGGCAGGAGAAGCCATGGACGAATAATACAGAGTAGGCAGTAGCCGTTTTGTCGTTAGGTGTATTTGTTGCCGTCGTCGTTCAGTTTTTCTTTTTTAAAAATAAAAATTACAATAAAGTCCTTAACATGTTGTAAAACTAATAAATCAATTCCTAATTTATTTTTAGTAACAATTTAATTTTAAACATAAATTTTGTTAACAAATTAGTTTAAATTAACTGTTAATTTTTTTTTAAATTAAAATAATTTATTCCTTAAATTTTTATTTTATTAACAAAACAATCTTGACATTTAAATTTTTTTATAAATAATTATTTATTTTATATTTAAAGTTCTATTTATTTTATAAAAAATATTTTTTTATAAAATATTTTTCATATTTTTTAGTATTTGAGAGCACTCAGAAAAATTAGTTAATAGAAAATATTTTACTGATTAAAGAAAAACTAAGTCTTGACTTTTATTTTTCAAAAGAGAAAGTCATTTTTCGTTTTTTAAACTTTTAAAATCTTATTAAAATATAAACACACTTATACATACATGAAATAAATAAATATCATAAATTTACCACTACAATCAAATAAAAGAAAATATTTTCATAAAACATATTTTTTTCAAAAGAGAAAGTCATTTTTCGTTTTTTAAATTTTTAAAATCTTATTAAAATATAAACACACTTATATATACATGAAATAAATAAATATCATAAATTTACCACTACAATCAAATAAAAGAAAATATTTTCATAAAACATATTTTCTTAGAAAATATTTTCCATATATATAAGTTATTTTCTGTGAAACAAATAGAGCCTAAATAATTATATATTTATAAAATATTACTATTTTTATATTTATAATTATTTAAATACAAAATAGTAAGAAATTAGTTCATAACAAGTAATACGTTTTACTAAATTCTTAAATTTTTAAATTATAATCTATAATTCTAAGAAAAATTTTTTTTTATTTACAGTAATATTTTTTAATAAGTAAATAATTATAAAAATTCTTTTACCATGATTTTTAAGAAAAAAAATTTACAAATAAATTTATTTTTATATGATTTAACATAATTTCTTTTGACAATTCATAATCATATATATATATATATATATATATATATATTGTTTAAAGTTATAATTTATTTATAAATTTTAAATATTTTAAAAATTTTATATTTTAAATTAAATTTTATGTAAGTTAATTTTTTGAAAAAGCATATCTATGATCTACATGGCTATGAAGAAGATCAAAGAAAAGCAATGGAAATAGTGGAAGTGCAGGCAATTAAGGAATATGGACTCGAGAGATGGTAGAATTTATGTGACTCCTGTCATACACCAATCATCTTTTTTGTACCTAGTTATGAACAGTAATATAATTAGTGATAAAGGTGATAGAACAATTAAGTTGTATAGTTAGTTTACTGATAGAAATTAAATTATGTGAACAGACTGAGGTTAAATACATAAAAGAAGATGATGCACTTTTCCTTACTCCTTTAATCACATTTTATGATTGATTAGTAAGGGTAACTTTAAAGAGAGGTGGTATAAAGCCTCTGCTCCAACCACTAGAGGAATTGTCTGCTTTGGCCCACCCCATTCTTAGCCTCACGATTTTATTCATAGGTGGAATGGAGAACTTTCTAGGAGGTCACCCATCCTAGGATTTCTCTCAAGCAAGCACACTTAACTCTAAAGTTCTTCTAATTCTCCAGGCCATTCCACCAAAAGGCGCCTCTAGTAATTAGTTTTCCCCATTTCAATGTATGATTTGATTCATTCTTGTGCCCTGCATTCTACTACCCTAGGTAGCCTCACTATCCTAGAAGCCTGCCGAGATTTTACTCTCTTGTGCCACTCCCTGCCCTCATCGGACTGCTTTCCTAGGTCCGATCGTTACAGGCTAGCCAGCTTCCGCCTGGTTTGTCCTCGAACCACACATCTACTAGAGGGGGTTCGACTCTGATACCATCTGTAACACCCCTGCTCTAACTACTAGAGGAATTGTACGCTTTGGCCCACCTCATCCTGAGCCTAACTGTTTTGTCCCCTTGGTGGAATGGAGAATTTCCCAGGAGATCAATCATCCTAGGATTTCTCTCAAGAGAGCATGCCTAATCCCAGAGTTTTTCCAATTGTCCAGGCCATTCCACTAAAAGGTGCCTCTAGTGATTAGTTTTTCCCATTTCAATGTATGATTCGATTCATTTCTGTGCCCTACATTCCACTACCATAGGTAGCCTCGCCATCCTAGAAGCCTACCGGGAGTTTACTCTCTTATGCCACTCCTCACCTTTATCAAACTGCTTTCCTGGGTCCAGTTGTCATAAGTGGAGTAGAGACTATAGTAGAGAAAAAGGTTTTTATTACCAAAAATGTGATCAAAAGAGCCAAAATCTAGGATCCATGTTCTAATGGCTAAGACATAGAAAAACAGCAAAATTACCATGTTAGATAGCAAATGATGAGGATGATTGTTGCGTCATTGCTTGATACTATAAGTACTCATTGTAATAAGCTCTAATTAAGTTAATAAAATTAGTCACTTGATTTTTTGTATCAAGTAATAGAAGTAGACCATATCCATTAGACTACCATATGAGTAGTAGGTCAGCTAATGAACTAATTATTCCATGGTGGGCGGCCATGGATTGCCCAACAAGTGTCAATTGTATCATCGCCTTTGTCATTGTAGGTGCAACGTGACTTTGAGCCTTTCCCTTCTCGATAATTATCTTACCCCTATTGATTTCCATTTTGTATAGATAACAAGAAGACTTATTTTTAGTTGTGTTATTCATACCTAGAGAAATGCACAAGAGTTGACTAGAAACATTTTCTAAATTAGGGATAACAAGTCTTGTTAATATCTGATCCTTAGCAGAATAAGGATTAGGTCATAATCCTATCAAAGCTATGACTATAAAGAATTGCTCGTGTAGTTATGCTATTAGAAAAGGGTATGAGAGAGTTAAACTTGTTCTTTAATGTTTCTATTTACCCTAAACAACTAGCCATATCTTGATTCTACTGCAAATTGACAGTGTCTAAGACAACCTTGTATATGTTGGACATCGTTAATATACAACGTCTTGACTTTAGTCTATACCTTATAACAAGTTTTCTAAGCCTGAAATAGTAAATAGTTTATAGTCCAAAGAATACCATAAGATAAGAGACTACAAAATTATACATCAATTTTGACCCAACTTGTTTAGTTAATGACATCAATATAGTAACATTTTAAATTGAATTAACATCATACCCTTATCCCATAAATCGTGATTACATCCCATAATAAATAACTACTACTATCTTGTACTTTAACAAAAGTAATAGTTGAAGAATTAGAAATAAAAGAGTGGTTTAATAGCATAAGTATTTAAAGATTCTTCTTTTTCAGATATTATGCTTCAAAAAATATTATAAACCTAAATTGAAAAAATATTTCAATAAGTAAAGTTGGCCAATAGCAAGCCAAGAAAGCAAGTCTAGCAGATCAACTGCTAGAAGTCAAATAAAAACAAGGCCCAAACATACCTCTTGAAGCTCATGTGATGAAGAGGTTTCAGAAATAAAGGAGAGAGTCAAATTCAAGCTTATTGATATTTAGTTTGTTAAACTCGTAAATTCGTTTATTTAATAAATTCGCAAATTGACTCATTTAAATTTAGTTTTAAATATATTATCTTAAACCTAAAAAAAATTACTTTGTTTTAAATTTCATAACTCTAAACATAAAACTCATCAAAATTGTTTGAGACTCAACTCAATAAAAGTTCGGCTTGATTTGGTTTATTTTCTAAACGAGTAAAGTTTGAGTTTATTGATATTTAGCCTATTATCGCTTGAGCTAAAAAAAAATTTGATGGGTCAAATAGCTCTTCAAAGCTTGACTCAACCAAATTCATTTACTCCCGAAAGATGCATTTTGACTTTTTTTTTATTCTTTATTTTTCTTCCATTTTCCTACCACATCATCAACCTTTCCAATTGCTTTGATTTTGAAATCTTAATTATTTATTTGATATTTTTTTAATGATAAAATTAAAAATTGTGCTAAATTCATTAGGCTTTTTGTTAAAGGTAAAATTATTATGTTTAATTAGGTTATAAAAAATTAAACAAATATAAAAAGTACATTATTATAATACCCTAATTTAAACATATTTTTAAAATATAAATAAATATTATATGCAATGAAATTTATTACAATAATCACATTAGTGAAAAAAATAAATATTATTAAAAAAGTTATTAACAACATATAATATTAAGGCAAATGGCCCATTTTGAACCTTAAAAAAAAAATAAAAAGATTCATTTAAACTTTGGTCAAACGAATTGGGCCATCTAAGCCCTTATATCTCTTAAAGTTAACTATGTAAGCCCAAATTTGACATGAAATTTAATTTTGAAGCCCAAAATGCTATCACGTGTTCATGTGATAGGAGACGGACATTAACAGTACATTTGTTCTGTTAAAAGAGAAGAACTCTCTCTCTCTCTCTCTCTCTCTCTCTCTCTCTGTCTCTCTCTGTTTGTATCCTTCTAAGTGAGTAATCACGTAGAAAATGTCTTCATCAACCTCTTCCAATTGGTCTAATGATTCTTTGAGAGGAATTGTTAGGAGGAGGAGGAATGTCGAAGAAAGTTTGCCATTTGTTCACTGTTATTGTCGAATGCAAGCCAGAATTTGGACATCATGGAAAGAATCAAATCTAGGAGGGAGGTTTTTTGGATGCTTAAGATATAGGGCAAGTAATATGCATGATTATTGTTAGTGTTTTGTTGGACAATTTTATGTTGCTGAAATGTTAAATTTGCATTTTGGTAATTTCAGAATGCTGAGAACAAGGGCTGTGGATTTTTTGAATGAGTCGATTGTGAGGCACCAGAATGGACGAAAGAATTAATCACTGAACTAATGAAGGAGAAAAAGAGGCTCGAGATTGAAAATATGGAGTTGAGGAAGATGCAAACAGCTGGTGCAATTCTTATGAATTAAATGCATTGAAACAGGAATTGAATAATTTGAAAATGGTGAAAGGAGAAGCATCAGAAATCTAGTCTAGAGTTAAAAGTCATTGTTGGCTATTAATTACACTGGGTAATACATTAGTATTGATATTTATTGTAATTATAGCATTGTAGGTGATATGTGTGGATGGTTTGGTATTGTTATTATGGAAGTATGGTTTAAAGAATTTTGTAATTGTGAATTGGGTTGCAAAAATTGTAAGTCATGGTTAGTTATGGATCAGATTGAAAGGGATGTTAGAATAGGAGTTTCATTTGGTAGAATTGCTTGTCATTGTAATGGTGTTATGAAGTGACTGAAAAATCCGTTTCATTTTAATGCAATCTGCCATATATGTAGTTCATTCGGTTATATTGCTGTTTTGGTTATGATGTGTATTGGTGACATGATTGAGTTAATGGTTTGCGTTGGTTAATTGTGGAATTGTCTGAAAAGAGGAACATTGCATCAGAATATGCCAGAGAAATGTGTTTAACATACTGAAATTCTTAAATACTTTGCCAAATAACATAGCATTTAGAATAATAGATAAATGAGATGTAGAAAATGGATGCAATCTGTCATATAGCAATTTCACTTATTCATATAGCAATACCAATATCCTTTGTATACAAAAGATAAAATAGTTTGAGCATTGTATAGTTCCTACAGGAACTTGAACCTATTTGATGCACATGTTCCACATGGAACTATATTGCTCATAAAAAAAAAAAAAGAAAAAAACCACCAAAAAACATATATTAGATGTCAACTGTGAAATTCCTACTACAATACCAAAGCACAGTCATCAAACTTGGTATCAACCTAAATCAACAGATTTTTAACACCCCCATATCTATGCTTTATTTTTCCTTCCTTTCTTCTTCAAGTTTCCTATTTGGATCTCCCTTTGTTCTTCAAGTTGTCTTTTTGTTACACATGGCCTGCTAGCCCATTTCAGTCCAGGAGCTTTGAAACCCAAATCAGTAGATGGATTCCCAATATTATCCTTAGAAAATATCCTAATTTTTCTCCTAACATTTGAATTACTCTACATAAAACTGCTAAAAGTGTCTCCTCTATCAATGACCACTCTTGATGAGTTTAGTGTTGACTATGAGATTCAAAAAGAAAAATGAAAACAATTAAATATCACTTAAGGCCTGTTTGACATTATTGTTAAAACTGCTGTTGAGAAAATCACTTTTTTAAATATGCTAGTTAGAGAGTATTAAAAAATAATTAAAAATTAAATTTGATAAGTTTTAGTTATAAGAATACTAAAATAATAAAATTACTTTTTTAAAACTACTTTTTTCAATTGCATCTAAAATTATGTTTTTATTCAGAAAAGCAGTTTCGACCTTCAAAACTCAATGCCAACCAGGCTGTTAGTTTAGTTGCAACATTCTAGTACATTTAATATATTAGTCTCATCCTTACCTCATAAGTCATCATTCCAGTATTATCATCATCATAAACACCACATCTACCACTAATGACATCTCTTGGTTTCCTATAACATTTCCCTCCCAACTCCTTAGCTGAATTGGTCGGCACATTCTGTAATAACAGTAACTCAAAGTTTGAAATTCATCTAATAAACTAATTAAATTGGTATGAAATGTAGCTTACTGATAGTCTGGAGATTGGAAGTGGTTGTCATATGTGTGTCATTTTTGATAGGATGTTTTGAGTTGACTGTGACACATCTTGAAATAGCTATGTAGGTTGACTGTAATGAGGTATATTTGAATGAGCCCTTTGAATTGCTTTCCCTCTGACATTCTATGCATTTTTAAGAGATTAGTAGTTAACACTTATTTTACATAACTATTTAATAAATTGAAAATGTCAATAATATTCTCACATTTGGTTTTGTCACTGGAAGCTTCTGAATTTTATTATGAAATGATGTTGTAGGAGAGTGTTGTGCAAGTGCAGGTTGATCATTAGTTTGAGCAGTTTGGTCCCTTAGTGATTTTCCTTTGACCCGCAATGCAATTTTATAAAAAATGTGTTAGTTATTTGAATAATAATATATAACAATTACATTCATAAAAAAGTTCACTTATTGAGAGTTGACCAGATTGTTCTGTAGGAATTGTAGTTGTGTTAATTGAAGAATTCCCATGGACAAGCTCTAATTTTTACAACCAAAATTAGAATGTTATGAATTTAACAAAACTAATCAAAATTGACAATATGTTAAATTTTTTACTTATTGAAGGTTGAACATAATTGCTAGTTGGTTGAGCAGCTTGTTTAGTATATCCATTTGCACCCCTATTTTTACATGTCTTCTTATTATGTCCCCTTAAATTGCAAATGCTGCAAGTAACCTTGTGACCATTTCTAGACAAGCTTCCTTAGGTATCTTCTTAGGTTCATCTTTGCTCCTTATAGTCTTTTTTATGGGCCTGCTAGCTTGTCTTTTAAACTCTGGAGGCTCAATAGTCCCATAATCCTCACATTTCCAAAATGACTTCCCCCTAACTAGCTGAATTGAAAATTGATAACTCATGAGGTATGTATCCCTGTGATGCCACCTTGAAATAAACTTCATTGGATCTTGCTTATTAATCTTGCTTATCATGACATATAGCACAAATAGCATGGGGGCAAGGGATTCCAATTAAATCCCACACTCTACATGTGTAAACTTGCTTATCCAAAAAGACAGTATGCCTATCATCCCCTTGACTAATCTTATATCCATTATCACCATCGAAAATTTCAATGTATTCTGGGTCCTGGGTAATTATGGATCTTGTCTTTGCAACCTCATTTTAACTTAGTTCTAGTCATAATTTGATGAAGTGTTCTTCATGAAAATTGTCCCTCTATGTCTTAGTTTTATTTTTCAATTTGAATCACTCAGTTTGGAGTTCTGGATCTCAAGTTATGGCCAAATTACTAAACACTAGTCCAAGTAGCATACCTTGAAATTTTAGATTTGTACCTTAATTTTGCATTCTATATCCGGGCATCTTAAGCTCATAATTTGGCCCTGGTCCCTAACACAATGTTTTAGGTCTTTGTCTTAGATTTTCAAATCATTTTAAATCACTTCAATTGGAGTTTTGTAGAGGAAGTTATAGCCTGATAATCATTCAGAGGTCACCAGGCTAAATAGCTGAGGTGCAGGAATTCCATATTTGGGATTCCTGATTATCCCAACAAGTCCTCTACCTTGCCCTAAGAACTGGGTTCTGGTCAAAACATAAAGTTTGTAGTCCTATGTCTTATGAGAATTTTGGCTTTGTAATCACCTAATTTACATTTATATAACTCCAGTTATGGCTATTTTGCCAAAACTGGTCAGATGCCTAATCCTTCACATTTTCTAGGTTCAGTCTAGCACTAAGGTAGATTTGCTAGACTAAGTTTGTCTAGTAATTTGATTAGGTTAAGGTCATAATTTGGCTCTATAGTGTTCATAAGAATTGTTCTCCTATGTCTCAAGTTTCCATTGGTTTAAGAATCACCAAATTTAGAGTTTTCTAGAGTGAGTTATACCTAATTTACTAAGTATTGTTCATTTGGTTATTTTTTGTCAGGTCCAGAATTGCAATCCAGATTCAAGCCAAATTTAGGACAACCTATGATCAGTTTCTGGACAACATGTCTTCATTACATTTCTAGAATTATGTCTTAGGTTTCATCTCCAATTGACCTCATATCAATTGGAGCTATGTAACTCAACTTATACCCATTCAAACCTACTGGACTCAAGGGTCCAGAATTCTAGCCATTCAACACACTACCAATTCATCCATTCCTTTCATCAATTCATATCAATTCTCAACCAAGGCATAACAAATGACCATAATTTACCATTATAAATATCAATTGCTTAGCATACTATAAAACCCTAATTTTCACCAAAATCCTAATTCTCCATATTCCCAATTCATGCAATTCCATGTAACTACACTTCACCAATCATGTATATCACATCATAAAACATCACAATACATGTTTAATTTAGATCAAATTCATCAAACCCCTAACCCTAACAAGCTGGACGAAATCTAGGTTTAGGATTCATGCATGTTTTTCAAGTTTTCTCATGCAATTTCCACTCAATTCAACTTAATTTCAAGAGCTAAAGAACTAATCCAAGGTTAACTTACACTTACCTTGTTGAGCATAATTTTTATCCTTCAAAACTCTTCAATTTTCTTGCTACTTCAACTCCCAAGCTCTTAATCAAGCTCCAAGATCAAGTTTTCATAAAGTAAGCTAAGTGACTTATGGAAGAACTTAGGGTTTATAAGCTTAGAAACAAGCAAAAATGGAGGGAGTTTATGAGAGAGAGTGGCCGGCCAAATGGAAGGTTGAAGAAGAAGAATTTTTTTTATTTTAATTTATGTCTTATCCCTTTTATATTTATCCCCAAAATTAGTTTATTTAATTTATAATTCTAATTATGTCATGAACATGTCATGCTTATGTCACGAACATAATAAAATTCTAATTTCTTATATATCCGTTTCTAAATTTCCATACATATTTTTATATTTTTAATTCTTTTTCAATATTTTAATTTCATACAATTTAATGGATATTTAGGTCAAAAGTCACCTCTTGAAGTGAATTGATCAAAATGCCTCTCATCGGATTATAGTGAACTATTTAATGACACTTTAAGTGTTTTAGGGTTTTTTTTTTCAACTCTATTAGTGGGTGGCAGGTACAAATGGCGAAATATTACGCACCCATTTCTAAGATGGAGTAACAATATTAAAACTGGGTTTACATGGTTAATTTTAAGAAATATAAAGGCATATATGGCCCAATTCGTTTGACCAGGGCTTAAATGAATTTTTTAAATTTTTTTTAAGGATCAAAATGGGTCATTTGCCTAATATAAAATGATAATAAATCAATGATAAAAACTAAAACGGAGAAAGTTTAAAAGATACATCCGACTACTTGAAACAATCAAACACAATAGTTGATTACTTTTTAAAAATATTTTGAGAAGAATTATATTGTTAATTTTTAAATTTTTTTTATATATAGTTAATATAATTTTTCATATTTATAAATAAGAAAAAGAAATATTTTTTAATGTATATGTTAAAAAAAGTGAGAACTACAATTTTAAAATTGATCTTTTTTAAAATATTATATATATATATATATATATATATATATATATATATATATATATATATATATATATATATATATATATATATATATATATATATTTCAATTAACTTTGAGTAGAACTTAAACTCTGAAATTTTATAATTTTGAAAATAAATTTTTTACCACTGTCCTACTAAGTTCTGACAATTAAATATGTTCATAATGTTCTTGATTTCTATCGAAATTTCTATAGGTCTGTCTTAATTCATTTAACCATGCGTTGTGTAGATTTTTTTTTTAATAGCGTAAATTAATATGTATTTTTATATTTTATATTTTCATAATCCTGTTGTAAAATTAATTTATTAATAATAAAATTTTTAATTAATTATAATTTCATTTTAAGTGTTAATAAATAAATAAGTTGATTAATGCATTATTTTTTGTTACTCTTTAAATTAGTTGACATATACCATTAAAATATGCACAAAAAAGAAAAGAAAAATACATAACATGATGATTTTTGAAATGTCATTCTTAAATTTTTAGACTTTAAATATAAGAAATATTTTTAAAAATAAATTTTAATTTTTATAAACAACTTTTTATTGAATAATTAATTAAATATATATGTATTAATATAATTTTAAAAAATAATTCATACCTTTTCTAATATGATCGAAATTTTAATTAAAAAATAATCAGTTGTCAGAAATATAAATGAGTAGAGTTTTATAAAATTTAAAATTATAAACTTAAAAATTCTAAAAGTTTTAAAAAATGTAGTAAAAAAAATTTTAAATAATTATTTTTTATATAAAATAAGATTTTAATAAAAAAAATTTAAAAATATTTAAATAAAAAGTCAATATTTAACTTGATAAATTATTTTTTTATATATATAAAAAAAAACAGATTTTATCACATGATATTTTTTTTTTAAATACTTTCTTTTTAAGTTACACACTCTTATATTTAATTTTTATTACCTTCCAAATTAGTGGTAGAAAGAAATAGAGAGATTTGACATTTATTACCTTCCAAATTAGTGGATTTTCTTTGATTTTGTGTAGTATTTAATTTTTTTTTTCATTGCATTATTTGATTAAATTTGCTTGACTTTAATAGGTCACTTTCATTCACCTCATAGGTAGAAGCAGCCAAATTAGATGCAACTTCCTTTTTAGACTAGACTTGGTCCTGTGATCCAAAATATAAATAAATTTTATATTTATATATTTAATAAATAAATTTTAATAAATATTTTATGTATTATATATTTTATATTTTAAAAATTTTAAAAATTAAAAGAGAATTTTAAAAAAAATAAAATACTAAATATAAATAATACTTTATTAATGAGTTTTAATTTAATGATATTAAAATTCAAATCTTAATCAAAATTAATTATTAAAAAATACTATTTCTATTAACTTTTATTTATCATTTTTAAGAGTTAATTTATCCATATTTATATATTACTTTGATAAGATTAAAGAATATTAATTGTTTTTTTTTTATTTTATCTATATCTCTACTTAAACATAATAGCTTATTTTATAATTTTTTAAAATTTATCTTAATACCTCCTATCTTTATCTTAATTATGTGAGATAAAAAGATAACTTAATTAAATTAAAAAATATTTTATTAAAATTTAAATAAGTTAATTATTTTTTTGATTACAATATAAAAACCATAAACTATAGAAATAGAGGAAAATAGTAAAAAAGTACCC
The DNA here is from genome assembly GCF_030052815.1 of Hevea brasiliensis. Lineage (NCBI taxonomy): Eukaryota > Viridiplantae > Streptophyta > Magnoliopsida > Malpighiales > Euphorbiaceae > Hevea > Hevea brasiliensis. The sequence goes on from NC_079497.1 coordinate 102,722,171, forward strand.
TAATAAAAAATTATTAAATTTTAAATTTTAATTTTAATTTAATAAATTTTAATCATAAAAATTGCAAAACAGTAATAATTTTTTAAATTATTTTTTAACAATTTCTAAAAAAGAAAATTTTTAAATATATTTTTTCATTATTTTAAAAAATTTGTTGACAGGTTGCTTGTTCCATCATAAGACGGTGATTTGAATTTGATCCAAAGAAACCCATAGTTGATTCAGTAACATAATCATATCATCATTCATAAAATCAATATTTATCATTTGCTTTAACGATAGATTATTAAAACATATTTGATTAAAATAACAAGGAATATTTATTTTCAGTACTCTTAAAATTTTTAATATTTGTTTATTTATTCTTTATTATTTAATTTTGTGCAATTTAACTCATGAATTTTCAAATTTATTGATATTAAATACTTCTTTTAATGGTATAAATAAAATAAACATTTTATTTAAAAGGTTTTAAAATATTAAAAATATATTTTTTTCTCATCTCAAAAAATTTTCAATAATTCTTAAAATATATTTTAATTTTTTTTATATATTGTAAAGTTTGCTTAACTTTTTGTGCAATTTCATAATGTTCTTCACCAATAATATGAGATTAGAGCATACTTGACGATGCATGAGAAATTATCAAAGCCCTTGAATTGAAAAAAAATTGTAGGCTTAATAACGAAAATAAATAAATAAATAATTAATTAATTAATTAAAACTCCTTAATGAAATTCGATAATATCTTAGGACTTGAAAATATATTTTGTAAAATTAATAAAATATTTTCTTTTATAATTTTCTTCCAATTGAAACTTGAATTTGAAAACTCATAGTTTTTAAAGCGAATATGAAAAAGGAATCAATACAATTTCAATATCAAATAAAAATAAAAACTAAGGTTAAAATATTTATAAATACTTGATGATGATAATAACAATATTGAAATAAAATCAAAATTAAATGATTTTCTTTATTCAAAATCAAATAAATAACAAATTAGCCAAACATTATTGGGAAAGAACCTAGTGGAACACAAAGGGAATCCTTATAGGGGAAGTGTGACATAAACATTATCTTCTTTATCATTTGGATGATGACCAAAAACCCATTATCTACATGATCACAAGCCTCTTGGATCAATGAATCAACCTTTAAATCCACTTCTATAAAAAAAAGACTTTCGGATAACGTGATTATCCAATACCATTTGTCTGCTCTAATCATCTTTCCTGTGAATGTTTTAAAAGCCTCACCTTGAATCATTGGAAGAGCAGACCAGTCTCCTTCTACCACCTAAAGAGAGCAACCACATCAAGCATTATGTGCATGTAGATAAAAGTGGGAAAAGAAGCGAGTAAGGCTTTATTCTAGTTGGTCTTCTTGCCATTATAGCACAACTCCTTTGGATATTTTTTCTTCTAATGCCTGGCAAGAGGCAACTTCCACAGTTGCTCTTTAAATCACATGGATAAGACAGGGAAAAACGGTTCAAATCTTCCTAGAATTTTCATTCTCTGAGATCTTGAGAACTCATTCCTGCAAGACAACTTCTGTAACATTTTGCCATACTGAGGCAACACAAAGGTGTCATGGAAACACCGCCCCTTGTATGACTGCATCGCACAAAATATGAACCCAGAAACCATCAACCAGGCATAATCAGAAAAGCTTCTTACTGATGTCATAAAACTTATTGCAAGTTGATTCGTACTGATGTCATAAAACTTATTGCAAGCCGATTCGTCCCATTTCCAGTTAATAACATCAAAGAATAATTGCATTAGAAATACAATGTGTTAGCATTTTTGAATCCAAAGGTGATTGGAAAGCCAAAATGCACATTTCATGAATAAATTTTCAAACACAGGTTGCATGTGCAAGCATTTTTTAATCGGAAGCCAAATTGAACATTCCATGAATAAATTTTTAAACAAAGGTTGCTCCTTCAAATAATTAGAATACATGTAACTTGAACAAAAAAAGGATAGTAATAAATCACCATGATTGGCGCTTGAACAATGTCTATTATTTGTTTAGCCAACCATCAACTTACATGATATACCTTGGCTACTTTAAAAACAACGGCTAAAATCAGTGTGAAAGAACGCAAGGACAATCCTAAGTTTGGACAGCCTTTTAATCAAAATCATCTGATTCATCTCTTTAATAGCTTCAGTACATCTCCAACCAGATGTAATGATCCAGTGACAAGCACCTGTAAATCAATATATGATGCATGGTTACAACAATTCAGTAAAAGAAACAATTTTCCATACACATCAGAGGAAAAAAATGTTGAAAAGAAAATCAGCAAGAGAATTTTTATTTTTGTTCTCTTTTGGGTATTTAATTTTTAACTTTTTTTTAAATGTGTATTGCACGTTTTCTTTACTCGTTGTATGTACCTGTGATTTAATATTTTTATATATAATTTTTTATTAATAATTTTTGTATATAACACAATATTTTTATAATATATTGATAATTATCATGATAATACAATAATTTTTCATTTTTCATAACATGTATGTTGCATGTGCATCTCATCATTTTTATATTTAAGTCAATGAAAATGAAAGTATATCAATAAAAATAAGAAATTATAAATTTATAAGTGAATATGATAAGTAGCGAAATTTACTATGAAAATTTTATTATTATAATATAATTTTATGATTATAAGTGTTATATAAATATATAAATTTAACTATTTTTTATTTTGTTGATTCATATATTTTTATGTTAAATTTTTTCAATAATGAAGTGTTGAGTTTATTAAGACTTAGCTTTTAGTGTTTTATAATTTTTATAAAACATATATAATTAGCGTGATAAATCTAAACTTTTTCCAATACTATTTAAAAGTTTATATATATATATATATATATAGATATATAATAAGTAAAATAAATTCAATTTGGTATAGCTTCATATCTATTTTTTAATTCTAGTTATTTTCGATTCGATTTTTTTAGTTTTGTTTGATGGAATTAACAATGCACATCCATATTAATAAATATCAATATTATTAATTTTTATTTGATATATAATATTTTCCATAATTTCATATTTTCTTATGATATGGAGAAAAATTTTAAAAATAAGATTGACAAATATATTAATACAAATATATTATTTATAAAGAATAATTTAAAAACTAAAATTTTCTTTTTATATTAAAAATAAAAAATTGATGCTAATAGAATAAAAACACTGACGTTAGTATATTATTATTTTTAATTCGAAAGATTATAGTAAAAAATGTACAAAAAATTATTCAGTTTACAGTAAAATACTTGATCAAACTAACTTATAAAGACCAAAATGAAATTCCTCTACCACAACTTTTTATTTTTTTTATCATTATTTACTTATAAGCACAGTTGATAAGCTCTATAAAATCTTAAATAAACAAGTTATCTTAAAACCATGGCTTATAAAATCGTTTGAAGAGCTTATAAGTTAGGGCAAATACATTCTTAGAAATATACTAAGGTTAGAAAATATAAATTACATTTAATTTAGAAATATTTTAGAAATGAGGAATTTTTAATAATATAGAAATTGAAAAATAAAAATATAATAAAATAAATATTTTTTACCCAAATTAATTATTGATAACTAATGTATTTTAAGTACAGTACAATTAGCCTTTTTTGTCTTCTATTTTTCGATAAAATCTCCAAAATGACCATTACATATCCGTTCATTTTAAAAAAAAAAAAAAAAAAAAAAAAAAAACTCCTATCTTCTTTAATTTTTTACTCTATTTATACAAACCTAAAACAACTTTCAAGAATTTCTCAAAATCTCCATCGTATTTAGAAACAGTAAAACTTGAAAAACACCAGGAAGCATTTTCTATAATGCTAGAATAGATATATTGATAAATAATAGTTATTTAGCCACTAATTAGATTTTAAAAAAAAAAACCTAAGGAATTAAGAGCTTCAATTTTAATTTGATTGTTAAACCGTAAATTTAAATATAATTGTATTAAAATATTTTTATATAAATAATTATTAAATAGAGATAGAAATCTATTAGGATTTATTAAAAAGGGAATTCATATAAAATAAAATACTTTCCTATTTTTGTAAATAACATAAATCATGAAGGGTATTTTTGCCAAATCCAGTGCCCCCCTTCCCTTCCCTTCATACATTTATACATATTATAGATGATTTAACAGGTATGTAATGCATTATTAGAAGATGGAATTTAGGGAGTTATATTCGATGAAGAATTAGGAAATTTAGATTTTTATCATTCAAGAATTCTATTAGGTTTAATATTTTATTCAGAAAGTATTTTATTTTATTTAGGAAGTTCATTTTGGGTTTCATTTAATATTCCTAATTAGAGTTAAATTAGGATTCCTAAAATCCTCATATGGTTATGATTTCAAAGCTCTATAAATAGGGCTTCGTTTTCCCTATTTTATTTATAGACTTATTATGACATTGACTATTGATTTGAGCAATAAAAAAAAATAATTTGTTTCTCTAGAGAATTAGATTTTTTTGCCAGAGAATTTGTTTCTCTTGATCGTGGTTTTTTCTGGTTCTACTACATTGGTATGCTTATCCTACATCAGAATGTATAATTCACGACTCCATCCAAATCCATATTTTTTCCAAGAAAAGAACTATCTAAAGAATATTGAAGAATGCATCATGTTAGAGAATTTTTATAAATTTTAGTGATGAAAACCTGTTCTCCAATGTAATTCTCCAAACTCCCATATGCAAACTACGTCAATGAATAGACCGTTTTTTTTTTTTTCGAGGTACAGGGTAAGTTTTAGAAAGGAAAAATTAAACGTCATTCCACTTTCCTCCCAGCCCTAGATAAACAAAATTTGTAATGATTTTCGCCATGCACATTTTTTAACAGATGAACAAGTAATTCTAAGAGAGCAATCTTACCTGAACTCTTAGAGTAGGGTTTTCTCGAACACAATCCCTCAACCATTTTATTGTCAGTGGCAATGAAGAAATGACAGAACTGCAAGCCAAAATTCCATCTGCAGGACTGCAATGAGAAGCATCCTCATAAAGGAATTCATGTGGGGGTAAGGTCTCTGCACTGTCCAACTTGGAGCCTTTGTCAAGCACGTCTCCTTCTGCAATGTAACAAAGATTTTTCAATGTTGCCCATTATTTGATGATGTATTGGCACAAAAAGAATGCCTCATAACAACAATTTATCACTATATAATTCAAGTGAACAAAGTAAAAGAAAATGTAGAAATCACTTAACTCATCTCCAGTGCAAGTATGAATGTGCTATTCATCAGATGTTTGACAGGATATGAAACAAGTTTGTTTACACTGACATTTGATTGGCTAAATTCCATGTAGTAAGTTATAATTAGAGGGTATAAAGGAGCAATATTGTACTCCACATTAAACCTGAGAACTGCTAAATGATAACGGCTAAAATGCTGCCACATATAGTTCCCTCAGCCTTCAAATATCTCTTTTATTTACTGTTCTTTACTTCTGTTTATCTTCCCATAAAATACAGGGGGAGAGAAATAATGATAACAACCCATTTAGTATCATCTTCATGCTTAGCAAGGTTTGCCTATTATTTGATAATAAACAATAGATGTTATTAGTACTGACTGATGTTTATAGACAACAGGAAGGCCAGCAGGGACTCTAGCATGAACAAGGAATCAAGATATGCAAGCTTTTCAGGAAGCCAAAAATAGAGTACCTATGCCATGGATAATCTTCTCCCAAAGCCTCTGCAGGCTGAATTGCCAAGACAAATCCCTATTAGAGATACCTGAAGGAATGGCGGAGTTGCCAGAAGTAACCTTGTTGTATGTTGACATGCTCGGCACAAATATGGCCTTTGAGAAGTAGGTACCTGACAATGATTATATGGACTCTCATATTCATGCAGATATTCTGGGTAAATATAAGCAGGGGAAAAAAAAAGACATTGAATGCTGGATGTTATTCCTTGTAAAAGAAAATCTCTTCCTATAGGCAAGCTCATTAAATATGCTCATGCTAATCTACCTTGACATACAATAATAAGTTCTCAAAACTCCACTGACAAAATCAGTTGAAAATTGAGGTTGTCCAATATGAAGCACATTTATTACCAGAAACTAAAGTTACTGATATTTCCAGTAAAATTCATCATATCTCTTTCTATTTTCTTTTTATTCGTTTTATTCCTAAATAACTCCTACAGAATTAGATGGAGCTAGTAAGTAGAAGTGATGCAGAATTTGCTCTACATCAATAAGAGAGCATGGATTTTCATGAATGGCCATGCAATACAAATTATGGATTCACCATCCAGACAAATCAATGTAATTAAAGCTTGGAGGATGCAAGATAATTGCACATGAGAAAAAGGACTCGATTGAAGTAGCAACAACAATAACAAGTAGCACATAATTTAGAAATGGGAAAAAGAACAGAAATAAGCTATAAACAATAGGAATTGCAACGGAGCGGGTGGGGGGCGGGGATCGGTCCTCCCGTCCCCAACCACAGGAGTTTGGGGTCGGGATGAAGACTTCCCCACATGGGTGTGGGGCAGGGCGGGTTTTCCATGGGAAATTTTCTTTTTATTTTTTTCATTTTAATTTATTAGTATATAATATAAATATTTATTAAAAAATAAAATATAATTAGAAATGTAAGTTTTACACATTATTTTAATAATATATTTAGTTAAAATTATAATATTTAAATATTTAAATATATAAATATATAAAAATAAATTATTTTTTAATAAAAAATAATAATATATTAATGTGTGGGCGGGTTATGGGGTGTAGAGAAGGTCTTCCCATTTCCGACCTGCACAAATTGGGGTCGGGAAAAATAGATTGGGTTCAGGGCCTATCGGATCGGATTTGAGAACTTTTGTCATCCCTAATAAACAATATCCATAGCCAGCTCCTAAAACAGGTGTGGAGCCAGGACTTTCAAATAAGGAGTGAAAGGAATTGTTCTTATGTGACAGCACATGTTCACACATTAAAATATATACACCTCGAAGTGGTTAATTATGAAGGGAAAAAAAAAACTATGAAGTATGGGGCAGATTACAGTGTGAGCCCTATCATTTCAAACATAACAATTTGAACTCGCAATTCAAAAAAAAAAAACAACAATTTGAACTCTGGAGAATTTTGTGTCAAATTTCCATATGCAATGACTCGTCTAGGTGTATAGCCAAACCAAAAAAAAAATTGGACTAGATCTAAATGCGCTTAGTTTCACTACAAAATCTTGCAATTCACTAGGAAAAAAGAACTATCAAATAGAACTTTTGTATACAATATTGACAAGTGAATTACAGTTGCAATGATTCAATCTAAAATCTAAATTTTTTTTCCAAAAGTTTTTGGCAAATGAAGTTTAACGGAACTATACTGTTGTTTTTATTATTTTCTTTATTTTTATTCTCTATTTTTTTGGCTTACCTACAAAAGAGGGTGTTTTTTAACTTTTCACTTTCTAATTTTTCTGTTAAATTTTCATGCAATATAAGAACAAAAAGCGTGAATTGTGAGTATTTAATTTTCTCCAAGTGGAGTTTGAAAATTTTTTTTCAAAAAAGAAAATTAAGTTGGGCCCTTATGTATAACACAGCATTGCTCTACCAAAAAATAGCAAAATATCATTATAATATAACCTTTAAGGTAATGGTCCTTTCTTAACACACAGTTTAAACAGACATGGATAATTTCATGAAGAAAAGTAGAATAATATAACTAACTCTTGAATAAAAGAATCTCCAGAGCAGTAATTACCTGAGGAAGCACATGTACTCACAAGCCGTGGAAGTAAAATTTGGGGATCTCTGACCTCCATGCAATTGAATAAAAGAATCTACAAGGCTTAAACACTAATAAATTAGAAGGTAATAAATGGAGACAATTTAAACACTTGGTAAGTAAAACAACCACAAGGATGGGATCAATAGTACAAGTGATACAAAAAAAGACTATGAACTCCAAGCCTGAAACCTAAATCTCACTGACTATAAAATTTCACCTTCTTTGATATTTTGTTAGACTCTGCAGTGCTGCCCCTTTCACTTTGGATGTAACCATTGGCCCAAACTTCCTTTGTAATTTCAACATCATGAAAAGATGATAACAATTTTGGTAATTGCTTGCTTTCTTGAACAGCACTAGAGAACCATTTGGCACAAACCTCAATACTTTCTGGACTGTGAGCTCCATCCAAGTAGAAAATCAGATCTCCAGAAGAATTTTCTGCTAGTTCTAAGGAACTGTGGCAATTTGAAGAAGAATCATAAACAACTTGAGCCCTCCCAGAAAGACGTGCTGTTGCAAGACCCCTAAGAAATGCCTTTGGCATATTAGCTTCCTCATTATCCTGCCATTACATTCAGCAAAGGTGACTGGTGAATATATATGGTAAACCAGCAAGCATAACTAAGATACTGCCACCAACAAACATGGGAAAAAAAAAAAGCAGCAGCAATAAATAGATCTGGGATCACATTGCACGACTAAGATCTATTAGGCACAGCAAGAGAAAATAAGTCGTCAAGCACTTGCCACTCAGATGATATTAACACATTTGCTTGTGTTCATGAAAATACACAGATGCAGAAAAATACACAATTAAGTTTGCACATAAGTGGACGTGCAAGCATATCTGCATATATACATCTATTGACATGATGACACCTAACTAGGAAATAGATTCACATATTACTTTATTTGATGAATGACAAATATCTGAGTAAAACTAACATTTTGGAATATCTTTTCCCAGTTTCTTGTTCTTTGAAGCCAACATTTACATAGGGAAACAGCGAGACCAGCATTAGTGTATTGATGATCACCAGACAAGCTAAGCTTCAATCCCTCCAACTTTCTTTCATCAAGAGGTTCCACCACTTTCAGGGGCACCTGCAATCAATAAGAATAGACCAATCAACAATAGTCAATGGCAATACTGTCAGTGAGTACTCAACCGAGCATGCCAACTTTTGAAGTTTCATTAACTAATTTCTAAAACATGATAGTGGAAGAATGAAGATCACATGTATAAGATAGTGAAAGACTTTCATATCAGCATAGATCTTATTTCAACATATTCTGAATTAAGCTAGAACGATATGGATGTAAAAGAGTTGATGAGAGGGCATTTTATGGGATTAGTCTTGGAAAGGATAAATCATGATTAATCAACAATGAATCAATTAAATCAGAATATTTTGTTAAGTATCCCATATTGGTTAGGCATGTGCGTAATGTGCCTATTATAAAGACTTGGGCAATCCTCCCCCTTTGAACTAGCTTTTTGGGGTGAGTTAGGCCCAATCCATTTTCTTATCATGGTATCAGAGCCTCACATAAATGTTTCAAGCTCTAGGTATTAGCCCTGAATGTGAGGGAGGGAGGTGTGTTAAGTATCCTACATTGGTTAGGTATGTGGGTAATATACCTCTTATAAAGACTTGGACAATCCTCCCCCTTCTAGCTAGCTTTTGGGGGTGAGTGATGCACAGCCCATTTTCTTATCATATTTTACAGCAGAAAATCACAAATTAAGACTAAATATATAACACCAGAGATTACCGCTAATTCATTGGCCTTCTCATGAAGAACATCCATTGCTTCAGAAAGTTGGTGTACCGTAAATGCAGGAATTTGGGGCTTCAGGAGCAGGCAAGACACAATGATCAACCCAATTCAGAAAATACTTGAAAATGAATACTGCAATTTAGAATAATCAAAACAGAAATATTGCTATAAATAACCTTTATTAATGAAAAACACATTCTTGCTAGTTTTAGCTTCTCACATGAGTTCTATAGTATACCTTGAAAATTCCAGCTTTGTGTGAAGCAATCTGTCCAAGTGTATCCCCTGCAAAAAAGTACAGCAACTAAGTTGTCTTAAGAAATGATTAACCCCTTCCTGTACTTAGCATTGAACTTATAATGCAGAAACTTTGATAAAGTAAAGAAATATGCATTAAGTTTCTGTGTAATTGGCATCAAGCCCCAGTCCAGCAAATAAAACCAAAAACAATCCACTTAACATAAATTTGCATCTACAAATAAAAGAAGAAAAAGCTAATGAGAATTGAGAAGGATAAGAAAATGACATACCAAGAACCTCTGTGTGATCCATCCCCAAAGGTGTAATGCCACAGACAACAGGCTCTTTAATCTGAAATGATTTATAAACAAAACTAGATCATTAACCATTGACCATATTCTAAATTAATTTTACAATCTTCATAAAGATTAGCTATAAAAATTTTCTCCGCTATCACATATTTCTTGGAACTGTAAATGCAAAGAGCCAATAATTGGTAAAAGCTCCACAATATTCAATATACTTGAATCCAGGAAGAAAGCATACCACATTCGTTGAATCATTTGTTCCTCCAAGACCAACTTCAATTATGGCAACATCTACCTGTAAAAAAGAAAGGAAAAACAGAATGAAAAACTCAAAAGGACCACATACTGCTTAGTCAGAGTAACAGAGATATGAACTTGATTAAGGATTAAAAAAACTTTACTTGAACATTTACATAAATGATAGCAATGAGGGATATTGCCAGCGACAATAATTGCTGCAGTTAGGTATGGCTCTGATACATAATTTACAATTGCAAAATATATGATTACAGCTAATTAAGATTAATGGACAGCTTCCGGATTCAAAACATATTTGCGCCCCCACACAACCCCCCCCCCCCCCCCAAAAAAAAAAAAAAAACAAAAGGACAAGTACAATGGCAATCACTCATAATTAATCTTAAGACATTCAAATATTAGCAACAAACAAAAAAAAAACCATAAAAGACATCTATACTTGATATGGAGTTCTGCACCAGTTGATGATAAACAAAACACACGCATACACATATGCATGCAAAAGCACATAGAGAAAAAGGGCGAGAGGGCAGGAACACAATGACAGATAACGAAACACCGCAGGATATGATGAAATGTGGGCATAATTATTAAAGGCGCACTTGAGGCTCCAGACTCACTAGGCTCCAGTCCTAGCGCCTCTACAGGAGAAAGGCGGGCAACATTCACCAAGTCCTCGCCTTATGCGCTTAGGCATGCGCCTTGTTACAGGTGCAAGGCTAGAAAGGTGCGCCTTTTTTATTTCTACATTCGGCGAGTACTTACATTGACAAAAAGCACTACCACCCAACTCGAAATTTGTTGATCTAGAAGTTTTCAAAATTAGTATCGTTGGTGATAACTAGTCACCAAAATCTCATCAAACTAACATACTCAGGATTACAAACCTTTCATATTTTCATTATAAACACTACCACTAATTATCTTTTTCAAAAAAAAAAAAGTTAATACTTCTTTAGTTTTTAAAGGTGAGGAAAATGATGAAAATATTGATTTTGAAGATGAATATTAAGAGGATGAAGCTGTAGAAAACGATGAAGAAGATATAGTTACTTTATAATTTCTTAACTTTAGTTATGAAAGATTAAAAGACTATTAAAGTTTTAATAATTTAGTACTTGAATGCTTATTGGTTATTATTATTTTTAGTTTTATCTTATTTGAAGTTTGATGGAATATTCATATTTATTTTACTTTTTTTTTTTTTTTGCTCCTCATCTCGCTCAGGCATGCGCCTTTGCCTTGCGCCTTGCGCCTAGGCTCCAGGACCCCTTGGCGCCTTGAGCCTTTAATAACTATGAATGTGGGAGATGGATGATGTTGACAAATGGAAAACCAATGTTGGAGGGGGAAAACACTCTTTGAAGGGTACAGATCTAGGGTTTCTAATTTCTGACATAAAAAGTATAATATTGTAGCTAAAAGTGAGAATTTTATAAGGCAATGGCAATTACTTTGGAGTTCATTAAGCCGGTATCAATCCATAGTTACATAATCTTCCATCTGCTCCATCGCCATGTAAAACATGATGGAGGGGAAAAACACTTATTGAAGGGCACAAGTCAATTGCTAGGCAGGTCTAAGAGTTTGTAGTTTCTGACATAAAGAATATACTATAATAGCTAAAGTAAGAATTTTATAAGGCAATGGCAATTACTTCAGTGTTCATTAAGCTGAAGTCAATCCAGAGTCACACAAACTTCCATCTGCTCCATTGCCGTTTTTCAACAGAAAAAAACTCCTGGATAGCCTTATCCTACAAATGAGCTATACTAGATAAAGTTCTTGGCATTAATCAAGATACACGGAGATCCTATCATTGTTGAAGTTTTGTTCTTTTAGTCAGGATTACAAGCACATGCAAAGAAAAAGTTAAGAGACAGGACTAGTCATTGCTACTGCCTGATTGTTTCAACTAAAAATGAGGAAACTTATTACTAACTTCATTTTGTAAGTTCAAAAGTGTGCAACCAACCTGTTCACAGACAAATATTTTGAATGCCAAGACTGTGAGGAATTGAAATAGTGGGGGCATTGGCAGGTCCTCGGTTACTTGTTCCTGAAAATCAAAATTTCCAGAATTAAGTTGCAGCCACTACCATTTACAGACTGCATAAATGTCTGATAATTATTGAGAATAATGAAAGGCACAAAATGGAACCTTCAATCGATTCCAACAATCCCAAAAATACAATAAAAATTTATCTTCAGATATGTCCAATCTGCAAAAGTAATTCATAGTCAGACATGAATCAATATCGATGAACAAGATTCAAATTAACCAAGAAAATTAGTTTAGACATTGAACAACTATCCCAACCCCACAGCTAGCTTGCATCTGATTCATGTGAATGAACTTCCATACAACTCAAAGCACTATAATTGCAGCCCCACATAGGAAGAACACCTATCAGTGAAATTTATGAGATTGAATACCTAAACAAATTGATTTAGCAGCCCAAATCCATCAACCTATTTCATGTGGTTATCAAGGTGCTGATCATCCTATTATAATTCCATAAAAGCCAAAATTGCTCACTTACTCATTTCATAGCAGAAAGAGTCAAATGAAACAATTTGAAGTGGAAATTTACTCCATGATTCCAAAAATAAGAAGCTTTAAGTGCCTCTAATAAAACTTGAAAAAGTTTAAGGACCATTTGATGGCCCAATTACCATCAAATAACCAGTCATTAGCATGGCAATTAAAGATCATAAATTTTTCTTCCATGTCACTTGTGGAATGAGGAAGTACAAAAGGCAGTGAAGGAAAAAGAGAATGGTATAAGAAATTACCTAAATGTGATAATAATGAGGCATATGAACAGTACAAGATAGCAAAGAAATAAGCAAAAAAGGCAGTTAGTCAAGCAAGAGCACAGGCCTTTGAAAAATTATATGAAAAATTTGGAAATAAAGAAGGGAAGAAAGATATTTATAGATTAGCAAGGAGGAGAGAAAGGAAATATCAAGATCTCAATCAAGTTAGGTGCATTAAGGATAAAGAAGGAAAAGTGTTGGTGAAAGATGAGAACATTAAAGAAAGATAGAGAAATTATTTTAATGATCTCTTTAATAATAGTCAAAATGGTAATAGCGTGAATATAGACTATAGAACGATAGAAAAGAATGTGAATTATACTAGAAGGATTAGATCTTTAGAAGTAAAGGAAGCATTTAAGAGAATGAAAGTGGGTAAAGCCTGTGGACTCGATGAAATACCAATTGAAGTGTGAAAGTGTTTAGGAGATATAGGAGTGGCATGGTTAACTAAATTATTTAATAAGATTCTAAACTCAAAGAAAATGCCCGATGAATGGAGGAGGAGTATTTTAGTACCTATTTTTAAAAATAAGGGAGACATACAGAGTTGCTCGAACTATAGGGGAATTAAACTCATGAGACATACTATAAAGTTGTGGGAGAGAGTTGTGGAGCATCGACTACGTTGTGATACTTCTATCTCTCTCAATCAATTTGGCTTCATGCCCGGTCGTTCAACTATGGAAGCTATCTTTCTCATTGGAAGCTTGATGGAGAAATATAGAGATGTGAAGAAAGATCTATACATGGTTTTTATTGATTTGGAGAAGGCTTATGATAGTGTTCCAAGAAATGTCCTATGGAGTGTGTTAGAAAAAAAGAGGGTATCTATTAGGTACATACAAGTGTTGAAAGATATGTATGAAGGAGCAAGTACTATTGTGCGCACAGTGAGAGGGGACACAAGAGATTTTCCGATCACAATTGGATTACACCAAGGATCAGTTATAAGCCCTTACCTTTTTACATTAGTTTTAGATGAATTGACGAAACATATACAAGAGAGTATTCCTTGGTGCATGATGTTTGCGGATGATATTGTTCTGATAGATGAGAAGCAAGAAGGAGTTAATAGAAAGCTAGGCTTTGGAGAAGTACTCTAGAGTCAAAGGGCTTTAAGTTAAGTAGAACGAAAACAGAATACATACATTGCAAGTTCAGTAAAGGCCAAACTGGCGATAGGGAAGGAGTTAGTTTAAATGGAGTGGTACTGTCCCAAAGTAATCACTTTAAATATCTCGGCTTAGTCCTTCAAGGATGGGGGATGTGAGGAGGATGTTAGTCATAGGATTAAAGCCGGATGGTTGAAGTGGAGACGTGCCACGGGAGTTTTATATGATCGCAAGATTCCCAATAAGTTGAAAGAAAAATTTTACCGTACAACCATACGACCGGCTATGTTATATGGTAGTGAGTGTTGGGCATTGAAAGAGTCATATGCGTCTAAGATAAGAGTTGCAGAGATGAGAATGTTAAGGTATATGAGTGGCCATACTAGACTAGATAAAGTCCGTAATGAGAGTATTAGAGAAAAGGTAAGAGTGGTACCAATTGAGGATAAGTTGAGAGAAGGGAGATTGAGGTGGTTTGGTCATGTGAAGCGTAGACATACAGAGGCTCCAGTTAGACAAGTAGAGCACATTAGGTTAGGGGATAGAAAGAAAAAAAGGGGTAGACCTAAATTGACTTGGAGGAGAGTAGTACAATATGACCTAGAAGTATTACAAATTTTTGAGGATTTAACCCAAAATCATTTAGAGTGGATAAAACGAATCTATATAGCCGACCCCAAATTTTTAGGATAAAGGCTTAGTTGAGTTGAGTTGAGTTGTGTTTGATATTGGTCTCAAACAGAGATTAATGGCAAAAAAAAATCTATATAGCTGACCCCAATTAGTTTGGGATTAAGACTTATTAGTTGATGTTGTCACTAGACTTCTAAAACTCCACACTTCAAAAACTCCACAATTTAGGAACAAATCATTAGAGAACTATTTTGTTGTTATTGTACAACTCATGATCATGGTTTTTGTTCTAAGCATGGACTAACAAATTTGAGTTTTCTCTTTTTTTTTTTTTTTCCTTGTTTTGCCCTCTGAAGGGCCAGTGGGATTATGAATTCAAACATTGATTCATGGTTATGAATTCAAACA
The DNA here is from genome assembly GCF_030052815.1 of Hevea brasiliensis. NCBI lineage: Eukaryota > Viridiplantae > Streptophyta > Magnoliopsida > Malpighiales > Euphorbiaceae > Hevea > Hevea brasiliensis. Next base: position 102,737,560 of record NC_079497.1, read on the forward strand.
CTAACCCATCTATACGGAATCTTTCTCTCACATCAATTAGGTGAGGGGAAGTAAACAGTCCTGTTCGAAAGCCACATTCTCGTAAAATAGCTTCACAGAATGAGCACGTTGAACCCTGAAACAAAACAATCAAAGGAAGACTAAACCATGTTAAAGAACAAGTGATATCCAATATCATTACCTTTCTAAATTTTAATACACTTATAACATATAAGCCTCAGATCAAAATCTGATAGCATAAATGTGGTTAGAAGCTGTGATTCTTTTCTTTTTATTCTTGTGCTTGTAGATTGAAGTGAAACTGCACCAATTTCCATCAGCATGCTTATGTGATATCAAACAATATTTTAGAAATGTAATTGTTTGGGACACACTAAAACAAAAAAGATTTGATCAGAATATTAAAGGTGCACATGTCATGGCAGCAGGGTGTAAATAATAGTCTACAATCTGGTCAATTTACTAAGAACACATTTTAAACTGGGACTGTACCTTCCCTTTTGTTCCAGCAACATGGATAATCTTGAGCTCAGCTATATGCTCTTCCAAGTCTAGTATCTGTAGAGAAACATACATGCTGCCTTTCAATCTTCAGGCAATTACATTTAGGACAACAGAAGGAACTAAGTTAAACGATTTGCCTATCTGCTGGGTATTACCAATAAGACACTTCAAGGGGCACTTTCCCCTTGATATAACCAGGAAATAGGTTCATAGTAGAGGTGCAAAACAAATGGAGCACTTGAATACCATGTACGATGTCAGTAAATAAAACTAATGAAGCATAATTATTCAACCAACAGAGAATGGAAACAGGTAATCATAATATTGTAAAAAGCGAAGAAGCATCGATTGAGTTGTGGAGAACAAAAAATTGTTGCTCCCTTGTTTATATACCCGTTGCAAAGAACTAGAAGAATGATAAAGTAGTACCTTAAGATACATCTGCATCCTGTCCAATTTTCCATATTTGGGAATGATAGATGAGGGGGTTCCACGTTTTTGACGGGTAATGAGAGAGGAAAGTGCTTCCATGGCAGTTTCATAACAATTTGAAAGAGGTAGTTCCTGCGAATAATCTTTGACAGCCACATTGTTTTCTGTTTTTCCCATGACTGGAGATGACATCTTTTGATACTTAAAACCTGAAATGTGAAACCAACAAAGAAATTTAAAAAACTCATAGCAAACCTTTCATGCCCTGAATCAATATCAGGGCCACCTCATGTGATCTTATTTTGTTTTAAAGTTCCTTCAGTTATAACATTTATTATTCAAGTAGCCAACTTTAAATATATAATGTAACTTTCATTTTACCTCTTGCCTGGAAATGGAGTTTCCTATGCTCAACCAGATCATGTGTGCCTACAAAAGCCGGCTGAAAAGAATACTTCCATGGTGCTCTGGTAGAAAACCGATATTCCCTCTCGTGGAAGTGTGAAGCTCTGACTATCTCAGACTTCAGATAATTATTTGTACAAAAAAACATAGGAAACATCAACCCTGCTACAAAAACAGGAGTCAGTTGGAAGTACAATGATCTTTAAGCACTGTGATCTCTCCACAACTTTACATCTTTATTTAAACATAATATCTGAATGTAGCAAAAACAGACTCAACCAATGGTAGGTCTAAGACTCCTTCCAGAGATTTCCTAGAAGGTAGCTGCAACTTAGTAGCATAAAAATGCCCAACTCAATGAGTGGGGAAAAAAAAATCCTCTGATCTGTCACAATCAAGTCACACATTCCATGCCCAGTTCCTTCATAGACTATCCTCAGATCAGCTAATACAACTTATAGAACAAAATAAGCACTAAGTGCATATTTGGCATTGGCAGGATGCAATTGGATGTAATGGAACGTGATCGGATAAAAATTTAATAAAACAGTGAATTAACAAATCAATTCATTACATGAAAATGAATACATTCAATTATGTTATACCAAACATCTACCAAAACTATAAAAAAAAAAAAAATCGTAATTCCATTTCACTTTTTGAATGCCTAATCACAAACTCCACCAAAATCAGATATAGGGAAAACAAAACAGTTCCTTGCTAATAAAATAAAGGGTCCAAATCCCAACGAAAGAAAATTGAATTCCCACCACTCTCCCTTTAGTTTGCAAGAGAAAAATTAAACAAATAACTATATTAGGTTCAGAAGAGTGAAGGTCATTGCTTTATACTACGAGACAAGAAGATAACAAATACCCAGAACTCATTGCTTTCCTTTTTCTCAAATTTTCTTGGCAGACAACAAATAAAAACCAGTAATAACAATTCAAAAGCAACCAATGAAAGAACCAAAGAAATCACATGCGCTGTGCATAAATGCATAGAAAGAGAGAGGAAGTGAGACTTACAAGGGTAGCCATAGTCTTGAATAGTTAGGAGTTGGGTTTGCAGCAGTTGTTGTTCCTTTGGTCTTACGCAGACCTGTCTCCAACTTTTGCGGCTGCGACAATTGACTTTCATATTCTACACACTACCTAAAAATTTGTAGCCTGTTCTCTACAAGTGCTTTAAAAAATTATTAGGAGTGGGCTACACGTAAAATCGATTAAGGGTTTAGCGGACCCCGCCGCTTAATTCTCTTTTAGTTATTTTTTTCATCTGTTTGGGATTAATGTCCGAGTTATTATTCAAAATATTATTTTAAATATTAATAAAAATTAGTTGTCAATTAAATTTAGTATATTTAATAGTAATTTTAAAATTAAATAAGGATTTATCTGATATTATTATCTAAAAAAAAAAAACAAGGCTGATGTGTTTGGTAACACATGTGTGGTGTAGTCTCCCTACTAATCCTTGAGACTATATGTCATTCATAAGTTCTTCAAAAGTTGCGAACTCACGGTAAGTTGGCTCTAATGCTAAGGTTGGTCGGGAGCCCCTTATCCTGACAAATGAACGAAACTCATGCAATGCCATAAATAAGGCTATTACCGAGGCCATAAACAAGGTAGCACCCTTTCGCTTCGTTAGTATTATCAGAATAAGGGGATCACAGTAATGGATCATGATTTGGGCATTTTCTGATACATATGATTTTCTAATGAAGTAAGTGCAGAGCATACTCATGTTAGGAAGAACTCAAGAATGCCATAAGCTCTTAGACTTTCGAGAGAGAAAATATTTTCAGAAAACCATAGATAGAGAAATACATTGAAAAGTTTATTGATTTTTTGATGATCATTCCATATTACAGACCCTCTCTTATATAGGAGAAGAGGGTAGGAAAAGTCAAACATAAATAGTAGACAATAAGGCCCTGTGGCCCTTTCACATGACTTAAAGCAAACTGATATTATTGTAATAGACACCTGTAACTTATAATACAGATGCTGACTAAAGCTTATATACTAAAGTAAATGCACTGGAGATGATCACATGAAAGTATCCAAAGAGCATTCAAAGCTGAGGCAGTCACATAGAGTTCTAACTAGTGCTCAAGTTATAGTTTATAGTCTAAGTCATTAGACCCAATACCTCCATATAGATGCTTGTACCAAGGGCCTTGGTCCTTCTCAGGATTTGGAGGGACAACATTTTGGATGGCTTCCTGTTGTTCCACATCCATAGCATCTTGGAAATCCTGCCAGAGTGGATGGGTATAGTCAGGACCAGAGGATTTAAGGCCAAGTGTCAAAGTAGAATCTGGCTCAGAGAGTAGCCATACTTCAATAGTCTTGGTCTGTTCATCATCTTGTGGCTTGGGTTCAAGAGAGGTACAGTTGATCATTTTCCCTTTAGGCTGATAATTATTTATCACATAAAGGTGGATGTTTAACTTAGATCTTATGTCTACCATTTGTCGGTCATTGGTGATAGTGCCTTCATAAGTTTTCCATTCATACTGAGAGTGAGACACCCCTTACCCGTCTACAGTGTAGCCGAGCGAGGCACGTCACACTTGGTGCTGGAGCGTCTTAACTTATCTCATTTCATTACATTTTATTTTTATTAAATTTAAATCTAATTATTTTAATGGAGAAACTGACGGAGTTTCCCCTAATTTATTAATATTCTGACGATTTTCCCACCTGATTGAAAAACAAATACAGTAATATTCTCATTCTCATTCTCATATTCTGATTCTCATCATCAATTTAATGTCACTCATATAAACACATATGAAGTTTCAAATCATTTCCATGCATACACAACTCAAATATGAAATTTAAAACTTTATTAATTTGCACCATGTGCAAATTTAATATACAAATATATATTTCACAATAATAACATAAGTATTTGATTTACATTACAAAATGGAATTCTAATTACAAATTACAAATTACAATATACAAAATTACTAATGAAGTCTAATGGTGCTACCGAAAACACTGCACGGATGAGGGACACTGGACACAATGCAAATCTGACTCTCACTCAGTCTGAGGTCTGCTGGGCTCTAACTCTGTATCTCCAGTACCTACGCGGGGCAAAAAGCGATGCGCTACGCAATACAGCTTAGTGGTGCCAATATAAAATAAAAATAAACTAAAATAAATAAATATGCATAAATTATGTTGTTATTTTCTTGCAGACTAGATTTCTGGTAATTATTCGTAATATCTTAATATTAGTACTTTTTATGTTCATTATTTGGTTATAAATTATTAAGACTTATTTTGGTTGCCCAGATAACCTATACCAGTTGACTGGATTGGATAAACCGGTAAACTAACACTTGGTACTAAGTACCTCAGGTCGTCACACCATCGGTCACAAGGTGTCTGCCAGATGTGCAACAGAATGGCTAATAAGCCATATCAAACATCAAGCATAAAGGCAAGTGTATCAATTATAGCAAAATGGCCATAAGCCATAATATCATAAAATGGCATAAAATGCCATAAATCACGAAATAGCACAAAACTATATGCAGTACTGCTATCGGAACCCTATTGGCATGCCAACCTATCCAAACCAATCATACTAGGCATACTAGGGCATGTTACAAAATTAATTATTTAATTCTTTGCACTTAATTTTTAGTGGTTACTATTTACCTTACTATTCATGCATAATTATTGACTTTTTCATAATTAATAGTTCTAATTACACTAAAATACCACAATTTAGGTTTTACATATGTTGGCATTGGTTGTCAATTTCAATTCAAAGCTCATTGGAAGTTATTTCAAATTTTCAGATTTGGTCACTTATGTTTACTGTTCTATTAGACTAATCTACAGTGAGAATTTGGCCAAACTTTCTTCATCAAAGTTATTCCTTAATGTGTCTTCTTTAATTATCTTTTTGAATCACTCTAATTGAATTTTGTAGCTCAAGTTATGACTTTTTTACCATAACTGACCAGATTGGTCATTGTCCAGATTTTCTAGGTAGAATCTGGTTCTAGCAATTTTAGTGTCCTAAATTTAGCTAGCAATTTGAATTGGTTATGGTCAGAATTTAAGTTTCTGTTCTTCATAAAAGTTCTTCTACATTGTCTAAGCTTTCTAAGGGTTCAAGAATCAGGTCTTTTGGACCTCTCTACACAATGTTATAGCCATATGAACAAATGCTATTTATTTGGTCATTTTCCAGGTCCAGAATTTTGGTTACCCGAATTTAGGCAATTTTTAGGTCAACTTAAGTTAGTTTTCTGGGCAGGGTCTCTTCATAAAAAATGTGGCATTATGCCCCTAGTTTTACATTCAATTAGCCTTGCACCAATTGAAGCTACACAAGTCAAGTTAAAGCTGGCCAAACATATTGAACTCAAGTTCAGGATTTCTGGTACAAAGGGGCAGCATACTAATTCACAATCCAATGCCACAATAAACTTTATTTTATGGTCAAACTTTATCAAATGGTCACTAATTGACCATTAGAACATAAATTCACCAGCAAATTTGCAAAACCTTAATTTTTGCCTCAACCCTAATTTCCAAAGTTCTAATTCACTCTCACATACACAAATTCAGATGCTAAGTTGGATATATTTATCAAACTCATCACTAATCACTTGAATTTAATTGAAATTTCAAATAACCCTAACCTAAATCATGGCTGCCGAAAATTTGAGGGTGCTCTAACATGTATAATTTGGCTCAAATTTCACAATTCCTAACTTAATTCAATATCCTAACAAAGAATATAAGCAGTGAGAAAGAAAAGTGGCACTAACCTTCAAGTGAGCCAATCCCAAGCTTGCTAAAATTCCCTTTTTCTATTTCTTTTTGCTGCCTCAATCTTGCTCAAGGTGTAAAGATTAATTTTTGTGAAGGAAGCAAGTGGTTTTATGCTGACTATGGGTAGGATGTGAAGCTTGCTTGAAAGATCAATGGAGTTCAATGGAGTTCGGCCAGCCTTTAGAAGAAAGAAGATGAATGAATTTTTTATTTTTCTTTATCTCTTTTATCTCTTTTATGAGTGCTTGTCTCAATTTGATTGGTGGATAAATTTTTAATGACATCAAAATGATATCATAATTGTATTTTTGTTTCATTTTATTTTCATTTCCTATCAATTTTTAATTAAAATTTTTCATCAATATTTATTCACATTTTATATCATATACCTCACTTACTTGATTGGACAAGTTGGTCAAAAATCATCTCTAAAGGTGAAATGACCAAAATGTCCTTCATTTTACTTAATGGGCTAAAATTATCCATATCAATTAGAAAAATTTCTTAGCATTTTCTTGACATTTTATTGCTATCTAAGGCTCAATAACTCTTCACTAGAGTCTCAAAAATTATTTCACAGGGTTTTCCCATGGGTCTAGGGTCGCTAACTGTCTTCACAGTCATTTCCTATAATAACACCCATCGCCGGAGCACCGGCTCATTTAACCTTGTTGTATTTTATCACTTAAATTTTTTCTTAATTTTTCTTATCATTATTTGGTTTATTTATGACTCATCACTCTAGTTTAAATATAGTTTCAGATATTCTGGCTGTCCGAACAAATATTAGTCACTAGAACGGTAGAATGTATAGACTACCTAAAGTGAGGGCGTTATAGCTCTTCCCCTCTAACAAAAATTTCGTTCTCAAAATTTACTTGATGCAAACAGTTGAGGGAACTCTTGCCTCGTCGTCTCTTCACTTTTCCAGGTTGCCTCTTCAGTGTTGTGGTGCCTCCAAAGCACTTTCATTAGTGGGATCTGCTTGTTCCTCAATTCCTTCACTTCCCGAGCTAGGATCCTTATGGGTTCCTCTTCATATGTCAAATCTGATTGGATTTCAATTTCTTTCATGGAGATGACATGTGAAGGGTCTTATTTGTACCTTCTCAGCATGGACACATGAAACACATTGTGGATCTTGTCCAGCTCTAACGGTAAAGCTAGCCTGTAGGCCACTGGACCCACATGTTCAATAACTTCATATGGGCCAATGAACCTAGAGCTTAACTTAACCTTTCTCCCAAACCTCAATACCTTCTTCCATGGTGAGACTTTGAGAAACACCTTGTCGCCAACTTCATATTCTATGTCTTTTCTTTTCAAGTCAACATAAGACTTCTGTCTATCTGAGGCAACCTTTAAATTGGCTTTGATTAACTTCACTTTCTCCTCAGTCTGTTTCACCAGGTCTGGTCCCACAAGTTTATCTTTGCCTAGTTCAGTCCAACATAATGGTGTTTTACACCTCCTCCCATACAGTGCCTCATACGGAGCCATCTGAATGCTAGATTGGTAGCTATTATTGTATGCAAATTCTGCCAGTGGGAGGTATCTATCCCAACTTCCCTCAAACTCAATAACACAACTCCTCAGTATGTCCTCAAGGACCTGAACTACTTATTCTGACTGTCCATCCATTTGAGGATGAAAAGCCATGCTAAAATGGAGTTGTGTGCCCAAGGCTTCTTATAACTTCTTCCAAAATCTGGAATGTGAACCTCAAATCTCATTCAGATATGATGGAAAGTGGGATTCCATGCAGTCTAACTATCTCACTGATATACAACTGTGCTGGCTTCTCCAGTGAGTAGTCAGTTCTAACTGGCAGAAAATATGCTGATTTAGCCAATCTATCTACTATCACCCATACTGCATCATGTTTCTTCTGGGTGAGAGTTAGACCACTTACAAAGTCCATGGTAACCCGATCCCATTTCCATTTAGGTATGCTTATAGGCTGTAACAAACCTGATGGAACTTGATGTTCTACCTTGACATGCTGACATGTCAAGCATCTAGTTACATAGTCAGCTATATGCTTCTTCATACTAGGCCACCACTAGTGAGGCTTCAGATCATGGTACATTTTAGTACTTCCTGGTTGCATAGCATAAACATTAGTGTGTGCCTCTTTAGGAATGTTTGTCTTCAATTCCCCATTATCTGGTACACATACTCTTCTTTTATAGTACAGACACCCATCTTCTTTCACCTCATATTCTATCTCCTTCCCCTCTGTGATTTTATCCATGATAGCCATTAGTTTCTCATCTACTTTCTGCCCATATTGTATCTGTTGTAGCAGGTTTTGCTTCACTTACAACTCAACCAAAATAGCTCCATCATGAGCTAAGGATAAATGGGCATACAATGATCTCAATGCTGTAATGGATTTTCTGCTCAAAGCATCAGCAACTGTAACACCCCTAAGTTCGGTAGTGCGTTCTGCTGTTCCGATGACCAATGTTGTCCGGATAGCTAGGATGCCTAGAACCACACTTCAATGTAAGTGAGGAGACATAAAATAATGAAATACAAGAAAAGAAAATACAAGAAAAATAAAGAAAAAATAATAGCAAAGAAATGTGATCAAGTTAAGCGAACCGAGAAACCTAGCGATGGGTGACCGCACCGGGAAGTCACGGCGTGGACCGTTGACTGGCCCTGGACTGCGGGGAACCCTAGAAAATATTTTTAGGACTTAAATAGACCCTTGTTGAAGAATAAATATCATTAGAAATATCAAAGAAAAATTAAATAAATAGTACAAAGAAAAGTGAGAAATCGAAAAACAGACAAAACCAGTGTCTGAAAAATCAGGAACATAACCCGAACAGGGGCATTATGGTCATTTGACACCCCGAATTGTCTTTTGACCTAAATGTCCATTAAAAATTAATAATATTACACTTAGAAAATGAAATGAAAAATTAGTTTAGTGGTACCTAATACAAATAGCTAAAATCATGGGTTAATGTGGAATAAATGCACATTTGGCTTATTATATGATATAATTTTTTTTAGTGGACCACTAAGAACATTAAATGGATTAAATATACTCATAAGTGGGCAGATTTCTCCCACTCAAACCTCATCTTCCTCACTTAGCTCAACCATGCCGTGAATGAAGATGAAAGAATCCACCATTGACGTTTTGCATGAGCTCACTTAACCTCCCCATTTTCAACTCCAATCCTTTAAGTTCCTTCATAAAAAATGGTCTACACATCACAAGGAAGATATTGATACCAAATTTGAGAAGTTTGGTGAAGGTTTAGCAAGTTACAAACAAAGGTAAGTTTACATTTTTGAGAATTTCCTTGTTAAACTTTATGTTTATGTTATGGGTGTTAGTTTTGTGAAGGAAATTTTGAAGTTTAAATAGTTATTGAGATAGCCATTTTTGGACAGCCATGGGGTCACACATTTGATGATTTATTATGCATATAATTGATGAGAAATAATGTTGATCATGGTAAATTAATATCCTAATGAATTGTTTCACATATATATGGTGATTTTGGCACTTGGATGAGAATTGATGGATTGTAGGGCAATGTGGTGTTGAAGAAGATTTCAGCAGCTTGGGAACCCTTGAATAATTGTATGTATTGATGGAAGTGTTGGCAGAATGTTGACATAGAAGAATTGATGAATATATATGTAAATTAGTAGTGGAGATTATATGTAATGATTAGGTGTATTTATGTATATATATTGCTAAATTTGGACTTTGTGGTTTAGGGTTGTATTTGATGTATTGAGAATGTTTGTATTCTGTCCAAATTGACCATAGTAAGAAGTGATAAATGAATATGGAATGGCATAAAATCAGAATTAGGTATGGGGATTTAAAGTAGAGCAAGTTAAATGTGTGTTTGAATTGGGGTTTGAAAGACATATAGCGGGCAGTGTGCAAACAGACCAATAAGTTTAAATGTGTAACCTCAATTGGTATGAGACCAATTGGAGGTGAAACTAGGCACAAAATGTGCCAACTTTCATTGAGAAAACATACCAAAATTCTACTTGCAAGGTGACCTAAAAAAATGACCAATTCGGATTAGGTGCAATTAGGACCTGAAAAATGACTAATTGGGCAGCAGTGAGTGTTTAGGCCATAACTCACTCAAACCAGGTCCAATTGACCTGAAATTTTGACCAAGAATAGTTAAGATCCATACCTACAAGTCTTATGAAGACACCAAAGCCCAGAAATGACCATAAGCAAGTCAAACAACTTGCACAAGTTCGGGTCCAAAAACTGGCCGAACCAGAGTTGACCAAATTGACCAAAAATTGACCTAATTGGTACCATTTGACCAGCAATAGTATAATGACCATAACTTGGTCTACTTAACTCGGATTGACCTGAAATTTTGCCCCGCGTGCAATAAGACCTAGATCTACAAGTTTGTAGTTTTGACCAAACCCAAAACCGAGGAACTAGGCCGTCCGGCTAGGTCAAACCAAGATCCCTAATCCAAAGAATTTGCATTAAAGTGCACTAAGCAAGGAAATGACTTTGGTAAAACATACCAAACCTAAAACCCTATCGAATGTGACATATTAACGACACTAAAACCTAAATTACCTTAACGCAACGAGGGTCGGTATATTAGGTGATTAAGTGAATAATTGAGTTCAGTGCATTATTTACCAAACACCATCGATAGAAACAATTTAATTTAGTACTGAAACACTTCGAATTGTGTTTCTCAGTTAACAAGGACTCAACAAAAGGGAAAGAAACACTGAGTCCAGACCAGGGAGGCAGTCATCAGAGGTTTGTGCACAACGGCTATTTCTTTTGAAATTTTCAATTGAAATGAATTATGACTATTGTACATTATTGTTTTAAATTGTGTTTGTGCACAACAACTATTTCTCTTGAATTTTTCAATTGAAATAAATATTGACTATTTGTATGTTATTGTTTTAAATCGTGGAAATGTGTTTGATGGACACTAATTGATTGAAAAAAATTGTGAATGGTTTGAAACTATGAAAAATTGTTTGAATGATATTGTTGGATACTTATTGATTGAAAAGCACTGTAAATAGTTTTTGTGGAAATTGAAGTGAATTACGAATTGTGTTGCCATTTTGTGAATGAAATTATAATTTGGAAATTTATTGGATTCTTTGGATCATTTGAATAAAATGTTTGGAATTGTTTTGATTCACAATTGGCATGACACTGTTACTATGTTCCTCCTCCATTAATGGGGTGAGTGTGATTATTCCTCCCTCTTTGACTTATCAGTCTGGGGTGAGTATGATTATGTTCCTCCCTCTTTGACTTCCCAGTCTGAGGTGAGTGTGGATGAGTACTCATTATTCAGCTAGCTTCCTCCCTCATTGATTTCGATTATTGGGGTGAGTGTGTCTTGTCGTGGTGTACAACACGACATATATGGAAAAATTTGTGTCATGACCTAAATTGTGTTATTGATTGGCAACATTGTATTGTTCAGTTATTTGATCGAATTGTGTTATTGATTTGCAAAATGATATTATTCAGTTATTTGATCAAATTGTGTCATTGATTGGAAAAACTGTGTTATTCAGTAATTTGATCAAATTGTGTATGAATTGGCAATACGGTATTCTTAAGCTATTTGACTAAATTGTGTTATTATGAATTTTGATAATTTGTGAATTGGAGTTTAAATTCCTTATGACATTCATTGTCTTGAATTTAACTATGGTTTTAAGTATCCACTATTGATATGATTTATGAATTGTGATTTAAAATTGTATTTGGTTAATGTTGTGCACCACTGAGACATTGTCTCAGCGATAGCTTTTTATTGCTGTCGCAGGTAGAGAGATAGACAGGGCAGCAGACTAGGCTACATATACATCCAGCGAGGGATTACCTGGTATAATGAGTATACCAATATTTTGCATTTTGTACTGTAATGTATGACACTGTATGTACATTTTGTTTTTGGTTTTGAGCAGTTGTAAATTTAAGTTGTACATTGAAGTTGTAAAATAATTATGAGTTATTTGGCTTGTAAAAATTGTGTTGTGTTGATAAAAATGTTGGAGTTGAGAATTGGAAAATTATTGAAGTGTTTTTTACAGGTTTTCTGAAGAACTGTTTTATCCAAAATGCAGATGACACTCTGCCAAATTTTTTACAGAAATTCCAAATAAACCAAATGAGTTAGTTGTTTCACTCAGTTCGCCAAAGTCTTTAACACCTGTAAATAGTGCTCACCACTATAAAAGAAGTAAGAAAAGTTTTTAAAATCCCTTGTAGTGTATTTAATGGGTTATCAGTAGACGGAGTTGGTAATTCATTAGGTATACTACGGGATCATGTTATGCCTTATAGAGGGGTAGGGTGTGACAGCAACTACATTTGCCTTCCCAGGATAGTAGTCTATCACACAATCATAGTCCTTCAGGAACTTAATCCATCATCTCTGTCTAAGGTTGAGCTCCTTCTGGGTTGGCAAATATTTCAGACTTTTATGGTCTGTGTAGATGTAACACTTTTCACCATACAAGTAGTGCCTCCATATCTTCAGTGTGAAGATGATTGCTACTAACTCCAGATCATGGGTAGTGTAGTTATTCTCATGTGGCCTTAGCTGCTTGGAAGCATAGGCGACCATTTTCCCCTCTTGCATCAACACACACCCTAACCCATTATGGGAAGCATCACTGTAGACCACAATGTTTTTTCCCGACACTGGTTGTATTAACATTGGTGCCTCTGTCAATATAGCCTTCAACCTTTCAAAACTGGCTTAACACTTGTCATTCCAGTTAAATTTTACATTCTTGTGCAGCAACTTGGTCAGTGGAACAGCTATCAGAGAAAACTCCTTCACAAATCTTCTATAATATCCAGCTAGCCCCAAAAAACTTCTGACTTCAGTTGCATTTCTAGGAGGCTTTCACTCCATCACTACTTCAATATTCTTAGGATTCACTCTAATCCCATCAGCTGATACTATGTGTCCAAGAAAAGAAATTTCATGAAACCAAAAGTCACACTTGGACAGCTTAGCATATAGCTTCTTCTCTCTTAATGTCTGTAAAACAATCCACAAGTGCTCATCATGTTCTTCTCTATTCTCAGAATACACCTGGATGTCATCAATAAAGACCACTATAAATCGATCTAAGTATGGATGAAAGATACAATTCATAAGGTCCATAAAAGCTGCTGGTGTATTTGTCAAACCAAACGGCATCACCAGAAATTCATAGTGCCCATGCTAGGTCCTGAATAACGTCTTAGGCACATTTGCATCCTTTACCCTCAGCTGATGATACCCTGATCTGAGATCAATTTTGGAAAATATGCATGCTCCCTTCAATTGATCAAACAGATCATTAATTCTTGGTAATGGATACTCGTTCTTCACAGTTACTTTGTTTAGCTACCGGTAGTCAATGCATAACCTCAATGTCCCATCCTTCTTTTTCACAAATAGCACCGGAGCTCCCCACGGTGACACACTGGGGCATATGAACCCCTTATCTAGTAACTCCTGAAACTGAATTTTCAACTCCTTCAATTCAGTGGGTGCCAACCTATAAGGAGCAATCGAGATTGGTGCTGTACTCGGCAGTACCTCAATAGCAAATTCTACTTCCCTTTCTGGTGACAAACCAGGCAATTCTTCAAGGAACACATCAGGGAAGTCATTCACAATGGGAATGTCATGGAGACTAGATCTAGCCTTTCTGCTATCAACCACATGCGCTAGGTAGGCTTCACAACCTTTCCTGATCAGTCTCCTTGTAGCAGTGGCTGAGATGACATTAGACAGAAAATATGTCCTTTCCCCCACAACTGTTACCTCATCATTCTCAGGAGTTTTCAATGTAATCCTCTTCAATCTACAATCCACTATTGCCTAATGACGTGACAACTAGTCCATTCCCAAAATCACGTCAAACTCGTGGAAAGGCAATTCAATCAGGTCTATGGAGAACTCATACCCCTGAATCCTCAATGGGCAATCTTTGCACACTCTATTTACCACCACACTGTGGCCTAGTGGGTTAGTGACTAAAATGTCTTGGTCACTTTCCTCTACTTGAATTCCCCTTTCCATGGGTAACTCAATGCAGATGTATGAATGTGCGGGTCCTAGATCCACCAATGCATGCACAGGTATGTCATAGAGAGAGAACATACCCCTGATGACATCTGGGGTATTCTGCTCCTCCTGAGCCCTCATGGCATATGCCATTACTGGTGCCTTAGCCTTTGGCCTCTCAGCTGACTCTAAAGCTAGCCTCTATGATGTACCAGCTATCTCAGATTTACCTGGCCTTTTACCCCTTTGAGCTGCAAGGGCAGGCCTATCTGCTAGTGTTGGAGTAGCTGTAATAGTCCTTCTTAGGCAATCTCTGATCTGGTGCTTAGTAGACCCACACTGGAAGCAACCCCCATTCACTCGCCAACATTCACCCTTGTGCCACTTATGGCAGTGTGGACAGGTTGAAGAAACTGCTGGGGCTGGTCCCCTATACACCATCCCTAGAGAGCTGCCCACTGATACTGTGGATTGGCCTCTCCTCGGTGTGAACTGAGATCTGGGCCTTTGGGACTGGCCCTGACCTTGTGGCTGACTAGTACTCTGAGCAGGAGGACCTCTAAACTTTTTACCAGGTGCAGAGGATGAACTGGTCTAACCCATACCTCTCTTCTGCTGTCTATTCCTTCTGCTCTACTCATTAATTCTGACCCTTTCTACTTTTAATGCAGCTTTAACCAATTTTGCGAAGTTGGTAATCCCCAAAGCTATTAACATGAGCTTAATATTATCATTTAACTCTTCTTCAAATCTTCTACACCTTTCAGCTTCAGTAGGTACTGTCTCCCTTCCATATCTACTCAGTCTCATAAATTCTTGCTCATACTCTGATACTGATAGTTGTCTCTACCTCAGGCTGATAAATTCTCTTCTTCTCTCTTCCAGGTACACATTGCTGACATACTTCTTTCTAAACTCCGTAAGAAAGAACTCCCATGTGATCTGATCTGGCTGCACCTCCCTAGATACTGTCTCCCACCACTGATATGCATCATCCTGAAGCAGGGACACAACACCCTCTAGGTTCTGCTCTGGGGTGTAGTGAAGTTGACTGTAACACCCCTATATTAAGCAGTCTATGCATTCTACTGTTCCGGTGACCGATGTCTGTCCGGACAGTCAGGATGTCTAGACATATGCTTATATCACCTAGAAAAGCCCTGAATAAAAATTAATAGTAATTACTAGAAGGTGAAATACAAATAAGAAAAATAGAACATAAAAAGTTAAATGAGCCGGGGGTCACAACTATGGGTGACCTTACTGAGAAGTGATTGCGAGGTCAGTTCTAACCCTAATTTTGAACGGGACATTGTGACACCGCAGTCCTAAGAATTATTACGAAGCTAGTGGAAAAGAGAAAATCACAGAAAAGAGTTGATAAGTAGGTCAAATAATTAGATCAGGATTCCGGAAGAAATACTGAATTATTGGTAAATCGGATCAGACTGGCGAGAGGCAAATTGGTCAATTCACCCCTAGAGGTGACTCATGGCCTAACTATCCAATAAAATATAAGAAATTAAAATTGTGAAATATAGAATTAAATTAAAAAAGTTATGGAAAAACAAAAGAGAAAGAAAAGAAATTATAATAAATAGATTATGGCATCATCAAATGAGGTAAGCATGACTTAAGAAATATTTACTATTTAATTAATTATTTTTGAGATAAAAATAAATAGAGATAAAAGAAAATTAAAAAGCAATTTTGGTCATCTTCAACCTTCTTTTGCCATCACACATCTCTCTCATCTCTCTCTCTCTCTCTTTTTTTTTTCTTTTATTCCACCATGAAAGCTCCTCTCAAGCCTTTATAAACCCTAAATTTAACCATAAATTTCATAGCTCATCAACAAAGACTTACTGTGACACCCCTTACCCGTGTACAGTATACCCGAGTAAGTAATGCCACACGGTGTACTGGCACACTCTAATATACCTTAATTTGTGTCATGCTTTTGAAGTTAATTTATGAAATATGATTTATTTTAACTATTTATCAAAAGTATTATTCATTTGAGGTTCCGAAGATTTTAAGGAAAATCCGGCGGAGTACCGGCTAAAAATGGAGAAAACAGTTCTTCGGAACCTGTTAAAAACACTTCCAATATACTATTTCATTCATTCTCAACTCCAATATCATCAATAAAACTCAATATCAATATCTCAATAATTTGTCAATTTCAGGTCTCAACAACCTTTTTCATTTCTCAAAACATCCCTTTCTCAGGGTTCTCATATATAAACAACCATTAAATGCTCAATTTAATACCATACATGACCATAAATCTTTATTATTTACATGAACCTCAAAATACATTACATAAATCCCAAATACATATGAGAAAATAAAAAGTTAATTAAAAAATGACAAAATGACATCTAGTGTCCTACCAATGCACTGCAGGTGACGAGGTGACACGGACACTGAGCAGAACTACCGAATGGACTCACCCAGTCTGTGGTCTACTGGGCTCATGATCGGGATCTCCAGTACCTACGCGTGGCAAAAGCAACGCGCTAAGCAATAATGCTTAGTGGTGCAATAATATAATAAAAGAAAATAGCAAGAAAATAAATGTGTATAGAATGTGTATGCTTTCTTTGTTTGGTATTGATATATTCATTGTTTCATTAACGTTGTTCACTTTTATTCATTTGGTTGCCCCAAGTAACCTACACTAGATGACTGGACTGGATAACGGGTAAACTGGCACTGAGTACCTAGTACCTCGGGCCGTCACACCATCGGTCACATATGCATCTCGGCAGGCAATGAGCGCTAACAAGTCAAATAATATCGAGCACAAGGCCAAGCCACAATACAAAGTCAGAATGGCTAAAAGCCATGAAATCTCGAATGGCATATTGCCATGTGCGATCGCTAATCGAACCCTATTGGCATGCCAAACTATCCAAACCAATCTTGTTAGGTATACTAGGGCATTTGAAACTTTTAAATTCTTCAATTTGTGAATTTCAACTTTTTTGGTGTCACTATTCATCATTGGTCAACAAAAATGTTGACTTTTGGAATAAAAATGTGTACATTGACTTTGGCACTCCCAACATACCACATTTGGTGTTTAAAACTTGTTGGCATTAAGTGTTAATACCATTCCAAAGTGAAACTCAAAACAAGCAGAATTTTTAGTTTTGGTGAGTCAACTTCACTGTTCCATTAAACACTGTTACTGTTGGAATTTGAAGAAATGTAAAACATGAAAGTTGTTCCTTATTTTTTCTAGTTGAATTTCCTTTTTTGAATCACTCCATTTGGAGTTTTGTAACTCCAGATATGGCCCAAAAACCCAAGCTGGCCGGATTGCCAAATCTGCAGATTTACCATATCTACAGTGCATGAACAGTAACTAGAGTCACTTGGTTGGCTGGGTTCTGGCCATAATTTGGGGTAGGTTCCTTCATGAAAGTTGTTTGTCTATGTCTTAACTTGTTTCTGTAAA
Organism: Hevea brasiliensis; assembly: GCF_030052815.1. Classification (NCBI taxonomy): domain Eukaryota; kingdom Viridiplantae; phylum Streptophyta; class Magnoliopsida; order Malpighiales; family Euphorbiaceae; genus Hevea; species Hevea brasiliensis. Next base: position 102,755,250 of record NC_079497.1, read on the forward strand.
AATTTCAGGCCAATTGACCAAATCTACAGTGAGTTATGGCCAAATGAACAGTTACTGTTCATTTGGTCAATTCTGCAGAGGCAGTTTCAGGGTTCCGGATTGGGGCCAAGTTTTGGTCCTCTTGCTTTGGTCTTTTGGGCATGGTTTCTTCAGAAAAAATGTGCCATTATAAGCCTAGTTTCATGTCCAATTGGCCAAACTTCAATTGGACTAACACAGCCCAAGTTATGGTAGTGCAAAGGGACTGAATTTTCAGTCCCTATGCTGCTGTCATAGGGCAGCCTGCAACCTCACTTTGCCATAGCATTTTTAAGTTCAATTTGTGGCCAACATACCTCAAATGGTCACTTATTGACCATTAGAGTGTTCTTTAATAGGTTGGTAAGCCAAATCAATTTTTCATGCTTCAAAACCCTAGTGTCCAAGGCAATTTACCCATAAACCTCCATTAGCACCCTAGTTAAACATCTATGTAAATATATAACTTAAATACAATCTTCAACTCATGCTAAGTCCATTAAAAACATTCAAAACCCTTCCTCTATTAGGGCTGCTGAAATTCAAGTGTTCATACCCATAGGTTTTTTGTTCATTTAGACTACAAATCTTACTAAGTTCAAGTCCAAAATCATGGAAATAAAGAGTTTAATGGGTATAAGTGCACTAACCTTGAATGGCAGATTTTTCCAAGCCTCTAAACCTCAATTTCCTTTCTCTTGTTGGCTGCCAAGAGCTTGTTTAAGATGTGGGGTAAGGTTTTAATGAAGTGAAGTTAGGGTTTAGTGGTGAAAAGAAGAGAGAAAATAAGCTTGATGGAAGTTGGCAATGGGGGTTTAGGGCAAGGTTGATTTCGGCTGCAATTGGGGAGGATGGTGGCTGCTGGATTTTGTGGTTATTTAGTCTTCATTTTATCTCTTTATTAGTTAGTCAAATGGTAGATTAATTGTGATTGGTTGAACATTTTAAATGACATCACTTTGATGTCATAAATAGCCATTTTTCCTCAATTTCTTTTCTTTCCTCCACTACTCATTTTCAATTTAATTTCTAGCAATATTTCTTCATATTTTATGTCATATTAATTATTTACTCAACTGGACAAGTCGGCCAAAAATCACCTCGGAAGGCGAAATGACCAAAATGCCCTCCGTTTGGCTTAACGGGTCAAAATCGTCTGCACTGGATTGAAAAATTTTTCTAGGTATTTTCTTGGCATTCTAATGCCATGGGAACCTCAATTACCCTTCTGGAGTCCCAAAATTATTTTATAATTTTTTCCCGGTCTAGGGCTCCTCGTTGCGAACCGCAACTTCCTCCTGCTACCCATCGCTTGGGCACCATTGCTTTTTGCTTGGTTGTATTTTATTTCTAAAATTTTTACTAAGTGTTTCTTATTAATATTTGAGTTAATTATGGTTCCCGACTTTAATTTTAATATTTTTTCGGACGTTCTAGCTGTCCGGACCGACACCGGTCACCGGAACAGTAGAATGTACGGAGTGGTTACCGGGAGGGTGTTACAATCTTGCCATTCATAATGTATTTGATCCTTTGGTACAAGAAAGAAGGGACTACATTGGCTGCGTGAATCCAAGGTTTCCTTAATAGCATGGTGTAGGCTGGCTCGATATTCATCACTTGGAAAGTGACGTCAAAAGTACATGCTCCAATCTGGAGCGGTAACTCAATATCTCCCAATATATCTCTCTTTGTCCCATTGAAAGCTCTAACTATCATGCTGCTTAAAAGCATTAAAGATAACTCTATTGAGAGCCTAGCCAAGGTGGCGCTTGTAAACACATTAAGCATAGACCCATTATCAATTAGGATCTTGGCTACCATGCATTTTTTACATTTCAATGTCACATGTAAAGCTTTTGTGTGCTTTAAGCCAGCTTGGTCAATCTCATCATTTGAAAAAGATATAAAATTTAAAGCCTGAATCTGCCCAATAATCCTCTCAAATTGGCTAGGTGTGATGTTGGGAGTCACATGGGCCTGGTTCAAAACCTTCTCTAATACTTGGCGATGCACTTATGAACTTAAGATTAGTGACAATAACGAGATTCTGGCTGGCGTCTTCTTCAACTGCTCCATTACATCATATTCACTCTATTTCATCATCCGTAATAGTAATTCCTCTTCATCCCTTTTCTCACTGGATTCTCCATTCTCAACTTCCTTCACACCCTCTTCAGCATTTTCTACCAACTCACCTATCTTTGCTTTCCCTTTCTTCTTTTCAATTTCCTCTGGGCCATAGCACCTGCTGCTTCTAGTAATATACTCTATTTCCCCATCTAATAAAGGTGGGTTGGGGATTGGGTCAGGTTTAAGCTCAGGTACTTGTTGGAAAGTTGTGCTGCTTGTAGGACATAATGGTCCAGTGAAGGTGATTTTGAAGTTGGAGGGAAAAGGGGAGCACAGTCTTGGCATGGTGATTGGTTGGGTATAAGTGTGATTAAGGCAGGAATAGAGGAGTTGCTCATAACACCTTGGGTAAATACCTAGAAATTGTAGTTTCAGGGTACTATGTGGGTGTTGGTCACCGAGAGTTATGAAGGTGCTCTTATGACAACTCTTAGAGGCACCAATAGGATTGGTGTGGTAGGGATGGAAAACACTATTCTTGGCCTAGAAGTAGGACTTGGACTATCCCCATTGTGTCCAGTTGCATTCACTTTTGTTTCTTCCTTTACTCTCATTTTCTTTTGGCATCTCAATATCTTGAACATCAACAGCTTTGAGACTTCATTCTAAAACTCTTCATAGTTCATCATCTCGTGATTTTCTGTGCCTCCATGGTAAGTGCAATCTAAACTTGGCTGGCCACCTTTAGGCTTTAACACCTTAGGGCTTAGATACCCTTGGTTTACTATAAATTCAAAGATTCTTTCAAAATATGGATTTAACTGCTCAACTTCATAGACCAGATCCTTATCCATATATCTGACCATATTTATATTGCCTCCCCTTTCAGTATCATGATTCAGTAATAGATTTGTTGATATGCTAGGAGCTGTGTGATCCCCCTTCTATCTTTAGCCATCCATTCCTAATAAGTGATTGTACTCTCTCTTTTAACACCCACAGTTATCAATCGAATGACCGATTGCACCTCTATGATATTCGCATCGAGCATTGGCATTATACCACCTAGGATATGGTGGTTGTAATGGGTGTAGTGGTATAGGAAAAATTTGATTGATGCTCAGTAAATAGTGATAAATTTCACTTAAACGCATTGGCAAGAGAGGATTGAGATTCCTGGGTGGTCTAGGGTTGGCTTAGGCAATTGGTGGTCAGATGAAGGGACTTGTTTGGATTGGTGGTCTAGGGGTGTATGTATTATTGCTATGGTCAAAGCTAAAAATAGTGTGAGAATTATAGAAGGATATTAGCTACCATCAGATTCTGGGTAGGGAATCAGGGATGAAAAGTACTTTGTGAATGGCGAGTTTGGTAAGCTTGTTTGACTACAACATGAACCTCTCCTTATTTCTTCTTTCCAGAATTGATAGTTCTTTTCACTGGACTTTCCCCCACAGCTTCCTGTAGCCTTTCTAGCCTCAGATTAGCTTCGATCCTTTCCCTAGTTTGTATGATATTAGCAAAAGTATTAGAAGTGTTTCCAATCATCAGGTTGAAATAAGGGGCTTTTAGAGTTTTAATAAATAAAGAGCAAAGCTCATTGTCAGTCACTGGTGAAAAAACTTTTACTGCTTTTTCCCTCCACCGCTGAGTGTATTCCTTGAAACTCTCCCCTTCCTTTTGTACAAGATTCTAGAGATCCCTTCTAGTCAAGGCTACATCGTAATTGAATTTGCATTACTTTAAGAAAGCATTTGCTAAATCTTTCCAAGAGTATAGTTTACTCCTATCCTACTAAACATACCAGTGCAAAGCTATCCCTGAAAGGCTTTCATGGAAAAAGTGGATTAACAGCTTATCATCTTTAGTTAGTGTGGACATTTTGGCTATGTAAGTAGCTAAATGTATGCGGGGGTCAGAAGTGCCATTGTACTTTTCGAATTCGAGAATCTTAAATTTGGGGGGCACCACTGCATCTGGTACTAATCTCAAAACTTCTCATTTTCTGCTTTTTCTTTACCTTTATTTGTTTTAATAGATCCATGCACCATCCCTTCTACTACTAAATACTATGGACTAGTAGCTTGCAGTGCTAAAGGGATAAGAGTGATTATAGGATTGGGAGCTGGTGGGTAATATTTAGCGTAAAGCATAACTTGGCTACAAAGTGAGTTAATTGGTTGGGTCATAAAAGAAAAAGATGGCTCATTCATTTGGTGCATTGAAACATGTTGATTGGCTTAGGCAGTAGCTACTGAATCAGTATTAGGGGGTTGAAAAGTAAATGAGGCCGAGGCTTATTTTCGGGCACTTAAATCCCCAGTTATGGCTCCTGCTGAAATATTTAGGTCATGAGAGGGACCCACTACTTCTTTATTGCAAGCCATTTCTCTTATCATCTTAATCATTTCAGACACTTATTCTTTTAACTCAGAAACTTGACCTTGAAAGTTTTGGAATTGCTCTTACTTTTCTATTATTCTCCTCATTCGAGCCCGAGTTAAATAAACTTTTGACTGAGTGCTTAGTTGTCTTACCAAATTCGCTTTGTGTTTAGCAATATTGATGACTTTTCCTGCAATGAGTGTATGCATTAGTTTATTTTACTTGGTTTCTTTTATTCTAATTACTTTTGCTCATTTATTAAAAGGATACGGTGACAATTAATTATCATTGTTTGCAAAAGGTAATTTGAATTGTCTACACAATGGCATCATCAAATAATCTAATAATGAATGATGGAGTCATATACGTATCTATGATACTTGTTCATGCAACGCATATGACTTTTCGCCTAACCCTAACAAGGATAGATCCTATGGGGGTTATGCTATTCATTCATTATTGCCATCACAAAATATATCTCTAAAAGTTCTTTCATTACATTAGAGGCTATAATTGTTCATTTACATAATCAAATATATTATAAAATTTAGCTAACCTCTTGGTTCAGGAAGGCTCTATAGGATGCTGTGGCATTTCTTCAGATATTCATACAACCTTTCTTCTTGTCTTAGTAGATTGAAAGTTAACAGGGCATACACTGATTCTGGTAATAAATCCTATTTATCTTAGGCTGCCATCATCTCTAATATGTCCACATTTTCTTTCAGTTTATGATAGAGATTAGCATGGTATTCTTTTTCTGCTTTCTCCTTGGCGCTCTCCTTTAAAATGTCATTGATCAACTAAGCTTGTTCATCATATTCAATCTATTTCATGTTCAATTCCCATTCGTATTTAGCCACCAGCATCTTCTGATGATTAAGCTCTTCTTGTAACTTGTTATTCTACATCCCAGTCTCCCTAATCTTTCCTCGAAGCATGGACTTCTCTCTTTCCCATTGAGATTTGTTCTCCTCATATTCTACTTTAGTTGCCCCCATTTCTTCTCTGAACCTTTTTCCTTCGTTTTTCACAGTTTATTGAATATTTTGGGCTAATTGATCTTTCTCTGCTTCTAACTGCTTAATTTGTTTCTTTAATTGTTGATTTTCAAACATTATGCTTGGAAGTGCATTTCCAACCTGGCATAAGCTTCTTCAGAATAGTCCTCAACAGGATCCCTTTATAGCAATTTATTTTTAGGACCCATCAGCTTAGGAACCTCATACCCTTTATCTCTCTTTTCCCTCCACATATGGTAGCCTTTCGTCATGCTAGGTCCTTTAGGTGACTGGTCCATTAAGGTTACTCTTTCCCAAGACTTGCGTAAGGCCTTCAATTCCTCCCCTTTACCAGCTTCATAATAGAAATGAACTTGGAGAAATTCTCTGATGCATGGAATGAACTGGGTAGAATCAAATTACCTCATTACTAAAGCTAGTGAGTAGCTTATACATCCAGTAACTCCTACTAAAAGCACGAACTGATAATCTCCTGGACTGAATATGAAAGGTTGACTAGGGTTCCAAAGCTTCCTCCAACAATAATTTTGACTATTATAACTTAGAATAACCTCTTGCCACTGCTGTTTATTCTTCTCTTCTATTACTATCTTCAACATTTTTTCTATAACTGGTTGATCAGGGTACCAAGTCAAACCTTTGGTTTCCTATGGGAAAACATGGCTCAAGATCTAGAGATACAATAGTTGATTATAGGACTTTAAGCCCTTTTCTCGATAATAAGTCAGAGTTAAAAAGGTCTTAGCAATGATGGCAGGGATTGGGCTTATGTTTTGTTTTTTGACTGCCAAAAATAACTACACCACATTTTGACTTACCACTTCTAGGGGCTTAGGTAACAAGACTAACCCATAAATACTCAGAATAAGTGCTTGCATAGCAACCCCCCACTTTCCATTTTGAATATGCTAGTCAAAGATCTTCTTAATATAAGTCCAAGACCATTCGTGAGAATTGCCTTAGTAGTTTCCTTAGCTTTTTCTTCCTCCATTGATATGTCTACTATACTGACAAATCGTTTCTAAGTTTGTCTGCAATTGAGATGAAAGGTATATACTATTCTGAACCGCATAAGGTATCTCTGATAGCCACTGATACTCTTCTACTGTTGGGGTTGTATCAATCTCATTGAAATTGAAGACCCTATAAGTGGGATTCCATGTGGACAATAATGCTTTCAGGGCAGAACCTTGTACCTTAACTCATAACAAAGAAGCAATTTTCCCATACTTCTTTTCAAACAATATTTGGATATGTGGAGGGAGTAACTTCTAGCAATTAAGCAAACTGTCAGGACTAGCTGATCTCACTTCAATCTTAGCATGATCTAATAGAGGTAATGATTGAGATAATGGGTCAATGCCCCCTTCTTTAGCTTGTAAAAATTCTGAATTTTGGATTAAACTATGCCATTATTGAACATTATGTTCTCGTCTTGTGATCTCATTAGCTGACTGACTTGAAGATGCCATTGGGATTATTCTTACTTACCCTTCGCTAACAAATATCTTATGATAGCTAAAAAGAAAAATTATATTTTAACATAAAAATGTAACTGCTTAAACATGCACGATTTAAGTAATCTCAAGTCATACTATCAAGGTAAAACATATCTATACACCTATCAAAATAGAAAGATGTTTAGACTAATTAAACAGTACGATTCAAAATTACTCTTTCTTCGTAAAAAAACATGAAAGTGCTTAAATGACAAATAAAGTAAAGGAAGAGAAAGCACGTCCATTTTGTCCTAAAAATAAGATAATCCTGACATCAGGTGAGTGCTATCTAATAATATGGCCCTACCCCTAAGGGTGGTTTGCTATGGCTATTGATCATTGTGATAGTTTAGTTTGAGGGCTAATTCGCTAAGGTTTAAAGATTCCCAAATTATCCCCACTGTAAATAGTAGAGCTTCATTTCATTATCATGATACTATAAAAAAATCCATGGGTATCACAATAAATGAAATAAGTTCCAATCTGAGTGAAAGTCCTTATAGATACTAATGGGGAAATCCATGGGTACCGCTACACAACTTTCTCCTACCTCCTAAGGGTATGAAAGCCCCGGTATAGGGCTTAAGTGTGTGAGGACATTTGTGTAAATATCAAGTGGGTAAAGGAACATACCCACCTCTTCCCTTTTAGGGAAAACCAAAACAACAATGTATTACCATGAAAGAAAACACTCAAACAAAAATCACAGAATAGTTAGTAATAAGTAAAGGTAAAAGAATCATAGTAATAATTTACAATAATTTACAATATTTTAAATTTAATCAAACACAAGGACCCTAAATATTTCATAAGTTAAACTCCACAAGCGTTGACATTATCTTAAAAGAGCACATGATTAAATCCATCTTTGGACCTCAGGACTAGGAATCTTTTTAGTATTCCCCAATGGAGTCGCCAAGCTATTGCAAGGGCTCTACGGTTACCGGGCAATTTATCTCTAAAATTTATATTTTGAGGTTACTATTCACAATACTATTCAAGTCAATTTATTGACTTTCTAAGGCTTAATAGGTATGGGAATTCCAATTTCACCCACATACCACATTTTAGTTACCTAACTTGTTGGTTTTGGTTGTTTTCTCAAAACTCAAGTCTTTTAGGCAAAATTTCAAATTTTCAGTTTTGGTGTCCTATGTTGCACTGTTTCATTGGTCATGTTGCTGTTAGAATTTGGCTAATTTTTCTTCATAGAAATTGTTCCTTATTGTCTTAAATTTATTCTCCTTTTTGAATCACTCCAATTGGAGTTTTATAGCTCAAGTTATAGCCATTTGAATCATGGCTGCCGGATTGGACTTACCCAGATTTCTGGGCAAATTTTTGGGTTCTGGCAGTTTTAGGTCACCAAATTTTGGGTGGCTAAATGACTTGGTTAAGGGCATAATTTGGATTTGTGTTCTTCATGAAAGTTTTAGGTCTATATCTCAGCTTTCTACTGGTAAAATTTCAGGTCATTTAGACCTGCCTAGCCCAAGTTATGGCCATATGAACAAATACTGTTTATTTAGTTATTTTTGTACAGGGCAGAACACTCACACCCGAATTTGGCCAATTTGTTCACTATGCTATGGTCACTTTTTGAGCATGATTCCTCAATGAAAAATGTGTCATTTTGTGTCTAGTTTCATTCCCAATTAGCCTAACACCAATTTGGCTTGTAAATTTTCAGTTTTGGTCCCTGAAAGGGACCTTGGTCATGCTGCTGCATACTGCCCCCATTTAATCCGAATTTCCATTTGGTTCTAACACTTCCAACATACACCAATTGGTCACAAATGACCATTTCTCACCTCAAACAAGGTCAAACACACCATTTAACCACTTCTCCAATTTTTGTCTTCCAAACCCTAGGTGCCAAACCCTAATTCCCAATTGTTACATTCAACTACTACAATGCATACCAACATCACTTCCATACTCATACCAACTTACCTACACTTTGAATTCAATCAAATTCATGCATACACACATCAAAACCCTAGCTGGCCGAAATTAAGGTTTGGTCCCTCACAATTGTTTTTATTTCATTTCTTTAATTTCTAAGTTACTTTAAGTAACTAAGCATGCATTTAACTATAAATTAAAAGTTTAGCTTACTAACCTCACTTTGAATTTTCACCTCTTCAAGACTTTTTTCTTTCTTCCTCTTTTTGTTGTCAAGTTCTCTATCAAAGCTTGAATTCAAGATTTAATAATGGAAGTTTAAATTTCTATGGTGGGATTTAGGGTTTGATCAAGCTCAAAATGAGCTTCCATGGAGTTTGGTGAGGGAGAGGGAGAGAGAGACAGCAAAGTGGAAGAGATGAAGACTTTTGTAAATTTTTTTTTCTTTTATAAATTAATCCCTTATGGAAGACCACAATTATCTATTTTTACTTTTTTTTATTTAGTGTTTATTACATCATGCATAATGTCATCCTTGATGTCACAAATTTCACTTTTCCTTTTTCTTTTTTTCTTTATTTATTTTTCCATTAGTTCTTTAATTTAATTCCCAATTCCGAAAATTTATTTTCTCTGATTTTATTTGACAATTAAGTCAGGAATCAGCTCTTGGGGTCAATTGACCAAATTGCCCCTCTCTGGTTTAACCCGGTTTGCAAATAATTCAATATTTCTTTCAGATCCCTGACCTAATTATTTGACCGGATTAACAGTTCTTTTTCATGATTTTCTCTTTTCCATTGTGTTCGCAATAGTCCTAAGAATCGCAGTGTCACATTTTACGGTTCGAAATTTGAGTTTAAATCGACTTCGCTATCCTTCCCGAGAAGGTCACCCATCGCTGTGACTCTCGGCTCATTTAACCTCTTATGTTCTGTTTTTCTTATTTATACTTAACTAATTGACAATTACTAATTATTTGTGTTTAGGGCTTATCTGGTTGTCTTAAGTGTAGTTCTAATCCCCTAAATTATCCGGAACGACACCGATCACCGAAATAATGAAATATACCAGGCTATACAAATAGGGGTATTACAATTCTCCCCCCCCCCCCCCCCTTAAAATAAATTTCATCTCGAAATTTTACCTGGTAATCAATCTCTAAACAGCTGTGGGTGCTGTCTCCTCATGTTCTCCTCTCATTCCCGAGTAGCTTCTTGGCCCGAATGATGGTTCCACAGCACTTTCACTAACCGTATCTGCTTATTTCGTAGCTGCTTCATCTCATAAGCCAGAATCTCTATGAGTTCTTCCTCATATGTGAAGTTTGGATTTACTTCAATTTCTTCGATAGGTAGTACATGAGATGGGTCTGATCAATACCTCCTCAACATAGACACATGGAAGACATTATGTATCTTCTCCAACTCTGGATGTAGTGCCAAACGATATGCCAAAGGACCCACTATTTCTAGCACCTCATATGGCCCAATAAAATGAGGACTCAGTTTCTCCTTTCTGCCAAATCTCATAATCCTCTTCCAAGGGGAAACCTTGAGAAATACTTTCTCACCCACTGCATACTCAAAATCCCTTATCTTTAAATCAATATAGGACTTCTGACGGTCTGATCCAGTCTTAAGTCAATCTCTGATTAATCTAATTTTCTCTTTAGTTTGCTAAACTATTTCTGGCCCAATCATCTTTCTTTCACCTACCTCATCCCAACACAGTGGAGTTCTACATTTTCTGCCATACAAAGCTTCATATGGAGGCATCCCAAAGCTTGATTGGTAGCTGTTGTTATAAGAAAACTCAATCAAAGGCAAGTGTATGTCCCAAATGCCCTCAAACTCAATCACACAAGCCCGTAGCATGTCCTCCAAGATCTGAATTACCCTCTCAGACTGGCCATCTGTTTGTGGGTGGAACATTGTGCTGAAGTTCAATATAGTTCCTAGGGCTCTGTGAAGACTACCCCAGAATTTAGAAGTGAACCTAGGATCTCTGTTAGATACGATGGATGCTAGCACTCCATGCAGTCTTACTATCTCATCAATGTAAACTTGGCCAACCTTTCTAAACTGTAATCCATCTGAACTGGCAGAAAATGAACAGACTTGGTTAGTCTGTCAATAATGACCCAAACTGCATCATGACTCTTCTATGTCCTTGGAAGTCCCATCACAAAATCCATAGTTATTCTCTCCCATTTCCATTTCAGTACTGAAAGTGGATGTAACAATCCAGCGGGTACTTGATGCTCTACCTTCACTTGCTGATAAGTTAGGCATTTGGAAACAAACTCTACCACATCTCTTTTCATACCCATCCACCAGTAATATTCCTTTAGCCCTCTATACATTTTTGTGCCACCAGGGTGCATGGCAAAAGGAGACTCATGTGCTTCCTTTAAAATGATTTGCCTTAAATCAACATCATTAGGAACACACATTCTACCCTGGTGTAGCAGTAGACCATCATCTCTAACTGAGAACTCAGGTTTCTTTCCCTGCCTAACTTCTTCCAACAGCTTCTGATACCTTTCATCATTCTGAGCAGCTATTCTGATCTATTCAATCAACACTGGTTGTACATACCAAGCAACTGTTGTCTGCCCCTCATCATTAATCTTTAAGCTGGCATGTAATGATCTCAACTCATGTACCATAGACAAAGGAGTAACCCGTAGACTTGCCATAGTCTTGCGACTTAAGGCGCCAGCTACAACATTAGCTTTCCCTGGCTGATAGTCTATCTGACAATCATAGTCTTTTATCAACTCTAACCATCTCCTCTGTCTCAAATTCAACTCTTTTTGGGTGCCCAAATACTTCAGACTCTTATGATCTGTGTAGATGTAGCACTTCTCCCCATACAAATAATGTCTTCAGATCTTAAGAGCGAACACTATAGCTGCAAGCTCCAAGCCATGTGTCGGATAATTCCTCTCATGCGGTTTCAGCTGGCGTGATGCATAGGCAATGACATTTCGATCTTGCATCAATACACAGCCTAACCCATTGTGAGAAGCATCACTATAAACTGTGTATTCTTTACCCGGAGTAGGTAAAGTCAGGACTGGAGCCTCAGTTAAACATTTCTTTAATTCATCAAAACTCTGATGGCATTTGTCCGTCCATTGAAATTTCACATCTTTCCTAAGCAACTTGGTCAATGGAGATGCCAACATAGAGAATCCTTTCACAAATTGAAGGTAGTATCCAGCTAAACCCAGAAAATTACGAATCTCCATGATATTTCTGGGTGGTCTCCAATTAAGGACAACTTCTATCTTACTTGGATCTACCTTGATGCCCTCTACCAATACTATATGCCCCAAGAAAGATATTTCTTTCAGCCAAAATTCACACTTCGATAATTTAATGTATAGCTGTTTCTCCCTTAAAGTCTGCAGTACAATCCACATATGTCTATCATGCTCTTCTGCACTCCTCGAATAAACCAATATATCATCTATGAATACCACAACAAACTGGTCGAGGTATGGTCTGAAGATAGTGTTCATAAGATCCATAAAAGCAGCCGGAGCATTAGTTAACTCGAATAGCATGACCAAGAACTCATAATGGCCATAGCGGATTCTAAAAGCAGTTTTAGGAATACTCTGCTCTTATACTTTCAGCTGATAATAACCTGATCTCAGGTCAATTTTGGAGAACACAGCTACACCCCTCAACTAGTTAAACAAGTCATCAATACAGAGCAATGGATATTTATTCTTTATTGTCACCTTTTTCAACTGCCGATAGTCAATACATAAGCGGAGAGTGCCATCCTTCTTCTTAACAAACAACACTGGCGCTCCCCAAGGTGACATACTAGGGCGGATAAAGCCCTTGTCAAGCAGCTCTTGCAACTGTACTTTCAACTCTTTCAATTCTGCTGGTGCCATTCTATATGGTGTTATAGAGATTGGGTCCACACCAGGCATAACATCAATCTCAAACTGCACTTCTCTTTCTGCAGGTAATCCTGGCAATTCATCAGGAAACACATTTGGAAAGTCACATACTGTAGGGATGTCCCTCAGTGCTGGACTCCCTACTTGGGTGTCTATCACATGTGCCAAGTATGCTTCACACCCCTTTCTTATAATCTTTCTGGCTAGTGCAGCCGAAATGATGTTTGATGGCAGTAAATGCCTCTCCCCATGTATTACCACATCACCGTATAGAGGGAGACCAAAGGTGACTGTCTTCAGTCTACAGTCAATCATGGCGTGATGCCTGGCTAACCTATCTATGCCCAAGATAATATCATAATCTCTGAAGGGCATTTCAATCAAATCTGATAGAAAAACATGTCCTTGGATCACCAAAGGACAGTCTCTATAGATTCTGTTGACCCGAACCTCTTGTCCTAATAGACTAGTTACTAGCACTTCAAAACCCATTTTGACACACGAATTAGCAAGTGAACTAACTATGCTAGCACTAACATACGAGTGGGTTAAACCCGGATCAAACAGCACAAATACATCTTGATCAGAGATAGAGAATGTACTGGCCACAATATCAGATGTCTCAGCCTCTTCTCGTTGTCTCATCGTATAAACCCTGGCTGACGCACTTCCTTATGCTGACTAACCAACAGTACCCTGACTGCCCGAAGCATGGCCTCTACCTCTGCCTCTTCCTCTACCAACTGGTTGTGAACCTCTGGGAGCAGGACTCTGAATAGATCCTTCTGTAATAGTAGGAGCTGGACCAAATCTAGGAGCACTAGTGCAATCTTTTGCAATATGACCCTTGCCTCCTCAGTTAAAGTAGGCTCCTATTGCCCAATAGCATTCTCCCCCATGAATCTTGCCACAAGTCTCACAGGGGCAAGGAGGTTGTGAACCCCTGCTCGACTGTTGACCAGACCTAGGGGGTCTCTGTCCAGAGAATCTGCCCCTTCCAAACCTTCCACCTCGACCTCTGCTAGGTCCACCAAATTTCTTCCTCTTCCCAGAAGCACCACTAGGATTTGCTCTACTGACTTTTCCCCCTTATCTTTCTCTGATTTCTCAGCTTTCTTTGATTTTTCTTTTGCTGGGGTCGCTTCTGATTCAATTCTTTCCAACTCAAGTGCCTGAGAGATGAGCTCTGAGAAATTACTGTATCTGAATCCCACTACTTGCATCCGTATGCTGGGCTTCAAACCCATCTCAAATCTCTTGCACCTTTCCTTGCTGGTAGACATGAGACTCCCAGCATTGTGGCTTAAGTGGGAGAACTCCCTCTCATACTCTGCCACTGTTCTATTGCCTTGCTTCAAACTCAAAAACTCTTGTAACTTCTGATCCACATATACATCTGGGACGTATTTCTTTCTGAACTCTCTGATGAAGTCATCCCAGGTCAGTACTGGTGGTTCAGCTTGTAACACCCCTCACCCGACTACAGTGTAGCCGAGCAAGGCGTGCTAAAATCGGTGCCGGAGCACCCAAACTTATCTTACTTTATTTTTTTTAATAATTTTGAATTCGTTTAATTTAATGTCAATTATTTTTCAACAGAGAAATCAGTGGAGTTTCCCCTATTTTATTACCAGTTGACGTATTTTTCTATTTACCTGTTTGAAAATTTCAATAATATTTTACAATAAAAATCTCATCAATTATTTTCATAACCATCTCATAATTCACATCTCATTCATATATCTCAATTTCATATTTATTTCCATGCATTATCTATATATTTCAAATCTATTTTCAACTCCATACAATCTCATTCATGCTCAAATCATATAAGTAAAATTTTCAAATTTCATTAATTTACATAATTTCGTAATTTATGTGATATATATTAATTACATATGAAAAAGCTAATTTATTAATTTACATCACATTTCTATTAATTACCTGTTCATAATCTACATTATAATACAATATCTAGCATTTTATACAAAATACAAAATATGATCTATATGGGCTCTATCTACATGCATTGCTGAGGAGGTGACAACCTTGAATACTTCAGACACTTCTGCAGATCTGGACTCCAAAAATCTTAGTCAAAGCACCTGCGCGAGGAAACAAATCCATCGCGCTAAGCATTGCTGCTTAGTGGTGCAATAATAGAATAAGAAAATAAAATATACAAATAAAGAAAGAACGAAGCATAATTTGAATATTTAAGAATCAATTTAATTTAATACAATGTGTCTAATATTAATTATCTTTTGTTCTAATTTGTTCCGCTTTGGAAGCGTTTAATTCCAAAATTCACAGTGATAATGTACAATATACAGAATTAATAAAAATACTCAGTTTATATTCATATGGCAATAGAAGGTACATTTAAAATATTTAGTTAAGTTATACCTATTTTTGAAACTCTTTTATCATTTTACTTAACAATTTTTATGTGGTTTGGATCATTTCATAATTCTAACTAATTCTTTTGAAGTCTTATTAACTCATTTATTTGATTTCTAATATTTTTAATTACTAATAGTCTTAATTTATTTCAATAAATTACACTGCCCAAGTAACCTACGACAAGCTGACTAAACTTGATAACGGGTTGTTGGCACTGGACATCGCGGTGCCTCGGCCCGTCATACCATGGGACGCAGAACGTCAACCACGTATGCAGTCAGTATGGCTAAAAAGCCTTGATAATACATAATCGGGCATAAGAGCCATGAATACGGGCATAAGAGCCATGAATATAGGCATAAGAGCCATGAATACAGGCATAAAGCCTTTCACAGTACTGCTAAAACAATACCCTATTGGCATGTCAATCTATCCAATCTGACACACGTGTCTAGGTAATACATGGGCACATAGTATCATTAAGAGTTTATATGTTTCATCATTTCATTATATTTTTCGTTTATATATTTTATAGCATTCTAATTTTGTTTATAATGGAAACATAATTTCCAAATTCATATTTCTAGGTAATTTATGCATTCATCGTAATATTCATACTAATTACAATTCACATTCATTTAATCTCATGTAACATTCACATTCAAAACATCGTTCCTTTCTCTCTTGATGGGAACCTAAATCCCAAATGACACTTTTATCACATTTATTCATTCAACAATCTATTCATGTAAAGTACATTTCATACTTCAAGTTGTATTGCTAATATATTATGAACTCCATTGGTGTTGGGAGTATAAGTCTCAACAATCCATCTAGGTTAATTTCATTTCATATTCAAGTGGTATCACTCATGTTTTATTAAACCTATTAGTAATGGGAATACAAATCTTAATTATATATTCACATAAATTAAATGTTCATTAAGTCATTTAGGTAAATTACTATTTCCATTCCAAGTAATCCATGAATGTTTCATGGATTCCAAATTTCATACCTTAATTTTCTCTACCAATTTAGTTATTACACTTTGTGTCTTTGTATTACTATTAACATTACTATTCACTCATATTGTTGACTTTTTAATACATAATAAATTTATTGAACCTAAGTTCACCAAGATACCACATTTTGCATTCTAAAGTTGTTGGTATTGGTTGCCAATACCATTTCAAAGCTTATTTCATGTTATTGAAAATTTTCAAATTTTATATCCTAAGTTTACTGTTCCATTGGTCATTGTTACAGTGGAAATTTGGCAAAATTTTCTTCATCAAAGTTGTTCTTTTATGTGCCTTCTTTAATTTCCTTTTTAAATCACTCCATTTGGAGTTTTGTAGCTCAAGTTATGATCATTTTACCATAACTGGCCGGAGTGACCTGTACCCAGAATTTCTAGGCAATTTGGTTCTGTCAAATTTGGTGACCTAAGTTTGGTTGGCAATTTGACTAGGTTATGGTCAGAATTTGGATTTGTGTTCTTCATAAAAGTTGTAGGGCTATGTCTCAGCTTTCTGATGGTAAAATTTCATATCAATTGAACTTTTCTACACTGAGTTATGACTATTTAAACAAACACTGTTCATTTAGTCATTTTCCAAGGATAGCATGTTGGTCACCCGGATTGGGGCAATTTTTAGGTTATCCTAAGTTGGTTTTCTAGGCATGGTTTCTTCACCAAAAATGTGTCATTATGTCCTAAGTTTAATGTCCAATTGGTCTCACACCAATTGGTGTAACCTAACTCTACTTATGGTCACATTTAGGTACTGGACTCAAAGTTCAGAAAATCCTGCATGAACACAACACTTCTAATAGCCCCCCATTCCACACTACTCCAACTTCCATCACATTCAATACACTTCAAATACTCCATAATTAATCTCAACACATCAATTTATCAACATAACATCAAATTCCCAATTTAGCAAAACCTAAATCAATTTGGTGCAACTTCAAAATCCAAAGGAATTGATAGCACTAACCTTGTTCCTTAGCTTCACTCAACTTCAATTCAACCTTCTAATTAATCAAAAACTTGAAGCTCCTTCTTGGTCCACCTTGGCTGAAATTACTCTTGCCCCAAACTCTTAATTTCTTTTGGTTTTCTTGAGTTCTTTCTACTAATTAGGCTTTAGTTTAGAGTGGGCTATAATTTTTCCAAGAAAAAATTTGGTTGAGACTTAGGGTTTCAAGCTTTGGATTTTGGGTTTTAATGGAGAATTTTAGAGAATAAGGGAAGAAGGCAAGTGGACGGGAAGAAGAAGGGAAAAAGATGCAGAATTTTGTTCAATAATTAACCTATATAATAATTAAATATTTAATGGCAATATGGTAAATAAGTAGGATGGCAAATTTGAAATTATTTTGAAGTTCACAATCATTATAATTTGACTTTTCAATAATTATTTTTAATTTTCATAATTTCAATTAATTAAATTAATTTAGCTTCATTAAATTAATAATCATCATTTTTTGTCAATATTGGACTCTCAAATTTAATTGATCAAATTTTGCTTTTACCGAGTTGTCGGTTTATCTTTCTTGCTTCTTTCTTTTACTCATTTTTAATTTATTTTTCATCAATATTTATTCATATTTTAGATCATAATAATTATTTACTTAACTGGACAAGTCGGCCAAAAATCATCTCTGAAGACGAAATGACCAAAATACCCTCTATTTGGCTTAACAGACTAAAATTGTCTGTACCGATTGAAAAATTTTTATAAAACTTTTCTTGGCATTCTAATGCCATAGAAACCTCAATAACTCTTCTCTGGAGTCCCAAAAATTATTTTATAAATTTTCCTCCGGGTTTAGGGCTCCTAGTTGTGAGAACCGCAACTTCCCATTGGGTTACCCATCGCTAGGGCCCCGGCTCATTTAACTTGGTTGTATTTTATTTCTAAAATTTTTCCTAAATTTTTCTTATTAATATTTGAGTTAATTATGGTTCCTCACTTTATTTTAAATATTCTTCCAGACATTCTAGCTGTCCGAACTGACACCGGTCATTGGAACAGTAGAATGTACGGAATTGCTGCAGTGAGGGTGTTACAATTCTTCCCCTCTAACAAAAATTTCGTCCTCGAAATTTACCGGGTGTAGGTATCTGAGATAATTCCTTTACCTTTCTATTGGTCCCTCTGTCTACTTCTTATATATATATATATATATGGTACTACTTAGTCTTTTCGAATCTATCATTATACACTTAGGCATATCATAAAGGAAGGATACTTTACCTCAAATTCACATTTGGGGCTTCTTGCTCCTCTTCGGCTTAGGTGACATTTGGAAGTGGTGTTACTGTTGTACTTGGTCCTTCCACGACCTCTATTTGGGTCCGTGGTAAATTCCTCTTAAGACAATCTTTCAGACGATGGTCTATGGCCCCACATCTATAACAGGCTCCGGTCAATCCCCTACATTCACCTCTATGCCACTTGTTACAATGACCACATTTTCTTACTAGTCCTAGCGCACTCACTACTAGTGTTTCTTGTTGATCTCTTTTGTGTATAGGCCTGGGTCTAGATCCCCTACTTTGATCAGATGTCTGACTTAACTGTTCTCTCGGCCTCTTATTACTAGACTGTCCAAATTTCCTCTTTTGCTGATCACCACTCCTCTTTTGTTCCTCTTCATGAACATAGCTAATATATTTCTTTCTGAACTCTATTAAAAAGAATTCCCAAGTTACGTCGGCTGGTGGCACTACCTTGGTTACAACATCCCACCACCGATATGTAGCTTCTTGTAACAATGAAACTACACACTCCAAACTCTGTTCTGGTATGCAATGGAGCTGCTGCAGGACTCTTTCAGTCCTTTCTAACCAATACTCAGCCGCTGAAGAATCGTCTTCCTTTCTACCATTGAAATCGACAGCTCCATACTTCCTAATTTTTCCTAGAGGTGATTTTCGCTGAGGCGGTGGTGGAATAACCCCAGTCATCTGTCGAAAGAATTCAGTCATCTGCTCAAACAAGGCATGTTGGGGTTGTACAGGCACCTCTTGCACTGGTGGAGTAGGATCTCCTCGATTTCCAATATCACTCTCAGTCGGGATACGGCTTACTACTTCTTCTTCTTCTACTGCCCTCTGTGATTCTAAGTCCATACCTTAACCTAAAATAACCAAGAAAACATATCTGCATTAGTGTCACCTCAACTCATATGAATGTAATGCATGTTATGCACACAATCTTATTCTATCTATCTATGCCTAGGAACACCTAAACCGTGCTCTGATACCAATAAATGTAACACCCCTCACCCGACTACAGTGTAGCCGAGCAAAGCGTGCTACAATCAGTGCCGGAGCACCCAAACTTATCTTACTTTATTTTTTTAATAATTTTGAATTCGTTTAATTTAATATCAATTATTTTTCAACGGAGAAACCAGTGGAGTTTTCCCTATTTTATTACCAGTTGACGTATTTTACTATTTACCTGTTTGAAAATTTCAATAATATTTTATAATAAAAATTTCATCAATTATTTTCATAACCATCTCATAATTCACATCTCATTCATATATCTCAAAATTCGAAACTAATTTCCCCCCCACTAGTCATGCTAGTGAGGTATTCAAATATATGGTCATGACACTGTGGTTTCAAAACTTATCTTAACAATTTACTAAACATTTATTTCCATTTCAAACATACACAAATAAACTTTCAACAATTCAAAGCAAAAGCATAATACACATTTCATGCACTTTGTAAATGAATTTTTAAAGTATATTGATATTGTGCACAAACCTTAAACGAGTCGCCTCTTGCCCTTGACTCGATCCCTCGGGTTCTTTCCCAGTGTTCTTTTCCACTGAAACACACAGTTTCGCAGTGTTTCAGTATCATAACTCATCATTAGTCCAAAGATAAATTTAAATTCACTTGTACCTAGCTTTAATATGCTAAACTTGACGTTCTCTAAAATTTATATTTTGGGGTTACTATTCATGATACTATTCAAGTCAATTTGTTGACTTTCTAAGGCTTAATAGGTATGGGAATTCCAATTTCACCCACATACCACATTTTAGTTACCTAACTTATTAGTTTTGGTTGTTTTCTCAAAACTCAAGTCTTTTAGGCAAAATTTCAAATTTTCAGTTTTGGTGTCCTATGTTGCACTGTTTCATTGGTCATGTTGCTGTTAGAATTTGACTAAGTTTTCTTCATATAAATTGTTCCTTATTGTCTTAAATTTATTCTTCTTTTTGAATCACTCCAATTGGAGTTTTGTAGCTCAAGTTATAGCCATTTGAATAATGGCTGCCGGATTGGACTTACCCAGATTTCTGGGCAAATTTTTGGGTTCTGGCAGTTTTAGGTCACCAATTTTGGGTGGGTAAATGACTTGGTTAATGGCATAATTTGAATTTGTGTTCTTCATAAAAGTTTTAGGTCTATATCTCAGATTTCTACTGGTAAAATTTTAGGTCATTTAGACCTACCTAGCCCAAGTTATGGCCATATGAACAAACACTGTTTATTTGGTCATTTTTGTACAGGGCAAAACACTCACACCCGGATTTGGCCAATTTGTTCACTATGCAATGGTCACTTTTTGGGCATGATTCCTAAATGAAAAATGTGTCATTTTGTGTCTAGTTTCATTCCCAATTGGCTTAACACCAATTGGGCTTGTAAATTTTCAGTTTTGGTCCCTGAAAGGGACCTTGGTCATGCTGCCTGCATACTGCCCCCATTCAATCCGAATTTCCATTTGGTTCTAACACTTCCAACATACACCAATTGGTCACAAATGACCATTTCTCACCTCAAACAAGGTCAAACACACCATTTGACCACCTCTCTAATTTTTTTCTTCCAAACCCTAGTTGCCAAACCCTAATTCCCAATTGTTACATTCAACTACTACAATGCATACCAACATCACTTCCATACTCAGACCAACTTACCTATACTTTGAATTCAATCAAATTCATGCATACACACATCAAAACCCTAGCTGGATGAAATTAAGGTTTGGTCCCTCACAATTGTTTTTATTTCATTTCTTTAATTTCTAAGTTACTTTAAGTAACTAAGCATGCATTTAACTAGAAATTAAAAGTTTAGCTTACTAACCTCACTTTGAATTTTCACCTCTTCAAGACTTCTTCCTTTCTTCCTCCTTTTGTTGTCAAGTTCTCTATCAAAGCTTGAATTCAATATTTAATGATGGAAGTTTAAATTTCTATGGTGGAATTTAGGGTTTGATCAAGCTCAAAATGAGCTTCCATGGAGTTTGGTGAGGGAGAGGGAGAGAGAGACGGCAAAGTGGAAGAGATGAAGACTTTTGCAAAAAAAATTTTTTCTTTTATAAATTAATCCCTTATGGAAGACCATAATTATCCAATTTTATTTATTTTTTTTAATTTAGTTTTTATTACATCATGCATGATGTCACCAATTTCACTTTTCCTTTTTCTTTTTTTTTCTATATATTTTTCCATTAGTTCTTTAATTTAATTCCTGATTTGGAAATTTTCTTTTCTCCGATTTTATTTGACAGTTAAGTCAAGAATCAGCTCTCGGGGTCAATAAACCAAATTGCCCCTCGCTGGTTTGACCCGGTTTGTAAATAATTCAATATTTCTTCTGGATCTCTGATCTAATTATTTGACCGGCTGAACAGTTCTTTTTCGTGATTTTCTTTTTTTCACTGTGTTCGCAATAGTCCTAAGGACCACAGTGTCACATTTTACGGTTCGAAATTTGAGTTTAAATCGACTTCGCAATCCTTTCCGAGAAGGTCACCCATCACTGTGACTCTCAGCTCATTTAACCTCTTATGTTCTGTTTTTCTTATTTATACTTAACTAATTGACAATTACTAATTATTTATGTTTAGGGCTTATCTATTTGTCTTATGTGTGGTTCTAATCCCCTAAATTATCTGGACCGACACCAGTCACCGGAATAGTGAAATATACCAGGCTATACAAATAGGGGTGTTACAAGACATCGCCTTGAGCTTCACAGACATTAAATGTACGGGGCTATATATATATATATATATATATATATATAGCCCCGTACATTTAATGTCTGTGAAGCTCAAGGCGATGTCTTGTAACACCCCTATATATATATATATATATATATATATCTAAGAGGGGTTGTCATTTCACACTTTGCATTCATTCTCTCTCAAACCTTCTCCGGCAAGTCTTCTCTCAAGCTTTCGTTCTCCAGCGACGTGATTTTTATTAAAGGTATAGTCCTTGATCTTTTCTTGTTCATTATTTTCTTGTTTCATCAAAAAATGAGCGGCGATGACATTTAGAGAGCGGAGAGTCCACCGTCAGTTAATGTTTTTTAGACCTCTGACGAGGGAGAGGAGGCGGGAATAAGCAAGGGAAATGAGGTTGAGATATCGGCTGGGCTGATCTCAAACCAGCTCACTGAACCAAGCCAAGAACAGGCTCTAAACCCTAGGAAGGAATCTCTCTCGATGGATGAAGTAACGTCAATTCTGAAGCATTTTGAATTGGTACAAATAAGTCAAGAGTTCAACCTCTCAGCCGACGCATTCGAGCTCATAAGATGCCACAAGGATCTCTGAGCCGATCACTTTTTTGAGGTAAGAGACCAGATCATTATATACGAGGAACAACTAAAAGCTGGGCTGCAGTGTCCCTTGGAGCAATTCTTTAGGGATGTATTAAGCTATCACTGTGTCTACGTAGCTCAATTACACTTGAACTCTAGTTGCTTTTCGAGGTTTATGCAGAGCTAAAGGTCTAGAGCCCACAATGAAAGCATTTCGCCAAATGGAAAAATGACGAGTACTAGTTCTTTTAAGCAAAGTCAAACTACAGGCTCTTTGCTGAACTCCCCTCCTCTTTAAAAAACTGAAAAGATCGATTCTTTATTCTATAGAGCCGGGACCCCTGTGGCTTTGAAGGCATTCCACGAAGTTGGAACCATTTGGCTGAGAGGCCCTGGGAGAAAATCATCCTTAACCAGGATGAGATGGCAGTGGTTGAGGAGCTAAAGAGCCAAGCGAACACTTGTCGGTACCTATGCTCCGATGTCATTACGACCGAACTGAAATGGTGGCTGATGAATGTGGTTGCCTAAGAAAATGTTCCGCTTTAACTTTTTTATCTCAGGCCCGAAAAGGGTAACTCCCTTGCCTTAACTCTCTTGATTAATATAAACTCACTAATGCTTTTTGTGTGCAGATATGGCGAGTACCGATGTTGATAAGGTGGTAAAGAAGAGGAAGAGAGAGCTCGCCCAGCAGATTCTCAAGAAGAAGGAAGCGACTACTACTGTTGCTAGGACTGAGGAGCTCGAGGCCCAAAAGAGAGCTTGTGGAGAAGAGACGACCTCTCAAGCCCTAAAGAACCCACAACTGAGAGATTGGCTCCCCCTCCTGACCAACCTTAGCATCAACCGCCGACCTCTTCTACTTCTGAGGGTGGTTCGTCTAGACAAGCTGGCTTGTCTGGACATCCGATCTCTCGGGGTGCCCAAGTGTTGGCGTGGTCTTTAGAGAAAAATCAAACTGTTAAAGGTAACATAGACCTAGCCTGGGTCACTAGCACAACAATCTACTTTACAGAAGATCTCTTAAACCATTCGATGAGCCTAAGTCTAGAAGCCATGGCTACTCAGCACATGGTGAAGGAAAAGGTGAATTTTTTGATACAGGAGATGCCTAAAGCAGTCCACGAGCTCGTTGCTTGCAAAGGCCAATTGACCGCTGCCAATGCTCGAGTTGGAGAACTCGAGCAACAGGTGAAGTCTTCCGAGGATCTTTTAGCTCATCAACAAAAGTAGCTTGAGGATGCCCAAGTAGGCTAGGCATCTGACTTGGTGAAATACACAAAGGAGATAAAGGCAAAGGAGGACGAGCTGAAGGCAAAGGAGAATGAAGCTCTTAAGAGAGAAGCTAGCGCTTACGTGCAAGGTCACGATTGTCACGACCTAACCTATGGGCTGGACCGGTACTAGGACCTGGGCCGGCATAAAGCCCCTGAGGCCCGTAATAAGCCTTACTGTTCTCAAATCCATAACCAAGCCCATAAGTTTAGGCCCAATGTGCGTATAAAATAATTTAAATCAAACTGTTATAATTTCATTTCGGGCCAACTTAATCTAGTAATTATCAGAAACTGAAATTAGGGGAGCCCAGCTCAACCCTGTTACATCATTTACAAACTATTTAAAACTCATAAAAATTTTTCATTTATTAATACAAAAACTTAAATTCACGTAGTCCCTGACAAGATTAATACTACTAATAGTACATGCGGAGTCCTAAATTACAAATTTAGAGAATAATAATACAATTAAGTAATCTTTTCATAACCTGAGAGGAAAGGGACAAGTTATTCTGAAAAAGGTCTCCTCCTGTAGCCTGTAAAAATATGCTGAACAGGAGTGAGCGTTCGACTCAGAGAGTAAAAAATCAATTTTAACCATAATCTCTATAACTATCTAAAGCTAATGCACCTTGTAGAGTGAAATGCAACATCAGCAATAATTTCACATCATAACAACAAAAAGGTAATTTGGAACACTCACACACCCAGTAATAGCAATCATAATATATGGGAGTTGATCCCCTATACAGCTCTCTTAAATCCAACCTGTGCCAGCGAAGAACTCAGCTCGGACTTCCACTTAATAACCAAATTGGGGTCCCAGCAAAGAACTCAAGCCGTGTCTACCCTGAAGGACCGAGTCCCAGCGAAGATCTCAAGCCGTGTCTACCCGTCCTATCCATAGTCCACACCACATCACACGCACGCCAACACACGTACATTGCTCCAAATTACCACAACAACATACATGGCACTTTCACAGTTATGAATGCAACATAAATTGTGCCTAGAGTTTATCTACATAGATATATGCATATAAGTGATGCATGGGCATGCTTGAACATATAATAATATCGAAATTACAATTAAAATTAATATTTTACTCACAGTACACCGATGACTATTGTGGCTGCTAGATGCAGAAAAATAGCTGACTTCGATCACCTAATAATTAAATTATAAATTTATTAGTACTAAGTTAAGATAAAACTCTAAAGAGGCAATAGACAGCCTAATTCATGCCGGAAATCCGGCAGAGTTTCCCCTATACCTGGAACCTACCCAACCTGCAAAAAGGCCCAAATAACACTTCTAGATTCTCAATTTCCACAATCACATCTCATCAATATCACATGGCCCCTCCTGGGCCCTTCAAATCAGATAATACTCAAAATCTTAAAAATTACGTTTTAGTCCCTATAATCGACATTTTGCAAAAATCCACTCAAACATGCTCTAAAAATTCTAAAATTTTGCCCCGCGGTCCTTAATAATATTATAAGGCTATTGCAAAATGAATTGTAATTTTCTAGTCACCCATGAATATTTTATTCAAGAATTTTACTCAATTCCATAAGTTTCCAACAGCTAATATATTCTTAATTCAACCCAATTCAATATTCACATATTTAAACCTCCACCCTCAAGCTTCAACCAATCATATAAAATTTAAATATCTTAATTTCAAATAATCTTATATGCCCATATGCTAAAAATCTAACTAAAATCCATCTATATTTTTCAAAAATATTCTACAATCACTCAAAAATTCAACAAACACCATAGAATATCTCCAAATAATTTTACTTTCATCATATATTTTTCTTAGAATTTCTCTAATTTTTCCTATTTAAGGAACACTGTATTTATGCTCCACAGACAGAGAAATAATAAAAATTGTCTTACCCGAAGTTTATCTGTGTCTCAAAAATTCCAAAAATTTATGAGGAAGCCTCTGGAAGTTGAATCATCTCCATAGCCCACCGGAGAACCACCGCGCACGGTGCGCACGTTGGCCGACCGCCAGTTGCCGGCGACATTTTCCGGATCTGATCATACCACCATGTTCCTCTCCTCTTCCTTAGTCCATAGGTGGTCTCGGATCGTCGATCCAACGGTCGGATCGTCGCAGATCTGACGAAAAAGCTTGAAAAACCCAAAACTTCTCTCCTCCATATCTCACTCATCCGACCTCCATTTGCTTCAAAATTGGTATCCAAAGAAAGCTCTTGGAACAAGCTTTCCAACGCCACCTGAATCGCCTCGATCGGACGTCGGATGAAGCCGGAATCGCGTCGGAAAGCCGCTGCCCACTGTGCGCGTGTTTTCTCTCTCTTCTCCCTCTCTTGCCGCCGTTTCTGGTGGTTCTGGCCATTGCCGGAGGGTCGCCGGCCGGGTGGGGAGCTACTCGGGAGGTCGCCGGTCGGTCACCGGAAAAAGAAAGAAGAAGAAGAGAGGGAAGGAGAGGAGAGAAGAGGAAATTGGGGGGGGGGGTCCTCCTCCCGTTTTTTTTTTAACCCCTTTTTTTTTTTTATAAAAACTTTGGCAGTGACAGTGGAAATCCACTGTCATGCGCCAAAGTCAAATCTCATCATCATTTTTTTTTTCCTGGTTGTTACATTCTTCCCCCCTTAAGAAAAATTCGTCCTCGAATTTTTGTATAAACAAGTGATAAGGAAAAGAAGATTATTAGAACAAGTGCAATCATTACTCCTTCAGCTATGCAGAGATTGGTAAAACATTTATTCTTCAAACTCTTCGTATATTATATATGATATTCTACCGCTCTCTGATTCTACTATAGTATCCTATTTGTCATCATCTATTTCTAGATATGCTCTTATCTCTTGGCTATTCACTGACCATTCTTCTGACATCTCAGGTATTTATTATAACTCTATTACTCTCGACTTGATCTCTGATAACTTTAATTAACTTTGACGCTTACCTCACTTTTATTACGCCCTAACATGTCTCTTGGTGACTTCAGTCCTTATTCCTTTGTTTCAATAATCTCTGTTTTCCCAAAACATAACTTATGTTCCTTACCCTATTATGTTCTATAAGATGTTTCCTGTAGCACCTATCACAGGCATCTTATTCGAGATCTTCACTCTTCTTATGACCTCAGTGGTCAATACCTATAAATCTTCTCACTCCCATGATACTTTAAATTTTTAATCTCTTTTGTGTCATTACTAAGGTACTTAGACCAACCCCTATCCATCTTATGTAACTAGTCAGGTAGAGTCTCCTCCAAGGGTCAAGTGTATCATTTATCAACATTGGAAAGTAAACTGGGTCTCTCCTTCTAGGTAACAAAAGTGTTTATATTCCCTAACAACTCAATCCATGCGACTTTATCAATTCTCACTCCTTCTCTGGAATGGAAATATCTAGACTTCTTCCTTTAGCTTCTTAGTATGTGGCCTACTTCTGACACATTAGCACTCAGATTGAGGCTCTACTACTCCTTTAATCTATCATCTCATAATAACTTGTTTTAAACATCTCTTAGTGTGTTCCTAGCATACCTATTCCTCCTTATCCTCATCATTATAACTAGCTCTATCGAGCTTTCTTCCTATCCTTTGAATTTTATCCACTTCCTTTTCCTATTTCTACTATTGTTGATATCTTTTCAACCTGCTCCACTTATTCCTTAATCTTAATCCTATTTCACCCTTACACCTTTTTCCTTCAAGGATGTCCATCCCATCATTAACTTTAACTTTCATTTTATTTCTTAGTCTTATCTTGATTACTAGTTCTATTACTTTGAGAATTCTAACCTTACGATTTACTCCTACCAGCACATTCTTCACCTTATGTAACACTTGTAATTAACCATAGAAAATTTTTCTTGTATCCCCTTGTTCCAACTTAACTATCAGAACATTATCATTCCCTACCAGCCTTAGTAGGAAATTGCTTATCCTGGATGGATATGAGCCCCAGAACTATAAGTTCCGTCTGAACTAACACGGCTATGGAAAATGTGTGCCATGCCTTAATTCTAAACAAAATACTTCACATGTTCATTCTCCTTAATATAATCACATATACTGCCATAGCTTTCCAAACTTCAGTCTCAAATTACCCATCAGCAACAATTTCATCTATTGAAACTCATCCATAAATAGTACTTCCTCTAGCTCATAGTTTAAAAAGGTTGCAAGACTTGGTAGCTAACTCCATTTGACTCCTGTCACTATTCTGATTGTCCTTTCATACTTAACACTAGGTACGTACTTACTGTCATTCTCATATCAGGAAATTATGTATGAATTGGTGCCTACTAAACTCTCAAATAACTAGGTCTCCTTGATTCAGTCTTTGTTCCTTATATAACCCTCTAGAGCCAGAAGCACAATCTAAACTTGAAAAGAAAGAAAAATATCCTCTTATATTCAACTACACCCAATCGTCATAGTATAACGTTTCACCTAAGTTTCTTGGTCTTTCTCTCCAAATTTCATCATCTCCTAGCACAATTGTGCTCTACCTATAAGGTATCATCTACATGAACCCTTTAACGTACCATTTTCCTTCTTGACATAATACTTTATAATTTATTAACTTTACTTATACTCGACCAATGATTCATATTTATCATCATTGATATTGTGCCCTTAACTTTTATTGAATCCTGAAAGATTTCTCTTACTAATAGATTCTTCCAACACTAATTCCACCCTTATCTATGGTCATTAATTTTATCCTTGAACTTTCTAGTGATTTATAACTACCCATACTTGTCACTTTTCGTTCTACCCCTATTGTTATTCTGTCGTTATTGCTTCACTGCAAAGTGATTCTGTTGATCACACTAAAAATGTTTGCCTAACATTTATAATGAACCTCTAACTACCTTTTCACTATCTCAAAAGTCTAACCTAAAGCCTCTGTGTCATTATCTATCATTCTTTTCCTCTCATCATACCTATTTGATCCCTTAGATTGACTTTTGTTCAACCTACTGCTTACTAACTTCTCTTTTTCTACCTAATTAGGTAGTCCACAATACCATTGCACACCTTCTAGCATTTACTCATTATTATTGTATTCCATACCTCCATCACTGTTCTCACTAATGTGGTCCCATTTTGGGTTTTCTATCCTTGTCATTCTCCTTGCCAAGAATAACACTTAGTCTACCCTATATCTTAACTTTGTTCCTTTTGTTACGCGCCCTTCAGGTTGTCCTTTCATTTATTTCCTTTGTTTTACCCAAAATAGAACTTGACTATTCTATCCCTGGTTCCATTCCTCTTCCTAACATGATAGCTGTACTTGCTGACTATATCTTTCAGAGTCTCTACCGCGTTATCACATATCTGTGCTACTCAAATTTGGTCCTTTGACCACTCTAGCTAGTACTTCCACTGGCATTTAGATTATATTGCATTTGCAATCAATTGTCCAAACCTTCATTCTGCACTTTCTTTATCCATTGACCTTCTATGATTTATCTTTGCTAATTTATTACTCTTAACACTATTATAATTAGATTATATTATTGTTTTGAAAAATATGAAGTTAAAAAGGAACTCAGGAAATTGCAGTCATACTTTTAGCGTATGATTTCTATTCTTATCCTTTAGCTTACATAATACCCTTACTACCTCGAGAACTGATTCTGTAGTAATTTTATTTATTTGTTATTATTATTATTATTATTATTATTATTATTATTATTATTATTATTATTATTATTATTACTTTCCATGTTTACTCAATTAGCTAAAACTTAAGATTCCGGGCACCCAAACCCGTCATCCAATTCAAAGGATTTACATCCATCGTGATCTGATTTGTAACATCCTCCCGGTAGTAATTTCGCACAGTCTACTGTTCCGATGACCGGTGTCGGTCCGGACAGCTAGAACGTCCGGAAAAATATTTAAACTAAAGTCAGGGACCATAATTAACTCAAATATTAATAAGAAAAATTTAATAAAAATTTTAGAAATAAAATACAACCAAGTTAAACGAGCCGGTGCCCAAGCGATGGGTAACCAGAGGTAAGTTGCGGTTCTCGCAACGAGGAGCCCTAGACCTGGGGAAAAATTCATAAAATAATTTTTGGGACTCCAGAGAAGGGTCACTGAGGTTCCTAGGGCATTAGAATGCCAAGAAAATATTTAGAAAAATTTTTCAATCGGTACAGACAATTTTGACCCGTTAAGCCAAACGGAGGGCATTTTGGTCATTTCGCCTTCAGAGGTGATTTTTGACCGACTTGTCCAGTTGAGTAAATAATTAATATGACATAAAATATGGATAAACATTACTAGAAATTAAATTGAAGATGAGTAGTGGAGGAAAGAAAAGAAAGTGATGAAAAAGCTTATTTATGACATCATTGTGATGTCATTTAAAATTGCCAACCAATCACCATTAAGTAACCATTTGACTAACTAATAAAAGAGCTAAATAAAGACCAAGGAAGACCAAAAACCAGCTACCTTCTCTTCAGCAAAAAACGTGAGTTTCTCTTCTTCCTCCCTCCATTGATGTTCAATCAAGCAAGCTTAATTTCCTACCTTGTTTCACCATAAAACCCTAACCCCACTTCATTAAAATTTTACCCTACACCTTAAACAAGCTTTTGGCAGCCAAGAAGAGGAAAGAAAGAGAAGTTTGAGTTGGGAAAAAAAACTGCCCTATTCAAGGTTAGTGCACTATATACCTAAAACTCTTTAATTTCATGAAATGGAACTTGAATTTAGTAAGAAAATGTAATTTAAATGAACAAAATTCATGTGTATGTGTACATGAGTTTTGGCTGCCCTAGTGAAGGAATAGGAAGGAGTGTTTTTGATGAGCTTGAAGTACACTAGAATCATGTAGGAAGTTTATAAACATAAGAATAATAAGTTGGTATGCTAACTAAGGCATTTTGTAGAAAACCTAATGTGAAGCTAGGGTTTTGGGGGAGTGAAAATTGACTTGGCTTAGGAAATTGTTAGAGCACATTTTAATGGTCAATTAGTGACCATCTTAGGTAAGTTGACCATAAAATGGACTAAAAAATAGGATTGCAAAGTGAAGTTGCAGGCTGCCCTAGGACAGCAGCAGAGGGACTGAAAATTCAGTCCACTTGCACTGCCATAACTTGGGCTGTGTTGGTCCAATTGGTGTTTGGCCAATTGGAAATAAAACTAGGCTTATAATGGCACATTTTTGCTGAAGAAACCATGCCCAAAAGACCAAATCAAGAGGACCAAAACTTGGCCCCAATCCGGACACCCTGCAACAGCCCCTGCAGAATTGACCAAATGAACAGTAACTGTGCATTTGGCCATAGCTCACTGTAGATTTGGTTAATTGACCTGAAATTTTTACAGCAACAAGATAAGATATAGACAAACAACTTTCATGAAGAAACCTACCCCAAATAATCCCACTAACCCATTCAAATGATTGGGCAAAGTTAAGTTATCAAACCTGCACCTCTGCAGATTTACATTTGAACAGTAATGTTTGGATGACTATAACTCCCTCTAGAAAACTCGGATTTAGGCGATTCTTGATCCGATGGAAACCTAAGGTATGGTAGAACATGTCATATGAAGAAAGTTAGACCAAATTATGAACTTAATTTGGTCAAATTACTGACCAAAGTTGGACCAAAATCTGTCAAAACCCAAAATTTCAGCATGAACAGTACACGTGAACAGTAAACTTATTTTGGCCATAACTTGAGCTACAAAACTCCAAATGGAGTGATTCAAAAAAGGAAATTCAACTAGACAAAATAAGGAACAACTTTCATGTTTACCATTTCCTCAGATTCCCACTGTAGAAATATCAAATGGAACAATAAAGATGAAGCACCAAATCTGAAAATTTTGTTCAATTAGCATTAAGCTTAGAAATGGTATTAGCAACCAATGCCAACAAGTTTTAAATACAAAATGTGGTATGTTTGGGGTGTTAAAACCAATACACCTATTTTCTATCCAAAAGTCAATATTTTTGTTGACCAATGAGGTGAATAGTGACACCAAAACCAAAAATTGGCAATTTTGCCAAAATGACCTAAGCTTTGAGAAAGTGACCAAAACTAACAAGTTTTGAATACAAAATGTGATATGTTGGGAGTATTACAATCAATGTACCTATTGTTTATGCAAAAGTCAACATTTTAGTTGACTAATGAAATGAATAGTGATATGAAAACTTGAAATTAAAAAATTATGAAACTTAAAAATGCAAAATGCCCTAGTAGGCCTAATGTGATTGGTTTGGATAGTTTGGCATGCCAATAGGGTATTGTTTTAGCAGTACTGCGAAAGGAAAGGCTTTATGCCTGTATTCATGGCTTTATGCCCGTATCCATGGCTTTTATGCCCGTATTCATGGCTTTTATGCCGATTATGTGATATCATGGCTTTTTAGCCATACTGACTGCATACGTGGTAGACGTTCTGCGTCCCATGGTATGACGGCCCGAGGCACCGCGGTGTCCAGTGCCAACGACCCGTTATCCAGTCCAGTCGTCCAGTATAGGTTACTTGGGCATGGAAAAGTATAACTGTAATTGAACTGATTGTTAAAGAAAATACGAAAATTAAATATCAGGAATGATTATGATAGAATACAAAGAAACTCAAGATCATGAAGAAGTTAATATCATAAAACATGATTAGCCCTCGACTAAACAATAAGTTAGTAATTATTCATCTCTTATGAACACAATAGCAAGGAAATTATTATTTTTATTTGCATATTATATTTTCTTGTATTATTGGCACCACTAAGCTTTATGCTTAGCGCGTCGCTTTTGCAACGCGTAGGTACTGAAGATTTGGACAGAGGGCCCAGTAGACCACAGATTCGGTAAGGCAGTTCACAGTTCTGCATAGTGTCTGTGTCACCTCACCGTCTGCAGTGCATTGGTAGGACACTAGGTGTCATTTTGGTATTTTGTAATTGATTTTATTTTCTCATGTGTAAATGAACTTATGAAATGTAATTTGATGTTCATGTAAATAATGAGAATTGTGTTTGTAAATGGAAAAGTGAATGTTTATCTGTAATTTATATATGATTATCACATGTGATGAATGATTGAGAAATGAATGGTTGAAAAATGTTGAGATTTTGATAAATGGAATTGAGATGATTGAATATGAATATAGAAAGTGTTTTTCACAGGTTCCGAAGAACGGTTTTCTCCATTTTTAGCCGGTATTCTGCCGGATTTTCTTTAAAATTTTTGGAACCTCAAATAAATAAAAATTTTGATAAATGGCTTAAAATGAATTATATTTCACAAGTTATATTCAAAATTATGATAAAAATTAATTAAGATAAAATAGAGTGCTCCGGCATACTGAGTGGCATTGCTTGCTCGGCTACACTGTAGTCGGGTAAGGGGCGTCACATTTAGTGGTATCAGAGCACGGTTTAGGCGTTTCTGGACCTAGATAGATTGCATATCATGCATTGCATTCATAAGAGTCGAGGTGACACTATTGCAGATCTGTATTTCCGGTTTATTTTAGGTTGAGGTATGGAATAAGAGAGTGAAGAGACAATGAGATAGCGAATGGAAATAAGAAGGAGACTATATTTAAGATGAAAAAGGATGAGTACATAACTGTTTGAGGATAGAATTGAGACTAAGGAGAAAGTGAAGTAGGATAACACGGAAAGGTGAAGAAATAAAGAGGTATTAACTCCTTGGCTATTTACATTGGGTAAATTTCGAGGATGAAATTTAAATAAGAGGGGAAGAGTTGTAACATCCTCCCGGTAGTAATTCCGCATACCATCGCTCTGGTGACCGGTGTCGGTCCGGACAGCTAGAACGTCCGGAAAAATATTTAAACTAAAGTCAGGGACCATAATTAACTCAAATATTAATAAGAAAAATTTAGGAAAAATTTTAGAAATAAAATACAACCAAGTTAAACGAGCCGGTGCCCAAGCGATGGGTAACTGAGAGGTAAGTTGGTTCTCTAACGAGGAGCCCTAGACTTGGGGAAAAATTCATAAAATAATTTTTGGGACTCCAGAGAAGGGTCACTGAGGTTCCTAGGGCATTAGAATGCCAAGAAAATATTTAGAAAAATTTTTCAATCGGTACAGACAATTTTGACCCGTTAAGCCAAACGGAGGGCATTTTGGTCATTTCGCCTTCAGAGGTGATTTTTGGCCGACTTGTCCAGTTGAGTAAATAATTAATATGACATAAAATATGGATAAACATTACTAGAAATTAAATTGAAGATGAGTAGTGGAGGAAAGAAAAGAAAGTGAAGAAAAAGCTTATTTATGACATCATTGTGATGTCATTTAAAATTGCCAACCAATCACCATTAAGTAACCATTTGACTAACTAATAAAAGAGCTAAATAAAGACCAAGGAAGACCAAAAACCAGCTGCCTTCTCTTCAGCCAAAAACGTGAGTTTCTCTTCTTCCTCCCTCCATTGATGTTCAATCAAGCAAGCTTAATTTCCTACCTTGTTTCACCATAAAACCCTAACCCCACTTCATTAAAATTTTACCCTACACCTTAAACAAGCTTTTGGCAGCCAAGAAGAGGAAAGAAAGAGAAGTTTGAGTTGGGAAAAAAAACTGCCCTATTCAAGGTTAGTGCACTATATACCTAAAACTCTTTAATTTCATGAAATGGAACTTGAATTTAGTAAGAAAATGTAATTTAAATGAACAAAATTCATGTGTATGTGTACATGAGTTTTGGCTGCCCTAGTGAAGGAATAGGAAGGAGTGTTTTTGATGAGCTTGAAGTACACTAGAATCATGTAGGAAGTTTATAAACATAAGAATAATAAGTTGGCATGCTAACTAAGGCATTTTGTAGAAAACCTAATGTGAAGCTAGGGTTTTGGGGGAGTGAAAATTGACTTGGCTTAGGAAATTGTTAGAGCACATTTTAATGGTCAATTAGTGACCATCTTAGGTAAGTTGACCATAAAATGGACTGAAAAATAGGATTGCAAAGTGAAGTTGCAGGCTGCCCTAGGACAGCAGCAGAGGGGCTAAAAATTCAGTCCACTTGCACTGCCATAACTTGGGCTGTGTTGGTCCAATTGGTATTTGGCCAATTGGACATGAAACTAGGCTTATAATGGCACATTTTTGCTGAAGAAACCATGCCCAAAAGACCAAAGCAAGAGGACCAAAACTTGGCCCCAATCCGGACACCCTGCAACAGCCCCTGCAGAATTGACCAAATGAACAGTAACTGTGCATTTGGCCATAGCTCACTGTAGATTTGGTTAATTGACCTGAAATTTTTACAGCAACAAGATAAGATATAGACAAACAACTTTCATGAAGAAACCTACCCCAAATAATCCCACTAACCCATTCAAATGATTGGGCAAAGTTAAGTTATCAAACCTGCACCTCTGCAGATTTACATTTGAACAGTAATGTTTGGATGACTATAACTCCCTCTAGAAAACTCGGATTTAGGCGATTCTTGATCCGATGGAAACCTAAGGTATGGTAGAACATGTCATATGAAGAAAGTTAGACCAAATTATGAACTTAATTTGGTCAAATTATCACCAAAGTTGGACCAAAATCACAAACCCAAAATTTCAGCATGAACAAGACACGTAAACAAAGAAACTTATTTTGGCCATAACTTGAGCTACAAAACTCCAAATGGAGTGATTCAAAAAAGGAAATTCAACTAGACAAAATAAGGAACAACTTTCATGTTTACCATTTCCTCAGATTCCCACTGTAGAAATATCAAATGGAACAATAAAGATGAAGCACCAAATCTGAAAATTTTGTTCAATTAGCATTAAGCTTAGAAATGGTATTGGCAACCAATACCAACAAGTTTTAAATACAAAATGTGGTATGTTTGGGGTGTTAAAACCAATACACCTATTTTCTATCCAAAAGTCAACATTTTTGTTGACCAATGAGGTGAATAGTGACACCAAAACCAAAAATTGGCAATTTTGCCAAAATGACCTAAGCTTTGAGAAAGTGACCAAAACTAACAAGTTTTGAATACAAAATGTGGTATGTTGGGAGTATTACAATCAATGTACCTATTGTTTATGCAAAAGTCAACATTTTAGTTGACTAATGAAATGAATAGTGATATGAAAACTTGAAATTCAAAAATTGTGAAACTTAAAAATGCAAAATGCCCTAGTAGGCCTAATGTGATTGGTTTGGATAGTTTGGCATGCCAATAGGGTATTGTTTTAGCAGTACTGCGAAAGGAAAGGCTTTATGCCTGTATTCATGGCTTTATGCCCGTATCCATGGCTTTTATGCCCGTATTCATGGCTTTTATGCCGATTATGTGATATCATGGCTTTTTAGCCATACTGACTGCATACGTGGTAGACGCTCAAGGCCCCATGGTATGACGGCCGAGGCACCGCGGTGTCCAGTGCCAACGACCCGTTATCCAGTCCAGTCGTCCAGTATAGGTTACTTGGGCATGGAAAAGTATAACTGTAATTGAACTGATTGTTAAAGAAAATACGAAAATTAAATATCAGGAATGATTATGATAGAATACAAAGAAACTCAAGATCATGAAGAAGTTAATATCATAAAACATGATTAGCCCTCGACTAAACAATAAGTTAGTAATTATTCATCTCTTATGAACACAATAGCAAGGAAATTATTATTTTTATTTGCATATTATATTTTCTTGTATTATTGGCACCACTAAGCTTTATGCTTAGCGTCGCTTTTGCAACGCTGTAGGTAATCAAGATTTGGACAGAGGGCCCAAGAGACACGCATTCGGTAAGGCGGTTCACGATTACGCATAGTGTCCGTGTCACCTCACCGTCATAGTGCATTGGTAGGACACTAGGTGTCATTTTGGTATTTTGTAATTGATTTTATTTTCTCATGTGTAAATGAACTTATGAAATGTAATTTGATGTTCATGTAAATAATGAGAATTGTGTTTGTAAATGGAAAAGTGAATGTTTATCTGTAATTTATATATGATTATCACATGTGATGAATGATTGAGAAATGAATGGTTGAAAAATGTTGAGATTTTGATAAATGGAATTGAGATGATTGAATATGAATATAGAAAGTGTTTTTCACAGGTTCCGAAGAACGGTTTTCTCCATTTTTAGTCGGTATTCTGCCGGATTTTCTTTAAAATTTTTGGAACCTCAAATAAATAAAAATTTCGATAAATGGCTTAAAATGAATTATATTTCACAAGTTATATTCAAAATTATGATAAAAATTAATTAAGATAAAATAGAGTGCTCCGGCATACTGAGTGGCATTGCTTGCTCGGCTACACTGTAGTCGGGTAAGGGGCGTCACATTTAGTGGTATCAGAGCGCGGTTTAGGCGTTTCTGGACCTAGATAGATTGCATATCATGCATTGCATTCATAAGAGTCGAGGTGACACTATTGCAGATCTGTATTTCCGGTTTATTTTAGGTTGAGGTATGGAATAAGAGAGTGAAGAGACAATGAGATAGCGAATGGAAATAAGAAGGAGACTATATTTAAGATGAAAAAGGATGAGTACATAACTGTTTGAGGATAGAATTGAGACTAAGGAGAAAGTGAAGTAGGATAACACGGAAAGGTGAAGAAATAAAGAGGTATTAACTCCTTGGCTATTTACATTGGGTAAATTTCGAGGATGAAATTTAAATAAGAGGGGAAGAGTTGTAACATCCTCCCGGTAGTAATTCCGCACAGTCTACTGTTCCGGTGACCGGTGTCGGTCCGGACAGCTAGAACGTCCGGAAAAATATTTAAACTAAAGTCAGGGACCATAATTAACTCAAATATTAATAAGAAAAATTTAGGAAAAATTTTAGAAATAAAATACAACCAAGTTAAACGAGCCGGTGCCCAAGCGATGGGTAACCAGAGGTAAGTTGCGGTTCTCGCAACGAGGAGCCCTAGATCTGGGGAAAAATTTATAAAATAATTTTTGGGACTCCAGAGAAGGGTCACTAAGGTTCCTAGGGCATTAGAATGCCAAGAAAATATTTAGAAAAATTTTTCAATCGGTACAAACAATTTTGACCCGTTAAGCCAAACGGAGGGCATTTTGGTCATTTCGCCTTCAGAGGTGATTTTTGGCCGACTTGTCCAGTTGAGTAAATAATTAATATGACATAAAGTATGGATAAACATTACTAGAAATTAAATTGAAGATGAGTAGTGGAGGAAAGAAAAGAAAGTGAAGAAAAAGCTTATTTATGACATCATTGTGATGTCATTTAAAATTGCCAACCAATCACCATTAAGTAACCATTTGACTAACAAATAAAAGAGCTAAATAAAGACCAAGGAAGACCAAAAACCAGCTGCCTTCTCTTCAGCCAAAAACGTGAGTTTCTCTTCTTCCTCCCTCCATTGATGTTCAATCAAGCAAGCTTAATTTCCTACCTTCTTTCACCATAAAACCCTAACCCCACTTCATTAAACTTTTACCCTACACCTTAAACAAGCTTTTGGCAGCCAAGAAGAGGAAAGAAAGAGAAGTTTGAGTTGGGGAAAAAAACTGCCCTATTCAAGGTTAGTGCACTATATACCTAAAACTCTTTAATTTCATGAAATGGAACTTGAATTTAGTAAGAAAATGTAATTTAAATGAACAAAATTCATGTGTATGTGTACATGAGTTTTGGCTGCCCTAGTGAAGGAATAGGAAGGAGTGTTTTTGATGAGCTTGAAGTACACTAGAATCATGTAGGAAGTTTATAAACATAAGAATAATAAGTTGGTATGCTAACTAAGGCATTTTGTAGAAAACCTAATGTGAAGCTAGGGTTTTGGGGGAGTGAAAATTGACTTGGCTTAGGAAATTGTTAGAGCACATTTTAATGGTCAATTAGTGACCATCTTAGGTAAGTTGACCATAAAATGGACTGAAAAATAGGATTGCAAAGTGAAGTTGCAGGCTGCCCTAGGGACACAGCAGGGGTGAAAATTCAGTCCACTTGCACTGCCATAACTTGGGCTGTGTTGGTCCAATTGGTGTTTGGCCAATTGGAAATGAAAATAGGCTTATAATGGCACATTTTTGCTGAAGAAACCATGCCCAAAAGACGAAAGCAAGAGGACCAAAACTTGGCCCCAATCCGGACACCCTGCAACAGCCCCTGCAGAATTGACCAAATGAACAGTAACTGTGCATTTGGCCATAGCTCACTGTAGATTTGGTTAATTGACCTGAAATTTTTACAGCAACAAGATAAGATATAGACAAACAACTTTCATGAAGAAACCTACCCCAAATAATCCCACTAACCCATTCAAATGATTGGGCAAATTTAAGTTATCAAACCTGCACCTCTGCAGATTTACATTTGAACAGTAATGTTTGGATGACTATAACTCCCTCTAGAAAACTCGGATTTAGGCGATTCTTGATCCGATGGAAACCTAAGGTATGGTAGAACATGTCATATGAAGAAAGTTAGACCAAATTATGAACTTAATTTGGTCAAATTACTGACCAAAGTTGGACCAAAATCTGTCAAAACCCAAAATTTCAGCATGAACAGTACACGTGAACAGTAAACTTATTTTGGCCATAACTTGAGCTACAAAACTCCAAATGGAGTGATTCAAAAAAAGAAATTCAACTAGACAAAATAAGGAACAACTTTCATGTTTACCATTTCCTCAGATTCCCACTGTAGAAATATCAAATGGAACAATAAAGATGAAGCACCAAATCTGAAAATTTTGTTCAATTAGCATTAAGCTTAGAAATGGTATTGGCAACCAATACCAACAAGTTTTAAATACAAAATGTGGTATGTTTGGGGTGTTAAAACCAATACACCTATTTTCTATCCAAAAGTCAACATTTTTGTTGACCAATGAGGTGAATAGTGACACCAAAACCAAAAATTGGCAATTTTGCCAAAATGACCTAAGCTTTGAGAAAGTGACCAAAACTAACAAGTTTTGAATACAAAATGTGGTATGTTGGGAGTATTACAATCAATGTACCTATTGTTTATGCAAAAGTCAACATTTTAGTTGACTAATGAAATGAATAGTGATATGAAAACTTGAAATTCAAAAATTGTGAAACTTAAAAATGCAAAATGCCCTAGTAGGCCTAATGTGATTGGTTTGGATAGTTTGGCATGCCAATAGGGTATTGTTTTAGCAGTACTGCGAAAGGAAAGGCTTTATGCCTGTATTCATGGCTTTATGCCCGTATCCATGGCTTTTATGCCCGTATTCATGGCTTTTATGCCGATTATGTGATATCATGGCTTTTTAGCCATACTGACTGCATACGTGGTAGACGTTCTGCGTCCCATGGTATGACGGCCCGAGGCACCGCGGTGTCCAGTGCCAACGACCCGTTATCCAGTCCATTCGTCCGGTATAGGTTACTTGGGCATGGAAAAGTATAACTGTAATTGAACTGATTGTTAAAGAAAATACGAAAATTAAATATCAGGAATGATTATGATAGAATACAAAGAAACTCAAGATCAAGAAGAAGTTAATATCATAAAACATGATTAGCCCTCGACTAAACAATAAGTTAGTAATTATTCATCTCTTATGAACACAATAGCAAGGAAATTATTATTTTTATTTGCATATTATATTTTCTTGTATTATTGGCACCACTAAGCTTTATGCTTAGCGCGTCGCTTTTGCAACGCGTAGGTACTGAAGATTTGGACAGAGGGCCCAGTAGACCACAGATTGGTAAGGCGGTTCACGATTCTGCATAGTGTGCATGTCACCTCACCGTCTGCAGTGCATTGGTAGGACACTAGGTGTCATTTTGGTATTTTGTAATTGATTTTATTTTCTCATGTGTAAATGAACTTATGAAATGTAATTTGATGTTCATGTAAATAATGAGAATTGTGTTTGTAAATGGAAAAGTGAATGTTTATCTGTAATTTATATATGATTATCACATGTGATGAATGATTGAGAAATGAATGGTTGAAAAATGTTGAGATTTTGATAAATGGAATTGAGATGATTGAATATGAATATAGAAAGTGTTTTTCACAGGTTCCGAAGAACGGTTTTCTCCATTTTTAGCCGGTATTCTGCCGGATTTTCTTTAAAATTTTCGGAACCTCAAATAAATAAAAATTTCGATAAATGGCTTAAAATGAATTATATTTCACAAGTTATATTCAAAATTATGATAAAAATTAATTAAGATAAAATAGAGTGCTCCGGCATACTGAGTGGCATTGCTTGCTCGGCTACACTGTAGTCGGGTAAGGGGTGTCACATTTAGTGGTATCAGAGCGCGGTTTAGGCGTTTCTGGACCTAGATAGATTGCATATCATGCATTGCATTCATAAGAGTCGAGGTGACACTATTGCAGATCTGTATTTCCGGTTTATTTTAGGTTGAGGTATGGAATAAGAGAGTGAAGAGACAATGAGATAGCGAATGGAAATAAGAAAGAGACTATATTTAAGATGAAAAAGGATGAGTACATAACTGTTTGAGGATAGAATTGAGACTAAGGAGAAAGTGAAGTAGGATAACACGGAAAGGTGAAGAAATAAAGAGGTATTAACTCCTTGGCTATTTACATTGGGTAAATTTCGAGGATGAAATTTAAATAAGAGGGGAAGAGTAGTAACATCCTCCCGGTAGTAATTCATACAGATCTCTTATTCGGTGACAGTGTCGGTCGGACAGCTAGAACGTCGGAAAAATATTTAAACTAAAGTCGGGACCATAATTAACTCAAATATTAATAAGAAAAATTTAGGAAAAATTTTAGAAATAAAATACAACCAAGTTAAAGCAGTGGTGCCCAAGCGATGGGTAACCAGAGGTAAGTTGCGGTTCTCGCAACGAGGAGCCCTAGACCTGGGGAAAAATTCATAAAATAATTTTTGGGACTCCAGAGAAGGGTCACTGAGGTTCCTAGGGCATTAGAATGCCAAGAAAATATTTAGAAAAATTTTTCAATCGGTACAGACAATTTTGACCCGTTAAGCCAAACGGAGGGCATTTTGGTCATTTCGCCTTCAGAGGTGATTTTTGGCCTACTTGTCCAGTTGAGTAAATAATTAATATGACATAAAATATGGATAAACATTACTAGAAATTAAATTGAAGATGAGTAGTGGAGGAAAGAAAAGAAAGTGAAGAAAAAGCTTATTTATGACATCATTGTGATGTCATTTAAAATTGCCAACCAATCACCATTAAGTAACCATTTGACTAACAAATAAAAGAGCTAAATAAAGACCAAGGAAGACCAAAAACCAGCTGCCTTCTCTTCATCCAAAAACGTGAGTTTCTCTTCTTCCTCCCTCCATTGATGTTCAATCAAGCAAGCTTAATTTCCTACCTTGTTTCACCATAAAACCCTAACCCCACTTCATTAAAATTTTACCCTACACCTTAAACAAGCTTTTGGCAGCCAAGAAGAGGAAAGAAAGAGAAGTTTGAGTTGGGAAAAAAAAACTGCCCTATTCAAGGTTAGTGCACTATATACTTAAAACTCTTTAATTTCATGAAATGGAACTTGAATTTAGTAAGAAAATGTAATTTAAATGAACAAAATTCATGTGTATGTGTACATGAGTTTTGGCTGCCCTAGTGAAGGAATAGGAAGGAGTGTTTTTGATGAGCTTGAAGTACACTAGAATCATGTAGGAAGTTTATAAACATAAGAATAATAAGTTGGTATGCTAACTAAGGCATTTTGTAGAAAACCTAATGTGAAGCTAGGGTTTTGGGGGAGTGAAAATTGACTTGGCTTAGGAAATTGTTAGAGCACATTTTAATGGTCAATTAGTGACCATCTTAGGTAAGTTGACCATAAAATGGACTGAAAAATAGGATTGCAAAGTGAAGTTGCAGGCTGCCCTAGGACAGCAGCAGAGGGACTGAAAATTCAGTCCACTTGCACTGCCATAACTTGGGCTGTGTTGGTCCAATTGGTGTTTGGCCAATTGGACATGAAACTAGGGTTATAATGGCACATTTTTGCTGAAGAAACTAGGCCCAAAAGACCAAAGCAAGAGGACCAAAACTTGGCCCCAATCCGGACACCCTGCAACAGCCCCTGCAGTATTGACCAAATGAACAGTAACTGTTCATTTGGCCATAGCTCACTGTAGATTTGGTTAATTGACCTGAAATTTTTACAGCAACAAGATAAGATATAGACAAACAACTTTCATGAAGAAACCTACCCCAAATAATCCCATTAACCCATTCAAATGATTGGGCAAAGTTAAGTTATCAAACCTGCACCTCTGCAGATTTACATTTGAACAGTAATGTTTGGATGACTATAACTCCCTCTAGAAAACTCAGATTTAGGCGATTCTTGAACCGATGGAAACCTAAGGTATGGTAGAACATGTCATATGAAGAAAGTTAGACCAAATTATGAACTTAACTTGGTCAAATTACTGACCAAAGTTGGTCCAAAATCTGTCAAAACCCAAAATTTCAGCATGAACAGTACACGTGAACAGTAAACTTATTTTGGCCATAACTTGAGCTACAAAACTCCAAATGGAGTGATTCAAAAAAAGAAATTCAACTAGACAAAATAAGGAACAACTTTCATGTTTACTATTTCCTCAGATTCCCACTGTAGAAATATCAAATGGAACAATAAAGATGAAGCACCAAATCTGAAAATTTTGTTCTATTAGCATTAAGCTTAGAAATGGTATTGGCAACCAATACCAACAAGTTTTAAATACAAAATGTGGTATGTTTGAGGTGTTAAAACCAATACACCTATTTTCTATCCAAAAGTCAACATTTTTGTTGACCTGTAACACCCTCTCCGTAGCAACTCCGTACATTCTACTGTTCCGGTGACCGGTGTCGTTCCGGTGACCGGTGTCGGTCCGGACAGCTAGAACGTCCGGAAAAATATTTAAACTAAAGTCAGGAACCATAATTAACTCAAATATTAATAAGAAAAATTTAGTAAAAATTTTAGAAATGAAATACAGTTAAGTCAAAAGAGCCGATGCCCAAGCGATGGGTAACCAGAGGTAAGTTGCGGTTCTCGCAACGAGGAGCCCTAGACCCTGGGGAAAAATTATAAAATAATTTTTGGGACTCCAGAGAAGGGTCATCGAGGTTCCTATGGCATTAGAATGCCAAGAAAATATTTAAAAAAATTTTTCAATCAGTACAGACAATTTTGACCCGTTAAGCCAAACAGAGGGCATTTTGGTCATTTCGCCTTCAGAGGTGATTTTTGGCCGACTTGTCCTGTTAAGTAAATAATTAATATGACATAAAATATGAAGAAATATTGCTAAAAATTAAATTGAAATGTGGTAGAAAAGAAAAGAAAAGAAAAATGAAGGAAATTAGGGATAATGACATCACATGATGTCATTTACATACCCTCCACCAATCACCATTCAATAAGTCTTTTTTTAAACAATTAAAAGAGACAAATGGACTCAAAATTCTGCTATTTCCTTCTTCTTCTTCAGCCAAAACGTGAATCTCTCCCTCTTCTCCCTCCATTGATTTTCAAACAAAAGCTTCATTTCTCATGCTTCCTCACCATATTTCCTCAAGACCCCAACACTAAAATGAATCCT
Organism: Hevea brasiliensis; assembly: GCF_030052815.1. Classification (NCBI taxonomy): domain Eukaryota; kingdom Viridiplantae; phylum Streptophyta; class Magnoliopsida; order Malpighiales; family Euphorbiaceae; genus Hevea; species Hevea brasiliensis. The sequence goes on from NC_079497.1 coordinate 102,799,916, forward strand.
TGGACCTAGAGGAAGTGTTTGGCAGCCAAGAGAGTACAAGAAAATGAAGATTTAACTTGGAGAAATCTGCCCTACAAGAGGTTAAAGTGAGGTTAGTGCCTACTTATATATATACTTCTTTGATTCCATGTTAGAAGCTTGAAATAAGTGAGAAATTGTAAATTAAATGAATAAAAGTTAAGTGTATGCATCCCTTGAATTTTTGGCAGCCCTAAGGAAGGATGGGTTTGATTGTTTTAATGAATTTAGAGTGGATAGAAATGATGTTTAAGGTATGAATATGCATGGATGTTGAACTAGTGTGCTAATTGAGGTTTATGGGCAAATTGAATTGGACATTAGGGTTTTGAGAAGTGAAAAATTGATTTGGCTTATGAAATTGTTAGAGCACATTTTAATGGTCAATTAGTGACCATTTTAGGTAAGTTGACCATATTATGGACTGAAAAATAGGATTGCAAAGTGAAGTTGTAGGCTGCCCTAGGACAGCAGCAGAGGGACTGAAAATTCAGTCCACTTGCATAGCCATAACTTTGGCTGTGTAGGTCCAATTGATGTTTGGCCAATTGGACATGAAACTAGGCTTATAATGGCACATTTTTGCTGAAGAAACCATGCCCAAAAGACCAAAGCAAGAGGACCAAAACTTGGCCCCAATCCGGATACCCTGCAAACAGCCCCTGCAGAATTGACCAAATGAACAGTAACTGTTCATTTGGCCATAACTCACTGTAGATATGGTCAATTGACCTGAAATTTTTACAGCAACAAGATAGGATATAGACAAACAACTTTCATGAATAAAATCACCCCACATTATGCCATTAACCCATTCAAATTATTGAACAAAGTTGAGTTATCAAACCTGCAACTCTGCAGATTTACATTTGAGCAGTAATGTTTGGATGGCTATAACTCTCTCTAGAAAACTCGGATTTAGGCGATTCTTGAACCGATGAAAACCTAAGGTATAGTAGAACATTTCATAAGAAGAAAGTTAGGCCAAATTATGAACTTAACTTGATCAAATTACTGACCAAAGTTGGACCAAAATCTGCCAAAACCCAAAAGTGCAGCATGAACAGTGCACGTGAACAGTAAATTTATTTTGGCCATAACTTGAGCTACAAAACTCCAAATGGAGTGATTCAAAAAAGGAAATTCAACTAGACAGAATAAGGAACAACTTTCATGTTTACTATTTCCTCAAATTCCCACTGTAAAAATAACAAATGGAACAGTAAAGATGAAGCACCAAATCTGAAAATTTTGTTCAATTAGCATTAAGCTTAGAAATGGTATTGGCAACCAATACCAACAAGTTTTAAATACAAAATGTGGTATGTTTGGGGTGTTAAAATCAATACACCTATTTTCTATCCAAAAGTCAACATTTTAGTTGACTAATGAAATGAATAGTGACATGAAAACTTGAAATTCAAAAATTGTGAAACTTAAAAGTGCAAAATGCCCTAGTAGGCCTAATGTGATTGGTTTGGATAGATTGGCATGCCAATAGGGTATTGTTTTAGCAGTACTGCGAAAGGCTTTATGCCTGTATTCACGGCTTTATGCCCGTATTCATGGCTTTATGCCCGTATTCATGGCTTTTATGCCCGATTATGTGATATCATGGCTTTTTAACCATACTGACTGCATACGTGGTTGACGTTCTGCGTCCCGTGGTATGACGGCCCGAGGCACCGCGGTGTCCAGTGCCAACGACCCGTTATCCAGTCCAGTCGTCCAGTATAGGTTACTTGGGCATGGAAAAGTATAACTGTGATTGAACTGATTATTAAAGGAAATACGAAAATTAAGTATCAAGAATGATTACCAAAAATACAAAGAAGCTCAAGATCATGAAGAAAATAATTAACGAAATGCATGAAGAAGTTAATATCATAAAACATGATTAGCCCTCGACTAAACAATAAGTTAGTAATTATTCATTTCTTATGAACACAATAGCAAGGAAATTATTATTTTTATTTGCATATTATATTTTCTTGTATTATTGGCACCACTAAGCTTTATGCTTAGCACGTCGCTTTTGCAACGCGTAGGTACTGAAGATTTGGACAGAGGGCCCAGTAGACCACAGTTACGTAAGGCGGTTCACGATTACGCATAGTGTCGGTGTCACCTCAACTTCGATTGCATTGGTAGGACACTAGGTGTCATTTTGGCATTCTGTAATAAATTTTGATTTTCTCATATGTAATGAAACTTATGTAATGTATTTTGATTTTCATGTAAATAATACAAATTTGTGTTTGTAAATGGAAAAGTGAATATTGATCTGTGACTGTTATATGACTATCAAACGAGATGAATGATTGAGAATTGAAATTGAGAAATGATTGGTTGACAAATGTTGAGATGATGATTATTGGAGTTTGAGAGTAATTGAATACGAATATATGAATATTGGAAGTGTTTTTCACAGGTTCCGAAGAACTGTTTTCTCCATTTTTAGCCGGTACTCTGCCGGATTTTCTATAAAATTCTCGGAACCTGAAATAAATTATAATTTCGATAAATGGCTTAAATAAATTATATTTCACAAGTTATATTCAAAAGGAAGAATAAAAATGAATTAAGATAAAATAGAGTGCTTCGGCACACTGAGTGGCATAACTTGCTCGGCTATACTGTAGTCGGGTAAGGGGTGTCACATGACCAATGAGGTGAATAGTGACACCAAAACCAAAAATTGGCAATTTTGCCAAAATGACCTAAGCTTTGAGAAAGTGACCAAAACTAACAAGTTTTGAATACAAAATGTGGTATGTTGGGAGTATTACAACCAATGTACCTATTGTTTATGCAAAAGTCAACATTTTAGTTGACTAATGAAATGAATAGTGACATGAAAACTTGAAATTCAAAAATTGTGAAACTTAAAAATGCAAAATGCCCTAGTAGGCCTAATGTGATTGGTTTGGATAGTTTGGCATGCCAATAGGGTATTGTTTTAGCAGTACTACGAAAGGAAAGGCTTTATGCCTGTATTCATGGCTTTATGCCCGTATCCATGGCTTTTATGCCCGTATTCATGGCTTTTATGCCGATTATGTGATATCATGGCTTTTTAGCCATACTGACTGCATACGTGGTAGACATTCTGCGTCCCATGGTATGACGGCCCGAGGCACCGCGGTGTCCAGTGCCAACGACCCGTTATCCAGTCCAGTCGTCCAGTATAGGTTACTTGGGCATGGAAAAGTATAACTGTAATTGAACTGATTGTTAAAGAAAATATGAAAATTAAATATCAGGAATGATTATGATAGAATACAAAGAAACTCAAGATCATGAAGAAGTTAATATCACAAAACATGATTAGCCCTCGACTAAACACTAAGTTAGTAATTATTCATCTCTTATGAACACAATAGCAAGGAAATTATTATTTTTATTTGCATATTATATTTTCTTGTATTATTGGCACCACTAAGCTTTATGCTTAGCGCGTCGCTTTTGCAACGCGTAGGTACTGAAGATTTGGACAGAGGGCCCAGTAGACCACAGATTCGGTAAGGCAGTTCACGATTACGCATAGTATACATGTCACCTCACCGTCTGATGCATTGGTAGGACACTAGGTGTCATTTTGGTATTTTGTAATTGATTTTATTTTCTCATGTGTAAATGAACTTATGAAATGTAATTTGATGTTCATGTAAATAATGAGAATTGTGTTTGTAAATGGAAAAGTGAATGTTTATCTGTAATTTATATATGATTATCACATGTGATGAATGATTGAGAAATGAATGGTTGAAAAATGTTGAGATTTTGATAAATGGAATTGAGATGATTGAAAATGAATATAGAAAGTGTTTTTCACAGGTTCCGAAGAACGGTTTTCTCCATTTTTAGCCGGTATTCTGCCGGATTTTCTTTAAAATTTTTGGAACCTCAAATAAATAAAAATTTCGATAAATGGCTTAAAATGAATTATATTTCACAAGTTATATTCAAAATTATGATAAAAATTAATTAAGATAAAATAGAGTGCTCCGGTACACTGAGTGGCATTGCTTGCTCGGCTACACTGTAGTCGGGTAAGGGGTGTCACATGATTATATATGATTCCTATAATAGAACTTGTATCCTCTGTAGAATACCCGAGCCAACTACTCTCTACCACACTCTACAGTCCCATCTGGGGCACTATTTTGTTGGTCACCATTTGTAACACCCCCGTTTGCATAGCCTGGTAGATTTCACTGTTCCGGTGACCGGTGTCGGTCTGGACAATTAAGGGGATTAGAACCACACTTAAGACAACTAGAGAAACCATAAATACAAATAATTAGTAATGTCCAATTAGTTAAGTATAAATAAGAAAAACAGAACATAAGAAGTTAAACGAGCCGAGAGTCACAGCGATGGGTGACCTCCTCGGGAACGACTGCGAAGTCATTTTAAACTCAAATTCCGAACCGTAAAATGTGACGCTGCAGTCCTTAGGACCCTTATGAACACAGTGGAAAAGAGAAAATCACGAAAAAGAATTATTAAGCCAGTCAAATAATTAGGTCAGGGAGTCGGAAGAAATATGGAATTTTTTGCAAACCGGGATGAACCGGCAAGGGGCAATTTGGTCAATTGACCCCGAGAGCTGACTCCTGACCTAACTGTCAAATAAAATCGGAGAAAAGAAAATTTCGGGATCGAGAATTAAATTAAAGAACTAATAGAAAAATAGAAAAAAAAAAGAGAAAAATAGAAAAGTAAAAAGGTGATGACATCATGCATGATGTCATAAAAGGAATAATTAATAAAATAATTAAATAGGCTTTTTGTGGTCTTCCATAAACCAAAATTTATAAAAGAAAAGAAAAGAAAAAAAAATTAAAAACCTCATTTTCTTCTTCTTTGTGCCGCCCCATCCTCTCCCAATTTCCTCCATGAATTTCCTCCATTTAAGCTTACATTTAAGCTTAATTTTCTCCACTCAATCCTCATAAATTCCCTAAATACCTTACTAGAGCTTGTTCTTGCAACTAGAGAAGAAGATTACAAGGAGAAAGAAGAGTTAGAGATAGTGATTTGAAGCTTTGAGAGAGGTTAGTATGCTAACTTGTAACTTTCCATTTTAAATGCATAATTAGTTGTGAAAGTGAGCTTAGAACTTGATTAAATGAAACAAACATGGGGGAAGAACCAAACTGAATTTTCGGGCATCTTGAGAGGAGTATGGTTTGCATGAATTTGATGCATTAGAATGAGTTTAGAAGCCTTAATTAGTTGAATGGTTAAGTTGAAATTCTTAAATGTGATTAATTGCAACAAAGTAGTGAGGTTAGGGTTTGAATGTTAGGGTTTGTGAACCAAATTTTGGAGAAATGCTTAAATGATGACTTTGACCTATTGTGAGCTGAAAAATGGTCAATAATGACCAAAGGAGATGTGTGGGAATTATTAGAATGGAAGACAAATTCGTAGGTTGAGCAGCATGACCAAACCAACTTTGAAGGACCAAAACGGAAATTTTACAAGTCCAATTGATATGCCACCAATTGGAGATGAAAATAGACATAAAATAGCACAATTTTCATCAAGGAACCATGGCCAAAAACTGACTAAAACTTAGTGAACCAATTGACTAAAGTGAAATGAGAGAAGGCTGCCACTACACAAATTGACCAAATGAACAGTAATTGTTCATTTGATCATAACTAGAGCTAAACAGGTCAAATTGACCTGAAAGTTTTCCAGCAATTAGATAGGATATAGACCTAAAACTTTCATGAAGAACACAAACCCAAATTAGGCCATTAACCCATTCAAATTATTGAGCAAATTTGAGTTACCAAACCTGCAAAACTGTTGAATTGCCATTTGAGCAGTGATGTTTGAATGGCTATAACTCTCTCTAGAAAACTCGGATTTAGGCGATTCTTGAACCAATGGAAACCTAAGACATAGTAGAACATTTTATATGAAGAAAGTTAGACCAAATTATGAACTTAACTTGATCAAATTACTGAACAAAGTTGGATCAAAAATCTGCCAGAACCAGAATACCAGTATGAACAGTGCACGTGAACAGTAATTGTATTTTGGCCATAACTTGAGCTACAAAACTCCGATTGAGGTGATCCAAAAATGAGAATACACTTAAGACAATAAGGAACATTTTCTATGAAGGAAGTTTTGTCAAATTCCAACAGTAGATCGACCAATGGAACAGTGCAACTAGGAGCACCAAAACCGAAAATTTGACAATTTGGCCAAAATGACTTAAGCTTTGAGAAAATGACCAAAACCAACAAGTTTGGTGACCAAAATGTGGTATGTGGGTGAAGTTGGAGTTCCCATACCTATTAAGCCTTAAAAAGTCAACAATTTGATTTGAATAGTGTAATGAATAGTAACCTGAAACACAAAAACTTCGAGAACATCGAAATTAGTATATTAAAGCTAGGTGAAAATGAAGTGAAATTTATTTTTGGATTTATGCTAAGTTATGGTACTGAAACACTGTGAAACTGTATGTTTCAGCTGAAAAAGACTTGGAAACTCAAAGAGACTAAGTCAAGGCTTCAAGGCGACTCCAGTCAGGTTTGTGCATAATAATAATTTTTTAAATATTTTAATCTCAAAAATTTGACTTCTTTGATTAATTATGTATTGTGTTGCCATTTTATAATCGTAAATGTGACTTTGGAAAGTGATCAGATTTCTCATAAATTGTTTGCATAAATTGTTTTGAATGGATTTTATGTTCACACTTAGCATGACAGTCCCACATTATTCCTCCACCAATTATGGGGTTGAGATCGTTTATTTTCCTCCCTCTCTGGCTTGCTAGTTGAGGTTGTAGATCGGATGAGTACTCATTAGCTAGCTAGCCACCTCCCTCATTGATTTCGATTAATGGGGTTGTAGATTGCTTTGTCGTGGTGTACAACACGGCATTGATCAGAAATTTTGTGTCATGACTTAAGTTGTGTATGACTTTGACAACACTGTGATTATGAAATTGTTTGACTAAACTGTGTTTAATGGATTATTTGACAAAATGGTGTCATTATGGACTTTGATATTTGCAAAATGTGACTGAGAAATAATTAAATTGTGTTTGGCAATGAATAATTTATTTATTGTATTTTAAATTTTTATTGTGCACCACTGAGTATTTTTATACTTAGCGATAGCTTATTTTCATCATGAGATAAGAGCAAGGAGAAAGCAGCAGAGTGAGCTGCTGTTAAATCGAGGACTACTTTGACCATTTTGTACGGGTATTATTTTATACCCTTGTAGATAATCTTGATGTAAATATAAAAGTGTTGTATGTATCAATGTAGTTGAGCAGTTGTAAATAAATTGTAATAATATTATTTTGGATTTTCTTTTGTAAATTTAATATTTGTACATATGAATTTTCTGCTTCATGCTTTGTGAATGGAGATATTAAATATTTTGAGATGAGAAATCTTGAATTGTATTGTGAAATTATTTTGAAGTGCATTGAATTGAGATGATTGAGTTATTGAAGGTTGGGAGTTGTGAAATATTTTTGAAAGTTTTTTTTTTAGGTATTTGAAGAACTGTTTTCTCCATTTTCAAACGGAACTCTGTCAAAATTTTTATAAAATTTGCGGCAAAATTTAAATAGACAAAAATTTTTACTTGTCTTTAAGCTTTGAATAAATGGTTTTTAATTCTCACTAAAATGCTCACCACTTCCAAAATGTAAGAAAATCGTTTTAAAATCCCTTGTAGGGTACTTAATGAGTTATCGGTAGGTGAAGTTCTGTAGTTCATTAAGTATTCTACGGGATCATGTTATGCTTTACGGAGGGGTAAGGTGTGACATGTTTTAGTGGTATCAGAGCATGGTTTTTCAATAAATTTTGACAATGTGTATGAACATTTTATTGACAAATACAACTGCTCAAGTGTCCTTAATTGATACATATGACATATTTACATCATGAATATGCACTGATGGAGATCAACCTCCTTGTGTTTGATCTCAGGAAGTAGAAAATTGTGAAAAACGGAATGGAAGGGGGAGATCATTCCGAAGAACAATCTGTTGAGGCTGAGGTTCAAGGGGAAGTCCCAGCACTCCAGAACGTGAGTGGGTCAGCCACTCCAGCTCCTGCTCCAACACCGCAGTTCCCTGCTCAATTTGTACAGCAGATGGCTGCATTCTTCCAGCAAATGGCGGGTAATGTGTCACCCCAAGCTCAAATGCCAGTACCTGTAACACAACCACAGTCCTCAGCTTGGCAGTATGAAAAATTGATGAAATTTGGGGCCACCGAGTTTAAAGGCACTGTGGATCCACTGGAGGCAGAACAGTGGTTGGAAAGAATGGAATGAGATTTTAGAAAGCTGCAGTGTACGGAAGAGCTGAAGTTCGAGTATTCAGTATCTCTTCTCCAAGGGGATGCATATGAATGGTGGAACACCATCCCCCACAGCCTGGTTGAGCCACCTGTCCTTACATGGACAGACTTCTTGAGGGAGTTTCGACAGAAATGGGTTCCCGATGCATATGTGGATATGAAGTTGCAAGAATTTTTTAGTTTGAAACAAGGGAACCGAACCATAGCAGAGTATGAAAGAGACTTCTCAAGGCTAAGCCACTATGCTGGAAGCTTAGTCTCCACCCCCAGAGACAGATGTAAGAGATTTGAGTCCGGGTTAAGGCAGAATTTGAGAATGCAAGTTGTGGGTTTCAGACATCAGAATTTTGCTGAATTGATCTCACAAGCCTTGGAATTATAAAGGATAGAATCCGAAGGGGCAGTGAAGAAGGGTTCACAAGAGAAAGAGAAGGCTGAAAAGACTACTGGACAAGCATCTGAAAGTGGTTCTGGCAAGAGGAAACAGTTTGGGGGATTCAGCTCCCGTAGAGGCAGAGGCAGATTTTCTGGCCAAAGACCACCTCGGTCTGGTCAGCCGACTCAACAAGCTTCTTGAGGATCTCTATCAGTACGACAGTGTGAAACTTGTGGGAGAACTCATGGTGGGGTTTGTTTCAAGGCTACTGGTGCATGTTTTAACTGTGGAGGGAGCGGACATTTCGCTAAGGATTGCACTAGTCCGCGCCGGTCTGGACCTCCTGCTACATCTGAGGGATCAGCCCAAGTCTCTGCACCTAGAGGGTCACAGTCAGCTGCTAGAGGTAGAGGCAGAGGTAGAGGCCCTGGTAACACTCCTGGAAGTCAAAGCACTGTTAACCAGTTAGTATCCAGTGGCGCACCAGTCAGAGTGTATACCATGCTTCAGAAGGAAGAAGCTAAAACATTAGATGTTGTAGCTGGTAATTTCTCCATCCTTGACCAAGATGTGCATGTGTTATTTGATCCTGGCTCCACACATTCGTATGTTAGTGCTAGTGTGATGTGTTCTACTGCTATTCAGTGTGTACCAATGGACTATGATGTGTTAGTAACTAGTCCATTAGGCCAGGAGGTCAGGGTAAATAGGCTATATAGAGATTGTCCTTTGGTGATCCAAGGATATATTTTCCTGTCAGACTTAATTGAAATGCCCTTCAGAGATTATGACATTATCTTGGGCATGGATTGGTTAGCTAGGCATCACGCCATGATTGATCAGAGATCGTAGGATCAAGATGATTACTTTTGGTCTCCCTCAGTATGGTGATGTAGTAATACATGGGGAGAGGCAGTTATTGCCTTCAAACATCATTTCAGCTGCACTGGCCAGAAAAATGATTAGAAAAGGGTGTGAGGCGTACTTGGCACATGTGATAGACACCCAAGTGGGGAGTCCAGCACTGAGGGACATTCCTACTGCATGTGACTTTCCGGATGTGTTTCCTAATGAATTGCCAGGATTACCTCCAGAAAGAGAGGTGCAGTTTGAAATTGATGTTATGCCTGGTGTGGACCCAATCTCCATAACACCATACAGAATGGCACCTGCAGAATTGAAGGAGTTGAAAGTGCAATTGCAAGAATTGCTTGATAAGGGCTTTATCCGCCCTAGTGTGTCACCTTGGGGAGCGCCAGTATTGTTTGTTAAGAAGAAGGATGGCACTCTCCGGTTATGCATTGACTATCGGCAGTTGAATAAGGTGACAATAAAGAACAGATACCCATTGCCCCGCATTGATGACTTGTTTGATCAGTTGAGGGGTGCAGCTGTGTTCTCCAAAATTGACCTGAGATCAGGTTATTATCAGCTGAAAGTATAAGGGCAGAGTATTTCTAAAACTGCTTTCAGGACCCGCTATGGCCATTATGAGTTCTTGGTCATGCCATTCGGGTTAACTAATGCTCCGGCTGCTTTCATGGATCTGATGAACACTATCTTCAGACCATGCCTCGACCAGTTTGTTGTGGTATTTATTGATGATATATTGGTCTATTCGAGGAATGCAGAAGAGCATGATAGACATCTGCGGATTGTATTGCAGACTTTGAGGGAGAAACAGCTATACGCCAAATTTTCGAAATGTGAATTTTGGCTGAAGGAGATATCCTTTTTGGGGCACATAGTATCAGCAGAGGGTATTAAGGTAGATCCTAGCAAGATTGAAGCTGTCCTTAATTGGAAGCCACCCAGAAATGTCACGGAGATTCGCAGTTTTCTGGGATTAGCTGGATACTACCATCGATTTGTGAAGGGATTCTCCATGTTGGCATCTCTGTTGACCAAGCTACTTAGAAAGGATGTGACATTTCAGTGGACGGACAAATGCCAGCAAAGTTTTGATGAATTGAAAAGATGTTTGACTGAGGCTCCAGTCCTGACTTTACCTACACCGGGTAAAGAATATACGATTCTGGCGATGCTTCTCATAATGGGTTAGGTTGTGTGTTGATGCAAGATCGAAATGTCATTGCCTATGCATCACGCCAGCTGAAACCGCATGAGAGGAATTATCCGACACATGATTTGGAGCTTGCAGCCATTGTGTTTGCTCTTAAGATCTGGAGACATTATTTGTATGGGGAGAAATGTTACATCTACACCGATCATAAGAGTTTGAAGTATTTGGGCACCCAGAAAGAGTTGAATTTGAGACATAGGAGATGGTTAGAGTTGATAAAAGACTATGATTGTCTGATAGACTATCAGCCAGGGAAAGCTAATGTTGTGGCTGACGCCTTAAGTCGCAAGACTATGGCAAGTCTACAAGTTACTCCTTTGTCTTCGGTACATGAGTTGAGATCATTACATGCCAGTTTAGAGATTAATGATGAGGGGCAGACATCAGTTGCATGGCATGTACAGCCAGTGTTAATTGATCAGATCAGAATGGCTGCTCAGAATGATGAAAAGTATCAGAAACTATTGGAAGAAGTTAGACAGGGCAAGAAACCAGAGTTCTCAATCAGACATGATGGTTTACTGCTACACCAGGGCAGAATGTGTGTTCCTAATGATGTTGATTTGAGGCAGATCATTTTGAAGGAAGCACATGAGTCTCCTTTTGCCATGCAACCTGGTGGTACAAAAATGTATAGAGGGCTAAAGGAGCATTACTGGTGGATGGGTATGAAGAGAGATGTGGCAGAGTTTGTATCAAAATGCCTAACTTGTCAGCAAGTAAAGGCAGAGCATCAAGTACCCACTGGGTTGTTACATCCACTACTAGTGCCAGAATGGAAATGGGAAAGGATAACGATGGATTTTGTAATGGGACTTCCGAGAACACAGAAGAGTCATGATGCAGTATGGGTCATTGTCGACAAACTGACTAAGTCTGCTCATTTTCTGCCAGTCCGAATGGACTACAGTTTGGACAGATTGGCCAGATTGTACATCGATGAGATTGTGAGACTGCATGGAGTGCCAGTATCCATCGTATCAGACAGAGATCCTAGGTTCACTTCTAGATTCTGGGGTAGTCTTCAGAGAGCCCTAGGAACTAGATTGAACTTCAAGATCGCATTCCACCCACGCATGCATGGCCACCCGAGAGGGTAATTCAGATCTTGGAGGACATGCTACGGGCTTGTGTGATTGAGTTTGAGGATAGTTGGGATACACACTTGCCTTTGATTGAGTTTGCTTATAACAACAGCTATCAATCAAGCATTGGGATGCCTCCATATGAAGCTTTGTATGGCAGAAAATGTAGAACCCCGTTGTGTTGGGATGACGTGGGTGAAAGAAAAATGATTGGACCCGAAATTGTTCAATGATCAAGAGAAAATCGGGGTGATCAAGGGTCGACTTAAAGCGCATCGATCACAAAAGTCCTATGTTGATTTGAAAAGAAGGGATATTGAGTATGCAGTGGGTGAAAAAGTTTTCCTCAAGGTTTCTCCTTGGAAGAGGATTATGAGATTCGGCAGAAAGGGAAAACTAAGTCCTCGTTTCATTGGGCCATATGAGGTATTGGAAAGAGTGGGTCCTTTGGCATATCGGTTGGCACTACCTCCAGAGTTGGAGAAGATACATAATGTCTTCCATGTGTCTATGTTGAGGAGGTATCGATCAGACCCATCTCATGCACTACCAGTAGAAGAAATAGAAGTGAATCCAAACCTCACATATGAAGAAGAACCCATAAAGATTCTGGCTTATGAGGTGAAGCAGCTACGGAACAAGCAGATACCATTGGTAAAAGTGCTGTGGAACCATCATTCAGGCCAAGAAGCTACTTAGGAACGAGAGGAAGACATGAGGAGACAACACCCACAGCTGTTCAGAGATTGATACCAGGTAAAAATTTCGAGACGAAATTTATTTTAAGGGGAGGAGAATTGTAACACCCCCGTTTGCATAGCCTGGTAAATTTTACTGTTCCGGTGACCGGTGTCGGTCTGGACAATTAAGGGGATTAGAACCACACTTAAGACAACTAGAGAAACCATAAATACAAATAATTAGTAATGTCCAATTAGTTAAGTATAAATAAGAAAAACAGAACATAAGAAGTTAAACGAGCCGAAAGTCACAGCGATGGGTGACCTCCTCGGGAACGACTGCGAAGTCGTTTTAAACTCAAATTTCGAACCGTAAAATGTGACACTGCGATCCTTAGGACCCTTATGAACACAGTGGAAAAGAGAAAATCACGAAAAAGAATTATTAAGCCAGTCAAATAATTAGGTCAGGGAGCCAGAAGAAATATGGAATTATTTGCAAACCGGGATGAACCGGCAAGGGGCAATTTGGTCAATTGACCCCGAGAGCTGACTCCTGACCTAACTGTCAAATAAAATCGGAGAAAAGAAAATTTCGGGATCGAGAATTAAATTAAAGAACTAATAGAAAAATAGAAAAAAAAAAAAGAGAAAAATGGAAAAGTAAAAAGGTGATGACATCATGCATGATGTCATAAAAGGAATAATTAATAAAATAATTAAATAGGCTTTTTGTGGTCTTCCATAAACCAAATTTATAAAAGAAAAGAAAAGAAAAAAAAAATTAAAAACCTCATTTTCTTCTTCTTTGTGCCGCCCCATCCTCTCCCAATTTCTTCCATGAATTTCCTCCATTTAAGCTTACATTTAAGCTTAATTTTCTCCACTCAATCCTCATAAATTCCCTAAATACCTTACTAGAGCTTGTTCTTGCAACTAGAGAAGAAGATTACAAGGAGAAAGAAGAGTTAGAGATAGTGATTTGAAGCTTTGAGAGAGGTTAGTATGCTAACTTGTAACTTTCCATTTTAAATGCATAATTAGTTGTGAAAGTGAGCTTAGAACTTGATTAAATGAAACAAATATGGGGGAAGAACCAAATTGAATTTTTGGGCAGCTTGAGAGGAGTATGGTTTGCATGAATTTGATACATTAGAATGAGTTTAGAAGCCTTAATTAGTTGAATGGTTAAGTTGAAATTCTTAAATGTGATTAATTGCAACAAAGTAGTGAGGTTAGGGTTTGAATATTAGGGTTTGTGAACCAAATTTTGGAGAAATGCTTAAATGATGACTTTGACCTATTGTGAGCTGAAAAATGGTCAATAATGACCAAAAGAGATGTGTGGAAATTATTAGAATGGAAGACAAATTCGCAGGTTGAGTAGCATGACCAAACCAACTTTGAAGGACCAAAATGAAAATTTTACAAGTCCAATTGATATGCCACCAATTGGGGATGAAAATAGATATAAAATAACACAATTTTCATCAAGGAACCATGGCCAAAAACTGACTAAAACTTAGTGAACCAATTGACTAAAGTGAAATGAGAGCAGGCTACCACTGCACAAATTGACCAAATGAACAGTAATTGTTCATTTGGTCATAACTCGAGCTAAACAGGTCAAATTGACCTGAAATTTTTCCAGCAATTAGATAGGATATAGACCTAAAACTTTCATGAAGAACACAAACCCAAATTAGGCCATTAACCCATTCAAATTATTGAGCAAAGTTGAGTTACCAAACCTGCAAAACTGCAGAATTACCATTTGAGCAGTAATGTTTGAATGGCTATAACTCTCTCTAGAAAACTCGGATTTAGGCGATTCTTGAACCGATGGAAACCTAAGACATAGTAGAACATTTCATATGAAGAAAGTTAGACCAAATTATGAACTTAACTTGATCAAATTACTAAACAAAGTTGGATCAAAAATCTGCCAGAACCAGAATACCAGTATGAACAGTGCACATGAACAGTAATTATATTTTGGCCATAACTTGAGCTACAAAACTCCGATTGAGGTGATCCAAAAATGAGAATACACTTAAGACAATAAGGAACATTTTTTATGAAGGAAGTTTTATCAAATTCCAACAGTAGATTGACCAATGGAACAGTGCAACTAGGAGCACAAAAATCGAAAATTTGACAATTTGGCCAAAATGACTTAAGCTTTGAGAAAATGACCAAAACCAACAAGTTTGGTGACCAAAATGTGGTATGTTGGTGAAGTTGGAGTTCCCATACCTATTAAGCCTTAAAAAGTCAACAATTTGACTTGAATAGTGTAATGAATAGTAACCCGAAATACAAAAACTTCGAGAACATCGAAATTAGTATATTAAAGCTAGGTGAAAATGAAGTGAAATTTATTTTTGGATTTATGCTAAGTTATGGTACTGAAACACTATGAAACTGTGTGTTTCAGCTGAAAAAGACTTGGAAACTCAAAGAGACTGAGTCAAGGCTTCAAGGCGACTCTAGTCAGGTTTGTGCATAATAATAATTGTTTAAATATTTTAATCTCAAAAATTTGACTTCTTTGATTAATTATGTATTGTGTTGCCATTTTATAATCGTAAATGTGACTTTGGAAAGTGATCAGATTTCTCATAAATTGTTTGCATAAATTGTTTTGAATGGATTTTATGTTCACACTTAGCATGACAGTCCCACATTATTCCTCCTCCAATTATGGGGTTGAGATCGTTTATTTTCCTCCCTCTCTGGCTTGCTAGTTGAGGTTGTAGATCGGATGAGTACTCATTAGCTAGCTAGCCACCTCCCTCATTTATTTCGATTAATGGGGTTGTAGATTGCTTTGTCGTGGTGTACAACACGACATTGATCGGAAATTTTGTATCATGACTTAAGTTGTGTATGACTTTGGCAACACTGTGATTATGAAATTGTTTGACTAAACTGTGTTTAATGGATTATTTGACAAAATGGTGTCATTATGGACTTTGATATTTGCAAAATGTGACTGAGAAATAATTAAATTGTGTTTGGCAATGAATAATTTATTTATTGTATTTTAAATTTTTATTGTGCACCACTGAGTATTTTTATACTCAGCGATAGCTTATTTTGCTGTCGCAGATAAGAGCAAGGAGAAAGCAGCAGAGTGAGCTGCTGTTAAATCGAGGACTACTTTGACCATTTTGTACGGGTATTATTTTATACCCTTGTAGATAATCTTGATGTAAATATAAAAGTGTTGTATGTATCAATGTAGTTGAGCAGTTGTAAATAAATTGTAATAATATTATTTTGGATTTTCTTCTGTAAATTTAATATTTGTACATATGAATTTTCCGCTTTATGCTTTGTGAATGGAGATATTAAATATTTTGAGATGAGAAATCTTGAATTGTATTGTGAAATTATTTTGAAGTGCATTGAATTGAGATGATTGAGTTATTGAAGGTTGGGAGTTGTGAAATATTTTTGAAAGTGTTTTTTTTAGGTATTTGAAGAACTGTTTTCTCCAGTTTCAAACGGAACTCTGTCAAAATTTTTATAAAATTTGCAGCAAAATTTAAATAGACAAAAATTTTTACTAGTCTTTAAGCTTTGAATAAATGGTTTTTAATTCTCACTAAAATGCTCACCACTTTCAAAATGTAAGAAAATCGTTTTAAAATCCCTTGTAGGGTACTTAATGAGTTATCGGTAGGTAAAGTTCTGTAGTTCATTAAGTATTCTACGGGATCATGTTATGCTTTACGGAGGGGTAAGGTGTGACACCATTATTAGTAATAAACCCCTATCCCTCTTGAAAGAATAAGACCACTTTACATCATAATTGACTGCGAAAAAGGTACTACATCTTCCACCTTGCCCAAAACTATGTCAAATTAATATCTCTCTTATCATATCATAGCTCTGTAAATCATCAATTCATAGTTTCGACCTTCTCTAGGTAGTAGGGTTGTACTTTATTCCATACTGATACACACAAGGTATACTATTCTCGCTAAGCTATAAGCAAAACGTCTGTCGTACTACAAAAATGATCCAAAATTCCATACTGAAGACTAGATGATCTCACTCTATAAGTGTCACCTTTACTTTGCAATTAATCCGAAACCTCTGGTCTGATGGCAACTCTTGTTGTAACTCTAGCTCATACTGGGGTAACTGAGTCACTCACTCTAGTTATCACCCAACTGTGACCTTTCAATATTCTAACTCTAGACTCTTAACCAGGAGTTCCCAACTCCTCTGCAAATATAGAACTCTATTCTGGCATAACTGTACCAAAATAGAAACCATCTCAAACACCCTCATTATGGAGCACCATGGGGATGCATGCAACTCTACACAATAATCTCATGTCGGTACTGTAATCTACAGCTTACAAAGCAGACATCGAGAACATTGTATAGTTACTACGATACGTCCTGACCGACTAGGTCTCCCAATTTCTTGTCTCTCTTGAATATTCTATTATCACAAACTTATTCTAACTGGGTCATCTACTGATGACTGCCAGCAGTGGTATCCTCATCCTTATCTAGGGTAATTGTACTTTCAAGACTCACTTTTATGTACTCGTGCCTTGCACGAAATGGGCACACCATTTAAACCATACTGACAAAAATATAGTATTTATTGGAGTACATGTTTCCATGGTAGACCTCAATAAGTTTGCTAAATCTATTTCATGTTTCTATGTACTCCACGAAAATCAAGACACTAACTGAGGTACTCTTATATTTCCCGAGGTATAACGCAGAATCTAGAAACAAAGAATTACAGAAAAAGACGAAACAGAATCCTATACTCCGTATGTAACATCCTAACAAGACTCCTTTTACACTCCCATTTATATTATTTCCCATTAATCTAGAGCCTAAGCTCTGATACCAACTTTGTCACGACCCAACCTATGGGCCGGACCGGCACTAGGACCTGGGCCGGCATAAAGCCCCCGAGGCCTGTAGTAAGCCTTACTGTTCTCAAATTCATAACCAAGCCCACAAGTTTAGGCCCAATGTGCATATAAAATAATTTAAATCAAAATGTTATAATTTCATTTCGGGCCAACTTAATCTAGTAATTATCAGAAACTGAAATTAGGGGAGCCCAGCTCAACCCTGTTACATCATTTACAAACTATTTAAAACTCATAAAAAATTTTCACTTATTAATACAAAAACTTAAATTCACGTAGTCCCTGACAAGATTAATACTACTACTAGTACATGCGGAGTCCTAAATTACAAATTTAGAGAATAATAATATAATTAAGTAATCTTTTCATATCCTGAGAGGAAAGGGACAGGTTATTCTGAAAAAGGTCTCCTCCTGTAGCTTGGAAAAATATGGTGAACAGGAGTGAGCATTCGACTCAGAGAGTAAAATATCAATTTTAACCATTATCTCTATAACTATCTAAAGCTAATGCACCTTGTAGAGTGAAATGCAACATCAGCAATAATTTCACATCATAACAGCAAAAAGGTAATTTGGAGCACTCACACACCTAGTAATATCAATCATAATATATGGGAGCTGATCCCCTATACAGCTCTCTTAAATCCAACCTGTGCCAGCGAAGAACTCAGCTCGGACTTCCACTTAATAACCAAATCGGGGTCCCAGCGAAGAACTCAAGCTGTGTCTACCCCGAAGGACCGGGTCCCAGCGAAGATCTCAAGCCGTGTCTACCCGTCCTATCCATAGTCCACACCACATCACACGCACACTGCTCCAAATTACCACAACAACATACATGGCACTTTTCACAATTATGAATGCAACATAAATCATGCCTAGAGTTTATCTACATAGATATATGCATATAAGTGATGCATGGGCATACTTGAACATATAATAATATCGAAATTACAATTAAAATTAATATTTTACTCACAGTACACCGATGACTATTATGGCTGCTGGATGCAGAAAAATAGATGACCTCGATCACCTAATAATTAAATTATAAATTTATTAGTACTAAGTTAAGATAAAACTCTAAAAAGGCAATAGACAGCCTAATTCATGCCAGAAATCCAGCAGAGTTTCCCCTATACCTGGAACCTACCCAACCTGCAAAAAGGCTCAAATAACACTTCTAGATTCTCAATTTCCACAATCACATCTCATCAATATCACATGGCCCCTCCTGGGCCCTCCAAATCAAATAATACTCAAAATCTTAAAAATTACGTTTTAGTCCCTATAATCGACATTTTGCAAAAATCCACTCAAACATGCTCTAAAAATTCTAAAATTTTGTCCCGCGGTCCTTAATAATATTATAAGGCTATTGCAAAATGAATTGTAATTTTCTAGTCACCCATAAATATTTTATTCAAGAATTTTACTCAATTCCATAAGTTTCCAACAGCTAACATATTCTTAATTCAACCCAATTCAATATTCACATATTTAAATCTCCACCCTCAAGCTTCAACCAATCATATAAAATTTAAATATCTTAATTTCAAATAATCTTATATGCCCATATGCTAAAAATCTAACTAAAATCCATCTATATTTTTCAAAAATATTCTACAATCACTCAAAAATTCAACAAACACCATAGAATATCTCCAAATAATTTTACTTTCATCATATATTTTTCTTAGAATTTTTCTCCAATTTTTCCTGTTTAAGGAACACTGTATTTATGCTCCACAAACAGAGAAATAATAAAAATTCTCTTACCCGAAGTTTATCTGTGTCTCAAAAATTCCAAAAATTTATGAGGAAGCCTCTGGAAGTTGAATCATCTCCATAGCCCACCGGAGCCACCGCTGGAATCACCGCGCATGGTGGCCTGCCGCCGGTCGCCTGCGACATTTGCCGGATCTGATCATACCACCATGTTCCTCTCCTCTTTCTCAGTTCATAGGTGGTCTCGGATCGTCGATCTAACGGTCGGATCGTCGTAGATCTGACGAAAAAGCTTGAAAAACCCGAAACTTCTCTCCTCCATATCTCACTCATCCGACCTCCATTTGCTTCAAAATTGGTATCAAAAGAAAGCTCTTGAAACAAGCTTTCCAACGCCACCTGAATCACCTCGATCGGACGTCGGATGAAGCAGGAATTGCGTCGGAAAGCCGCTACCCACTGTGCGCGCGTTTTCTCTCTCTTCTCCCTCTCTTGCCGTCGTTTCTGGTGGTTCTGGCCGTTGCCGCAGGGTCGCCGGCCGGGTGGGGAGCTGCTCAGGAGGTCGCCGGCCGGTCATCGGAAAAAGAAAGAAGAAGAAGAGAGGGAAGGAGAGGAGAGAAGAGGAAATTGGGGGGGGGGGGGGTCCTCCTCCTGTTTTTTTTTTGAACCCCCTTTTTTTTTTTATAAAAACTTTGGCAGTGACAGTGGAAATCCACTGTCACACGCCAAAGTCAAATCTCATCATCATTTTTTTTTTTCCTGGTTGTTACAACGATGATCTCTTTGTTGAATTGCTTAAACGCTATCCTTAGGAAGACTTCTCCTGGCTTGAGAAGCTCACCCCAGGTGTAAAGGCTAAGAGCGAGAGTGAGTGAGAGGATAACAATGTAACTGAAGCTCGAGCTGGGGGAGATCCATGCACTAACTTGTAATTTTTCCTTTGAAATATAAAACCTCTTTTAATATCAATCTTTTCAACATTTTCACGTTCTAACTTTTTAGCATTAGAATTTATTGAGAGCGGATAATTTTAAGATCGGACTTCGATTAAAACCTAAAAACAAAATTGAAACTTAAACCAGTATATAAAATTTAGCTTTATTGAGATCGGATAGCTAGCACAGAGAGATTGAACTTCGATTAAAACTTAAAGCAAAATTGAAACTCAAACGAGCATATAAAATTGAGCCTTGTTGAGATCGGATAGCTAGCATAAAGAGATTGAACTTCGATTAGAACTTAAAGCAAAATTAGAACTTAAACGAGTATATAAAATTAAGCTTTATTGAGATCGGATAACTAGCATAAAGAGATTGAACTTCGATTAAAACTTAAACAAAATTAAAACTTAAATGAGTATATAAAAGATTAGAATATTGGGATATATATAAAAGATTAGAATTTCCGGAGAAAATTTAATTGAGTCTTACTTACTAAGTGGAAAATTAGGCATATAATTAAAATTTAAAACTAAAAAAAAAAAAAACAAATTGCATTAAACTTACTAAGTGGAAAATTAGGCATATAATTAAAACTCAAAACTATAAAAAAAAAAAAAAAAAAAAAAAACAAATTGCATTAAACTTTAATTGCTATTTTCATTAAGCAAATTAGAAAAAATTCATTTACCAGACCAAAATATGATGTCTACAGCTGCGAAAAGACTAGCTCTTAAAGAAGCTTTGTGCTTTGCTCTTAGTATGGTGTTGTTTCTACTATTTTTGAATTTGAATATTTTCAGCTGATCAAGCTTGTTCAATCCCCTCTAGTCTCCATCCCTCGGGAACTAGATGCTATTATTCATGATATCCAAGTCTCATTCTTCTTTCACTGTTCATTTTGCTCATAGATTAGCCAATTCTTATGTAGATTGGGTAGCAAAATCAGTGAGATTAGGGACATTGTATTCTGGGTGGTTATCTGTTCCTCCTCCTCCTTTAGCTGACCTTATTTTGAAGCATAGGATGTATTTGAATTATGCTGATCATGAATAATAGTTTTACACTTCTTGATAAATATATATATATATATATATATATATATATATATATATATATATATATATACCAACAAGATTAAGGATGGCAGCGAGTCCTAATTTTTTCTTTGTACTTGATTCAATGAAATTTTATTATATAATTAGATTTAGAATGTATTGAAATCTTTACCATGTTTAGTTCACCAAAAATTATCCAAAAATGAAAATGAATGAAATTGGTTCTATTTATAAATATATGAAAATTTATTATTATTTTTTTTTTATTCACTTTCTCATAAGAAATCTGATTTCTACAATTAAATGGAATCACCGTTTCCCTTTCCAATTTAAGGAATCAAAATAAATAAATGAAAATTATTATATTATTGAAAGCTAAATGCTCAATTTCACCCATGTACATATTTGATGTTTCAATTTTTATATTTTCTTATTATTAATTAAAAAATTTTAAAATAATATTTTATATTTTCATATAATTAATCAAAATAAAAAACATAATAATTAAAATACAAAAAATATTATTTTTATATTTTCATATAAATAATTAAAATTAGAATTTTATTATTATTATTATTAATTTTAATTATTAAAATTAAAAATTCAAAGATATTCTTTTTATATTTTCTTATAATTAAATAAAATAGAACCTTTATAATTAATTAATATAAAAAATATTTTTTATATTTTTACATAATTAATTAAAATTATAAAAAATATAAAATATTAAAAAAATAAATTTTAATTTTTTTTATTAAGTACAAAATAAATTTGATTTTAATTTTTAATTTATATATGTGAATCAAACAACTTAAAAAGTAATTTGATTTTAATTCTGTAATAAATTAAAACTAAATGAAAATTTATCATTTTATTTTTATTCTGGTCAATTTCGTTTTTAGTATTGATTTCAATTTCTGTGTAAACAAAATAGGCCTTTAGTGAATAATATCAATATTGGGTTTAGATATTCTGCATCGGCACACATTATTTAAATATGTTAATATAAATAATTAATTAAATATAAAATATATATATTTTTATAATAATATTTATAAAATTTTAGTAATATACTTTAAATAAATAAAATTTAAATATTTTATAAATTATTAATAAAAATATATAAATCTAAATAGCATC
The DNA here is from genome assembly GCF_030052815.1 of Hevea brasiliensis. Lineage (NCBI taxonomy): Eukaryota > Viridiplantae > Streptophyta > Magnoliopsida > Malpighiales > Euphorbiaceae > Hevea > Hevea brasiliensis. The sequence goes on from NC_079497.1 coordinate 102,822,290, forward strand.
GACACTTTTTCGTGATAATAATTAAATTTAAAATAAATTTTAATAATTTAATATAAATTTTAATTAAATTTAAGTTGAATTTAAATATTATAAATATTAATTAAATTCGAGTTCTAACCATTCAAGAATGTCTTCTGGTGCCGCTTCTTGAACTTTAGACAAATCCAGGTAGACATAGAAGATTTATAAATTATGCCAATTATCTCTTAATTTGAGGAATTATTTCATTTCATTTACTTAATTTTAATTTATTAAATAATAACACTTAATTTTAATTTATATTTTTAAAAAAAAATCATCATGACCTTCTATAATAGATTTCAATTGCCAAAATAAGATTATTTTTTCCCCTCTTTTCCTTCTATTTCCCTTTGAATTAAAATAAAAATTAATAACAAATTAAAACTAACCATTAAAAATAAAATTTTATTGAATAAAAACTTATAAAAATTTTAATTTTTTTAAATGGTAATCTTTAATCTGTTTTATATTTAAAATATTTTTAATTATTTTAAAATATTTAAAAAATTTTAATTGTTATCATTAAAATGAAAAATTATATTATTAAAGTAAAATTAATAATTAATCTTATATAAAAGAACCTTGACATTTAATGTTTAATTTTATTTATTAACTGGTTGCTTCTTCCAACTCAATGAAGCCTTTGAATGAGCTTTATTATATTTAATTAAATTGCAAACTTTATATATATATATCAAAGCAATTTTCTATTGGCTAATTGTTAGATATAGCAAGAGCTCTAAAAAATAGAATTTCTTCTTTCATAAAAAGGAAGCCCTCTTTATAATATGAATAATGAGTCCAACATAATTTTAAAAGATGATTCATGTATACCTGATATATCTAATAATTACTCTTTTATATTTTGGATTTGTCCACGAGTGCAGGGCATGTCCATTACCCACTAACCTTCTACTCTAGTATTTAAGCAGTTATTTTTTCTAAAATATTTTTTTTTATTAGATTTCTATAAACACATATATATCTTACAATAATAAGGTTTATTTGAATGCATCAAATTCAATAATGATTTCTATTTAACTCTTATGAAGATCATCAACATAGTTCATTGATTAATTTTTTTTATCAATTCTTTATTTTTAAGAATACTTTTAAATATAATAAATTGATATATTATTATCGTTAATATAATTTTTAATTGTAAAATTTATTTTTTTAAAATGTATAAAACATAAGTGAGTATTTTTATTTATTCTATAATGACAAAAAGACTTGCAAGATTCTTTAAAAACAGTTTTAGAAAAACAAAAAATAAAAAACTATAAATTGTTTTCAGTTTTTAAAAAATAAAAAACAAAAAACTTAAATGATATCGAATATACTCTCAATTTCTTGATTCTCTTGATTTTTAAGTTAAATTGAATTTAAATTGAAATTTTTGAACAAAAAGTTGAAAATGATTAAATTGAATTTTCCCAAGAATGTAATTGAACTTTTATATATATATATATAAGCCTAAGACAACATATATAATGAAATTTACATATAAAATAAGTAAAATCTACATAGTTATATTTTAATTCATAATAAATTAAATTTAAGCAAGTTTTTTTCATTTTTCTCAATAGTATTAACCCTTCTTTCATTATTGTGAACTCAGTATAATGCAGAAAAGAAAAAACAGCTTACCATGATATGAACTGAAAAAAAAAATTGTCTTATACATTCACAAACAAGAAATTATGCCAATTCGTAACATAAAATGGCAATGTACTCTTGTTATACTATGCCAGTAATGATCTTCACTCTTCTAAGCATTATAGGACTATTATAAATCTGTTTGGCAATATTATTAAAGTTATTAATAAGAAAAATATTTTTTTAAATATATTAATTAAAAAATATTAAAAAATAATTTAAACACGCTGAGATGTCGTCAACATCAATTGCACTGCAATTACAGTAGCAAGCTTCTATTCCAACATATCAAAGATTCAACGTTTTTAATTTAGTTAAACCACTTGAGTATCAACAAGTGATTAAAAACCAAGTAATTCAAAATTATCAACCCCTAAAAATTTTTGCTAAATCTAATCCTGTTATTCTAATTGATAGTACAACCTATCAAACCTAGACATTGTAGCTTTTAAGAGGCTGAAAAGTGAGTTCAATTCCTTGAAATTAAAGAAAATGAGGTAAACTTCAAGCCAGATCCCTGGTGCAACATAAGCATGCTCCATGAGAGGCCTAAACCCTGCATAAACAACACTTTTGAAGGTCAACATTCACTCGTTACTTAGCTCCATCTCCTTCGCTCTTCCTCTTCATCCACTGGAATATACCACTCTGGCCTTCGCTTTGAGTTGCTCAACCTGTAGTTCAACAGTACTTCTTCTTCACAAAGTGTCCTAGTAGCAACCAAGACAAGAGTCTTCAGAACAGGAACATCGGCCCCACTTTTTTTTGACCTAGATCTAAACCAAAAGCTGCCAAATCTTCTCATATTCACTTCTTCTGAGTTGCCAAATGGTATATTTGGTATATAGGTTCTCATGTCCTTCTCAGTCAATGGGAAGTCATAAGGGCATATCATAACATTTGGAGCCATACCTTTTGCTGGGTGATTGGCAAAATGAGCCAAAGCTAATGGGTTCCTCCGCTCTATGACCTCACTAGTACAACCAACTCGTATCCCTTCTAAAGGCTTATTAAGCATTTTCCAGAACCGATCCGAACCTTTCTCTCGACTTTGCACATTAGGACTGATTTCTGGTACAAGTAATCCATTCCACACTTCACGGGCTTCACCTCCAGAACCCCAGGGCCGGGCATTGATTACAGTACCATCATACCTTGCGGTCAAGTATGTGTTATGGGCATCAACTCTTGGGTATCCAGGGATATAGCGATAATAAGCTGGGGTGTATATTACGCCAGGGTACAAGGCAATCACAGTGCCAACATCAGCTTCACCATCTACAAATAAGCCTTGTCCAGCTTCTTTGTGGGGTATCCGAGATGGTTTTAGACTAAGTGTGTAGCCAATGAGATCTTTCAACCTCCATGAAACTTCAGCACTCTTCAATGGCCTTGTCTCAGGTATAGCTGTGCTGAAAAACATCAGTGATCAGAAGGATAGAAGTTCAGTCAAAATAATGAATGGCTTGGAGTTTTATATCTATAAGAAATTTTGATACAAACTCATAGCCACAATGGCATTCCTCACAATTGCACAACAGATTAGGCAACACATAGTTACCAGTTATTTGGTGAACAATTTACTATGGATTATTTTTCGGCTCTAGCTGACTCATCTCAGAATCAGACGCAAATAAGAACCAGAAAGACATAAATACATAGAAAGTGGTTGTTTGTGAGTTGTAACTCCAGAATCCAAAAATGAAATAACATTAGAAAGCAGCAAATATATGAGTAGGGTGATACACAATCATCCTAACGATCTAAGTTATAATGCATCAGGTACTTTATAGAACGTGACGCACATCTGCTTTGCCATTTTATTTTGTTTTATGTTCACTACTGACATAGATCAACAGTGAAAAACTTGATAGATTAGAATTAGGGCTAGGTTTGGTATAATTAAAGAAATTAGAGATGAAGGCAGATCTATTTTAACTCAGTTGTCAAGAAAATACACACTATATCCATGTGTAGGGATTAGAAGAAGCAAAAAATGTTAAATAAATTAAATCCACACTTGTAATAATTAAACTAATGAAAATAAAAATAACAAATCCATGCTGTGTTTAAAGTATATTAATCAGATACAGGAGTAAAAACTATAATATTCAATAATACATATTGAACAAAAAAAGTATTTTATTCACCAAAATATTTTCTGAGAACACAATCAAGATAACAAAATAAAAGTAGAAGAAGAAAGTTGGGATAGGCAGGGGGGAGCATATTATTAGATATCAAAATGACCATTCATATTCCATCAAAATGTCAATAATCATGTATGTCAAACACAATAGCAGGACAAGTCAGATAGTTAAATATTCATCCAAAAGTGTGACAGATACAACTTTCTATTAATCAACAAACATGGGAAAAGAGTTTAAAATAATAATAATAATAATAATAATAATAATAATAACAGTTAAAGGCTTCCTGAAAGCTAATAAAACTAGTAGTAACTTGTACATATGATTATGAATGTAAATTCACCTGGAGAAACAGTAGGCGGACCACTCTTTCCAACCGCCCAACTAAGGCCACTTTTACGAGCAGTATCTGACTGTCCAAGTGCTTCACCTGGCTCATTTTTCTTATTCATATCAGGAAGAAAAATTTCATCCATAGCTGTGCAGAAATTTTCAATTTGAGAATGGATGTTTTCTTGGACTAGCTTCTGCTGATCAGCAACAGAAGCTTTACTAGCCATTTCAATGATCTCTTCTGCATCTGCCTCTTCAACTTTCCTCCCCAAACGATTGTAGCTAAAGAATTTACAATTTCAAGAAAAACGAGTTACTTGGAAACATTTAGGTGACAAAGTCGGCATCTAGTTGTCACAAAACCACATGACATTTGGAGGGAACTGATAATATTATAAAAGAAAGAAATGGTAATAGAATAATAAAATCTTTGATTTCATCTTGTTGAAAAAAAAATTGTACTAACATGAAATTTGAGTGTAATATAAAAATTACAAGATAAAGCAGCCTTTTCAATATTTTTGGACTTTGGTGTTAATATGAATTTAAGTACAATGTGATATTACTACTTTATTGAAAAAAGGAGAGAAAAAACTGAAAGAATTTAAGGAAACAACATTTACATTTATTAGGGGTCATCATAATCTTCAAATAATGTCTCTGGTTTTTGATAATGCTCTAGTTCCCATATTGCTGATCATTTTCCTCCCTTCCTCAAGAATACCAATTATGTAGGACTAATCGTGTAACCACAGTTATTAAAGGCTCAAGGCAAACCAAGGCACCAAAGGGTTCTGAAGCATAGGTGTAGGTGCGCCCGAGCGAGGTAAGGCACAAAAATTAAAAAAAAATTAAAAATTAATAAGTGAAATACTCCATCACACTTCAATTAACATAAAATTAAACATAATAATAACTAATAAGCATTAAAGTGATAAAAAAAATGAAAATTCACGACCTTGGATGGAATTAACCATATCATATTGATATTAATATTCAATTTTACTAAATATAAATACTTAAACTTGCCTCTGTTATTAATATACTTGCGCTTGCATAAAATCATTACATGAAAGTTATATGAAATCGTACTATGATTTATGAAATCATTACATTTGCTTAAACTTATTTTTATTCACATTATAATACATTAAAAGTCTATGAAATCATTACTTGTATCATTTGATGAAAATGAAATGCTTCATAATTGTATTGAAAACCATCTCACAAGAAAATTAATAAATATTTTACATAATTAATTATTGATTTTTCTTCCAATTTATTGTTCAAACACTTTAAAGTCTCGAACATGAACCATCCGCCCATTGAATTTAGCTCAATAAGCAAAACCATAAGGCTCAAAGTGGGGAACATAATAGCAGAAATCAGTCAAAGTGGCCTGGAGAAAAAAAAAATCCAGAGCAAAAAATAAAAAAATAAAATAAATAAAATAAACCCATGGCTAGAGAGAGAGAGCAGCAAGAAGATTGTAAAAAAAAAAAAATCCAGCACCAAGCTACTGACAAGTTTAAAGACCCTGAAAAAAAAAAGCATGAACCAGGGTTGGAGAGAGATGAGGAGTGAAGGAAGAGAAGAGAAAGAAAAGGAAAAAAAACCTAGAGAGCAGATCTTTGAGAAGAGGAGAGAGAGAAAAAAAAAACTAAAGAGTAGATCTTCGTGATTGAGAAGCATGCAGCAGCGTCTTTGAGATTGAGAAGCATGCAGCAGCTGCAGCTTCTTCTTCTCTTCTTCTTTTAATTCTTTTAATTTAATCAATTTGATTCATGAGCTATTGACTTTGTTTTAATTGCATCCAAAAAGTGTAGAGCATGTTCGGATTTCCATTTTAGTTGTTTGACAAAAATGAGAGGAGGCATGCAGAGAAACAGGGTATTTTGTTAACATGCGAAGGAAAAAATTTATATTTTAATTGAAAACAGAAGTGATAAACTTAAAACAATTGGCTAAAATTGATAAAGCATTGGGCTTCCCCAGTTTTAACCACCTTGCCCGAAAACCTGGTGTGGGTGAGATTTTGTGTCATGTGTTCAGTAGAAGTTCCAACAGACTTTACCAACTAAGCTAGCCAAAATGCCCAAAACCCACAATCACATGATCTTTTTTACTATAAAAACACACATGGTGGGTCCTAGGGTAAAGATATATTATATTAGCTTCTTTAACTTACTTAGAAACTGCTATACTTCACACAGTAAATAACATGGTGTTCCGATAAAACTGTGATATATCAAACCAACGACAATTACATTTTCATCACTAATGAATACATTTCAAACTTGGCATCATTAGATACTTATTTAGGAACTACTTTTTCACTTAATCATGAACAAATTAACTGAAACTAAAAGAAGAGGTTTCAAGGTTAGTACTTTATTTGGTTGCAAGTGGTAAAATCAGTGTAGGAGAAGAGATAATATTGTCAAGAGAAGCATCAACATCAAATGTGCGATGTAGGGAGTCTGATCAAATTTGTACAACAAAGATAAATGACTACAATACTAAAAGAATTGAGGCCTTAGAATAAGAGAAACAGGAAAATAACAATTAAGCAGCACATCCTAAATGTGCCAGGACTAGTTGAACTGTTGAGTTGGTTATTTGTTATTACCAAGCTCAAGACTTAAGCAAGCATAAAAAAGCTAAATAACATAATGAACAATAGTTGGAAAAATGACATGTGAAATCTCAATGAATTAAAAGGTCTCTAAAATAAATCTCAAAGCCAAGCTAGGGCAAATAGTAAAGGATAATATGAATGAAGTTTCCATTGCCAACACAGAGTTTACATTCATTGTGGCAAATTATAACCAGCGATTATTTAAACAACAAATAGACACTTACCTGGTATATAGGAAAAGGCGATTTATGTCTGCTTCAAATTGTAGTTGCCTTGGATCTCTGGCAAATGTAGGACTTTTTGCAAGAACTTTCACAGCCTGGAATTACAAAGGAGAAACCACAAATAGTCATCAAGAAGAGGAAAGTGCTAAAAAAGGCTCGAGCTCAAATTAGCTCACCAACCTTTTAGCTATTGGATTAAATAATTTGAGGAATCCTTAGACAAGTGATTCACCAATAATTTAAAATTTTTTTAGAATTTAATGGTTGAGAACTAGAGTTCATACAAGATCGAGCCTTCGCCTTTCCTAGCCAGCTAGCCCAGCTCTAAAGAATAACACATGAATAAACATGTTTTTTTATTGTAAACACATGGCATCATATAACTCCTTCACAAAAGAAAAGATGAAATCCTTTTAGTATACTGCCTCCATGTTTTGTTTTCCTTTCTCAGGGTCTATTGGCAAGGTTACACAATCGACAGTAACCTTTCCACCCTTTAAAGGTATAAATGTAATCCAATCCCAAATCCCTTTTCAGACAATTCAAAGTGAATATGCTAGACCAACACCACAAGAAATATCCAACAGCTTATTTCTCTTGAAGCTTAACAAGCCAATTAATCACTCACTGAACTTAGGCTCTGTTTGGTAGACTGTAATGCAATTAAATTACATCCTAGCAAACATAGCATTAGAATCTATCTTCTGCTTCTTCCACTCGCATATTCCTTCTATCTTATTAGTTCAATAGCCCTTACGTCCATAAAGATTTGCTTGTGCAATTACAAAATTTTCCTTCTCTCCAATATGATCCTAAGTTGAACAAAATCTACTCATTTGCCCAAAATACATAAACCAAAACAATCGTTATGTTCTTATGCATTTAGTTACTATGAAATTGAATCAAACTAACCAATATAGACAAATTATGCTAAAAGAGAGAGCTTTCTGTTTATACCTCTAGAAATTTGTTAAACAGAAAAGCCATTGCAAAATTCAGCAGCTGAGAAAACCGTCTTCTCCGTGTTCTCTAACAGCTCAATGCACTGAGTTGCCAAAGGAAATGGACTTCCCCAATTTAAGAATAGCGTCCTTCAAGCATCGCTCGTCGCCCGCGTTGGGGTGGCTGCGTGGAAGTTGGACGAGGAGAGAGCGTAGCTGAAGGGTTGAGAACAAAACTGCAAAGGGATCTTTCCCCCTTTCTTTTCTCTGGTGAGGAGGGTTTACCAAAATATTTGAGAAAATTTACATTGAATTTTTTTTGGAGTATAAGTTAAAATAATAAGTTGGGTAAAGGATTTTTTCTTTTTTTGTTTATGAGTTAATTTTATCAAATATTTTATTATATTATTTTTATTTTATTTTATAATTTTATTATATATTTTATTGTATTTATTCTCATATTTACATAAAAAATTTATTTTTTATAATAATTTAAATAAATTATTTATATTAATTTTAATAAATATTTATATATAAAATATTTATTTATTTAATTTAAAATTATATTATATTATAATATGATTGAAATATATTTTGATAATATTATAACAAAATATTGAGTTGATATAATTTATTATTTGAATTTAATATTTTTTAGATATTTTAATAATAAATATACTTATAAAATAATTTTTATCAAGTATCAATTACTTATATAAGTATTTTATTTCAATATGTAATCATTTAAAATTTTAAATATTTATAAATTTAAAAGTATTTATAATTTAATATTCATAAGGCATGGGAAACACTCTCTTACCTCAAAATGGTTAATTCAAGTTATTTTAATAGGGCTTTGAGATTGAAGCCCATAATCTTTTCCATATACTACTAATGTGGGATATAACAATCTTTTCCCTTAAATTCATGACGTGCTCGTTACAACAAATCTCAGTCCTAGTCCAAGATCAAACCTCTAGTATCATATTCATAATATGGTTCTACTGTCAATTGTAATAGCCAAGTCTAAATCGCCTAAATAACTTTTAGACCTAAATTATTTGTAATATCTCACTGTAGTAATTTTATTATGTTCTATTGTTTCGGTGATCGGTGTCGGTCCGGACAGCTAGAACGTTTAGAAAAATATTTAGACTAGAGTGAAGAGTCATAAATAACTCAAATAATAATAAGAAAAATTTTAGAAATAAAATACAATCAAGTTAAATGAGCCGGTGCCCTAACGATGGATAACCCAGTGGAAAGTTGCAGTCTTCGCAGCTATGAGCCCTAAACCAGGGAGAAAATTCATAAAATAATTTTTAGAACTCCAGAGAAGAGTCATTGAGGTTTCAATAGCATTAGAATGTCAAGAAAATGCTTAAGAAAATTTTTAGGTCGATACAGACGATTTTAGCCCAATACGCCAAACGGAGGACATTTTGATCATTTCGCCTTCAGAGATGATTTTTTACCAACTTGTCCATTTAAGTAAATAAATTATATGGCTTAAAATATGAATTAACAGAGAGGAATCTTAAATTAAAAATGATAAAAGAAAGAAAAACAAGAAAGTAAAAACAAAAATGAAATTTAAGTTAATTATTACACAAGGATGACATCATAAAAATGGGTAATCAACTAAATGTTAACAAATAATTACTAAGGGATAAGAAACAAATAAATATATAAAAGAGAAGAAGAGGACAGCAGAATCGGGAAAGAGGAGAGGAGGAAAAAGAAAGGAGAAGAAAGAAAGAAAGGAAGAAGGAGAAGGAGATGAACAGTAGCAGAAACAGGGGTTCAGCAGGGACAGCATGTTTCTCTTCCTTCCAGGTGAGTTTGGCTCAACTTCTACCGTTGATTTTTGGATATGTTTGAGGTATGTATGTGAAAACGTTATGGTTAAAATTTGGTAATTGTTTAACGGTTGAATTTGGAGAGATATATTGTTGAACACAGGCTGTCTGCAAGTTGAATTCTGAATTTTAGCTACTAAAATTTGAGAAAAATAAATAGTTAGGATACTTATAAAATTATGAAATTTGGTACAAATGATATTTACGATGTTGAGGCTATTGTGTTAAAATTTGGTGAATTTTAGACTTGTGGTTTATGAGATATAAATTGTTTTGCATGAGCTGTCTGAGTAAGACTGATTTCTGCAAAAATTCAGATTTTGAAGGGTTGAATGAATATTTTGATATCTCATGATATAGAGATTGTTTGATGCTAAAATTTTTACTGATATTGTATAGGGATGTCTTGAATATATAGTTAAAATTTGGGATTTATCTGACGGTTAGATCATTATATATAAATTTGAATGCACAAGCTGTCAGATTTGGGTATTAATGGTTTGTGGATTTGAGATTTATGATAGGAGTTTAGTCCAATTTAAGGGAAAATGCTGTTGAATTTTTATTGGAATTTAATTTGGAAAAGTGAAGTTATAATTGATTATGATTATTATAATTCTAAGAGAAATCTTGAAGAATAACAAGCTCAAGTTTAGTTCAAAAAAGTTAGTGCTAATTCATCCGTAAAACTTTGTATATATATCATGTGGAGTATGAAATGAGGGTGAAATTAAGAGAATTGAAACAAGTTTTGCATGAATAAATTCCAACAATTTCGACAGCCTTAGGATACATTAGGGTTTCATTGATTAGATTGAGTTATAGTTGTACATGACTGCCATTGAACATAGATTAGATGCTTTGATTCATTAATTGCTTGTATATGGAGAATTGAAATAATAGAGTTAGGGTTTGGGCACAAATTTGAGATTTTGTTTATGTATTGATGAAAAGAAGTTGTAATGGTTGATTAGTGACCATTTGGTCATGTTTGAGTAGGAAATTGAGTGAATGGAGCCAAGGGAATGGAGGTTAGGCATGCTGTCCAATGTGCCCTGTAGGTCTGGATGTGAGTCCAGCATGTTTGGGCATCTATAACTTGAGTTGTGTAGGTTTGGTGCAAAGCCAATTGGACATGAAATTAGACACATAATGGCATAATGTTGATGAAGGAACCCTATCCAGAAAACAAACTTAGGATGCCCTAAAAATTGACCAAATCTGAGTAACTTACAATCTGCCTGGGCAAAATGACCAAATGAACAGTGTTTATTCATTTAGTCATAACTCAGTGTAGGAAGGTCCAATTGACCTAAAATTTATATCAATGGAAAGCTGAGGCAATTTAGAACAACTTTTATGTTTAACACAAACTCTAATTCTAGACATAACCAAATGAAATTATTGGCCAAAGTTGAACTACCAAATCTGGCAGAATGGTATTCTGCCCAGAATTTCTGGGTAGATACCAATCCGGCCAGCCTTGCTCAAAGTGGCATATCTTGAGCTAGAAAACTCCAAATTGAGTTATTCAAAAAGGAAATTAAAGAAGACATATAAAGGAACAACTTTCATGAAGACAATATTGCCAAATTCTTACTGAAAAATTGACCAATGGAACAGTAAACCAAGTACTTGAAATCTGAAAATTTTAAATAACCAACCCTAAGCTTTGAAATGGAATTGGCAACCAATGCCAACAACTTTAGAATGCAAAATGTGGTATGTTGGTGATATTAGAATCAATATACCTATTGTCTATGCAAAAGTCTACATTTTAGTTGACTAATGAAATGAATAGTAGCCATAAAATTTCAATTTCAAAGAATTACATAAATTAAAAGTGTTAAATGCCCTAGTAGGCCTAGTGTGATTAGTTTGGATAGGTTGGCATGCCAATAGGGTTCTAATAGCAGTACTGTGTATGGCTTTATGCCATTCTGTGATGTGATAGCCTATGGCTATACTGATAGTGATGTTATACTTGGCTTTATGCCTTATTGCTTTTATGGCTTATGAGACATTCTGTTTGCACACTGGGAGACACATTGTGACCGATGGTGTGACGGCCCGAGGTACTTGGTACCCAGTGCTAGTTTACCCGTTTATCCAGTCCGGTCAATTTGTATAGGTTACTTGGGCATGGAAAAGTATTAATGAAATTAAATTAAGTTTAAAGGCAACAAATTGATGAAATATTAAGTTAAGAAACAAGAATGATTCCAATAAAAATAAATGTTCTTAAGGATCAGAAAATGAAGATAAATAAATATATGAGGTTTAAAATCATTATGAGATCGATTAATAACATGCTAGGAAGAGTTAATATCATAAGATTTAATTAGCCTTAAACAAAACAAAAATTTAGAAATTATTTATTATTCTTATAAGCACAATAACTAAGAAATTATTATTTTTATTTGTATATTATATTTTCTTGTATTATCGGCACCACTAAGCTTTATGCTTAGCGTGTCACTGTTTGCAACGTGTAGGTACTGAAGATTTGGCTAGAGAACCCAGTAGACCACAGACTGAGATTTTGGAGTCCAGATCTGCAGAAGTGTCAAAAGTATATAAGGTTGTCACCTCCTCAGCAATGCATGTAGATAGGGCCCATATAGATCATCTTTTGTATTTTATATAAAATGTTTAGTTATTGTATTGTAATATAGATTATGAAAAGATAATTAATAGGAATGTGATGTAAACTAATAAATTAGCTTTTTCATATGTAATTAATTTATATATTATGTAAATTACGAAATTATGTAATTATTTTATAAATTATGAAATTTGAGCATCAATGAGATTGCATGGGTTTGAAGACAGAATTGAAATATATAGATGATACATGAAATGATGAGATGATTATGAGAATTATTGATGAGATTTTTATTGTAAAATATTATTGAAAATTTGAAGTAGGTGAATAGTGAATCACGTTAATATTAAATAAAATAGGAAAAACTCTGTTAGTTTCTCCGTCGAAAAATAATTGATATTAAATTAAACGAAATCAAAATTATTAAAGAAATAAAGTAAGATAAGTTAGGGTGCTCCAGCACCGAGTGTGACATGCCTTGCTCGGCTACACTATAGTCGGGTGAGAGGTGTTACATTTATTGGTATCAGAGCACGGTTTAGGCATTCCTAGGCATAAATAGATAGAAAGGGATAGTGTGCATAATATGCATTGCATTCATATAAGTCGATGTGACACTAATGCAGATCTGTTTTCTCTGGTAAGGTGAAGAAATAAGGAAGTAGCAACTCCTCGACTATTTACACCGGGTAAATTTCGAGGACGAAATTTTTGTTAGAGGGGAAGAGTTGTAACACCCTCACTATAGCAATTCCGTACATTCTACTGTTTCGGTGACCGGTGTCGGTCCGGACAGCTAGAATATCTAGAAAAATATTTAGACTAGAGTGAGGAGTCTTAAATAACTCAAATAATAATAAGAAAAATTTAGGTAAAATTTTAGAAATAAAATACAACCAAGTTAAATGAGCCGGTGTCCTAGCGATGGGTAACCCAGCGGGAAGTTGTAATCTTCGCAGTTAGGAGCCCTAAACCCGGGAGAAAATTCATAAAATAATTTTTGGAACTCCAGAGAAGAGTCATTGAGGTTTCGATGGCATTAGAATGCCAAGAAAATACTTAAGAAAATTTTTAGATTGGTACAGATGATTTTGGCTCAATAAGCCAAACGGAGGGCATTTTAGTCATTTCGCCTTCAGAGACGATTTTTGACCAACTTGTCCATTTAAGTAAATAAATTATATGGCTTAAAATATGAATTAATAGAGAGGAAACTTAAATTAAAAATGATAAAAGAAAGAAAAACAAGAAAGTAAAAACAAAAATGAAATTTAAGTTAATTATTACACAAGGATGACATCATAAAAATGGGAAACCAATTAAATGTTAACAAATAATTACTAAGGGATAAGAAACAAATAAACTTATAAAAGAGAAGAAGAGGACAGTAGAATCAGGAAAGAGGAGAGAAGGAAAAAGAAAGGAAAAGAAAGAAAGAAAGGAAGAAGGAGAAGGAGATGAACAGTAGCAGAAATAGGGGTTCAGCAGGGGCAGCATGTTTCTTTTCCTTCCAGGTGAGTTTTGCTCAACTTATACCGTTGATTTTTGGATATGTTTGATGTATGTATGTGAAAAAGTTATGTTTAAAATTTGGTGGTTGTTCAACGGTTGGATTTGGAGAGATATATTGTTGAACACAGGCTGTCTACAAGTTGAATTCTGAATTTTGGCTACTGAAATTTGAGAAAAATAAATAGTAAGGATGCTTATAAAATTATGAAATTTGGTAAAAATGATATTTGCGATGTTGAGGCTGTTGTGTTAAAATTTGGTGAATTTTAGACTTGTGGTTTATGAGATATAAATTGTTTTGCATGAGCTGTCTGAGTAAGATTGATTTCTGCAAAAATTCAGATTTTGAAGGGTTGAATGAATATTTTGATATCTCATGATATAGAGATGATTTGATGCTAAAATTTTTACTGATATTGTATAGGGATGTCTTGAATATATGGTTAAAATTTGGGATTTATCTGGCGGTTAGATCATTATATATAAATTTGAATGCACAAGCTACCAGATTTGGGTATTAATGGTTTGTGGATTTAAGATTTATGATAAGAGTTTAGTCCAATTTAAGGGAAAATGTTGTTGAATTTTTATTGGATATTTAATTTGGGAAAGTGAAGTTATAATTGATTATGATCATCCTTAAAACTTTGTATATATATCATGTAGAGTATAAAATGAGGGTGAAATTAAGAGAATTGAAACAAGTTTTGCATGAATAAATTCCACCAATTTCGGCAACCTTAGGATACATTAGGGTTTCATTGATTAGATTGAGTTATAGTTGTACATGACTGCCATTGAACATAAATTAGATGCTTTGATTCATTGATTGCTTGTATATGGAGAATTGAAATGGTAGAGTTAGGGTTTGAGCACAAATTTGAGATTTTGTTTATGTATTGATGAAAAGAAGTTGTAATGGTCGATTAGTGACCATTTGGTCATGTTTGAGTAGGAAATTGAGTGAATAGTGCCAAGGGAATGGAGGTTAGGCATGCTGTCCAATGTGCCGCAGGTCTGGATGTGAGTCTAGCATGTTTGGGCATCTATAACTTGAGTTGTGTAGGTTCAATTGGTGCAAAGCCAATTGGACATGAAATTAGACACATAATGGCACAACGTTGATGAAGGAACCCAGTCCAAAAAACAAACTTAGGATGCCCTAAAAATTAACCAAATCCGGGTAACTTACAATCTGCCTGGGCAAAATGACCAAATGAACAGTGTTTATTCATTTGGTCATAACTCAGTGTAGGAAGGTTCAATTGACTTGAAATTTATATCAATGGAAAGTTGAGGCAATTTAGAACAACTTTTATGTTTAACATAAACTCTAATTCTAGACTTAACCAAATGAAATTATTGGCCAAAGTTGAACTATCAAATCTAGCAGAATACCAGAATTTCTGGGTAGATACCAATCCTGCCAGCCTTGCTCAAAGTGGCATATCTTGAGCTAGAAAACTCCAAATGGAGTAATTCAAAAAGGGAATTAAAGAAGACACATAAAGGAACAACTTTCATGATGACAATATTGCCAAATTCTTACCGAAAAGTTGACTAATGGAACAGTAAACTAAGTACTTAAAATCTGAAAATTTTAAATAACCAACCCTAAGCTTTGAAATGGAATTGGCAACCAATGCCAACAACTTTAGAATGCAAAATGTGGTATGTTGGTGATATTAGAACCAATATACCTATTGTCTATGAAAAATTCAATATTTTAATTAATTAATGAAATGAATAGTAGCCATAAAATTTCAATTTCAAAGAATTACATAAATTAAAAGTGTTAAATGCCCTAGTAGGCCTAGTGTGATTGGTTTGGATAGGTTGGCATGCCAATAGGGTTCTGATAGCAGTACTGCATATAGCTTCATGCCATTCTGTGATATGATAGCCTATGACTATACTGATGGTGATGTTATACTTGGCTTTATGCCTTATTGCTTTTATGGCTTATTAGCCATTCTGTTTGCACACTGAGAGACACATTGTGACCGATGGTGTGATGGCCCGAGGTACCTGGTACCCAGTGCTAGTTTACCCGTTTATTCAGTCCGGTCAATTTGTATAAGTTACTTGGGCATGGAAAAGTATTAATGAAATTAAATTAAGTTTAAAGGCAACAAATTGATGAAATATTAAGTTAAGAAACAAGAATGATTCCAATAAAAATAAGTGTTCTTAAGGGTCAGAAAATGAAGATAAATAAATATATGAGGTTTAAAATCATTATGAGATCGATTAATAACATGCTAGGAAGAGTTAATATCATAAGATTTAATTAGCCTTAAACAAAACAAAAACTTAGAAATTATTTATTATTCTTATAAGCACAATAACTAAGAAATTATTATTTTTATTTGTATATTATATTTTCTTGTATTATTGGCACCACTAAACTTTTTGCTTAGCGCGTCACTGTTTGCAACGCGTAGGTACTGAAGATTTGGCCAGAGAACCCAGTAGACCACAGACTGGGATTTTGGAGTCCAGATCTGCAGAAGTGTCAGAAGTGTATAAAGTTATCACCTCCTCAGCAATGCATGTAGATAGGGCCCATATGGATCATCTTTTGTATTTTGTATAAAATGTTAAGTTATTGTATTGTAATGTAGATTATGAAAAGGCAATTAATAGGAATGTGATGTAAACTAATAAATTAGCTTTTTCATATGTAATTAATTTATATATTATGTAAATTACGAAATTATATAATTATTTTATAAATTATGTAATTTGAGCATCATTGAGATTGCATGGGTTTGAAGACAGAATTGAAATATATATATGATGCATGAAATGATGAGATGATTATGAGAATTATTGATGAGATTTTTATTGTAAAATATTATTGAAAATTTGAAGCAGGTGAATAGCGAATCACGTCAATATTAAGTAAAATAGGGGAAACTCCGTTAGTTTCTCCGTTGAAAAATAATTGATATTAAATTAAAAGAAATCAAAATTATTAAAGAAATAAAGTAAGATAAGTTAGGGTGCTCTGGCACCAAGTGTGATATGTCTTGCTCGACTACACTGTAGTTGGGTGAGGGGTGTTACATTACTTAACTCAAAATTATTAACCGAAGTTATTATAATAGTTAGGCCTAGTTGTATATAGGCCCATAATATTTTCGATGTCCCACTGATGTAGAATAAAACAGACTTCTCATCATTGCCTTGGGATTTTGCAAGCAATCCTTCCCATCATGGACTTAGATCTAACATCAAATAGGGTTTCCCTCAATGCTCTGTGAAAGGTAGTCAGTGTTTTGATTGCTCCTCTAGAATCATTTCAATAGTCCTTTGCTCATGGGTTATTATTTAGTTACAATGATATATTATAGGCTTATCTAGGTAGCTTCTTTTTTCCTTTGGCAACCATACGCAGTTGCAAACTCTGGTTTTCCTCTTGATTGCACTTTCTGGTCTAATCCCACTTAATATAAGTAGTATAGATCGCCTCACAATCTTTATTTATGAATTCAATTCTTATCATAATCATTTGATTTCCTTAAAATAGATATGAGGTTTTTCAATTTCGTCCAAAGAATTCATGGCTAAATCATAATCTCTTAGATTAATGATTTTTATTCTCTGCATGATTTAGAAGGTATTTGATTTGACTTGTAAGTTAGTTAAATTTACTTATAAGTAGAAAGTCGTAAGTAGATTAGTGTTTGGTTTGCATTATAAGTTAAAAAAACTACTTAAAATAAGTCACATATTACTTATGACTTATTTACTTATTTTAAAACTATTATTTGAGCAAGTAAAAGATTATATTATCCTAATAATTTTTAAAAATATTAACATTATCTTCATTTTAACAATCACAACACCTAATTACATATACTTTTTGCTAATTTCAATAAATTAAATTATTTTTTTAAGCACATTTTAACCAAACACTTAAAGTATTTAAAAGTTATTTTTAAGTAATTTTGCCAAACAATATTACTTATTTTTAGTTTGACTCATGAGCTAAAAATATATATTTTAATTCAAAAACTAAAAGTAAGTAGCCAAATCAAATACTCTCTTAGTTTTTTAAAAAATTATGGAGGAGGATTTTCTCAAGAAAGTTTAAAGAGAAAGTGAGGAAATATACATCACAAAGCAATTTAGAGTCTGGGGTCTTCTAACGGATTAACACTATTAATGATTGGGCAAAATTTCTTAATTTGTCATAGATGAAAGTTAAGGACTAAAGCTGTAATGGTCAGGCTCCAATTACTAGAGGAATTATCCGCTTTGGCCGTAAGCCTCACGGTTTTGTCCCATAGGTGGAATAGAGAACTTCCCAGGAGGTCACCCATCCTAGGATTTCTCTCAAGCGAGCACGCTTAACCTTGGAGTTCTTCTAACTCTCCAGGCCATTCCACCAAAAGACGCCTCTAGTGATTCCCCCATTTTATATATCATTACTTTTCACTCCAATTCCGATGTGGGACGTGTTTTCCATCTTTCAGGGAGCTTTTTGCCTCATCCAACGGAATCACTGGGGCACTGCCCTAGGGCCTTGTGGCCCACCAGCTTCCGCCACAAGTGTCCTCACTTGTCGCATCTTAATGAGGGAGCTTTCAGCTCTGATACCAATTGTAACGGTCAGGCTTCAACCACTAGAGGAATTGTCCGCTTTGGCCGTAAACCTCACGGTTTTGTCCCATAGGTGGAATGAAGAACTTCCCAGGAGGTCACCCATCCTAGGATTTCTATCAAGCGAGCACGCTTAACCCTGGAGTTCTTCCAACTCTCCAGGCCATTCCACCAAAAGGCACCTCTAGTGATTAGTTCTTTCATTTTATATATCATTACTTTCCACTCCCATTCCAATGTGGGACGTGTTTCCTATCTTTCAGGGAGCTTTTCGCCGTGTCCAACGAAATCACTAGGGCACTACTTTAGGGCCTTGTAGCTTTGCATCAGGTAAATTTCGAGGCTAAAATTTTTGTTAGAGGGGAAGAGCTGTAATGCCCTCACTTTAGGTAGTCCGTACATTCTACTGTTCCGGTGAAAAATGTCTATCCGGATAGCCAGAATGTCTAAATTATATATAAACTAGAGTGAGGAGTCATAAATAAGCCAAATAATGATAATAAAAATTAAAGAAAAATTTAAGAAAAGAAATGCAACAAGGTTAAATGAGCCGAAGCTACGGCGATGGGTAACCCTAACAGGAAGTGGCCGTGAAGACAATTAGCGACCCTAAACCCGTGGAGAACCCTGTGAAATAATTTTTGGGACTCAAGTGAAGGATTATTGTGGTTTAGATAACAATAGATTGCTAAGAAAATACAAGGAAAATTATGTAAATCGGTACAGACAATTTTAGCTCATTAAACAAAACGAAGGGCATTTTGGTCATTTCACCTTCGGAGATGATTTTTGGCCAACTTGTCCATTTAAGTAAATGAAGTTTATGTCCTAAAATATGAATAAATATTGCTAAAAATTTAATTAAAAATGAGAAAAAAAGAAGAAAAGAAAATAAAATGAAATTAAAAAGGTAATTATGACATATAAGCATTATGCAATAATGATGTCATTATAAATTTCCACCAATTAACCTAAGACAACTACATATAAAAGAGATAAAAAGAAGTCAAAATTTAAAAGAAAAATCAGCCATCTTCTTCCTCTTTCTTGCTTGGCCGAAATTCATCTAGAGGGCTTCCACCATTGTTACTAAACAAAGCTTCAATTCCTACCCAATTTCACCATAAAACCTCTTGATTCCTTTACAAAAAATTGACCTTACACCTTGAGCAAGCACTAGGCAGCAAAAAGAAGTAGAAAAAAAAGAGATTTAACAAGTTTGGATTTACTTCACTTCAAGGTTAGTGACCAATCTTACCTCTCTCTTTCTTTATTTATTGTTAGGGACTTAAGCTAAGTTAGAAATTGTTGAAATTGAACCAAAAAGTGCATGATAGGGCACCCACAAATTTTCGACAGCCATGAGTGTAACACCCTCACTGTAACAATTCCATACATTCTACTGTTCCGATAACCGGTGTCGGTCCGGATAGCTAGAACTTCTGAAAAAATATTTAGACTAGAGTGAGGAGTCATAAATAACTCAAGTAATAATAAGAAAAATTTAGGAAAAATTTTTGAAATAAAATACAACCAAGTTAAATGAGCCAGTGCCCTAGCGATGGGTAACCCAGTGGAAAGTTGTGGTCTTTGCAACTAGAAGCCTTAAACCCAGGAGAAAATTCGTGAAATAATTTTTGGGACTCTAGAGAAAACTCATTGAGGTTTCTATGGCATTAGAATGCTAAGAAAAGGTTTAAAAATTTTTTTCGATCGGTACAGACAATTTTGGCTTAATAAGCCAAACAGATGGCATTTTGGTCATTTCGTCTTCAGAGATAATTTTTGACCAATTTGTCCAGTTAAGTAAATAATTATTATGACATAAAATATGAATAAATATTGCTAAAAATTTAATTAAAAATAAGTAGAAAAGAAAAGAAAAGAAAAATGAAAGAAATTGAGAATTATGACATCACATGATGTCATTAACATGCTCCCACCCAATCACCATTTGAAAAACTAATAAAAAGAGATAAAAATGAACTTAAAATAAGATAAAAAAACAAAAGAAACCAGCAATTTCTTCTTCATATGAGCTGAACCAAGAGAGAGAGAGAACAAAAGACCTCCATGAAAGCTCTTGCTTAAGCTTAATTTTCCCTAAGATTTCCACCCCAAAACCCTAAACTTCCTTCACAAAAAATTATCCCTAAACCTTGAGGAAGCTTTAAGTAGTAGAAAATTGAAGAGAGATTGAAGTTTTAACAAGCCAAGAAAGTGTTTAAAAGAGGTTAGTGCTATTTTCTTCCATATTCTTTTAGTAAACTTAAATTTGAGCATGAAAATGGAAAGAATTACAAGAAAAAAATTGAGAAATTATTCATGTTTGGTGGAAGAAGAATTTTGGTCTGCATGTGTACCTATGGGAATTGATGAATTTAAATGAAATAAAATGTGTTTATTGGAGTTTCTTAGTAGGTATTTGTGATTGGATGTGTTAGTTGGCATGGATAGCATAAAATGGACACTTTGGAAATTAGGGTTTGTGAAAAATTAGAGTTTTGCTTATGTAATGGTATATTAACATTGTAATGGTCAATTAGTAACCATTTGAATGTGTGTGAGGAGGAATTGAAGTGGGTAAGGATAATGGAGTTGAACTTAGGCATGCTGCCCTTGGTGACCTGTAGGACTGGGTGTGAGTCCAACAGGTTTGGGCAGCTATAACTGGAGTTGTATAGGTTCAATTGGTGCAAGGCCAATTGGACATGAAACTAGACACATAATGGCACAACTTTGGTGAAGAAACTCTACCCAGAAAACCAAACCAAGTTGACCTAAAAATTACCCTAATCTGGGTGATCGACATGCTATCCCTGGAAAATGACCAAATGAATAGTATTTGTTCAAATGTCATAACTTAGTGTAGAAAAGTTCAATTGATTTGAAATTTTACCAACAGAAAGCTAAGACATAGCCCTACAACTTTCATGAAGAAAACAAACCCAAATTTTAACCATAACATGTCCAAAAACTGACCTGCAGTCAGTGTACAAAAACTATAGAATTGATTCTGCCCAGAAAATCTAGAAAATTTCAATCCGGCCAGTTATGGTGTTTAGGCCATAACTTGAGATACAAAACTCCAAATGGAGTGATTCAAAAAAAGAAATGTAACTAGACACAATAAGGAACAACTTTCATGAAGATAATTTTATCAAATTCCTACTGTACAAATGACCAATGGAACAGTAAACTTAGTGCTTAAAATCTGAAAATTGTAAAGTAACCAACACTAAGCTTTGAAATGGTATTGGCAACCAATGCCAACAACTTTAGAATGCAAAATGTGGTATCTTGGTGAACTTAGGTTCAATAAATTTATTATGTATTAAAAAGTCAACAATTTGAGTGCATAGTAATGTGAATAGTAATACAAAGACATAAAGTGTAATAACTAAATTGGTAGAGAAAATTAAGGTATGAAATTTGGAATCCATGAAACATTCATGGATTACTTGGAATAGAAATAGTAATTCACCTAAATGACTTAATGAACATTTAAGTTATGTAAGTATATAGTTAAGATTTGTATTCCCATTACTAGTAGGTCTAATAAAACATAAGTAATACCACTTGAATATGAAATGAAATTAACCTAGATGGATTGTTAAGTATAAATGGGATGAGGTTTACATTAGGATTTATGTTTCCATTACAAATAAGATAATAACACCTTGTATGAGTTATGAATTCATATAAATATTGTAATGAATAAATAAATCACATGAAAATATGAATGGAACATTAGTTTTCTTTATAAGAGAAAGGAAGAATGTTTTGAGTACAATGGTACATAAACACCATTGTTGTGAATTGTGATCAATATGAATGATGTAAGGAATGTATGAATATTATGATGAATGTATAAGTTATGGAATTTGTTATCAAATAATGAAGTCATAAAATACAATATATTAATATTTAATGATATTATGTTCCCTTGTATTGCCTAGACATGTATGTCAGATTCGATAGATTGGCATACTAATAGGGTATTGTTTTAGCAGTACTGCGAAAGGCTTTATGCTTATATTCATGGCTTTATGCCCGCACTCATGGCTTTATGCCCGCATTCATGGCTTTATGCCAACATTCATGGCTTTTATGCCTGATTATGTGTTATCATGGCTTTTTAGCCATACTGACTACATACGTGGTTGACGTTCCGTGTCCCATGGTATGACGGCCCGAGGCACTGTTGTATCCAGTGCCGACGGCCCGAGGCACTGTTGTATCCAGTGTCAACGACCCGTTATCCAGTTTAGTCAGCCTGTCATAGGTTACTTGGGCAGTGAAATTTATTGAAATAAGTTAAGAATATTAGCAATTAAAAATATTAGAAATTAAATAAAATAAATGAGTAAGATGACCTAAAATAAATTAGAATAGTTATTTATTAGAAAGGATCGAAATGAACTGAACCGATATTAAAATTTACTTATTATGAGATAATCTAAGACAACCTAGCAAGTATTGAGAAAATGCTAAAAGATTAGGAAAGAAAATTATAACATAAATAAATATTGCAAATGTGACTTATATAATAATATAAGCATAAATTTATTATTTTTAGATCATTTTTTTTGTACATTATTACTGTACATTGGCGAAATAAACACTTCCAAAGAATACTAAATTAGGATAAAACATATTAAATTTTAGAAACCGCATGTGAAGTATAAATAAATCTTAATTATCCGAATTTTGTTTCTATATTTATTTGTATATTATTTCCTTGTTATATTATTGCACCACTAAGCAGCAATGCTTAGTGCGATGGAATTGTTTCCTTCGCGCAGGTACTGAAGCTAGAACCCAATGCACGTTTGACTGAGAATTTTGGGAGTCCAGATCTGCAGAGTGTCAAAGGTTGTCACCTCCTCAGCAATGCATGTAGCTAGGTCCCATGTATATCATATATCATGTAAATTAATAAAGATTGAAAATTATCATATATGAGTTGAGAATGAATGGAAATGAATATGAAATTGAATTATATAGAGGATATTCGAATTGATGAGATAATTATGATTAGTATGGATAAGATTTTATTATGAAAATATTGTTGAATTTTCAAGCAGGTGAATAATGAAATGCGCCAAATAGAAATAAAATAGGGGAAACTCCGCTGGTTTTTCCATAGAAAAATAATTGATATTAAATTAAACGAATTCAAAATTACTAAAATAATAAAGTAAGACAAGATAGGGTGCTCTGGCACCGAATGTAGCACACTTTGCTCGGCTACACTGTAGTCGGGTGAGGGGTGTTACAATGAGTATGCTAGGGTTTTGATGATTTTAATTGAATTAAAGTGGTGTATTGATTGCCTTTGATGAGAATATAAGAATTAGAACATTAAATTTTAGGTGTGGTGCTAAAATGAAACTTTGGGAATTAGGGTTTGAGGCAAAATTAGGGTTTTATCAAATTGTTGATGAATTAGTGTTCTAATGGTCAATTAGTGACCATTTTAGGAGGTTTGACATTAACTTGGAATTAATTGTGGCATTGAACATTGAATTAAGTGTGATGCCCTAGGAGCTAGAAATTCTGAACTTGAGTTCAGTAGGTTTGGGCAGCCATAAGTTGAAGTGTGTAGCTTCAAATAGTGTAAGGCCAATTAGAGGTGAAACTAGGAACATAATGCCACATTTTTTATGAAGAGACCCTATCCAGAAAATCAACCTAAAGTGACCTAAAAATTGCTTGAATTCGGGTAACCAAAATCTGGACCTGGAAAAATGACTATATGAACAGTATTTGTTCAAATGGCCATAACATTGTGTAGAGAGGTCTAAATGACCTGATTCTTGAACCCATGGAAAGCTTAGACATATTAGAACAACTTTCATGGGGAACAAAAATCCAAATTCTGACCATAACCTATTCAAATTGCTAACTAAAATTAGCTCACAAAAATTGTCAGAACCAAAATTGCCCAAAAATTCTGGACATGGACTAATCTAGCCAGTTATGTTAAAAATATCATAACTTGAGCTACAAAACTCCAAATGGACTAATTCAAAAAGAGAATTAAACTAGAGACATTAAGAAACAATTTTGATGAAAAAAGTTTAGCCAAATTCTCACTGTAGAATGATCCAATGGAATAGTAAATATAGGTAATGAAATCTAAAATTTTGGAATTACTTCTAATAAGCTTTGAATTGCAATTGGCAACCAATGCCAACAAATTTATGACCCGAAATGTGGTATGACCATATGTTAAAAATTTGTATACCTATTATTATTGAAAAAGTCAACATTTTGCATGAATAATAATGTGAATAGTAACCAACCACTATAACATTAAATACAAAGAATCAAAACCTAACTTTGTTAATATGCCCTAGTATACCTGGTATGATTGGTTTGGATAGGTTGTCATGCCAATAGGGTTTCGATTGTAGTACTGCCTATAGCTTCGTGCCATTTCATGATTTATGGCTTTAGTGCCGCTTTGTGATATTATGGCTTTTGGCTATTTTACTATTTTTGACATATTTGGCTTTATGCCCGATGATTAATATGGTTTGTTAGCCATTCTGTTGCATACTTGGAGATACTCTGTGACTGATGGTGTGACGACCCAAGGTACTTGGTACCCAGTGCTAGTTTACCCATTTATCCAATCCAGTCAGTTGGTGTAGGTTACTTGGATAATTAAAATAAATCTTGAAAATTTATAACTAAACAATGAATATAAAAATCCCTAAATTAAGGATATTATAAATAATTACTAAAAATTTAGTCTACATGAAATAATAGCATAATTTATGCATATTTAATTATTTAGTTTATTTTTATATTATATTGGCACTACTAAACTTTATGCTTAGCGCGTCGCTTTTTGCCACACGTAGGTACTGGAGACTAGGAGTGAGAGCCCAGTAGACCTAGACTGGGATCACTGTGAGAGTCCAGATCTGCATTGAGTCCGATGTCACATCCTCTGCAGTGCATTTTGGTAGGACTATTAGGCTTCATCTGAAATTTTTGTATTTTGTAGTTAGACATTCATTTGTCATGTAATTATGAACTTATGTAATCATTTGTAAATTATGTAAATTAATGAAATTGGGGTATTTTCTTTATGAATGTGAGCATTTATTTATTTATGCATGGGATGAATAAAAATTTGAGTTTGAGAATATTGAGATGAAATTTGAGATTGTGAAGAAATACATATAATTGAAATCATTGTTGAAATTTTTAATAGGTGGCAATCGTCAAAATTATGAATAATTCAGGAGAAACTCTGTCAGTTTCTCCGGTTAATAAATTGACCCTAAATTAATAACAAAAAATGTAATTACTGAGAATTGAAATAAGATAAGTTAAGGCGCTCCGGCACCAAGTGTGACATGCCTCGCTTGGCTACATTGTAAACGGGTAAAGGGTGTCACAAAAGCTCATTCCCATCCTAATTAAATTCATAAACTCAATTGACTACAAGAAAATAAAAATTATTTGTGATGACAATTATTAACCATAATAAGGGAATTTTCATTGGTAATTGATATTACTGATGAATTATTGACCAAAATGGTTTTGCTTATAATTAGGGCGCATGTAATAATTACTGAGCAATTTTCTTTTCATTGTTAATTTTACCGACCATAAATGTTATCTTAAATTGTGGCTTTGCGATTGTTATTATTGTGGGTAGATCATAGGACGTGAGGGGAGTAACTATGAATTTTCTGACGAAATATACGTTGGTAAGTACCAACAAAAAAGGATTAGTTGGTATTTGATTGGTTTGATATAAAATAAAATAAATTAATATTAATGAAACTATGTCATCGGTATTTTTTTTTATTTTAATAAATCAATTACTAACGATATTAATAGGATCAAGTCTCCAGAACACTAGGTTCCATGTGAAAATGATTCATCCAAAGGAGCCATTTAAGTGAATGATTGCCATTTATAAAATGAAGTTTAAAAAGCTAAAAGTTGATTCTCAATTGCTTAACCTAACGAGCACTAAACAAACTATGAGTATTCATGCAAGCATTCTTGCCATGGGTACCTTGGTTTTTTAGCAACCATGCAGTTAACATAATGGCCATATACCTAGGATGAACATAGTTAATTATTCCTCACATTTGCACCTAGCACGCATTTTCTACTTTTTTGGTTTAGGAATCCTAAGGTTGTGACAGCTGTAGATAACTTACAAGCTAAATGTGGGACCATGAATCATGAACTATTTCAAGTGACTAAGGAATTGAATCATATTTTTTGAGATAGCAATAACTTCATGCTAAGTAATTAGTTACTAAATAATTCATCCAAAAAACCCAAAATCACAATCATAAAATAACAAACCACAACACAACCAAGGACTATAACAATCTAGCCCTCACAAAAACCCAAAATTACAACCATAGGAAGCAACCTGCACACAACAAAGAAATGCCCACAATCTAGCCCAAACCCAAACCCAAACCCAAACCCAAAAAATTAGCTACATTCCCACAAATTCCCAAATTAACAACCGGAGATATCAACATACACAGAAACAACATTAGTTGAAAAAAGAAAAAAGAGATATAGAAAAGGAATGATAGACCTCTCAACACACAACAAAGAGAGTGAGAGAGAACAAGCACTACAAGAATCTGTCAAAATAGAAACCGAATTTAGAAACAAACTTCTATCAATTTGTAATTGGAAATGGGTTTTGAAAAGAAAATTGAGTTGGATGATACAAATTAGAAACCAATTAGAAACTGATTTGAAACCGACATTAGAAATGGAAAATCATCGGTTTCCAAATATACGTGCCAAAATTTGGCACCAGTTTTTGCATCGGTTTAGAAACGGATTAGAAACTGAATTGAAACTGAATTTTGAAATCAAAAAGTTATGTTTCTAATTTGGAATCCTAATTTTTGTTATATAAAATCTAAAACTCATTATAGAAACCAATATATGTCGATTTCTGATTTCATTAGTTAGAAACCGATGGTTTTGGTTTCAAAATCTTTATTATTATTATTAATTTTAAGAATCATATTAGAAACTAATACTTTTCGATTTCTAATTCTATATTTAGAAACCTATTACTTTCTGTTTCAAATTCTAAGGTGCTATAATTAAATTTGAATCGCAACTTTAGAAATAGAAAAGTATTGGTTTCTAATTCCAATCTTTAGAAACTGAAAATTTTGGTTTCAAACACTATGGTTGTCTTAATAAATTTAATGTTCAGATTAGAAACCAAAATTTTTGGTTTCTAATTCTTTGTTTAGAAACCAATTCTTTTTGGTTTCAAAATTTGAGGTAGTATCATTCAATTTGAAACTTGAGTTAGGAACTGAAATATTTCTGTTCCTACTTTCCTTCTTTAGAAACCGATTTCTTCCTATGGTAGTTTTCATAAATTGAAAGTTCATGTTAGAAACCGCAAACATTTGGTATCTAATCATTATTTAGAAATTGATTTTTTTTTTGGTTTCTAAATATACTGTAGTATTATTGAATTTGAAGCTCAAATTAGAAATCGATAGTTGTCGGCTTCTAATTTCCTTAGTTAGAAACCAATTTTTCAGTTTCAAAATCTAAGGTAGTTCTAATAAATTTGATTTTAATTTGGAAACTGACGATATTCGGTTTCTAAACTGAATTTAGAAACTGATTACATTCAGTTTCAAACACTAAGGTGGTTTTACTAAATTTGAGATTCATATTAGAAACTGAATGTATGCGGTTTCTAATCATTTATTTAGAAACTAAATATTTTCTATTTCAAAAACTAAGGAAATATTATGAAATTTGAACTCAAATTAGAAACTGAATACGGGTGGTTTCTAATTTCATTATTTATGCTAGGTTAAAAGACGGCCTACTGACTCCAAAACTCATAGAAGGCATTGAACAATTCATCACATTTGCTAAGCAACATCCAGAGTGAATGGATGGGGATAAATTGAAGTGTCCATGTAATCATCGAAAATGTTAGAACCGTAACTATGCTGACGAGAATACAGTTAGGTTGCATTTGATGAAGCATGGATTTGTGTCGTATTATTATAAATGGGTTTTGCATGGTGAACCCCACACAAGTAGTATTGCTGGTCAAAACATAAAAGTTATTACAGACAGTTCAAGAGGTTGAGAGTAGCACAAATAATACATACGAGCAAATGGTAATGGATGTAGCAGGTCTTGCTTTCTTTTTAGGACGTAATGGAGGAACCTCCAAATACATCGACTTGAAAATTGTATGACACGTAACAAGATGCTAATCAAGAGGTGTGGCAGGGTTGTGAAACCAATTCACAGATGTTGAACATCAAGGTAGAACATCATTTGTCAAAGAGGTGTTTTTATGACATCTGCCAACTTATGAAGAAGGTGTTATCAGATGATAATTTAATGACTAAAAACTTCTATAGTACAAAGAAATTGGTCCAGGCATTAGGCCTACCAGTTCAAAAGATTCATTATTGTATTAATGGATGTATGTTATATTCGGCTAGTAGTGGATTTCTGATAACTCGGGTTAGGTTGGTCTAAATAAATTTATAATATTTTATTTCATTTTGTTTGCATGTTGGGTCTTGATTTTGGTCCTGATTATGAGTTTGAAAATAGTGAGGCTTACTACGGACCTCGGGGGTTTTAAGTCAACCCAGGTCTTAGTGCTGATCCGACCTGTGCAATCAGGTTGTGACACTTTTAGTTGCACCCTATTTGATATTTGAACTTTATAAAAGGATAACTATTTAACCCCTGCGATTGGTGCACGTGCAAACGTGAATTGCATGTGCATTGACTTAATTGCATGCACGTTGACTTTTCGTTACACTTTTATAAATTCACAAATTTAATAATTACATTTTGTAAAATACAGATATTAAGATGGTATTTAGTTTGGCTTATAAGTCGGTCAAATCTATTTATAAGTAAAAAATTATAAGTAGATTAGTATTTGATTTGACTTATAAATTAAAAAAAAACTACTTAAAATAAGTGAGAAGTAATAAGTAAAGTACCATTTACTTATGACTTATCTATTTATTTTAAAATTATATTTTAATCAAATAAAAGACTATTATTCTAATAATTTTTTAAAATATCAATACTGTCCTTATTTTGACAATCACAACACTCAATAATATATCATTTTTGGTCATTTTAATAAATTAAGTTACTTTTAAACGTATTTTAATCAAATACTTAAACAATTTAAAAGTTTATTTTAAGTCATTTTATTAAACAATTAATTACTTATTTTTAAATTAACTTATAAGTTAAAAACTATATTTTAAATTAAAAAAATTAAAAGTCAATAACCAATCCAAACACCCTCGAAATGGCATATAATTAAGGGTAAGAGTTTTAACTGATTTTTCATGTAAAGTTCAAAGTAAAAAGACGTTTTCCTCTTGAAACTTCTTAAATAAAGACAATAGGCAAAAGAGTGTTGAATTATAAAGAAGCCAACTGGAAAGCTGGCAATTATCATTTCCCTTGTTGAAACGATCAATCCTGGAGCTTACGATGGATTTCTATTTTATTTTGCAACAATAACGCGTTTTGATTGGATATTAGTTAATAACGTATGTTAAAGTTTCAAGGTCAACGGCATAGAAAAGTCAACCGTGCATCTCCATATATATATATATATATATATATATATATTGATAGAGAGAACAGAGCTGGCATGCATGCTGTACATTAGTTTTTTTTTCTATATGTCCAGTGAAGCATAAATATATATTTCATGTAATTGGGTCAAAATTTTATGAAAAGTTCAATTGGGATGGCCATTCATTAAAACGTGCAGCCGTTTTGATTTGTACCACAAAAGTAAGGGCGAACATGAACAGTAGAGGAAGGCGGCAACGCCCACAATATGAGAATGCCTATACCCATGAATAGAATACGGTATATGGATTTTTTTTTTTTAATTTTTGGTACAATTCGCATTGATTACAAATCGAAACCGAGACTTTGCAGAGTTAAAAACAACTTAATACTATTAATCTAAAGCTCATTGATTTATTTTCTCTCTTAATTAATAGATAATTACATTTACTTTTATATAAAATTTTCCTTTCCAAATTTGATTTATTATAAATTTAAAATATAAAATATATAATGAAATCTGTTTATTAAATATATGAACCCATATATATTTTTGTCTTGAGTTCATAAATGAAAAGAATTATATAATGAAATCAATATATATATAATGGTTTTATTGTAACCGTTTATTGTAGTAGATCCCACGTGAATTTTACTATGATCAATGATTATAATTAAAGTATTGTTTATATAAGATTATATCAAATAAAAATTTTCATAATAGACTAGATTTAGTTAAAAATTTCCCATACATGTATATAGTGTGTAATATTAATGGATCAATGTTGATAAATTTTTAACAAAAAGATGTAACTTTGTATATTTAAGTTTATTAAATAATTAAAAATATTAAAGTTTCATATAATAACATACTTTTGCTAAACACAACTAAGCCACATTAGCTAAATAATTATTTAAAAACTATTTTGAAATATATAGAACAAACAATGATCTTGTGGGATTTTAAATTTCATTTCACTATTTTTTGTTATTTTAATATATATAATCTTTTAATTTTAATTCTAATTACTGAAATATATATATATATATATATAATGATCTAGTCTACTAGATTTTGCAAGTAAGAATTTTCTTTAAGACTGAGGATAGATTTTTTTTTTTTTCATTTTGATGTTTTAGAAATTGTTTTGAGTAGAAAGAGATGTAAAGACTTTAAACTCAATTTCTAATTAATATATATTAGATCAGGAAATTATTTTTGCCTTATTGAATTCTCAAGATACATAATGTATAATAAAATTTATATGTAAAATAAGTAGAGTCTACATATTTGTATCTTAAGTCTAATAGATTAGGTGGAGGTAAAATTTTCTCATTAATTCAATTCAACCATAAAAATTATTTAGACCTAGTCCACCGTAGTTTAAGATATAAATATATGGGTTTCACCTTTTTAATATGAAAAAATTCTTATCTATACTAAATCTATTATGAACTCAAAATATAAATATATAAAAATTAAATATTTAATAGATAAATCTCGTTATACATATTGCCTATTCAGTGGACGGCCTCTACACAAAAAATCTCCCACCAATCACCGGGTATACTAATCATCCAATCACATGGCGAATAGACTTTGGCTTTGAGATTAAATGCATGGAAACTTCAAGCAATTGGAATTAATGGCAGCCAGATGTTAACATGTCCCTGTGTGGTGTAAATGCAAGATGCGACTTTCTTTTCTGACCAAGTTTCTCTTTTGTTTTTTCAAAATTTTGCAGCTACAGATAGATTCTAATTGCTAGATTGCATTGCATCCCAGTATTGGAAAAATTAATTAAAATTAAATTTTAATTAGGTACGGAATTAGTCCTTTAGTTAAGATTAATATATATTATGATCTCTATATAAAGACTGGCATATTCCTCAGCTTGAGATATATCAAACATTTGCCCAACTGAGATGGCGACAAAGCTAGGCTTCTCTGTGTTAGTCATTTCTCTTTTCTCATTATACTCATCAACACTTTCATCATCTGTTGCCTCTGATGACTTAGATTGGTGGTGCAACAAAACCCCATATCCTGAACCTTGCAAATATTTCATGAAGCAAAACCCAAACCATTTTCATCCAAAGCATAATTCTGAGTTTCGTAAGTTGGCAATTGACTTAGCCATCCAACGAGCTCTCACTGCTCAGTCACATAACAAATGGCTAGGCTCAAAGTGTCGCAATGAGAAAGAGAAGGCTGCATGGGCTGACTGCTTAAACCTCTATGAGAACACCATTACGCAACTCAACCATACCATTGACCCCAACAGAAAATGCACCGATTACGATGTCCAGACTTGGCTCAGCACTGCTTTAACCAATCTTGAAACTTGTCGAGCTGGGTTCGTTGAGCTTGGAGTTTCAGATTTCATGTTGCCGCTCATGTCCAACAATGTTTCTAAGCTAATATGCAACACTTTGGCTCTAAGCAATGGTTCATCGGCGGCTTTACCACAAACATATCAAGATGGTTTTCCTAGCTGGGTCACAGCAGGTGATAGAAAGCTCTTGCAGTCATCATCACCGGCTGTGAATCTTGTGGTGGCTCAAGATGGTTCAGGGAATTACCGGACTATAAAGCAGGCCCTTGATGAAGCAGCAAAGAGGAGTGGAAGTGGGAGATTTGTGATACATATTAAGAGTGGGATTTACAGAGAGAATCTGGAGATTGGTAACAAAATGAAGAATATTATGTTGGTCGGAGATGGGTTGAGAAATACTATTATCACCGGTAGCCGGAGTGTTCGAGGAGGTTCTACTACTTTCAACTCTGCAACTGTTGGTAAGCAAGTTTAACCCTCCTTTTCTTGATTGTTTAGCATTAATGCAATTAGAAAATTAATCAGCATAGTTGTTGAAAGTCTATTTTAATTAATAGATACAATAATGAATTCAACCAATGGTTTTCTTGACCTTCGCTTTCTTATAATTAATACTGTATAATAGTAGTGATCATTTGAAATTTCAAAGCCTGCTAGATTTTTTTTTTTTAAAAATTATTTTATAAGAAAATTAAAGTTAGCTAGCTAATTAATTTCTTAATCCTCTGTATAGCTTGCAACATAATAAAAGTAATTGACTTTACCTTTATCTTTATTGATTTCGTGCAATACTGAAGCATGACTAATAAAGCTTTGATATCGATTTTTATATAATTGGTTCATACATGAATTGAATTTGAAATTTTACAGTCCTAAAAATTACGTTAAAGTTTATTGGTATAATTAAGGTATTGATTTCAGTCATTTTTAAAAAATCTTTTTTTTTTTTAATTTCATACAATATTAAAGCATGACTAATGAAATCTCAGTATCAATTTTTTTTAACTGATTCCGAGAATCAAATTCGAGACTCTACTGTTTTAGAAACAATTTTAATAGTACTGAGTTACAGTTAGTTGATGATATCCATTTTAATCCCTTCAGAAAGATCATTTTCTCCTATAGTGATAGATAATTGAGCTCCGGTCATGAGACGTAAAGAAAACTTCAGTTTGAAAAAATGGCATTTTGATTATGATGTATATACGATGTGAAAGGTTGGAAAAGATATATGATTGAACGTGTCTGTTTTTAATTCAAGATTAATAATGTGAACAATTAATTGAATTTCAGCGGTGACCGGAGAAGGATTCATTGCACGAGGCATAACATTCCGCAACACGGCCGGCCCTGAAAACCACCAAGCAGTGGCTCTCCGATCAGGCTCTGATCTCTCAGTCTTCTACCGCTGTGGTTTTGAAGGATACCAAGACACCTTATACGCCCACTCCCAAAGACAATTCTACAAAGAATGTTACATTTATGGCACAGTAGATTTCATATTTGGCAATGCAGCTGTAGCATTTCAAAACTGCATGATATATGCAAGACGACCTATGGACAAGCAAAAGAACACGATCACTGCACAAGGGAGAACTGATCCTAATCAAAATACTGGAATTTCAATCCACAATTCTCGAGTCATGGCTGCTTCAGACCTTAAACCAGTGCTTAGCTCATTCAAGACTTACTTGGGGAGACCATGGAAGAAGTATTCAAGAACTGTTTTTCTCCAAACTTACCTTGATTCTTTGGTGGATCCTGCAGGCTGGCTTGAATGGGATGGTGATTTTGCCCTAAGTACTCTGTATTATGGTGAGTATAAGAATATGGGTCCTGCAGCTTCAACCAGTGGGAGAGTTAAGTGGCGTGGTTATAGGGTTATAACTAGCGCAACTGAAGCATCCAAGTTCACGGCGGCTAACTTCATTGCTGGCCGTTCATGGTTGCCGGCCACTGGCGTTCCTTTCACTTCGGGTCTTTGATATATGTTTGTTCTTTAATTTTTTGAAAATATATTTTTTATTGTATTTAGTGGGTTCACCACAATTTCTTTTAAGATTTCTAATAAGAAAGAAGGAATCAATTTCTGGTAAATTCCTGTAAAATGTGGAAATAAAAAGAAGTTACCCTGTTTCCAGATTATAGGACTTGCCATGCATTGATGAATATTTTCAATTTTTTTAATTACTATTTATTTGAGAGATTTTTCTTGCCTAGATATGGTTCACTAATGAAAGTATACTTTAAAAACTTACCTTAATTTGCTGATCCTGTACAATCTCAATTGATTTTAACTAGCATAATTTTAGGATCTGATTTGATACGCTAGTTGTATATATAGCTTTGTAATCTCAAGGAGAAATATAAGTCAATTTTCTCATTTAATCTTTCTTTTCATGGTATCAAAGCAGGTTGTAAAATCTTAGCTTGTTGAACCATGGCAGGAGATGATCTGAACAATAAAAATACAGGAGGTACTGGAGAGTTGGTCACGAGTGTCAATCAAAACAAAGCACTTAATACCACTTCTCCTTACTACCTACATCCATTTGATCACCCAGGATCGATTTTCGTCGCTCAACCCCTTAGTGAAAATGGGGATAATTATTTTACATGGAGACGTAGCTTTTTGAATGCACTCTATTCCAAAAACAAAGGAGGCTTTGTGGATGGAAAATTCAAGAAACCAGATGCTGATTCTCCATATTTGTAGTCATGGATCCAGTGCAATGCTATTGTTCTCTCTTGGCTCACTACTGCTTTAGTGAAACAGCTTCAAGGAAATGTTGTCCATGTAGAAACAGCAAGGGATTTATGACAGGATTTAGAGGAAAGATTCACGCAAGGAATAGCTCCAAAAGCCTATGAGTTGAGATGTGTTATAGCACTGTTGTAGCAAGAAAAATTATCTGTTTCCTCCTATTACAGAAAATTGAAAGCCGTTTGGGGAAAGTTGCAAGGACTCAGTCCAGTACCTGTCTGCACTTGTGGTTGTACATGTGGAGCTGCAAAACAGATGCAGGACAGTGAGAAGAAAAAAAGGTCTTTGATTTTCTAATGGGACTTGATGAAGAATATACCATAGTGCGATCTCAAATATTAAGCATTGATCCATTGCCGAATCCTGGAAGGAAATATGCTATTGTTGTACAAGAATAGAAACAGCATTTAGTTGCTACAAATCGGGCTCCTATCATTGAAGTGGCAGCCTTATTATATAAAAGAAGTGATACTCGATCCAAGAAAGTTGAAGATGAGAATCGCAATCAATTCCCACCTTGTGTACATTGTGGAAAAACAAATTACAGTAAGGATTTCTATTACAAGGCAATTGGATATCCTTCGGATTGGTGCCAACCTGGAAAGTGAAATAACAGACAAGGAAAGCAAGGAAATCGTGGATATACCCAATAACAATGAGACAGCGGTACAATGAACAAGACAACCTCCTTAGAAGTAGCTTTTACCACTATCGTAGATGAAAGTGAGTTTACAATTCTAGGGCTTACTTCTGCATAACATCAACAATTATTGGCTCTATTAAGTGGGCAAGATGCAGCACTCAACAAACCATCAGTAAACATGGCCACTTCATCAAGCTTTTCTAGTAAGACAAAAGACGCATGGATAAGTGATACCGGAGCCACACATCATATAACAAATAAAATTGAATCTTTGTCAAATATGATTCCTGGCTTAAATATACCACCAATTCAAATTCCCAATGGAGAAATGGTAACAGTAGAAGCCTTGGGACGAGTTGCTATTGATAAAGAATTGGTTCTTGAATGAGTACTCGAAGTGCCTAATTTTTGCTTCAATTTATTATCTGTCAGCAGATTGATAAAAGATTTAAATTGTTCATTAACTTTCTAGCCAAATTCTTTTGTCATATAGGACTTACACTTGAGGAGGCTGATTGGAGTAGGTAGAGAGCAAAATAGTCTTTATTACTTGGAGCCACTAAGAGGAGGGAACGCATTAGTGGCGAGGCACACTGCTACTGCAAATTTATGGCATCGTCGCTTGGGACATCTACTAATGAATAAATTATCTCTAGTTCTAGATTTACATGTTTCTTTTGATAGTGGGGACAACTCAATTTGTGAAGCTTGTTACAAAAGAAAACAAACGAGATTATCTTTTCCTATTAGTATAAAAAAAACAATGTATGCTTTTGATTTACTTCACTGTGATATTTGGGGACCATATAGAATCAGGTCACATTCTGGTTCATATTATTTTCTGACGTTAGTGAATGATTTCAATCAAGCAACATGTGTGTTTCTTATGTAGCACAAATCAGAAACTAAGGGATATTTGTTACAATTTTTCAATTGGGTTGCAACCCAGTTCAATGTGAAAATTAAAATTTTGCGAACAAATAATGGTCTGGAGTTTACTCATGGAGAGTTGCCAAAATTTTATTTTGACAATGGAATGGAGCATCAGACTAGTTGCACATATACACCACAGCAAAATGGCATAGTTGAACGCAGATATAGACATCTCTTAGAGGTAGCACATGCACTGATGTTCCAAGCAAGTCTACCTAACACGTTTTGGGGTGAATGTGTACTAACTGCTACATATTTAATCAATCGCATGCCGTTAAATGTTTTGCGGAGCAAAACGCCATATGAGAAGTTACGTGGAAATAAGCCATCATATGCACACCTAAGGAGCTTCGATTGCCTTTGTTATAAAAATGTGAATGATAAATTTGCTCCTCGGGCTAGACTATGTATCTTTGTTGGATATCCATATGACAAGAAGGGATACAAAATCTTTGACTTGGAGAATAAGATGATTTATGTCTCCTGAGATGTTGATTTCTTAGAAGAAAATTACCCATCATATTTCAACAATAGCCATTGA
Source organism: Hevea brasiliensis (assembly GCF_030052815.1). Lineage (NCBI taxonomy): Eukaryota > Viridiplantae > Streptophyta > Magnoliopsida > Malpighiales > Euphorbiaceae > Hevea > Hevea brasiliensis. The sequence continues at coordinate 102,859,667 of NC_079497.1, forward strand.
TTCTCTAGTTAATATGAATTCTTCTGTTGTTGCTGATACTTCTTTTAGTGCATTGGAAACATATAATTCTATTAGTAGTGTATCCAACGCAGATGACATAACTAGGACTTATCAACCATTGTGTAACACCCCTCACTCGACTACAGTGTAGCCGAGCAAGACGTGCTACAATCGGTGCCGGAGCACCCTAACTTATCTTACTTTATTTTTTTAATAATTTTGAATTTGTTTAATTTAATATTAATTTTTTTTGACGGAGAAACCAGTGGAGTTTCCCCTATTTTATTATCGTTTAGCGTATTTCAATATTCACCTGTTTGAGGTTCAACAATATTTTTAAATAAAAAAAAATATCTCATCTATGCTAATCATAATTATCTCATCAATCATTCTCATAATTTTCTCATATTTCAAATCTCATTCATACATTTTAATTTCATAATCATTTCCATTCATACTCAATTCATATGTAAATATTCTCAAATTACATAAGCAAAATTTTCAAATTTCCTTAATTTACATAATTTACAAAATAATTACAAAATTTCATAATTTACATCATAATACAATATCTAGCATTTTATACAAAATACAAAATAGGATCTATATGGGCCCTATCTACATGCATTGCTGAGGAGGTGACAACCTTGAATACTTCAGACACTTCTGCAGATCTGGACTCCAAAAATCTTAGTCAAAGTACCTGCGCGAGGAAACAAATCCATCGCGCTAAGCATTGCTGCTTAGTGGTGCAATAATATAACAGGAAAATAAAATATACAAATAAAGAAAGAAAGAAGCATAATTTGAATATTTAAGAATCAATTTAATTTAATACAATGTGTCTAATATTAATTATCTTTTGTTCTCATTTGTTTCGCTTTGGAAGCGTTAAATTCTGAAATTCACAGTGATGATGTACAACATACAGAATTAATAAAAATACTCAGTTTATATTTATATGGCAATAGAAGGTACATTTAAAATATTTAGTTAAGTTATACCTATTTTTGCAACTCTTTTATCATTTTACTTAACAATTTTTATGTGGTTTGGATCATTTCATAATTGTAACTAATTCTTTTGAAGTCTTATTAACTCATTTATTTGATTTCTAACATTTTTAATTACTAATAGTCTTAATTTGTTTCAATAAATTACACTGCCCAAGTAACCTATGACAGGCTGACTAAACTGGATAACAGGTCGTTGGCACAGGACACTGCGGTGCCTCGGGCCGTCATACCATGGGACGCAGAACATCAACCACGTATGCAGTCAGTATGGCTAAAAAGCCATGATAACACATAATCGGGCATAAAAGCCATGAATGTTGGCATAAAGCCATGAATACGGGCATAAAGCCATGAATACGGGCATAAAGCCATAAATACGGGCATAAGGCCTTAAAAACGGGTATAAAGCCTTTCGCAGTACTGCTAAAACAATACCCTATTGGCATGCCAATCTATCCAATCTGACACATGTGTCTAGGCAATACAAGGGCACATAATATCATTAAATATTAATATATTGTATTTTATGACTTCATTATTTAATGATAAATTTCAATTATAATTCATACATTCATTTGATCATTTATATGATCACAATTCACATCAATTATCCTTTTTTTACCATTGTACTCAAAATACTTCTCCTCTCTACAATAATGAGAACTAATGTCTCATTCATACATTAATACGGTTCACATGTACCATTGTATTCAAAACATTTTTCCTTTCTCATTTATACATTTAAGAATCTACTTATGTAGTCACAAATTTTATATTTCAAGTTGAGTTATTAATATTTTATGAATTCCATTTGTGATGGGCATATAAGCCCTAACTATCTATTCACATCAATTAGGTGACTTATTTTTCATGTTTCAAGTAATCCATGAATATTTCATGGATTTCAAATTTATGGCCTTAATTTCTTTTTTAACAATTTTGACTAGGATGCATAGTCCACATTTGTCATACAATTCTAAGCATTTAAGCTTAGAATTGGTTCTAGGTCTTCGTCTTAATTTACTAATCATTTTGATTACTATTCACCTTACTAGTCAACCAAAATGTTGACTTTTTTATACTTAATGGATATATTAATTCTAATTATGCCAAGATCCCACATTTTGAGTTTTACATTTGCTAGTATTAATTGCCAATTGCAATTTAAAGTCCCCTAGATGCATTTCTAATTTCAAATTTTGAATTTCAAGTTTTGGTGTCACTATTCACCTCATTGATCAACAAAAATGTTGACTTTTGGATAGAAAATAGGTACATTGGTTTTAACACTCCCAATGCACCACATTTTACATTTAAAACTTGTTAGAATTGATTACCATTACCATTTCTAAGCTTAAAACAAGAGGGCAGAGTTTTCAATTTTTGAAGCCTAACTTTACTGTTCCATTAAGCACTATTGCAGTGGGAATTTGAGGAAATAGTAAACATGAAAGTTGTTCCTTATTTTGTCTAGTTGAATTTCTTTTTTTGAATCACTCCATTTGGAGTTTTGTAGCCCCAGATATGGTCCAAAAACCACAGCTGGCCGGATTGGAAAAACTACAGAATTACCAAATCTACAGTACAATGAACAGTGACTGTGACTGCCATTTGGGTTAGGTTCTGGTCATAATTTGGGGTAGGTTTCTTCATGAAAGTTGTTTGTCTATGTCTTAACTTGTTGCTGTAAAAATTTCAGGTCAATTGACCATTTCTACAGTGAGTTATGGCCAAATGAACAGTTACTATTCATTTGGTAATTCTGCAGAATCAGTTTGCAGGGTATCCGGATTGGGGCCAATTTTTGGTCCACTTGCTTTGGTCTTTTGGGCATGGTTTCTTCAGAAAAATTGTGCCATTATAAGTCTAGTTTCATGTCCAATTGGCCAAACACCAATTGAACCTACACAGCCAAAGATATGGCAGTCCAAGTGAGCTGGACTCACAGCCACCCTGCTGCACTCATTAGGCAGCCCACCAATTCAGTTTGCATCACTCTAAATCTCTTCAAATTATGGTGAACTTACCTCAAATGGTCACTAATTGACCATTATAATGTTCTTTAACAATTTCATAAGCCAAGTCTAAATTTCACTCCTCAAAACCCTAATTCCCATTATAAATGTTCACAACATACCTTAATTAATCACTTTCATTCCTTATATATATATATATATATACTTTAAACATACTCTCTAGTTCACTCTAAGTCCATCAAAACAATCAAATTCATTCCTTCCTTAGGGCTGCTGAAATTCATGGTATACATACACATGAATTTAGTCCATTTAATTTACCATTTCATGACAATTTCAAGTTCCTAACATGAAATAAATGAAATACTTACATAAATTAGCACTAACCTTTCTTTGAGCAGAATTTTCCCAAGCAATTCCTTCACTTTCTTGGCTTTTCTTGGCTGCCAAATACTCCTACAAGGTGTGGGGGTAATTTTTATTGAAGGGATCTAGGGTTTTTGGTGCAAGATAAGCAAGGTTTCCAAGCTTGGAAGCTTGAACTATGGTGGTCCAAGCTTGGAAGCTTGAACTATGGTGGAAACCCTCTCCTCTCTCTCTCTACGTTTTGGCTGCCCAAGGATGAAGATGGGAGTGCAGATTTGGTCTTTCATTTTGTCTCTTTTTAATTAGTTTTTATCTCTTTTAATTAGTTTGTCAAGTTGTGATTGGGTGGGGGCATGTTAATGACATCATGTGATGTCATAATTCCCAATTTCTTTCATTTTTCTTTTCTTTTCTTTTTTACTCATTTTCAATTTAATTTTTAACAATATTTATTCATATTTTAGATCATAATAATTATTTACTTAACTGGACAAGTCGGTCAAAAATCAACTCTGAAGGCGAAATGACCAAAATGCCCTCCGTTTGGCTTAACGGGTCAAAATTGTCTGTACCGATTGAAAAATTTTTTCTAAATATTTTCTTGGCATTCTAATGCCATAGGAACCTCAATGACCCTTCTCTAGAGTCCCAAAAAATATTTTATGAATTTTTCCCCGGGTCTAGGGCTCCTAGTTGCGAGAACCGCAACTTCTCTCTGGGTTACCCATCGCTTGGGCACCGGCTCATTTGACTTGATTGTATTTTATTTCTAAAATTTTTTCTAAATTTTTCTTATTAATATTTGAGTTATTTATGACTCCTCACTCTAGTCTAATTATTTTTCCAGACGTTCTAGCTATCCGGACCGACACCGGTCACCGGAACAGTAGAATGTGCGGAATTGTTACAGTGAGGGTGTTACACATTGGATGCAGTTGAATCAACTAATATTCAATCTGTTGCTCTAAGTGAATCAATGTCCATTTCATATGCTGAATCAGATTCTCATATGGCATCTATGTCCACAGTGATACCATCTTCAGCTACTCACATATCAGAAAATTCAAATGATAATACTCAGAATCCTTCGGGTAAAAGGCAGAGAAAAGTCTCTCATTTACTATCAGGATATCATTATACTTTACCTCCCTCTCTCACTCCTTCTGATGATCAGACTGCCTCTCTCACTCCTTTAACCAACTCGACAGTATATCCTCTCTCTCACTGTATTTCTTATTCCAAGTTTTCACCCACTCATGCTGCTTTCTTATCAACCATCTCGTTAAATGATGAGCCAAAAACATATCATCAGGTAGTCAAACATCAACATTGGAGGGATGCTATGATAAGAGAATTTTCTACTTTGGAAGCTAATCGCACTTAGACCCTATAATCATTGCCACTAGGAAAGAGAGCAATTGATTCCAAGTGGGTCTATAAAATCAAATATCGATCAGACGGAAGCATTGAGCACTATAAGGTGCATTTGGTTGCAAAAGAATACACTCAGATTGAGGGAGTTGATTTTCATGAGACTGTTGCTCCCGTTGCAAAACTAGTCACTGTCCGGTGCTTACTAACAATTGCTTTGATCAAATAATAAGAGTTGCATCAACTATACGTCAATAACGCCTTTTTGCATGGCCACTTAGAGGAGGAAGTGTACATGAAAATACCTCAAGGGTTTACCAAATAGGGGGAGCACTGTGTTTATCGCTTGCAAAAGTCTCTATACAGTCTACGACAAGCATCCAGAAATTGGTATAAAAAATTCACCATTGCTTTACTTACTATTGGGTTCCAACAATCTACAGCTAATCATTCCTTATTTATTTTTTCTCATGGATCCTCTTATGTTATCATATTAATCTATGTTGATGATGTCATAGTCACGGGCACTGATTTAGATCGAATTGCAAAATTAAAATGTTATTTGGATGATAAATTTCATATCAAGGATCTAGGCATACTCAAGTATTTTCTTGGCATTGAAGTGGCTTTTTCTCCAAAAGGAATTGCTTTGAGTCAACACAAGTACGCTCTTGACATCTTGGCCGAAAGTGGACTCACAGGTTGCAAACCAGTTTCCTCTCCCATGGAGCAGCAACATAAGCTTTCTTTTGAAATCACAGATTTTTGTGCCAATCTAGAACAATATCGTCGACTTGTTGGTCGAGTGCTCTACCTCACCATTACTCATCCAGATATTAGTTTGCAGTACACATTCTTAGTCAGTTTATTTATGCTCCAAGGAAACCACACTTAGATGCAGCATATCGTGTGTTATGATATTTGAAAGGTAATCCTGGCCAAGGAATACTGTCACACCTTACCCCTCTGTAAGGCATAACATGATCCCGTAGAATACCTAATGAACTACTGAACTTCACCTACCGATAACTCATTAAGTACCCTACAAGGGATTTTAAAAAAATTTTCTTACTTTTTATGAGTGGTGAGCATTCTCTAATAGGTATCAAAACATTTAATTAGAGTTTGAAAACTAGTTAAGATTTTTGTCTCATTTTATTTTTTTGCAAATTTTATAAAAATTTCGGCAGAGTGCTATCTGTATTTTGAGAAAACAGTTCTTTAAATACTTGAAAAAAACACTTCCAAAGATTTATCTCAACAACTTCATCATTTCAACATCCATCCCAACCAATTTCAACATCATTTCTCAATTTTCAAAATTCAATATCATCAAAATACTATAATTCAATTTCATTAAAACTAAAACAAAATATTTCCATTCATATTTCAATAAAGATAAAACAATTTATATACATCATTCCAAAAATTTACATTATTACAAGCTTTATACAACTCTATACAACTTTATACAACTACTCATAACCAATTTTACATGTCCATACAGTTACATACATCAAAATAGTTTTTACAATCAGGGTATAAAATATACCCGATAAACTTCAGAGTAGGTAGCTCCTCAATCCTCAACAGCTCACTCTGCTGCTCTTCTAGTCTCTATATCTGCGACAGCAATAACAGCCATCGCTGAGTACTAGGACTCAGTGGTGCACAACATACTAAAATAACCTTTATGCAAAATTTAAATCATACTTATTCAAAAATTAAACTGAACATGAAATATAAATTCAAAACATGATTTATAAGATTTTAATCCAAACAATTTCATTTCAAAAGTCTCAAAATAAATTTCATAAAATCACACAGTTATATCATGCCATTCGAAACAAATATCATCTTAATAGCCAGAGGCTAAGGAGAAGTCACATCACAAGGCTAACTAGCTCAAATATATGGGAACCCATTCTTTTTCTTCTTCTACTGGCACACACCTCAACACTTCAGCCAGAGAAGGAATCAAAATTCGAAATTGATTTCCCCCACTAATCATGCTAGTGAGGTATTCAAATATATGGCATGACACTGTGGTTTCAAAACTATCTTAACAATTTACTAAATATTGATTGCCATTTCAAACACAAATAATTAATCTTTCAACAATTTAAATCAAAAGCATAATAAACATTTCAATCCAATTGTGTCACAATTTAATATCTCAATTTATTCAAAATAATGTTCAGAAGAAAATTTACAGAAATTCTATGTTGTGCACAAACCTTATACGAGTCGCCTTTTGGCCTTGACTCGACACCTTGGGTTCTTTTTCGATATTCTTTTCAACTGAAACACACAGTTTAACAGTGTTTCAATATCATAACTTATCATAAATCCAAAAATAAATTCAAATTTACTTTTACCTAGCTTTAATATGCTAAACTTGACGTTCTTTAAATTTTGTGTTTCGGGGTTACTATTTACTACACTATTCAAGTCAATTTGTTGACTTTCTAAGGCTTAATAGGTATGGGAATTCCAACTATACTCACATACCACATTTTGGTCACTAATTTTGTTGGTTTTGTTTGTTTTCTCAAAACTTTAAGTCTTTTAGGCAAAATTGCAAATTTTCAGTTTTGGTGTCTTATGTTGCACTATTCTATTGGTTATGTTGCTGTTAGAATTTGGCTAAGTTTTTTCATAGAAATTTTTCCTTATTATCTTAACTTTATTTCTCTTTTTGAATCACTCCATTTGGAGTTTTATAGCTCAAGTTATAGCCATTTGAATCATAGCTGCCGGATTAGTCTAACCCAGATTTCTGGGCACCAAAATTGGTTCGGCAGTTTTAAGTCACCAACTTTGGGTGGCTAAATGACTTGGTTAAGGGTATAATTTGGATTTATGTTCTTCATGAAAGTTTTAGGCTATATCTCATTTTTCTACTGGTAAAATTTCAGGTCATTTGGACTTGCCTAGCCCAAGTTATGGCCAAATAAACAAACACTGTTTATTTGGTCATTTTTGTACAGGTCAGATTGCCTAATCCGAATTTGGTCAATTTGTTCACTAGTTGTAGTCACTTTTTGGGCATGATTCCTAAATAAAAAATGTGTCATTTTATGTCTAGTTTCATTCCCAATTGGCCTCACATCAATTAGGTTGGTAAATTTTCAGTTTGGTCCCTGAAAGGGACCTTGGTCATGCTGCCTGCATACTGCCCACATCCAATCTGAATCTAAACCTAATTCTAACACTTCCAACATACATCAATTGGTCACAAATGACCATTCTCCATCTCAAACAAGGTCAAACACAACATTTGACTACTTCTCCAAATTTTTGTCTTCTAAACCTTAGATGCCAAAACCTAATTTATATTTTTGTTACATTTAACTAAATCAAAGCATATCAATATCACTTCCACACTCATACAAGTTTATCTACACTATTAATTCAAGTAAATTCCTACATTACCATAGCAAACCCTAGCTAACCGAATTTACTTCTAGTCCTCCAACAATTATCTTAATTTCATTTTAAGTATATTTCTAAGTTAGTTAAGCTACAAACACAATAATTAAACTAAAAGGTTGAAGTTTGAATTACTACCTTGAATGCAGAATTTTCTTCTTCCTTTCCTTCAAGTTTTCTTTTCTTTCTTTCCCTTGCACCTTCCTTTCTAGTTGCCCAAATAAGTTTTATCTATGGTAGACTATTTTTTTATGGTGGGATTTTGTTATTTTCAAGCTCACAAAAGAGCTCTAATGGAGGTTTATGGGTGAGGGAGAGAGTGAGAGAGAGAGGGATGGCAATGAAGAAGACTCTTCTTCTTCTTTTTTTTTTTCTTTTCTTTTTCTTTTATTAATTTATCCTTTATGGAAGACCATAAATTATCCAAAATTTTTTTTAATTAGTGTTTATTGCATCATGCATGATGTCATCACTTTTCACTTTCTTTTTCTTTTTTTTTTCTATTTATTTTTCCATTAGTTCTTTAATTTAATTTCCGACTGTGAAATTTTTTTTTCTTCGATTTTATTTGACAGTTAGGTCAGGAGTCAGCTCTCGAGGTCAATTGATCAAATTGCCCCTTGCCGGTTCAACCCGGTTTGTAAATAATTCAATTTTTCTTCCGGATCCTGATCTAATTATTTGACTGGCTTACCAATTCTTTTTTGTGATTTTCTCTTTTCCACTGTGTTCGCAATAGTCCTAAGGACCGTAATGTCACATTTTACAATTCGAAATTTGAGTTTAAATCGACCTAGCAGTCCCTCCCGAGAAGGTCACTCATCGCTGTGACTCTCGGCTCGTTTAACTTCTTATGTTCTGTTTTTCTTATTTATACTTAACTAATTGATAATTACTAATTATTTGTGTTTAGGACTTATCTAGTTGTCTTAAGTGTAGTTCTAATCCTCTTAATTGTCCGGACCGACATCGGTCATTGGAATAGTGAAATATACTAGGCTATACAAATAGGAGTGTTACAAATACTGCTCCCTTCTGACAATTCACTAGAATTACAAGCATATTGTGATGCTAATTGGGCAGGTTATTTGACAACTCAAAAATCCATCGCTAGTTACATCATTTTTCTTGGTTCCTTACCTATCTCATAGCGTTCAAAAAAGCAAACAGTAGTTTCACGCTCCTTGGCCAAGGCAGAATATCAAGCAATGGCCACCACCACCAATGAAATTATATGGCTTAAAAGCTTATTACAAGATCTCCATGTGTCTCACATTTCATCAATCCCTTTGTTTTGCGATAATCATGCTTTTATTCACATTGCTACTAACCTAGTATTTTATGAACACATAAAACATATTGAAATCGATTGCCACTTTATCCGTCAACACATTCTAACCAAAGTCATCACTCCAACAACAATTTCATCCACTCATCAGTTGGCGGACATCTTCACCAAAGCGCCTAGGCACCACCGTTTTCATCAGTTACTGGTCAAGTTGGGTATTTCGCAATTGTATGCTCCAACTTGAGGGGAAGTAATTAAGGTATACTTTAAAGACTTACCTTAGTTTGCTAATCCTGTATAATCTCAATTGATTGTAATTAGAAAATTTTAGGATCTAATTTGAAACACTAGCTATATATATAGCTTTATAATCTCAAGGAGAAATATAAGTCATTTTCTCATTCAATCTTTCTTTTAATTCACCATGGATCCAAAACATAAAATATAGATCTCACATATTTATATCTTGAGTCTATGATGGATCAGGTCAATTTCCCTTATTTGAGGTATGACATTTAAGGATTTTTCGCCTAGACCTGATCTATCATGAACTTAAGATATACTATGTATGATAGGACTCACCTATTAAATATATAAATTCCACATATTTATCTTTTTAGTCCATAGTGGACTAGGTCTAGGCAAAAATTTCTCAACAATGACCCAATTCAATACACACTTAAAATACAAGGGTTTATATCATTTAATGCATAAAATCTCATCATGCTATATTGTCATGCTTCGCCTGTTTTAGTCTAACAAATAAAGGTATAAAACAGGTTATCCGTTAGACTAAAACAAGCGAAGCATGACAATATGCATTAAATGATACGTACCCTTGTATTTTAAGTGTATTGAATTAGCTATATATATATATATATATATATATATATATATATATATATATATATATATATATATATATATATATATATATATTAGCCAAACCACTATTTAGATATTACGTATATTATGTGCTAAAAAAGGTAGTTACCAGAAATTGCTTGGGCCATAATTAACTAGACCATAATTAATTAAAAAGAATACATTAGAATCAAACTCATTATGGATTATTCTTTAAATTCGAACCCATTTTAAATTCACTTATACATTACTCAAATTCATCATGTCAAATACCTACAAAATTCCAATCCGTCGTCATCCCTAACTACAAACATAAATCTGTTTAAAAAAAATGTATAGAGAAGAAAAATCAGTGATAAAATTAGATGTAGAGATTCAAAAAAAAAAAAAAGAAATTGCAGGAAATATGTTTTAGCTTAGATTTATCCCAGGATGGAGTTAAAAATAATTATATTGGGGGTGGAGACATATTCTTAATTTATTTTTTTTTAATTTTATAATAATTATATTTATATAAATCTCGGCTTAATTATTTTAAGTAAAAATTATTTATTTTTAAAAAATCCACAAACTACTTTATTTTCTAGAATTTATTTTTATATATCAAAAGTTTTAAATTAAATTTACTTGCAAGGTGATTTAGTTTAAATGATAATTATTAATTTGGCCCATGCAATTATGCCATGAAAATTATTAGGGTACGTATGAAAATCACCTTATCCAAATTTGATTAATATTTTCAAAATCTGAATATGTCCTAAATCTGATTAATATTTATCATCAACTATCCAAACTCATCCCAAACCCGATTATTATTACCAAAAAAATACCCAAACCCATTTAATTTTATATATTTTAATTAATAATATACATAATTTTTTTTATTAATAATTTATATTTTAAAAATTTAAAAATTTTATAAATTATTTAAATTCTATTTTATTTAAAATAAAAAAATAAAAATTATTATAAAAATATATTTTATATTTAATTAAATACTTATACAAATAGATTCGGACAATGAATATCTAACATGTAAAATTAAAATCTAACCCGAACTCGTTGCGGTATTATTTTTCAAACTGAACCTGATTATGTACTATCCTAATCTGTCCTATTAGATTTAATAGGATCGGTTACCTATAAAACCCCGATCCATTGCCATCCCTATTCTCAACTTCAGATGTTGCTATATAAGTATTAATTATTATTGATTGATTCCACGTTGATAAGAGATTTTATGCCACAAAAGCATGGATAAAAATGTGCTCATTCATGACTAAATTATGACCACTGTGGCAAGGTGTTTTGCGGTCGCCTGAACGAACCCTCACCGAAGTGGGAAAGAGTGAGGAGTCGCCACTTTAATTTTGTGAGAAATTAAAGAAAACCGTTTATGAAGATAAATTGAAATGAAACCACTTCAAGGCAGAGATTCTAGGTTCGGGGTCCGTAAACGGGTGGGGAAGGTGTTAGGCACCCCACCTCGTCCCTTAATAAGGGTAAGTAGATTTAACTTTGCATTAGTTAGGAGGGCTTGAATGGACATGTTAATCCTTTTGACAAAAGGAACATTTGATTTTTCACTAAATTTGGATTACCCAGATACATCAGTAAATGAGACAACCTTAGTGAATTGACGTCGCATATCATTTTTGGTTTTGGGATTGTCTTGCGTATAGGTTAAAATTAGGTGTGAGAATCGGATAAGAACTCTCCTCCGATCTTTCTTAAATTCTGAGTGGAGATCGGATAAGAATCCTCCTCCGGTCTCTTTTGAAGTATTTAAAATTTAGGATTGAGAATCGGATAAGAATTCTCCTCCGATCTCTTTTAAGTATTTATTAAAATTTAGGATTGAGAATCGGATAAGAATTCTCCTCCGATCTCTTTTTAAATGTTTATGGAAATTTTAGATCGAGAAACGGATAAGAACCCTCTTCCGATCTCTTTTAAGTATTTATTAAAATTTTGAGTTGCGAATCGGATAAGAACTCTCCTCCGATCTCTTTTAAATATCTATTGGAATTTTAAGTTGAGAATCGGATAAGAACTCTCCTCCGATCTCTTTTAAATTAACAGGAGCCTGAAAGGGACCTTTCCGATCTCCCGAATTTTAATTTCAGCTACATGTCATAAGGACCTAAAGCTAAGGATTCTGGCGTTCAAAGGTGCTGGGGATAAGGCTTCTTTTAACTAATTGGTACCTTATGACTAGACGGGGGATGCTAGACTGACCTCTCAAGTGGTCACTTTACCAATACCTATAAATGTCCGATTTATTCTATTTAGTTATCCAAGGTTTGGTTTCATTTTGTCTTATGACGTCTTGCCTAATGACCTATTGAATTTTCCTAGTGATTCGGCTTCACCATTTCCCTGTCTTATTATTTAGACCTTTTATCATTATAAAAGGACTTTTAAGTTGCCGTTACCTACATTTTGTTTAGTTACTTCTACACTATTCGGGACCAAAACTCCTGTGCTAAGAAGCGATAAAGATTAATCAAAGAATAGACTGGTTAACAAAGAAGTAAACTCGGAAATGACCGTCTTCGTGCTTAAAATACAGTATAAACTTGGTGAAAATTACAAACAGAAAAAGAATAAATGAAATACGTGAATAAAGAAGAACATTTGATAAAATAACGATATAGCACTCACCTGTAGGAAGTCGAGTCTACTAAACTAACTATGGAATCACAGAAAATAATAGGACTGCAGGTTGATAGTTGGAGTACTAAAGTTCGCCTCGAAATGAAGGATTCTTTGTTAAAATGTAAACGGGTCAAAATAACCAAGCTTGAATGGAGTTGAGCTTGGACAATATGAATGGAAATAGGAGATAACAAAGACAGAAAGTGAGAATGTCACAGGATAATGAACGGACTGAAAATGAAGAATTTCAGTATTCAAGAATCCCTTTGCAAGAAAACGCTTCAGAAAACTAGTTTCCAAAGTTTTTCTTATGAAAGCTAAAATAGCAGAGTAATTAAGTTTTCAGAGTTCTTCCACTATGGTCACTGCCTTTTTGTCTATTTTTTTTTTCCATCCTCTTGAACAGTTTTCAGGCAGGTATTTATAGGAATCGGGTGCTCCCCATGAAGGGTCAGGATTTATTTTGAGGGAGATGGAGGGTCTGGATTTTGAAGGACATGATCGGATGCTTGAGAATTAAAGAGAACCAAAATGAACGGCTGAGATTATTCTTCAGAATATTCGTCCTTTTCTTCTTTCAATCTGACGGTCTCAAATCCTCTTGTCCGGATCGATCTGAGGGCTAAGAGCGAAAGACGCTGGTCTTGTCGTCTTCTCTCTTGATCCAAGGGTTCCGGGTTCGTCCTTACAAGTGAGATCAACGGTGGAGATTGGGATGTACAGATCGTCATGACATACCACGGCACCACAAGATTGCGGGCGATTCTTAGGCGTGCGGTGGAGATCTCGTCTGCAACGCTTTAACTACCTCGGCTCTGATTCTGACGACGGTTATTTGGGATTTATCTTATTCTTTTTGCCTTCCGATCCCTCCCCCTTTTCGATCTTCTTGACACGCTCCTATTTCGATCTCTCATGCTGATCTCCCATCTTCCGATCTCTATTATTCCGATCCCTTAATCAGCCCTGGTCCGGTCAAAGCATTAATTCCTCTCGATTCCCGAAGCGTATTACCCTGAACAAGGAGGAAAGCCTAATAGTGATGGAACTGAAGAATCAGGTGGCCACTCAGAAGTTCTCCTGTTTAAATGCGGTGACTGCCGAGCTGCACCATTGGACCATACAGCTGATCACCAGCCAAGATCGCGAACTTCCGCTCTCTGACCTCGGCATTGGTATTTTCTACATCTCAGATCTCAGGACCTTAGCGATTTCACTGACCTCTTCTTTGTGCAGGTATGGCGGGTGGTGAGGGTTCCAGGAAGCGGAAGAAAGAAAGAGAGATTTCCCGGAAGGTGAAAGAGATGAAGCGTTTGGAGCTGCTTCAAACACCCGGTCATGAACCTGGGGAGACACAAGGAGGCCCGCCCCGACCTTCGGGATCGCCGATCGCAGAAGCTGTCCGATCTCCTCCTCGACGAGAAGAGCCGCCTTGACCTCCTCCAGTTGCTCCAAGCACAGAAGGGGGTCCTTCTTGACCTTCTGCGAGGCCCCCTTCTCGTGGCGCTCAAGTGCTGATCGCTTCCCTGGAGGATAACCGAACTGTTCGGGAGAACCCCGGTTTTGCCAAAGTCTTGGGGTCTTCTATCTGCCTTCAGGAGGATCGGGACAGACTGTCTCCAGACAATCTTGACGACATCCTGACTCGATCCATGAGTCTGAATGTAGAGTGCCTGGTGAACCAGCACGTAGTCCGGGAAAAGGCTCACCGCCTGGGTAAGGAGGTCGAGAAGAAGAGTCAAGAAGTGGCATCCCTCCGATCCCAACTCTCATCCGCTCAGGATTACATATCTCAAATTGAGGGGCGTATGAAGTACTATGAGGATAAGCTGGCCGAACAGACTCATGTTCTGGCTGAAAGGGATCATGCTCTTGGAGAAGTCCAGGCGCTCCGGGCCAACGAAGCTGTTCAGGTCGCTCACCTTACTGAGGAGCTTAAGGCAAAAGATGAAGAGATGGTGACAGGAATAGTCGGTGCTTATGTGAACGCTCACAAGGATCTCTTGGCTGAGCTCCAAAAGCGTTACCCAGAGGAGGACTTCTCTTGGATGGCTGACCTGGCTCCCGGAGGCGAGGAGGAAAGTGAAGAGGAGGCCGAGGGTGAGAGAGAAAATGAGCAAAATGTAGATCAGGCTGGGGGTGATCCCTCAACCGAATGACTTGTACAAATGTTGGTATGAAATGAAATCGCTCTTTGTTCAATGATTGGATGTGATTGGAAAATCTCTGAATTGCCTAAGTATTTGATTGTCTGAGCATAGCAAAACAAGAACTAAATGCAATTATTAATCTAAGCGTAAGAGATCGGAAAGCACAATAAGCATGAGATCGGTAGGGAAGAAATGCTGAACGGGACTTGATTAAAATTGGAAATTTGACTTGAACACTTAAGATCGGAATCCTCATTAAACCGGACCAAAACCTTAGCTCTTAAACTTTTGAAAGGGAGATCGGCAATAAAACTGGTAAGAAAAGATCTAGTGTCAGTTCATTTCGTTTGTCAACAGAGATCAGGAATATACTTGACTGGTCCGGAGATTCGACAATGGGTTTGAGAGATCGGTGAGCGATTTAATAGACTGGTAAGGCTTTGACTGATGTGAGGACTTAGCTTTGATTCAATTCTTTGTGAGGAGAGATCGGAAATGTGACTGTCTATCAAAGAGGGATCGGAAATGTGATTAGCTGTCAAAAGGAGACTTAGTACTGGGGGTCGGTTTCAAAGTTTTATTGATTTTGGGGATTGGCCAAAATATGATGTCAACAGCTGCCCCTCTTTACATAATTTCTATTAAAGGGAAAATTTCCCATGTAGGAATTATGTAAAGATTCAGACTCATATTTTGGACGATTAGGTGTTCGAAGTTAGGGAGCTAAAGTACACTTAAGTTGGTGACCTAGAAATTGGCAACAGAAGTTGAACTAAAATCAACTTGGATCAAAGAACCAGAGGTTGATAGCAGGAAATGTAAATTGCAGGTAATTAAAAACAACTTATATCAAGGAACCAGAGGTTGATAACAGGAAATGTAAATTGCTGGAAATTAAGATCAACTTAGATCAAGGAACTAGAGGTTGATAACAGGAAATTTAATTTGCTGGAAATTAAAATCAACTTAGATCAAGGGACCAGAGGTTGATAACAGGAAATTTAATTTGCTGGAAATTAAAATCAACTTAGATCAAGGAACCAGAGGTTGATAATAGGAAATTTAAATTGCAGGAAATTAAAATCAACTTAGATCAAGGAACCAGAGGTTGATAACAGGAAATGTAAATTGCTGGAAATTAAGATCAACTTAGATCAAGGAACCAGAGGTTGATAGCAGGAAATGTAAATTGCAGGTAATTAAAATCAACTTAGATCAAGGAACCAGAGGTTGATAACAGGAAATTTAATTTGCTGGAAATTAAAATCAACTTAGATCAAGGAACCAGAGGTTGATAACAGGAAATTTAATTTGCAGGAAATTAAAATCAACTTAGATCAAGGAACCAGAGGTTGATAACAGGAAATTTAAATTGCAGGAAATTAAAATCAACTTAGATCAAGGAACCAGAGGTTGATAACAGGAAATGTAAATTGCACTTACAAAGCAAGCCTAATCCGGACACGAGAAGTTCCTCCCCAATGAAGTGTACTTAACAGAATCCCGAAGACCAATGATGAATGGATGACGAGTTGCAAGACTTAACCTATGACCCCATTTCTTCAAATGCCCCTTTTCTGTTTTTTTCTTTCTCCCAAAAAGCGCCCTTGCGGGTTTTTACTTCCCCTTCGTCTATATGACTAGAAGCGCCCTTCCGGGTTTTCACCTCTAGTTTTTTTTTTTTTTTGTCATTCCCTGCAAATCTCATAGTAAAGTACGTGAGGTTATCAATTGTCAAATCTTAATCTTATGGCAAAAATTTTAACTGATTAGATAGCGCATTAAATAACGAGATTGCAGAAAGATAAATATAAGGGAAACATAGAAACATGGGAAATGAAGTGTGATTTTATTACGGTTTTAATAAATTCAAAGAAGAAGTTTCAAAGAAGAAGGGTACAAGGATAGCTCTCACATATTCCCTGTGGCTAATTTTGAAATCCCTTAACTGTCATTATTTCAAGTTTTCTGAAGCCTCATGCCATGACGGTTGCCTCTCCATTCTCGGTTTCATACCCCGTTCCTTATTTCTCCCTTTTGGTTCGTGGGATACCCTTTCGGGTTTTCACCCCTAGGTTTTTTTTTTTTTTTTTTTTTTTTTTTTTCACGTGCTCTTTCAGGACGCCCTTTCGGGTTTTCATCCTTCACTCATTTTACAGAAAAGAGCCCCTTCGGGGTTTTCGCCTTCTTTCACACATTTTGCTAGGAGCGCCCTTTCGGGTTTTCACTCCTACTTTTCCCCTTTTTTTTTTTTTTTTTTTTTTAGGCATAGTATCTCTTGACGGTGTCAGCATTCACAGGTCTCGGAAATTCTTTACCGTCCATGT
Organism: Hevea brasiliensis; assembly: GCF_030052815.1. Taxonomy (NCBI): domain Eukaryota; kingdom Viridiplantae; phylum Streptophyta; class Magnoliopsida; order Malpighiales; family Euphorbiaceae; genus Hevea; species Hevea brasiliensis. Next base: position 102,877,115 of record NC_079497.1, read on the forward strand.
GGGTCAAGATCAAGGCTCCTCCAGAAAATGCCTTTTTAACCACATAGGGTCCCTCGTAGGTTGGTGACCATTTGCCCTGGGGATCGTTTTCATTCGGCAGCACTTTCTTCAGAACTAGGTCCCCGGGTTGGAATTCGCGTGGGCGAACGCTTTTATCAAATGCTCTAGCCACCCTCATCTGGTATAACTGCCCATGACATACTGCTGCTAACCTTTTCTCATATAGCAAGTTTAACTGATCCAACCTTGACTGGATCCATTCTGACTCATCAATCCCTGATTCCTTCAGAATCCTTAGGGAAGGAATTTCAACTTCAATAGGTGATACCGCTTCCATCCCGAAAACCAGTGACTATGGAGTTGCCCCGGTTGAGGTTCTTACAGCGGTCCGGTATGCATGAAGAGCGTAAGGAAGCATATCATGCCAATCCCTATACGTGACCGTCATTTTCCGGATTATCCTCTTAAGGTTTTTGTTTGCAGCTTCCACCGCTCCATTCATCTGGGGACGGTATGGGGAGGAATTGAGGTGTTGAATTTTGTATTGATCACACAATTTTTGAATCCTTGGACCATTCAGATTCTTAGCGTTATCAGTGACGATTTTATTGGGGAGACCATGCCGACAGATGATATTGTTTCTGAGGAATTTGAGAAACGTGTTCTGCATGATATGGGCGTATGACGTGGCCTCGACCCACTTAGAAAAATAGTCAATAGCTACTAGGATAAATCTGTGCCCATTGGATGCCTTAGGGTTGATGGGACCAATCACATCAATGCCCCACATTGCGAAAGGCCATGGTGAGGCGAGGTTGAACAATTTATGAGGCGGCACATTTATCGGATCTGCATAGATTTGACACTTATGGCATTTTCGGAAATACTCGATGCAATCCTTTTCCATTGTAGTCCAAAAATATCCCCGTCGCATGATTTGCTTAGCCATCATGTGCCCATTGGCATGGGTTGCACAATTTCCCTCATGAGTCTCAAAAAGGATTTTCTTCGCCTCTTTTGCATCCACACATCTCAACAGTTCACCGTTGGACCCTCTCTTGTATAGGGTTTCACCACTGGGGAAGTATCCCAATGCTAATCTCTGAATCATCCTCTTTTCATTTTTGCTTGCCCCCGAAGGGAATTCTCTGGTTTTGCAGTAGACCAGGATGTCATGATACCAAGGTTTACCGTCGGGTTCTTCCTCAATCATGAAGCAATAAGCTGGCTCATTCCTTGCCTTAATCTTCAATATCTGAGTCATCTGCCCTTCTTCGATTTGAGCCATAACGGCTAGAGTAGCTAAAGCATCAGCAAATTGATTCTTGTCTCTACTAAGGTGAGTGAAAGAGATTTCTTCGAATTTCTTAACCAGCTCCAGTAAGTACTTCTGATATGGGATCAGCTTTGGATCCTTAGTTTGCCATTCTCCCTTGACTTGATAAATAATCAGGGCTGAGTCTCCGTATACCTCCAACTTCCTGATTTTCATTTCGATGGCAGCCTGTAGACCCATCACACAAGCTTCGTATTCCGCGATGTTGTTGGTGCAGTCAAACCTCAACTTGACAGCTATCGGGAAATGTTTTCCATCTGGGGATATCAATACAGCTCCAATTCCATTACCGGACAAATTGACAGCTCCGTCGAAATACATTTCCCATACATCGGTTAGCCCCTCTTCTTCGCAGTCTACTTCATTAATATGCTCATCAGGGAACTCAAAATCCAGAGCTTCATAATCCTGGATGGGATTTTCTGCTAGGAGGTCAGCGATCACGCTACCTTTCACTGCCTTCCGGGTCATATAGACTATGTCATATTGGGAGAGTATGACCTGCCACTTGGCTATCCGACCTGGCACGAATGGGCTTTCGAATACATATTTGATAGGATCCATCCTGGAGATGAGCCATGTCTTGTGATTCAGCATGTAGTGCTTGAGGCGATTTGCTGTCCAGGCTAATGCGCAGCAAGCCTTTTCTAAGAAAGAGTATCTTGACTCACAATCGTTGAATTTCTTGCTCAGGTAATAAATGGCTCTCTCCTTTCGGCCAGTATCATCATGTTGTCCCAAAACACATCCCATTGAGCTTTGTTGGACCGCCATATACAGGATAAGAGGCCTCCCTTCTGCGGGTGGAACCAACACTGGTGGGTTGGTCAAGTATTGCTTAATTTTCTCAAAAGCCTCCTGGCAAACTGAATCCCATTGGATGGAATTATTCTTCCGGAGTAGTCTGAAAATAGGCTCAGCTTTGGCAGTGAGATTAGAAATAAATCTCGAAATGTAGTTCAACTTTCCCAGAAAACTGCGCACCTCCCTTTCTGTTTTTGGGGATGGCATTTCTTGAATAGCTCGAACTTTGTCTGGATCTACTTCTATTCTGTTCTCGCTTACTATAAATCCCAACAACTTTCCAGATCTAGCTCCGAATATACATTTGGCAGGATTCAGTTTCAGCTGGTATCTCCTGAGCCTTTCGAATACCCTCCTCATCACCTGTACGTGGCTCTCCTTTCCCCTGGATTTAATGATCATATCATCCATATACACTTCCACCTCTTTATGCATCATATCGTGGAATAATGTGACCATTGTGCGCTGGTAGGTAGCACCAGCATTCTTCAACCCGAAAGGCATGACCCGATAGCAAAATACTCCCCATTGAGTGATGAAAGCAGTTTTATCCTTGTCTTCCTCGTCCATTGGGATCTGATTGTACCCTGATACCCCATCAATACACGAACACCTGCCCAATCTCGCAGCATTGTCAACTAACACATCAATGTGAGGGAGAGGGAAATCGTCTTTCAAGCTTGCTTTATTAAGGTCCCTGTAGTCAACACACACCCTGACTCTCCCGTCCTTCTTCATTACCGGGACGATGTTAGCCACCCATTGGGGGTATTTGACCACTTCCAGGAACCCAGCGTCATACTGTTTCTTGACTTCATCCCGAACTTTGAGCAGTGTGTCGGGATTCATTCTTCTTAACTTCTGCTTTACCGGAATTGTCCCCGGAATTAGGGGAATTTTGTGCATCACTATCTGGGGGTCCAAACCAACCATATCATCATAGCTCCAGGAAAATACGTCGAGGAATTCTCTAAGCAAACTGATCATATCTCCCAATTCTTCACACTCCACTACCTTAAGTTCCCTTTTTACTTCTTCTGTGCCTAAGTTTATGGTGTGCATTTTGTCTCCACAAGGCACGAGGGAGGGCTCGTCCTTTTCACTGCTTTCTTGTGTAAGGTCTTCCTCAGAATCACTTGAAGTAATGGCAGTTATGGGGATTTCAAAATTAACCAGAGGAATTTCTGAGTCTATTGGATTATTAGGTGTTAATTAATGAATGGTCCTGAATGAATGAAAATAGAACATATTATAAGGATGGAATTCAAAAGCAAAGAAAGATTTAAAATGCGCTATTAATTCATTAATATTTATGCCATAAGAAAAAGGTCCATTTACAGAGTTATACTTGCCACCATGGACAAAATGATCAAGTGTAGATAACCAAAGGTACTTTACTCGAAATTGAGTACAGGGATGTCCTCCGCCGTTCAGTTGTCCAGTTCTTGCCCCTCAGCTATCGGTGAGACTAGAGCTTTATACAAGGAATCGAAGTGGATGACACCAATGGATGGTTCATCGGGCGATTCTTCTACCTCTGCCGGATTTTCAATGACCGGTTTGGTAAAGATCTCCGTGATTCTAGGGACTACCTTCCTTTTTCCCATTTCCTGGTCAAACCTTTGATCCCGAAGCATTTTCCTCATCCAGAAATGCCCATCCATAAGGGCATCTTCCTCATAACCCAAACTGCAGTGGCCTACCTTCTGGATAGCTGGTATGGGTTCAACGATTCCCTGCAATGTGGCGCTTAGGCCTTTGCCTTCTTCATACCCACTCCTTGTCATTATCTTGGCTACCATAGCCATAGCCCCTCCATTTCTGGTTTCTTGTAACTCAAGGGCCTGGAAGGAGCTTTCCAACGACTCCTCAGCCGCTTCCACATAAGGGAGTGATTGTGGCTTGGTGACTAGCAAGGCCTCCTCTCCTTTCACTGTGATGATTTTGCCGTCCATAATATATTTGATCTTTTGGTGCAAAGTTGAAGGGACAGCATTTGCTGAATGAATCCAAGGTCTTCCCAATAGCATAGTATATGCGGGCTCAATGTTCATCACCTGAAACGTGACGTTGAAAGTACATGCACCGACTTGGATTGGCAGATCAATGTCTCCCAGCACTTCTCTCCTTGTACCGTCAAAGGCTCTTACTACCATAGCACTCTGACGTATATCAGATTGGTTAATCGGCAGCCTGGCCAAGGTGGTATTAGGAAGTACATTGAGCGCTGATCCATTGTCAATAAGGACCTTGGCCACTATACAACCTTTGCATTTCACCGTCACATGCAGAGCTTTAGTGTGCGTTAAGCCAGTAGGGTCTATCTCTTCTTCTGAGAAAGTGACAAAACTGGATGCCTGGATTTGTCCCACTATCTTTTCAAACTGCCCCGGTGTGATGTCGGGGCTCACAAAGGCCTGATCCAGAATTTTCTGCAGGGCTTGACGGTGTACCTCTGAGCTCAAGATCAGTGACAGCAGTGAAATCCGTGCAGGCGTCTTCCTCAACTGTTCCACCACATCATACTCACTTTGTTTCATTATTTGGAGCAGCAGCTCCTCCTCTTCTTTATGTCCAGTAGGTTCTACTTCCTCTGTCTTTTCAACCTCCTCTTCGATGTTCTTCAGTGACTCTCCCATCTTTACTTTCCCTTTTCTCTTTTCTTTCTCTTCGTTCCTGTAACACCTTCCACTTCGAGTTATGAACTCAACTTCTTGCTCATGCGAGGAGGATTTTGTGGTAGTGACAGGTTGAGGATTAACTTGGGGAGTAGCACTGGTGGTAGGTCCGGCGTAAGTCATTCTAAAATGCTCATGAGGAGTAAAACATGGTTTTGGTGGTGGTGGAGGTGAGGCAAGATTAGGAGCTGATGTACTGCTTGACGCTCCTTGAGTGAAGACTTGGAAATTGTAGTTCTAAGGTATGGCGTGGGTGTTGGTAACAGGGAGCTGAGATGGGGCTCGGATAACCGTTACTGGCGGCGAGGTTACTGGGGCATTGGGGACAGAGTAGGTTAATTTGGGGGTAGAGGTATTTTGGCCAAACCTGGCGGTATTTACTTCGTCCTCCACTTTCGATCTCCTTTGGCATCTTAAAATTTTGAGGGACAGCAAATTCTGTACCTCTTGACGGAATCCCGCACAGTCTTGTAACTTATGATCACCTGTCCTTCCATGGTATGGACATCCCGTGCCTTTTCCTGATTCGGATACCTGAAGGCAAAGATAACCTTCCCTCATTGCCATGGCAAAAATTTCCTCAAAGTGAGAAACTAACTCATCCACCTCTGGTGCCAACCTCTCTTCATCCGGCTCCGTCATATTTACTCCATTACCCGCATTATGGTTGGGCAATGGGTTTGTGGTGACATTGGGGAGGGAACTATTTCCCTCAATCTTCAACCACCCATTTCTGATTAAAGCGTGCACTCTCCCTCTAAGTGCCCCACAATTATCAGTTGAATGCCCTTGTGCTCCTCCATGATATTCACAACGGGCAGTGGCATCATACCACCTGGGATATGGAGGCTGAATTGGATCTAGGGGAACTGGTACAATTTGGTTTATACCGACAAGGTATCGGTATATTTCACTGAGTGGGAGGGGAAGAGGTGGATCAGGGTTTCTTGGGGGTCTTGGGTTGTTTTGTGGTGGTCTTGGTTGAGCAGGAGGAGGAGGTGGTCTTGGTTGATAATTTGTAGGTGGGGGATATTGTGGGCGCGGGTGTGGATAATTAGGGAAAGGAGGTGGAATGTTTGTGACTGTTTGGCCATGAGGGGGAGGATATGGCCGATAATTGTTTTGAGGGAATGGGGAATAATTGTTTGTGGTGTGAATGCACATCACCCTCCTTCTTCTTGCCAAAGCTGGCAGTCTTTTTCGCAGGGTTCTCAGCCAACTCCTGCAACCGTCCCATTCTTAGATTGGCCTCTATTCTTTCACCGGCCTGTATGATGTCAGAGAAGCTGTTGGAAGTGTTCCCAATCATCAAATTGAAATAGGGGGCTTTCAAAGTCTCAATGAATAGAAACCTGACTCATTGTCGATCCTTTGGAGGGTGTACTTACCGCCTTTTCTCTCCATCTGGGCATACTCCTTGAAGCTTTCCTGTCCCTCTGCACTGTGTTTTGAAGATCCCTCCTTGTGGGGGCCACATCGCAGTTAAATTTGTACTGCTTTAAGAAGGCATCAGCTAAATCCTTCCAGGAGCGCAGTTTGCTCCTGTCCAACTGAATACACCACCTCAAAGCTGCCCCGGAGAGGCTCTCATGAAAGAAGTGGACCAGCAGTCTGTCATCCTCTGTCAGAGCAGACATCTTGGCGATATAGGTGGCCAAGTGAATGCGAGGATCTGAATTCCCTGTGTACTTGTCGAAATCAGGGACCTTGAACTTGGGTGGCACCACCACATCGGGAACCAATCTAAGTGATGCCACATCAACTGAGCCATACATATTCAGCCCCTCTATCGCTCTCAATCTCTCTTCTAGAGCAGATAGTTTCTCGTTTTCTCTCGTCTTATTTCCTCCTCCCACTGTATGAAATGCTCCGCCAGCTGGGAGATGAGGGGTGGAGTGAACTGGAGGGATTAGAATGGAAGGGTATGGGTCGGTGTTTGAAACGGTTGGGTAATGAGAGTAAGGTAAGTCATTATTCATGGCAGCCGGATTGACAGTGATTGTCGGGTCCGGAATTGGTGAATGAAAGGTAAAAGAAGTTGAAGCTTGGTGTGGATCATTTGTTGGAGGTGGTGGAGGAGGTAGCGGTAGGCTAGGCTCTGCTGTGGGTTTATTCTGGGACATTTCCCTCATTAGTCTCATAAGTTCTGAGACCTGATCCTTCAATTCGGAAACCTGCCCTTGTAGGTTCTGTACTTGTTCCTGATCTTCCATTATTTTCCTTGTCCGAGATCTTGTTAAGTACACTCGCTTGGGTTGAACCGTGTGTTTGGTCAGACTTGCCTTATTTGAAGCAATGTTGATTTCCTGTAGGGATAAAAGAAAATTTTAATGAGTTTTGAATTTTGTAAAGAAACTAAAAGTCCTGGTCTGGACGAAGGATACAGTGGCATTTGGGAGCCAGAATGAAATCTGCGAAAGGATGATTGCATTAATTTTATCATGGCATCGTTCGATAGTCTGACCGTGAATGACTAGATTGAATGCGCATTTATGATACCTGTCCATATAGCGCACTCAATTTTTCACATAACCCTAGCGAGGAAGTTCCTACGGGAGTCATATTATTCATTCACAAATTTGCTAAACAATGGTCCAAAAATCATTTCATTAACTGAATAATTCGTACACCGTATTCTTTACATCGGCCTAGGTTCTGGGAGGTTCTTTATAATGAGATGGCATTTTCTGAGATACTCATATGTCCTTTCTTCTTGTTTGGCAGGGTTGAATGCTTTCAGAGCATACTCGGATTCAGGTAATAGCTCTTGTTTTCCCTGTGCTATCGTTCTCTCCAGCTGGTCAACATTCTCTTTCAGCTCTTGATAGAGAGCAGCTTGTTTTTCTTTCTCTTTCCTTTCCTTAGCACACTCTTTCAAGATATCGTTGATGAGTAGTGCCTGTTCTTTTAATTCGAGCTTCTTCTTTTTGTTTTCTTGTTTATACTCTTCAACGAGTACCTCTTGGTATTTCATCTTTTCCTGAAGCTTACTATTCTGCATTCTCATTTCTTTGACCTCAGCTTGAAGAGAGTCTCTTTCCTTTTCCCACCGTACTTCCTGCTCTTCGAACCTTATCTTTTCGGCCCTTGCCTCTTCCCTGAGTCTTCTCACCTTTCTTTTAAGGCGCTGCCGTTGGTCTTCCAACTATTTTGTTTGTTCTTGCAATTGTGAATTCTCGGTATTTGCCTTTTGTAATGAGTCATCCAGACGGTTATCAGCTTCTTCTAATAGGACGTTTCGGCGAGGGTCGCTGTCTTCGAATTCTACAGTTGAGTGTTCTCGGTCTCTGTCAGCCCTCCATTCAAGATAATCGCGTGTGGCACTTGGACCTTTAGGCGACCTTTCTATCAGAGAGATGTTTTCCCAGGATCTGCGAGCCATTTTCAACCCTTCCTCTTCCTTGAGCCCATGGTAGAAATGACCTTGGTGGTATTCTTCAATGTCGATTCTGGTCTGTGTTGAGCCAAACTGCCTCATTACCAATGCCGGAGTGTAACTTGTGTATCCGGTTACTCCGATCAGGGACACCGATTACCTCCGTGTTGATCAAAACGGATTGGCACGACGCCCTGACTTCCTCCAACAATAATCATGGCTATTGAAACTCAAAATCTGTTCCCGCCACTGCTGTTCATTCTTCGGACTGATTATTAACCGGGTCATCTTCTCGATGGGAGGCTGGTCAAGGTACCAAGTCAATCCCTTTGTCTCCACAGGGCATATGTGACTGATAATCCAGAGATATAACAATTGAGAACAACACTTGATGGACCCTTTACCCTGTTGTCTGCAGTAGGTAAGGGTTAATAAGGTCTCCGCAAGAATTGCCGGTATCGGATTGACCTCCTGCCTTTCTACCGCCCAGAATACTACCACCGTGCTGCAGGTTATGATTCCTAATGGTCCCGGGAACAAAATCAGGCCATAGATTCCCAATGCGAGTGCTATTAAAGCTTGATCCCACTGTTTCTCTTGGAGGTATTGATCTAATCGCTTCTCGAGGTAGGTCCAATACCATCCATGCGTGTTCCCTTTTACAGTTTCTTTTGACTTTGCCTCCTCCGAAGGAATACCCAACAAATGTGTTAATCATTTCCAGGTCTACCTATGCTCAAGGTGTAGGTAGATCCGATTCTGTGTTGAGTAAGGAATCTCTAGTAATGCCTGATATTCTTCCATAGTGGGAACTGTATCAATGTCATTGAAAGAGAATACCCCGTACTTAGGACTTCAAAATGACAGCATGGCCTTTAATGCCGGGATTTGGACCTTAACTCGCATTAGGATTGCAATTCTCCCGTATTTCTTTTCAAATCGTGCCTTGACCTGATCGGGAAGCGACCTCCAACCATTAGACAGACCCTCGAGGTTGTTCATTCTGACCTCAATTTTATTCGGATCCCATTAAGGTAGTAAGCTAGCATGTGCCTTGGAAACATCATTTTGCGGGGGTACTGGAGTATGAGTTGATTTGGACCAAAGTTTAGCATTCTGAACTTCTTCTGCCGACTGACTCGAGGATGCCATGATAAAAATGATGCCTATCCTTTTTACAGACTTTTGGTTTGGTGATGCCTGTGGAAAAACTCGTTAGCAGGATAAATTCAGGTAATCTTGTATTATATTGTTGGCAGAGTGGTACCTATACATTTATCAAAGTAGGAAAATGTGCAGGTTTTCTTAACAACATGATTCAAGATTACCCTTAAAAATAAGAACAAAGTAAAATAAACAGAATAGGGTAAGAGTAAGTATGCCCCTTTTGTCCTAGCATAGGGAGACTCCTGATACCGGATGAGTGCTACCTAATTGGATAGTTCTATCTTATAAGGTAGCTTACTACGGCTTTCAGCTATTGTGATAGTTTAGCTCAAGGTCTAATTTTCTAAAAGCCACAGGTTCCCAAATTGCCCCTCATGTAGAATAAGAGCCCGTTCTATAACCATGATATTATCGGGAAAATTCCACGAGTATCACAGTGGATAGAACGAGTTTCAATCTGAGCAGAAGCCTTCACGGATACTAACGGGGTAAAACCCACGGGTACCGCTACATGACCCCCTCCTACTTTCCTAAAAGGGTAAGAAAGCCCGGGTATAGGACCGAAGTGTGTGAGGGCATCGTGTGAGTGTTCAGTGTGTGAGGGGACACCTTTACCTCTTCCCAATTCAGGGGGATTTTATTCTTCCCACTTTTCCTTTTTCCCTTTTTTTCAAAACGAAGAGCACTGTAGGAGGATAAAACAAGCAAAACAAGCGGAACAATTAGTAGGAATAAACAAAAATTAACACGTAAACTATCTCCGGGTGAGCCCACCTAACTATAATTTGATTGGAAAATTAAATCTACTTTTTAGACCTCTAGACCGGGGTTAAATTTGGACTCTGACTCCCCAGCGGAGTCGCCAAGCTGTCGCAAGGTGTTTTGCGGTCGCCTGAACGAACCCTCACCGAAGTGGGAAAGAGTGAGGAGTCGCCACTTTAATTTTGAGGGAAATTAAAGAAAACCGTTTATGAAGATAAATTGAAATGAAACCACTTCAAGGCAGAGATTCTAGGTTTGGGGTCCGTAAATGGGTGGGGAAGGTGTTAGGCACCCCACCTCGTCCCTTAATAAGGGTAAGTAGATTTAACTTTGCATTAGTTAGGAGGGCTTGAATGGACATGTTAATCCTTTTGACAAAAGGAACATTTGATTTTTCACTAAATTTGGATTACCCAGATACATCAGTAAATGAGACAACCTTAGTGAATTGACGTCGCATATCATTTTTGGTTTTGGGATTGTCTTGCGTATAGGTTAAAATTAGGTGTGAGAATCGGATAAGAACTCTCCTCCGATCTCTCTTAAATTCTGAGTGGAGATCGGATAAGAAACCTCCTCCGGTCTCTTTTGAAGTATTTAAAATTTAGGATTGAGAATCGGATAAGAATTCTCCTCCGATCTCTTTTAAGTATTTATTAAAATTTAGGATTGAGAATCGGATAAGAATTCTCCTCCGATCTTTTTTTAAATGTTTATGGAAATTTTAGATCGAGAAACGGATAAGAACCCTCTTCCGATCTCTTTTAAGTATTTATTAAAATTTTGAGCTGCGAATCGGATAAGAACTCTCCTCCGATCTCTTTTAAATATCTATTGGAATTTTAAGTTGAGAATCGGATAAGAACTCTCCTCCGATCTCTTTTAAATTAACAGGAGCCTGAAAGGGACCTTTCCGATCTCCCGAATTTTAATTTCAGCTACATGTCATAAGGACCTAAAGCTAAGGATTCTGGCGTTCAAAGGTGCTGGGGATAAGGCTTCTTTTAACTAATTGGTACCTTATGACTAGACGGGGGATGCTAGACCGACCTCTCAAGTGGTCACTTTACCAATACCTATAAATGCCCGATTTATTCTATTTAGTTATCCAAGGTTTGGTTTCATTTTGTCTTATGACGTCTTGCCTAATGACCTATTGAATTTTCCTAGTGATTCGGCTTCACCATTTCCCTGTCTTATTATTTAGACCTTTTATCATTATAAAAGGACTTTTAAGTTGCCGTTACCTACATTTTGTTTAGTTACTTCTACACTATTCGGGACCAAAACTCCTGTGCTAAGAAGCGATAAAGATTAATCAAAGAATAGACTGGTTAACAAAGAAGTAAACTCAGAAATGACCGTCTTCGTGCTTAAAATACAGTATAAACTTGGTGAAAATTACAAACAGAAAAAGAATAAATGAAATACGTGAATAAAGAAGAACATTTGATAAAATAACGATATAGCACTCACCTGTAGGAAGTCGAGTCTACTAAACTAACTATGGAATCACAGAAAATAATAGGACTGTAGGTTGATAGCTGGAGGACTAAGGTTCGCCTCGAAATGAAGGATTATTTGTTAAAATGTAAACGGGTCAAAATAACCAAGCTTGAATGGAGTTGAGCTTGGACAATATGAATGGAAATAGGAGATAACAAAGACAGAAAGTGAGAATGTCACAGGATAATGAACGGACTAAAAATGAAGAATTTCAGTATTCAAGAATCCCTTTGCAAGAAAACGCTTCAGAAAACTGGTTTCTAAAGTTTTTCTTATGAAAGCTAAAATAGCAGAGTAATTAAGTTTTCAGAGTTCTTCCACTATGGTCACTGCCTTTTTGTCTTTTTTTTTTTTCCGTCCTCTTGAACAGTTTTCAGGCAGGTATTTATAGGAATCGGGTGCTCCCCATGAAGGGTCAGGATTTATTTTGAGGGAGATGGAGGGTCTGGATTTTGAAGGACATGATCGGATGCTTGAGAATTAAAGAGAACCAAAATGAACGGCTGAGATTATTCTTCAGAATATTCGTCCTTTTCTTCTTTTAATCTGACGGTCTCAAATCCTCTTATCCGGATCGATCTGAGGGCTAAGAGCGAAAGACGCTGGTCTTGTCGTCTTCTCTCTTGATCCAAGGGTTCCGGGTTCGTCCTTACAAGTGAGATCAACGGTGGAGATTGGGATGTACAGGACTGTCATGACATACCGTGGCACCTGTCAGCATTGCGGGCGATTCTTAGGCGTGTGATGGAGATCTCGTCTGCAACGCTTTAACTACCTCGGCTCTGATTCTGACGACGGTTATTTGGGATTTGTCTTATTCTTTTTGCCTTCCGATCCCTCCCCCTTTTCGATCTTCTTGACACGCTCCTATTCCGATCTCTCATGCTGATCTCCCATCTTCCAATCTCTATTATTCCGATCCCTTAATCAGCCCTGGTCCGGTCAAAGCATTAATTCCTCTCGATTCCCGAAGCGTATTACCCTGAACAAGGAGGAAAGCCTAATAGTGATGGAACTGAAGAATCAGGCGGCCACTCAAAAGTTCTCCTGTTTAGATGCGGTGACTGCCGAGCTGCACCATTGGACCATACAGCTGATCACCGGCCAAGATCGCGAACTTCCGCTCTCTGACCTCGGCATTGGTATTTTCTACATCTCAGATCTCAGGACCTTAGCGATCTCACTGACCTCTTCTTTGTGCAGGTATGGAGGGTGGTGAGGGTTCCAGGAAGCGAAAGAAAGAAAGAGAGGTTTCCCGGAAGGTGAAAGAGATGAAGCGTTCGGAGCTGCTTCAAACACCCGGTCATGAACCTGGGGAGACACAAGGAGGCCCGCCCTGACCTTCAGGACCACCGATCGCAGAAGCTGTCCGATCTCCTCCTCGACGAGAAGAGCCACCTCGACCTCCTCCAGTTGCTCCAAGCACAGAAGGGGGTCCTTCTCGACCTTCTGCGAGGCCCCCTTCTCATGGCGCTCAAGTCGATCGCTTCCACGGAGGATAACCGGATCGTTGGAGAACCCCGGTTTGCCAAAGTCTTGGGGTCTTCTATCCGCCTTGGGAGGATCGGGATGCATCGCTTCCGGACAATCTTGACGACATCGGACCCGATCCATGAGTTCGAATGTAGAGTGCACCGTGAACCAGCACGTAGTCGGGAAAAGGCTCACCGCTTTGGGTAAGGAGGTCGAGAAGAAGAGTCAAGAAGTGGCATCCTCCGATCCCAACTCTCATCCGCTCGAGATTACATATCTCAAATTGAGGCGTATGAAGTACTATGAGGATAAGTGGCGAACAGACTCATGTTCGCTTAAAGGGATCATGCTCTTGGAGAAGTCCAGCGCTCAGGCCAACGGCTGCTCGTGTCGCTCACCTTCGAGGAGCTTAAGGCAAAAGATGAAGAGATGGTGACAGAATAGCGGTGCTTATGTGAACGCTCACAAGGATCTCTTGGTGAGCTCGAGCGTTACCCAGAGGAGGACTTCTCTTGGATGGCCGACCTGGCTCCCGGAGGCGAGGAGGAAAGCGAAGAGGAGGCCGAGGGTGAGAGAGAAAATGAGCAAAATGTAGATCAGGCTGGGGGTGATCCCCCAGCCGAATGACTTGTACAAATGTTGGTATGAAATGAAATCGCTCTTTGTTCAATGATTGGATGTGATTGGAAAATCTCTGAATTGCCTAAGTATTTGATTGTCTGAGCATAGCAAAACAAGAACTAAATGCAATTATTAATCTAAGCGTAAGAGATCGGAAAGCACAATAAGCATGAGATCGGTAGGGAAGAAATGTTGAACGGGACTTGATTAAAATTGGAAATTTGACTTGAACACTTAAGATCAGAATCCTCATTAAACCGGACCAAAACCTTAGCTCTTAAACTTTTGAAAGGGAGATCGGCAATAAAACTGGTAAGAAAAGATCTAGTGTCAGTTCATTTCGTTTGTCAACAGAGATCAGGAATATACTTGACTGGTCCGGAGATTCGACAATGGGTTTGAGAGATCGGTGAGCGATTTAATAGACTGGTAAGGCTTTGACTGATGTGAGGACTTAGCATTGATTCAATTCTTTGTGAGGAGAGATCGGAAATGTGACTGTCTATCAAAGAGGGATCGGAAATGTGATTAGCTGTCAAAAGGAGACTTAGTACTGGGGGTCGGTTTCAAAGTTTTATTGATTTTGGGGATCGGCCAAAATATGGTGTCAACAACCACTAAGAGAGATGATATAGATAGAACATCAATATAAAACCAATTACTGATCAAATTTATCCTTAAAATGTGTATCTCATCAGGTGATTTGGAAAGGAGATGCAGGAAAAATTAACAATAATGATACTGATTACAAGCTGGAACAATGCCATTGGCATTCATCTTCAGAGCACACATATTCAAGTTCAAGGTTGGTTTGCTTGGTTTCCCCTTTCTAAAATTTATTATTGGTATTTGATGCAGCGGCAAGAACTATTTCATTTACTCCCCAATTAAAAATCTGATATCGTTTTTGTGTTCAATTCCAATTTCTTCATTTTCTGCTTTTATGTATGAATTTGAGCTTAACATGGTACATGCGTTATAAGCTCCCAGGGAGAGATAACTGTTGTTAAAATTGTTTACAGAACTGGCAGGCCTGATACCTTCCCTTAAAGGTACTGAGATGGATCCCTCTTAGTGATAATAGTTCCCTCTCCCCCACGCCCCCGACAAAACCCGAATGAGTGGCTCGGGTATTTGGGTGCTTCATACCCAAAAGCCTAAGTTGTATTTAGCATGGCTCATCTGTTGAGGGTGGTTCAGCTTATGGCTTAGACATGAGGGTGTTCGGATGCTCCAACTTGGAACATCCATTGTTTAGCACATAGTTACTTAATTTGGATCGAATTGGCTGATTGAATTAATGAATCGGTCTTCAAATTGGTCTAAGTTTATAATTGAACTGGACAAAAAAGCAACTCGATTGACCCAATATTTAAACCGGAGAATCAATGTGACCCAACCGTTTCAATTATTCTATAGAATCTTTTCTTTTTTAGTGTTAGTATAGAGAATTAAACTCAAAATCTTATAAAAAAAGTGTTCAAAATCAATTAAGCTAATTTTTGTAGTTATATATATATATATATATATATATATATATATATATATATATATATATATATATATATATATATTTTTTTTTTTTATTTCAATATGTTTATTTTTTAACATATACTTAATATTTCATAAATATTAAAAAGAGAATTATATATTTATAAAAATTTTTAGTTTTATATAAAGTTTAAAAAAATTATTAAAATTTATTAAATATAACTTAATAAATGTTAAAGCTTTATTTTAAATAATTAAAATTTAATTAATTATATTTATTTATATTAAAAGGTGTGATATTTAATTAATTTTAATTAATTTATATATATTTAATTAATTTTTAATGATACACTGATTAAATTAATGATTTATTGGTCAACCTTCATGTCAAATTTAATAGCACTGGTTTAGCATGTACTCAGATAAAACCCACTGACATGACTTGAGATATTCTCGCCTGGAATTTTGGGATTCACTATCCCACTAAGCCCGATTATCATGGGATAAGGTAAACTTTGCAAATGCCTACAAGAGGCCAAAGATTGGTCTGTATAAGATAACATAACTCTAGACCTTAAATATGCTTACTCTATCCTAAACTCTACTTGAATTTTCTCTTTACAAGCATTCAAGTTCTCAAACATGTCACTGACTTGAGCATCGAAATAGTTGGCAAAGGCCACTGAACTTATCCATTTTCCATGTAGGATTCAATATCACTTGATCAATTTTTTTGCTTGATGAAGAACAACTTTCTTTAATGTTCAGAAATTAATAATGTTCATTAGAAGCTGAATTTGGTGCAGAACTTACAATAAAATTTGTTGATTATAATGTTTTAGAAAACCCCATTGCAGTATCTGCAACTTTAACAAATATCTCTTTTGATTATAGCAATTCCAAATACAATTGTTAAGATATTTGGAGCCGCGCAGTATGTTATTTTGCTGCAACAACTGTCATTGTATATGTTGCTTACTAATGGATTGGTGGGGTTGGTTTTGTATTCCGCAAGTATACAGGTCGTTCAAGTAGTAAAGTAAAGATATCGTCCTACAGAGATTTGTTGTTTGAGTACCAAATTATAAAAGTCATAATTATTTGGGCTATCGATAATTTGTGCCAAAAATAAAGTAAGAGATGTAGTAAATTAAATTGAAAAAATAAGGAAATTATAATGAATTAAGCAATTAAAATTCTAAACACTATACTAATTTACTAAAATTTTAGCAAGTGACAAAAGATTTAATTAATTAATGGTAAAAATTAATTCCAAAATTGAGGTTCATGAAGTAAATTTTATTGGGATTTGAATAGGCAAAGTCAAGATTAAGGGAAATACAAGTTTGAAGGAAGTTGATTTTGATTTCCTTTAATTTTTCTTTCAAGCAAACTAAAGAGTGTTTTAAAGGAAACTAAACCCCATTATCATGCAATGTTTAATTACCCAAAACCCTTTAAACATTTTAATCAACTTGAAATTCCTCTTAACCCACTTGTTTATTTCTAACACTAGGTGATTAAGTTCATTATCTTGATTATCTATCATAGATTTTCACCTCTTGATCCTTCAATCTAAGATTAAGAATAAAACCCAAAGGGGTACCAACAATGGATATGTAAATAAGCACACAAGATAAGAATCAAAACTTATATATACTAAAATCTTATTAAAACCAGTCCAAATCCACAAATAAAACTTAAATCATTACATCCAACTCTGAAATCTTAAGTATCTACTCACTCATGCTTGTATTTACAAGTAGAAAATATGAAATAGAGCAAGAAAATATGAAAATAAGACTAAAAATAAAAGAACCCAGAAGAAGAAGATCCAAATCTCTGAAAATGGAAGCTGGAAAACGTCACTCTGCAGGTTTTCTCCTCCAAAAATGGCGTAATTCCCTATTTCCTCTCTCTTTTGATTTTTCTCCCCATTTCTCCTTATGGTAAAAATGAGAATATGATGCTTTTATATCCCCTCAATGGTTGCCCTAAAAATAAATCTCTAAGGGGATAAGAACAAATGGTGTAAAAAGAGAAAATTTTTTCATGTCAGCAAATCTGTCAGCGCCATCCCACATGCCTCATGTTGATTTAAGCTGTTTTCCACATGCCTCATGTTGATTCAGAGGAGAAGCCTTTAGATTCTGCACAACCAGCTACACGGGGCATATGGGAGTCCTGAAACTTTCGACGTGTTTTGCTTCAAAATATCTTTTTACACAACCCGTCACATGGGGCATGTTAAAGACCATGAAACTTTTGGCGTGTTTTGCTCCAAAGTCTCTGTTTACACGACTTAGTGTGAATTTACATGCCTCATGTTGATTTCTACTGGATAACTCTTATATTCACACGACCTTCAACACGGGGCATGTGGAGGTCCTTGAAAGTCTCAGCTGGTCTTCTCCTTTAAGTAAATTTTCTTCACTTTTCACTCTACTTTAAGCTTCCAAATCACTTTGAATTTCTTCTATATTGACCTTTTTGCCTTTAAACCTCATTAAAACCTATCAAAAACATTAAAATTCCGAAAATCAAATATAATGAAACTAAAATTAACAAATTAACTAAAATAAGCATTAAAAGCATAAAATTGCTAAGCTAAAAAGGGCAAAATAGATGCAAAACTACCCTAAAATATCTATATAAAATGGGTTTATCAGGGGTGCTATTAAAATTACACCATTTTTGCTAAATATTTCAAATTCATCCTACAATGCATATCCATCCAGATTTATCAAAGTTAATTTCCAATAAAAATCTAACCAATCAAAAGAGTCTTGCATAACTTAAAGCATTTTTCCATTCCATATTATTTCATTTCAAATTTTCATATATCCAAATATAACTTCCGTTAATGTGGAACCAATGCAAAATGAAGAACAACCAATGCGAAATGAAGAACAACAACACTCATTCAACTCAACTCAACTCAACTAAGCCTTTATCCCAAAAACAACGACACTCATTAAACTCTTAAAATTGTTTCACAACATAACCAAGCAATGGCAGCTTATTCTTAACTAAAGCAGTGACCAAGGAAGTACTAGCAAAAGAAATTAAAAGAAGCCTAAAGAACTTTCACCTTTCATGCTATGAGGAATGGCAGAACAGTTAGCATGAAGGACTCATAGGTGAAAGTTGCTGACCCGGAGTATGAGGAATCCTTCTCTTTGAATTTCTCAGTAAGACCCTGAAACCGAAACAAGATAAAGCATTCAGCAGCTCATTAAAATCAATCTTGCCACTCACATCCCCATCAAATCTCTCGAAAATGGCCTGGACAAATTACACCAATAAATTTTACAAAAACCATATAACTCTATAGAATCAAAACAAAAACACAGAAATTCAAACAAACAAACAAACCTTACCCTCCAGTTCTGAAGACGGTAAAACACTGAAGTGAATTCCTTCGGCCCTGCATTAAAAATCTCAAAAATAAATTTTTTTTCGTAAAAAAATCCTGCGAAAGCAAAATGATTGCCACGCGTGAGAAATCAAGATATGGGACCTGTGTTGGTGACCTAACTGAGATAATTATCCACTAGGTGCTACTGTGTCTTTAACGGTTTAAAATATACCGATTATATATAAAAAATTATATTATAATCCTTAATTATAATGATTTAATCTGAAAAAGAAAATATAATGGTTTATTGCGAACCCAATTAAAATATATCTATTATTAAATATAATTCATGAAAAGATAAAAAAAAATTAACAGATTATTTGTATGTTTAATGCTGTAAATGAATCAAATTATTTGAAACGCGACTCAATAAAAGTTTATTTTGATCTGTTTCATTCAGAAAATGAGTCAAACTCAAATTTGATGTTTAGGCTTATTTAATAAACGAATTGAGTTTAAATTTCATAATATTCAGCTTATTAAAACTTGTAAGCCAGCTCCTTTTATAAACTCGTAAATTCAGTTATTAAATAAGTTCATAAACAGATTTATTTGTAAAAATATTTATATTAATTATTATATTTCATTATATTATAAATTTTTATTATTTTATTTTGAATGTTCTAAAAATAATATATTATTTAAAATTATAATATAATCAATATATAAAATATATTTATTAAATATAATTATTTGCAATTCAAATTTCATCTTTTTATGTTAAATAAGTTTTTTTATATGAGAGTTAATCAAAATTATGTTGTTTGAATGTTGTTTGAACTTCTTAACTTTAAACCTAAAATATACACGGTAAATGAGTCGAGCTATTCATGAGCTATTTAAGACTTAATTCGATAAAAAGCTCAATTTGAATACTTATTTAGAGATCATTTTCTAAATGAGTCAATCGTAAACTTATAAATATTTGGCTCAAACTCGATATGAGGGAAGCTCGAGCTCAACTCGAATTTAAAAAATTTTGATCAACCAAGTCTAAACTTTTCAAATTTGTCTCATTTGATTTACACCCTTATCACATTCACAAGAAAGATAAGAGATTATCTAAATAATATATTAATATATAAATAATTAAATCATATAAACTAAATAATAAAGAAATTATACAACCCCTACTTGAAATAAATAATTTTTCGAATCCTAGCTCACGTAAAGGCTAACTCGCATTATTGGAGGTGCATTTGGTCAAACCAGTCATGGACCCCTCAAAGACATTATACGGTACAACCAGCACCAGCAAGCGGTGCAATTTAGCAATCTGCACAATAATACCGCAAACTTAGAAAGGGTAAACTCTAGCAAATTCAAGCGAAGAATCGTGTTCTCAACACCAGGCACACATCAGAAACAGCTAGCAAACCTTTGCTAAAATGAGCATATTCAAACAGTACGACGGAAATTTGAAAAATAGTGAAAAAAAAGCGGGAAATCGTAATTACCGATCTTCCTGGTGTTGGCGTTGGTGAAGTGATACATGCGAAGATGAACAGTTCTCAAGCTGAAGAACTGATCATAACTGGAGAGAGCTCTCTGCAACTCCTTATCGTCGATAAACCCACTCCCGTCCTGATCGGCGACTTGAAAGCACGCGATGACGTTAGGATCCGTCCCTGGAGGCAAAGAGGAGGGTACTAGTGAGGCGAACAGGTTTCCATATGGAGCCGATGGTGGGTATGAAGGAGCGGCGCCGTAACGTTGGGGTGGAGCACCGTAGCCGTAGCCTGGTGGAGTAATTATTTTAAATAAAAATAAAATTTTAACGACATTTATTTTAAATTAAAAATAATAATAAATTTTCTATTATTATATATATTCTCATATACTTAAAAAAAAAAATACTCTTAAATAAATCTCAAATCATCTAATTTTCATTGAATTCAACGAAAATTTTGTTATAGTAATTACAATTGATTATATTATACTAATAGATCAATAGTCATCTATTATTTCATAAGAAAGTTGGGTATTAGCTATAGAAAATCTCCTGAAATTTATGGTATTAGCTATAGAAATTAGTGTTATTTATATTAAAATACTTTAATATCATTTTATGATGTATAGATTTCCTTTCATTCTTTTGAGAGAGGAATGATATTTTTTTCGTTTGTTTCACTAAAAAATATTTTTTTGTATTTAAAGTATTTAAGAAAATTGATCAATAGAAAGTTTTTTTCTATTAAATAGAAAAATAAGTAATTTTTAAGAAAAATAATTTTTTTTATTTGACTTTGATAATCTTAGTAAAATATGAATAACTTATACTATTATAATCAAACATAAAAACTATTTTTAAAAAAATATATTTTTAAAAAAATATTTTTTACATATAAATAATTTTTTATGAAATAAATGAAACCTTAATAATATATCCATATCTTTTAATTAAATAAGAAAATAACATTTAACTAGTTATTACAAATTATTATCAATAATTAATGATCAATTCAACTAAATACTATAACAATATTGATAATATTATGTCTAACTGATATGCTAGCAGGCGCACTAGTATATCGTAGTTAGTACGAGAATTTTTTTTTTAGTAGCAGTACGAAAAGTTGATGGAGGACCTGTTTTGTACTGGTATTGAAATTGCGGTTGAAAAAATTATTTTTTTAAATATATTAATTAAAAAATATTAAAAATTAAATTTAATTAATTTTAATTATAAAAATATTAAAATAAAAAAATTATTTTTTAAAATTATTTTTTTAATAATATTTAAAATAATATTTTTATTTAAAAAAAATAATTTTATCCCTCAAAATTTAATACCAAACAAGTTCTGGAATCAATAAAAATTAAGATACATTTTAATAATAAAAAAATGTAATCAAGGTTGCTGAGAAGTTTATGTGACAACTTTCAATATACTAATTATTTTTCAATATCCAAATTATTTTAGCTACTGACATTTGATTAAAAAAAAAGAAAAATAAAATAAAATAAAAACCTTAGCTACTTGGGCGTTTTTCCTTGTTCTTGCCCCACATGTTGTGAGAAAATGACAGTTTGACTGCCGTCTTCGAAAGCAAAGTAGCATCTCATGTGAAAAAATTTTAAAATAGTACAGTTATATATACAACTATGATTATTTGTTACGGTGAGTTTTTTTATAATTAATAATTAAAATATATTTATTGTATATATAATAATTACATTAAACAAAATTTTTTTTCAAAGATTTTAACATACATAGCAATTGAAAATGCATTTTCAAATGGTTTTCTAGGCATTTTCTTATTTAAACGCCTTCTTAAAAAAACTATTTTTTATAATTAGCTTTTTTATTTAATAAATATTACTTTTATAAATAATTTTAAAATAATTTTTTTATATTATTTTAATAATTAATTCCTCATGTCAAGGCAAACTCTTATTATTATTAGATGGGCATTTTGCTCAAGTCAATGCATGAACACCTCAAAGACATCTAGCAAACAACGCAATTTGGCAATCTACACAATACTAAGTAATTGTGGCGCAACTTGGAGGGCATAAAATTTCAAGCGAAGTATTATGTTCTCAATGCCAGCGCACATAATAATAATTTTTAATAATATAAGATTTTGAATGAACAAAAATTAAATTATGCCCCTAGTTTTCTCTTCTTTGGTTTTTTTTTTCTTCCCGTCGAAACTTTTGGAATGGTTTGAGTCTAGGAGATTCTTGAAGGCTTCCCTTACCCTTCGTGTCACGATCCAATTCTATGGGTCAGATAGTATTAGAACTTGGGCCAATATTATTACTTTCAAACCAATGATCAGACTTAATTTTAAGGTCAAACATGCAAAATAAAATAAAATAAAGTATTATAAATTAATATGTGCTAACTCAATCAATAACTATCAGAAATTCACAACTATGGAAGCACAGCTCAGTATTATAAATTGTGAGTATGAAAGTAATGTTTTGGCATTTAAAAAAAAATGTTTTTTATTTATCCATCTCATTATTAAACTTTCAATTTACCTACAACAAAATGTATTCAAACATATCACAAATTATTGCACTCCATTTTGAGTTTTTTTTTTTTATCATGAGTTTAAGTTTTTATAGAAATTAAATGAATTAAGCATATGTCTAACAAATTTTTGCCTAAATCTACCATCTATAAAGGATTTGAAATTCATTAGGAGTTCTTTCAAATTACCAACATATATAAATTGTATATAAGTAATTGTAAGTATACAATAGAGTGCTTAGAATAATCAATTTAAAAAAAAAAAAAGAGTACCTATCATAATTCATTGGGAGTTCTTTTAAAAAAAAAAATTAATTTGTGTCCAGAATAATCAATAAAAAAATAGTATAAATTATATGTGTACTAGGAAAAATGTAATTTTTCTTGAAGTCATTGTCCTTTAGCAAAAGACTAGCTTCCAAAACAACAAGTTTTGCGGTAAAACGCTGACACAATAAAGGAAAAATATAAAATATTTTGAGAAAAAATAAGATGAAACAAAAGAAAGGAGAACGACGAGAGGGAAAAAAATGGAATGGCAAGAGGGGAGGTTTTGTTTTGTCTAATGCTGGAGGAAAGTGAATATATTAGACATTAGGATAAGAGAAAATGATAATTAATTATAGAAAAGAGAAAAAATTTTAATCTATGATAATAGATAATAAATGAAGGGGCAACGAAAGCGATTTGAGGGTTGGATTTCAAAAATTTTCTAGGGTTTCATGCAAACATACAATATGTTTTATAATCCTAACCAATCTCAAATACCCAAGGCATGTTAAAACAAACTTTTAACATGCATGATTCTTTCATTTGCCATTAAAGATTGTAGTTTAATAATTAAACTAATTTAATCCTAGATTAAAAGGGGTTAAGAGACCTCTAACCTTAAGGGGTGCAAAATCAAACTTTTTGCTCCGTTTGGTAGTCTCTAGAGCTCCACTTGTAGCTCCTCTAGCTTGTCAACCACAAGCTACCACCAAGATCACCTTTGGCAAGCCAAATCTTCTCTTAGGTGTTTGCCAACCACTGACTATTAGGGTGTTTGCTTTTAGGTGATTTATGTTGGATGTACATTACTAGAAATAATTTCTAGTAATTTTGATTCAAAGAAAAACAAGCTTTTTCTAATGAATCAATGGAAGAAAGTTGAGAGAAAGGGAAGAGCTTTCTTTGCCATCCAACAAGTAAGAGAAGGAGAGAGAGAGGTTACTCACAAGTCTTCCTTCTTATCTTGAATTTATATATAAGAGATGAAATAGTTAATAGTATGCCACATGTCAAGATCCCATTCAATCTTGCTTTTAGTGTGTCTTAATCTCTTTAAGACAAGTGTCAATGCAAGATTGAATCATCAGATATCATCTTCCATCACATGGAAGACAAATGGCACACATTTATAGGTGCCACGTGTCATCATCTCATGGTGCCATGTGTCACCGTGTAAAATTATCATTTTGCCCTTGTATTGAATTTTGAGTTATCAACTCAAAATAGTAATTTCTCTCTCAAATTAATTTATATCACATATAAATTAATTTATCAATTAATCTTCATTAATTAAATTCAATTTGCATCATACATCCAATGTTTAAGATTCAGTTTCAAGTCATGCTAGGGACTTTGCAATCTTATTGCAAACCAAATCTATTTAATTAATTAATTGAACTCTTTAATTAATCAATTAAATCATAATTTACTTGGTGGTGGAACTTGTGTAGGTGTGTGACTTACTAGGCTCATCACTAATTGGCAATGAGAAATGATATTAACTCTTAATATCATTAGAACTCTTCCAAATCGCAAATAATTTCGCCAACTCATTTTAGGCATCTCATAGACCATGGTTAACACCTAGCATAGCATGTCATAGCTTCCCAATTAGCAATAAGAAATATCTTAAAATGAACCTTTAATCATACATGATCATGCACTAAAATCCTTCCGTATTATGTCCCAATCCCATTAAGGGTCATGGTGGAGTCAAACCCCTTATCATGGAATCTTATGCACTCATTTGAAATCTGATTCTTGGTATATAAGATTTTACCATGAGGAAACACCTTTCTTGACAAAGTCATTCGTTCTGGCCAGGAACTTAATCTTGTCAAGAATAGCTCAAATCCACATAGGACTTTTAACCCTGTTTACTCAAGGCTACGGATCTCCTCTTGACTGAATACCTATCCCAACATATAACTAATTTGAGCCAACATACACCAAAATATCCATACACAATACAGATATGTAAGTGGTATCAAACTCAAACCACCTATATAAGAGACAACCGTGTCATCTCAGGTCTGAGGATTATATGCACTAGTATGACACAGATAATATTTTATTGACTCAAGTAAATGCCATGTTCATGTTATCTGTACATCACAAGTTCGACCTACTTATCTCATAAGCGTCTACTGTATTTATCCCGATATCTCATATGAGATGGCACGTGACTCACCATTCCATATACATCAATATCTCATACTAATCAATGGAGATAAAAAGAGGTAACAAATCTTTGGATATAATGTGCCCACCAAAATATCCTTTAGCTGCGAACTCTGATTAATAGCAAATGTCCCATATATTCTGTCACTCATATTCTTATCTCATAAGAATAGAATATATGACATATTACTAATGGACTATTTAAAATAAATATGTTATTAAATATATACAACATTTAAATGAAATGTTTATTACCATTAATATGTTTACAATGTTATTTACAAGTTACAAGATTAGTGTATGCTCTAGGGCACACACAACTAACAATCTCCCACTTGGGCTAGAGCCATTCACTACAGTATCTAAGATTTATCTTCTCAAGATGTCTGTTTAACTGTTGTTGTGTCATGGCCTTGGTCAGTGGATCAGCTGGGTTGTCAGCTGAAGCTATTTTCTGTATGGCGATGTCTCCTCTTCCAACTATCTCTCTGATAATATGAAATCACCGCTCTATGTGTTTGGATCGTTGGTGAGACCTAGGCTCCTTTGCCTATGCAATAGCTCCATTGTTGTTACAGTAGAGAGGAACTGCTGACTCAATTGAAGGAACCACTTCTAGTTCTGAAACGAACTTCTTGATCCAAACAGTCTCTTTTGTAGCATCACATGCAACAACATATTCGGCTTCAGTGGTGGAGTCTGCTGTAGTTCTCTACTTGGAACTTTTCCAATCGACAATGTCTCCATTACACAAAAATACAAACCCTGAGACAGACTTTCTGTCATCAATATCTAATTGAAAATCAGAATATGTAAATCCTTCTAGTTGAAGTTCACCTCCTTCATATTTCAAGAATAAATCCTTAGTCCTTCTCAAGTATTTAAGGATATTCTTGACAGCTATCCAGTGTTCTAAACCTGGATTGATTGAAGCCTGCTAGTCATACTAATAGCGTAAGCAATATCAAGCCTAGTACACAGCATGGCATACATTAGACTTTCTATAGCCGAAGCACAAGGAATCTTAGCCATCTTTTTTCTTTCTTCAGGAGTCTTAGGAGACTGATCCTTAGAAAGGTGAATCCCATGCCTAACTGGTAACAATCCCCTTTTGGAATCAAGCATGTTGAACTTCTTCAACACCTTTTCCAAATAAAGCCTTTGGGATAATCCTGTTATTCTTTTCGGTTTATCTCTATAGATCTGAATTCCCAGAATATAGGTAGCTTCCCCAAGGTCTTTCATAGAGAAAGTACTTGATAACTAGGTTTTTACAGATGTTAGCATACCAATATCATTGCCCATCAATAATATGTCATCCACATATAACACTAGAAAGGTAGTCATACTTCCACTAGTTTTCTTATATACACACGGCTCATCAATGTTTTGAATAAAACCAAAAGATTTAACTGCTTCATCAAAACATTTATTCTAGCTTCTAGAAGCTTGCTTAAGACCATAAATGGATCTCTTAAGCTTGCACATGTTGGAACCTTTTTTGGATTCAAAACCCTTGGGTTGTTCCATATATATATTTTCCTCAATAACACCATTGAGAAAAGCGATTTTGACATCCATTTACCAAACCTCATAATCATAATGTGCTGCAATAGCTAGAAGAATCCTTATGAATTTAAGCATGGCTACGGGAGAGAATGTTTCTTCATAATCAATTCCTTCCCTTTGGTGAAACCCTTTCGCTACAAGCCTAGCTTTGAAAGTCTCTACCTTTCCATTAGGACCAATCTTTCCCTTGAAAACCCATTTACATCCTATGGGTACAATACCCTCAGGTGGGTCTACAAGATCCCAAACTTGGTTCTTATGCATGGAATCCATTTCAGATTTCATGGCTTCTAGCCATTTTGAAGAATCTATATCTGATATAGCTTCTTCATAACTAGTAGGATCATCTCCATGATCAACTTCTTCATGAATAAACAACTCTTGTTCTCATGAAGAAATCCATATCTCTCTGATGGATGAGATATTCTACTAGATTTACGAAGAACTGGTGTTGTGGATGTATTATCTATAGGCGTAGGCTCTCCCACTGGATCAACATCCATGGGTGTAGGTTGTTGGTTATTTGTGAAATTCTCTAATTCTAATTCTATCTTCCTTCCTTTGCCACCTTCTTGAATAAACTCTTTTTCCAAGAAAATTGCATCTCTACTAATCACAACTCTTTGTGATTGTGGAAGATTGAAATAATATCCAAAACTGTCTTTTGGATATCCAACAAATCTACCTTTTTCGGATCTTGTTTTCAATTTATCAGTTTTCAACTTTTTCATAAAAGCTAAACAACCTCATACCTTAACATGTTTAAGGGATGGTTGTCTTCCATGCTATATCTCATATGGTGTAGAAGAAACTGAATTAGTTGGAACTCTATTAAGAATGTACAGTGTAGTTTCCAATGCATATCCTCATAAGGAAATAGGCAAATCAGTGAAGCTCATCATCATTCGTACCATGTCCAATAAAGTACGGTTTCTCCTTTCTGACACACCATTCAACTGTGGTGTACCAGGAGAGGTCAATTGTGAAATGATGCCCTGTTCTTGAAGAAACTCATCAAACTCTGTACTCAAGTATTCACCACCTCGATCAGATCGAAGGGTTTTAATAATCTTTTTTGTTTGATTTTCTACTTCAGTCTTGAATTCTTTAAACTTTTCAAAAGATTCAGACTTGTACTTCATTAAAAACAAATACCCAAACCGAGATTTATCATCAGTGAAGGTAATGAAGTAGTTATATCCACCTCTAGCCATTTCTTTAAATGGCCCATATACATCACTATGCATGAGTTCTAAAATATCTTTAGCTTTTTTCCCTTGTCCCCCAAAAGGAGATCTAATCATCTTGCCCTAAAGGCAAGACTCACAAGTTGGTGATGGTTTATTTCCCAAAGTGGACAAAATCCCCATCCTTTCTAATTTTGTGATCCTATCTTCTACTACATGACCCAATCTTAAGTGCCAAAGTTGTTTTAGATTAAGGTTGACATTTTTTGTTGCATTAATTTCATATTCGATGCTTGGAGCTATTTTGCATTCATTATCAACATAATAAAGACCATTTTGCAAGTAACCCAAACATATAATTTTATTACCATAATAAACTGTACATACATCATTTATGAATCTAAATTCATAACTATCTCTAATCAAACTAGATACAGAAATGATGTTTTTATACATGTTGGGTGTATACAAAACATCCTTTAAATACAAAACATTATCATCAAAATGATTATGTACAATAAGAGAAGTAGATCCAATGGCTTTGGCATCAACACTTGATCCATCATCAATCTTCAACCTCACTTCTCCATAATCCAAGCTCCAAAGATTTACTAGTTCCTGCATATCAGAAATTATATGTGAATTAGAACCAGTATCAATGACCCAAGCAAAATTAGTATGACAAGCAATACCAGAATCTAAGAAACAAGAAACAGCTATACCTTCAGAAGGTCTTGCCTTCTTGCTCTTTACCAACTCTAGGTATTCTGGGCAGTTCCTCTTCCAGTGCCTATCTTTTTTACAGTGGAAACACTTTCCCTTGTTAGTAGGAGCTGCTTCTACCTTCTTCTTCACTGTTTGGCTCTTTTTGCCCAGTCTACCAGAAGGGCTAGGGACAGAAGATGACTTTTTCTTGGTACTTTTCTTCTTCTTCTTAGTCTTACTAGAAAAAGAAGAAGCAATAAGTGCCACTTCCTTTCCCTTCCTGCCAGGCATATTACCTTGAGCAATCACAATAATATTCAGAAGACCAGCTAAAGTGCACTCTTGTTTAGTCATATGGAAGTTTGTAATAAAGCTTCCAAAAGACTCAGGCAAGGATTGTAGGATTAAATCCGTCCAGAGAGAAAAATCCATAGTGAAATCCAATGCCTCCAGTTGCTCTATTAGCCGGATCATGGTATGGACATGTTCTCCCACATCCTGGCCTTCATGCATTTTCATTCTGAACAGTTGTTTAGATATCTCATATCTAGCCAACCTACTATTTTTACCAAATAACTCTTAAAGGTGACTCAGTATTTCAGAAGAAGTTTGCATTTTCTCATGCTGCTTCTATAACGGATTAGTCATAGAAGCAAGCATATAGCATTTAGCTTACATGTCATCTTCACGCCACTTTGTCAAGGTGTCGTGTTCCTCTTTTGTGGCCTCAGGTAGTAATGGACTAGGAATCTTAGAATCAAGAACGTATCCTATATGCTTAATATTGAGAACAATTCTCAAATTCCTTAGCCAATCAGAGAAATTAGGTCCAGTGAGCCTATTCTCATCTAATATGCGTGATAACGGGTTGGATCTTTGTGCCATAATTATCAGATGTTTTACTACAGAAAGACCAAGATTCAAAATAGTTATCTTGTATCAAGTAAATTAACCCCAATATGATTATGGTCTTTTAATCAAATTGGTCCTACTACTAACTTAGCAAATCCTACACTTCCATAGTAGGAAACGGAAATCCTAGTTGGATAGATTTCTAGTGGGTGATTGAATTCTTATATATTGTTAAATATTCTCAAATCACATTTTCTTGGACACTTTCAACAATATATAAGTGAACAACACTTGTTCAATACATCTCATATGAAATTCAATCCTTAGTTTTAGCCTCTAATGCTCAAAGCCTCAGGTACATCCATTCTTGGCTTATTTTGTATTAGTTAAGTTGAGCTCACTAGGTCAGTGAGTATGGAAGTTTGAACCTTGATAATCTCAGGCACATCCATTCTTGGCCATCAAAGTACCCACATACTCACAACATCACATGCTTTAACAACTAAATTTAGAAAATCTCTTAGACCACAAAAACTATCCCTATGTATCCATAGTTGACAATCTAAGTGTCTAAAATTTTCAAATTTAATTGTCCTAGTAGAGAGCCATGATATAATTATCATAATTATACCATTACCAACTTAATCATTTAATTGGAAGATTTTATAGTCAGCATAATTACTATTAAGGTCTCACTTTGTACATTATCCATTTGGCATGTATATATCACATACAAGCATCCATTCATACATATCTCATGCATATATGGACAATTAAATAAAATGGAATGATCATGGACTTTCTAAGGGATTCAATTCTCCAATTGAAGGGGCAACAGAAGCGATTTGAGGGTTGGATTTCAAAAATTTTCTAGGCTTTCATGCAAACATACAATATGTTTTATGATCCTAACCAATCTCAAATACCTAAGGCATGTTAAAACACACTTTTAACATGCATAATTCTTTCATTTGCCATTAAATATTGTAATTTAATAATTAAACTAATTTAATCCTGGATTAAAAGGGGTTAAGAGACCTCTAACCTTAAGGGGCGCAGAATCTAACTTCTTGCTCCCTTTGGCAGTCTCCAAAGCTCCACTTGTAGCTCCTCTAGCTTGTCCACCACAAGCTACCACCAAGATCACCTTTGGCAACTCAAATCCTCTCTTAGGTGTTTGCTAACCACTAACTATTAGGGTGTTTGCTTTTAGGTGATTTATGTTGGATATACATTACTAGAAATAATTTCTAGTAATTTTGATTCAAAGAAAAACAAGCTTTTTCTAATGAATCAATGGAAGAAAGTTGAGAGAAAGGGAAGAGCTTTCTTTGCCATCCAACAAGAAAGAGAAGGAGAGAGAGAGGTCACTCACAAGTCTTCCTTCTTATCTTAAATTTATATACAAGAGACGAAATAGTTAATAGTGTGCCACATGTCAAGATCCCATTTAATCTTGCTTTTAGTGTGTCTTAATCTCATTAAGACAAGTGTCAATGCAAGATTGAATCATCAAATATCATCTTCCATCACATGGAAGACAAATGGCACACATCTATAGGTGCCACGTGTCATCATGTAAAATTATCATTTTGCCCTTATATTGAATTTTGAGTTCTCAACTCAAAATAGTAATTTCTCTCTCAAATTAATTTATATCACTTATAAATTAATTTATCAATTAATCTTCATTAATTAAATTCAACTTACATCATACATCCAATGTCTAAGATTTGGTTTTAAATCATACTAGGGACTTTGCAATCTTGTTGCAAATTAAATCTATTTAATTAATTAATTAAACTCTTTAATTAATCAATTAAATCATAATTTACTTGGTTGTGGAACTTGTGTAGGTGTGTGACTTACTAGGCTCATTACTAATTGGCAATGAGAAATGATATTAACTCTTAATATCAGTAGAACTCTTCCAAACCACAAATGATTTTGCCAAATCATTTTAAGCATCTCATAGACCATGGTTGACACTTAGCACAGCACGCCATAGCTTCCCAATTAGCAACAAGAAATATCTTAAAATGAACCTTTAATCATATGTGATCATGCACTAAAATCCTTCTATATTATGTCGCAATCCCATTAATGGTCATGGTGGAGTCAAACCCCTTATCATGGAATCTCATGCACTCATTTGAAATCTGATTCTTGACATATAATACTTTACCATCAGGAAACACCTTTCCTGACAAAGTCATTCGTCCTGGCTAGGAACTTAATCTTGTCAAGAACAGCTCAAATCCACATAGGACTTTTAATCCTGTTTACTCAAGGCTACGGATCCCCTCTTAACTGAATACTTGTCCTAACATGTAACTAATTTGAGCCAACATACACCAAAATATCCATATACAGTACAGATATGTAAGTGGTATCAAACTCAAACCACCCATATAAGAGACAACAGTGTCATCTCAGGTCTGAGGATTATATGCATTAGTGTGACACAGATAACATTTTGTTGACTCGAGTAAACGCCATGTTCATGTTATCTGTACGTCACAAGTTCGAACTACTTATCTCATAGGTGTCCATTGTATTTATCCTAATATCTCATATCATGGCACATGACTCACCATTCCATATACATCAGTATCTCATACTCATCAATGAATATAAAAAGAGGTAACAACTATTTGGATATAATGTGCCCACTAAAATATCCTTTAGCTGCGAACTCTGATTAATAGCAAATGTCCCATATATTCCATCACTCATATTCTTATCTCATAAGAATATAATATATGACATACTGCTAATGGACTATTTCAAATAAATATGTTATTAAATATATACAACATTTAAATGAAATATTTATTGCCATTAATATATTTACAATGTAATTTACAAGTTACAAGATTAGTGCATGCTCTAGGGCACACACAACTAACAATAAATTACATAAAATTTATTAAATACTCTTCCAACCAATAGGAAAGAGGTTATTGGACAATCACTTTTTCAAGTGATTATAGTTAGCATTCCTCTTCATAATAATTTGTGGATTAAAATGAATATATTAGTATGAGGTTTTGACATTTGTCATCATAATTATAATTAATTATTTATATTTTTTAAATACTATTTATTTGAGGAAATTATACAATAGTCCTTGTGTACCATGTCACCAGGTGATGTGGTGCACCCAGTCAACAATAATACAACACATTATACGTATTACTTGATAAAAAATTATTTTATTTTTATAATAAGTTTCTTACTTACCTTTTTATAGTTGACGTATTATTATTAGTTTAGCCTGGTGCACCAAATAATGCTGATGATCTAGTGCACCGAAACTATATAATAATTTCCCATTTATTTGAGGTATGACTTAAAACGAGGACCCAATTGAATACACACACTTAAAATATAAGGGTAAGTATCATTTAATTCATGAAATCTCTTCTTCTTTGAAAGTTGTTAACAATATTATCATAACAATATTAAAATTTCAGCCACATGCCAATTGAATCAGCAATCCAAGGTCTATCATTATGATCCTCACAATGTCAACTTTCATTTGGGACCAATGGTCTGTGTTTTTGTCGCTGAAAAATTTAAGAGACCCATCGATAGTCTAAGGTGAACGTATTTTTGGACCGTCAAAATTCCCTCTGCACATGGCTAATTAATTTTTAGGGCGCACAGGTCCCACGAGCAATCAGAAATTAATACCATGTTTGAAAGGAGGTTTTTGGAGGTAAGATAATTTTTTTTTAATTAATAGATTTATTTGGAATGAAAGTTACAAAAAAATGTTAAAAAAAATTTTTTTTTTTCACTCTATCATATTATTTTATTATAATGTGGTTACTTTATCTAATTAATTAATAATTGGAAAAAAAAATTACAATGTGATTGTTTTGTGATTCTTTATTATTATGTAATTTTCGTATTGTTTACTATATTAAAATATATTTTAATCAATAAAATTAATTTTTAATATAAAATTTCAATTAAAAATAAATATATTTTATATTTTATATTATAAATATATTTTGTATAATAAATAAAAAATATTTAAATATAAAATTTAAATCAATGGACTATTATGTTAAGCCAATAAAATTTTAGAAACTATATTATAATATATTGTCACTTTTTTAAATTTAATTTAATCTATTCTACTATAAATATGACAATTAATTAAATTTCAGATATAAGACAAATAAAAAAAAATAACTACAATCTTGAAAGTCTAAAAATTTATATTTTTTTATTTATTGTATCTTTTTTAATTAATAAGTTTAATTGGGACAATTTTTTTTTTTTTTTTTATAAAACATTTGTTTCTCAATCCCATATTAGCGGTTGAGAGGTTTTTATACTTATCTATTTTTACCTTATTTTACTTTATTTTATAAAACCTTCATCCAATCCATTCAATCACACTATAAAAAGAACATTTGAAAATCTGTGTCCATTCCCACTTTAAAATCACGCAACTATATATAAAGTTAGATCCTGAAACACAGATCCTAATGGGTAGTTGAGAAATTGGAATTTTAATTTTTGTGTTTAAGCTGTAGAAAATTTAATGAATAATATTTATAAATTAAATATAAGTGAATATAAATTGATAATAATATTTATACTAATTATATTAAAAATTTAAATTTTTTCACTCTTTTGTGATTTAATTTAATAGTTTCAATTTTGACATAATGATATAAATATTTAAATATTAAAAATAATTAATCCAATTGTGAAATTAAATTTAGATAAAATTAATGTAGCATACTATGTAGTGTTTTTTATTATTAAATGGCAAAAAAATATATATAAATCACCATTAACATTGATCATTAATTATTAAATACATCGTGAGTATTAAAAAATAAAGTGAATCCTTCCTATAATATAAAGAATATATTCCATATAATTATAAAAGATAGTATTTGTGCAGCAAGATTATCTAATTTTTACCTAATAATTTCTCCAACACTGACAACTTACTCGGCGAAAAATCAAAGTGACAGAGAAATCCAGAAATGGGTCTTGAATGAAGGTGATGGAAAGGCATTGTTTGTGCTTAAATGGATTTATGAATTTTAAAAAATATATTATTTAATTTATATATTTTATTTTCTTTAAAATATTTAATTTTTTTATTAAATTTTTTTTGTTAGTTAAAGAAATTTGATTTAGTTAAATTAATATTTAATTTCTCTATTTTAATAAAACTAATTAGTTATTCTCTGTATTTTAAAAAATATATTAATTACTTTATGTAACATAGTTCTCTTAACTCTTTAGTCCCTCTTATTATTTTTTTATATTTAAACTATCCCAATCTTATAGCCCTTATTTCTCTCTTTTCATATCTCTCCCTCCATAATTTTTTCTTCTGCATTCGCACCTTTCTCCTTTTTATTATCTTTCTATTTTCTATTTTTCATTTTTCAACAAAAATTAGAACAAGATATATACGTAAAAGGGCTAATATATTTTCGTAGATTTTCAAATAATCAAGATGATAATTAAGGAAAAGTGTTTCCTAATAGAAAAAATACAAAAATAACAAGCAATTAAATGAAAATATTTAAATAATTTAAAAAAGTATAAGTTCATATTTAATATGGACATGCAAAATTCTCATTTTCATATGTTTTTAAAATATTGTATTTTCAAAATACAAAAACTAATTAATTAGTTTTATTAAAATAGATGAACTAAATAATATTATTTTTCAAAATACAGAAACCAATTAATTAATTTCACTAAAATAGAGAGAATAATAATTTGATAAGCATTAACTAATAGAAAATTTACCGAAATGATTAAATAGTTTAATAGAAACATAATACGGTGAATAAATAGTATATTTTTTAAAATATAAAAATTAAATAATTAATTTTGTTAAAATACAGAAACTAAATAATAATTTTTTTCTAAGTATTAAATATTATTGATTGATTCAATGTTGACGAGATTTTATAACACAAAAGCATAGATAAAAGCTGCTCATTCACTACTAAACTATGACCACTTGGAGAGATGACAAAAAGAACATTAACACAAACAATTACCGATCAAATTTATCCTCAGAAATGGGCATCTCAGTGATTTGGAAAGGAGATGCAAGAAAAATTAACATTAATTGAACTAATTACAAGCTGGAACAATGCCATTGGCATTCACCTTCAGAGCACATATTCAAGTTCAAGGTTGTTCTAACCGTTCTATTTGCTAAAACTTTTACTAGGATGCCTTGG
Source organism: Hevea brasiliensis (assembly GCF_030052815.1). Classification (NCBI taxonomy): domain Eukaryota; kingdom Viridiplantae; phylum Streptophyta; class Magnoliopsida; order Malpighiales; family Euphorbiaceae; genus Hevea; species Hevea brasiliensis. Next base: position 102,912,729 of record NC_079497.1, read on the forward strand.
TTGACACCAAGGGTAAAGAAAATTCTCACAAAATATGCCTTTGAAATAGGAAATTGCAAAATAGTAATGAATCACAATCGTCAAGATTAGAAGATATGCTGCAGAACTAACAAGAAGGTTTGTTAATTATAATGTTCAGGTACCCCCATTGCAGCAGTATCTGAAACTTATACTAATATCTCCTCTATGCAATTGTTAGTTATTGGAAGCTGCTGTATGTTATTTTGCAACACCTTTTTTTTTTTTTTTTTTGACTTGCAAAAATTGAGAACTCTCCGAATATGATGATCATAGCCCCCCTTAGACTCAAGGTCAACAGTTGACATTTTCGATTTAACCCAACTCCATAGGAAAGGGATATCACCGAATTCAAGATGACATCCAATGATACGAACCATTGAACAATCCGCCGTCACCTCCCATTACACTCATAAACAGAAACAATATTTAGTTATCATGCTAGTGCGGGAAGTCATACTGAAGTGAGACAATGCCATCTCACCAGGTTAATCACCAGACTACCACAAACGGTGGTATTTTGCTGCAACACCAGTCATTATATATGTTGCTGTTTAGTAATGGTGTGGTGCTATTCTGATGCAACAATGAATAAGGATGTCAAATTTTGATGCAACAATCTAAGCATGCCATATTAATGCGGAACCAATGCGAAATGAAGTACAACATAGAAATCTATCTGCACACTGACATTCATTAAACTTAAAATTGTTTTACAACAAAACCATGCAACGGCTTATTTTTAACTAAAGCAAAGAAATAAAACAAAGCTTAAAGAACTTTCAGTTTTCATGCTATAAGGAACGGCAGAACAGTTAGCATGAAGACCTCATAGGTGAAAGTTGCTGATCCAGAGTATGACGAATCCTTCTCCTTGAATTTCTCAGTCAGACCCTGAAACCAAAACAAGATAAAGCATTGAGCAAAATATTTAGAACCCAGCTTTTGAAGAATGCTCGCATTCAAGATAAAGCGCAACTCAGATTTCAATAATTCAATTTATCATACAGAACAAAGGTTATATGTATCAAATTTCCTGTCCGGAAAATCATAATATGGAAGCAAAGTTTGATAGTAATGTCAAATGGCAATAGACATTAGCTGATTCCTCATAATCTCATGCCCCACCAAAGGAACAGGGGGAAAAATCATTTTAAAACATAAAAGATTCGTTTATAATTTCCATTCATCATGCAGAATAAATTCAAGTTGTAGGAATTGATAGTGAAAAGTTGCATTTGCATATAACTTAATGCATTTAGCAAAACAAGTTTTAGTTAGAATAATGAAATTGAAGTACAAATTAAACAAATGGAAAGAATTTTCCATACTACAGCCACTTCTACAGGCATCATGGAGTAAAGATTCATGAAATCAATACAACTAAAAGTAGTAATCATCAATAAAGAACTCACCTTAACAGTTAGACAGCACCTGCATATCGAGAGAAAGAAAATAAAAGAATTAGCTTTAGATGCAATAAAAAGGAAATGCAATTCCTAAAATGTTTGAAAACTTACTCAATGAAATTGTCATATTCAATGGCCCTATTTTTGCCTCCACTTTTGTCAAACTTAGAGACCAGCAAATCCAAAACGACAGGTGAGACTGCGAATCCTAAACTGTATAGTGCCTCCCGCAGCTCATTAGAATCAATCTTGCCACTCCTATCCCTATCAAATCTCTCGAAAATGGCCTACGCAAATTACATCAATAAATTTCACAAAAACCATAATATGCTACAGAATCAAAACAAAAACATCAGAAAAAAAAAAAAAAAACCACTTGCCCTCCAGTTCTGAAGGCTGTAAAACACTGAAGTGAATTCCTTCGGCCCTGCATTAAAAATGTCAAAAATCAAATTTTTTGAAAAAAAAAAAGTCAAGGACAGATCAAATATTTCATTTTATTTTTTTAACATAATTTTTGGTTCAATTTTACCGCAAACTTTGGAATTCATTTCAAATGAATTCTACCACTATTTGGTATGACACAACCATAGTTATTAAAGGCTCAAGGTGCACTGAAACGCCAAAAGTCTTAGAGCCCAAGGTGCACTGAGACGCCAAAGGTCTTAGAGCCTAAGCACAAGGCACTCGCCTAAGTGAGGCGAAGTGCAAAAATAAAAAAAAAATTAAAAAATAAAAATTTATTAAAAATCAAATAAATGTGAAAATTCCATAAACTTCAAATTGCATAAAACTAAATATAATAATAACTAATCAGCATTCAAATAATAATAATTTTGCAATCCAAACTAGTTTAAGACACTAATATATAGTGTCATAGTCCTAAATACAATGTTCCATAAAACTTCAAATGATATAAAATTAAACAGAATAACACCAATATATAGTTTTTTTTTTTTTTTGAAAGGGCACTAACATACAGTTTAAGACAATACTAATTACAACATTAATAGATTTCTATATTACAATTTTGTTCTATTAAATTCTTCAATTTTTACTTTTCTATTAAAAATTTTTCTTAAAAAAAGAATACAATAATACACAGCAGCAAAATTTTTCTATAACATTATGTAAATTATTTAGCCTAAAAATACGAAGTAATTAAAATTTAAGTTTATTTGTAATTTATAAAGACCTAGTAGCAATATTAAAATTTAAGTTTATTTGTAATTTATAAAGACCTAGTAGCAATACCACCTGAAAATGCCCATCTTTTCTAGCGAAGTAATAAGGTCAAACTCAAACATTGGCATGACAGCATCAATGCATGCAAGTTGCCACACCAGATCAGCAAGAAGAAAAGAAGGAGGAAAAAAACTCACAAAGAAAAAGGAAAGAGAGGGGAGAGAAAAAAAAAAAAAAAATGAGACCAAGTACGTCTTCTTCCTCCTCCACCTTCTTCTTTGGTCAATAATATATGGCTATGGGGTTGGATTTTTTTTTTTTTAAAGAAAAAAAAGCCACCTATCGCTATACCATTGTTGCACCTCACCTAGGCTCACCTGGCGCCTCATTGTGCCTGGTTGAGGTCGCCCGCCTTTGCTTGCCCAAGTGCCCTCCCTTGAGCCTGTTCCGTGCACCTCTAGTGGAGGGCTCCACAACTATAAACACAACTTAAAATGCAAAATTCATGTAATTTATATTTGGTATAATTCTATAATTGAAATTCATTTATCTTTATTTCCTAAAATACCCTAAAATTAAAATTAAAAAATTATAATTTTCTGTAGAATTTAAAATAATTTATACCTAATAAATTTATAAAAATTAACAAACATATGAACCAACTATCAATACATTATATTTTTCCTTGAAGATTCGGACCACTTTAATTTTTTTTAATTAATTAATGGTACTTATTGGGTGTAGTAAATTTTACTGATCATATTAGCGATCAAAATTTTAAAATGAATAATTTAAGCATGTGAGGATGAGTGGAAAATTTTTATAAGTACATTTTAGCCCAAAAAATATTATTACGAAAGTTTTGTGAAATTTATTTCAAATTCCACGAATAAGAAATCAATTTATTTCAAAGAATTTTTTTGAAATTTATTTCAAATTCCATCAAATTTCCACTAAATTGATTTTAGCTATAACCGATTCCTAAAATCTAATTCCTAAAATTAAATTCTTAACTTTTTTTAAACCAAATATATAAAATATAAAATTCAATTAAATTTCATAAAATTTTATGAAATGAAATTGAAACAAACAAGCTCTAAGTAAATCCAGCAAAAGCAGAATGATTGCCACGAATGAGAAATCAAGATATGGGGCCCGTGCTGGTGACCTAACTGAGCACTCAGCAGACCATTTCTATATTTATATATTAATTTATTATCCACTAAGGAGATTATTGGGTGTGCCACCTGTCACTTTCAAAAACAATTATTGTATGTATTATAATTTTATGATACCTATAATCTCACATAAATTCATCATCATCATCATCATCATCACCGTCGACTGAATCGAATAATTTTTCAAATTCTACGCTCACGTCACGGCTAACTCGCTTTATTGGAGGGGCAATTTGGCCAAGCCAGTGCACGGACACGTTAGATAGATTGTTCAATACAACCCGCACCAGCAGGGAGCGCAATTTAGCAATCTACGCAATAATTCCCAGCATTTGTGGCGCAACTTAGAAAGGCGCAAATTTCAAGCAAAGTTTCGTACTCTCAACACTAGGCGCACATTGGAAATAGCTAGCAAACCTTTGCTACAATGCGCATATTCACACAGTAGAACGGAAATTCGAAAATCATGAAAACAAAAGGGGAAATCGTAATTACCGATCTTCCTGGTGTTGGTATTGGTGAAGTGATACATGAGAAGATGAACAGTTCTCAAGCTGAAGCTCTGATTATAACTGGAGAGAGCTCTCTGCAACTCCTTATCGTCGATAAACCCACTCCCGTCCTGATCTGCGAGTTGAAAGCACGCGAGGACGTTGGGATCCGTCCCTGGAGGGAAAGCCGAGGGTACTAATGAGGCTAACGGGCTTCCATACGAAGCCGACGGTGGGTAACCGCCGTGTGCGTATGCAGGTGCAGAGGAGTGGGGTTTGTCCTTTGGGGGCTTGTCGCCCGCTGGGGGTGCGTAGGGTGCACCATAAGGAGCTGATGGTGCGCCGTAGGGCTGAGCTGGTGCCGGGGCACCGTATTGGGGAGAGGCTCCGTAAGGTTGCGGCGGCGGTGGAACACCGTAGCCGTAGCCTGATGGAGGATGAGGATAGCCAGACATGATGAGAGAAAAGGGAAATGGTCTTTTTGGGCTTTTGAGATGTTAACTTTTAGCAATTATAGGATTTGAAATTTTGAATTTTGAAGTAACAAATTAGTGTCACGATCTAAAATTATTACGATCATGTCATTCGGATTTTGTTTTAAGGATGTCAACGTACGTTTCCTTTGTCCGTTCAAAAAAAAAAAAAAAAAGATCGGGATCCAAATCTAAAATATATAATTATTTATATATAAAAAATATAATATAATTAATTATATATTTTATAAATAAATAAATAAATTATTTTTATCCTTAAATTACATTAAAATTGACCTGTGTGATTCTTAATTTTTTAAAAAATAATAATTTAATCTCTATATTTTAAATTCATTAAATTAAAATTTTTTTTATATTTTTTAAAATATCAAAATACTTTAAAAGTTAAATTATTTTTTTATTCTTTAATTATATTAAAATTAATGTATATGTCTTTACATTTTTTAAAAATTAATAATTAATTTAGGTAACTAAATTTCATCAAATTAAGATTTTGTTTATTTCATATAAAATATTTTATATATAAAAAATATTTTTCATAAAAAAATAATTTTTGTTATTTAGTTATAATATTAAATTAATGATATATATATATATATATATATATATAATTATTAAAATTTAAAAAATAAAAAATGACTTAAAAAAAATGAAAGTTATTTTCTTTAAAGGTGGTATAATTTTTTCCTTTAATTAAAAAAATATTTTTTATTAAATAAATTTTTTGTGCACTCCAAACACTAAAAAATATAAAAAATATATTTTTTAAATAATATTTTTTAGAAAATAAACAAAATCTAAATAAAAAAATATATTATTTTTAAATATAAATTTAAAACGGATCTTCAATTCCACATAATCAAAATATGTGGATTAAACTATTGAATTTTAAAAATTGAAAAATATATATATTAATTTTAACATAATTCAAAGATCAAAAAATAATTTATCCTAAATAAAATAAATTTTAAATAATATATTTATTTTAAATTAAAAAAAATAACAAATTAGATAAAATGAACATTTTGTTTATATAAAATGAAATCTCAAAAGTTAAAATTTTTTTCTTATAAAAAATATAAGAACTTTCATGTGATATTTACAAAAAAAAAGCTTTATTTTATTATTTATTATGTTATTAAGTAATTAACTATAGAAGGGTGAAAAAAAAAAAAAAAAAAACAACAACCAAGTGTTGCCGAGTATATTTGATTTTGACCCGCATTCTCCATTACTTAACCGCGTGGTTCACCTGAAAAAGGTTCTTGACTATATTATTTTGGTTAATTATTAGAATTATATTTATAAAAAAAAATATTAAAGTAATGTAAAATCAAAATAAATTGTCAAAATAATGTCACGCTTTAAGAAAGAAACCAAAAAAAAAAAAACTAAGAAAATACGTAGTGTTTTCTTGGTATGAAAAAAAAAACTCGGTGCAGCTTTGGTTGAACTGAGAAAATCCCATTCAAATCACATTTTTTATGTGGTTTTGAGACATTGAAATTGCCTACTTATATTAGGAATGATAAGGAGACAGACTAGTGAGGGGATCACTCTCTTATTTTTGTTCCCCACTAACTTAAAATTAGGTGAGAATTTTCTCAAGAGTAGGCAGAGTGATTTTTTCATGAAGACTTTTTTTTTTATTTTAATTTTTTATTATGTAATATAAATTTTATTGAAAAATAAAATATAAATTAGAAATTTAAATTTTAAATATAATTTTAATATTTATATATTTTTTACTAAAATTATAATATTTAAATACATAAAAATAAATTATTTTTAATAAAAAATAATAATATATTATTGTGCGAAATGAGTTAATGAGTTATGAGTCTCCCTATTACTACCCCGCATTGATCGGGTTTGAGGCGGGTCAAATCGAGTTCGGGACAAGTTATATTGAGTTTAGAAACTTTTATCATCCCTAACCGATACCTTATTTTTTTTTATAAATTCATCCATATCTTTTTACAAATGGATTCCTAATTATATATATATATATATATATACTTACAAATAAATTATTATATTTTTACAAGTTAATCCTTTTTTTTTATCTATCCCTTATTATTATTATTATTATTGTTGTTGTTGTTGTTGTTGTTGTTGTTGTTATTGTTATTATTGTTGTTATTGTTATTATCGTTGTTGTTATTGTTGTTTATAAATTTATCCTTGTATTTCTTTCCCTCCCTTTGAAACTATGCTTTACTCTAAGGCCAAAAAAATATGAATTTTATTAGCAAACCCAACCACAAATGTAAGCAACAAATTAAACAACCTAGATGGAGTAATGCTTGAATCTATTTGAATTTCTCTAAACTCAATAAACTAAAATCTGGACACATGTGCATACAAACATGATACAAATGTATCTGTAGGACTGTGATATCGAGGAACAAAATTAGGGTTGAAGTTATGGGTAAATGGAGATGGTTGTGGAGGTTGAGGGCTTGAAGAAGATGAGATTGTGTTGAGATGGTTCTATGAGGAAGGGTAGAGACGAGGGTGGACACGATGAGGAAGGGAGGGTGGATAAGGTGGAAAAAAAAAAACACAATTTTAGCTAAATTTATATTTGTAAGCCAATTCTTTGGATGAGAACCACATTTGACTGAATACTATTATTATGATGATCACTTTATCATCTCGAATAAGGTTGTAATGTCACTTTATCATCTCGAATAAGGTTGTAATGTAACACCCTCATACTAAGTAGTTTTGTACATTCTACTGTTCCAACAACTAATGCCTATTCAAACAGTTATAATGTCTAGAACTAAACTTAAATCACATAGAGAAGTCATAAATAAAATTGATAAAGATCAAATGAAGTTGGATAAAAAAAAAAAAAAAAGAAATAGAGCACCAATAGATTAAATGAGCCTAGGTCCCGGCGATGAGTGACCTAGATGGGAAGCAATTATAAGTTTAATTGCTACCCTATATTCATGTGGGACCCTATAGAGACCACAATGAAGGATTAATTTAGAAATTATTGGGAATTGAAATCAAAGAAATGAAAAGAGAATAAGCACAAATAGGTGAATCAAAACCCAATGATTTAATTGGTATTACTGAAAAAAATGAACTATAACTAAATGAGAGGCATTTTGGTCAATTTACTCCAAGAGTTAATTTTTGACCTAAATGTCCACTAAAATGAGTGAGATTAAAATATTGAAATAGAATTAAAATTATGAAGATGTGTATAGAAAATTAATTTGGGACATAAAGGGAATTAATGAAATTGTTAAAATTAAAATAATTATAATTATAATTTAAATAAATTAATTTTGGATAAATATATATAAGAGACAAATTTCATAAACAAACAAAAATTTTCTATTCTTCTTCAACCTTCTTGGCCAGCTCCCTTAGCTCTCTCCTTTCCACCATTTTCACCAATCCAAGCTTTTTGAAACCTTGATCTTCCTCCCAAATTTCCATATAAAATTAGTAGAAAATATCAAATTAACATTTGATTGAAAGATTAGAAGCAAGAAGAACAAGAAATTTGAAAGAAATTTGAAGTTGGGAAAATCATCAATTGAGGTAAGCTTCTTTCCAAGTTAAATTAGTTGTGTAGTCACTTAATTTGAGTTTAGTTATGAAGAAATAATATGGAAAAATCAAGAAAATCATGCATGAATGGAAGGAAAGAATTTCGGCCAGCTTGGTAGGGTTAGGGTTTTGATGTGTTTTGATTGGATTGATTATAAATTATAGCTTAATTGAGGTTGTATATAGGATTGGTATATTGAAATTGCATGAAATTTGCATGAATTGGAATATGTGAGATTAGGATTTTGGTGAAATTAAGGTTTTATTGTATGAAATGCAATTAGTATTTATAATGGCAAATTATGGTCATTTGAAGTGCCTTGAGTGTGAATTAGCATTGTTTTGGTGAGGAAAGTAATGAATTAAATAGGGTGCATTAGGCCTGGAATTCTGGACACTTGAGTCTAGCACACTTAAATGCTCATAAGTTGAGCTACACAACTCCAATTGGCATGAAACCAATTGGAAATGAAACATAAGACGTAGGGTTAAAACTTTTATGGATAATGCCTGCCCAGAAAATGACTATAAGTTACCTTAAATTGGGCTTGAATCCGGGTTACTAATTCTAAACCTGGAGAAAATGACCATATGAATAGTACTTATTCAATTAGGCATAACTCACACTAAAAAACTCTAATTTAGGTGATTCTTAAACCTATGGAATCCTGAGACATATGAGAACAGTTCTTATGAAGACCATGAAACTAAATTATGAACCTAACTTGATCAAATTATTAGACAAATTTAGTCAGTAAATCTACCCTAATGCTGAACTGAACCGGGAAATCCTGAACCTTTATGTATTCGACCAGTTTTGGCAAAATTGCTATAACTTGGGCTAAAAAACTGTAAATATAGTAATTCCAAAGCCAAAATAACCATAAGACATAGAACTAAAAATTTCATGTTTTGACCTGAACCCAATTTTTAGGGCAAAGTAGGGAAAATATTGAGATAAGTCAGGAATGCCAAATTTGAAATTCCTGCAGTGTAGTCAATTTGCCCTGTGACCTCCGAATGGTTATCAGACCATAACTTCCTCTACAAAACTCCAATTGAAGTGATTTAAATGATTTGAAAACCTAAGACAAAGCCCTAAAATATTGTTTTAGGGACTAGGGCTAAATTATGAGCTTAAGATGCCCGAATATAGAATGCAAATTTAAGGAACAAATCTAGAAAACCTAGAATTTCAGGATATGGTATATGGAATAGTGTTTAGTAATTTAGCCATAACTTGAGATCCAGAACTCCAAATTGAGTGATTCAAAAAGGAAAATAAAATTAAGACATATAGGAATAACTTTCATTAAGATCACCTTCTCAAATTATGACTGAAACTAGGCTAAAATGGGGTTACAAAGTCAGGGTTCAGAACTATCCTGAACCTAGAATACATTAAAATTTCAAAATTTACTTAGAGATGCATTAGGCATTTATTTAATTAGCTATTGGAGATAATTAGAATGAGTATTGAGACACTTTAATTGTGTGTTTTCAGTAGAAAAAGAGGCCTTGAAAGACAAGGAGAAGTAAATAAAAAAAAAAAAAGAAATCCATTGAAGGTTTGTGCACAACTAGCCTTTTCCTATGTTTTTAAATTTGTAATTGATTTGAATGAGTTGTATATGAATGAATTATGATTTTCCTTTGCATTTGAGAACTTTAAATTGTGAAATAAATTTATGATTATGGAAAGGCAGATGTTGGCTATTAATTTTATTGTAGCAAGGGAGTGAGCCGGATTTTGAATGCTTTTAGAAGTGTTTTGAGAAATTATGTGTTGCCAATCCTATAAGGGGGAATGTTATGAAGAAAATGTGATTTATTTGATTTGCAATGTGATTCTTTGAATGGAAATATTTGAAATTATTTTAAAACCACAGTTGGCATGGCAATTTGATTTGTGCCCCTCATTATATGAGGTGAAATTGATATTGTGTTCCTTCCTTTCTAGTTTGCCAGTTGAGGTTGAGTTCGGATGAGTACTCATATTGCTAGCTAGCCACCTGTCTCATTAATTGCGATTAGTAATGTTGTAGATTATTTTGTCGTGGTATACAATTCAGCATTGATCGTGAAATTTTGTGTCATAGCCTTAACTGTGTGAATTATTGGTAACACCATTGTTTGTGATTGCTTTGATAAAATGTTATTGAAACAGTTGATTTATATGATAGAAAATATTGATATTGGTTTTATTTATTATGAAAATTTGGATATTTCAAATTCTTGGCTATGCCTTGCATAAGCATGTTTTATATTAAGTTTAAAAATTATAGTTGTGCACCACTGTTTGCTATTGCTTTGATATAATGTTATTGAAACAATTGATTTATATGATTGAAAATGTTGATATTGATTTTATGAATTATGAAAATTTGGATATTTCAAATTCTTGGCTATGCCTTGCATAAGCATGTTTTATATTGAGTTTAAAAATTATAGTTATGCACCACTGAGTTCAACGCTCAGTGATGGCTGTTTTATGCTATCGCAGGTAGGGGAAAAGAGAAAGCTGCACAGTAAGAGGCAGCGGAGCAGTATTTTGAGTTGGCTTCGGGTATATATTAGGTATACCCATTGTAGATTCATTTTGATGTAATTTTTACTATGTATGTATAAACATTCGAGTAAATGTACATAAACTTTGTAATGTTATTTTGTCATTTCAACTTAATGTAAATTTTTTGTAATATTAATTTGGTTACTTCAATAAATGTAAATGTTTAAATTTCTTTCTGGATTATGTTAATGATGAATTTTTTTTTTATATAATGGAAATTGATGAGAATGAATTATATAAATTGTTACAGGTGATTTTCAACATGTTTAAAAGAATTGATTTTATATAGTTTTAGCCGTTACCACGTAAAATTTCTGTAAAATTTTAAAAATGCTAAATTATTTCTAAAAAAATTTTATGACATATACCTAGCTCAAAGACACTTTAATAATTCTTTTATCATCATTTTACACTTAAAAATGAAATGAAATTGTTTACAATCCCTTATAATATATTTAATAGATTATCGATAGGTGAAGTTCTGTTATTTATTCGGTATACTACGGGATCATGCCATATCTTATAGAGGGGTAAGGTGTGACATTTAACCTTTGAACCATAATTGTAACTGATACATGAAGCATAAACCACCATATCCTTCATAACCAAAAATGGTTGTAGTATAGCCTTATCAATATTGTATATATCCTCTCTAAAAGATGTCCCTATTTAATTTTTTTTAAAATTCTTTCTTACTTTCAATATGAAGTAAACTTTAATTACTCTTATTCTATGTTATGTTCACTCTCAAATTTCTGGCAGCTAAGATGTGTCATAAAAATTAATGATGCAAATTAGTGTATGAAAGAAAATTCAAACTTTAAAGAAAACACAATAATCCAAGAATGATTGACAAACTCTTCATACCGAAAAAATGACAAGAAGGAAAATTCGCTTGAAACTTGACAAAAAGGAAAAAATAAATAACGACATAGAGAAATTGATAGAGGTAACAATTTTTTTTACCTAACATGCAAATTTGACTCGAACCTACTCTAAAAAATCCCACTTGAACCTGCACTAAACCCAAATGACATTAAAATTTTATGGTTGAACTTGAGTAACCGAAGATTATCCTAAATAATATTCACACTCATGAAGAAAGATTACACTCAGTCCTAGAAAAGGAGATATAAATAAATAAAATAAAATAAATGATATAAAACTCTGTTAAAGTCATCATATAGAAACCAAAAAGATGACTATATTGCTTACACAACTCCGAGCTATATTTTTGTTTAATATTTTTTACTAATAGTATCATTAAATATTATGACAATTCAATAAAGTTGCCAAGTTTGTTTTAGCTTTTGTGTTTGGATATATGAAATTTTTTGCCAAATAGTGAGCTCTAAGGTCTTAACCGATTATAGAATATTCTAGATTTGGTTCAACATGAAGTTTAGTTTTATGCAACTTTATTAATATTTATCAGCTTCAATTTTATTATGAGAACATCTTTTGTGTAGAGGAAAGCCGCTTCTGGGAATCAGACTCCGCCAAAGCTAAGAAATTCACAAAAGATGAAGGGACCAAACACGGCATTGATGGACTATGAATTGGATGATCCTTTGCCAAATGCTAGTCCATAATTGCAGAGACACAAGAGACTAAAGAAGCCGAAGAAGAGTATAAATGAGAATCTTGAACCTGTGTTTATGTTCTCAGCCATGGTTTATTCAGCATAGATTCAGTATCCACCTATGAATGAGTTTAATTTATTGCATACAAACACATGGTATAAAAAAAGCTTGCGCTTATTGATGGAGAAGTGAGTTTTAGTTTGATCATTAATCAATGGTTCAACTTATCTCAGAATATAGACCTAGGTTTCAACTTTTAGCGATTTTATTTTTAAAGCATCATGCTTAAGTATTGTACAGGAAGGTAAGCTCAGCATTGTTGTGTCACGTACATAATTTTTTTTTCTTCCATTTTTGGGTTACGGGATGTTCAATTCTTTGGCTTAAGTGGTTCAAAGATTAGGGTATGTGTAGATGGCTTCACTTCCTTTTAGTACATAATTTTTTTTTTCATTTTTATCTTATTATAATTGGACCTGACATTGCATATCATTTGGTTAGTAAATTTATTGTTGCCCCCAGTGTTATCAAGGCGAAAGGCGACACTAAGTCAACAAGGGACCTTACGGCCTTAGTCGAGAGGCGAAGCGAGGCATTTTCAAAGCAAGGCGCCATAGTCTAAATTGTCTAAATTATAGTAAAAATGTGTACTTATATTATAAAAATTCATACTTTTTAACTAGTTTGATATGTAAAAAAATGCATATTGAAAAGGAAAAAAAAAACATATTATTTACATTATGTTTATATGTAAGAATAAAGAAATTAAAAATTGTGCGTACATGTATTTTCAGCTTAAGTAAAAGATAAAAGTGAGACGGCAAAATTAAAACTCATAGCATAAGCAATAATATAAATAATAATAAGAGATGTTAATATTACAAATTCACAATACCCATTTAATTAGCATATTACATAATCACAATTACAAATTCACATAATCACAATTACAATTACATAAATTTAATTAGCACATTTAATTACCTATTTAATAAAAATATAATCACAATCACAATTACATAAATTTAATTAGCACATTTAATTACCTATTTAATAACATAATCACATTTAATTACATATTTAATAAAAATATATCACATAATCACAATTACAAATTCACAATACCCATTTAATTTGCATATTACATAATACCTATCAAGTAATAAAATGACATCACATTAAAATTTTAATAAATTTTTAAAAAATTGCTATTGTCAAAAAAAAATTGCTGGAACTTGAAATAAATCCAACAGCATGTCGGCATAAAATGGCAGCAGTGCAGAAAAAAGAAGAAGAAAAAAAAAACTGATCGCAGGTCGCAGCAGTGAGAGGAGAACGTAGCAAATGAGAGTGAGAGGAGCAGATGAGAGGAGAAAGCATCGTAAAGATGAGAGAGAGAGAGAGAGGAAGATGACAACATACCTGGTTTGCTGTTCTGGCTTGGTCAGTTTGTCACATCCTACTCCTCGTAAGATGTAACATGTTCCCGTAATACACCTAATGAATTACCGTACTTCACCTATCGGCAACCCATTAAATATACTACAAGGGATTATAAAACAATTTTCGTTCATTTTGAAATTGATGGGTAAAATTTTTTTTTTCAAATATTAAAAACCTTCATTTAGAGTCCAAACAAAAATCAAATTTTTAGATATTTAAAATCTCCGCAATTTTTACAAAAATTTCGGCAGAGTGTCATCTGTATTTTGAGAAAACAGTTCTTCAAAACCTCAAAATAAAAATACTCCCAATATTTTTCTCAATCACAACTTCATTTGCAACCACCAAACTTCAAATCAACAACAATGGCTACACTTCAACTCAAAATCCAAATTTCAAATCAAAAATTAATAACTCAAAACATTTCATAAGCTCATGCACATTGCATTTTAAATATTTAATTTACATTCACTATTAAATTTACAAACACAAAATCTCAAAAATAATATTATTACAATTTTATCTGTACAACTGCTCAAACTACAGAGATACATATGCATACTGTCATATTTACATCAAACTAAACTACCAGGGTATAGAGAATACCCGTACAAAAATTCTTCAACCGTTATCGCTGAGTATATAAATACTCAGTGGTGTATAATAAAGAATAAAATATATAATATAAAACATTTATAAACAAATCATTTTCAAAGCTTAATATAGCACAACTTATTCGAACAATTTAATAAACATAGTGTTGCCAAACAATAACATAACTTAGGCCATAACACAAAATTTCCGAACATGCCGTGTGTACATCACGACAAGGTAAACACCCCCACTAATCGAAATCAATGAGGGAGGTGGCTAGCTAGCTAATGAGTACTCATCCAAACTCGCCCCTCAGACTGGGAAGCCAGAGAGGGTGGAAACTGATCAAATATCAAACTCACCCCACAAGTGGAGGAGGAACATATTAATATTGTCATGCCAAGTGTGAATTAAAAATAATTTAAATCAAAAGCATTATAAATACTTCATCATGGTAATGTCACAATTCAATATTTCAAATTATTCAAAATAATTTAAATCAAGTTATTCAAACATTTCATACAATTCACAAATCATATTTCATTCCAAACTTTTCATTTTCAAAGTAGGCAACATATTATTTTTCAAATAAGATTTTCAAAGCCATAACTAAATTCAAAACCATTTGTTCAAATATTTCATACAATCAATAAATAATTTTCATTCCAAATTTCCATTTGAAAAATAGGCAACATAATATTTTCGAAATTCATAATGAATAAAACATATTCACAATGCATAACAAATCAATTTTCATTGTGAAACTATAATTTATAAATTTTTGTGCACAAACCTGATGCGAGTCGCCTATCGGCCTTGACTCGATTCCTCGGGTTCTTTTCCGATGTTTTTTTCCACTGAAACATATAGTTTCACAGTGTTTCAGTATCATAACTTAGCATAAATCTAATAATTAATTCATAAATACTTAATTCTAGCCCAAATATACTTAAACTAACGTTCTTGGAAATTTTCATTTCGGAGTTACTATTCATTACACTATTCAAGTCAATTTGTTGACTTTCTAAGGCTTAATAGGTATGGAAATTCCAATTTCACCCACATACCACATTTTGGTCACTAAATTTGTTGGTTTTGGTTGTTTTCTCAAGACTTAGGTCTTTTAGGCAAAATTGCTAATTTTCAGTTTTGGAGTCCTAAGTTGCACCATTCCATTGGTCACTTTACTGTTGGAATTTGGCAAAACTTTCTTCATAGAAAATGTTTCCTATTATCTTAAGTTTATTCTTATTTTTGAATCACTCTAATTGGAGTTTGTAGCTCAAGTTATGTCAAAAATACAGTTATTGTTCATGCTGCAGATTTTTATTCTGGTTGATTTACTGATCCAACTTCGTTCAGTAATTTGATCAAGTTAAGTCCATAATTTGGTCTAATTTTCTTCATATGATATGTTCTACTATACCTTAGGTTTCCATCGGTTTAAGAATCACCTAAATCGGAGTTTTCTAGAGAGAGTTATAGCCATTGAAACTTTACTGTTCATATGGTAAATCTACAGTCTGCAAATTCAGTGACCCAACTTTGCTCAGTAATTTGATTAGGTTAATGGCATAATTTGAGTTGGTGTTCTTCATAAAAGTTTTAGGTATATATCTCATCTAACCACTGGTAAAATTTCAGGTCATTTTGACGTGCCTAGCTCGAGTTATGACCAAATGAACAAACATTGTTCATTTGGTCAGTTTGTGCAGGGCAGCCTATAATTTTTCAACTTTGGTCAATTTGTTCACTAGGTTTTAGTCACTTTTTGGGAATTCTTCCTAAATGAAAATTGTGTCATTTAGTGCTTATTTTCATCCCCAATTGGTCCCATATCCATTGGACTTGTAAAATTTCATTTTTGGTCCTTCAAAGTTGACTTGGTCATGCTGTAGCAGCATGACCACACTCCCTCTGAATTTGACTTTAATTCCAACACTTCTAACACACTTCATTTGGTCACAATTGACCATTTCTCACTTCACATTAGGTCAAAGATACCATTTACAAGTTTTTCACACTTTTGGTCTCTAATCCTAAGTGTCCCAAAACCCTAACTTACTAACTTGTTGCATTTATCTAATTCAAAACATTTAATCATAATCATTCAACACCAATAAGCTCACATACACCTTTAAATTCACCAAGTTTATGCATACACATCCTCAAACCCTAGTTGACTAAAATTTAGTTTTGGTCCTTCAACAATTTATTTCATTTCATTTTTCCGCAATTCTAGTGTAATTCAACTACTTAATTATGAATTTAAACATAATATTAAAAACTAACCACTAACCTCTTTTGTTGAATTTCTCCCTCTTCAAATCTTCTTTCTTTCCTCTTCTTTTTGTTGTCAAGATGCTTGTCAAAGTCCAAGAACAAGATTTACTTAAAGGAGTTAGGGAGTTTATAAAATAAAATCAAGCTTTTGAAAGCTTGAGATGGGTGTTAATGGTGGAAAGGAAATGAGAGAAATGAGAGAGAAAGGGGTGACGGGAATGGAGGAGAAGTAATTAAATTTTTTTTTCTTTTTGTTATTTTATGCTCTTTTAATAGATAGTTATCCCACAATTTTCAATTTCTTAAATTAGTAAATTTATTGCATCATGCATGATGTTATGCATGATGTAATCAACCTTTTTCAACTTTTTCTTTTTCCTCTTTTATTTTTTTATTTTTTTTATTAGTTCTTTAATTTAATTCTCGATTCTGAAATTTTCTTTTCTCTGATTTTATTTGACAGTTAGGTCAGGAGTCAACTCTCGGGGATAATTGACCAAATTGCCCCTCACTGGTTCAACCTGGTTTGCAAATAATTCAATATTTCTTCCGGCTTCCTGACCTAATTATTTGACTGGCTTAACAGTTCTTTTTCGTTATTTTCTCTTTTCCACTGTGTTCGTAATGGTCTTAAGGACCGCGACGTCACATTTTACGGTTCAAAATTTGAGTTTAAAACAACTTCGCAGTCGTTCCCGAGAAGGTCACCCATCGCTGTGACTCTCGACTCATTTAACTTCTTATGTTCTGTTTTTCTTATTTATATTTAACTAATTGACAATTAATAATTATTTGTGTTTATGGCTTCTTTAGTTGTCTTAAGTGTGGTTCTAATCCCCTTAATTGTTCGGACCGACTCCGGTCACCGAAACAGTGACATATACTAGGCTATGAAAATAGAGGTGTTACAATTCTCCCCCCCTTAAAATAATTTTGTTCTCGAAATTTTACCTGGTATCAGTCTCTGAACAGTTGTGGGTACTGTCTCCTCATGTCCTATTCACGCTCCTAAGTAGCTTCCTGGCTGAATGATGGTTCCTTACTTTAACCAATACTATTTACTCATCGATTGTTCACCTCGTGTGATAAGTTTCTTATGAGCTTCTGTCATAATTTAGATTCAAATTCATTTCAATTTTAGAGGTAAGCAAATCTGTGTGCTAGTGGATCCACTTTTCCAGGACCTCGTGTGATCCTATAGGTGAGAACTTAGTTTTACTCTTTTCTTATCAAATCTCTTAATCATTTGATGTAACTTTCAGTTTAGTTTAGAATATTTTAGTCTTTTCTTGCTGTTGTTTTAGCAATTATTTTCTTTTGTAGTCTTTTCTTTCTTGGCCATAGGTCCATAACCATTATCTTACCATCTCCATTTATAACCAAGGCCTATGTGCCATTTTGCACTATCTTGTTTGCTTTGGTTTAACTTATTTCTTTCTTGATAAAATAATTCGGAATATTATTACGCATCTTAAGTAAATTGCTTGCCTTGGTGGCAATTCCTCATCTAGTATTTTTCTCATTTCTTACTGTTCTATTTATTTTTATTTATCGATATTCTATAGCTTATTTTGCACTGATATGTAGTCATTATTTTCTTTTGTACTGAACTATAACCTTTCAATATTCTAATTTTAGAGTTTTAAATCCCAGGTTAGGATTTTCAAACTCCTTTCCACTAAGAAAACTTTATCTTATCATAACTGTACCAAAACAGATGCCGTTTGCAACTATTCTTATTCTTGTGTACTATTGGGTAGTACGTAGCTCTATACAATAAATCCTAAGTCAGTACTGTAATCTGCAGCTTACAGTACAAACATCAAGAATATTGCATAGTTACTATGATACATCCCAATAGAACAAACTTCCCTATATCTTATTTCTTTTAAATTCACTAATATCTTGAACTTAGGTTGATTATGGTACCCACTGACATCTATTAGCAGTAATACCCTTACCCGCATCTAAGGTAGCTATATTACTATAACTTACTTTTAGGTTCTCTTTCCTTACATAATTAAGTTTACTAATTAACTTTACAAATTCTTGTGTGCTAGCAAATACCTTTCACTGACAAACTCTTCCAAAATTAATTTTAAAAAGACTAGTCACTAACATATCAAAATTGATTTTTTTTTATACATATTCATATCTTAGTCAAGAATCGAGAAAATACCAGGAACCATGTCAGAAGTTTCATCCTCGTCCCTCTGTCGCATAGTGTATACTCTCACTGGAGCATTACCTTGTCCTAGTTGATTTACAGTATTCTGACTTCCAAGCATACTACCCCTACCTCTGCCTCCGCCTCTACCAACTGCTGGTGAACTCTTCGGGGTAGAAACTTGAGCTAATCCTTTTGACGTGGTAAATGATCCATAACGGCGTGGACTTATGCAATCATTGGCAAAATGACCAGTCCCTCCACAATTGAAACATGCTCCTATAGCTCTATAACATACTCCACTATGCGGTTTACCACAAGTCTCACAAAGTCAATCCGACAACATTTTTCTGTGTGTCTATTGAGTTTGCTGATCGGATTGGGGTGGTTTCTGTCCAGAAGATATACCTCTACCCGATTTGCGCGAGCTAGATCCTTTAAAATGTTTTCTTTTCCCAGAGCCACTCTCAGTAGCTTGACTAGTAACATTTTCAGTTTTCTCTTTCTCTTGTGTACTCTTTTTCATTGCCCATTCTGATTCTATCCTTTCCAGTTCCAGGGCTTGTGAAATCAATTCAGAAAAATTCTGGTGTCGGAACCCTACCACTTGCATTCTCAAGCTAGGCCTCAACCCAGCCTCAAACGTTTTACACCAGTCTCTAGGGTTGGTGACTAAGCTTCCAGCATAATGGCTTAGCCTTGAAAAGTCCCGCTCATATTCTGCTACAGTTCTTTCCCCTTGCTTCAAACTTAAAAACTCTTGCAGCTTCATGTCTACATAAGTATCAAGGACCCACTTTTGCCGAAATTCCCTTAAAAAGTCTGCCCATGTGAGGACTGGTGGCTCTACCAGACTGTAGGGGATGGTCTTTCACCACTCATATGCATCCTCGTGCAAAAGTGATACTGAATATTCAAACTTCAACTCTTCAGCACACTGTAATTTTCTGAAAACCCGTTCCATCCTCTCTAACCACTGTTATGCTTCCAATGGATCCACTGTTCCTTTGAATTCTATAGCCCCTGTCGCAAGGGGTTTTGCGGTCGCCTAGATGATCACTCACCGAAGTGGGAAGGAGTGAGGAGTCGCCACCTTAGTTTTGAGGGAAACTAAAGAAAACCATTTGGAGGAAAAATGAAACCACTTCAAGACAGAGATTCTAGGTTCGGGGTCCGTAAACGGGTGGGGAAGGTGTTAGGCACCCCACCTCGTCCCTTAATAAGGGTAAGTAGATTTAATTTTGGCGTTCTTTATAAATTGGTTAGGAGGGCTTGAATGGGAATGTTAGTCCTTTTAGTAAAAGGAATATTGGATCTTTCACTAAATTCGGATTACCCAGATACATAAGTAAATGAGACAGCCTTAGTGAGTTGGTGTCGCGAATCATCTTGGTTTTGGGATTATTTTACGTACAGGTTAAGATTTGGTGTGAGAATCGGATAAGAACTCTCCTCCGATCTCTTTTAAGTTATTTATTAAAATTTTGGGGAAGATCGGATAAGAACCCTCCTCCGATCTCCTTTTAATGTTTATTAAAATTTTTGAGTTGAGACCGGATAAGAACTCTCCTCCAATCTCCTCTAGACGTTTATTAAAATTTTGAGTTGAGACCGGATAAGAACTCTCCTCTGATCTCTTTTTAATATTTGATCGCAGCTATATATCTTAAAAGCCTAAGTTTAAGAGTTCTGGTACTTAAAGGCGCCAAAGGTCGAAATAAGACTTCTTTTAACTCGTTGGCATTTTGTGACTAAATAAGGGGCGTCATGCGGGATTTTGCTGATCTCCCCTAAGGTCACTTTATCAGTATCCTATCTGTACCCTTTTACTTACCTGAGTTTTGATTTTTATTCCGCCTTATGGCATTTTGCCGGATCGCCTTCTACGTCAGCCTAGTGAATCAAACACAGTTACCTACATTTTGTCTAGCTGTTTCTACGTAACTCGGGACTAGATGACTTACGTTCAGAAATAATAAAGATTAACGGAAGTGTGGGTTAACCAAAGACGGAGTAAACTAGAACATATTTTTGCTTTGTTTTTTATTTAGCGTGACACAAACTTAAAGAAAACAACAGGCATAAGAAAGAGAACAAAGGAAATACGTGAAACGAGAGCTAGACTTAATAAAATGGCGATATTAACACTGACCTGTAGGGAGTCGAGTCTATTGATCTAACTACAGAATCGTAAAAAGTAGCAAGATTGCAGGTTGGCAGCCTGAGGACTGTGGTTTGCCTCGAAATGAAGTATTCTTTGTTAAAATGTAAACAGGTCAAAATAACCAAGCTTGAGTGGAGTTGAGCTTAGATAATATGAATGGAAATAGAGGATAACAAAGACAGAAAGTGGGAGTGTCACAGGATAATGAACGAACTGAAAATGAAAAGTTTCAGTATTCCAGAATCCCTTTTGCAAGAAAACACTTCAGAAAACTAGTTTCAAAAGTTTTTTCTATGAAAACTCAAAATAGCATAGTAACAAACTGAATTAAGTTTCAGAGTTATTCCACTATAGTCACTGCCTCTTGCCTATATTTTCCGTCCTTTGAACAGTTTTTCATGCAGGTATTTATAGGAATCGGGTGCTCCCCATGAAGGGTCAGGATTTATTTTGAGGGAGATGGAGGGTCAAGATTTCGAAGGACATGATCGGATGTTCAGGAACTAAAGAGAATCAAAATGAATGGTTGAGATCACCCTTCAGAATTTTTGTCCTTCTCTTCTTTCAATCTGACGGTCCCAAATCTTCTCGTCCGGAACGATCTGAGGGCTAAGAGCGAAAGACGCTGGTATTGTCGTCTTCTCTCTTGATCCAAGGGTTCCGGATTTGTCCTTACAAGTGAGATCAACGGTGGGGATTGGGATGTACAGGACTGTCATGACATACCCTGGCACAAGATTGGGCGATTCTTAGGCGTGCGGTGGAGATCTCGCCTGCAACGCTTTAACTACCTCGGCTCTGATTCTGACGACGGTTATTTGGGATTTGTCTTATTCCTTTTGTCTTCCGATCCCTCTTCTTGACACGCTCCTATTCCGATCTCTCATGTTAATCTCCCGTCTTCCGATCTATTATTCCGATCTCTCCCTTTCTCTGGTCCGGTCTGGTCAAAGCATTAATTTCCCCTTGATTCTCGAGGCGTTCGCTTCGTTTTCTGCTCAGCAATAAATGCTCATTTTCCCCTATATATACCCCTGTCGACAGAGACATTTCCTTCATCTGATTTTCCTCTCTTCCTTCTTACTTTTCCTGTTCTAGCTGCTCCGGCGGTCGTTCCGGCCATGATGGTGGTTTTTGATCCCTCTCCGATGGACTTCCTTATTCCTCGACTGAAAATTTACGATCCCGGTGATCGGATAATAGCGATAACCTTATCTGATGATGGTGAGAGAACTGAATCAATTAACCGATCTGGATTGCGGACCTCGATCGTGCCGATCTCGAGTCGTTCAACTGGCATAATCGGCGAACCGATTTTGGCCGAGCAAATTGCTGATGTTCCGCCGGCCCTTGACGGTTGCTCTCCCAAGTTTATTCGGCTTCTCACCACATTGGGTGTTCCGACAGCGGCTTTCCTCCACATTGGGTGTTCCGACAGCGCCTCGGTTCTGGTCGGTGACACCCCTTTGGATCAGTCACAATGTGACATTCCGGTCCCTAGAGATCGCCCAAATGATGTATTTTGTTTTCAATGTAATCCGATCTCTAGAGATCACAGAAATGATGTAATCCAATTTTAGTGTAATCCGATCCCTAGAGATCGCCCAAATGATGTAATCCGATCTTTTGAAAATAAAGACTTTATTTTGTCGATTATCATCTTATTATTTTTGCATTGATTATTTTCCGATCTCTAATGTGATTATCCGATCTGGTTCTTTACCTGAATGACACTTAACTGATCCTTTATTCAAAATATTCAACTTATTATGCCGATCTCCAATTAACCGATCTCGGAACATTCGAATATTTGAGAGAAGTGTCAGAACAGCTGTCGAGTCCCACCAATCGATGCGTTGCCTAGAACCTCGCGAGCATTAAATGCTCGGACTAGTATAAATAGGGGTGGGGTTAGCGGTTGTTCTCTCATTCCATTTTCAATCCCCTGCTCATAACTTCGAAGTTCTCTCGTTTTCTCAAGTTCTTCTGACGCCGATCAGACTCCGGTAAGGGCTTTGATCTTCTTTTTTTAGTTTAAGTTCTTTATTTCTTTTGAAAATGAGCGGTGCCGAAGGTCAAAGAGCGGCGAGTCCTCCCTCGATTCAGTTCTCATGGTCGTCTGACGAAGAAGAAGTGGTCGGGCCAAGCGCGCAAACGGAGCCTCCTAGGGTCTCCGTTCCAGGTCCGGGGCGGGTCATACCATCAAGGCACGTACCTTCTTCGTGGAGGAGAATCTCCTATGGACGAGCTGCCATCGATCTTACAGGAGTCCGATCTACAATCGTTTAGCCAGGAGTACAATATTCGCCCTGATTCGTACGAACTTATCCGGTGCCACGGCGATCACCGAGCCGATCACTTCTTTGAAGAGAATGACCTTGTTATGGTATACGAGGAACAGTTAAAGGCCGGTCTTCGGTTCCCTCTGGATGATTTCTTCAAGGAGGTCCTAAAACTTCACCGGGTATGCATTGCTCAGATTCACCTCAACTCGTGGCGGATCTTAGTAGCTTTCCGAGGTCTATGCCGATCTAAGGGAATCAGACCTACGGCTAAGGTGTTCGCCGAACTGCACAGGCTAACTCGCCGAAAGGACGATGATCACTGGTTCTTTCAGGCGAAGCCTCATTGCGGGCTCTTCACCGATCTGCCCTCCTCCCTTAAAAATTGGAAGAACCGCTTCTTCATTCTGAGGAGCAAAGATCCGTCCTGCTTTGAGGACTTCCCTCGTAGCTGGTGGCACCAGGGGCCTTTGCTTCCGAAGCACGTTAACCTGAACCAGGAAGAAAGCTTAATAGTGATGGATTTGAAAAGTCAGGCTGCCACTCAAAAGTATTCCTGTTTAGACGTAGTGACCGCCAAGCTGCACCATTGGACCCTACAGCTGCTCATCGGCCAAGATCGCGAACTTCTGCTCTCTGACCTCGGCACTGGTATTTTCTAAATCTCAGATCTCAGGACCTTAGCGATCTCACTGACCTTTCCTTTGTGCAGGTATGGCTGGTGATGAGGGTTCTAGGAAGCGGAAGAAGGAAAGAGAGATCTCCCGGAAAGTAAAGGAGATGAAGCGTTCGGAGATGCCTTGAACTCCCGGCCATGAACCAATGGAGATGCAAGGAGGCCCGTCCCGACCTTCGGGGCCGCCGATCACTGAGGCTATCCGATCTCCTCCTCAACAAGAAGAGCCGGCTCCACCCCCCCCAGTTGCTCCAAGCACAGAAAGGGGCCCTTCTCAACCTTCTGTGAGATCCTCCTCTCGTGGCGCTCAAACATT
The DNA here is from genome assembly GCF_030052815.1 of Hevea brasiliensis. Taxonomy (NCBI): domain Eukaryota; kingdom Viridiplantae; phylum Streptophyta; class Magnoliopsida; order Malpighiales; family Euphorbiaceae; genus Hevea; species Hevea brasiliensis. The sequence continues at coordinate 102,937,154 of NC_079497.1, forward strand.
GATCGAGTCTCTGAAGAATAACCGGACTGTTCGGGAGAACCCTGGTTTTGCCAAAGTCCTGGGATCTTCCATCTGCCTTCAGGAGGATCGGGATAGGCTATCCCCGGACAGCCTTGACGATATCTTGACTCGCGCCATGAGCCTGAACGTGGAGTGCCTGGTGAGCCAAACCATAGTTCGGGAAAAGGCTTATCGCCTAGGCAAGGAGGTTGAGAAGAAGAATCAGGAAATGGCTTCCCTCTGATCCCAACTTGCATCTGCTCAGGATTACATATCTCAAGTTGAGGGGCGGGCGAAGTTCTATGAAGAGAGAGTGGCCGAACAGAATCATGTTCTGGCTGAAAGGGATCGGGCTCTCAGGGAAGTCAAGGCACTCAGGGCCAACGAAGCTTCTCAGGTCGCCCAACTTATCGAGGAGCTTAAGGCAAAAGACGAGGAAATGGTGACGGGGATAGCTGGTGCCTATGTGAATGCTCACAAAGACCTCCTGGCCGAACTCCAGAAGCGTTACCCGGAAGAGGACTTCTCTTGGATGGCCGACCTGGCTCCTGAAGGCGAGGGGGAAAGCGAAGAGGAGGCCGAGGGTGAGAGAGAGAATGAGCAAAATGTAGATCAGGCTGGGGGATGACTTGTACAAATTTTTGAAATGAAATGGAATGTCTCTTTTGTTCAATGAATGGATGTGATTGGAAAATCTCTGAATTGCCTAAGTATTTGATTGTATGAGCATAGCGAAACAAGAACTAAATGCAATTATTAATCTAAGTATAAGAGATCGGAAAGCACAATAAGCATGAGATCGGTGGGGAAGAAATGCTGAATGGGACTTGATTAAAATTGAAAATTTAACTCGAACACTTAAGATCGGAATCCTCATTAAACCGAACCAAAACCTTAGCTCTTAAACTTTCGAAAGGGAGATCGGCAATAAAACTGGTAAGAAAAGATCTAGTGCCAGTTCATTTCGTTTATCAGGAATATACTTGACGGGTCCTGAGTTTCGACAATGGGTTTGAGAGATCGGTGAGCGATAGACTGGTAAAGCTTTGACTAATGCGAGAACTTAACAATTTGATTTAATTCTTTGTGATGAGAGATCGGAATTGTGACTGCCTATCAAAGAGGGATCGGAAATGTGATTAGCTGTCCAAAGGAGACTTAGTATCGGGGATCGGTTTCAAAGTTTTATTGATTTTGGGGATCGGCCAAAATATGGTGTCGACAGCCCCAAATTTCATTAACTTCTCATATTGCCGAGCCAGAGGCTGTGGTTGTGCTATAGGTGCTTGCATCTGAGCTTGAGGTGGCACATTTCTTGCCATTTGTTGAAAGAACGCAACCATCTGCTGTGCAAACTGAGTAGGGAACTGCGATGCTTGAGGAGGAGCTGGAGTGGCTGACCCACTCACATTCTGGAGTACTGGGACTTCTTCTTGGGCCTTAGCCTCGACAGATTGCTCTACAGAATGATCTTCCTCTTCCATTCCTTTTTCCAGAAATTTTCTACTCTTTGATAACAAACACATAGAGCTTGACCTCCGTTAGTGCATATTCATGATGTAAATATGTCATATATATCAAACATTTGAGCAGTTGTATTTACCAACAAAATATTACAAATTCACTATTCAAAATTTATTTAAAACCTTTGCTCTATACCACTAAATATGTCACACCCTACTCCTCCTAAGATGTAACATGTTCCCGTAGTACACCTAATGAATTACCGTACTTCACCTACCGGTAACCCATTAAATATACTAGAAGGGATTATAAAACAATTTTCGTTCATTTTGAAATTGATTGGTAAAATTTTTTTTTTCAAATATTAAAAACCTTCATTTAGAGTCCAAACATAAATCAAATTTTTAGATATTTAAAATCTCCGTAATTTTTACAAAAATTTTGGCAGAGTGCCGTCTATATTTTGAGAAAACAATTCTCCAAACCTGAAAATAAAAATACTCTCAATTTTTTCTCAATCACAACTTCATTTGCAACCACCAAACTTCAAATCAACAACAATGGCAACACTTCAACTCAAAATCCAAATTTCAAATAAAAAATTAATAACTCAAAACATTTCATAAGCTCATGCACATTGCATTTTAAATATTTAATTTATATTCACTATTAAATTTACAAACACAAAATCTCAAAAATAATATTATTACAATTTTATCTGTACAACTGCTCAAACTACAGAGATACATATGCATACTGTCATATTTACATCAAACTAAACTACCAGGGTATAGATAATACCCGTACAGAAATTCTTCAACCGTGCTCCTCTCTGACTGTAGCAGCTCACTCTACTGCTATGTCCTTTTCTCTATCTGCGACAACAAGTTAAAGCTATCGCTGAGTATATAAATACTCAGTGGTGCACAATAAAGAATAAAATGTATAATATAAAATATTTATGAACAAATCATCATTTTCAAAGCTTAATATAGCACAACTTATTCAAACAATTTAATAAACATAGTGTTGCCAAACAATAACACAACTTAGGCCATGACACAAAATTTCCGAACATGCCGTGTGTACATCACGACAAGGCAAACACCCCCACTAATCGAAATCAATGAGGGAGGTGGCTAGCTAGCTAATAAGTACTCATCCAAACTCGCCCCTCAGACTGGGAAGCCAGAGAGGGAGGAAACTGATCAAATATCAAACTCACCCCACAAGTGGAGGAGGAACATATTAATATTATCATGTCAAGTGTGAATTAAAAACAATTTAAATCAAAAGCATCATAAATACTTCATCATGGTAATGTCACAATTCAATATTTCAAATAATTCAAAACAATTTAAATCAAGTTATTCAAACATTTCATACAATTCACAAATCATATTTCATTCCAAACTTTTCATTTTCAAAGTAGGCAACACACTATTTTTCAAATAAGATTTTCAAAACCATAACTAAATTCAAAACCATTTGTTCAAATATTTCATACAATCAATAAATAATTTTCATTCCAAATTTCCATTGAAAAATAGGCAACGTAACATTTTCGAAATTCATAATGAATAAAACATATTCACAATGCATAACAAATCAATTTTCATTGTGAAACTATAATTTATAAATTTTTATGCACAAACCTGATGCGAGTCACCTATCAGCTTTGACTCGATTCCTCGGGTTCTTTCCCAGTGTTTTTTTTCCACTGAAACATATAGTTTCACAGTGTTTCAGTATCATAACTTAGCATAAATCCAATAATTAATTCATAAATACTTAATTCTTGCCCAAATATGCTTAAACTAACGTTCTTGGAAATTTTCATTTCGGAGTTACTATTTATTACACTATTCAAGTCAATTTGTTGACTTTCTAAGGCGTAATTGGTATGGGAATTCCAACTTCACCCACATACCACATTTTGGTCACTAAATTTGTTGGTTTTGGTTGTTTTCTCAAAACTTAGATCTTTTAGGCAAAATTGCCAATTTTCAGTTATGGAGTCCTAAGTTGCACTATTCTATTGGTAACTTTACTGTTAGAATTTGGCAAAACTTTCTTCATATAAAATGTTTCTATTGTCTTAAGTTTATTCTCCTTTTTGAATCACTCCAATTGGAGTTTTGTAGCTCAAGTTATGTCCAAAATACAGTTACTGTTCATGCTGCATATTTTTATTCTGGCAGATTTACTGATCCAAATTCGTTTAGTAATTTGATCAAGTTAAGTCCATAATTTGGTCTAATTTTCTTCATATGAAATGTTCTACTATGCCTTAGATTTCCATCGGTTTAAGAATCACCTAAATTGGAGTTTTCTAGAGAGAGTTATAGCCATTGAAACTTTACTGTTCATATGGTAAATCTGTAGTCTGCAGATTCAGTTACCCAACTTTGCTCAGCAATTTGATTGGGTTAATGGCATAATTTGAGTTGGTTTCTTCATGAAAGTTTTAGGTATATATCTCATCTAACCACTGGTAAAAATTCAGGTCATTTTGATCTGTCTAGCTCGAGTTATGACTAAATGAACAAATACTGTTCATTTGGACAATTTGTGCAGGGCAGCCTACAATTTTTTAACTTTGGTCAATTTGTTCACTAGGTTTTAGTCACTTTTTGGGCATGCTTCCTAAATGAAAATTGTGTCATTTAGTGCCTATTTTCATTCCCAATTGGTCCCATATCCATTGGACTTGTAAAATTTCATTTTTGGTCCTTCAAAGTTGACTTGTTCATGCTGTAGCAGCATGACCACACTCCCTCCGAATTTCACTTTAATTCCAACACTTCTAACACACTTCATTTGGTCACAATTGAACATTTCTCACTTTACATTAGGTCAAAGATACCATTTACAAGTTTTTTATATTTTTGGTCTCTAACCCTAAGTGTCCGAAAACCCTAAATTACTAACTTGTTGCATTTAACTAATTCAAAACATTTTATCATGATCATTCAACACCAATAAGCTCACATATACCTTTAAATTCACCAAGTTCATGCATACACATCCTCAAACCCTAGTTGACTAAAATTTAGTTTTGGTCCTTCAACAATTTATTTCATTTCATTTTTTCACAATTTCTAGTGTAATTCAACTACTTAATTATGAATTTAAACATAATATTAAAAACTAACCACTAACCTCTTTTGTTGAATTTCTCTCTCTTCAAATCTTCTTTCTTTTCTCTTCTTTTTGTTGTCAAGATGCTTGTCAAAGTCCAAGAACAAGATTTATTAAAGGAGTTAGGGAGTTTATAAAATAAAATCAAGCTTTTGAAAGATTGAGATGGGTGTTAATGGTGGAAAGGAAATGAGAGAAATGAGAGAGAAAGGGGTGACGGGAATGGAGGAGAGGTAATTAATTTTTTTTTTCTTTTTGTTATTTTATGCTCTTTTAATATATAGTTATCCCACAATTTTCAATTTCTTAAATTAGTAAGTTTATTGCATCATGCATGATGTCATGCATGATGTAATCAACCTTTTTCAACTTTTTCTTTTTTCTCTTTTTTTTTATTAGTTCTTTAATTTAATTCTCGAATCCGAAATTTTCTTTTCTTTGATTTTATTTGACAGTTAGGTCAGGAGTCAGCTCTCGGGGTCAATTGACCAAATTGCCCCTCGCTGGTTCAACCCAGTTTGCAAATAATTCAATATTTCTTCCGGCTCCCTGACCTAATTATTTGACTGGCTTAACAGTTCTTTTTTGTGATTTTCTCTTTTCCACTGTGTTCGTAATGGTCCTAAGGAAAGCGGCGTTACATTTTACTGTTCGAAATTTGAGTTTAAAATGACTTCGCAGTCGTTCCCGAGAAGGTCACCCATCTCGGCTCATTTAACTTCTTATGTTCTATTTTTCTTATTTATACTTAACTAATTGACAATTACTAATTATTTATGTTTATGGCTTCTTTAGTTGTCTTAAGTTTGGTTCTAATCCCCTTAATTGTCCGGACCGACTTCGGTCATCGGAACAGTGACATATACCAGGCTATGAAAATAGGGGTTTTACACAATTGCTGATGGCTTTCTCTGTTCTTGCTTCTTCAAACTGCTGGGTAGGTGAAGGACTGAAGGTAAGTCACGATAGATTAGGGCTCCTTTTATGTTTTGGCTGTTAAGGAAAATAAAAATAACAAAATTAAATTTCCCGTTTCTTTCACAAGGAGGCTCCTTAGGGCCTTATTGCCTGTTATCTTTTAGGTTTGGGGTGCCTGCCTTATTTCAGTCACCTCGCCTTGGCCTGGGAAGTCGTTGGAGCATCTCCTCGCCTCACCTTGCCTTTTTACTCACCTAGCGCCTCTTCTCGCCTTTTACAACACTGGTTGCCCCTCTTATTCAATCTCATTTTTCAATTATTCTTCAAACCCTTCAATGTGTCAAAGGCGCTCTTTTTCATGGACTATATTTCTCTGTCTATTCCTCATTGGTGCTTTTAAGGTATTATGATGCTAATTGGCAGGCAATTCTATAGATTAGCACTTCACCATTAATTATTGTTTCTTTCTAAGAGACTCTCTTATCTCTCGGCATAGGAAAAGCAAATTGTTATTATTCACTCTAGTACCAAACCTAAATATCATGCTCTTGCAGATGTTACATAAAGAATAATATAGTTTAGAAGTATACTTCCCACAAGATTATGATAAGTGGCACCACAATCTACCCTACGAGACTCCTATATCCAACTTGAGAATTCCACAACAAAGGATGGAAAGTAGCTAACTTGATTTGTTGTCCCTTATTTCGACCTCTTTAGCCCAGATCAACACTCCCAACTCTAACTTTAGCATTCTTAAAAGACATCGGTAATCACAAACCAAACATCAAGCCATCACAAACAGAACATTAAACCCTAAGCTGACATCTAATAGGTGATCGATTACAAAGATTGACCCCAAGTAAGAGATCAATAGTATGCTGACTAGTGATGTGACATAAAGTAGTTTTAATAAATGAAGCATGCACTATATATCTTATACAAGTTTTTCGAACACCTTGGAGGTACTTTGCAGATCTCCACATGTTAATCACCAGACATCTTCATGAATATATGTACACCACCACCCAAAAGATGTCACATGTCTCCATTATCACATCTCTAAGCAAGTATAAATACTTCTCCACATAACCTAAAGAGAAGGAGGTAAGTTTTAATCTAAGGGGAACACTCTTATCACACAAAAATAATCCTTCCTACATGCCCCTTTTTTGAAAACCCAAAGCAAATTCCTTTTTCTATCTTAATTATGTTATATTTATTTTTGATCTTATAATAAGTTTTCAATTATTTTTATATTAAGTTGCTAACTTGATCATCGGAGGTCCTATAGTAAGGTACCTTGATTGTATTTTTAGGTTGCACGTGGATCAAATTTAGGACCTATCGATTTCAACCTATATCATTTAATGTTTAATGTCATCTATAGGAAATGAATGAGCATTTCCTTCTAACTTATAAAGGGCCAACTGCAAAGGCTATGCCTTAATTGACGTGCCCTGACTATGATAGAGTTGAGTAGCTTTGGCTATGACTAGAGTGGTTACAACACAATAAAAGAAAATAAGAAGAAAACCTTTTGTACTTATTTGATAAGATTACTCGCCGTAAACACACACAAAAGGGATTAAACGCCACTCTTTTACAAAGAAAGGAAGACGAGAGGTGAAATTTTATTCACCATCTAACACAAATATGTTTTAATAAGAATAAAATTTGACATCCATCACTAACTATTACATGGAGAGTCTCTCTTATTTATAGTGTTTTACATCAATTCTATTTAGGAAGAAATATGTAATATTAATTACGAATAAATTAGGAATACACTAGGAAACTAATCATGAATAGACTAGGAAAACTAAATAAGAAATTATAAAGAAAACTAAAAAGGAATAAATAATATACTAAGCAAGAATTAATAAGGAAAACTAATTAAGAAGTAAACTTGGGCACTAAGTAAAAAATTAGTCAAAGATACCAAGTTGACTTCTAAGTTGTTTAGGAAGGGAAAAATCTACAAAACACATCATCCAAAAGTGTTTATTACTGCCTAAATTGAGAGGGATAAAGGAAAAAATGTGGCTGCACTCTATTTTAGGGTTACTAACCCCTAATTTCATAAGACCAAAATTAACCCTAACTAGACATGGGCTAGAGCTAAATTGAAATAACAAGAACACTTTAATTAAGCTCCATGAAAGCCTAATGTCAACATTCAAGCTCTTATCTTCCAAATATGTAAGCAAAGTAACACACTTGACCCTCAAACAAGTGATAGGAATGGTAAGATACATCTCAAATTAGGGTAGCCCCTTCGTCACCATGATGCACACCGCCAACCCACTAAGAACATGGAAATCTCATATAAGCCCCACTAAGGCCAGATCACTGAGAAAGAGTCTAAAGGCAATGTTCCATGAAATGGAGAACACATCTAAAGACTAGATCCTAAGAGGAGATTAACACCTACAGGCTTAAATTCCAAAGAGAGAGCTAAAAACCTTGAGACTAAGGTTTAGGAAAGGGAATCAATATCTAGGGGGCAAATTTTTAAGAGAGAAAGATAAATATTCAAAAGACACATGACCTTTTGAAGCAAAAAAAAGAAATAAGTGTTGTGACATTTCTGAGTCTGCACGAATTGAGCAACTATTAACCAAAGCAAGCTTATTAGCTCAATACCCCCAAAATGGATGTTATAACTAGAGAAGTAATCTATAACCCAAAATAAATTCTCTTTAAAAAAAATATTTATTAACACTCATAAGAGGGCAAGTGAATCTCTCACATTCCTTAGTCATTTACTAACTTAATTATTGGATACTTCTAGCCAAAGATCTCTTTTGATGGTAACCTTCCATTTGTCTTGCATCTCCTAAGATGATGACACGTGGCATCACGAGTTGTCCTATAAGACACTTGTATCTCACTTGAGAGTTCCATAATAAAGGATGGGAAGGGCATAAATTGATTTGGTGTTTCCTATTTTGACCTCCAAAGCCTAGATCAAATGTTAACCAAGTAAAAATGAGGGTGCCATGTAACTTTTAAGCAAAGGTAATAGACATTAACCTATTATTTAAATTGAATATACTTGAAAATATCATAGTTATTATCATCCTTTTATACAAAATTGGTAAAATAGAATAATTCAATATTTTATGATAAAAGAATAACTTTTTATAAAAAATTAAGTCATTAAATTATAAATGAACATGTATAAACTAATTTGTCCTAAAAACCATAAATCTTGAGATATGATTTATCACAAAATCCTTTTAAAAAATGAAAGTGAATCAAATAGCCCTCACCCCCTTAAGGAAATAAATCAAAATTATTATCACCCATATCCCAAATAGAATAACACGTCTCATCTATACCTAGGCAATCCCAATTGCATGTAAATGTGTGTAAAACACTCTCCAATGTCAACCGTCAGATGAGATTACCAACGTGGCAAGTTAAACAATCGAGATCATTTTCCCTGAACCTACAGATTTGAATTCAAAATACTGTAGTTAACGTTATGATTCCATAGCCTCAGGTTCGGATCCGAACCTAAGCCCGAACTGAAAGTTTAAAAAGAGAAATTTCTGCTCCATTGTTTTGTGGCACCGAAACTGTTAGTCTGTACTCCCTACCGCTGCTCTCTTCATCTTTTCTTTCTGGGACATTTCTTTCATTTTTCTAGGGTTTCTGGTTATATGATCGGATAGACAACCCAGAAAGGCAACAAGTATGTTTTTTTGATTCTCAGAAGTAAATGTGTATCGGTATTTGCCTGTTTCATCGATTACTGTGTGCTTTTCTTCTGTCGAAGATAATTTCTTGATATATGCTTGAAGGAATTAGAAAAGAGGGGTTTTTATTCTGGGTTTTGGATTTTGATTTGTGGTTTTTAGTATTGTGTTTGAGTTGTTTAATCTTTCTGCGAGAATAGGAAGGTTAGACATTAATGGAGAATTGTGCAAGAGCTGGATTACATGATATATTGACTTCAAGAAAAGCTGAAGAAGCAGGTATGCATATTCTTTCTTTTTTCTACCTTTATTCTTTGTTTGGTTGATAAGAAAAATATAGATTTTCTTCGTCTATACTTGCCGATTTAATTGTTTTCATCCCCGAGAAAAAAAACCAGTTGAGTATTAAAGCTTTTGTTTCTTGAGTTCTAAATTTATGAAATTAAATTCTTTTTTATGTTTCAATTTGTGATGCTTTTTTACAATCGTTGCATTTCCAAGAATCTCTATAATGGATTTATTTTTGGTTTTAATGATCATATCTTTACCGATCTTTTTCAGCTTGGAGACGACTCCATGCAGCCGCGTGGCTTGAAAGCCTTGTGGGTCCATTGGGCATATCCAGCCATCCGTCAGAGAAAGAGTTCGTTTCTCGCTTGAGAAATGGCTTGGTTCTGTGCAATGTCATTAACAAGGTTCATCCCGGTGCAGTGCCAAAGGTAACTACATCGTATCTCTAATTCATATCATAGTTTGTCATTTGTTTTGCTTAATTTTATATGGTAATTTAACTAAAAATTGAAGATTTACAAATAAACATTCTGATTGGGGTTATTTGAATAAAAACTAATGGGAAACTGAGTCCTAAGTGTTCTTTGACCTTCTGGCATGCTGGAATTTATAAGTGTTGTCGATGTTCTAATTATCTGCTTTTGGAAACTATTTTAAGATTGTAGAAAATCATACACCTTTACAATCACTAAACCGAGAATGGCAGCCGTTACCGGCCTACCAGTATTTTGAGAACGTAAGGAACTTTTTGGTGGCTATTGAAGAGTTGAAGCTGCCTGCCTTTGAAGCTTCTGATCTTGAGAGGGTAACTTGACTACAATAGTAGATGCTTGAATTATGTATTTATGTTATGTACTTGTTTATATATGCATCTACTAACAGATGACTAAGTGAGCTGTTGGATTTAATTTATAAAAGGATACACTGGAGGCAGGGTCAGCAGCTAAGGTGGTCGACTGCATCTTAGCACTTAAATCGTACCAGGAGTGCAAGCAGATGAGCGGTGTAAATGGGTTTAATAAGCATATTAGATCTCCTATGGTTATGCATCCTGCCAGCACAAACAATTCTCGATCCCTCTCATCAGACTCTTGTAGATGCTTAGACATGTCAGCTGCATCAGAGAAACAGCCAGCAGATGTTGACATTCAGAAACTTTCTGGTTCGTTTGCTATCTCTTCTATATTTATCTATTTGATTTCTTCATGAGTATTGAGACAAATCAAAGAACAACTCAATCTAAAAGCTCAAGCTCATTAACAAATGTCCAGGAATAGGCTTTAATATTTTTTATATACCTCATCTTAGATTGTAGTCAAGCACAAGTCGCGCAGCCTTTTGTTGAAATTTGATTAATGAAGGAGGAGTTGTTGAACTCTTTAACTTGTGGTGCTATATTAAAGTGTCACTCAATGTGTTGCTATATTAAAGTGTCACTCAACTTAAAAGTTTAAACTTAAAGATTAGGGCACATAAATAGGTGTCAATATTTCTAGCAAGTATATGCCTTCTAAGAAGAAGCAAAATTGGCTCAGCTAATCAGTGAGGATTGATGAACTCGGTATAAAAGTAAACAAACATATGTGACTTTAATGATTGCCATGATCCCGTGTTAGAGTGAAATTAGGAACTAATCTACAAGTTTTCCTAATGTATGTACTAAGTAGTGATGAACTACTGAGAACTATCAATATGACTTTGTTTCAATATAAACTAAAGATCAAATATATAATCCAAAATCAAAATTATTAGATTCAATTTTTTTTTTGTTGGTTGTAATAAATTAAGCAAGTCATTGCATGATGGTAAACTTACAGCTTCTTTGGTCAGTCAATTTAGATAAGCACTTGCTATGTAAAATTTGTATTTGGCATGTTCATTAAGAGATTGTGACTGGTGTTTTTTTTTTTTTTTTTTTTTTTTGTATCCTCCGTATATGCATTTTCCTTTAATTTCAAGTAACAACATTGAATTTTGTAGATTTAATTGCTAAGTTACTTGCTGAACATATGGCTGATGCAAAGGAAAACATAAATGACACCATTCTCATGTCCTTCCATACTGGCAACACGGTAATACTCTGCTGTGTAACATATGAAATTTTCTTTGATTTAAGAGATAAATACATGAGCAAAGAGCAGGAGTTGAAGAGTATAATATGTTCTCTTTTGCTTCAGGATACGGAGAAGTTAGTGCGTAGGATAATGGCAAGTTGTTTGGAGGATAAAATTCAGAACAATTTCCCTGAGGTTAGTTTGATTTAAATCAATAAAAAGCTTCACAATACAACATGTTTGAACCACTTTCCTACATAATCCTACGTTGTTGCACAATGTGCAGAGAAAGCATTTATGAACACATGCCGATCTCTTATTTAAAGATATTTTTTTTGGATAATTAATTACATTGTAGAATATTAGATTAAATGTCTCAATGAGTCTGCAATACTGAATATGTTAGATGCTACATAATTACTTCAAATGTACAACATATATGGTGCATCAACACTAATTTGATAATTCCTACTTCTGAAGCTTAAAAATAATTAAATTCCAAGGTATCAATTGCAAAAGGTAGAAGCCAAAAAAAAACCAACCCAATAGTTGTTCTTAGGATATCTTTCGTAACCTCAATCCGGTGAGTTTGGTTAGTATCTCTTTTAATGCTTATCTGTCTGTATGGGTGTCCAGATGTTATGTACATATGCTTGTGCTGCTAGTTAAGGAAAAAAAGAAAATGGGAAAGGAAATTAAGGGTCAAGAGTTGATGACAATTCAACAAAAACAGTATATAAGTAAATAAATTGTATTAGGATTTGAATCTTCCCATGCTGCATCACATAACTACATCTGAATCAGAAAAGTTGAGACACTTGTATATAATGTGATCTTAACGTAATTTTGACTCACTAACCCAACCACCCGCCCCCCTCTCTCATTCTTCTTCTATCTTTGTTTTGTTTAAGAGAAAAAATTTAAACTTTGCAAACAGTGGTTTGCGACCTTTTTTTTTTTTAAAGTTAGCCTAACAACAAACACAATACTATGAAAATGCTTATTCTATCAAAGAATGTTATAGAGTCTCCTTTAAAACATAGCCAGAACAAACATTGAGAAGTTACCTTCAGAAATAAGTTTACTTCTCTCCTTTTTGTTGCCTTAACAGACTAGTCAAATCTATAGGCACCTGTCTTTCCATTAATTTTGAGACAGTGAATATGTGTTCTCTTATGTAGACCATTTGCTTTTGAAAAATGTTTTTCCTTACATGTGATCTTTTAAACTATTTACTGCCAAAACCAGTTGAAGTCAATGTTCAAGATTTTTCTAAAAGAAAAAATTGGCTTACAAGATAATTCAACATCAGTGCCTTTGGAGGATTCATCTGCACTTGGAGATTCTAAGGTATGTTTCTTTAAATCCATTATAACTGTTTTTTATTAATGCTAATAATGCATCGAGGAAGTTATTAAATTTACAATTCTTGTATTTGGAATTCTAACAAATTTCTTGATGTCTTTTTTTTTTCACATTCTAGTTGTCTTTGATTTCCTAAAATGATAAAGCTTAATCGAAGTCTTGGACAATGAAAATGATATTTAGTTGTCCATAAAATATTACAAAAAAACTATTATGAAATGTTTAATGTTAACTATGATTGAGATGATGGATTTTTACTTTGATTTTGCTACTCTAAATGTTGTAATGTAATGGTTTAGAGTCATCATACATGATCTTTGAAAATTTGTAATAGGTGATGGATGCTCACTTTTGCTATGCTATAGTAAATATATAAGTTGGTGATGGTATTGACACCCGCTTGTTAAATTTTTTCCTTTAGCAACAAACCATAACTTGTTTTCCTCGTTTCATATTATAGTTTTGCCCTATAGTTTATTTATATTTGATATACAATTTTAAAACTAACCTTCTCTCTTCTTTATTTCACCTTGTTTCTTTGTTCTAATCTTTTTCTTCAAATGCTTGAATTCATCTTCTTTTCCCAATAATTTTCTACTTTTAGAGCACTTCCATCTCAAAAAATAATAACGAATCTCTTTACTTTCAGCTTATACCGAAGCATATTTGTTTGAAAATTTGCATAAATTTTTTTTCTTTCAAAATGTTGTAGATTTTCTGTATAAAAGTGATGTGTGAGTAATGCAAATTTCCATATGCCGATAGATTTTAAACTCTATTTCACTCGTAAATGGGCATACTCATTAATGGGCATTTTGTGTTCAAAATCATCAGAGAATGTTTTGACCGGTGCCCTTACCTTACTAACATGGTATCAAGCACATTGGCCAGAGTTGAGTATTTTTGGGTGTTGCAAGATTAACCTATTAACCTCTAAAGACATATTCTGAATTACTGATATGCCCATGTTTTTGCAGTGTTGTCGGGCTTGCTTAAGAAAGGGTAACTGCAAACACAGGCATTTATTTCAAATGCAAGAAAAAGAACTTGTGGTTAGTGTTTCTCCCCCCAATTATAGTTTAAATCAATTAAAATGTTATATCTAGTTTATTGTTTTGGTTGGCTTTAAAGTAAAAAAGGTGTTAGAAAGATTTATGCTATGCTTCTCATGTAGTTTATTTTTGCCTGAAGTTAGAAACATAATTATGTGAAGTAAGATTAATGCGATAGTTACTCTTATGAAGGAATTTAATATCATCGTATCATTTTCATGCATGTACTTCAAGTAATTTTGCATTTTGATGTCTAAACAAAAAGTGTCTTAATGGACCTTTTTTTTTTCATATTTTTATTACTTTGTTTTAACGGGAAATTCATCTATACAGCCAAGAAATGAACTAACATTATATAAAAGTATTATAAAAAAGTTTCAGGCAGGAGTGTTATCTAATAAGATAGAAAGAAATAAATAAAAATAATTAAATAAAAAAAAATTGGAAGGGGCATGGGCTGTACAATTTTGTGTGTGTATTCTCCACTTATGAGGATAGGAGCATTTTTCATTGCTACTTCATCACTTTGATCTTTCAGTATCTGAAAGCCCTGTTGACAAAGACAAAGACAGAGTTTGAAGACTTACAGTCCAAGTTTCAGACAGATTTGAGAGAGCTCGGTAAGTTAAAGGGAATAATTAATTTTTCGATCATGAACCTTCAGAGCATCATTTTTCCTGTGTCCAATACTATAATTCTCCAGGATTTTTCGACCTTTATCATCTGTCAATTTTCTTCTAGAGTTAGCAATATTTTCATAAGGCATTTTTTGATGGCTTTGTTCTTGCGTGTAATCAGTCTTTGGTTACAATTGTCCATATATTCCTGAGACATTGCGAAAAGTTCCCCTTTTTTTATGATCTTTAGAGTCCATGTGAATGAGACAATGCAAGTGTGAGAAGTCTATCTTATGGGCATTAGTTCTACACATCAGTATTTTTTTTTTTTAATGTAAAAGAAGATTATAAGGTTATTGTGCTTGCATTTTGCTGCTGGTTCAGGACACCAGGTACAGGAGATGTCTACTGCTGCTCTGGGATATCACAGGGTATTGAAAGAGAACAGGAACTTATACAACATGGTTCAGGATTTAAAAGGTTAGCTTACTGCTGAAAATTATTTAGTAATTTTATCATCAAAACCTTTCTTTTAGTTGGAAGGGCTTTTCTTATTTTGAAACACTAACATTAAATTTATTAAGCCAATACTCATTAATACGTTTCTCAGGAAACATTCGAGTTTACTGCAGAATTAGGCCCATCATTGCTGGTGAAAAAAGTAATGTGATAGATTTTGTTGGAAATGATGGTTCGTTAATGATCTTGGATCCATTGAAGCCCAAAAAAGATGGAAGGAAAATGTTTCAGTTTAATAGAGTATTTGGTCCTACTGCAACCCAAGGTAGTATTACATAATAATATATATTATCTTATGGCTTATTTGCTGAAATCTGATCATTATATTGCCTCTTTATTTTCAGATGAGGTATACAATGATACCCAACCGTTAATCAGGTCTGTGATGGATGGCTACAATGTCTGCATTTTTGCTTACGGTCAAACTGGATCAGGGAAAACATATACCATGGTAGGACCTTTATTTGATTTAACTTTAGTAGATTATATTTAGTGCAAGTTCCTTTATTTGATTTAACTTTAGTGGATTATATTTAGAGCAAGTTCCTTGTGGGTCACTTATAATTTTGGCCTCCTTCAAGTGTCCAGCCATCTTGTTATAAGTTTCATATGTCTGATCGGTAATTTACAATCAACTTGTATCTTGACAGACTGGTCCATCAGGTGGTTCAACCAAAGACATGGGGATTAATTATCTGGCACTCAATGACCTCTTTCAGATGTCTAGGAAAAGGAAGGAGGTTATAAGTTATGATATTCAAGTTCAAATGGTTGAAATATATAATGAGCAAGTGAGAGACCTTCTTGCAGAGGATTCATCAACTACTAAATATCCTTTCACATTGTCTTCATATTATAGAAATATATTTACCTTATCTAATAAAATATTTACTGATGTATGCTAGAAGGAAAGGCTTAGTTTCCTGCTGCTTGGTAGTTATGTATTCTTAACTATGCACAAGTTAGAGATTCGCAGCTGCAGTGGTGACAATGGTTTGAGTCTTCCAGATGCTAAAATGTGCTCCGTGAAGTCCACTGCTGATGTTCTTAATCTGATGAAATTTGGTGAGGTGAATCGAGTTGTCAGTTCCACTGCAATCAACAACCGAAGTAGTCGATCTCATAGGTCAGTTTTCACTTTTCAGGAGCTGTTTTATTCGAATATTCCAATTGGCCTGTTGCCAATTTATTTGTAAAAACTGAAGTTCTCCTTTTGCTGAAAGCCTGAAACTGATGAAAGTGGCATCAGTTATTGATAATAAATGAATGAAGAAATAAGTGAATGGTACAGAACAAATTATCAATGTTTGATGAAAAGAATCGGAACTTCTGAATCTATTTTTCACATAACTGATTGGTGGTTTAACTTGAATCTGCAGTATCCTGACTGTTCATGTGCACGGTAAAGATATATCTGGAAGCACCCTTCGTAGTTGCCTGCATTTGGTAGACCTTGCAGGCAGTGAAAGAGTAGATAAATCAGAAGTTACTGGAGATAGACTCAAAGAGGCACAGTATATCAATAAGTCTCTTTCCTGTCTGGGAGATGTGATCACAGCCTTGGCTCAAAGGAATTCTCATGTCCCTTACAGAAACAGCAAGCTCACACTTCTCCTGCAAGACTCCTTAGGTAGCCAAATGATCCCCAAAAACTCCTGCTTCTCTCTATCATTTTCACCAACCTGGTATTTTGATTAAGGGTTTACACTAACTATTTTCTTTCTGGAAATTTTATCTTCAGGTGGACATGCTAAAACATTGATGTTTGCTCATGTGAGTCCCGAAGGAGACTCTCTTGGGGAAACAATCAGTACATTGAAGTTTGCTCAGAGGGTATCTACAGTTGAACTTGGTGCTGCTTGTGCAAACAAAGAGAGCAGTGAGATAATGCAACTCAAGGAACAGGTAAATATGTTCATTAAACGTTCAAACCTTAGCTGTTTGTCTTGTATGTTTGAAGCATGTTCTATGCATAGCGTAATGGCGAAATGGGCTTCATATTGTTTTGACACTGAGTGGCTGGTTATATGTTGGAACAAACACTGGTGTCAGTCTCCTTGTTGCGTTAGTTGTTGGTTTCTAAGATAAAATAGCTAGGTGCTTCTCTCTCTCTCTCTCTCTCTCTCTCTCTCTCTCTCCAGCCATTATGATTCAAGGGTTGAATTTCTAAAAAAAAATATGAAGAAATTGCCTTGTGTGATAATTTGATCAACACCACAGCTTTCTTTGTTCTTCTGGTATTTAATCAACAAAAATGCCAATCAAGGTCATTATGTCAAATTTATTAACAAGGTTAACAATTTGGCATGCAGGTTGAGAACCTTAGGAAGTCATTGGCAAGCAGGGAACCAAGACCTCCATGTGAGAAACCAAAAGCACTAACCGAACAAACCCCTCCTCGTGTGCGGAGACTGAGCATTGAGAAGGGAAGCAACACAAATTCTCAAACTCTAAATCCAATTGACAGAAGGAGATCTAAAACACCTTCTGCACCAACTCGTTCCAGAAGATTAAGTTTAGAAGGTCCAAGAGACAGTAAAAAGTATAATTTCCAGACAAAGGTAGCGCCAGATGGCAAGCCCCCATCTTTTGAGGCATTAACACTGCAGAAACCATCTCGAGATCCAGAGGCAATGTCAAAGATGAATGGGCATTCTGCTGTTGGCAGTTCCATGATGGAAGTGTACCGTCTTAATGCTCCCAGAAGTCCTACTAGTTCTTCCCATCAAAAGCGTTTAGTTAAAATGCACAGTACGACACAAATTCCACTTCTTCAGCTACCAACTACACCTGAACCGCAAGCAAGAAACACGGTTCAGATCATGATGCAAAATGAACTTGCTCTTACTACAGATTTTCAGACAACTAATTTGATTGGTAGTGCTAATGGAAAAGGATCTCAAATAAGGAAATCTTTGCGAACCATTGGAAAACTGATTAATGGCTCTGAGAAGAGGTATGCATAGACTCATATTTGTTTTGGTTACATCTTTTGTTAAGCATGCTAGCATTTCTTCTAAAAATTAACCAGAACTTAGGGGTATGCTAGAGATAGGAAGGTGAATTTTTTTTGTTTGACTTCATCTCACTAGCATTTTTATCAATATTTTCCATTATGATCAATTCAGCTCTAGTTGAATGAAGTAGTGTCATCCATTTTCAATATTTTTCTATTATGACATAAATGTGCGAGTAAAATTTCTTTAGTCCATCAAAATACAGGAATCAACAGGATTCAAAGGAAGTACTCTCACCAATCAATGGCACAAGCAGCAACGGCAAAGATTTAAAGACACCACTTACAGCTAATGCAAGGGCAATGATGAAGCAATCACTTAGCAGAGTTCAAGCATCAGGGTCAGATAGCTCACGTCGATCTTCTCTCGGAGGGAAACCACCAGTTGATTCTGGTAAGTATAACAACCACTGAAGCATCATTAACTCTACATGACTACATCACTACATTAATTCTGGCATAGTCCATGCACTATCCATGCTAAAGAAAATCCCTTGTCCTTAATACAGATGACTCTAGAAGGAATGCCAGGACACCCCCTCCAGTTCATTCATCGACAAGGACAACAAAGAAATGGCTTTAACTCGGGCTCAGTGCAGAACATTGCAATGAAGCAAATTTCTTCCTTTCATGTTCAATTGAACCAAATGGCTTGCACTTAAGGAAGCTGATTGAAGAGTTGGCCGATGGTGGTGCTTCGCTTCGAAGCACAGCACAGCAAGAAGATATTATGACAGAACATTCATGTACATAAGAGGAATATCAGATAGCCTAGCCCACTTATTTTGGTCTAATTATGTTATCTTGTACAGGCAGTAGATTGCACCTGATTTTTGGCTAATAAAGTTTAAGTACTTTATTTTTAGTAAATTACATAAAGAGTATCTCAATTTAGAGGTATGTAATAGTAAGGTACTTAAACTTAAATTTGTAACATAAAATCCCTTGTCTTTAATTCACATAACATAAAACTTCCTGATCTTTGATTTAAGTAACATAAAACCACCTATGACCTTCAGTAGTAGCCGGTTTATAGATTATTTTTGCTTACATGACACTTGTTGGATTAAAAAATTATATTTTTCTCTATATTAATTTGACATTTATCAGAGAAAAAATTTTAATTATTTACTCTTTACCCACAGTTTTAATGATTCAAATTATATAGATTGGCATTTCAATAACTCATAACCTATTTACTCAAAATTACCAATCCATAAAAATATAATTAATTTTTTTAATTTGATAAAAACATGTTCGCATAAATAACCTACAAATCGACTAATGAATGTCAAGCAAGATTTTTATGCTTCTTAAATTAAAAATCAAATGGTTTTATATTACAAATTAAAATTTAATTTCGTTACTATTACATGTCCCTAGGTTAAGGTACCGTCTATATAATTTATCTTTTTTTTTAGTCAATTTGATTGACTCTTTTACGAAATATATAATATTGAGAAGTGGTAACAATTCTACTTAAACAATAAACATTGTTGAGACTTTTTTTTAGAGAAAAAAAAAGAGGAAAATATACATTAGTACTTTGTAATATATAGTGCTTTTAGTTTCAAGGACATACTTTCACGCCATTAGCACTTGGACAAAGGCATTAACCCGCACTAACCTGGCATACTAACATTAGCTCTACTTTAGTCATTTTTATGTTTATTAAGAATTATGGACCCAGGAGTTTAAATATCAAATCGACAGACTACATGTTAAACTAGACTTGAAACTAGACTCTTCATCACCAAAATAGCTTGATTTGTCAATATTTATATACCCTTTAATTTTTTTATGCTTTATGCCCTTTAATTTTCTTGTAATTAAGCTTGAAATTGAACTCCCCATCACCAAAATAACCTGGTTTGCCAACCTTTAATTTTCTTGTATGCTATCGATGTGGGACTTATTCCCATAAGTGGTAATCTAACACTTCCCTTAGTGGCAATAGGAACAAGTGATATTTCACTTAAGTGGAAACCAGGAGGACACTTGAAATCTACAATTGAAATGCAGCGACAACACTAGGAAATTGAACTGAAATTGAAACAATTGATATTTTAACACTTCCCCTCAAGTGGTCATATTGTAATATTGAGAAGTTGAACTGAAATTGAAACGAGTGATATTCTAACACCCCCCTCGAGTGGCAATCCAAACATTCGATTGAATCTTGAAACTAAAATGCAGCAAAAATACTAGGAAATTGAAACTGAGCATTTACCTACTCTGATACCATATTGAGAATTATGGATGCAAGAATGTAAAAATTAAACCGGTAGGTTACATATTGGATTGGGCTCCCATCACTAAGGTTTGTCAACGGTTATATACCCTTTAATTTTTTTTTTTTGACACTATCGATGTGAAACTTGTTCTTATAAGTGATATTCCAATAATATTGTTATTCATTTTGTACTTATTTACAACAGGTTGAAAGTACACATCTAACAATATTCTCCCATGCCTTTCTCTTTCTATTTGCTTCTCTCTCCATCTCTATGTCTCTGTCCCCTTTTATCTCTTAATTGTTTATCAAACTCTCCCCTTTTTCTTTTATTCCGATTAATTAAGAGATAAAAAAAAAATAAGAGAGAGCATGATTAAAAAATGAAAAAAAGACAAAAAAAATATTATGTGATTTCACGCTTTAACGATGAGGGACATGTGATTTCATTTTTGTCAAATTGATACTATGTGCTTTTCTCTATTAGCAAATATGGTCTAAACTGTTAATTCTCATTAGATGATGTTGACATGTCGAACATGTGGCGACATGTCAATGACATGTGTTTGCCATGTAAGCATTGCTTTTGTCATGTGTTTATCACGTCAATGTCATTTAACAATAACTAATGTTTGAACCATATCTGCTAAGGAAGAAAAATATAGAGCAATAAATTAATAAAAATTAAATTATTATCTCTTATGTATTAAAATGCGAAACTATATAATATTTTTTTATACTTTTCTCTTAAAAAAATAAAATAAAATAAAATAAAATTTTAACTTAATTTCCAGTAGGCTTAAATGTATGAGTGCCAATAGCAGTTTGAATGGAGGGCATTTACAATAACTGAATTTCTATGCCTTAAGCTCATAGATAATAAGTGTCGTCATGATTAATTTTGGAAAAAGTTGAAGATTGAAGTCAATACCCTTGGGTTGAAAATAACATCTAGGGATGACAAATGCCCAAACCGAGTTCCGTCTGGTTCACGGTTTAGCCTTTTGGCAACAAGAAATGAAAATGATATTTTGTTTTCTTTTATTATTTATTTATTTATTTTGCGTGCTTAAAAAAGTAATCATTCTTATTTGGCGTTATTATTAGAAGCGCCATGAAAAAAAAAATATATTTAAATTTTATATTTTAATAAAATTAATTATTTAATTTTTATATTTTAAAAAATATATTATTTAATTTTTATATTTTATTTTTGTTAAACCGTTTAGTGCTTTCATCAATTTTTTGTTAGTTTATATTGATTAAATTACTATTTAATCTATTTATTTGAGTAAAATTAATTAATTAGTCTTTATATTTTGAAGAAATATATTAATTAGTCCCTATAATTTGACTCTTTTTAATTTTTTAGTGTCTGTAGTGTCCCTAATTTTCAAATAATTATTCTATATGTAAATATAAATATTTTAGTCTAACCCCTAGTGTTGTAGGCTTTGCATAGGTGCTTTCGTTTCGTAGCAATATAACCGTCGCCCGAATCTACAATTTCAGACTGAGCAGATAAGCTGCCGGAATCACTTTGGAACCGAGTTAAAGTTATAGGCTATCCCATCATTTTCAGACGCCCCGAACGCGTTCTAAGCATCAGAATTGGCATAGGTAAACCCAAACTCCGAGTTTCTTCAATTTTATAGTGCTGGGTTTAGAATAAAATTCCATAAAATATTCGTGAGTAGCAAAAAAATTATAATTCCTTTTGCGTTAGCTCTATAATATTGCTAAAGACTGCGGGATAAAATTTTAGAATTTTCAGAGCTAGCTAGAATGACTTTTGCAAAATATCTGATTTAAACCTTATAATTGAATGGTTAGATTATGTGAGATTTGCCTTAATTGGAGGGCCCAAGAGGGGCCATGTGTTTTTGTTGAGATGATGTGTGGCTTTAGAAGTGTGATTTGAACTACTTTGCAGGTTGGGTAGGTCCTAGGTATAGGAGAAACTCTGCTAGATTTTCGGTACAATTTAGAGTGTTTTTGACTCTTTTTAAACTTGTATTGAGTCAATTATATTAAATAATTATAATATAATTTTCAGGTGAGCCGGGACAGCTTTCCTCCTCCGCCCAGCCATCACATTGACCTCGATTTACGTCTGTGAGTAAAATATTAATTTTAATTATAATTTCAATATTATTATACGTTCAGGCATGCCCATGCATCACTTATAAATATGTATCTATATAGTTAAACAGTAGGCCTGTTTTATATTACATTCTTAATTGATGAAGTATCATGGATGTTGTTTATAGTACTTTGGAGCAGTGTGTGTGATATTGGTGTGGTGTGTGATATTGGTGTGGTGTGTGTTGTTTATAGTAATTTTGAGAGACATTTACTGGGACCCGGTCCTTTATAGATAAGTCGGGGTAGGCACGGCTCGAGATAATTTTGCTGGCCCCCGTATTTAGTTTTCAAAGAGCGGAAGCGTGAAAAACAAAAGTTTATACCATTGAATTCAAAAATTTTCACCTTGGGTCACATGCATCATGCAAGACTTATTTTTATCTTTTTTATTTCAATGATAAACAACATATTAAAACTCTTTTAATATGTTTTTGGATCTGTATTTGCCATTTAAGATTTTTAAATTAATCAGATTAATTTTAGAACCCTAGATTAAATCAAGAACAAACACACTAACCTCTTGATGCACTGCAGTGTATATGCGCCTTTGAGATGCGTCTTCAGGACACCAGATGTTGCCCTCTAGCTTATCCACACCAAGAACACCTATGGTAGCCCTTGAACAGCTTCTAAAGCTTTTTCTATTATTTAGAAAATCAAGTTCTGCCTTTTAAGAGATTAAAGATGTAAACAGGACAATAGAAACAATTTCTAGTATTTTTAATTCAAGAGATTGATGGCTAATCTCTTTGAATTGATGAGAGATGAAGAAGAATAGATGGAGAGCTTCAAAATGGCGTGACAAAGGAGGAGTGGCTGCTGGTTGTCTTATTTTTAATTCATAACAACACTTATATAGCTAGGTTAACACATTAAACCCTTGCCACATGTCATCCTCTGATTGGTTCTAGGTTTAATTGACCCAATCACATTGTGCCAAGTGTCAAACCTATATTTAATCTTAATTTTAATCATCTTACATGATTAAAAGACATTTGGCAAGTTTATATGTAATGCCATGTGTCACCATCTCATGGTGCCACATGTCACCCTGTGATATGACCAAAATGCCCCTATGTCTTAATTTTGAGTTCTTAACCCAAAATAATTATTTCTCTTCTTCTAATCAATTTATATCAAATATAAATTAATTAATTAATCTCTATTAATTAATTTCTCATAATTAAATTCATATTTAAACACTTTAAATATAAATTTAACTTATACTATACATCCAATAATCTAGATTTGGTTTCAAGTCATGCTAGGGATTTTGCAATCTAATTACTAACCAAACCTATTTAATTAATCAATTAAACTCTTTAATTAATTAATTAAATCATATTTAATTAGGTGATAACTTCTGTATGTGTGTAACTTACTAGGCTCATCACTAATTGGCAATGAGATATGATATCAACTCTTAATATCATCAGAACTCTTTCTTACCATAAATGATTTCTCTAAATCATTTTATGCACCTCATAGACCATGGTTAACACCTAGCATAGCATGCCATGGCCACCCAATTAGTAATAAGATTTACCTTAAATGAACCTATAATCATATGTTACCATGCACTGGAATCTCTCTGTTACAAAATCCCAACTCAAGCTGGAGTCATGGTTTATGTCAAACTCCATTTGCTATGAATATTATGTTCTCTTTTAATTTCAGTTCTTGATTAAAAAGATTTTCTCATCAGAAACTCTTTTCTGATTAAATCTATCTATCCTGGCCAGGAATTTGAAACATCAAGAACAATTAAATGAACATAGGATTTTATCTCTATTTACTTAGAGGAACATATTCCATCTTGATCAACACCTACCTCCATATATAACTAGTAGGAGCCAACACATGCCCATATACCCATACACAATACAAGTATGAACGCAGTATCAAACTCAAACTACCTATATACAAGATAACTGTGCTATCTCAGGTCTAAAGATTATATGCACTGATATGATTTATGACAAAATATTGACAAGAGTAAACTCCATGTGCTTGTCATAGGTGTTACTGGTTCAGCCAACTTATCATTTATAAGTGCCTATCATGTTTGTCATATGGCATGAGACTCACCATTCCATCTTATTTATATCTCATATAAATAACTTGGGAACAAACATGAATATAATCTTTCTGGATAAGTCATGTCCTTATTATGAAATATCCTTGATTGTGAACCTATTTATGATACTTTGTACTAGAAATACTGTCACTCATATTCTTAACAACTTAAGAATATAATTTCTAACAAAATATCAATGGACCTTTTCTATTACACATAAATATATTATGTAAACGGAAAAGTGGAAATGCCTTTTATTAATAAAAATATGTACAAGATACATACTAAATGATATGCTCTAGGGCATACTACTAACAGGTTTATCAAGCGAAACTCCAGCTTGAGAGACACTCGCTGGCAGAGGTTGGATTAAGAGAGCTGTATTTGGGATCAGCTCCCATATATGTACTATTTGAACATTATTTGGTGTGTGAGTGCTTCAACTTACCTTTTTACTGTTATGATGTGATGTGTATGAAAATTTTAATGGTGTTACATTTCACTCCTTGGGATGCATTAGCTCTAGTTAGGTATAGAAATTGTAGTTAAAATTGGTATTTTATTCTCTGAGTCGAACACTCACTCTTGTTCATCCTATTTTTCCAGGCTACAGTAGGAGACCTTTTTCAGAATAACATATTTCTTTTCTCACAGATTATCAATAATTACTTATTATTATTATTATTATTATTATTATTATTATTATTATTATTATTATTATTATTATTATTATTATTATTATTATTCTCTAAATTTGTAATTTAGAACTTCGCATGTACTAGCAGTAGCATTAATCTTATCAGGAACTGTATGAATTTAAGTTTTTGTATTAATAAATGAAAATTTTTTATGATTTTTAAATAGTTCGTAAATAATGTAATAGGGTTGAGCTGGGCTCCCCTAATTTGATTTTTTGATAATTATTGAGTTAAGTTGGCCCGAAATAAAATTATAATAGTTTAATTTAAATTATTTTATATACATGTTGGGCCTAAATTGTGGGTCTGGTCATGGATTTGGAAACAGTAAGGCTTACTACGGGCCTTGGGCGCTTTATGCCGACCTAGGTCCTAGTGTCGATCCGGTCCATAGGTTGGGTCGTGACAAAGATGAAGGAGCGGAAGCGTATATTGTTAGATTAGAGCATTGAATTACAAAAATCTTCTTCTAGGGTTACATGCATCATACCACATACTTTATGTGCCTAATTAATTTTAATACTCAATTGCATATTAAAACACTTTTAATATGTATTAGGATCTATGTTTGCCATTCAAGATTGTGAGTTAAAAAATTAATTCATTTAAACCCTAGTTTAAAAGAGGAATTAGAGCACTAACCTCTTTGATGCACAATGGATGTGATTAGCACTTTTGGGAAGCACCTAGGACCCCAAGTGTTGTCCCTCTAGCTTGTCCACACCAAGATCACAAATGGGCAGCCTCCAATTTGCTTCTCAAGCCTTTGCAACCAATTATAAATTGGGTTCTTACCTTTAGAGAGGTTGTATGTGTGTATAAGACACTAGAAACAATTTCTAGCAATTTTAATTCAAAGGAACTTGGACAATTTTCTTTGAATTGATGAGAAAAGAAGAAGAGGAGAGAAAGAACAAAGTGTGCCACCACCTTGAGAGAAAATAAGAGAGTAAGTGTTTCTTCTTTTCTTTTTCCTTTTATAATTAGGTCATCACTTAAACCCTATGCCACATGTCACCTCCACATTGCATCTTATTTTTAATTGACCTAATCACATTAAGCCAAGTGTCAAAGCTAGACTTAATCTTGACTTTGATCATACATGATGGGAAGACAAATGGCAAGCTAATATGGTTCCATGTGTCACCATCTCATGGTGCCACATGTCACCATGTAAAATGATCAAATTACCCTTATGTTGTAATTTTGAGTTCTCAACTCAAAATCATTATTTCTCCTCTTCAAATCAATTTATATCAAATATAAATTAATTAATTAATCTCTATTAATTAATTTCTCACAATTAAATTCATATTTAAACACTTAAAATATAAATTTAACTTGTACTATACATCCAATAACTTAGATTTGGTTTCAAGCCATGTTAAGGACTTTGCAATCTTATTGCAAACCAAACCTATTTAATTAATCAATTAAACTCTTTAATTAATTAATTAAATCACATTTAACTTGGTGATTAACTTGTGTATGTGTGTGACTCACTAAGCTCATCACTAATTGACAATGAGATATGATATTAACTCTTAATATCATCAGAACTCTTTCTTACCATAAATAATTTCACTAAATCATTTAGGCACCTCATAGACCACGGTTAACACCTAGCATAACATGCTATGGCCACCCAATCAGTAATAAGGAATACCTTAAATGAACCTTTAATCATATGTTACTATGCACTAGAATCTCTCTATTACAAAATCCCAATTTGAGCTAGAGTCATGGTTTATGTCAAACCCCATTTGTTATGAATATTATGTTTTCTTTTAATTTTAGTTCTTGATTAATTAGATTTTCTTGTCAGAAACTCTTTTCTGACTAAATCTGTCTATCCTTGCCAGGAACTTGAAACATCAAGAATAATTAAATGAACATAGGATTTATCCCTATTTACTTAGGATAACAGATTCCATCTTGATCAACACCTACCTCTATATATAACTAGTAGGAGCCAACACATGCCCATATACCCATACACAGTACAAGTATGAAAGCAGTATCAAATTCAAACCACCTATACACAAGATAACTGTGTTATCTCAGGTCTAAAGATTATATGCACTGATATGATATATGACCATGCATTGACAAGAGTAAACTCCATGTACTTGTCATATGCGTCACTGGTTCATCCTACTTATCATGTATAAGTGCCTATTATGTTTGTTATATGGCATAAGACTCACCATTCCATCTTACTTATATCTCATATAAATACCTTGGGAACAAACATGATTACAATCTTTCTGGATAAGTCATGTCCTTATTGTGAAGTATCCTCGATTGTGAACTAATTTATGATACTTTGTACTAGAAATACTGTCACTCATATTCTTAACAACTTAAAAATAGAATTTCTAACAAAATATCAATGGACATTTTCTATTACACATAAATATATTATGTAAACGGAAAAGTGAAATTGCCTTTTATTAATAAAATATGTACAAGATACATACTAAATGATATGCTCTAGAGCATACTACTAATAATCTCTCACTAGCACTAGAGCCATTCATTACAATAACTTAGACCCATCTTCTCAAGATGTTTGTCTAACTGAGCTTATGACATAGACTTCGTGAATGGATCAGCTGGATTTTCAGCTGATGCTATTTTCTGCATGGCTACATCGCATCGCCCAACTATTTCTCTGATAATGTGATAGTGCCTTTCTATGTGTTTGGATTTCTGGTAAGACCGGGGTTCCTTAGCCTATATGACCGCTCCATTGTTGTCACTGTAGAGTGGAACTATTGACTGAATGGAAGGAACTACAGCAAGTTCTGTCACGAATTTCTTTATCCAAATAGCTTCTTTTGCAGCATCTGATGCAGCAATATTGTAACACCCTCCCGATAGCAACTCCGTACATTCTACTGTTCCGGTGACCGGTGTCGGTCCGAACAGCTAGAACGTCCTGAAAAATATTTAAATCAAAGTGAGGGACCATAATTAACTCAAATATTAATGAGAAAAATTTAGTAAAAATTTTAGAAATAAAATACAACCAAGTCAAATGAGCCGGTGCCCAAGCGATGGGTAACCAGAGGTAAGTTGCGGTTCTCGCAACTAGGAGCCCTAGACCCGGGGAAAAATTCATAAAATAATTTTTGGGACTCCAGAGAAGGGTCATTGAGGTTCCTATGGCATTAGAATGCCAAGAAAATATTTAGAAAAATTTTTCAATCGGTACAGATAATTTTGGCCCGTTGAGCCAAACGAAGGGCATTTTGGTCATTTCGCCTTCAGAGGTGATTTTTGGCCGACTTGTCCAGTTGAGTAAATAATTAATATGACATAAAATATGAAGAAACATTACTAAAAATTAAATTGAAATTGAGTAGTGATGAAAAGAAAAGAAAAATCAAAGAAAGGCTCATTTATGACATCTTGATGATGTCATTAAGAACTATAACCAATTGCATTCAAACAACCAAGTGACTAACTAATAAAAGAGACAAAATGAAGGCTAAAGGAATTAAAAACCAGCTGCTCTTCTTCTTCTTCTTCCTCAAGACGTGAATCTCTCCCTCTTCTCCCTCCATTGATTTTCAAACAAAAGCTTCATTTCTCATGCTTCCTCACCATATTTGCTCAAGACCCCAACACTAAAATGAATCCTTGGACCTAGAGGAAGTGTTTGGCAGCCAAGAGAGTACAAGGAAAGTGAAGTTAAGCTTGGAGAAATTCTGCCACTTAAAGGTTAGTGCACATATGTATTTAAAACTCATTAATTCCATGTTAGAGATGTGTAATAGGTAAGAAATTGTGAAATAAATGAACCAAACCCATGTGTATGTGTACATGAATTTTCGGCAGCCCTAGGAAGGAATGAGTTTGATTGTATTAATGGACTTAGAGTGAATTGGAGATTATGTTTAAAGTGTAAACATATATATATATATACAAGAATGAAAGAGTTAACTAAAGAAATTGTGAAAACCATGACTTTGAGCTAGGGTTTAGGAGTGAAAATTTGACTTTGCTTATGAAATTGTTAAAGAACATTCTAATAGTCAATTAGTGACCATTTGAGGTAAGTTGACCATAATTAGGAGTGAATTATTGCATGGCAAAGTGGAATGGGCAGGCTGCCCCATGAGTGCAGCAGGGTGACTGAAATTTCAGTCCACTTGGACTGCCATATCTTGGGCTGTGTTGGTCCAATTGGTGTTTGGCCAATTGGACATGAAACTAGGCTTGTAATGGCACATTTTTTCTGAAGAAACCATGCCCAAAAGACCAAAGCAAGAGGACCAAAAGTTGGCCCCATTCCGGATACCCTGCAACCAGCACCTGCAGAAATGACCAAATGAACAGTAACTGTTCATTTGGCCATAACTCACTGTAGATATGGTCAATTGACCTGAAATTTTTACAGCAACAAGATAGGATATAGACAAACAACTTTCATGAAGAACATCACCCCAAATTATGCCATTAACCCATTCAAATTATTGGGCAAAGTTGAGTTATCAAACCTGCAACTCTGCAGATTTTCATTTGAGCAGTAATGTTTGGAGGACTATAACTCTCTCTAGAAAACTTGGATTTAGGCGATTCTTGAACCGATGGAAACCTAAGGCATGGTAGAACATTTCATATGAAGAAAGTTAGACCAAATTATGAACTTAACTTGATCAAACTACTGACCAAAGTTGGACCAAAATCTGCCAAAACCCAAAATTGCAGCATGAACAGTACACGTGAACAGTAAACTTATTTTGGCCATAACTTGAGCTACAAAACTCCAAATGGAGTGATTCAAAAAAAAAAATTCAACTAGACAAAATAAGGAACAACTTTCATGTTGACCATTTCCTCAAATTCCCACTGTAACAGTGCTTAATAGAATAGTAAAGTTAAGCTTCAAAAACTGAAAATTTTGTTTCCCTTGGTTTAAGCCTAGAAATGGTAATGGTGATCACTTCCAACAAGCTTTAATGAAAAATGTGGTATGTTTGAAGTGCCAAAGCCAATGTACCTACTTTCTATGCAAAAGTCAACTTTTTGTTTGACTAATGAAGTGAATAGTGACACCAAAACTTGAAATTCAAAAATGTGAAACTTAAAAATGCAAAATGCCCTAGTAGGCCTAATGTGATTGGTTTGGATAGTTTGGCATGCCAATAGGGTATTGTTTTAGCAGTACTGCGAAAGGCTTTATGCCTATGTTCATGGCTTTATGCCCGTATTCATGGCTTTTATGTCACACCTTACCCCTCTGTAAGGTATAACATGATCCCGTAGAATACCTAATGAACTACCGAACTTCACCTACCAATAACTCATTAAGTACCCTACAAGGGATTTTAAAACAATTTTCTTATTTTTGATAAGTGGTGAGCATTTTCTAATAAGCATTTAAAACATTTAGTTAAAATTAAAACTAGTTAATATTTTTGGTCCATTTTAGTTTTCTGCAAATTCTATAGAAATTTTGACAGAGTTTCCTCTGTATTTTGAGAAAACCGTTCTTCAAATACCTGTAAAAAGCACTTCTAAAAGTTTTTCTCAACCACTACTTCGGTTTCACAATCAAACTCAATCAATTTCTCAAAATTCACAAGTTCAATAGTTCTCAAAATACTGTCAATCAATATCATACATATTTCATTAAAAATAAAATAATTTATACACAACCTTACAAATTTATATCAAAAGAAACACAAACTAAACTTTATTATAAACTTCATACAAATTTGTGTACAAGCTGCTCAAGACCCTTTTTTACATGTCCATACATTTATGTGCAATATATACATCAAAAGAAGTATTTGCAGTTAGGGTATAAATTATACCCGAAGGCTTCAACTGATGACTTCACACACTTCAAGACTCGATCTGCTGCTCCTCTAGTCTCTCAGATTCACATGACAATAAAGCTATCATTGAGCACTAGGACTCGGTGGTACACAATATACTAAAATAATCTTTATGCAAAGCTTAAAGCACATTCATTCAAAAATTTGGCTAAACATGAAAATTAAATACAATCATGCATTGTGAGATTTTACATGTAAACCAAGTTCATTTCAAAGTATCAAAACACATTTCATAAAATCCACAGTTAGATCACGCCATTCGAAACAAATAGAATCTCAATAGCCAGAGGCTAAAGAGAAATCACATGAATCTCAATAGCCAGAGGCTAAAGAGAAATCATATCACAGGCTAGCTAGCTCAAATATATGGATATCCATTCACATCCTCTTCTACTGGCACACCTCAACACTTCTCCAGAGAAGGAATCAAAATTCGAAACTAATTACCCCCACTAGTCGTGCTAGTGAGGTGTTCAAATATATGGTCATGACACTGTGGTTTCAAAACTTATCTTAACAATTTGCTAAACATTGTCATTTCAAATATACACAATAACTTTCACAGTTTAAATCAAAACATCATAAATAATGTCACCATCAAACTTTCAACAATTCCAAAGCACAAGTAAAATACATATTTTGTTCACTTTATTAATGAATTTTAAAGCATGGAGATGTTGTGCACAAACCTCAAGCGAGTCGTCCCTTAGCCTCGACTCGGTTCCTCGGGTTCCTTCCCGATATTATTTTCAACTGAAACACACAATTTTACAATGTTTCAGTACTAGAACTTAACACAAATCCAAAATAAATTTAGCTTCACATTTACCTAGTTCTAACGTGTTAAATTTGACGTTCTCGAAATTTTTATGTTTCAGGTTACTATTCACTATATTATTCAAGTTAAATAGTTGACTTTCTAATGCTTAATAGGTATGGGAACTCCAACTTCACCCACATACCACATTTTGGTCATTAAATTTGTTGGTTTTGGTCATTTTCTCAAAGCTTAAATCCTTTTTACCAAATTATCAAATTTTCAGTTTTGGTGCTCCAAGTTGCACTGTTCCATTGGCCCTTTTACTGTTGGAATTTAGCAAAACTTCCTTCATAGAAAATGTTTCTTATTTTCTTAAGTGTATTTTTATTTTTGGATCACCCCAATTAGAGTTTTGTAGCTCAAGTTATATCCAAAATACAATTACTGTTTACGTGCACTGTTCATGCTGCAATTTAGGTTCTGGCAGATTTTTGATCCAACTTCATTTAATAATTTGACCAAGTTAAGTCCATAATTTGGTCTAATTTCCTTCATACGAAATGTTCCACTATGTCTTAGGCTTCCATCGGTTCAAGAATCGCCTAAATCGGAGTTTTCTAGAGAGAGTTATAGCCATTGGAACTTTACTGTTCAAATGGAAATCTACAGTTTTGTAGGTTCAGTAACTCAACTTTGCTCAATGATTTGATTAGGTTAATGACATAATTTGGATTGGTGTCCTTCATGAAAGTTTTAGATCTATATCTTATCTAATTACGGTTAAAATTTCAGATCAATTTGATCTACCTAGCTCGAGTTATGACCAAATGAACAGTTACTGTTCATTTGGTCAGTTTGGTGCAGTGGCAGCCTGCTCTCATTTCCCTTTGGTCAATTGGTTCACTAAGTTTTGGTCAGTTTTTTGCCATGGTTCCTTGATGAAAATTGTGCCATTTTACGTCTATTTTCATCCCCAATTGATGGCATATTAATTGGACTTGTAAAATTTCCGTTTTGGTCCTTCAAAGTTGGTAACCTACGAATTTGACTTCCATTCTAACAATTCCCATGCATCTCCTTTGGTCATTATTGACCATTTTTCAGTTCACAATTGGTCAAAGATATCATTTATGCTTTTCTTCAAAATTTGCCTCAAAACCCTAGGTCTCAAACCCTAACTTTCATATCTTACTCACTTGTTGAATTCTAAATGCATTTTTAGTACTCATACCCTCACTTACACTTAACCACTTCATTATTTGCATCAAAATTACCCATTTCAACATTAATTTGCTGCTAGCCAAAATTCCTAGGGTTCTAGATAGACATGATTTTGCATGTTTTCATGTATTTCTAACCACTTTCATCTTACTTCTATACTTATAATTCAATCAAAATTAAGGAAGAGAGCTTACCTCAAATGGAGCTTTCCAACTTCTTGATTCTTCAAACTTCTTTCAATTTTTCTCTTTCCAATCTTCTTAACAAAACTCAACTACAAGTTTAAATTAAGAAACTTATAAATTTTATGGCTCAAATCTTGGGTTTAAGAAGCTTTTTAGTGAGCTTCAATGGAGGAGGTTAAGAAAATGAGAGAAATGAGAGAGGAGATGAGAGGTGACGGGAAAGGGGAGAAGAAATCATTTTTTTTTCTTTTCTTTTTGTTATTATATGTCTTAGGAAGACCATAATTCTAATTAAATAAAATTTTAATTAAATTACTTATGGCATCATGCATGTGTCACCACATGATGTCATTACCTTTTAACTTTTTCATTTTTCTTCTTTTTTTTCTATTAGTTCTTTAATTTAATTCTCGATTCCGAAATTTTCTTTTCTCCAATTTTATTTGACAGTTAGGTCAGGAGTCAGCTCTCGCGGTCAATTGACCAAATTGCCCCTCGCCGGTTCATCCCGGTTTGCAAATAATCCAATATTTCTTCCGGCTCCCTGACCTAATTATTTGATTGGCTTAACAGTTCTTTTTCGTGATTTTCTCTTTTCCACTGTGTTCATAAGGGTCCTAAGGACCGCAGCGTCACTTTTTACGGTTCGAAATTTGAGTTTAAAACGACTTCGCAATCGTTCCCGAGGAGGTCACTCATCACTGTGACTCTCGGCTCGTTTAACCTCTTATGTTCTGTTTTTCTTATTTATAGTTAACTAATTAAACATTACTAATTATTTGTATTTA
The DNA here is from genome assembly GCF_030052815.1 of Hevea brasiliensis. Taxonomy (NCBI): domain Eukaryota; kingdom Viridiplantae; phylum Streptophyta; class Magnoliopsida; order Malpighiales; family Euphorbiaceae; genus Hevea; species Hevea brasiliensis. Next base: position 102,971,251 of record NC_079497.1, read on the forward strand.
TGGCTTCTCAAGTTGTCTTAAGTGTGGCCCTAATCCCAATAATTATCCGGACCGACACCGGTCACCGGAACAGTGAAATCTACCAGGCTATGCAACGGGGGTGTTACATTTTATGCCCGTATTCATGGCTTTTATGCCATACTGATTGCATACATGGTTGACGTTCTGCGTCCCATGGTATGACGGCCCGAGGCACCGCGGTGTCTAGTGCCAACGACCCGTTATCCAGTCCAGTCGTCCAGTATAGGTTACTTGGGCATGGAAAAGTATAACTGTGATTGAACTGATTATTAAAGAAAATATGAAAATTAAGTATCAGGAATGATTACAAAAATACAAAGAAGCTCAAGATCATGAAAAAAATAATTAACGAAATGCATGAAGAAGTTAATATCATAAAACATGATTAGCCCTCGACTAAACAATAAGTTAGTAATTATTCATCTCTTATGAACACAATAGCAAGGAAATTATGATTTTTATTTGCATATTATATTTTCTTGTATTATTGGCACCACTAAGCTTTATGCTTAGCGCGTCGCTTTTGCAACGCGTAGGTACTGAAGATTTGGACAGAGGGCCCAGTAGACCACAGATTCGGTAAGGCAGTTCACAGTTCTGCATAGTATCCGTGTCACCTCACCATCCACAGTGCATTGGTAGGACACTAGGTCCCATTTTGTATTTTGAGATTTTTGTAAATTTTGTAATTAAACTCTTATTTTATCATGTGTATTTGAAACAAATGTAATATAATTTTGTATTAATGTAAGTACTTGTAATTTGTGATTATAAATCACATGTGAGAATTTATTTATGATTTGAGTTTAATGATGATGTGAAATGAATGAATGACAAATAGAGGAATTGTTAAGAAAATTGTGTTTGTGAAAGAAAAAGTGAATACATAATTGTGACTTGTACATGATTATTACATGAGATGAATGATTGAGAAATGAATGGTGAAAAATGTTGAGATTTTGATATTGAAGTTTGAGAGTGATGAGATGACTGAATATGATCATAGGAAGTGTTTTTCACAGGTTTCGAAGAACTGTTTTCTCTATTTTTAGCCGGTACTCTGCCGGATTTTCTATAAAATTCTCGGAACCTCAAATAAATTATAATTTCGATAAATGGCTTAAATAAATTATATTTCACAAGTTATATTCAAAAGGAAGAATAAAAATGAATTAAGATAAAATAGAGTGCTCGGCACACTGAGTGGCATAACTTGCTCGGCTACACTGTAGTCGGGTAAGGGGTGTCACAAATATACTCAACCTTTATAGTGGAATCAACAGTAGTACTCTGTTTGGAACTCTTCCAACTGACTGCACCTCTATTACAAATGAACACAAACCCAGAGGTAGACTTTCTATCATCGATAACTGATTGGAAATCAGAATCAGTATAACCATCCAATTGTAAGTCACCACCTCCATAAATCAAGAATAAATCCTTAGTTCTTCTCAAGTACTTAAGGATATTCTTGATAACTATCCAGTGTTCCAAATCTAGATTGGATTGAAACCTGCTAGTCAAACTAACAGCATGTGCGATATCCGGCCTAGTACACATCATTGCATACATCAAACTTTCAATAGCCAAAGCATATGGAATCCTGGCCATTTTATCTCTTTCTTTAGGTGTCTTTGCAGACATCTCTTTAGAAAGGTGAATACCATGTCTCACTGGTAACAATCCTTTCTTGGAATCAAGCATGTTAAACCTCTTTAACACCTTTTTCAAGTATAGACTTTGGGATTAACCAATTATTCTTTTCACTCTATCCCTATAGATGCGATTTCCAAGAATATAGGTTGCCTCTCCTAAATCTTTTATGGAGAATTGTATTTGACAACCATACCTTTTCGGCTGTCAACATACCTGTGTCATTACCCATCAATAAAATGTCATCCACATATAAGATAAGGAAAGTGACAGCACCATCACTAACCTTCTTATATACACATGGTTCATCCTCATTTTTGATAAAACCAAATGACTTAATGGCTTCATCAAAATGAATCTTCCAACTCCTCGAAGCTTGTTTCAACCCATAAATGGATCGCTTTAGCTTGCATACCTTGGAACCATCTTGGGATTCAAACCCCCTAGGTTGTTCCATGAAAATGTTTTCTTCAATGTATCCATTGAGAAAAGTTATTTTGACATCCATCTACCAAATCTCATAATCATAGTATGCAGCTATTGCTAATAGAATCCTAATTGATTTAAGCATGGCAACAGACTAGAAAGTCTCCTCATAGTCGATTCCTTGCCTTTGGCGAAACTCTTTTGCTACTAGCTTTGCTTTATAGGTCTCTACCTTTCCATCAGAACTAATTTTCTTCTTAAAAACCCATTTATTCCCTATAGGTACAATACCTTTAGGTGGGTCAATAAGATGCCAAACTTGATTCTTATACATGGAATCAATTTCAGATTTCATAGCTTCAATCAATTTTGAAGAGTCTATATCTGATATAGCTTCTTCATAGGTAAGTGAATCATCTCCATGATCTGCTTCTTCATGAGTAAACAACTCTTGTTCATCTTCATGAAGGAAATCATATCTCACTGGTGGGTGAGATATGCTGGTTGATCTGCGAGGAATTACTGTAGATGTTTCATCAATAGGTGTAGGTTGACTAGATGGATCTATATCCATTTGATCTGTTGGTTGGTTAGAAGTATCCAATTCTAACTCTATTTACCGTACTTTGCCTCCTTCTTGAATAAATTATTGTTCAAGAAATGTGGCATCTCTACTTACCACAACCTTTTGTGATGTAGGCAAATAAAAATAATATCCAAAACTCTCTTTTGGATATCCAACAAATCGACCTTTTTCTAATGTGGTTTCCAATTTATTAGTGTTCAGCTTTTTTATATAAGCTGGATAACCCTAAATCTTAACATGCTTAAGACTTAGTTTTCTTCCATGCCATATCTCATAAGGTGTGGAAGAAACTGATTTTGATGGAATCCTATTCAGAATATGCAAAGTTGATTCTAATGCAAATCCCCAAAAGGAGATTGGCATATCAGTATAGCTCATCATACTACGTACCATATCTAATAGGGTACGATTTCTCCTTTCAGATACACCATTCAATTGTGGCATTCCTGGAGGAGTCAACTGGAAAACAATGCCATGCTCTTTCAAGTATTCATCAAATTCAATACTCAAGTATTCACCTCCACGATCTGATCGAAGAGCTTTAATGCTTTTTCCTGTTTGATTTTCTACTTCAGATTTAAATTTTTCAAACTTTTCAAAGGATTCATGTTTGTATTTCATCAAATACAAATACCCAAACCTTGATTTATCATCAGTAAAGGTAATAAAGTAATGAAAACCACCTCTAGCCATTTCCTTAAATGGACCACATACATCACTATGTATTAGATCCAAAATATTTTCAGCTCTTAGTCCTTGTCCAACAAAGGGTGTTCTAGTCATTTTGCCCTGAAGGCAAGATTCACAAGTTGGAGTAGGTTCAGAACCCAATGAGGATAAAATCCTCATTTTCTCTATTTTTGCAATCCTATCTTCTGCAACATGACCTAATCTTAAGTGCCAAATATATTTTGAACTTGAGTTAATTTTCACCATGGCATTACATTCTTTTAGATTTCTTATATTCATTTTGTGTTTATCATTATTATCCAAATAATAAAGACCATCATGCATATAACCTGAGCCAACATATTTATTTCCAAAATAAATATTGCAAACATCATCTGTGAACTGAAATTCATAGCCATTTCTAGTCAAACTAGATATAGAAATTATATTCTTAAAAGCATCAGGTACATACAAAATATTATTCAAACACAAAACATGTCCAGACATGTAAAAAGATTTAAATCCTATGGCTAAAGCATCAACAGTTGAGACATCGCCAATCCGGAGTCTAACATCTTGAACATGCAAGCTACTACTATTTGCTAGTTCCTGCATATCATAAGAAATGTAAGAACTAGCACCAGTATCTAAAACCCAAGCTGTAGATGAACTATGAGTATCATCAGCATCTAAATAATAAGATATAGACATGCCTTCTGAAGGTGTATCCTTCTTGTCCTTCAAAGAAGCAAGATACTCTGGGCAGTTCCTTTTCCAGTGCCCATCCTTCTGGCAGTGGAAACACTTTCCTTTGTCTCCATCAGCTTTGGTATTCCCTTTCTATTTGACTATCTTCTTGGAAAGTCCTGGAACTTGAGGTTTCTTTTTCTTATTGCCCTTCTTCTTATTGGACTTTCCAGCAGAAGAAGATGCAATCAAAGCTATCTCTTTTCCTTTATTGCCCAACATATTCTTTTGGGCAATAACAAGCATGTTAAGTAAACCAGCCAAGGTGTATTCCTACTGAGTCATATGGAAATTTGTCACAAAATTCCCAAATGACTCAGGTAGGGACTGAAGGATCAAATCCGTCTATAGTTGGAAATCCATGTTAAAGTCAAGATGTTCCAGCTGCTCTATAAGCCGAATCATCTTATGGACATGATCCCCAACATTCTGTCCCTCAGACATCCTCATTCAAAATAGCTACCTAGATATCTCATAACTAGCATTTCTGCTATGCTTACCATACAACTCTTGTAGGTGGAGGAGGATCTCACTTGCACTCTGCATGTTCTCATGCTGATTTTATAACTCATTACTCATAGAAGCAAGCATGTAACACTTGGCTCTCATATCATGCTACTTCCACTTGTTCAAAGTGTCATATTCCTCTTGAGTAGCCTCTGGAGGTAAGGGACCAGGAACATTTGGGTCTAGAACATATCCAATACGTTCTAGGTTCAGGACAAGTTTTAAATTTCTTAGCCAATCTAGAAGATTAGGTCCTGTCAACCTATTGTGATCAAGTATGCTTGTAAGTATATTGGATGATGGTGGTTGTTGTGTGCTCATTATTATCAGAAGAATAACTACAAAAAATAACCAGATTAATTAGTAAATGTATCATGTAATTAACCAAAATGATTATGGTCTTTTAATCAAATTGGTCCTCCCACTAACTTAGCAAATCCTAAACTTCCAAAGTAGGAAACGGAAGTCCTAGTTGGATGGATTTCTAGTGGGTGATTGAATTCTTATAGTCTTATTGATCATCCTCTGGCACATCCATTATTAGAATTATAATAAACTATAAGTGAGAAACTCCTTGCCCATGATATCTCATGTGAGGTTCAATCCTTTACCTAGCCCTTAATGCTCAAAATCTCAGGCACATCCATTATTGACTTATCTTGCATTAGTTAAGTTGATCCCATTGAGCCAGTAAACATGCAAATAATTTTAATGTCCTCAGGAACATCCATTATTGGCCACAAAATCATTTACATATTTACAACATCTCATGCTTAACAGTTATTCTTAAGAAAATCTCTTAAATTAATTGCATCATATGCAAGTATTTAAAATTTCTTAAAATAATTGCCTCAATGGAGGGCCCATGATATAATTACCTTTATTATACCATTTCCAACTTAATCATTTGTTTGGAAGATTTAGTGGTCGGCTTAATTACTATTATGGTCTCACTTTGCACATTATCCAATTAGCATGCATATATCATATACTTGCATACATTCTCATACATCTCATGCATACATGGATAAACAATAAATATGGTATGATCATGGACTTTCTAAGGGATTCAATTCTGAGCCACCAAGAATTGAATCAGGGCATTCCTAGGTGCATTTCATTCATTCATTTTACAAGAGTTACTGAAGGAGTATATAATCAACACTTGATCTTGAATTCCTCCCACTGGTCCCACCAATGCTCTTGACCTCCTTGATCTTCTTGCTATCCAATTACATTGTAATGATTGGCATATTAAGGCGAATTTATAAGAATATGGACTTTAAAGTCCTCAAATAAATGAAATTACAACCCAAAATTATTACAATATTTATAATACATGCCACCAAAAATAAAATTAATTATTTTACAACCCAAAGAAAAATAAAAGAAATAAATCCAATCACATTGGTCTTTTATTGTCCATTATCATCCATCATGCATATTACCATTTAACAATTAAATAAAACATACATACTAAAATTAAATTGAATATCTCATATTCAACTAAAAAATTCATATTTGAATCTCATTCAAACAAATTTAAAAATTTAGATTTGAATCTCATTCAAACAATTGAATCAAAATTTAATTGTGTGATTAAAATTCTTAATTAAACAATTTAATTAAACATGGGCCTAATTATGGGCCTTAGATTATACAACAATTGCATGATTGAGCCCATAACCAAACGCACCATTGGAAGGCCTAAAAGCATGCGCACCATTGGAGCTCAAAAACATGCCGCCACCATTGATGATTCCAAAAAGCTTTGAATTAATCAACTCTTGATCAAATCACACAATTAAATCTCATATAATCAATCTAAATGGCAAATATAGTGGCTCTAATACTAATTGAAGGAGCGAAAGCATGTAAATTGTTAGATTAGAGCATTAAATTACAAAAATTTTTTTCTAGAGTTACATGCATCATACCACATACTTTATGTGCCTAATTAATTTCAATGCTCAATTGCATATTAAAACACTTTTAATATGTATTAGGATCTATGTTTGCCATTCAAGATTGTGAATTAACAAATTAATTCATTTAAACCCTACTTTAAAAGAGGAATTAAAGCACTAACCTCTTTGATGCACAATGGATGTGATTAGCACCTTTAGGAAGCACCTAGGGGACCCCAAGTGTTGTCCCTCTAGCTTGTCCACACCAAGATCACCAATGGGCAGCCCAATTTGCTTCTCAAGCCTTTGCTAACCAATTATAAATTGGGTTCTTACCTTTAGAGAGGTTGTATGTGTGTATAGGACACTAGAAACAATTTCTAGCAATTTTAATTCAAAGGAACTTGGACAATTCTCTTTGAATTAATGAGAAAAGAAGAAGAGGAGAGGAAGAACAAAGTGTGCCACCACCTTGAGAGAAAATAAGAGAGTAAGTGTTTCTTCTTTTCTTTTCCCTTTTATAATTAGGTCATACTTAAACCCTATGCCATATGTTACCTCCACATTGCATCTTATTTTTAATTAACCTAATTACATTGTCACACCCTACCCCTCTGTAAGGCATAACATGATCCCGTAGTATACTTAATGAATTACCAACTTCGTCTACTGATAACCCATTAAATACACCACAAGGGATTTTAAAACTTTTCTTACTTCTTTTTAAAGTGGTGAGCACTATTTACAAGTGTTAAAAAAAATTTTGAACTGAAGTGAAACAGCTAACACATTTGAAGAATTAACAATTTCTGTAAAAATTTTAACGGAGTGCCATATGTATTTTGAATAAAACAGTTCTTTAAAAAACCTTTAAAAAGAACTTCAAATATATTTCTCAATCTCAACTCCAATATTTAATCAACGTAATATGTTTCTCAACTCAAATCCACAATAATTTTTCAATATTTCCAAAGGCTGAGATAAAAGAAATATATCACAATATTTACAACCCAAAATAATTTACAAATTTAGTTTATAACTTTAATGTACAATTTTAATTTACATCAAAACTAAGAACACTATATACATACAGTGAACATACATTACAATACAAAATGCAAACTATGGTATACTCAATATACCCGATGATCTCTCAGTGTAGTACTAGCAGCCTAATCTGTTGTCCCACACCTGTCTACTGTGATAAGAATGAAAAGCTATCGCTGAGTAAAATTTACTCAGTGGTGCACAATAACAATTTGAAATGCGATATATAAATCTTTTATTGACAATTCACAATTCAAATAGTTCACAATTCCATTTCATAATTTACAAAGTTCATGTAACATAAATTTGATCAAATAACTGAGTAACACAGTTTTGCCAATCAATAATACCATTTGATCAAATAACTGAACAATACAGTTTTGCAAATCAATAACACAATTTGATCAAATAACTGAATAATACAGTTTTGCCAATCAATAACACCATTTGATCAAATAACTGAAGAAAACAGTGTTGCCAATCGATAACACAATTTGATCAAATAATTGAATAATACAGTGTTGCTAATCAATAAAACAATTTAGGCTATGACACAATTTTTTCACACATGCCTTGTTGTACACTACGACAAGACACACTCACCCCAATAATCGAAATCAATGAGGGAGGAAGCTAGCTATATAATGAGTACTCATCCACACTCACCTCAGACTGACAAGTCAAAGAGGGAGGAATATAGTGTACTTATCAGAGCACTTGCAGGCATTATGTATCGCCATCCCTGCAAGCTCCTGGGTTCACGCGTGAGAGTCCCCAAGAATTGTAGGCGTTACGAATCGCTGTCCCTACTTTGCTCCGATACCACTAAACACAATTTATCTCAAAGTTTCCATTTACAAAGTAGGCAACACAACAATTTTCAAATAATATTCCCAAAACCAAAACAATAAAAAATTATTCATAACTCATTTCTCCAAATAAATTTGCTAGCAAAAGCAGTGAATATAAAAGTATTGTGCACGGACACAATTTAAAACTATAATGTTCAATTAAATTTTTAAATAGAAAATGAGAAGTCAAAATTATTGTGCACAAACACAATTTAAAACAATAACATACAAATAATCATAATTTATTTTAATTGAAAAATTCAAAAGAAATAACTATTGTGCACAAACACAATTTAAAACAATAACATACAAATAATCATAATTTATTTCAATTAAAAAATTCAAAAGAAATAACTATTATGCACAAACACAATTTAAAACAATAACATACAACTAATTATAATTTACTTCAATTGAAAAATTCAAAAGAAATAACTATTGTGCACAAACACAATTTAAAAAAATAACATACAAATAATCATAATTTACTTCAATTGAAAAATTCAAAAGAAATAACTATTGTGCACAAACCTCTGATAACTATCTATTGGCTCTGACTCAGTGTTTCCTTTCCTTTCCCTGAGTCTTTGCTAACTGAAACACACAATTTGAAGTGTTTCAGTACTCATTTAAACTGTCTCTAACAATAAGGCTTAATACTTAATTTATTGAATTATATTATTTCCTTAGTCAACCTAAGATGTTGACCCTCGATGTAGTCTAGGTGAATTAGGTTTTAATGTTACCAATATGTCACATTTGTAGCCTTTTAGGGTTGGTACATGTTACCTAATTCATTTCCATGTATATTGCGTTTTATTGCAATTTGTCAGATTCCAGTATACCAATTTGACCTAGCCGGACGACCTAGTTTCCTCAGTTTTCGGGTTTCGGTCAAAACTACAAACTTGTAGATCTATGTCTTATTGCACGCAGGGCAAAATTTCAGGTCATTCTGAGCTATGTAGACCAAGTTATGGTCATTTTACTATTGTTGGTCAGAATGTACCAAAATTGGTCACTTTAGGTCATTTTAGGTTCGGCTAGTTTTTAGACCCGAATTTGTGCAAGCTATTTGACTTGCTTATGGTCATTTTGGGGCTTTGGTGTCTTCATAAGACTTGTAGATATATGTCTCAACTATTCATGGGAAAAATTTCAGGTCAATTGGACCTGTTTTGAGTGAGTTATGGCCAAAACACTAACTGCTGCTCAAATGGTCAATTTTCAGGCCTTAAATGCACTAATCCGGATTTGGTTATTTTTCAAGTTACCTTTCAAGCAGAATTTTAGTAAGCTTCCTTCATGAAAGTTGGCACTTTTTGTGCCTAGTTTCACCTCCAATTGGTTTCATACCAATTGGAGCTACACACTTAAGGTTCTAAGCCAAATTACACACTGCCCTATTGCACATTGTCCATCACTCAATCAAAGGACACATTTAACATTACCAAGTTACACATTCATGCCATTTCTATTTTGTACCATAATGTAAACACATTTCACAATATATTTTTGGTCACTTTGGCAGCTTATAACCACACTCAATATGCTCCTTATAGTACAGAATTTATCAAGTCTAAATTACAACAATTTAACTACATAACCAAGCTCATTCACATGTCCAAACTCAAACCCTTATACACATGTACAAGCTGCCACAACAAGTACCATAATTCAACCATAATATTTCATAAATCAAATCATAAAGCAACATATTTTTGGTCCATAATTCAGGCTGCCGATTCATACCTCTCTATGGATTAATTTCCAAGCTTTCAAAATCAAGTGTACATTCACATACATCTAATATACATCACCAAATTTATTCCTACACATACAAACACTTCATCAGCACTTTAATCTACCATTTACATACAAGAATAAACTGCCCTTAAGGAGTTTCCATGGCTGCCAAAAATAAACATCTCCCTTAGAACATCAAACTCCAAAATTCTTTCTACAATTCAAGTACCCATAATATCCTCACAAACTTTAATGAAGCAATAATAAAAAACACATACTTACCACTTTTGAAACTCTTCAAAACCTCACCAAAACTTGATCTTCTTGCTGCCTATCTACTGCCCAAGTGGTGTAGAACAATTTTAGTGAAGGAAAATGTAAGAAAATTGGCTTGGAGATGAAGGGATGAAGCTTGCATGAAGCTTGTAACAAATGGCCATGGTGGTTTTCTTCCTCCTTGGTCTCGGCTGGATTTTGAGATGCAGAAGAAAGTGACTTTCTGCTGTCCAAAAATCAGACTAATGGTCCACTTTAGGTGTTAGTGGACCACTAAGTGGAAATATAATGTTAATTTAATCTTAAGGTTTCATTTTCCCACATTTAACTCCCAATTTTTGCTATTTAAACTATGTACCACCAATTTAATTTTTCATGACATTTTCTAAGTGTAATATCATGTATTTTTAATGGACATTTAGGTCAAAAGACAACTCGGCTGTCAAATGACCACAATGCCCCTGTTCAGGTAGCATTCCCGATTTTTCGGTAATACCGAGTTTTGTCATTCTCTCGATTTCTCACTTTTCTTTGTACTAATTAATTAATTTTTCTTTGATATTTCTAATGGTATTTATACTTCGATATACATTTATTTAAGTCCTAAAAATATTTTCCAAGGTTCCCCGCGATCCAGGGCTAGTCAACGGTCCCGGTGCGGTCACCCATCGCTAGGGTTCTCGGCTTATTTAACTTGGTTACATTTCATTGCTATTATTTTTCCTTTGTTTTTCTTGTCTTTCCTTTTCTTGTATTTCATTATTTTATGTCTCCTCATCCATATCTAAGTGTAGTTCTAGGCATCCTAGCTGTCCGAACAACACTGGTCACCGGAGCAGTAGAACGCACTACCGAACATAGGGGTGTTACACACATTAAGCCAAGTGTCAAAGCCAGACTTAATCTTGACTTTGATCATTTTACATGATAGGAAGACAAATGGAAAGCTAATATGGTGCCATGTGTCACCATCTCATAGTGTCACATGTTACCATGTGAAATGACCAAATTACCCTTATGTTGTAATTTTGAGTTCTCAACCCAAAATCATTATTTCTCCTCTTTAAATCAATTTATATCAAATATAAATTAATTAATTAATCTCTATTAATTAATTTCTCACAATTAAATTCATATTTAAACACTTAAAATATAAATTTAACTTGTATTATACATCCAATAACTTAGATTTGGTTTCAAGCCATGTTAGGGACTTTGCAATCTTATTGCAAACCAAACCTATTTAATTAATCAATTAAACTCTTTAATTAATTAATTAAATCACATTTAACTTGGTGATTAACTTGTGTATGTGTGTGACTCACTAAGCTCATCACTAATTGACAATGAGATATGATATTAACTCTTAATATTATCAGAACTCTTTCTTACCATAAATAATTTCACTAAATCATTTAGGCACCTCATAGACCACGGTTAACACCTAGCATAACATGCCATGGCCACCCAATCAGTAATAAGGAATACCTTAAATGAACCTTTAATCATATGTTACTATGCACTAGAATCTCTCTGTTACAAAATCCCAATTTGAGCTAGAGTCATGGTTTATGTCAAACCCCATTTGCTATGAATATTATGTTTTCTTTTAATTTTAGTTCTTGATTAATTAGATTTTCTTGTCAGAAACTCTTTTCTGACTAAATCTGTCTATCCTTGCCAGGAACTTGAAACATCAAGAATAATTAAATGAACATAGGATTTTATCCCTATTTACTTAGGGTAACAGATTCCATCTTGATCAACACCTACCTCTATATATAACTAGTAGGAGCCAACACATGCCCATATACCCATACAGAGTACAAGTATGAAAGCAGTATCAAATTCAAACCACCTATACACAAGATAACTGTGTTATCTCAGGTCTAAAGATTATATGCACTGATATGATATATGACCATGCATTGACAAAAGTAAACTCCATGTGCTTGTCATATGCGTCACTGGTTCATCCTACTTATCATGTATAAGTGCCTATCATGTTTGTTATATGGCATAAGACTCACCATTCCATCTTACTTATATCTCATATAAATACCTTGGGAACAAACATGATTACAATCTTTCTGGATAAGTCATGTCCATATTGTGAAGTATCCTTGATTGTGAACCAATTTATGTTACTTTGTGCTAGAAATACTGTCACTCATATTCTTTACAACTTAAGAATAGAATTTCTAACAAAATATCAATGGACCTTTTCTATTACACATAAATACATTATGTAAACGGAAAAGTAAAATTGTCTTTTATTAATAAAATATGTATAAGATACATACTAAATGATATGCTCTAGGGCATACTACTAACAAAAGATGGTATCAGAGCTTAGGCTTTAGGTTCATGGGAAAGTTTATACCTATAGTTGTCACATGCGGAGTACAGGATTCTGTTTCGTCTTCTTCTGTAATTCCTTACTTCTAGATTCTAGGTTATTCCACGGTTAGTATAAGAGTGCTTTAGTTTAGCACCTCGATTTTGTGAAGTACATGGTGATGTAAAATAGATTTAGCAGACGTGTTGAAGTCTGCCATGGAAATACGCACTTAAAGAAATACTATAGTTTTGCCAGTATGGGTTTAAGTGGTGTACATATCTGGTACAAGGCACGAGTACATAAAAGTGAGTATTGAAAGTACAGTTGCCCTAGATAAGGGTGAGGATACCACTGGTGGCAGTCGTCAGTGGATGACCCAGTCAGAGTAAGTTTATGATATCAATAGATTCAAGAGTGATAAGAGATTGGGAGACTTAGTTTGTCATGATATATCGTAGTAACTATACAATATTCTAGATGTCCGCTCTGTAAGTTACAGATTACATTACCGATATAGAATTATTGTGTCAAGCTACGTGCATTCCCGTGGTGCTCCATAATGAGGGTGTTTGCAGATGGCCTCTGTTTTGGAACAATTATGCTAGAACAGAGTTCTATATCTTCAGAAGAGTTGGAACTCCTAGTTAGGGGTCTAGAGCTAGAATATCAAAAGGTCACAGTTGGGTGGTAATTAAAGTCAGTGACTCGGTTACCCTAGCATGAGCTAGAGTTACATCAGGAGTTGCCATCAGACCAGAGGTTTCAAATTAGTCGTAAAGTAAAGGTGACACCTATAGAGTGAGACCATCTGGTCTTTGGAATGGGATTTTGGATAGTTTTTGCAGTACGATGGATGTTTTGCCTAGATTGTATTGAGATTAGTATCTCCTTTGCATGGCAACAAGGTGTAGAATACGACTTTGCTCCTAAAAGGAGACAAGATGCTATGAATGATGTTTATAGCCTGTGAAGTGACATTTTAAAAAGTTTGCAGTATGATAAGAGAGCAGGTGGCTTAGCATGGTTGAGACAAAGTGGCAGATGCAATGCCTCGACGGCAGTCAGTTGTTATGTAAGGAATGATCTTATCTTTCAGGAGAGATAGAAGGTTACTACTATTGATGGTGACCTACAGAATAGTGTTCCAAATGGGACCGTAGAGTGAGGTAGAGAGCTGTTAGCTCAAGTGTTCTGGAAAGGATACAAGTTCCATTGTTGGAATCATAAGTGATAAAATCAAGATGTGCGTAAGCCTTTGAATCGAATAACGGGTTTAGATACCCAGTATTTTAAGTTTTGTCTAATTAAATGGATATGGGAAATTAGAATTGCTATAGATCCCCTCCTTGAGGTAGTAGGGGTTAGTATGTAGTCCAAAGGGGTAGGACCAGAGATCAAGTAAGGAATGTATGATTGCTATTCCCTGAGTTCATCCCTAGCTTCTTATTGCTTAAAACAAAAGTATACTTCAAATAAAGGAAAAGAAAAGGACAGAAGTTAGCATCGATAAATTATAAAATATGTGTATATATACATATATATATATATATATATATATATATATATATATATATATATATATATATATATAAAGGGGTGCAGAAGGAGAAGAATAAAATAGTCAAAGTTTGATTTTAGGTAAGAGAAAAAGAGTCAGCTAAAGAACAAATTGAAAAGCCCAGATCAACATAAGATTAGGAAGATTAGAGTTAAGATACAGAGGAGGCAAATGTGGTTCTAGAGAAGGTAAATGAGGTAAACAGAAGACTAAGGATATGGAGAGCTTAGAAAGGGATAACATGAGGGAGAACGTTTGTTATGGTATAGGACCTAGAAGTGCAGAACTCAGAGCAGGTCATAATTGATGCAATGTTAGGAGCTTGAACTTAGAGCTTAGAGTTGTAGAATCTGGATTAGACCTTATCTACCTTCTGTCCCCAAGTTAGAATAAGGAGGCGATGACATAAGAACCCTTTTGGTTGTTGATAGTATGAGGGAAGTTTGGTGAGGTGTGCAACCAAAGTAGGTAGTGGCTATAGAGTGTGTTGTGGTAACTTGAATTGCCTTATAAAACAAATAAGCAAAGTTAGTAGGAGTAAGCTGAATAAAAGTCAACATAAGGGATTTAAATATGTAAGATGAGGGAAAATAATGAGGGATAATGTCACAGAGGCTTGATGTTAAAATTTAGAATGGTAAGACCTAAAGTCTATAATTGGAGTTGGACAGATATTTTCAGTGTGACTGATAGGGTAATTATGTAAAAAAAAAAAAAGAGAAAAAAAGGAGTAATAATAATAAATAAATAATAGTATGATAATATGTAGCAGAACGCTAGTAAAGGTCAGAATAAGACAAGATAAGTATAGGTGTAATTATAAGTTATTAAGAAGCACATGGATTAGAGGAGTGATTGTTAGTAGGATAGGAGTATATTTGAAAGAATCTATTTATTAGTGTTTTATCTTCCAAATTATAACCAGGTATAATGAGCATTTGACAAATAATAATAAGTATAGAGGACAAATGGAGAATAAAAGAGATTATAAATTCCAAGATGAGATGTTGGATGGGGCAACAGTGTAACATGGATAGGTATAGCTGATATCTTATGATAAAACACAACAAATGCAAAGAAATAATGAAACTAAAAAGGAAGACTAAGGGGTATGAGCTAAACCTTATTTATCAAATAATGATATGCCATAAATGGTGGGAGAACATTTCTCCTTCTTTCCAAATTGGCTCTTGTTTTGATTCTAGGAGATTATGTTAATAAGAGAGGTTGTGTCAAAGTGACCCAATTAATTAAAAACTTGATGCGCGTTAGTACATATCCAATATTCTGAGGTGAAAATGATGATAAGGGTGTACCTAACGTCAACTATGAAAGGACAACTAGATTAGTGGCAAGAGTTAAATTAAGTTACTTATAAGGGCTTACAACCCTTTTGAACTATAGGCTGAAGAAAGTGCTAGTTGTGGATGAGTTCCAGTGGATGAAATTATTGCTAATGGGTAAATTTGAGGCTAAAGTTTGGAAAGTTGTGGAAAGTCTTGGTACAACACCCATTTCTCACTACTATGATAGTTCAGGTGGAAATTATTGATTCAAAAATACTTATCTAAGAAGAGAAATTTTCTACAAGGGTAGTAGAAAATAATAATATTCTGATTGTCAAGTTGGAAAAGAAGATACAAGGAGAATTTCTTGTAGTCAATTACAAGTGTTATACAATGTGAAGGATGTGCATGTAGAAGCCAATCGTAAGGTTAAAATTCTGAAAGTAATGAAACTAGTAATCAAGAAAAAAAAATAAATAAACAAATAAATAAATAAGAAGAGGGTTAAAGTTGATGACGGGATGGGCATCCTCGAAAGAAAAAGGTATACAGGTGAGAGAAGACAAAGGTTAAACAGTAAGTACAATAGATTTGAAGGATATCAATAATAACAGAAACAAGGAAAGGGAATGGATAAGATCCTAAGGACAGGAGAGAAGCTTGGTAAAGCTAGTTATAATGATGAGGATAAGAAGGAATAGATATGCTAGGAACACTAAGAGATGTTTAAAACAAGTTATTATGAGATGATAGATTAAATGAGTAGTAGAGCCTCGATCTAAGTGCCAATATATCAGAAGTAGGCTACATACTAAGAAGCTTTAGGAAGAAGTCAAGATATTTTCATTCTAGAGAAGAAGTGAGAAACAATAAAGTATCATTAACTGGTTTGTCAGAGAATACAAATACATTTGTACTATAAGGGAAGAGACCCAGTTTACTCTCCAATATTGATAGATGGTGTATGGTACACTTGGCCCTTGGAGGGAACTCTACCTAACTAGTTACATAAGATGGATAGAGGTCAATTTAAGTACCTTAGTTATGACTCAAAGTAAATTGGGAATTTGGAGTATCATAAGGGATGCACAGGTGTTGACCACTGAGGTCATAAAATGAGTAAAGATCTCAAACAAGATGCCTAAGTTAGGTGTTACAGGAAAGCTACTCATAGGATGCCTTAGGATAAGGAACATAAGTCATGTCATTGGGAAATAGAAATTGTTGAAAAGGAAGAATAAGGACAAAAATCACTAAGAGACGTGTTAGGGCGCAAGTTAACCACCAAATTGATTGAAGTTATGAGACATCAAGTCAAGAGCAGTGAGGTATAGTGAATACTTGAAATGTTAGAAAAATGGCCAATGAATAGTTATAAGATAAGATCCCTCTAGGAAGAGATGATGACAGTTAAGACACTATAATAGAATCAGAGAGCAGTAGAATATCATCTATGATATATAAAGAGTTTGGTCAATCTCTGCATAGCTAGAGAAATAATGATCGCGCTTGTCCCAATAAACTTCTTTTCTTTATTCTCAGTTTGTTTGAAAATTCGGGGACGAATTTTTCTTAAAGGGGGAAGAATGTAACATCTCTAATTTTCAAATAATTATTTTATATGTAAATATAAATATTTTAGTCTAACCCCTAATGTTGTGGGCTTTGCAGAGGTACTTTCGTTTCGTTGCAATTCAACCGTCGTCCGAATCTACAATTTTGGACTGAGCAGATAAGCTGCTGGAATCACTTTGGAACTGGGTCAAAGTTATAGGCTACCCCATCATTTTCAGACGCCCCGGACGCGTTCCAAGCGTCAAAATTGGCATAGGTAAACCCAAACTCCGAATTTCTTTAATTTTATAGTGCTGGGTTTAGAATAAAATTTCATAAAATATTCTTAAGTAGCTAAAAAATTATTATTCCTTTTGCGTTAGCTCTATAATATTGCTAAAGACCGCGGAATAAAATTTTAGAATTTTTAGAGCTAGCTAGAATGACTTTTTCAAAATATCCTATTTAAACCTTATAATTGAATGGTTAGATTATGTGAGATTTGCCTTAGTTGGAGGGCCCAAGAGGGGCCATGTGTTGTTGTTGAGATGATGTGTGGCTTTAGAAGTGTGATTTAAACTACTTTGTAGGTTGGGTAGGTCCTAGGTATAGGAGGAACTCTGCCGGATTTTTGTCACAACTTAGGATGTCTTTGGCTCTTTTTAAACTTGTATTGAGTCAATTATATTAAATAATTGTAATATAATTGTCAGGTGAGCTGGAACAGCCTTCCTCCTCCGTCCAGCCACCACATTGACCTCGATTTACGTCTGTGAGTAAAATGTTAATTTTAATTATAATTTCAATATTATTATACATTCAGGCATGTCCATGCATCACTTATAAATATATATCTATGTAGTTAAATATTAGGCACATTTTATATTTCATTCTTAATTGATGAAGTGCCATAGATGTTGTTTATAGTAATTTGGAGCAGTGTGCATGCGTGTGGTGTATGGTATTGGATATGGATAGGACGGGTAGACGCGGCTTGAGAGACACTCGCTAGGAACTGGTCCTTTATGGATAAGTCGGGGTAGACACGACTCGAGATGATCTCACTGGCCCCCACATTTGGTTTATTAAGTGAAAGTCCAGCTTGAGAGACACTCACTGACAGAGATTGGATTAAAAGAGCTGTATAAGAGATCAGCTCCCATATATGTACTGTTTGAACATTATTGGGTGTGTGAGTGCTCCAAATTGCCTTTTTGCTATTATGATGTGATGTGCATGAAAATTTTGATGATATTGCATTCCACCCCTTAGGATGCATTAGCTTTAGGTAGTTATAGAAATTATAGTTAAAATTGGTATTTTACTCTCTGAGTCGAACGCTCGCTCCTGTTTACTATGTTTTTTCAGGCTACAGAAGGATACCTTTTTCAGAATAACCTGTTTCTTTCCTCGCAAGTTATCAATAATTACTTAATATTATTATTATTCTTTAAATTTGTAATTTAGAACTTTGCATGTACTAGCAGTAGCATTAATCTTGTCAGGGACTGTATGAATTTAAGTTTTTTTATTAATAAATGAAAAATTTTTATGATTTTTAAATAGTTCGTAAATGATGTAATAGGGTTGAGTTGAGCTCCCCTAATTTGAGTTTCTGATAATTATTGGGTTAAATTGGCCTGAAATAAAATTATAATAGTTTAATTTAAATAATTTTATATGCATGTTAGGCCTAAATTGTGGGTTTGGTCATAGGTTTGGGCCTTGGGGGTTTTATGCCAGCTCAAGTCCTAGTGCCAGTCCGGTCCGGTCCGGTCCATAGGTTGGGTCGTGACAGTTTCATAATTATTTTTTATACCTAAACTATCCTAATTCTCTCCACTTATTTCTCTCTTATCCTCTCTTATTTCTCTATTTTCATTTTTCTTCTCTTCTATACTCACCCTTCTCTCCCTATTCTCTCTTCGCTTTCTTCTTTTGATAAAAATGATATAAGTTGTATATGTAAAAAAGTAATTCAATTTTCTTATATTTCTAAGTAATCAAGGAAAATTACTTTCTAGTAGAGAAAACACAAAAATAATGTCCAAAAAATTAAAAATTAAAAAAAATGTAAATACTGATTTAATCTTTATATAGTAAAATTTTCATTTTTATCTAAGAATACACTTTTCAAATATTGTATTTTTCAAAATATAGAGACCACCTAATTAGTTTTACTAAAATAGAAGAATAAAAACTAATTAGTTTTATTAAAATAGAAGAATAAAATAGTAGTATTTTTCAAATTACAGGGATCAACTAATTAATTTTCTTGAAGTAGAGGGACTACATAGTAGATTGACTAGAATGAAATAATGAAAAATTTAACAAAGAAATCAAATAATTCAATAGAAGTAAAATATAGGATTAAATAGTATATTTTTCATAATAAAGAACTAAATAATTAATTTCATTAAAATATATAGACTAAATCGTAATTTATCCAAAATATTAATTTAAAAATATTATAAAAGACCTTTAAACTTAATTTTAATTTAAATTTGATATATTTGAATTATAAAAATTTCAAAACAGTAAAATAATTATTTTAAATTACTTTTTCTAGCAAAATTTAAAAATATTAGTTTTTAAAAAAATAAAATAAAATAAAATTTTAACTTAATTCCCAATAGCAGTTTGAGTGGAGGGCATTTACAATTATTGAATTTCTATGCCTGCAACTCATAGATAAGAAGTGTTGTCATTATTAATTTTGGAATAAGTAGAAGATCTAGGGATGACAAATTCTCAAACATCATCAGATCAAGTAAAAATTGAGCTAATGCTCATACTAAATATCAGAGTTATTAATTCTGGACCAAACTGGCTGATTGAATCAGTGAATTGACTCTCAAATCAGTTTGACTTTATAATTGAATCAGATAAGAAAGTGATCCGACATGACCCAGTTGATCTAACAATTGAACGAGTATACCAGTGTGACTTGGTTGATCCGACCAGTTTAATTATTTAATTGAATCTCCTTCTCTTTTTTTTGTATAGAAAATTGAAATCAAAACATTATAAAAAATCTTTAAAATCAAAATTAATTGAACTAACTTGGTAGCTATGTGTTTTTCATTTCAATATATTTATTTTTAATATATACTTAATATTTCATAAATATTAAAAAGAGAATTATCCATTTATTCATTATATTACTTAATACTTTTATATAAAATTTAAAAACAATATTAAAATTTATTAAATATAGCTCAATAAAGGTTAAAATTTTATTTTAAATAATTAAAATTTAATTAATTACATTTATTTATACTAATATGTATTTTATTTAATTAATTTAAATGTTTAATTAATTTTTAGTGACTCACTCGCTAAATCATTAACCTACTGATTGAACCACTAACCCATTCATTCAGTCCCTTCACCGGATCAACTTCTGGGATGGATTTAATAACACTGCCAGATATGGATAGGATAGTCTCACAACGCTGTAAACCCACCTCACAAATTATGATTATCTCATATCTAGTTATTTATTTATTTATTTTGATCTGAATCCATTTTTTATTTAGGTCAACTGCCGGTTCGAGTTAATTGAAAATGTAAATCTAAATCAGTCTTTAAAATCTCAAAATTCTGGATTAGATTTCAGTTCTAGTTCGCACTCTTGTTTTGATTTCAATCCCATTTGGTTATGTTCAAATCTAATGAGTCAAATTTTCAAGTTCTTTTAATTAAAAAAAAAATGGTTTAGCCTAAAACTGAATTGACCGATTCTAATTTAATTCCGATTTAGTTCAATCACAGTTCTAATTAATCACTGGTTTTGACCAATTTCAATCCTATCACGATCCAATTTAAATCAATTCGATTTCATTTCTGAACCTGCCTATAACCAAATCCACTTGCAGATACTTCATATGAACATCTATTGCTATGGACAAAATTAATGGTAGGATCATTTGGATTTGCCATGAAATAATGTAACCAATGAGGGAGCAAGTTGGCAAAGAGGCAACAGATCTTTTGTTATGGATGTACAAAAATTAGTTGATTGGCTTTGATTCTACGAAGTGGGGCTGCAAGCCTTTGCCAAGATACTCAACATTTGATTGCCATGGTCAGTTCCCTCCATTTAAAAACCAAATAAATTATTTTTTAAAATATGAGAAATTAAATCAAATCAAAATCAAAATAATTTGGTTTGATATATATAATAATGTTGGTTCGATTTAAGTTTTCGATTTAAATCGAATAATACACATTGAGCAAAGAGAATGAGTCTCTCAAGTAATCATGAACATAGCTAAAATTTTCACAATGAACACATGATCAACTCAACTCATTATGCAAGAATGCTGCAAGCAGTGCAGTCAATTCAATCAATAAACCAAGAAAATTGTATAAAGAAAGGTACTCAATATTCCTTTGTTCTAGGGCATACAATGTGACAAGAGCCAATTACCACAAAAACTATGAATAAAATAGATAATTAAAAAGATCATAATGGTATCATTGAAACAAGGTTGATTAGAACGCACACAACCAAAACCATGAACTAAAATATGGGGAAAAAGAATACTAAAATATGCAATTTCTAAAACAATTTTACTTTAGAGGTTAAAAGTTTAAAGCAAAGATAGGTCATCACGGTCTATCTTTACTTAGTTCAATGGTTGAAGGCATATTATTCTCACTTAGTAGAGTCAAGTTTGATTATATCATTTAACTTACTTAGCAAAAACTTAGGTAAGCATATGTCCGTAAATAGAAAATCTATAAAAAGAGAAAATATTCATTTAACCGTTTATCTTAATAGTAAGATTCAATTAAAATGAAAATGCAAATGTTAGGTTAATAAGGTTTTGTTCATTTTGTAATAACTTTTACATATAAAATGTTTTTTATGAAAATATTTTTTAATATTTAATTATAATGTTAAATCATACACGTGTAAATACACGTGTAAATATTTTTATATTTTAATAAAATTATTAAAATTTAAAAAAAATAATTTTCTTTTTAAAAAAATCATTTTTCCTAAAAATTATTTAATTTTTCCTTTAATTAATAAAAATATTTTCCATCTCATTTTCTAAATGGATCAAATGTTAGAAAATGTAAAAAATATTTGATAGAAAAATATTTTCTATAAAACAAATAAAACCTTAAACTTTAAAATGGGTAAAATGGATTAAACGATAAATTATATTATTGTCTTTAAATAAATTATTATTTAATTGTTGAAATTTTATGAAAGTAATATCCAAGTCCTTATTTTTTTTAAGAAATTTTTTGCAAAGAATATTTTTGTAAAAAAAAAATTATTAAAGTTATTGAATATTATTTATTGAATTTATTAACTTCATGATTTTTTGAAGGGAAAATATAGAAATGGATGGATTAATTTATAATTTTTTTTATAACTTTTGAGGAGCATATTGTTTATTTTGCACAGACCTAAACTTCAAATAAATGGACTCAATTTTTGAATTTTGTGTTTACAGGTACAGAACAGAAGATGTATAATTGCAATGGTCTCTTCCTATCTGCAATTATGTGCATTTCAATGTACAATACGAACATCAATCAATAATAAATGGTAAAGAATAAGTGATGACAACATCTCCAAGATCCTGAAATGGAAGAAATATTAATGAGAATGGTGATGAAGATGAAGATGGGTATCCATTTTCTTGCAGTGTTGATAGGCACGAATTAATCTTTTCTGAAATCTTGCAAGATTTAACCTCACATTTTGGCTGTCAAGATAGATTTTCTTGGTGTACTGCCAACCCTTTTGTGCTATGCTTCTTGGGTCTTGTAGAACAGGATCACTTTTATCATATTTATCAGACAATGAGCTTTCCCTGGGCATAATTTGGTACCCAATATACTTCAAACCAAGTTTCCTAGCAGGCTCTCCATAATATGTCTCCGCTGCCCATTCTGTTCCAAGAGGAATCACTTGTATGAACACTGAACCAGGCTTCATAAACAGAAAATGAGTCATGGCAGCACCATGAACACCAATCATCACTTCACTCGAATTAAGCGACCGATAAATCTTTGCCAGTTCTGTTGTCCTGTCAGGCCTCAAAACTTCAACTCTGAATCCAATTCCTTCAGCCATCTTCACTAACAAATCTCCATTAGTTATAGCTCTTGATGCATTTCTAGATAAGATAACCAATTTAGGTCTCTTCATTTTTGCCTCTTGAACATCTTTTCTGAAATCTAACAAGTTTCCTGATGATGGGGATAAAGATTGAACTTTCTGTTCTAGTTTCTTCTCAGCTTCTAGTTCCTCCTGTTGAATCAAACCTTTAATTCGAGGCCAATAGGCTTTGTCTAGGAGATTTCGAAAATCGACAATGTTCTTATTCCCTTGCATCAAAGAAGGATCCACAGTGAGTTCATCATGGATTCTGAGACCAACAATGACTTCAGGGAAGCAATGAGTTCTCTTATCCCCACTAAAATCAATTGCAGGATAATCCGAAAGATGCGAAAGAATGTCCCCATACTTCATCATCCACCAAGAATGATACTCAAGCATAACAAACACAACTTTCTTGTTCAGATGCTGGCATGTAATGTACAAAGGCAAAATCCCATCATTGAATTCGTGATAAACGTTTCCAGTATAGCCTCCTGTCGAAAAGACCACCGCCGGTACATGATGTGTGACATCACATTGGTGGTGAATTGCAGATTTTTCTTGCTTTGATATGAGGTCTAATTGATCAATTGTATCCATAACACTTGTTTCCCATTTTCTAGTGTAAGGTTTGATCATTTCACGCTGGAATTGCCCATCTTCTTTAATCAAAGTACTGGTATTACTTGAGGTGTAGAGGATGATTGAAGAAGAAGCAGATTGTGTTCTTACATCTCCTTTCATAATACAGATATCTGAACGAAAACTGCTCCTATCACAGCATATGGTTCCTGAATTTTTAAAAACAAAAAAAAGATTGTGTAAAAAAATTGGGAAATAAACAATCACATGTCTTCCACGGAATCTGTCACTTTCCTGGAGCCAAACAGCTCAAGATTCCCAGAAACAAAAACCCAAAAAAAAAAAAAAAGAAATCAGATTCTTCCATTTTTCTGATCTTGATTTTTTTTTTTAACTTATATGAGCCAGGAATTCTGAAAAAGTAGTAATCATCAGCTTTACAGTCTGTTAGCACTGTTTGATTCGAACTTGACACACGTTTTAATTAAAACAGAAAAAAAGCTAAAGAAGCCAGAAAGATGCAAAGAGAAACATTGAAGAATTACTAACCGTTCGAAATTGAAGAACATAACGGAGCCTTTACATCAGCAACAAGCTCATCATCATTTTCTATAACAAATGAATCTGCAAAGAACGTAAAACCCATAAACGTATGCCCAAAAAGAAAACAAAAAAAGAGAACAAAATATGGGAAATTAAATAAAAATAAGCAAAACCTATGAGAGAGACTTACACAAGAGAGAGAAAGCAGAGGAAGAGCAAAACAGGTGAGGTAACAAAATAAGGCAACAAGAGAGAAGAGAAAGAAGCAGAAGAGAAAGAAGCTTAGGTCTTTTCCTCTTGTAGTAACCAGAGTTTGCACAGACAAAAGCAAGAGCTTCATCATCTTCCGCATGTTCACCTTTCCTCAACTGATGGTAACGATGGCAGTGCACCATCTTCCCTACCTATATATATATATATATACCCAAATATTTAAAAAAAAAAATCTTTTTTCTCTTCTCTTTTATACTTTTTGCGATTAGAAGAGAACAGAAAAGAGCAGAGCCTCAGAGCCCCTGTTCTATGCCAGTCCAGGTTTTGAAATGAACCCGACAAAGACAGAGAAGGAAAGCTTTCAATCCAGCTAGTTGTGAAGCAAACACAGTTAAGCAAAAACCAAAAGAGACGTATATGTAAAGAACAAACAGGTGGGTATGTGCGTTAGAGGTATTCTGGGGAGGCGCTTCTTGGGTTGCTCTGTTTTTCGTGTTTTAGAGATAAGAGAGTCTTCCAAGCCCAAATAGTTGCGTAGAGAAAAGAAGGTTACATAAAGGATTTCACGGTTTCATATGTATAGAGAGAGAGAGAGAGAGAGAGAGAGAGAGAGAGGGACTATGGGCGGAGCTGGTGATGGTGGTGGTGGTGGAGGCGGCTAAAGCAAACGAGGCGGCTAAAGCGAAGGAGGCTAATATGAGCTTTTCAAAAATGAACTGTAATACCAACAGCAGTCAGATTGCGTGTAACAAGGGAATTCAAGACCATGATAATTAATTAATATAAAAATATAAAAATTAGACTAAAAGATAATTAAAAATAAAAATATAAAAATTAATTAATATATTTTTTAAATTAAATACCTAGAAAAATCAATTAGTTTTTTTTTTTACTTATTGTACTTCACGCGTCTTTTGTATGCGTGTGGAACTTGTCACTCGTTTTTGCGAAAAATCACTGCCATTGTTTGTTCTGCCCAATCATTTTTTCATACACGCTTATTACTCGTAGAGTCGTAGGAACGGCAAGCCAACCAGTAAGATACTCGCAACGATTATTCTATTTAAATATAAATTTAATTAATATTTTAATATTTAAATTCATTTTAAATTAATTAATATTATTAACTATATTTTAAATCTAATTATATATTACTTTAATTCATTTTAATATAATTTAATCTGATTGAACACATGAAAATACTAACATATTCGTATTCCTATTTTTATAATTAAAAAAAGTAATTTTATATCAAAAATTTTAATTTAATAATATTGACTCATTTAAAAACTTAAAAATATTCAATTTAAATTTATAATTAAATTAATTAAAAAGATAATATAACTCTTTTGTTTAAAAATAATAAATAATTTCACTTTATTATTATTATTATGTATGAGTAAATATTAAAATATTAATCTTTATTATTAAAAAGGGCAATGGTTAAATGCTTGAATTATGAGAAAAATTTTATGAAATAATTATATATGAAAAAGGAATCTCAAATTTTAGTCAAGATTTAAAAATTAATGGGTATCTTACTCTAATAATAAATAAAAAAAATTAAAAATATGTATTAAGTTCAAATTTCACCAAATATAATTTCCCTCATCAATACTAAGACAAATCAAAATTTAAAATCTCCTCATTTATATTGTTAATACTATAAATTTCAATTTAAATTTCATTCTAATATTTGAACCAATTGAATCTAATATTTAAATATTTTAAATTTATTAGAATTTATAATTATTTCTAATTCATTGTACATGGAAGTAAAGACTTAAAGCTTATTTGAAATTGTGGGTTAAAATTAGGGGAGAGCAATTTTCGGTTTAAACTGAAAAATCGAACCAAATCGAGTTAATTCGGTTTAATCAATTTGGTTTTAAAATTCAATCGGTTTGGTTTGGTTCGGTTTATAATTTTGATAATTTTGGTTAATTGGTTCGGTTCGGTTATTTTCATAAAAAATAAAAAAAAACGAACCGAACCGAAATTATTAATATATATATATATCAAGGAAATCAAAGAAAATTGAATCGAACCCTAAGATTTAGGTTCGATCGGTTTAAAACCAAACCAAATCCAATTGAAAATCAAATGCTCAATTTATAAATTTCGGTTTGATCGGTTTAAAACCAAACCGAACCGATATTTATCGGTTTGGTTCAGTTCAATTTTCTCTTATTAATCGGTTTGGTTCGATTTTTAAAATTTTTAATTTTCGATTTTCGGTTTTATCGGTTCGGTTTGGTTCAGAACTGAACCGACCGTTTGCACACCCCTAGTTAAAATTATTTTTTTAAAAAGTATTTTTTTAATAGTTGAAAAAAAAAAGCTTAAAATACTTATTTTATTTTTTAAAAAATTTTTATGATTTAAATATGTTAAATAAAAATTAAATTTTAAAAGTTCTATTGTCTTTAAGATACTAGATTTTCAACATCCACTTGAATGATAATTTAATTTTGCAGAATGGTTCAAAGGGGCAACCATAAACTACGTTAGGCCACCTATTCATAAGCTGGATATATTGGCAAATAATAAATATTCATGATATTCTCAATGGTATTTATGGAGTGGGACTGAAGAAAAGACTTGTAGACTTTGATGGGTTTTTTTTTGGTTTTTCCTTAGATAGGCTTAGTCATGATTTGGTTTAAAATTGAAAGCAATTAAATCTGTGTTTGATTAAAACATAAATGAATTAGACTGAAACTAAATTGAAATCGTTGAATTTAGTTCCTTATTAAATTGCATTTTTGTAACTAGAAAAAAAAATTGAATCATTAATTTTAAACTGAACTATATCTAATCAGATTGAATCAAAATCAAAATATTATAGGGTTTAAAGGTCAATTTAACGTTTCGGTGAACTATGAACCAACGATTCTATGATGGTTCAAACTGAACCTGACCACCGCCAGGTCTAATCTTAGATTGTGGTTTCCTCTACATAGTTGAATTATGATTCGAAAGTTCTAATTGATAGGGTTTAGCATTCGGTCAATTTTCTTGATTTAAACCGAATTATGTTTGCCCTGACTTGTTGATGTTATCTATAATTGTAAGCCTAGTTTGGCACCAATGCAATTAGTGGTGGATGACATCCTTCAGCAAATTTGTGTGTTTATATATGCTTCTTGATCTAGCAATTTGGTGGCAATTTAGGTACATGTGCATTGTCATTGAGTTCTGATATTGTATTCATGGAGGAAACCACAACCCACAAGCCTGTATATGAATTTGCTTGTGATATAGCAAGATTTTTCTAAATAATGGATAGACTTTATTATAATTAAAATAAGATAAACTAAATCCATATATGAAAATAAAAGGCGTATTGGCATGTAAAGTCAAATCTTATTGCGTTTTAATAATTTTATTCAATAATTTTTTCAATTTTAACAACGGATCAAAATTTCAAAATTTATAAAAATTTGGTTTAAAAAGCACTAAATTATGACGTTAGAGCATAAATTTTAACGAGCAGCGTCAAATCACAATTCTTAAAGATTTTTCTTACTTAAATCTGATTTATGAATTCAAGTTATAAAAAGTATATTAGAAACTCATCCATTAAATATATAGATATTACATATTTATATATTGAGTTCATAATAAATCAGACTTAAATAAGAATTTTACTTATTCATAAGGATATATGAGTAATTAAAGAAAGATTTTTTTAGCATTTGTGACGAGAGAAAATCAAATACTTTGAGAGAAAAATAATAAAGATAATAATAAGAAAATTAATCCCTACCATTTTGAAATATAATTTTAAAATTGTTAAATCAAAATTCATTAGTACATTTATAATTGATTGATCTTAATTTTCTTTGTCACCATTCAATTTCTATATATATTAAAATAAAAATAGAAAATTTTACTTAAACCTGCCCAGCAACTCCTCAATATATTTTTATTAATCGATAAAAAAAATTATTTTGCAAACCCACTAAATTTGATTCCAATTTCCAAGCACACAGCAACTTTAAAATTTTTTTGTTCTTTAAAAAAAAAAAAACAACTTGAAATATTTTTTATATTTTATTTTGGTTTTTTGGGTCACGTGACCACTAGCAACTTTGCCTGTTTTGGAACAAAAACCGTGGTAGGCACGTGAGTATCTCTTTCTAGGTTATGGGGCTGGCTGGAGGATGTTAGAGTTAGACCCACGTGCTTGCAATTTATTCATTTAATATATAATTGAAAATTTTTGATATTTATGTAAGACTCTATTTCATTCAAAATATTAGTTTAGTTAATAAAAATATAACTTTTTCATTAACTAAAATTTGATAACACTAATTTTATATATATAATATATATATATATATAAAATTAGTGTTATATATATAATTTTACAAAAAAAAATTTATGATACTTTAAATTTTTAAAACTTCTCATGACATATTTTAATTTTTATAAAAATAAAAATAAAAATAAAATATCATTCAAATATTAATAAATATCAACATAATCAGAGTTTACACGAAATTTTAAAGATATCTTAATTTTATTTTACAAGAGTTGAAGTGTCATGGGATATAAAACTTTTTATAATAAAGTTTAAGTATAAAATAGTATATTTGATATATATATATATATATATATATAATTAATTAGAAATATTTTTCTTCAATAATGAGAACAAAATTATTTAAATTCTTTTTATATCATATTTCTAATTATCTTTAATATTGAAATTCTAATTAATTACAATATTTTGATGAAATAAAATAATTTAAAATCACAAATAAGTGTATTAAAAAGTTATATAATTATGAGTATATCATATAATTAATTAATAAAAATTAATAACTTAATTGACAAATATATAAAGGAGTGATTTGTGTTCTATTGACCATATATCATATGCATTTTTATATTTTTTTATTATAAATGCAAACCCATATGTATTTTATTTTATGTATACATAAACACAAATGCATGAGATGTATATATATATATATATACACACACACTATAGATAAGAGGGCAATTGTCCCTCTTACTCTTGGCTAAAAAAAAAAAAGTTTTAATTTTAAAATCAAATTGGCTCCTCATCATGAAAGTTTGCCCCCTTTATTATTCTTACTTTCAATAAAGTTTAAAATGATAAAATTAAAATATGTGAAGTAAAAAAATCATTTTGTTGAGAACCATTGCTATAAATTCTTATTGTGTGAATCATATTATTACTTTTTCTCTATATTTATATTTTTTTATTAAAAAAATTATAGTGATTTTATGGCAACCATTAATTACAGTAGGTCTCATAATAATTAACGATTAAAATTAAATCAATTTCACTAAATAAAAATTCTTATTTTATAATTTTTTTTATAACAAATTTGTTTGAGAAAGGAAATTAAATTTTAATACCATATATGTATAAAATTATTAAAAAATCGTGCATAAAATATGATATCAATAAACTTTAACTTAATGGTATTAAAATCGTCTTCAGATTTCTAAAGTCTTGAATTCGAGTCTTAGTTGTAGCTATATATATATATATATATATACATAGCTGCGACTAAGACTCGAATTTGAGACTTTGTAAATCTGAGGACGACTTTAATACTATAATTTATTTTTAAGGCATTGTAAAAAAATTCTGTTGTTTGCAATTATCTAATATTTTGTTATCATCTTTGGTAATAATTTATAATCATTAATTATAAAAATTCATAAAATATGAGTTAATTGAAATTTAAAAACTATTGTAAAAAGTATTATTATTGAAATCATAAATAATTATAAACCTTAATCTAAACTTTCGAATAATTTTATTCCTTTAACATAGTTTTAATATATATATATATAATTATTTTTGCCATTTATTTAAAAATTCATCTTCGCCACCGATTTTCTCTTATCATTTTAAATTTTAACAGTGTTTTCATAAATAAAATATTTTTTCATGAAATAAACGATTTCATGTTTTTAATATTTAAGGCACTTAGGGACGAAATTCTAATTTTTATTATATATATTATGCAATCATGCGTGTGTGTGTCTATATATATATATATATATATATATATATATATGTGATGATGTTTATTTTTTGCCTTTACAATATTTTCAAGGTATTCAAAGTGGAACCAAAAAACTTTCACCACCGCCGATTATAATATAACAATAAAAATTATAAAAAAATCTTTATAATAAATATAAGCATTATAAAATTATAGTTTTGATTATATGTAAATATATAAAAAAAATTATTATTTTAAAAAATTAAAATCAATTGGTATCAAAACTTTTACATAAAATTCATAGATCTAAAATTAAAGAAATAAATATAAACCCAGAAAACTAAATTATATGGCATGATAATATAAGATTAAAGAAAATAATGATCATTAAAATTAATTAAGGAGACATAAAAAATTGGATACTTTCCACACAAAAAAAAAAAGATACTAGTACAACTATAAAGTAAATATAACATTTAAAGATAAATATATATTTAATTTGATTGCTTCAAAATTTGCATGATCATTAATTTTAATTTATCTACCTTGTAGGTATGTAAAAAAAAATAATAATTTAAATAAAATAAAGAAGAGAAAGCAAAATAAGAGAAAAGATAAAAGAAAAAAAAATAAATTTCCTCATAAAATGAGAGCAAGAGGGAAAATAGAAATAAAAAATTTTCATCCAATTTTAAATTGTATGATAGAAAATTATTAGATTAACTCGTATTTAATTTTAAAATAACAACTACCAATCAAAATTTAATTTGTAAAATATAAATTTAGATAATTAATTTTTAATTGAACTTTTTTAATTATTTAATGACAATCAAGCAATATTAATATTGTAATTTAATTTATAATATATAAATTATAATATATAATTTATAAATTATAAGTGTATTAAAATTAACTGTAATTTAATTTATAATATATAAATTATAAATTATTAAAGTACAATAAAAAATTTAAGAGTTCTAGTTAACAAAAAAATAAAATTTTAATACACTTATTTAAAATTTTTTTATAAATATTTTAAAAAAATAAAAATATTGAGAAATTAATTAATGAAAAATTAAAATTCCATTATACCTATTAAAATATTTTAAGAAACATTTAACATAAATAAGTGTATATTAATAATGACCCTTATAAATAAGTGTAGAATCTAATATTTCTTTAAAATGATGTCATCTCTTAAAGTCTCATATTAGTGTAAAATTTATGATATTTTATGTTTAGTAAGGTTAGTCAACCCATTTAATAAGAATTCTAAGGTGAAATGATACGTAAAGAACATATCATCCCCAAAATTAATTATAACATTTTAGTTGTTATATCATGGTCATCTTGTCTAAAAAATCATATTTATGATTAAATACCATGGGCAGCTGTTGTTTCTTGCCACTAATAGACTTATTTTTTATAAATATATGAAGAAAATAAAGAGGAAAAAAGAAAGAAAATCTATTATAGTTGCTTCTTGATGCTTAGCAATTGATTAGATAAACAAGGCAGTCAATGGCTTTGAGAAAGAGACTACTCAACCTATATATTATCATGATCACTAAGGTTAACAAAAAAAAAAAAAAAATCCTTTCTTAGTCATATTTGTTGATAAATTTTGATTTGATTGAATATTTATCTATATAATCCAATTTAAAATTTATGTAATTAATAGAAAATTAATAGAATTCAATTAATTGCATAAGGTATCCTAACAAAAATATAGTCTCCAATTTTATTCATTTTTTATGACTATATATAATATATATCATCGTCCTAAAAAATATTTTTCACATTTTTTTAATATTTTGGCACTAAAAAATAGTTATTAAAAAATATTTTTCTGATCAAAAGAAAAATTAAGTCACTTTTAAAAAAAATAATTTTTTATTTTTTAAATAAAATAGTTATTTTTTATTTTTTAAATTTTAATAATCTTATTAAAATAACACTCATATGTATGACACAAACAGATATAATTAGTTTAATAATATAATCAAATAATAAAAAATATTTTTTAAAAAATTTTTTATAAAAAATAATTTTATATATAAATTATTTTTTGCTAACAAACAAGTTTTAATCTATCATATCATGAATTTATGGAGAGATGATTTGATAATTACATGAATTATTAATTTAATAATATATATATTATATTACACTCAATTTTGGATCTAAGAAGGTCTAATAATTAAAATAAATGTAATTGCTATGAGAGTGATATTTGGCATTATGATAATAAAAGAAGTGAACATCTAATGAAATAATTAATATTTTTATAGATCTTACTTGCGAAGATTGTGTTGCCTCTATATATTAATAATCTTCTTTAAAATAATAATAATAATAATAATAATAATAATAATAATAATAATAATAATAATAATAAATTGAATTATGCTATATAACATGACTAAATTCACAAATGAATTAGTTAAGGGGAAAGTGAGTATTTGTCATTTTACTCTGCAACATCTTAGGCAACACTACATAATTTTTTTTAAAAAAATCATTTAATCTTTTATTGCATAACGTAAAAAAAAAAAAAAAAAGAAATTGAACTTTATCCTAATAATTATGCCTTTTACACAATTACTTGTAATTTTTTTACTATAGAACTTCTCAATTATGTTTCATTATCTTCTATATATTTTGATTTATTATAAAATTAAAACCAACAAAAAAAAAATTAGACTATGAATGTTTATTTGAATGTAATGATAACTGTTAGAGGCTATCACCCTCTTAAATTTTTAATTTTTAAGTGAGAGAAGATTGAACATAGATGTGTTTTTAATAAAATCGCATTTAGCATTTATTTATTGATAACACAAGAAATTCTTGGAATGTGTAATTACTGCAAGAGAATTTTCATGTAGAGGAAATCTCCAATATCTTGGCTATTCCTATCGATATGATCTGAAGGCCTAATATGTTGATTTGGCATTTTTCTAGGAAAGGTAATTATGATGTGAAATCAGGCTATCATGTATCAAAAATGTTGTTGAATGAGTGAATTAATTCTGCCTATGCCGGTCCCGGTCCCTCATCGCAATGCAACCTTGAATCCTTTTAGAGAGACACATGGAAGCTTCGCCTACCTCCCAAACTGTCTATTTTTCTATGGTGCTTGCTCAGACAGAGACTGCCAAATAATGAGCTTCTTAACAAATGGTTACATCATATTCCAAAGGAATGTGCCCATTGTGGAAGGTTGGAAACACACTAGCACTTACTTTTTACTTGTCCTTGATCCCAGTAATACTGGCTTTCTTCTCCTTTTTGCTTGCGTTCATCTTTGCTTTCATCGGAGTCGATGATCACTTCTCATCTATGATCTCCAACTGAAGACTTCAATCTCATAATCTTGTTTGTTTTTCTTCTCTGGCATTTATGGAAGAGCAGAAACCTTATAGTCTTCAAGAATTAGACATTAAAATATAGAGAAGTCATTTCCTTAGCTATATCTCAGTTTGAAGAATTCTGTGAAGTCCGAAATCCTCTTTATTAGAGGGCAGCAATCCCTGTTCATTTGGAGGTTCCTTGGTCCCTTCCCTAAATGGGCACTATCAAAATCAATTTCGATGCAGCAGTCGATGGTAAGCAAAATGTTGGATTAGTGGCTGTAATAGCTAGAAACCACTTAGGCTATCTATGGGGTTGGTCTAGTAGAAAACATTGTTTTATATATAACCCTCTTACCTTACAAGGCTAGCTTGTCGAGAAGCTGTTCTTCTAGCAAAAGCTAAGGGTTGGAGGAATGTTACCATTGAAGGAGATTCTCAAATTAGTATAGATGCATTAAATGAAGTTACAACACCTGTAGATGTTCAAGGCTTAATTCATGACATTCACAGCTTGTCCTCTATATTTGATAACATTAGCTTTTCCTTTGTAAGAAGAGGTAGCAACAAGGCGGCTCACTCTCTAGCCTCCAAAGCCCTTAGAGACCCTTTTTTTTATGTGTAATCTTTTGGAGCAAGTTATTTTTGTATCATAAGAAAATGAGAAGCATAAAAGGAACAACTTTCCTTTTGTACCAAAAAACAGGAATGACTATTTTTTTTTTAGTTTTTTTTATTAATTTAGATTAAACAATTAAAAATTAAAAATTAAAATATATAATTATATTATTACATAAATTTAACACGTATTTTTTACTTTAACTTTTAATATTAAGTTTAACAATCATATTTTTTAATAAATAAAAATATACATAAAATTTCTAAAATGACAGATTAATTGAGTTAAAAATATATTTTTATTAAATTAAATAATTTTATGTATAAATAATTTAATTGTTAAAAATAAAAATAAAAGTAGGTTTTTTGGTGTTTTAATCATTTGGGTAAATGATAAGTTATTAATATTCTTAGAGCTACTGCTGAGAAATTTTTTTTAATATATTAATTGAAAAGTATTAAAAAATTATTTAAAATAAAATTTAATAAATTTAAATTACAAAAATGTTAAATAAGCTTATGTACTTTAAGTAGATGGTCAAATAAATTTAAAATTAAAGTTTTAATCAAATAAGCTCTTGTACTTTGAATAAAGCCCAATATGTTCACACCTAATAAAATATTATTTTCTTAACAATAAAATATAATTTTCCCCCTAATTTTAAATATTAAAAATTATTTATTAATTTTTATTAAAATTAAATTTTTTTAAAAAAGAAAAATATAATGAATAAAAATTATTTAATATTAAAATTATTATTTTAATATTTTATTATTTTAAAATAGAATACTTATTATTAAAAAATAATATTTTATTACACATAAATTTATTTGACTTTATTTAATGAATACAAAGATTTATTTAACTCAAAACTTAATTTTTAACCAGTTTAACTCTTTATTTAAGGTACATGAACTTATTTTTTTAATTTTAAATTTTATAATTAAATTAAAAAAAAAAATCAAACAAAGATATAATAGTAAGCACATATTTCTGATTTGTTAGTTGCAAAATGACCAGAACAAGTTGTGGATTTGGACCGTTGGAAGAAGATGAGAAGTGAATTATTTTGGGGAAATTATCCAACTCCCAATTTCCATGAGCTGGTGGTGGACCACCACCCACCACCATCACCAGCAGCAGCAGATAGCAGACACATGAGAGCTACATGCAAGCAGCCAAATTTGATAAGACATTAGCCCTAATTTTCTTGCAATCACTTTTCACACTTGAAGAAATTTTCATTTTACTTTCAATTAAAGTTTCAATTTCTATTTGCTTGTCTTTTACTTCTTCTCTTCATCCATTTTGTTTTTTAATTCATATTCTCCATCAAATAATAGTTGCTTAATCATATTTGGATTCTTGAAATTTGGCAATTTTTTTATTTGATTTTAATTGAATTATTTATTAATTTATGAGTTACAAGACAGGCTTATAACCATTAAATTAATTTGGTAAATGATTTCTTTCTTTTTATTATTATCAATTAGGATTACATGAAAAAAAATTATAATCTAGCTTGTAATTTTTTGAGAAAATTTTAAATTAACAAAATTAATTTAATAATTGGTAATTTGATTAAGAAAACAAAATAATTCATGATAGGGTTGTGCACGATTTTTATTCTCAAATTAAACTGAAAGATCGTATTGAACCGATAAAAATCGTATTGAATCAAAGTTATTTTAATACTTTAGTTCAATTTTAATGCTGCATTAAGAATCAAATCAGAATTGTACTGAACCGAAATTAAATCGAAAATCGAATTTATATATGTGTTTTTTTATATTTTTTTATATGTATTATATAGTTTTAATATGATTATATATATTTATATATGTATATTTAATTATAAACTAAATATAATATAATATAATATTTTATTTTTTATATATTTTTAATAATTTTAGTTATAAATATATTAAATTATTTTATAATTCTTAATTGTAAATGTTAATTCATAATTATATTAGTATCTTATAGTTAAATATTATATAATTAATAAATAGTTAAAGTATATATTATATAATATATTATTTATATTATATAATATATTTAATTTTAAATTATATATATATTTTTTATAATTAATAATTATATAATTTAAAAATAACTAAAAGATATATTACATGATATATTATATATTAATAACCTAATTTAAAATTTAAATGTTAATTCAATATTACTTTTGACTATGATTTCTTAATGTGAAATAAAATTAAATTCTCACCTTCTTATTAATGGGATTAAAATGTAAATAGAATAAAAATATAAAATTTATTAATATTTTTATATAAAGATTAAATAATTAATTTTATTAATAAAAATAGATTAATTTTTTTTTTTAATAAAGGCATCCCATGATCAGCTAGGGCAGAATCCTAGAAAATGACGCCCCAAAGATTTCGGCCTTTTTATTTATATGATGTCTGTAAAGAACCCAACTCCTTGATTTGTGGATTTACCGTTTTTCCCGTCTCGAAATCTGCAGAATTTATGTGCTACGCATATACGTGAAATTTTATAAAATTTTCTATTTCAATTTTAATTATTTTTAAATTAAAAAAAAATAAATTTTATATATTCTGAGAGAATGATGATACATGGAAATTTGCTCTAAATTTAATTAAAATTTACTCTTAATTGATTGAATTCACTCAAATTTTTTTTTATTATTTAAAAATATTTAAATTTATTTAATTATATAAATTTTAATTAATAATTTATATTTTAATAATAATTTATATTTTAAAATTTAATAACTCAATAAAATATTTAAGTTCTCTTTATTTAAAATATAATATATAAAATTTAAAATATTATTATAAAAAATATATTTTATATTTAATTAATTATTTATATAAATATATTCAAATAATAATAAATACTCAATATTCAAAAACTTAAATCCAATTCGAACATGTCACGAATATTATTTTTTTAAATATAAATTCATTCTAAACTCAATTATATACCATCTAAATTAGTCTCATTAGAATTCGATCGAATCCAGCAACTTCCCATCCATAGATAAGTGGGAAAGATAATATGAAATTTTTTATTATTTTATTTTCATTTAATCATTAACTCTCTTATTTTCTAAAAAAATATTCATGTCTATCTTGTATATCTCCATTTCTATACATGTAATTTTATTTGCAAAATTCTATTTCAAAGGGCTAATTTACTTTATGTTGTCCCTATTTAAGAGCCCTAAATCTGATGGGCTGACTTAGGCCCAAATAATCAACAGGCCTAGATATCTGCATTCTGGGCTCTAGTTTGGCTTAACTTGCATAATTTTATTTATTTATTTATTCAATTTTTTAATTTTAATTAAAATTTGATTATAAAATATTATAATTTCAAAGATGACTTAGTAATTATCAAAACATATTTCTTATATTTTTTCAATTAGACTATAGCTAGAAACATTAATTCTATAACCATATGACATTTTCTTTTAAATACCGAGGCTCTATTTGTTCTGTTGAAAATATTTTTTATATTTTCTTAATGTTTGACATATTTAAAAAATTGATTAATAAAAAATATTTTTTTAATGAAAAAGAAAATTAAATTATGTTTAAATAATGAATTTCTCTTTTAAAAAGAAAAAATTATTTTTCAGATTTTGATAATTTTATTAAAATTTAAAAATACTTATATATATATATATGATATAAATATATGTAATTACAACTAAATAATGAAAAATATTTTCATAGAAAATTTTTTTTAAAAAATAATTTTTATGAAAAATATTTTCTATTAACAAATTATTTTTTATAAAATAAATGAATTTTAAGTTTAAAATGTAAGGCTTCTTTAGTTTTTTTTTTTTTGCATTTTAATATTATTTTACATGATAGAAAAAATAATTGGATTTATAAATTAATAACAATAAGTCCATATCATAATTAATTATTAGATATTATACTCTTAAATAATAATCAACTTTAGGATTTATACAAATAAACTTTAAATAGCAAACGTCTTTTTCACCTTTAAAACAAAAATAGCAACATCACATATTTTTCATTTTTATTTCAATCATTTCAATAAACTAACGTGTTACACGAGGATACATATATATATATAATCTGTTTAACTTTAAAAATGTTCAAATTTAATGTGGATAAAAATTCAATTTTTAATTTTCCTTATTAAATATTAAGAAAAATTTCGTAATTAATTTATTTGTAGAAAGTTTAAGAATTTATATAATTTTGTATTTTATCTTTTATTTTGTATGTGGTTTTATATAAACTTAATTTTGCACCCCAAATTAATTTTTTTTTACAAATTTTATTATTTAATAAAAAGTATTGTTTACTTCAAAAATAAAATGCTTAATAAAAAGTAAAACATATTATAATTTCAAAGCATCGGAAAGATGTTTATCATTTTTAATCACTTTATGTAAGTGTTAATTTGAATATATTATATTACAATTGAAAATCAATTTAAAATTTATTTATGAATATATTTAATTTTATTTAAAATAATTTATTGTTTTAGCAAAAATTTGTAAATATCATTTTTTAATGAAAATGATTTATATATTAATTCTCATCTCCTCCTCATGAATCTATTTATTTTTTTTTAAGTTATTTACATTGTTAAAATATAATTAATTAATTAACTAAAATTTTATTTCAAACTCTCATAATTATTATATATTAAATTTTTTATAAGATTTTACACATAAAATTCACAAAAAATCATATCAATAACCAATGAGTTTGAACTTAATAATATTTGGGTTGTCTCCAAAATTATGAAATTCTAAAATTGAATAAAAACCGACTATCTAAAAAAGAACAATACTGTGACAATAACATTCTCATAGGTCTTGCAACGACCCAAACCAAGGGGCCGTTATCGGCGTTAGGGATCAGATCAGTTTAAAGCTGCTGAAACCCGTAGCAAGCCTAAAACTTGTGAAACATACATACATTTCTACATTTCACCCTCTTAATATACATCAAACCATTATAACTTAGTCCTTTCTTCCATACATAAACATTCATAACATAATAATGGTTCATAATTTGAATCTTAACATACATAAGATTCAAAGTGTAATGGTTCAACATGTGTACTCTCCCAAGGGTTAACATAACATATACATCATCATACTTAAGCAATTATTACAATTTTTCTAATGTTCCTTTAATCACTAGCATAGTACTATCCATTTATAGATTACATATCCATCTACCCATATATCATACATAAAGAAGGGTTAAGACTAACCCTGATGCTCTCTCCTCAAGAAACTCTTGTAGTCCTACAACCCTACACCTGGGGGTTAGGGGAATGGGGTAAGCTTATACAAGCTTAGTGAGTAAACTAATCGTCATTTATTTCATCACTCATTCATACATGTGTAATGCATCATTCACATGGATTTTCACATTACAAACATTTCACATAAGATGGACATTATCACTAATAACTCACCAAACTTTCCTTTTAAACATGACCTGTGTCATGTACTCAAGGGCAACTATCAAATCTCCCTTGAAGGGCAACGTCAAAATCTCCCCTTAGGATTTAACATACGTAACATTACATAAACATAATATGAGGGGAGTAATGGGTCATCCAATATCCATTAATGCACTAACAGTAATTTATGCAATTATGCAACACCTTCGTGTTCTAAATACATACATCATAAATAAATATGACATGATGCATGAGGATATTCATTAATTACTTGTAAATAGTTTTTATTTTATTAAGGTTAGAGTTACTCACCTCTTTTAGCCTATCAATCTCCTTACTTGACACATGAGCTATCCTTGGATCCTTACCCTTCTGAGTCTCTTAAGCCCGATCCTATAAAATCGAATCCTAGAGTGTTATACAAGGCTTTAAAACTCTATACATAACATAAATATCCTATTTGAGGCTCTTAGGAACCATGAAATTAGGTTTTGAAACCTTGAAATCAAAGGAGAAATAAAGTGGATAAAACCAAGTTTGGCTGCTGGAGTCTTGGGTTTCGGTTGCCAAACCTTAGAATGTTAGGTACCCATTTTAGGTAGCAGCCACTACGATTGCCGAAATTTGGGACTTCGGCTATCAAACTTGGAAAATTTTTAGATTTTTTGAGAAAATATAAGTTTTGCCTGCTAAACCTCTGGCTTTTAACAGCCGAACCTAAGAATTTTTAGAAATTTCAAGTTGAAAACCTGCAGATCCCTTCTCCCATTAACACCCAAACTCAATTCAAGATTCCAAAACACAACCCAATCACATATACACATCCCTAGGGCCTAAAACAACTAGAAAACAAGCTTAATACCCACTACGTTAATCAAAACTCAAATCTTAGGTTTTCCCCAATCCCACACAGCATAAATTTCCAAAAACTTAACTTGAAACAACTTTTTATGAAATTAAAGTTATAGAAACCTAATTCCTCATCAACTCTCTTAGATCTACCTATTAGATAAAAAAGAAAAAAAAGTTACCTCTTTTCTTAGAGCTTGGAAATGAGAGAACCAAAGCCTCAAAGCTTGAATCCACTCTTCCACACTTCCAAATGGAAGAATCCACCTCCATATCTCGAAAATTTCTAGGAAATCTCTTCAAAAAGTTCCTTGTATGCCCCAGTAATTGAGAGAGAGAGAGAGGAAAAAAGAAAAAACTCAAGTGTTTTGAGCAGAAAATGAGCCGAGGTCTCTTTTTATACCCTCTTTGTCGAGGGACTTTCGGTTGCTAAAAGTTCAACTTTTAGCTTCTGGAGTTGATTCTGTCCAAATGAGCATTTGAAAAGGACTTTGGTTGCTGAAAGCCTATCCTTCAATTGCCGAAGTTTTTTTTGCCTAAAACAATCATTTTAAAACTTTTAAAGAATAAAATCCTTAAAATATTTTTTATTTTTTAAAAACATTTTGAACATTTTAAATACATATACATGAATGTATTTTCACATCTTACAGCCACTCTTTTATCAATGAAGTCTCAGTCTTCTTTAGAATATTTCGTCAAGGATAGATATTCCGATATAAGAAAATGGCGGGTATCACATTCTCCTCTCTTTAAGAACATTCATCCTCGAATGTTAAAATAAACACATAAAAGAAAACATAACAAACATAGCATGCAGAACATACGTAGAAAAAGTGGAGATATTATTGTATCATGGAATCGCGGGTTTTTCACATGTACTTTTCCATGTTGTGGCAGTTCCATAACACCTTGACCATAGGTATCTCTTTGTTCCTCAGTTTCCTTACTTGAGTGTCTATAATCCAGACATGTTTTTCAACATAAGAAAGATCTTTTGAAATTTTTATGTTTGGTTCACTTATAACCTTGTTCAACTTTGACACAGACTTCTCAACATAGAAACATGAAAAATTAGAGTATCCTTTCCATTTTTGGTGGCACAGCTAACTTATAAGATATATTTTTGACTCTTTGCAACACTTCATACAGTTCAATGTTCCTTGGAGCTAGCTTGCCTCTTTTTCCAAATTGGATGACACCTTTTATTGAAGATACCTTTAGAAGCACCATGTCCCCCTCCAAAAAAATCACTTCTCTCCTATGGAGATCTGCATAACTTTTCTGTCTACTGGCTGTTGTCTTCAACCTTACCCTAATTAAGGGCATTGCTTGATTAGTGACTTCTACCAACTCCGTTCTTGCACAGGTTCTTTCACCAATTTCCTCCCAACACATATGAGACCTACACTGTAATGCTTCAAATTTACAGATTGTAGACAGTATATTTTAGTAAGAAATTTAAATATTGAATATGGTATGTAAATTAGATTAAATGAGGGGTTAAAGTAAAAGTTTGTAAAAGACACCTATGGACTTTGTTGCAAAATTAATGAAGTTTGAGGGAAAATTTGAAATTTTCCAACTTAGCATCTAATTGAGTTTAGTTAAGGTTATAAAGTATGATTAATTAAGTTAATTAGTCACTAAGTGAGGACAAATGGCAAAGTGACACATGGCAAGAAAGGATAAATATCTTAGAGCACTTAATTGACAAGAGTTGTCTTTTTCCTTCATTAACCAGCCAAACCACTTCTCTCCTTTTTCTCCATTTTTCTTTCATTCAAGCTCTAATGCAAACCCTAATTCATGAATCTAAGATGCTATTTTGTGATGGAATTGAAGGAATTGAAGAACAAGCTATAAAATCAAAGTGAAAGTAAAGAAAGAATTCAGGAGTTGTAAGTTGAATTCAAGTGGGAGGAATTTGAAATTTCAAAGGGGAAAACAGCTAGATTGAACTTCAAATTCAAGGTAAGAATACTAATCTCTTCTTAAGTCTTGTACCTATTGAATTTGAGTTGAGGATTGATGGGAATTTTGGTGGAAATGATGAAGAAAAGTGAAGATTGAGTGAGCTGAAGGCAAACCAAGTGTGAGGCAGAATTATTGGTGTGGCTGACTAAGATTAATTTATAGAATTAGACTTGGAATTTTTCAAAAAAAAGTGGTTGTAATTGGGAGTAATTTGCTAGAAATAAGTTGAGGTAAATGCTTGTTTAAGCTTGTTATAAAAACTGTTACTTTATGAATCATTGTATGGTGATTGCCAGGATTAGTGAATCTAGTGAGCAGTCTGTACTAATTTAGCTATAAGTTGAGTTATAGAGATCCAATTAAAACGTAATTTAAACCAAAATTTTCTTAAGACATAGACCTACAATTTCTATGTTTTGACCTGGACTTAATTTTAAGGGTAAGGTAGCTGAAATTTTAGTGTAATTTGGTATTGCAAATTTGGAATTTATTGGAATCTAGCAATTTAGTCCTGTGACGTTTGTATAGTAAACAGAGCATAACTCCCTCTGTAAACTCTAATTGAGGTGCTGTAAGATGCATTAAAAACTGAAGACATAGGCCTAAAATTTTGCTTCAAAGATCCTGATCAAATTCTGGGTGTAAAGTACTTGAATGTTGAGTGCAAACCTGAATTGAAAATCTAGAAACCTGGAATTCTCAGGACAATGCATTTGTGAATAGTAGTTGGTAATTTAGCTAAGGCTTATAGCTATAACTTATAATATAAGCCTCTAAATTAAGTGATTCTTGAACCGTTGAAAACTTAAAACATGTAGAAAGATATTTTATGAAGAGTACTTTAATTGAATATGTCTTTAGAATGGTCAAATTAGCTTATGAACATGAACTATGAATTTTGTTTGTAACTAGAACTAGTTATGTAAAAACTGGACAGTACGTAGAAATTGGAGCATAACTTGAGTTCTATACCTTGGAATGGGGTGATTCCTGTTTTAAATGAAAGCTAAGACCCTAAGCTATAAATTGTATGAGACCATAATAGCTAATTTTGTCTTTAAAGTACCCAAGGAGTTGATAGAAAACAGGGTACCAAATAGGTATTCCCCTGAAATGATAATCTGCCTTCTTGAATAATTTGCACATAAAGGGGTAAAAATGAATTTCTACTCTTCTAAATTGGATCAAATTAATTTTTAATGAAAGTTAAGACATAAATTGACATGTTTTATTAAAGGAACTGGTCCCGAAAATATTTTTCTCTAGGTCTAATTATGATTGCAAAATGAGTTTGGGAATATGCCTTATGGGGAATTAACATGATTGATTCTAAATGCTATCTGAAAATGGTTATGTCCTTATTTTGAATATGAAATTGATTATATGATGATGCCAATTGGTGTTAAAATGATGAATGTCAATCCTTCCTTATTATAAATATGTAAACAAGTTTATGATAATGACAAATGATGTGAACATGATGAGTGTCAATCCTTTAT
This sequence comes from Hevea brasiliensis, assembly GCF_030052815.1. Classification (NCBI taxonomy): domain Eukaryota; kingdom Viridiplantae; phylum Streptophyta; class Magnoliopsida; order Malpighiales; family Euphorbiaceae; genus Hevea; species Hevea brasiliensis. Next base: position 103,015,638 of record NC_079497.1, read on the forward strand.
GGATGTAAGAATGTTTGAATTACCTAATATCATGTTATAAGACTATTGAGGTGCAAGATTCCACCTAGATTAAAGATAGAAACTAAATAGTTTGGCATGCCAAATAGGGAGATAAGCTAGCAGATCTGCAAACTGAAATGAATATATATTTATGAGCACGTAAAGATGGCATCTGAAAGACAGTGTCACAACGCATGTATTGATTCTAAAAAGGCACGTAAGATGACACCTAAAAGAAGGTGTTGTTGTGGTGAAAAGAACACATAAGATAACATCCAAAAGAAGATGTTGCTGTGAAAAAGAAAAAATGTAAGACGACATCTGAAAGAAGGTGTTGCATTAAAATCCTAGTATCCGAAATAAGGAAAGTTATATCAGGAAGGAATTAGGCCATTAAACATAAATAATAAAATGACAAGCTTTCAAGTCAAATGAGTTACTCTTTTGTTAATAGATAACTTGTTGCCATATGCACATTTTATGAGCAAGATTAGTGAAATTCAATTAAAGAGTTAACAATGAAATGTTTTATTTATCTTTGTAAAAATTGTTTTTAATTGTTACTTGCTTGAAATTATTTTAATTAGTTGTTAAATGCCTACAATATGTGTAGTTGCAGATGACTATTAATTAGCCGTCTTAAGCTAGACATACACCACTAAGCTATATGCTTAGCACGATGGGTTTTTACTTCATGCAGGTACTAAAGTCGAAGGTTCACAGAGAGTAGATCATTAAAGTCTACATCAGAGGAGCAGTATTTTGTCAAGAGTTTAATTAGGGTTGGCTTTCTTTGCTTGTAAATGATTCTTTTTGTATAAGTTTTATAAGTAATTAATGATGAAAAGTTGTATTTAAGTGAATAATATGTTATGTAAAGTTTGTATTTTGCTTAAATCACTTTTGGTACAATTTTTATGTGATAAGTATGGAATATTCATATGAAATTAAGATATAGTTCTTATTACAGGTTATGAAAATTACAAGTAACGCTCTCTTTTCAGTTGTTATGCTGCCGAATTGGGGATTGTTACATACACTTCCTCCCATACAGAGCTTTATATGGTGCCATTTCGATGCTAGAGTGATAGTTGTTGTATGCAAATTTAACTAGGGGAAGGTACTTTTTTCACAATCCACCAAATTCAAGTACACACATTCTCAGCACATCCTCTAAAGTCTGTATGGTCCTTTTCGACTGTCCATCTATTTAAGGATGAAAGGCCATGCTGAAGTCTAACCTGGTGCCTAATTTATTTTGAAGACAGTGTCAAAACCTTGATGTGAACTATGGTCCTCTGTCGAAGCTTATTGTCACTAGAGCTCCATGCAACCTTATTATCTCTGTCATATACACTTGAGCTAACTTATCCATTGAGCAGTTAGCTCTAATAGGAATGCAATGAGCAGTCTTGGTCAACCTATCCACTATAACCTATATTGAGTCATGTTTGTTGGAGGTGACTAGTAACCTCACAACAAAGTCCATGGCCACATTTCCTATTTCCACTCTGGAATGGGTAATGGGTTGAGCATTCTTGTTGGCTTCTGATGCTCTAGCTTCACTCTTTGACAGACCTCACAAGTAGTCACAAATTGTGTAATCTCCTTCTTTGTGGAAGGCTACTAATACACTCTTTTTAAATCCTGATACATTTTGGTGGCTCCAGGGTGCACACTATACTTAGCATTATGAGCTTCCCTCATAATGTCTCCCTTGAGTTCAACGTCATTTGGTACACATAACCTATTGCCGTACCTTAATATTCCTTTTTCATTGAAACAAAATTCACTGATCTTACCTTTTTGTACCAATTCTGTTATTTTCACCAACTCAGGGTCTTCATGTTATTTCTCTGCTATTTGTCTTAGATACACTGGTGTTACCTTCATATGAGCTATATAAGTAGCCTTGGCTGATAACTCTAGCTGCAACCTTTCTCCAATCAACTGGTGCAACTACTTTAAGATGACCCATCTTTCTACAGATATATGTGCTAAACAGTTAAAGGATTTTTGGCTGAGGGCATTTACAATAACATTTACTTTTCCCAGATGGTAATGGATTATGCAGTCATAATCACTAAATAGTTCTGCCCATCTTCTCTGTCTGAGATTCAACTCTTTCTACTTGAAGATGTACTGGTAACTCTTGTGGGCTGTGAAGATCTCACATTTTGCTCCATAAAAATAATGTCTCTGCATCTTTAGGGAAAAAACTATGGCCGTCATTTTTAAGTCATGAGTGGGATAATTAGCTTCATGCTTTTTAACTATCTTGAAGCATAAGTTATTACTTTTCCCTTCTACATGAGAACACATCCTAAACTCCTTAAGCTTCTAAAAGCTTTCTTCACATTCATCACTCCATTCAAACTTCTTATTCTTCTGAGTTAACCTAGTCATTGGAGTAGCTATCTTAGAGAAATTAGATACAAATCTCCTATAAGAGCTAGCTAAACCTAGGAAACTCTTGATCTCTGTCATTGTGATTGGCCTTAGCTAATCTGCCACTGCTTTCACCTTCTTATGATCCACTTTGATTCCATTCTCTGTCATTATATGCCCCAAGAAGGATATACTCCTTAGCCAAAACTCACACTTGGAGAACTTGGCACACAACTGATGCTCTCTCAGCATCTGAAAAACTATTCTTCGGTGTTATGCATGCTCTTCTAGACTTTTGGAATACATCAATATATCATCAATAAAGACGATTACAAAGTGATCCAGATATTGTCTGAATACCCTGTTTATGAGATCCATGAATGCAGCTGAGGCATTTATTAACCCAAATGGCATCATAAAAAACTTATAATGCCCATATCTAGTCCGAAAAGCCATATTCTAGATATTTGACTCCTTAATCCTCAATTGGTGATATCCGGACCTAAAATCTAACTTTAAAAAACAACTAGCTCTAGGTAGTGATCAAACAAGTAATCAATATGGGATAGAGGGTACTTGTTCTTCATAGTTACCTTGTTCAACTGTGTAACACCCTCACCATAGGTAGTCCGTACATTCTACTGCTCCGACGACTGACGTATGTTCAGACAGCCAGAATGTCTGGAACTACATTTAAACTAGGGTGAGGAGACATAAATTGATGAAATAAAAACTAAGAAAAATTAAGGGAAAATAAAAGAAATGAAATGTAACTAGGTTAAAGGAGCCAGAACCACGGTGATGGGTGACCTCATCGGGAAGTCACTGCATAGAGAGTTGACGACCCCAGACATGCGAGGAACCCTAGGAAATAATTTCTGGCACGTGATTAAAGGTTTACTGAGGTATAAATGACATTGAAAATGTCAAGAAAAATTTAGTTAATTGGTACAGGTGAAAATAAAAATGAAATAGACAGTATAAAATTAAAGGAACTATCGGATCGGGGATTTAGTCGGTATTACTGAAAAAGTTTGACTATAACCCGAAGAAGGGCATTTTGGTTTTTTGGAACCTAGAGTCGACTTTTAACCTAAATGTCCATTAAAATGAGTGATATTTAAATTTTGAAAATCCCATGAAAACATGAAACTATATACAATGTAATTAAAGGAAATATAAGGGAGAATTATTAGGAATATTAAAACTTTAGGTATGGAAATTAATAAACTAATTCTTAGTGGAGTATAAATAGGCATAAGGACAAAAATGCATCCACTAACTTCATCTTCTTCCTCATTTCTCTCAAGTGGCTGAATTTAGTTCTCCATTTTCCTCCATGGATTCTCACTTCAAAGCTTAAAATTCCTTCCATTTTCACCATAAAACTCAAGGTTTACTTTACTAAAATTAGTCACCACACCTTGGGAAGTTTATAGGTAGCCAAGAAAAGAAGAAATTTTGAAGTTTTTACAAGGTTGAGAAGTTGCCATTAAAGGTTAGTGCAAGTTTTCTTCTCCTTTCTCTGTTAAGTCTTGAATTGAGGTTGAAATGAGTGAGTATAACATGAAATTGAAAGCTAATGGTAAGAAATTTTAGAATCCTTATTTTGGCAGTTTTGAAAACATGGGAGATTGATGCTTTAATGCATGTAAATGGTGATTTTTGATGTTGATGAGTAAGTAGATGTAAGTTATATATTGAGTAATGAAGTTGCATGTACTAAAATGTGATTGCATGTGTATGTTGTGGTTGACAAATTGGAGTTAGGATTTTGGTTTAACTATTGGAGACTTTTTGTTATTGCTGGAATTTGACTTGTTGAGATGAATTGATGATGTTAGAAGTGCCATGAAATGTGACATTTATAGTTTGAGAGTTGAAGGAAATGAAAATTGGAAATGTACTTTTCCATGCAGGTTGAGACTTTGAAAATCTTATGAATATTTTGAGCCATAACTGAAATTGTGTTACTCCAATTGGTATGAGGCTAATTATAGATAAAACTAGACCTCAAATGCTTCATTTTTCATTGAGAGACCATGCCCAAATTCTATCTATAACTAGACCAAATTGTTGTCCTAATCCGGATGACCAAATAATGAACCCAGAAAATGACCAAATGAACAGTATACATTCATTTGGCCATAACTCCCACTAGACTGGTTCAAATGATATGAATTTTATACCATTGGAAAGCTTAGATATAGGACTACAACTTTTATGGAGACCAAAGAGCCCAGAAATGCCTTAAACCAATCCAAATTGTAAGCCTAAGTTAGGTTAAAAAACTGCCCAGAACCATATTGCCAAGAAATTGCTAGATATAGGCTTACCTAACCAGTTTTAGCAAAAAGGCCATAACTTGGTCTACAGAAATCCAAATGCAATAAATTAGTGAAAAAATTTCCACAAGACATCAATCTACAATATTGGTATTTTGATCAAAACTCAGAAATCAAGTAAACTAGGTCAAATGGCTAGGTCAATTTAGTATGCAAATTCTGGAAATTGCCTAAGTGATCACTTGACCCCAGAATGGTCTTTTAGTCATATATCCCACTAGGAAACTCCAATTAGGATGAGCCATATTGTTCTGGAAACTTGAGGAATAGGGCCTTAACTTTGTTTTAGACACTTTCCTCAAATTATAAATGTAAGAATCTCAAAAGTTGAGTCAATACCACTGACCTGAACTGGCATTCTGTTGGCACAGAGTACTTGAGTCCAGGCAAGTGATTTGGCTATAAGTAATTCTGCAAAACTTGAAAAATTGCAATCCAAAATTCTAAGTGATCATAAGATATAGGACAACAAACTCTATGAAGAATGCTAAGCCTAAAAGTGACTGCAACATGTCCAATTTAATTGGTAAAGTGTAACTCCAAAATCTGCCTAGTTAAGGATCTAGAGTTAGGAAGTGAACTAGTTATGGTCAATTGACCATAACTTGAGTTCTAGCAATCCAAATGACTGATTCAAAAAGGAAAAACAAAGACAAGACATAGAGGAATAATTTCCATGAAGGAAGTATGGCCAAATAGTAGCCACAAAGTGATCAAATTGATAGGTAAAGTTAAGACATTAAAACTGAACCTAAAGAAAGGTTCATAAAACAAACTATTTTATGATAGGGTTTTAACCCTAATATGTTACTAAACATTAAATTACATGAAATAGGTATGTGAGATCCACTTTTCCACTACAAAGTGACATGAAATTTCTAATAAGTAATTGATAATGCTTAATTGCCCAAAGTAAACCTAGGCTTATGTATATAGTTTGGATCGATTGGTATACCAATTAGGGACTACAGATAGCAGTACTGCCTACATGAATAATCATTGATTGATAAAATATATCTGATATGATTGTTTTATAGGCTATATGCCTGCCCGTTGGCCATTGAGCCTAATTTCATTTCTGGCTTTGAAAGCCAGCCTGTTGACCTTGTGCCTTACATGATAGTTGTATGCAGGATAGATATATGGTTGTCTAACCAGTATACTCCCGTGTATCCAACCTTTATAGTTTGTTATAGGTTACTTGGGCACTGATATGATTTTAAAGAGACTAAATATAAAATAAATGTACAGATAAGATCCTGATAAATAAATTGATCCTAAAGTCAAATAAATATGTACTGACTTAGAATTTATGAAATTAGCATAGAATTATTATTTTAATTATTTAATTATTTTTTTTTAAAGTTATGCACCACTAAGCAATTCACTTAGCGCATTAGTTTTCCATCGCGTAGGTACTGGAAACCAGACACAGACACAGCCACAGCAGCAGCCGTAGCAGTAGTGCCCGACAGAGATTTAATCAGATCTGACAGTGTCTGTTAGTCACCTCAGCAGAGTAGTTTTGGTAGGGCCCATATATATTTAGTTTTGTATTTTTGTTTATTGCACATAAGTAAATGATGTAAATCTTTTTGAGATATGTAATTAAATTTTGATACTGTACATAAATTATAAATTATTGTAGATGAATTTCATATGAATGGAATGAAGAATATTTACTTGAAATGGATATGAACAAATTATATGAATACATGATGATATGATATGATATATGAAAATATGAAATGGTTATAAAATTTTTTTTAACAGGTAAACATGGAAACCCGTCAGGTGCTAATAAAACAGAGGAGGCTCTGCTCGGGTATCCACAGAAACAATTTGTGATAAAAAAAATTATTTTACCACATGTTTTCTATGAAATTTAAAATTAACAGTGGACAGGACAGGATAAGATAGGGTGCTCCGGCATCGAATGTGGCATGCTTTACTTGGCTACATTGTAGACGGGTAAAGGGTGTCACATTTAGTGTTATCAGAGTAAGCTTTAGGCGGTCCTAGACCTAGATAAGTAGAAATAGTTAGAGTGCATCACATGCATGGGCCTTTAAATAGAATCGAGGTGACACTAATGCATATATGTTCTTTGTCTATTTTATAGGATTGATGGCATCTGATCCTTCAGAGCACGGGTCTCCTAGACTAATTGAGGAGGAGGTAGAGAGTTACACACATGCACCTGCTCCTAGTAGGGAGCGAAGCATCAGAGTTGAGTCATCTATGGGTGCTGCGAGTAGAGCACAGCAGGCCTTCCTGCAACAGATGACAAAGCTGCTCCGTCAAGTCAATGGAGCCATACCTCAGCCACAGCCATAGCCACCTGTATAGCCACCAGCCACAACCTGTACATAGGTCACCATTAGAGAGACTGCAAAAATATGGGGCAATTGACTTCAAGGGTAAGAAGGAGGATGATCCAGCTGCTACAGAGTATTGGTTAGAGAGGATAGAGAGGGTATTGTAGTAGCTCCACTACACTCCAGAGTAGTAGTTGGAGTGTGCTCTGTCATTACTTTAGAAAGATACGTATCGATGGTGGATGATAGTATCGAGGGTGGTACAGCCTGCACAGATCACTTATGATTTCTTCTTGGCAGAATTCAGGAAGAAATATGTCAGCTATGTGTACTTAGAGGCTAGAAAGAGGGAATTCTTGACACTGGGATAGAGGCAGCTTACAGTCTCCTAATATGAGCGGAAATTTGTGAGACTTAGTGGATATGCATTGGAGATAATGTCCACAGAGGTTGATAAATGTAGGAGATTTGAGGATGGATTAAATGATAACATCAAACTGATAGTTACTTCTCATCGCTTTACAGACTTCTCTTTGTTGGTAGCATCGACTCTTGATGTGGAGAGAATCAGAGATGATGAGCAGTCCAGGAGAGACAGACAGCGTAAGAGAGGTCTTAGACAAGGCTAGTTTAGTGCACCAGCTATAGGCAGTAAGAAGCCTAAGGGTTCATAGAGCCAGACAAAAGGCCAAAGGGGCTAGTCCAGAGTATATGTAGCTAGTTCCCCAGGTACAGTAATAATGGAATCAATTCGAGTGCCAGAATATACCCACTGTGGTAGGAGACACAGAGAGGAGTGTCGATTGTTGACTGGGGGATGTTTTAGATGTGGATCTATGGATCATTTCTTACGAGGTTGTCCACAGAGGAGTGCTCCCACTGCTCTACCACCGACTAAGAGGTCTGCCCCAGCAGTGCAGAGGGGTAGAAGACCTATGAGGCCTGAGACAGTTGGTACATCAAAGAGGGCTCTTGAGACTCTAGAACGGCCCGAGGCTGGAGTAGTACTCCGTGTGTACGCTATGGCTTGGGAGGAGCCAGATCTAGTAGACGTTATCAGAGGTACATTTTCTATTTATAGTACCTTTAAATATGTACTGATAGACCCTAATTATATTCATCCCTATGTATGCATTGTACCTCCTATCAAAAGAGGATATCGATAGATGGGTTAGAAGATGACATACTTGTCACCAACCCTATAGGCCATAAGGTGATAGTAGATTATCAACCGAAAAGAATCGTATTAAAGATAATGGATGGAAATAAGAAAGAGACTGTATATGAGATGAAAGAGGATGAGTGCAGAACTGATTAAGGTTAAGTATAGGAAAAATCTAATATATTGGGATATACCATGGTAACTATGCAATATTCTCAATGTTTGTGCTGTAAGCTGTAGATTACAGTATCAACTTGGGACTATTGTGTAGAGCTATATATTTTCGATAGTAAATCAAGATGATGATAAGATTGTAGAGTTAGGTCTAGTAAAATAGATCAAAGAGAAAGTGAAGTATTATAACACAAAAAAGTGGAGAGACAAGGAGATAGCGATTCCTCGATTAATTACACTGGGTAAATTTCGAAGATGAAATTTTATTTATAAGGGAAGAATTGTAACACCCTCACCATAGGTAGTTCGTACATTCTACTGTTTCGATGACTAATGTCTGTTCGGACTGCCAAAATATCTAGAACTACATTTAAACTAGGGTGAGGAGACATAAATTGATGAAATAAAGACTAAGAAAAATTAAGAAAAAATTAAAGAAATGAAATGTAACTAGGTTAAAGGAGCCGAAACCAGGGCGATGGGTGACCGCACTGGGAAGTCACTGCATAGACAGTTGACGACCCCAGACATGCTAGGAACCCTAGGAAATAATTTTCAGGACGTAATTAAAGGTTTACTGAGGTATAAATGACATTGAAAATGTAAAAAAAAATTTAGTTAATTGGTACAAGTGAAAATAAAAATGAAATTGACAGTATAAAATTAAAGGAACCATCAGATCGGGGATTTAGTAGGTATTAATGAAAAAGTTTAACTATAACTCAAAGAGGGGCATTTTAGTCATTTGGCACCAAGAGTTGACTTTTAACCTAAATGTTCATTAAAATGAGTGATATTTAAATTTTGAAAATCCCATGAAAACATGAAACTATATACAATGTAATTAAAGGAAACATAAGGGAGAATTATTAGGAATATTAAAACTTTAGGTAGAGAAATTAATAAACTAATTCTTAGTAGAGTATAAATAGGCATAAGGACAAAAATGCATCCACTAACTTCATCTTCTTTCTCATTTCTCTCAAGTGGCTGAATTTAGTTCTCCATATTCCTCCATGGATTCTCACTTCAAAGCTTAAAATTCTTTCCATTTTCACCATAAAACTCAAGGTTCACTTCACTAAAATTAGTCACCACACCTTGGGAAGTTCATAGGCAGCCAAGAAAAGAAGAAATTTTGAAGCTTTTACAAGGTTGAGAAGCTGCCATTAAAGGTTAGTGCAAGTTTTCTTCTCCTTTCTTTGTTAAGTCTTGAATTGAGGTTGAAATGAGTGAGTATAACATGAAATTGAAAGCCAATGGTAAGAAATTTTAGAATCCTTATTTGGTAGTTTTGAAAACATGGGAGATTGATGCTTTAATGTATGTAAATGGTGATTTTTGATGTTGATGAGTAAGTATATGTAAGTTATATATTGAGGGATGAAGTTGCATGTACTAAAATGTGATTGCATGTGTATGTTGTGGTTGACAAATTGGAGTTATGGTTTTGTTTTAACTATTAGAGACTTTGTGTTATTGCTGGAATTTGACTTGTTGAGATGAATTGATGATGTTAGAAGTGCCATGAATGTCAATTTGTAGTTTGGGAGATGGAGGAAATGAAAATTGGAAGCGTATTTTTCCATGCAGGTTGAAACTTTGAAAATCCAGTGAATATTTTGAGCCATAACTAAAATTGTGTTACTCCAATTGGTATGAGGCCAATTGGAAATGAAACTAGACCTAAAATGCTTCATTTTTCATGAATAGATCATGCCCAAATTCTGTCCAGAACTTGACCAAATTGTTGTCCTAATCCGGATGACCAAAGGATGAACTCAGAAAAATGACCAAATGAACAGTACACATTCATTTGGCCATAACGCTCACTAGACAGGTCCAAATGACCTGAATTTTATATCATTGGAAAGCTTAGATATAGGACTACAACTTTCATGAGGACCAAAGAGCCCAGAAATGCCTTAAACCAATTCAAATTGTTAGCCCAAGTTAGGTCACAAAACTGCCTAGAACCATATTGCCCAAAAATTTCTAGATATAGGCTTACCTGACCAGTTTTGGCAAAGAGGCCATAACTTGGTCTACAAAAATCCAAATACAATGAAATTAGTGGTAAATTTTCCACAAGACATCAATCTACAATATTAGTATTTTGACCAAAACTCAAAAATCAATAAAACTAAGTCAAATGGCTAGGTCAATTTAGTATGCAAATTCTAGAAATTGCCTAAGTGATCACTTGACCCCAGAATGGTCTCTTAGTCATATCTCACACTAGGGAACTCCAATTGGGATGAGCCACATTGTTTTGGAAACCTGAGGAATAGGGCTTCAACTTTTTTTTTTTGGACACTTTCCTCAAATTATAAATGTAAGAATCCCAAAAGTTGAGTCAAAACCACTAACTTGAATTGGGATTCTGTTGGCATAGGGTACTTAAGTCCAAGCTAGTGATTTGGCTATAAGTAATTCCGCAAAACTTGAAAAATTGCAATCCAAAATTTTGAGTGACCATAAGATATAGGGAAACAAACTCTATAAAGAACGCTAAGCCTAAAAGTGACTGCAATATGTCCAATTAAATTAGTAAAATGTAACTCTAAAATCTGCCTAGTTAAGGATCCAGAACTAGGAAGTGAACCAGTTATGGTCAATTGACCATAACTTGAGTTTTAGCAATCCAAATGACATGATTCAAATAGGAAAAACAAAGAAAAGACATAAAGGAACAATTTCCATGAAGGAAGTATGGCCAAACAGTGGCCACAAAGTGATCAAATTGATAGGTAAAGTTAAGACATTAAAATTAAACCTAAAGAAAAGTTCATAAGAGAAACTATTTTATGGTAGGGTTTTAACCCTAATATGTTACTAAACATTAAATTACATGAAATAGGTATGTGGGACCTACTTTCCCACTACAAAGTGACATGAAATTTCTAATAAGTAATTGATAATGCTTAATTGCCCAAAGTAAATCTAAGCTTATGTATATAGTTTGGATCCATTGGTATACCAATTAGGGACTACAGATAGTAGTACTGCCTACATAAATAATCATTGATCGACAAAATATATCTAATATTATTGTTCTACAGGCTATATGCCTGCCCGTTGGCCATTGAGTCTAATTTCATTTCTGGCTTTGAAAGCTAGCTCGCTGGCCTTGTGCCTGATATGATAGTTATATGCAGGATAGACATATGGTTGTCTAACTAGTATACTCTCTTGTATCCAGCCTTTATAGTCTGTTATAGGTTACTTGAGTACTGATATGATTTTAAAGAGACTAAAAATGAAATAAATGTACAGATAAGATCCTGATAATAAATTGATCCCAAAGTCAAATAAATATGTAAAGACTTAGAATTTATGAAATTAGCCTAGAATTATTATTTTAATTATTTAGTTATTTTTCTTTTAAAGTTATGCACCACTAAGCAATTCGCTTAGTGCGTTGGTTTTCTATCGCGTAGGTACTGGAGACCAAACACGGCCACAGCAGCAGCCGCAGCAGTAGTGCCTTAACAGAGATTTGATCAGATCTGACAGTGCCTACTAGTCACCTCAGTAGAGTAGTTTTGGTAGGGCCCATGTATATTTAGTTTTGCATTTTTATTTATTGCACATAAGTAAATTGTGTAAATCTTTTTGAGATATGTAATTAAATTTTGATATTGTAAATAAATTGCAAATTATTGTAAATGAATTTCATATGAATGGAATGAAGAATATTTACTTGAAATGGATATGAGCAAATTATATGAGTACATGATGACATGATATGATGTATGGAAATATGAAATGGTTATGAAATTATTTTTAACAGGTAAACATGAGAACCCACCAGATGCTAATAAAACATAGGAGGCTCTGTCCGGGTATCCACAAAAACAATTTGTGATAAAAAAAAATATATATTTTACCACATGTTTTCTATGAAATTTAAAATTAACAATGGATAGGACAGAATAAGATAGGGTGCTCCAACATCAAATGTTGTTACACTCATTTCATATAGGCATTTTAGGGTAGTTTTGCATCCATTTTGTCCTCATATTTTAGTGTATTTTATGTTTTTAGCTTTATTTTATCTTATTCGTTAACTTTAGATACTTTATATTTGATTTTTGTAATTTTTGTTGTTTTTGATAGGATTTTGTGGCAAATCGAAGATCAATGAGTGCAATAGGAAGTGATTTGAAGAGATTTGGAGTTCTTTAAGCATGGAGGAAAGTTAAAGAAATCAAGACTTGAAAGAGCAAACCAGCCGAAATTTGCTTGAGGCTTTGCTTAAGATCCTGCTTAGGGTAAAGTGGCAGTGCTTAAGGTGCAGCACAAGTCAAGCAGGATCAGAAAAGTCCATTTTACTCTAAGTCTACCGAGATTTGCTGAAGGTCTGCTTAACCTTAAGCAGACAGTGCAACTAGAGACTGAAATTTGCTAAGAAGCTGCTTAGGGTTAAGCCGAACCCTAAGCAGACTGCCCAGAACGTGAATAGTGCTGCTGACTTGGATAATTTTACACCTCATTTCCTATCCACTCCTTGACTCTTATTTACTTTTAGGGCAACCTTTTGGGACTATATAAATTGATCATTTCCTTATTTTTGCCACAAGAGGGAAGGGAGGAAAGACAAAAAGGAAAGAAAATTTAATAGAGAGAGAGGAGACGCCATTCTCTCTTGGGGAGGAGCTGCTGCACCAGTTTTGGAGCTCCAGAAACCAGAGATTTTGGTTCTTCTACCTGGGTTTTTCTATTTTAGTCCTTTTATCATGTTTTTCTTTACTCTTCCATCAATATTTCTTGTAAATACCATTATGAGTGAGTAATCTCTTTAGATTTCAGAGTTGGGAAATATGTTTTAGATTGATTTGTGGATTTTTACTGGGTATTTCCTTATTTTACATAAATATGATTTTTGATTCCTTCCTTGTGTGCTTGATTTACTTGCCTAATGTTGGTACCCATTGGGTATTGTGTTAATCTTTGATTGAAGGACCGAAAGGTGAAAGTCATTGATAGATAATCAAGGATTGGAACTTAAAATCACCTAGATTTAGAAATAAACTAGGATTTTAAGAGGAATTAATTATTGGTTACAAAACTTAATGGGTTTTAAAGTAATCAAATAACATACGAAAGTAGGTTTGGTTATTTTAGAACACACTTTGGTTTGCTTGAAAAAGATATCAAAGGAATTTAGAATCAATTTCCTTCAAACACTATTTTTCCTTAAAAATTGGAATGCTCAAGACAAATCCCAATTAATTTATGCATAAACCCCAACTCTGGAATCACTTTTACCATAATTAGACTTTCATTTGAATTACCCATTGTTAATTTAGTTTAATTGCGAACTAGAATTAGAATTAATTTGTTTGCTCCTTACCCATTTCAATTAGATTAATCAATTTACCTTGCTCATTTACATTTACCGTTTATTCATTAATCATTAGCCCAAATAATCGCTTCATTCATAGTTTGGTAATCAAACAGCAAATCCTCGTGGGAACGATACTTGATTCATCACTTTATTACTTGAGACGACCCGTATACTTGCGGATTAGTCAACATCAAGTTTTTGGCGCCATTGCCGGGGATTTGATTTTTGTTTGATATTGAACAATTGTTTGTTTGGTTAATTTGGGCATTTTATTTTATTTTCTTTTTACCATTTTACTTTGAGAATTTGTTTATTTTGTTTTTCAGGTACTTTATTTTATGAGAAGGACAAAAAGTGAAGAAATCAATCTATTCTTTAACCCAGAAATAGAAAAGACAGCAAAAGCTTTAAGAGCAGAATCTAAGAGGAGAAAAGCTGAAATTAAAGCTCAACAACAACATGAAAGAGCACAAGAGCAAGAGGAATTACAAGAAGAAATGGCCGACAACAACAACAACAATAACAACCGCTCTGTGAAGGATCATGCCTATCCTAACATTGGAGATTTCATGCCAAGTATCACAAGACCAAGAGTAGAAGCTAATAATTTTGAACTGAAGCCTGCACTCTGTCAAATGGTACAACAATCACAATTTGGAGGAAATCCAAGTGAAAGTCCACATGTGCATCTAGCACACTTTCTTGAGATCAGTGATATGTTGAAGATAAATGGAGTTTCTGATGATGCAATTCGACTCAGATTATTTCCTTTTTCTCTGAAGGATCGAGCTAGAGAGTGGTTACATTCTTTGCCACCGGGTTCTATCACAACATGGGATGAACTTTCTCAAGCATTTTTAGCTCAATATTTTCCACCAAGCAAGACCGCTAAGCTAAGAAATGAGCTAACTTCTTTCAAACCTAGAGATGACGAGAGCTTGTATGAAGTATGGGAGAGGTACAAGGATTTGTAAAGGAGATGTCCACATCATGGGATTCCTAAGTGGACGCTTGTTCAACACTTTTACAATGGAGTTTCACCAGCTATTAGAAGTACAATTGATGCATCTTCTGGAGGTGATCTTATGGAAAAATTTGAAGATGAAGCTTTTTCTGCTCTTGATAAAATTGCTTATAACAACTACCAATGGAGTTGTGAGAGGAATGAAATCAAGAAACCAGCTGGTATGTTTGAGCTTGATGCCATGAATATGATTAATGCTAAGTTTGATGCTTTGACAAGGAAGATGGACAAGCTAAGCATGAAAGTAGATTCTTCAGCCGGAGGTCCTAGTAATTCAGTAGAAGTTGGGGCTGCAAATGTCAATTGTGCAGCAGATTTTTCTACACTTAATCAAGATTTTTCAAGTGAGCAAGTGGATTATGTAGGGAACTACAATCAAAGACCAGGTGGTAACTCATTTTTTGCAACTTATGATCCAGCATGGAGAAACCACCCCAATTTCTCTTGGGGAGGTAGACAAGGGCAAAATCAAAATTTTCAGCAACCTTCTGGATATCAACAACATCAAAATTTTCAGCAGAATAGAGGTCCTCCTCCTGGAATTTCTAAACCTCAAAATGCACATGCTCCACCTCTACCACAACAAGCACAACTAGACAAGACAGCTAGGTTGGAAGCTATGATTGAAACTCTACTTGTGAGCCATCAAAGTCAACAAGAAATGATTTCTCAATTAGCATCTAAAGTGGATCAAATGGCAACACACAACAAGATGTTAGAGAATCAAATAGCTCAACAAGCTAGCTTTTCAAGTAACAAAGCATTTGGGAAGCTCCCTAGCCAGCCAGAAAATTCAAGGAGCATTGCAAGGCTATTACATTGAGGAGTGGAAAAATATTGGAGAATGGAGATAAAAAGATTGAAGAGAAAATTGAAGAGGAGAAAAACAAACTGAAGCTGAAGTTAGAATTGGAGCTGAGAAAGAAAATTCAGTGGAAGAAAAAGGAAGTAAGGAGAAGGAGAGCAAACAAGAAGAACCAAAATATGTTGCACCTAAAGCCTACATGCCACCTTTACCATTCCCACAAAGGTTCCAGAAAGCGAAATTGGATAAACAATTTGGGAAGTTCTTGGAGGTATTAAAGTCTTTGCATGTGACTATTCCTTTCACTGATGCTTTAGCACAAATGCCTTCATATGCTAAATTTTTGAAGGAGATTTTATCTAACAAGAAGAAATTGGAGGAATTTGAGACTGTAGCTCTCACGGAAGAAAGCAGTGTTATCTTGCAAAATAAGCTTCCACCCAAACTGAAAGATCCTGGAAGTTTCTCCATACCATGTCACATTGGGGATATCAGTATAGATAAGGCTTTATGTGATCTTGGAGCCAGTGTTAGTCTGATGCCATTGTCTATCTATGAGAAAGTGAAGATTGGAGAAATGAAGCCTACTACCATATCACTACAGTTAGCAGATAGGTCTATTAAATTTCCAATTGGGGTAATTGAGAATGTTCCTCTAAAAGTTGGAAAATTTTTCATACCAGTGGATTTTGTGGTATTGGAGATGGAGGAGGATGTACACATTCCTATTATTCTTGGTAGACCTTTCCTTGCTACTGCTGGAGCTGTGATTGATGTAAAAAATGGGAGGCTTACATTAGAAGTTGGGGAAGAGAAAGTTGAATTTAATTTGTTTCAAGCAATGAAAAAGAAAGATGATTCAAATTCATGCTTGAGAATTGATGTGATAGATGAAGAGGTCAGAGAAGTGCTTAAAAAGCAACATCTTAACGATCCCTTAGAAGCTTGTTTGGTTCATAACATCAAAAAAGGGGACGAGATTGAAGAAGCTGCAGAATATGCTACAATTTTGGAAGGAAATCCACCATTGCCTATGGCTGATATTGAAAAGATTGGGGACTTGAAGCAAGATACAACTTCATCATCAAAGCTTGAAAAAAGTGAAGCACCTAAGGTAGAATTGAAACCTCTTCCAACAAATCTCAGGTATGCTTTTCTAGGTCAAAATTCTACATATCCTGTAATTGTTAGTGCTAAATTGACTAATTGTGAGGTTGAAAAATTGTTAAGAGTTCTTAGAAAGCATAGAAGGATAATTGGTTATACCATTGATGATATTAAAGGAATACATCCTTCTGTGTGCATGCATAGAATTTTGTTGGAAAATAATCATAAAGCCTCTCGAGAATCACAAAGGAGATTGAATCCGAATATGAAAGAGGTTGTGAAAAAGGAGATCTTGAAATTGCTTGATGCAGGTATCATTTACCCTGTTTCTGACAGCAATTGGGTAAGTCCAGTTCATGTTGTACCTAAGAAAGGGGGCATCACAGTAGTGAAAAATGAAAATGATGAACTAATACCTACAAGGACTGTAGCTGGATGGAGAATGTGTATAGACTATAGGAAATTGAATAATGCAACTAGAAAGGACCATTTTCCATTACCATTTATAGACCAAATGCTTAAGAGACTAACTCATCATTCTTATTTTTGCTATTTGGATGGCTATTCAGGGTTCTTTCAAATCCCTATTCACCCAGATGATCAGGATAAAACTACCTTCACATGTCCTCATGGTACCTTTGCATATCGAAGGATGCCATTTGGACTATGTAATGCCCCTGCTACATTTCAAAGATGTATGATGTCCATATTTTCTGACATGATTGAGGATATTATGGAGGTGTTCATGGATGATTTTTCTGTATATGGTAAATCTTTTGATAAATGCTTATCTAACTTGTCTAAGGTTTTGCAGAGATGTGAAGAGTTCAATTTAGTTTTGAATTGGGAAAAGTGCCATTTTATGGTACAAAAAGGAATTGTTTTGGGACATCTTGTGTCAAACAGGGGTATTGAGGTGGATAAAGCAAAGGTAGAAATTATTGAGAAAATGCCACCCCCAACATCTGTGAAGGGAGTAAGGAGTTTCTTGGGGCATGCCGGATTTTACAGGAGATTCATCAAGGATTTCTCTAAGATTTCTAAACCTCTTACCAATTTATTGAGTAAAGATGTGGAATTCCATTTTGATACTAATTGTATGAATGCTTTTTGCAAGATAAAGGAAGCTTTGATATCTGCTCCTATTATGCAGCCACCCGATTGGTCACTACCTTTTGAGTTAATATACGATGCTAGTGATTATGCCATTGGGGCTGTTTTGGGACAAAGGAAAGATAAGAAGGTGTATGCAATATACTATGTGAGTAGGACCTTAGATGATGCTCAAATAAATTTCTCTACTACAGAGAAAGAGTTTTTGGCAGTGGTATTTGCAGTAGACAAATTCAGGTCCTATCTTGTGGGGTCAAAGGTAATAGTATACACGGATCATGTAGCTATCAAGTATCTCCTTCAGAAAAAAGAGGCTAAACCTAGATTGATAAGGTGGGTGCTACTCCTTCAAGAGTTTTACTTGGAAATTAAAGACAAGAAAGGGGTAGAAAATGTGGTAGTAGATCATCTATCTAGATTGAGGCAAGAACAAGGAGAAAATTTGGGAAAAGAACCCCCAATAGATGATTATTTCCCTGATGAACAACTGTTAGTAATCATGAATGCAAAAATCCCTTGGTATGCAGATTTCGTGAACTATCTAGTGTGTGGAATCCTTCCACCTGACCTAACATGGAAGCAAAAGAAGAAATTTCTTTTTGATGTGAAGGATTATGATTGGGAAGAGCCATTTTTGTTCAAGAGATGTAGAGATGGGCTGATTAGAAGATGTTTAGCTGATGAGGAGATAGGGAATGTTATTAAAGATTGCCATTCTTCACTTTATGGGGGTCATATGAGTGTGACAAAGACTGCAGAAAAAGTTCTTCAAGCAGGGTTCTTCTGGCCACACATGTTTTGTGACACCCCTTACCCGTCTACAGTATATCCGGGTAAGATATGTCACACGGTGTACCGGCACACTCTATTTTTTTCCTTAATTAATTTTTTTGTCATAGTTTTGAATATAGTTTATGGAATATAATTTATTTAAGCCATTTATCAAAATTATTATTTATTTGAGGTTTCGAAAATTTTAAAGAAAATCCGGCGGAGTACCGGCTAAAAATGGAGAAAACAGTTCTTCGGAACCTGTGAAAAACACTTCCAATATTTATATCTCATCACTCTCAAACTCCAATATCAAATCTCAACATTTTTCAATTTCATTTCTCAATCATTCATCTCATAATTCACATCTCATTCATATAACTCAATTTCATAATCATTTCCATATATTTCCATTCGTACTCAATTCATATGTAAACATTCTCAATTTACATAAGCAAAATTTTCAAATTTCCTTAATTTACATAATTTACAAAATAATTACAAAATTTCATAATTTACATGATATACAAATTAATTATAATTTGCTAATTTATATTACAATATAAGAAATAATTAACATACACAAAATACATGATATGCTTAATGTGAGCCCTATCTACATGCATTGCTGAGGAGGTGATAACCTTTGACACTCTGCAGATCTGAACTCTCAAAATTTCCAGTCAAACGTCCAGTGGGTTCTAGCTTCAGTACCTGCGCGAGGAAACAATTCCATCGCGCTAAGCATTGCTACTTAGTGATGCAATAATATAACAAGGAAATAATATACAAATAAAGATAGAAATAAAACATCATTCAAATAATTAAGATCTATTTATACTTCACATACGGTTTCTAAAATTTAATATGTTTTATTCTAATTTAGTCTTCTTTGGAAGCGTTTATTTCGCCAATGTACAGTAATAATGTACAAGAAAAAAAAATGATCTGAAAATAATAAATTTATGCTTATATTATTATATAAGTCTCATTTGCAATATTTATTTATTTTATAATTTTCTTTGCTAATCTTTTAGCATTTTCCCAATACTTGCTAGGTTGTCTCAGATTATCTCATAATAAGTAAATTTTAATATCTGTCCAGTTCATTTCAATTCTTTCTAATAAATAACTATTCTAATTTATTTTAGGTCATCTTACTCATTTATTTTATTTAATTTCTAATATTTTAAATTGCTAATATTCTTAACTTATCTCAATAAATTTCACTGCCCAAGTAACCTATGACAGGCTGACTAAACTGGATAACGGGTCGTTGGCACTGGACACCTTGGTGCCTCGGGCCGTCATACCATGGGATGTAGAACGTCAACCACATATACAGTCAGTATGGCTAGAAAGCCATGATAACACATAATCGGGCGTAGAAGCCATGAATGTTGGCATAATGCCATGAATGCGGGCATAAAGCCACGAATACGGGCATAAAGTCATGAATACAGGCATAAAGCCTTTCGCAGTACTGCTAAAACAATACCCTATTGGCATACCAAACTATCCAATCTGACACACATGTCTAGGCAATACAAGGGCACATAATATCATTAAACATTAATATATTGTGTTTTATGACTTCATTATTTCATAATAAATTTCAATTATAATTCATACATTCATTTGATCATTTATATGATCACAATTCACATCAATTATCCTTTTTATACCATTGTACTCAAAATACTTCTCCTTTCTACAATAATGAGAACTAATGCCTCATTCATACATTAATATGGTTCATTTATTCATTCTTTATGTTATTCATATTAATCACAATTCTAAACAATGGTTCACATGTACCATTGTATTCAAAACATTTTTCCTTTTCTCATTTATACATTCAAGAATCTACTTATGTAATTGCAAATTTTATATTTCAAGTTGAGTTATTAATATTTTATGAATTCCATTTGTGATGGGCATATAAGCCCTAACTATCTATTCATATCAATTAGGTGACTTATTTTTCATGTTTCAAGTAATCCATAAATATTTCATGGATTTCAAATTTATGGCCTTAATTTCTTTTTAACAATTTTGACTAGGATGCATAGTCCACATTTGTCATACAATTCTAAACATTTAAGCTTATAATTGGTTCTAGGTCTTCATCTTAATTTACTAATCATTTTGATTACTATTCACCTTACTAGTCAACTAAAATGTTCACTTTTTTATACTTAATGGATATATTAATTCTAATTACACCAAGATCCCACATTTTGAGTTTTACATTTGCTAGTATTAATTGCCAATTGCAATTTAAAGTCCCCTAAATGCATTTCTAATTTCACATTTGAATTTCAAGTTTTGGTGTCACTATTCACCTCATTGGTCAACAAAAATGTTGAATTTTGGATAGAAAATAGGTACATTGGTTTTGACACTCCAAACATACCACATTTTGCATTTAAAACTTGTTGGAAGTGATCACCATTACCATTTCTAAGCCTAACACTAAGTGGCAGAATTTTCAGTTTTTGTACCATAAGTTTACTGTTCTATTAGGGACTGTTACAGTGGAAATTTGAGGAAATGGTAAACATAAAAGTTGTTCATTATTTTGTCTAGTTGAATTTCTTTTTTTGAATCACTCCATTTGGAGTTTTGTAGCTCCAGATATGGTCCAAAAACCACAGCTGGCCGGATTTCAATTCTGCAGAATTTACCAAATCTACAGTACCATGAACAGTGACTGTGACTGCCATTTTGATTAAGTTCTGGTCATAATTTGGGATAGATTTCTTCATGAAAGTTGTTTGTCTATGTCTTAACTTGTTGCTGTAAAAATTTCAGGTCAATTGACCATTTCTACAGTGAGTTATGGCCAAATGAACAGTTACTGTTCATTTGGTCATTTTGCAGTTTTCTGGGTGCAGGGTATCCGGATTGGGACCAACTTTTGGTCCTCTTGCTTTGGTCTTTTGGGCATGGTTTCTTCAGCAAAAATGTGCCATTATAAGTCTAGTTTCATGTCCAATTGGCCAAACACCAATTGGACCTACACAGCCAAAGTTATGGCTGTCTAAGTGGGCTGAAATCTCAGCCACCCTGCTGCACTCACTAGGCAGCATACTCATTCACTTTGCCATGCATTAGTTCACTTCAAATTATAATGAACTTGCCTCAGATGGTCACTAATTGACCATTAGAATTTCCATTAATCATTTCATAAGCCAAGTCCAATTTTTCACTCCCAAAACCCTAATTTTCCCTTTCAATTCACCCATACACCTAGTTAAGCACTTTCATTCATTCTATATGTGTACATACACCTTAAACATAATCTCTAATTCATTTTAAGTCCATTAAAACCATCAAAAACACTCCATCATTGTTCCTTCCTTAGGGCTGCCGAAATTCATGGTGGACATACACATATATTTGGTTCATTTAATTCACAAATTCTTACCTATTTCAAGTTTCTAACATAGAAATAAAGGGTTTAAGGTATATATGTGCACTAACCTCTTGTAGGGCAGAATTTTCCAAGCTCAAACTTCACTTTCCTTCCTTTTCTAGGCTGCCAAACACTTCCCCAAGAGGCATGGACAAGTTTTAATGAAAGGTGTCTAGGGTTTTATAGTGGAAATTCATGGGAAAATGGAAGTGATGCAAGAAATTTTTATGGAGAGCTATGGAAGAGAGGTCACGTTTTGAGGAAGAAGAAGAAGAAGATGACCAGAATTTTTGGTCCATTTTGTATCTTTTAAATGTTTTAAGAATGCTTGTTAACTTGTGATTGGTTGGGAGTAAGTGAGTGACATCATGTGATGTCATTATCTTTAATTTTCTTTATTTTATTTTCTTTTCTTTTCTACTAACTTCAAATTAATTTTTCATCAACATTAATTCATATTTTATGTCATAATAATTATTTACTCAACTGGACAAGTCGGCCAAAAATCGTCTCTGAAGGCGAAATGACCAAAATGCCCTCCGTTTGGCTTAACGGGTCAAAATTGTCTATACAGATTGAAAAATTTTTCTAAATATTTTCTTGGCATTCTAATGCCATAGGAACCTCAATGACCCTTCTCTGGAGTCCCAAAAATTATTTTATGAATTTTTCCCCAGGTCTAGGGCTCCTAGTTGCGAAACAACTTCATTTGGGTTACCCATCGCTAGGGCACCGGCTCATTTAACTTGGTTGTATTTTATTTCTAAAATTTTTATTAAATTTTTCTTATCAATATTTGAGTTATTTATGGTTCCTCACTTTAGTCTAATTATTTTTTCAGACGTTCTAGCTGTCCGGACCGACACCGGTCACCGGAACAGTAAAATGTATGGAATTGCTACAGTGAGGGTGTTACATGTTTAAGGATGTGAGGAAGTTTGTAAATGCATGTGATAGGTGTCAAAGGATGGGTAATATCTCGAAGAGAGATGAAATGCCCCTCCAAAATATATTGGAAGTGGAGCTATTTGATGTGTGGGGCATTGATTTCATGGGACCTTTTCCATCATCCTTTGGACACAAGTACATTTTAGTTGGAGTAGATTATGTGAGCAAATGGGTTGAAGCTATACCATCTCCAACTAATGATGTTAGAGTTGTGATTAAATTCCTTAAAAAGTTCATTTTCACAAGATTTGGAACTCCCCGTGCTATTATAAGTGATGGAGGTTCTCATTTTTGCAACCATCAATTTGAAAGATTATTACACAAATATGGAGTGAAGCATAAGGTTGCAACACCCTACCATCCACAAACTAGTGGTCAAGTGGATATCTCAAATAGAGAGTTGAAAAGAATTCTTGAGAAAACAGTGAATAGTTCAAGGAAAGATTGGTCACTAAAGTTAGATGATGCTCTTTGGGCCTATAGAACAGCTTTTAAAACTCCTATTGGCACTACCCCATTTAGATTGGTTTATGGGAAAGCTTGTCATTTACCTTTGGAGTTAGAGCATAGAGCATATTGGGCCATAAGGACACTGAATTTTGACTTAAAAACTGCAGGAGAAAAAAGAATGCTGCAACTAAATGAACTTGAGGAACTTAGATTGGATGCTTATGAAAATGCCAAGCTTTACAAGGAAAGAACTAAGAGATGGCATGATAAGCATATTAGGAGGAAAGAATTTCAGGAAGGGGATGTTGTTCTTCTATACAACTCTAGGTTAAGGTTATTTCCCAAAAAATTAAAGTCAAGATGGTCAGGGCCCTACACTGTTATAAAGGTATACCCCTATGGACCTATTGAGATAGGTAATGAAACCTCAGGGACTTTCAAAGTTAATGGGCAGATATTAAAGCATTATATTGTTGGAGAACCCACACAAAAGGTTGTAGAGGTTTCATGGCTTGGTTCTCCAATCAGGGACACTTAGGTGATTTGGAGTGGAAGGTCAAGCTTAAGACCTTAAACAAGCGCTTCTTGGGGGGCAACCCAAGTGTATCCTTTTCATTTCATTTCATTTTCAATTTTTACCCTCATTAAACTCAAAAGTGACATTTGTTATTCTTTTGTAGGTCATTCATGAAGATTGGGCAAATTGACACTTGTAGCAAAAACAAAGAATTGAAAGAGAGCAAGTATAAAGCAAAATACTGCACTTTATGCAGTACCTGTGAACAGTAACACCTTTAAACTTGTGCTAAATTACTGATATTGCAATTTACTTGATAGCACATGTTTAATTTTGTTTCTTGTGTAAATTCTGTGAAAATGCAACTTGAATGAGGATCAAATTTGATATTTAGGATTGATGTGAGCTTTATTGAAGTGCAAAAATAGTGTTTGTTAAGTTTTACCTTTTAGTGTATATATAATTTTGTAGTCTGTTAGGAATTTACATGTTTTTGTTTGAATTGTTGTTAGTTTTTCTGATCTGTGATTTTTGCTACTGTTCATGCTGCTAAAAAGGTAAATTTCTATGTCCTTTCTGCAATTCTTGAATGTTTGAAACTTGTCTCAAATGCTGCTGAAAATGTACTTTTGGTATAAGTTCAGAAAGGAGATCATTTCATTAAGTGTACAAAAGGGTAGTCACAATTGGTGCCTAAATTGAAAAATGTTTGCATGAGCTAAATGGAAATATATAGTGTTTGATGAGTTCTACGAGATGATGAGCTTAAATCCCTAAATTTTATGGTGTTTGTGTGTATATGGTAATTGCTGAGGGTCATGACAGCATTCCATAGCATTTGGACTGCTTTTAGTAAGTAAAACTAAAATTTTTCCCAAAACCTGCCGAAACTTGTTGATGATGTTGCTTGTCAAGCAGAGTCTTAAGCAAATTCTGCTGAACCTCATGCTTAACCCCAAGCATGACCCATATTACCACATGTCTGCCCCACATTTTAAAAAACCCAAAAATTTCCGCCATTTTTACAAAAGCCTCGCTCAAACTCCCGATAAACCTCGCCGACTCCCTTCCCACGCCATTTTTTCCGGAAAATTCTTACGGGAAGCTGAAAGGTTTCTTTCTTTTCAATAAAAGGTGAGAACTAAAATGTGGTCTACCCACAAACCCAAACCCCGGAAATCTCGATACTCTGTCCAATCGAACATGGGTACCCCATCCTCCATACCCATAAACCCTAACCCCAGTCCCAGTCCGCCGTTACCTCAGTCGCCCCCACCGCAAAAGTCGCGATTGCCGCAACCGCCACCACCTCAGTCGCCACCACTACCCCCAGACCAAACACTAACCCTTATTCCGCCAACTCCCCTCTCGCCGCAAACTGAAACACCAATTCTCGACACTCATTCCCCAGAAACAATGCCTGAGCCTGCACCTACTCAAATGAAAACCAAAGGCAAAAATCAAAAAGCTGTAGGTAGACCCAAGAAAACCCCTGTCGAAAAACAGAAACGAGTACCCTCTGTTCCTTTTGACCTAAATTCTCCACCCCAACCTTCCTCTGAACCAGTCAGTAAAAGGACTAGGTCCTCCTCGCAAACTCCAGCACCAGCGGTCCAAACACCTATATCTCAGTCACCCTTACACTCTCCAGCAGCACCTGCGTCATCTGCTAATGACCTAGAGGAGGTAATTTCTCCATTACCTTGGGCTTTTAAGGATATGGATATGAAAAATGCCTATGAGAAAATAGTTTCTAAACCTATTTTGGCAAACAAATATATGGATGAGCAGAATTTAAAAGAATTAGGCATTTATGATTCTGTATTTGCCTATTTGGATGCTATCAGCTGGACTAATTTTGCTAAGATTAGGGAACCAGTGTACAAGGATTTGACCCTGGAATTTTTGAGTTCCTTAAGGCTGAATTTCAAACCAACAGTGCCTGAGCATAAAGATGTAATATATTTTCGATGTGCTGGAATTGATAGGGAGTTAGACATGGATGCTATGAATGCAATTTTTGGTTTTCAGGATTCGGGGTATAAAAATATTGAGTGGCAGCAAACTGTTTATGACCCTGTTCAATTCTGGAAAGATATTGCACCTTTTGGGGGTTATTATAGACAGAGGACTGCAAAAGCCTCTAGGATAGTCGATCATGTGTTGAAATACCTCCATAGGTTCATTTCTTACACTGTTTTAGGAAGGGGACACAGTAACAGTATTGTGGGTGCTGGAGACTTATTTTTCTTGTGGTGCATGAAAGAGAGAAAACAAGTAAGCACAGCCCATTTCATAGCTACTCATTGGCACCAAATTGTCACGAAGCATACTAAAGGGAGTATAGTTTTTGGGGGGTATATAACTGCTATAGCAAACTCATTTAGCTTTGATGCTAGTCTATATAAGTCTTGCCTTACAGTGAATCATATATAGACAGCACAATGTTGCTGCACATGGATGTTTGTGAGAAAGTAGGCCATACTTATACTCTGTTACAGCAGCATCCTGAAGCCACTAGTACAGTAGACCCCACTACCTTTGCACCAGTAGAACCCCAACCAACCACTACACCACAATTTTCAGCAGACATTTTGTCCCTCTTAAGATCCTTGGAATCCAAAATAGCAACTTTAACTGTCCAGCCATCTGTTCCCTCACCTGACACCACAGAAATCCTTGCCACCTTGAAAAGCTTAGAAGTCAAAATTGACACCATGGGTCAGCAGCAGGTTGACCAAAAGAAGAAGCTAGAAAAGAAACTTAAAAAGAGATTTTTATCTCTTAAAAAGAAACAGAAGCAGCATCAACTCCAAATGTTGGAACTTTACAACAAACTGGCCCAATCTTACAACAATTTATATCATTGGGGCCAAGACATGTTTCAAGAAATGAAAGACCTCACAGAAAATTTGGAAACTGCTTCTGAAGCTTCGGATGACAATGAACCTCTTGCGTAACCCAAGCGGACCACAGTGCGTGCAAAGAAAGCCTTGACAGCAGAGCTTGATCAGTAGAAACAGTTTTAATTTCTGTTTTAGGTTTATTTTATAATCTGTTTATTTTAATTTTCAAACCTTAGTAATAGTTGTAATACTTTGGTAATTAGTTTTTGTGATTATACTTGCACTTCTTCCCTTTAGTTCACTTTATTTTATTTTATTTTATTTTCTGCTATGGACATAGTTACTCTATGAATGCTTTTTGGTTTAATTTTAGATTTAACTGTTAGATTTTATTTCTTTACACTTTTTCATTTTCTTGCACATTATTTTTGCACTTTACCGTTTTCTTCAATCCTAATTTTGTTGACATTGATGAGTTGCACAAATTTTCTTTGAGCCGCATTTGTTTCACATCATTTGGAGGTAACAGCTTACCCTTTTACCATTTATGCTTATGGTATGTTGCCAATGCTTATACTTTCGCTTTACCCTACGCACCAGGTTAAGCAACATCTTAAGCAGTGTAAATTCATACATTTGGGATTCTTTTTCACTTTTTTCTCTCTAAAAAGCTTCATTATTAATATCATTTTGAGCTAATTTTGGAATTCTTGAGCCTATATTGATTTAATCCTCAATTGTATAAATTTCATTAATTGAGCAATTCACACAATTTTGCCCATCTTTGCATTCATTTTAAACATTGAGGACAATGTTTCATTTGAGTTTGGGGGTGAGGGCAAAATTTTTGCAAAATTTTTAAAATTTTCATTCATTCATTTATTGCATTTCATTCATCCATATATAGATAATTCATACACTTATATATAAACCTCACACATGTCTATACCCATATACATACATTTGCATATAGTTTTTCATATAGATTACACTTAGTTTTAATTCGATTTATGCATTCATTTTAGGATCATGCATATCATAAAAATAAATTTTTTACCTTATCCTTAGAGGATTGAGAATTGCTTTGAAGAGTAATTAAGCTTACTTTTAGAAGGGTTTGATGGATTGAAAGTTCTAGATGGGTGTAAAGTTATTAGATTCTTGCTTTGGTTTATATCTTCTTAGCCAAGGGCCACCCAATCAATTGCATTGACTTTTAGTGCTTAGAGAAAACTCTAGGGTAAGAAGTAGCTAATTGATGTCTCACCAATCCTAGAACAATCTTCCTAAACCTTTCAAGGCGAAATCATAGCATACACTTGAAAAAGAAATGATCTAGGCATTCTTTGAATTTTAAACCCATATCTTAGCCTTAGCCAACTTCACTTAAAAAATTTCGCTTTGGAACCAATTTAAGCCTACATTTATCTCTCTTATTCCTTTGGAACCCACATCAATGCCTAGCCATAAATCCAAACACTTACCTACCCTCTATGAGAATAATTCTTTGAGTGATAGATACACTTAAAATAATAATAATAATAATAATAATAATAATAATAATAATAATAATAATAATAATAATAATTAGTTGGGAGAAGTGACTAAAATAAAAAAAAAAAGCCAGCAAATTCAATTATGGTATGTAAAGTAATTCACCACCCAAGTACACAAAGAAATGAGTTTGGGGGTGAATTGAAAGGGACAATTGTAATTCAAATTCAATATTATTTATGTAGTCCCTCTAAAAGCTTCAAAATTATATGCTAGCATTGGTGAATAGTTGTAAAGTTCCTTCTCCCAAATGATTCAAAAAAAAATGATTCAAAAAAAAAATTTTTGTGTGTCTTGATCTTTTAATAATTTGATTATTCTCATATTTTGATACCCTTATCCCTTTCTTGTTAGCCACATTATCACCCCTTAGCCCCACTACAACTCTTGAAAGTCCTTTTGATCTTTTGATGGTGTTTTGCTACATTAGTGGAGATTGGAATAGGAGAATTGCCTATGGGATTGGGATATCATTAATCCATTCATTTACTTCCATCATTATTTGAGACACTTTAGTTTATGGATTACCCTATAGTCTATTTAGGCACGATTATTCCTTGTAATTGATTGGTTTGGGCTTGATGATATGGATAGTTGACCCAAGGCTAAGCGGTGATAACTTTGGTAAGGATTGAATTCTTTGCATCTTGAAAGTGGGTATATGGTTTGTTGGTGGCTAAAAGTAAGTTTGAGAGTTTGGATAAGTAATTTTCATAAGCTTAAGGTAAGGTACCCCAAATTGCATTAATTGTTTTTAATTTGCTTGAGGACAAGCAAAGGTTTGAGTTTGGGGGAATTTGTTACACTCATTTCATATAGGCTTTTTAGGGTAGTTTTGCATCCATTTTGTCCTCATATTTTAATGTATTTTATATTTTTAGCTTTATTTTATCTTATTCATTAACTTTAGATACTTTATATTTGATTTTTGTAATTTTTGTTGTTTTTGATAGGATTTAGTGGCAAATCGAAGATCAATAAGTGCAATAGGAAGTGATTTGAAGAGATTTGGAGTTCTTTAAGCATGGAGGAAAGTTAAAGAAATCAAGCCTTGAAAGAGCAAACCAGCCGAAATTTGCTTGAGGCTTTGCTTAAGATCCTGCTTAGGGTAAAGCGGCAGTGCTTAAGGTGCAGCACAAGTCAAGCAGGAGCAGAAAAGTCTATTTTACTCTAAGTCTGCCGAGATTTGCTAAAGGTCTGCTTAACCTTAAGCAGACAGTGCAACTAGAGGCTGAAATTTGCTAAGAAGCTGCTTAGGGTTAAGCCGAACCCTAAGCCATCGCCTAACGTGAATAGTGTCACGACTTGGATAATTTTACACCTCATTTCCTATCCACTCCTTGACTCTTATTTACTTTTAGGGCAACCTTTTGGGATGATATAAATTGATCATTTCCTTATTTTTGCCACAAGAGGGAAGGGAGGAAAGACAAAAAGGGACGAAAATTTAATAGAGAGAGAGAGGAGATGCCATTCTCTCTTGGGGAGGAGCTGCTGCACCAGTTTTGGAGCTCTAGAAACCAGAGATTTTGGTTCTTCTACCTGGGTTTTTCTATTTTAGTCCTTTTATCATGTTTTTCTTTACTCTTCCATCAATATTTCTTGTAAATACCATTATGAGTGAGTAATCTCTTTAGATTTCAAAGTTGGGAAATATGTTTTAGATTGATTTGTGGATTTGTACTGGGTATTTCCTTATTTTACATAAATATGAGTTTTGATTCCTTCCTTGTGTGCTTGATTTACTTGCCTAATGTTGGTACCCATTGGGTATTGTGTTAATCTTTGATTGAAGGACCGAAAGGTGAAAGTCATTGATAGATAATCAAGGATTGAAACTTAAAATCACCTAGATTTAGAAATAAACTAGGATTTTAAGAAGAATTAATTATTAGTTACAAAACTTAATTGGTTTTAAAGTAATCAAATAACATACGAAAGTAGGTTTGGTTATTTTAGAACACACTTTGGTTTGCTTGAAAAAGATATCAAAGGAATTTAGAATCAATTTCCTTCAAACACTATTTTTCCTTAAAAATTGGAATGCTCAAGACAAATCCTAATTAATTTATGCATAAACCCCAACTCTGGAATCACTTTTACCATAATTAGACTTTCATTTGAATTACCCATTATTAATTTAGTTTAATTGCGAACTAGAATTAGAATTAATTTGTTTGCTCCTTACCCATTTCAATTAGATTAATCAATTTACCTTGCTCATTTACATTTACCATTTATTAATTAATCATTAGCCCAAATAATCGCTTCATTCATAGTTTGGTAATCAAACAGCAAATCCTCGTGGGAACGATACTTGATTCATCACTTTATTACTTGAGACGACCCTTATACTTGCGGATTAGTCAACATCAAATGTAGCACACTTTACTCGGCTACACTGTAGACGGATAAGGGGTGTCACATACTGCTTATATTCAATGCACAACCTTAAGGATCCATCCTTCTTCTTTATAAATAGTGCTGGAGCACTCTAAGGGGAAGTACTAAGTCAGATGAATCCCTTATCCACTAATTCCTATAGTTATTCCTTCAATTCTTTCAACTCTGCAGGAGCCATCCTATAAGGAGGAGTAGATATGGGTCTAGTACCAGACACTAGATCAATTTTAAAATCTATCTCTCTTTCAGGTGGCAAGCCAGGTAGTTTCTCAGGAAACACATCTGAAAACTCTTTTACCACATGAACTGATTCCGGTCCACTTTTGTTCTCCGCAAAGTCTCTAACATGGGCTAGAAACCCTCTACATCATTTTTAGAGTATCTTGCTAGCTTACACTGCGAAGATCATCCTCTTCACTGTTAATGTCTGATCTTCCTGGAAAACTACCTCTGACCCATCCTATCCTCTGAACCTTTCTACCTTATTTCTACAGTTTAAGGTGGTATAATTGGCTGAGAGCCAATCCATCCCTAGAATGACATCAAAATCTATTAATTCTAGGACCACTAGGTTAGCTAGAAAATATTTATCCTCCACCACCATTGGACAGGCGTAATAGATCATCTTTGTCATTGAGGGATTACACTTAGTCCCACTGATAAGCAATGGATATTGTTAACTCAAAACTACTAAAACTAATCTCAGAATTGTTTCAGGCTTAACAAAAGAATGGGATGCACTAGAATCAATCAAAACATGCACATCGAAAGTTTACTTGACACCAGAGTATTAGAGGTATTGGCTTCCTGTTGTGTCATGGTAAAGATCTGCGCCAATGCTATTAAAACCCTTCCTTGAGAGCCCATTGTAGAGGAAGAAGAAACTCATCCTCTACCTTGTCCCCTTTTTTTATGAGGGACCCACGAAAGTCTGTCTTACCGCCGGTTGAGCCATATTACCAGTCTACTACAATGAAGCCACCCTTTCCATGTTAGACACTCCTTAGATATGTGCCCCTTCTGACCACATCTGTAACATTAGGAAATTTCAAACCTACAAACTCTTTGATGAGGCTTCCCATGTCTTGCACAACCAGAGGTATCCGAACCTGAACTAGAGCCATTTCCCATCCCAAGGCCTGACTTGATTCTATTCTAGAACTTATTCTTCTTTTGCTTCTTGCAAAACTTCTCTTCTTTATCCTTCTTAGTTCTAAATGAAGAAATAGTCTGGGTTAAATGATTAAACCTCCCTACATTAGTAGCTGTAGGAATTGCAGATTACTTGGCTTTTATACTTGTTAACTTCAGACTCCCTTCAATAATAGCCTTAGCCTCCATCTTTCTTACAGCATCTACTATGGAATAGAAGCTGTGAATTTTTACAGCCAAAATCAATGAAGAGTATCTAAAGTGCAACCTCTGAGTGTACCTCTTTTCCTTCTTCTTATTTGTATTATGCTCATGCCCTAGATACTGAAGAAGCTTAATAAACTTATTCGTATACTCGTCTACACTCATATCAGTAGTTTGTCTCAACTGTTCAAACTCCACAACCTTCAGTTCTCTAGAGCTTTCTGAAAAAACCCAATTTGTAAACTCTGTCATAAATTGAGACCAGGTCATACTGTTAACTCTGTTTTCAACATAAGACTTGTATCATTCTTTCGCCTTCTTACATCTTAAGGTAAAGCCAGCCATCGGAATGGCCCTACTATTATTGGCGTCCAATTCATCGGCTATCATTTTGACTATCCTAATGTACTCAAAAGTATCATCTTCTTCCCTATATTTAAGAGCATCTAACTTTAAGTAGTCTATCATCTTTGCTTTATTTTGACTACTTGCCCCAGTCTCTTGTGTAAGAACTGTTGAGCTACAGGGCTAGTGATGGTACTTGCTCTCTTGCGACTCCCTCCATAGGATTTTGAGTTCTCATGTTAGTAGAAAAACTTTGGGGATACTGCTGTGGATGATACGTGGGATATGGATTATACAGTGGGAAGTAAGATGGGTAGGGCATAAAAGCAGGATATTAGGGGTAGCCCATAAACCCAGGGTTTCCAAAACTTTCTTATTGTGGGTATTGATACTCAAACCCATACTCTGGTCCTGGTTGTGGAGGAGATAAAACTCTGACTTATCTCCTCCTTCAACAAAGCTGTCTTTTCTTATACTCCTCACACTAGAAGGCTCGGGATTCTCATGCTGTTAGGAAAAACCATAAGAACTCCTTCTAGCATCTACAGACATTTTAGATGCTTGTGAGGTCTCCCTACTAACTTCAAAGGACTTTCAAGGACCTCTTAAAGATTCTTCTCTTCCACCTCTATTAGCTCTCCCTGACAATAGGGTTGGCAGGTAGTGCTTTCATACCCTTATTCTCGAGTGAAGAGAGCAGACCATCTTAAACCTAGCATTTATGAAAGCAACAAGAAGTATTGAGCACATAAAATGTTCATGTATATTCACATGAACACACAACATGTAATCAAACATAACATTCACATACATTTATCACATAACATACAAGGACTCAATCCCTATTGGACATGTATTTCCCTAACTGTTGGTCAATAAACTTCCCTTTTATACTTTTACTAGCATCTAGGTTCACTCATCTAGCCTAAAGTTCTGATACTAATTTCGTAACAACCCAAACCAAGGGGCCGTCATTAGCGTTAGGGATCGGGTCAGCTTAAGGCTGCCAAAACCTGTAATAAGCCTAAAACTTGTGAAATATACATACATTCCTACATCTCACCTTCTTAACATGCATCAAACCATTACACCTTAGTCCTTTCATCCATACATAAACATTCATAACATAATAATGGTTCATAATTTGAACATTAACATACATAAGATCCAAAGTGTAATGGTTCAACATGTGTACCCTCACAAGGGTTAACACAACATATACATCATCATACTTAAGCAGTTATTACATTTTTTCCAATTTTCCTTTAATCACCAGCACAATACTATCCATTCATAAATTACATATCCATCTACCCATATATCATACATAATGAAGGGCTAAGACTAACCTTAATGCTCTCTCTTAAAGGAGCTCTTGTAGTCCTACAACCCTGCACCTAGGGATTAGGGGAATGGGGTAAGCTTACACAAGCTTAGTGAATAAACTAACCATCATTAATTTCATCATTCATTCATACATGTGCAATGCATCATTCACATAGATTTTCACATCATAAACATTTCACATAAAGATAGACATTATCACCAATAACTCCCCAAACTTTTTAAATATGACCTGTGTCATGTACCTAGGGGCAACTATTAGATCTCCCTTGAAGGACAACATTAGGATCTCCCCTTAGGATTTACTTATAAATCCATAACATACGTAACATTACATAAACATAACATGGGGAGAGTAATGGGTCATCCTATATCCATTAATGGTGTAACACCCCGTTTGCATAGCCTGGTAGATTTCACTGTTCCGGTGACCGGTGTCGGTCCGGGCAGTTAAGGGGATTAGAACCACACTTAAGACAACTAGATAAGCCACAAATACAAATAATTAGTAATGTTCAATTAGTTAAGTATAAATAAGAAAAATAGAACTAAAGAAGTTAAACGAGCCGAGAGTCAAAGCGATGGGTGACCTCCTCGGGAATGACTGCGAAGTCATTTCAAACTCAAATTTCAAACCGTAAAAAGTGACGCTACGGTCCTTAGGACCCTTATGAACACAATGGAAAAGAGAAAATCACGAAAAAGAACTGTTAAGCCAGTCAAATAATTAGGTCAGGGAGCCGAAAGAAATATGAAATTATTTGCAAACCGGGATGAACCGGCGAGGGGCAATTTGGTCAATTGACCCCGAGAGCTGACTCTTGACCTAACTGTCAAATAAAATTAGAGAAAAGAAAACTTCAGGATCGAGAATTAAATTAAAGAACTAATAGAAAAAAAAAAAAGAGAAAATGGAAAAGTTAAAAAAGTGTAGGAAGATGACATCATGCATGATGCCATAAGTCATATAATTAATAAATTAATTAAATGGATTTTTAAGTCTTCCATAAGGATAAAAACGAAAGAAAAGAAAAGAAAAGAAAAAGTAAAAAGCCTCATCTTCCTCCCATTTACGTTTCTCTCTCCCTCACCATTGTAAACCTCCATTAAAGCTTGCTTCAAGCTTTGAAACCACCATTAAACCCCAAATCCTCCCATACTTGCTTCATAAAAACTTGATTTAATCACTTGAGAGGAAGATTGGTCATCAAAGAATTGAAGAAAATTGAGAGAAAGTGAAAGTTCAAAGACACCTAACAAGGTAAGTAATGCAAACTTCAAGTTTTTAGTTTAATTAGTGTATGTATAGCATCAAAAGCATAGAAATAAACTTAAAATAAAAAAAATATGTGTGAGGGACTAAAGTGAAATTCGGCCAGCATGTGTATAGGGGTATATTTGCATGGTTTGATAGATTTAAATACATATGTGAGCTTGTTTGAGATGAAGAAACATGTATGTATGCATGGAATTAATCAAATGCAACAATTTAGTGTGGTTAGGGTTTGGAGGCCTAGGGTTTTGAGGCAAATTTTGGAGAAATGTATAAATGATGACTTTGACCTAATTTTAGATGAAAAATGATAAAAAATGACCAAAAGAGATGTGTGGAAATTGTGAGAATGGAAGTTAAATTCGTAGGGCAAATGGTCATCTTCTTTGTGACATGACCAAGCCAACTTTGAAGGACCAAAACAGAAATTTTACAAGTCCAATTGATATGCCACCAATTGGAGATGAAAATAGAAATAAAATAGCACAATTTTCATTAAGGAACCATGGCCAAAAACTGAATAAAACTTAGTGAACCAATTGACCAAAGTGAAATGAGAGCAGGTTGCCACTGCATAAACTGACCAAATGAACAGTAATTGTTCAT
Organism: Hevea brasiliensis; assembly: GCF_030052815.1. Lineage (NCBI taxonomy): Eukaryota > Viridiplantae > Streptophyta > Magnoliopsida > Malpighiales > Euphorbiaceae > Hevea > Hevea brasiliensis. The sequence goes on from NC_079497.1 coordinate 103,051,255, forward strand.
TTGGTCATAACTCGAGCTAGGAAGGTCAAAATGACCTGAAATTTTACCAGTAATTAGATAAGATATAGATCTAAAACTTTCATGAAGAACACCAACCCAAATTATCCCATTAACCTAACCAAATGATTGAGCAAAGTTGAGTTACCAAACCTGCAAAACTGCAGATTTCCATTTGAGCAGTAAAGTTCCAATGGCTATAACTCTCTCTAGAAAACTCCGATTTAGGCGATTCTTGAACCGATGGAAACTTAAGACATAGTAGAACATTTCGTGTGAAGGAAATTAGACCAAATTATGGACTTAACTTGATCAAATTATTGAATGAAGTTGGATCAAAAATCTGCCAGAACCTAAATTGCAGCATGAACAGTGCACGTGAACAGTAATTGTATTTTGGCTATAACTTGAGGTAAAAAAACTCCAATTGGGGTGATCCAAAAATGAGAATACACTTAAGACAATAAGGAACATTTTCTATGAAGGAAGTTTTGCCAAATTCCAACAGTAAAAGGGCCAATGAAACAGTGCAACTTAGGACTCCAAAACTGAAAATTGGCAATTTTGCCTAAAAGACCTAAGTTTTGAGAAAATGACCACAACCAATAAGTTTAGTAACCAAAATGTGGTATGTGGGTGAATTTGGAATTCTCATACCTATTAAGCCTTAGAAAGTCAACTATTTGACTTGAATAGTGTAGTGAATAGTAACCCGAAACACCAAAATTTCGAGAACGTCGAATTTAACACGTTAGAACTAGGTAAATGTGAAGCTAAATTTATTTTGGAGTTGTGTTAAGTTCTAGTACTGAAACATTGTAAAATTGTGTGTTTCAGTTGAAAAGAATATCGGGAAGGAACCCGAGGAACCGAGTTGAGGCTAAGGGACGACTCGTTTGAGGTTTGTGCACAACATCACCATGTTTTAAAGTTCATTGATAAAGTGAATGAAATATGTATTTTACATTTGCTTCGAATTGTTGAAAATTTATTTGTGACATTATTTATAATGTTTTGACTTAAATTGTTGAAAGTTACTGTGTATATTTGAAATGACAATGTTTAGCAAATTGTTAAGATAAGTTTTGAAACCACAGTGTCATGACCATATATTTGAACACCTCACTAGCATGACTAGTGGGGTAATCGATTCAATTTTGATTCCTTCTCTGGAGAAGTGTTGAGGTGTGCCAGTAGAAGAGGATGTGAATGGATATCCATATATTTGAGCTAGCTAGCCTTGTGATGTGATTTCTCTTTAGCCTCTGGCTATTGAGATTCTATTTGTTTCGAATGGAATGATCTAACTGTGGGTTTTATGAAATGTGTTTGGATACTTCGAAATGAACTTGGTTTGCATTAAAATTTCATAATTCATGTTTTGTGTTTAATGCTTATGTTTAGTCAAATTTTTGAATAAATGTGATTTAAATTTTGCATAAAGATTATTTTAGTACGTTGTGCACCACTGAGTCCTAGTACTCAGCGATAGCTTTTATTGCTGTCGCAGATACAGAGACTAGAGGAGCAGTAGACTGAGCTGCTAAAGATTGAGGAGCATTCAGCCTAAAGTCTTCGGGTATAATTTATACCCTAATTGTAAATATTTCTTTTGATGTATATATTGCACATAAATGTATGGACATGTAAAAATGGGTCTTGAGCAGTTGTATAAAATTTGTATAAAGTTGTAATATATATATTGTAGTTTGAAATTCTCTTAATGTAAATTTTGTAATGATCTATTTAAATTGTTTTGTTTCTAATGAAATATGAATGGAACTATTTTATTTAATTTGAATGAAATGGATTGTTAGTATTTTGATGATCATTGGATACTGGATTTGAAATTGAAAGTTGATAAATGTGTTGAGAAATTGTTTGAGATTGAGTTTGAAATTGAAGCAGTTGTTGAGAAAATTTTTAGAAGTGCTTTTTACAAGTATTTGAAGAACTGTTTTCTCAAAATACAGAGGGAACTCTGTCAAAATTTTTATAAAATTTGCGGAAAAATAAAATGGGCTAAAATTTCCAACTAGTTTTCAACTTAATTACATGTTTAAAATACTTATTAGAAATGCTCACCACTTATTAAAAATAAGAAAATTGTTTTAAAATCTCTTGTAGAGTACTTAATGAGTTATCGGTAGGTGAAGTTCGGTAGTTCATTAGGTATTCTACGGGATCATGTTATGCCTTACAGAGGGGTAAGGTGTGACATGTTTTAGTGGTATCAGAGCAAATTTTTAAAGTATGTTTTAACATATAAATTTGTGTTTTTCTTTGTTAAGTACAACTGCTCAATGTCCATAATTGTTACATACAGTGCATTACATCATGAATATGAACTAACGGAGGAAAATCTCCATGTGTTACTTATTTAGGAGATACCCTAACTTCAGACTGAAATGGAAGAAGGGGATCGCTCAGTTGAGCAGTCTGTTGAAGCTGAGGCACAAGAGGAAGCCCCAGCTTTACCGAATGTCAGTGGGTCAGTAGCACCAGCCCTGCAAATGCTGCAGTTCCCTGCACAGTTGGCACAGCAGATGGCGGCAATGTTTCAACAAATGGCTGGGGCTATGCCTGCTCAAGCTTCACCCCAACCACCAGTGGCACAACCATTGCCTCCAGCCAGATAGTATGACAAGTTATTGAAGTATGGGGCTGCAGAATTCAAGGGTACAGTGGACCCTTTAGAGGCAGAGTAATGGCTTGAAAGAATGGACAGAGTATTTAAGAAGCTGCACTGCCAAGATGAATTAAAGTTTGAGTATTCCGTGTCGCTACTGCAAGGGGATGCGTATGATTGGTGGAAGACCAATCCCCACAGCTTAGCTGAACCACCAGTGCTAACCTGGGATGACTTCATCAGAGAGTTCAGACAGAAATACATCCCAGATGCATATGTTGACCAGAAACTACAAGAATTTTTGAGTTTGAAACAAGGCAACAGAACAGTGGCAGAGTATGAGAGGGAGTTCTCCCGCTTAAGTCACTATGCAGGGAGTCTCCTCTCTACCAGCAAGGCAAAATGCAAGAGATTTGAGACGGGTTTGAAGCCCAGTATAAGGATGCAAGTTGTGGGATTCCGACACAGCAACTTTTCAGAGCTCATGTCTCAAGCACTTGAACTAGAGAGAATTGAATTAGAAGCAACCACAGTCAAAGAAAAATCAGAGAAAGCTGAGAAATCAGACAAAGACAAGGGGGAAAAGTCTGTAGAGTCGAGTTCTGGTGGGACTTCTGGGAAAAAGAAGAAGTTTAGTGGACCCAGCAGGGGTCGAGGTGGAAGATTTGGTAGGGGCTGATTCTCCGGATAGAGACCCCCTAGGTCTGGTCAGCAGTCGAGCAGGGGTTCACATTCTGCCCGCCCCTGTGAGACTTATGGCAAGATTTATGGGGGGAGTGCTACTGTGCCACTGGAGCCTGCTTTAACTGCGGTGGCAAGGGCCATATAGCTAAAGACTATACTAGTGCTCCGAGATATAATCCAGCTCCTACTACTGCCGAGGGATCTATTCAGAGTCCTGCTCTCAGAGGTTCACAGTCAGTTGGCAGAGGAAGAGTTAGAGGTAGAGGCACTACTTCAGGCAGTCAGAGCACAGTTGGTCAGTCAGGACAAGGAAGTGCTTCAACCAGAATCTACACAATGAGACAGCGAGAAGAGGCTGAGACTTCTGATGTGGTAGCTGGTACATTCTCTATCTCTGATTAAGAAGTATTTGTGTTGTTTGATCTGGGTTCAACCCATTCATATGTTAGCGCTAGCATAGTTAGTTCACTTGCTGTTCCATGTGTGCAAATGGGTTTTGAAGTGCTAGTAACTAGTCCGTTAGGACAAGAGGTCCGGGTCAACAGAATCTATAGAGACTGTCCTTTGGTGATCCAAGGAAATATTTTCCTGTCAGACTTGATTGAAATGCCCTTCAGAGAGTATGATATCATCTTGGGCATGGATTGGTTAGCCAGGCATCATGCCATGATTGACTGTAGACTGAAGACAGTCACTTTTGGTCTCCCTTTGTACAGTGATGTGGTAATACATGGGGAGAGGCATTTACTGCCATCAAACATCATTTCGGCTGCACTAGCCAAAAGGATGATCAGAAAGGGGTGTGAAGCATACTTGGCACATGTGATAGACACCCAAGTGGGGAGTCCAAAGACTAAGGACATCCCTATCAGATGTGACTTTCCGGATGTGTTCCTGATGAATTGCCAGGATTACCCCCAGAAAGAGAGGTGCAGTTTGAGATTGATGTTATGCCTGGTGTGGACCCAATCTCCATAACGCCATATAGAATGGCACCTACAGAATTGAAAGAGTTGAAAGTGCAGTTGCAAGAACTGCTGGACAAGGGTTTTATCCGCCCTAGTGAGTCGCCTTGGGGAGCGCCAGTATTGTTTGTAAAGAAGAAGGATGGCACTCTCCACTTGTATATTGATTATCGACAGTTGAATAAGGTGACTATAAAGAACAGATATCCATTGCCCCGCGTTGATGACTTGTTTGATCAGTTGAGGGGTGCAGCTGTGTTCTCCAAAATTGACCTGAGATCAGGTTATTATCAGCTGAAAGTACAAGAGCAGAGTATTGCTAAAACTACCTTCAGAACCCGCTATGGCCATTATGAGTTTTTGGTTATGCCATTCGGGTTAACTAATGCTCCGGCTGCTTTCCTGGATCTGATGAACACTATCTTCATACCATACCTCGACCAGCTTGTTGTGGTATTCATAGATGATATATTGGTCTATTTGAGGAATGCAGAAGAGCATGATAGACATCTGCAGATTGTACTGCAAACTTTGAGAGAGAAACAGCTATATGCCAAATTGTCGAAGTGTGAATTTTGGCTGAAAGAAATATCTTTCTTGGGGCATGTAGTATCAGAAGAGGGCATCAAGGTAGATCCAAGTAAGATCGAAGCTGTCCTTAATTGGAAGCCACCCAGAAATGTCACAGAGGTTCGCAGTTTTCTGGGTTTAGCTGGATACTACCGTAGATTTGTGAAGGGATTCTCCATGTTGGCATCTCCATTGACCAAGCTGCTTAGAAAAGATGTGAAATTTCAGTGGACGGACAAATGCCAGTAGAGTTTTGATGAATTGAAGAGATGTTTGACTGAAGCTCCAGTCCTGACTTTACCTACTCCAGGTAAAGAATATACAGTATATAGTGATGCTTCTCATAATGGGTTAGGCTGTGTATTGATGCAAGATCGAAATGTCATTGCCTATGCATCACGCCAGCTAAAACCGCATGAGAGGAACTATCCAACACATGATTTGGAGCTTGCAGCTATTGTGTTTGCTCTTAAGATCTGAAAACACTATTTGTATGGGGAAAAGTGCTACATCTACACAGATCATAAGAGTTTGAAGTATTTGGGCACCCAGAAAGAGCTGAATTTGAGACAAAGGAGATGGTTAGAGTTGATAAAAGACTACGATTGTCTGATAGACTATCAGCCAGGGAAAGCTAATGTTGTGGCCGATACCTTAAGTCGCAAGACTATGGCAAGTCTACTGGTTACTCCTTTGTCTTTGGTACATGAGTTAAGATCATTGCATGCCAGCTTAGAGATTAATGATGATGGGCAGACAGCAGTTGCATGGCATGTACAGCAAGTGTTGATTGATCAGATTAGAATGGCTGCTCAGAATGATTAGAAGTATCAGAAGTTGATGGAAGAAGTCCGACAGGGCAAGAAACCAGAATTCTCAATCAGAGATGACGGTCTACTGCTACACCAGGGCAGAATATGTGTTCCCAATGATGTTGAATTGAGGAAGATCATTTTGAAAGAAGCACATGAGTCTCCTTTTGCCGTGCACCCTGGTGGCACAAAAATGTATAGAGGGCTAAAGGAGCATTACTGGTGGATGAGTATGAAAAGAGGTGTGGCAGAGTTTGTATCCAAATGCCTAACTTGTCACCAAGTGAAGGCAGAGCATCAAGTACCTACTGGGTTGTTACATCCACTACCAGTACCAGAGTGGAAATGGGAGAGAATAACGATGGATTTTGTGATGGGACTTCCGAGGGCACAGAAGAGTCATGATGCGATTTGGTTCATTGTCGACAGACTAACTAAGTCTGCTCATTTTCTGCCAGTCTGGATGGATTATAGTTTGGAAAGATTGGCCAAGATATACATCGATGAGATTGTGAGACTGCATGGAGTGCCAGTATCCATCGTGTCAGACAGAGATCCTAGGTTCACTTCTAGATTCTGGGGTAGTCTTCAGAGAGCCCTAGGAACTAGATTGAACTTCAGTACTGCATTCCACCCACAGAAAGATGGCCAGTCTGAGAAGGTAATTCAGATCTTGGAAGACATGCTACGGGCTTGTGTGATTAAGTTTGAGGGTAGTTGGGATATACACTTGCCTTTGATTGAGTTTGCTTACAACAACAGCTACCAATCAAGCATTGGGATGCCTCCATATGAAGCTTTGTATGGCAGGAAATGTAGAACCCCGTTGTGTTGGGATGACGTGGGTGAAAGAAAGATGATTGGACCCAAAATTGTTCAGCACACTGAAGAGAAAATCAGGGTGATCCGAGATCGATTTAAGACTGCATCAGACCGTCAGAAGTCCTACATTGATTTGAAGAGAAGAGATATTGAGTATGCAGTGGGTGAGAAAGTTTTCCTCAAGGTTTCTCCTTGGAAGAGAATTATGAGATTCGGCAGAAAGGGGAAACTGAGTCCTCGTTTCATTGGGCCATATAAGGTTCTGGAAAGAGTGGGTCCTTTGGCATATCGGTTGGCACTACCTCCAGAGTTGGAGAAGATACATAATGTCTTCCACGTGTCTATGTTGAGGAAGTATCGATCAGACCCATCTCATGTACTACTAGTAGAGGAAATTGAAGTGAATCCAGACCTCACATATGAAGAAGAACCCATAGAGATTATGGCTTATGAGGTGAAGTAGCTACGGAACAAGCAGATACCATTAGTAAAAGTGCTGTGGAACCATCATTCGGGCCAGGAGGCTACTTGGGAACGAGAAGAGGACATGAGGAGACAGCACCCACAGCTGTTCAGAGGTTGATACCAGGTAAAATTTCGAGACGAAATATATTTTAAGGGGGGGAGAATTGTAACACCCCGTTTGCATAGCCTGGTAGATTTCATCGCATTCGTGGCCGGTGTCGTCGGACAGCTTAAGGGATTAGAACCACACTTAAGACAACTAGATAAGCCACAAACACAAATAATTAGTAATGTTCAATTAGTTAAGTATAAATAAGAAAAACAGAACAAAAGAAGTTAAACGAGCCGAGAGTCACAGCGATGGGTGACCTCCTCGGGAACGACTGCGAAGTCGTTTTAAACTCAAATTTCGAACCGTAAAAAGTGACGCTGCGGTCCTTAGGACCCTTATGAACACAGTGGAAAAGAGAAAATCACGAAAAAGAACTGTTAAGCCAGTCAAATAATTAGGTCAGGGAGCTGGAAGAAATATGGAATTATTTGCAAACCTGGATGAACCGGCGAGGGGCAATTTGGTCAATTGACCCCGAGAGCTGACTCCTGACCTAACTGTCAAATAAAATCGGAGAAAAGAAAACTTCGGGATCTAGAATTAAATTAAAGAACTAATAGAAAAAAAAAAGAGAAAATGGAAAAGTTAAAAAAGTGTAGGAAGATGACATCATGCATGATGCCATAAGTCATATAATTAATAAATTAATTAAATGGATTTTTAAGTCTTCCATAAGGATAAAAACAAAAGAAAAGAAAAGAAAAAAAAAAGTAAAAAGCCTCATCTTCCTCCCATTTACGTTTCTCTCTCCCCCACCATTGTAAACCTCCATTAAAGCTTGCTTTAAGCTTTGAAACCACCATTAAACCCCAAATTCTCCCATACTTGCTTCATAAAAACTTGATTTAATCACTTTAGAGGAAGATTGGTCATCAAAGAATTGAAGAAAAATGAGAGAAAGTGAAAGTTCAAAGACACCTAACAAGGTAAGTAATGCAAACTTCAAGTTTTTAGTTTAATTAGTGTATGTATAGCATCAAAAGCATAGAAATAAACTTAAAATAAAAAAAATATGTGTGAGGGACTAAAGTGGAATTCGGCCAGCATGTGTATAGGGGTATATTTGCATGGTTTGATAGATTTAAATACATATGTGAGCTTGTTTGAGATGAAGAAACATGTATGTATGCATGGAATTAATCAAATGCAACAATTTAGTGTGGTTAGGGTTTGGAGGCTTAGAGTTTTGAGGCAAATTTTGGAGAAATGTATAAATAATGACTTTGACCTAATGTTAGATGAAAAATGATAAAAAATGACCAAAAGAGATGTGTGGAAATTGTGAGAATGGAAGTTAAATTCGTAGGGCAAATGGTCATCTTCTTTGCGACATGACCAAGCCAACTTTGAAGGACCAAAACAGAACTTTTACAAGTCCAATTGATATGCCACCAATTGGGGATGAAAATAGACATAAAATAGCACAATTGTCATTGAGGAACCATGGCCAAAAACTGACTAAAACTTAGTGAACCAATTGACCAAAGTGAAATGAGAGCAGGTTGCCACTGCATAAACTGACCAAATGAACATTAATTGTTCATTTGATCATAACTCGAGCTAGGAAGGTCAAAATGACCTGAACTTTTACCAGTAATTAGATAAGATATAGATCTAAAACTTTCATGAAGAACACCAACCCAAATTATGCTATTAACCTAACCAAATGATTGAGCAAAGTTGAGTTACCGAACCTGTAAAACTGCAGATTTCCATTTGAGCAGTAAAGTTCCAATGGCTATAACTCTCTCTAGAAAACTCCGATTTAGGCGATTCTTGAACCGATGGAAACCTAAGACATAGAAGAACATTTCGTGTGAAGAAAATTAGACCAAATTATGGACTTAACTTGATCAAATTATTGAATGAAGTTGGATCAAAAATCTGCCAGAACCTAAATTGCAGCATGAGCGATTGCGTGAGCGATGGTAATTGTATTTTGGCTATAACTTGAGCTACAAAACTCCAATTGGGGTGATCCAAAAATGAAAATACACTTAAGACAATAAGGAACATTTTCTATGAAGGACGTTTTGCCAAATTCCAACAGTAAAAGGGCCAATGAAACAGTGCAACTTAGGACTCCAAAACCGAAAATTGGCAATTTTGCCTAAAAGACCTAAGTTTTGAGAAAATGACCACAACCAATAAGTTAAGTAACCAAAATGTGGTATGTGGGTGAATTTGGAATTCCCATACCTATTAAGCCTTATAAAGTCAACTATTTGACTTGAATAGTATAGTGAATAGTAACCCGAAACACAAAAATTTCGAGAACGTCGAATTTAACACGTTAGAACTAGGTAAATGTGAAGCTAAATTTATTTTGGATTTGTGTTAAGTTCTAGTACTGAAACATTGTAAAATTGTGTGTTTCAGTTGAAAAGAATATCGGGAAGGAACCCGAGGAACCGAGTCGAGGCTAAGGGACGACTCGCTTGAGGTTTGTGCACAACATCACCATGTTTTAAAGTTCATTGATAAAGTGAATGAAATATGTATTTTACATTTGCTTCGAATTGTTGAAAATTTATTTGTGACATTATTTATGATGTTTTGACTTAAATTGTTGAAAGTTACTGTGTATATTTGAAATGACAATGTTTAGCAAATTGTTAAGATAAGTTTTGAAACCACAGTGTCATAACCATATATTTGAACACCTCACTAACATGACTAGTGGGGGTAATCAGTTTCGAATTTTGATTCATTCTCTGGAAAAGTGTTGAGGTGTGCCAGTAGAAGAGGATGTGAATGGATATCCATATATGTGAGCTAGCTAGCCTTGTGATGTGATTTCTCTTTAGCCTCTGGCTATTGAGATTCTATTTGTTTCGAATGGCATGATCTAACTGTGGATTTTATGAAATGTGTTTGGATACTTCGAAATGAACTTGGTTTGAATTAAAATTTCATAATTCATGTTTTGTGTTTAATGCTTATGTTTAGTCAAATTTTTGAATAAATGTGATTTAAATTTTGCATAAAGATTATTTTAGTACGTTGTGCACCACTGAGTCCTAGTACTCAGCGATAGCTTTTATTGCTGTCGCAGATACAGAGACTAGAGGAGCAGCAGACTGAGCTGCTAAAGATTGAGGAGCATTCAGCCTAAAGTCTTCGGGTATAATTTATACCCTAATTGTAAATATTTCTTTTGATGTATATATTGCACATAAATGTATGGACATGTAAAAATGGGTCTTGAGCAGTTGTATAAAATTTGTATAAAGTTGTAATATATATATTGTAGTTTGAAATTCTCTTAATGTAAATTTTGTAATGATCTATTTAAATTGTTTTGTTTCTAATGAAATATGAATGGAACTATTTTATTTAATTTGAATGAAATGGATTGTTAGTATTTTGATGATCATTGGATACTGGATTTGAAATTGAAAGTTGATAAATGTGTTGAGAAATTGTTTGAGATTGAGTTTGAAATTGAAGCAGTTGTTGAGAAAATTTTTAGAAGTGCTTTTTACAGGTATTTGAAGAACTGTTTTCTCAAAATACAGAGGGAACTCTGTCAAAATTTTTATAAAATTTGTGGAAAAATAAAATGGGCTAAAATTTCCAACTAGCTTTCAACTTAAATACATGTTTAAAATACTTATTAGAAATGCTCACCACTTATTAAAAATAAGAAAATTGTTTTAAAATCCCTTGTAGGGTACTTAATGAGTTATCGGTAGGTGAAGTTCGGTAGTTCATTAGGTATTCTACGGGATCATGTTATGCCTTACAGAGGGGTAAGGTGTGACAAATGGACCAACAGTAATTTATGGAATTATGCAACATCTTCATATTCTAGATATGTACATCCTAAATAAATAGGACATGATGCATGAGGATGCTTATTAATTACGTGTAAATAGTTTTCATTTTATTAAAGTTAGAGTTATTCACCTCTTGTAGCCTATCAACCTCTTTTCTCAAATGAGAGCTATTCTTGGATCCTTACCCTTTAGAGTCCCTCAATCCCGATCCTATAAAATTAGACCCTAGAGTGTTATACAAGGCTCTAAAATCCTATATATAATATAAAAATCCTATTCTAGCCCTTAGAAACCATGAAATTAGGTTTTGAAATCTTAGAATTGAAAGAGAAATAAAGTGGCTAGAACTAAGTTTAGTTGCCGGAGTCCTAGGTTTTAGCTGCCAAACCTTAGAATGTTAGGTGCCCATTTTGGGCAGTAGCCACTGTAGCTGTCGAACCTAGAAAATTTACAGATTTTCTAAGAAAATGCAAGCTTCAGCTATTAAATCTCTGGCTTTTGAAAGTGAAACCTAGGAGTTTTCAGAATTCCCAAGTCGAAAACCTATAGATCCCTTCTCCCATCAACTCCCAAACTCAACTTAAGGTTCCAAAACACAACCCAATCATATATACACATTTCTAGAGTCTAAAACAACTAGAAAACATGCTTAATACCTGCATACATTAATTAAAACTCAAAATCCTAGGTTTTCCCCAACCCAACATAGCATAAACTTCCAAAAACTTAACTTGAAATAACTTTTTATGAAATTAAAGCTATAGAAACCTAATTCTTCATCAACTCTCTTAGATCTACCTATTAGATCAAAAAGAAAAGAAAGTTACCTCTTTTCTTGGAGCTTGGAGGTGAGAGAACCAAAGCCTCAAAGCTTGAATCCACTCGTTAGCACTTCCAAATGGAAGAATCCACCTCCAGATCTTGAAAATTTCTAGGAAATCTCTTCAAAGAGTAGTTCTTTGTATGCCCTAGTAGTTGAGAGAGAAAGGATAACTCAAGTATTTTGGGTAGAAAATGAGCTGAGATCTCTTTTTATACCCTCTTTGTCTGGAGACTTTCGGTTGCTGAAAGTTTAATTTTCGGTAGTCGAATTCTACCCAAATGGATTTGAACTATAAAAAGGACTTCAGCTGTCGAAAGCCTGATCTTCAACTGCTAAAATTTCTTTTACCTAAAACAACCATTTTAAAACTTTTAAAGAACAAAACCCTTAAAATATTTTTCATTTTTTAAATATATTTTGAACATTTTAAACACACATATATGAACATATTTTTATATCTTACCGCCACTTGCTTGTCAGTGAAGTTCTAGTCTTCTCCAAAATATTTCATCAAGGACAAATATTCCGACATCGGAAAATGGTGAGTATTACAGGTTTTGTTTGGAATAAATCATTTACCAAAAAAATAAAATAAAATGAACTATCACACAGTCATACTTTTTTCTATTTCTTTGAAAATTATTTTTTTTTAAGTTAAAATGAATTCAGTTCTTTAATTCTAAATATAAAAATTGACTAAAATGAAATTAGTTGAATTAAATTCTTTTAAATTTATATATTCCAAATAGGAGATAATAATAATAATAACAAAGTAAATCTCTCACAACACCAAATCCAATTAAAAAAACCTTGAAAAAAGGAAGAAAAAAAAATCAATAGATCTCTTGCATGATTTACGAGATTAGCATGGATTCAAAATCAGAACTGCATTTTTTTTTTGTTAACTCATTTGCTACCTCTTTCTCCCATTTTTTCGCCATTGACAATCATATCAATTCCTTAACACTTTGATATGTCAAGGGTAGAAAGTTTAGGTAGTAAAATGTAATTTTTAGGGATTAAAGGAGATATTTTGTACTTATTTTCATTTATTTAATTCTAGATGTGTGATAGCTCAAGTATAGTGATGTCTCATCTTATCACTCTCCATTATCTCCCTAATACTCTTTAGGAAAGAGAGGCCAATTACTCTTAATGCAAAGGACCCTTTTATTGAATTTGTCAAATTGTATTGAAATTTGACTTGTATCTCTTGAAATATTCACTTCCCCACCCACTCACTTGAATTCGACAAAAGTAAATTAGCTAACTTTGTGTTTGATTGGGGAAGTTGAAGTATGAAATTTGAATTTGATAAAAGTATTTATTTTATTTGATTCATTAGAATCACGAATGCATATTAGTTTTATAATCGTAGAGATCATGTTATTTGAGTGTGGATTTAAAATGATACATAAAATGATGTTATTTTAAATTAACTCTAAAAAATTCGTAATAAGTAAAATGGTGTTATTTAAAAGATGTTTAGCTTGGCTACCTACTTTTAAATTTTGACTTAAAATATATTTTTAATTTATAAAATAATTTAAAAATATGTAATTAACTATTTTATAAAATTACTTAAAATTAACTTTTAAATAATTTAAATATTGGTTAAAAAGTGCTTAAAAGAAATTTATTTTATCAAAGTGATCAAAAAAATATAAAATTGAGTATTATAGTTGTTAAAATGAGGATAATATTAATATGTTTTTTAAAATTATTAGATAGTATAGCTTTTTACTCGGTTAAAGAGTAGTTTTTTCTCCTCATATACTTTTAATCTCTTTATGGTAGCCCAACCCACACTTTCTTGTTGTTTACGATACTATAGGTTTGTTTGCGTTAGAGCTGCTATTAAGAAAACAACTTTTTAAATATATTAAACAGAAAATATTAAAATATATGTTTTAATTATAAAAATAAGAAAATAATTTTTTAATATTATTTTTTAATAGCATCTAAAATGATAGTTTTCCTGTGATTTTTGACCTTTGAAACTTAACCCCAATAAATGTAACGCCCTCACTTTAGATAGTCCATACATTTTACTATTCCGATGACTAATGTCTGTCCGAACAGCCAGAATGTCTGAAACTATATTTAAATTAGAGTGAGGAGTCATAAATAGTTTAAATAATGACAAAAAAATTTAAAGAAAAATTTAAGCAATGAAATACACTAAGGTTAAATGAGTTGTAGCTCTAACGATGGGTGTCATAATAGGAAGCGACTGTGAAGACAGTTAGCAATCTGAAACCCATGGAGAACCCTGTGAAATAATTATTGGGACTCCAATAAAGAATTATTGAGGCTTAGATGACAATAGAATGCCAAGAAAATACTAAAAAAAATTTATAAATCTGTATAGATAATTTTAACTTGGTAAGCTAAACGAAGGGCATTTTGGTCATTTCACATTCAGAAATGATTTTTGATTAACTTGTCCATTTAAGTAAGTGAGGTATATGATATAAAATATGAATAAATATTGATGAAAATTTAATTAAAAATGATTAGGGAGGAGAAGAAAAGAAAATAAAATGAAATGAAAAAAAATTACAATTATAACATAAGCCTTATGCTAGGATGATGCAATTAAAATTTTTCCACCAATCAAAATTAGACAAGCACTCATAGAAAGGATAAAAAGGGATAAAAATAAAAGAAAATTCACTCATCTTCTACCTCTTTCAAGCTTGGCCGAAATCCCTTAGTGAGCCTTCCTCCATTTTTGGTTAATGAGAGCTTGATTTTCCCTTGTATATTACCATAAAACCCACAACTTCCTTCGTTAAAATTTATCATCTAACCTTGCTAAGGTGTTTGGCTACCAAGAATCAAAGAGAAAGTAAGGATTTGAAACCCTAGAATCTTGCTTCAAGAAGGTTAGTGCCAATTCCTTTCTCTCTCTCTTTATATTCCTTGTTAGGACACTAAATTGAATTAGAAATTGTTGAAATTTAAACAAAATATACATGTTTGGACCTCCCTTGATTTTCGGCAGCCATGGTAGGGAGAAGAATTAGGGTGTGCAATTCAACTTAAACTTGAATTCTAGTTTGGTTATGAGTATATATATGAAGTATAATATGAATTGCATGTATTATGTGAAATTGGAAATTTGTGGTTAGGGTTTTGAACCCAAAAATTGGGGGTTTGTGGAATTGATGATGAATTAGTGTTTTAATGATCAATTAATGACCATTTGATATAGTTTGACCTAAATTTGGAGTGAATTATGACATTGAATGATAAAATGTTCAAGCTGCCCTAGGTGCCAGAAATTTTGGACTTGAGTCCATTGTGCTTGGGTAATAATAAGTTGACTTGTGTAGCTTCAATTGGTGTAAGGCTAATTAGAGGTGAAACTATGGATATAATGCCACATTTTTTATGAAAAGATCCTGACCAGAAAACCTACCTAGAGTGACCTAAAATTTGCCTAAATCCAGGTAATCGAAAATCTAGACCTAGAAAATGACCAAATGAACAGTATTTGTTCAAATAGCCATAACTTTGTGTAGAGAGGTCCAAATGACCTGATTCTTAAACCCATGGAAAGTTTAGACATAGTAGAACAACTCTCATGAAGAATAGAAACTCAAATTCTGACCCTAACTAATTCAAATTGCTAATTAAATTTAGGTTATCAAAACTACTAGAACCAAATTTACCCAGAAAATCTAGGATAGACCAATCTGGCCAGTTATGATAAAAATGTCATAACTTGACCTACAAAACTCTATATGGAGTGATTCAAAAATGGAATTAAAGTAGACACATTAAGAAACAACTTTGATGAAGAGAGTTTAGCCAAAATCCTACTGTAGATTGGTCCAATGGAACAGTAAACATATGTGACCAAATCTGAAAATTTGAAATAACTTCTAATGAGCCTTAAATTGAAATTGGCAACCAATGCCAAAAAATGTAAAATCCAAAATGTGATATTATAGTGTAATTAGAACTTGCATACCTATTATTATTGAAAAAGTTAATATTTTTGCATGAATAGTAATGTAAATAGTAATCACCAAAACATTCAATATAAAGAACTAAACACCTAACTTATTTAATATGCCATAGTATGCCTAGTGAGATTGCTTTGGATAGGTTGGCATGCCAATAGGATTTCGATTGCAGTACTGCCTATGGCTTCGTGCTATTTCGTGATTTATGGCATTTAGTGCCATTTTGTAATATTATGGCTTTTGGCCATTTTGTTATACTTGACATACTCAGTTTTATGCCCGATTGCTATTATGGCTTGTTAGCCGTTCTGATGCACACTTGGCAGACACTATGTGACCGATGGTGTGACAGCATGAGGTACTTGATACCCAGTATCAATTTACCAGTTTATCCAGTCCAGTCAACTGGTATAGGTTACTTGGACAATCAAAATAAGACTTAAAAATTTATAACAAAGTAATGAACAGAAAAAGCACTAAATTAAGAATATTACGAATAATTACCCAAAATTCAGTCTGAATGAAATAACAGTAAAAATTTTTTCATATTTATTTATTTAGTTTATTTTTATTTTATATTGGCACCACTAAGCTATATTGCTTAGCGCGTCGCTTTTTGCTACGCGTAGGTTCTGGAGATACAGAGTGAGAGCCTAGCAAACCGTAAATTGGAGATCAGAGTCCAAATCTGCATTGTGTCCAGTTTTACTACATCTGTAGTGCATTTCGGTAGGACCCACTAGGCCTATCAGTGATTTTATATTTTGTAGTTAGACTTTTAGTTTGCCATGTAAATTATAAACTCATGTAATTATTTGTAAATTATGTAATTAATGATATTTTCATCTTTTAGTCATGAAATTTAAATATGAATTTATTTGTGTATGAAATTATGAGTTGCAATATTAAGATGCAATATTGGAATTGAATATGAGAAAGAATTTACATTATTAAAATTATATTGTTGAGATTTTTAATAGGTAGAAATCGTCAAAATTACGCATAAATTAAGAAAAACTCTGTCAGTTTCTCTGTTTGATAAATTGACCCTAAAGTAATAAAATAAAATGTAAATACTAAGAAAAAGAAATAAGAAAAGTTAAGACGCTCCAGCACCGGGTGTGATATGCCTCGCTCGGCTACATTATAGATGGGTAAGGGGTGTCACAATAAGTCGATACTTCTTATCATTTTTGCATGTTGATTACATCATCAAGAAGCCTCACAAAAAGATAAATAGCATTGAAAATGTGGAACTCACAGCCATAAGGGATAGCCTCATTAACATTCATGGCACTAACTTCTTGGGATTTTGCATCCTTAGGGCTTGTTAGGTATTATTATTAAAACTACTGTTGAGAAAATTATTTTTTTTAAATATCTTAATTAGAAAATATTAAAAATAATTTAAAATTAAATTTAATAAGTTTTAGTCATAAGAACAATAAAATAATAAAATAACTTTTTAAAACTGTTTTTTCAACATCATCTAAAATGATGCTTTTATTCTGAAAAGCAGTTTTGAGCCTTCAAATGCAATGCCAAATAGGCACTTAGATTACTGCTCCTCCACCTTCTCTAGCATCATTTGCACTCTAAATTGAGTAATTACTCTCACTGTTTGGCCTTGTTACTAACCTTTTTGATTTACTAAAATGATGCCAACATAAAATTGGAGTTAATTTAATTTAGGACTTTACTGTTGTTTTTTACTAAATTGCACAAAAAAAATAGAGAGAATTTGAGCGAAAGAAATGATCAGAAAAGAAAGAAATTTAATTTCCTTTATGATATTTGAATAAATTATTAGAAGGTGAAAAAATCTGAGTAAGAGAAATAATATTTGTATTTGCATATAAGTAACTTAAAAAAAAAATTCCTTTCATTTCTCTTTAATTTGGAGAGATATCTTTTGGGTCAAATGTAAGCAATAGAGAAATGCATTTTCTTCTTCTTTCTTTCTCTTTCTCCTCATCTCTCTTTTCAATTTAATGTCCAAATAAGAAAATTCAATGAAATCAAATTTCACTTCTTTTATTTTCTCTCCATTTCCCTCAATCAAGACAAAGTGTCAGGGATTTAAGTAATTAGGTTGATAACCTGTAATGGCAAATAAAGGGAAACGATGGAATTAATAGAGAAGGGTAAAGATAAGAAAAGGTTGGGGTCAAAGAAATTAAGAAGTCAGAGCTCTAATGCAGAAGAAAAAGGATTTTTGAGTTTAATTTTAAGTTTTCAAATAAAAATTGAAAATTAATATTAATATATGAATTCACATCATAATATTTATAATGAAAAATAATATATTAGTAAAAGAGTACTTCAAGATTATTTATTCTAAATAAATTCGATCAATGTGAGAGACTTTGCTTGAGTAGGAATGGAAATAGGGAGGGTATTTGCATGTACTCAATTTGAGCAAACTCTAACAAAATAAATTTGGATAGTATATAATCATGTTCGAGATAAGTATAGGTTTGAAGAATAATACTCATATCAGGTTCGGGTCAAGTTTAGATTTCACATATTAAATATCCATTATTCGAATCCGTTTATATAAATAGTTAATTAAATATAAAATATATATTTTTTATAATAATATTTTTAAATTTTTGTATATTATATTTTAAATGAAAAGATTTTAAATATTTTATTGAATTATTAAAATTTTAAAATTTAAATTATTAATAAAAAATATTTTTATATAAATTATTAATTAAATATATAAAATTAAATGAATTTAGTTATTTAATTCAGTTTGTAATGAAGTAGAGTATTTGGGTTTGGATGGGTTCAAATATTAAGAATACTAATAAGGTTTAGATTTGAGTAGAGTAATTTTTATGAATACTCTGCCTACTATCATTTCAATGCTTGAGGGGAGAACCTAATTTCTGTATGCAAATAGAAAACACTATATTGGTAAATACGAAAAAAAAATATAAACACTATACAAGTGTCATGTCAATAAAATTAACATTTATTTATTTATTTAACGAGCGCACAATAAGCTAAATAAAAGTTGATGGGTTATTGGGATAACCTTTTTCTTCTCTCATAATAAAGGTAAATATATGATTTTTAAGGCTTACTTTATTTTTCAAAAAAATATATATAATTTAAAAAATAATTTTTATAAAAATAATTTTTCACAATATTAAATTCATAATATATATTTATATTATGTATGTATAAATATTTTTATAATTTTAATAATATTATTAAAATTTAGAAAATAAAAAATGACTCCCTCGTTTAAAAAGAGAAAGTCATTTTATTTAAAAATAATTTTAAAAAATATATATTTATTTCATGTCTATATTTTTTTTATTGATTTACTTTTTAAGCATTCTAAATATTAAAAAATATTTTTTGAAATAATATTTTTTATGAAATAAATAAAATATAAATAAATAAACGAGAAGACTTAATCTCTATTTTTTTAACTCTTTAAAGGAGGAGGAAGATTAAAATTAACACCATTATTAAAATTTACTACTAAAATACTAATGGCCGATAATATAAAGCAACAAAATGTCATAAAAAAAAAACTTAAACCAAAAGTGATAAAATCCTTAAATTAAAAGAGAATTTTTTGTAATTTTCCCTTTAAATAGGTTGGTCAAGATCTTCCTCTAGCACCTTCTGACAACTGAATAAGCCATTTATAGGCACGTTTAAGTGGTGATTCTGCTATGGGGTTTATCCTAAACCAATGAGCCCACCAATTTTGATACATTACCCATTTAGCAAACTACAAACGATAACCTTCTACGTGGATAAACATACCTTTTAACTATACATCCAAACACTCCCTTCAAAAAAGGCATCGCCCCCATTACCCCCCCCCCCCCCCCCCTTTTTTTTTAACAACGGATAATGCATTACTGGTTTGTTAAATGGTGTGGGGTTTGCCATGACCTTTTAACTTAAAAATTATTTTTCTTAGATATGAAAAAAATTTAAGTGAGGAGAGACTACTTGATTCGAAGTGAGGATATATTATTAATTTTTTAAAAAAATTACAGGAAAATTTAACTTAAAATTAGAATTCTCAATCTCATTGAAATGTTTAATGGATCTTATCAATTGAATTAATTCTTATTAGTAAAATATATTTTTTAATTTATAAGTCAATTCAAAAATAAACAATGAGTTATTTGATAAAATTATTTAAAAATAGAAAAAATTAGTATTTGGTCTTTATATTTTAATGAAATTTACTGTTTAATTTATATATTTTGAAAAATACTTCGTTTATTCTTTATATTTTACTATTAAGCTATTTAATCTTTTTGTTAAATTTTTTGTTATTTATGCTATTAAATTATTATTTAATCTTTCTATTTTAAGAAATCTAATTAGTTGATTCTTGTATTTTAAAAAATACTATTATTTAGTCTCTCTATTTTATTGAAACTAATTAATTATTCCATATATTTTGAAAAATATATTCTTCGATAAAAATATAAATTTTACTATGTAGAGACTAAATCTAAGTTTGCATTTTTTTTTTAAATTTTCATTTTCTTAGACATCAATTTTGTCTTTTTTCTATTGGAAAATAATTTTTCTTAATAATTTAAAAATTTAACGAAACTAATTAACTTTTTTGTATAAGCAACTTGTACTATTTTTATTAATATATGAAAACAAAGAGAGAATGAGGGCGAAAAGAGTGTGGATGTAGAGAAAAAAATATGAAAAGAGAAAAATAATGGAGAATATGTAATGGTCCGGCCCACTAGTGATATTGTCCGCTTTGGGCCGAAACCCTCACGATTTTAAAACGCGTCACTAAGGGTTACGAACCGCCAACTTATAAACCCAGCATCTCTTCAGTGTTTTACCAATGTGGGATTTGACTAGGGTGTTACAGGATAAATGAGAAATACGGTGGAAAGGATTAGGGTAATTTAGGTATAAAAAATAATTATGAGACTAAATAGTTAATGGAGTTCAATTATAGAGATTAACTAATATGTTTTTTCAAAATATAGAGATTAACTAAGTAGTTCACAAAAATAGAAGAACTAAATAATAGTTTGATCAGTATTGACTAACAGAAAAATTGATAGGGAGACTAAATAGTTTAACGAAGGTAAAATATATAGAATCAATAGTGTATTTTTTAAAACGAAAGGACTAAATAATTAGTTTCTTCAAAACATAATGATTAAATAGTAATTTAACCTTAAAAATAATTTTGAGATAGGAAAAATATTTAGTTAAAACATATTTAACAATATCTTAATTTATCAAAATAATAAAAAAATATATAATTAGTTTTATAATTATTAAAATAATGACATTATTATATTTTTAAAAATTATTAAGATAATATTATATTTTAATTCGTTAAAGAGATATTTTAAAATAAATATATAAGTTATAAGTAATGAATATTTTATTTATAATCTTTAGCTTATTTAATTTTTTTTAAATTAATAAATCAAATTAAATATTAATTTATTTATAACTTTCTATTCATACATATATTTATTTTACTTATGCACCAAATTAAATTTCTCTCTAAAAAAGGCTTACTTTTATATAGGGTTAGAATTAAAATTAGGTTTTTTTTTTTAAAGATTTGGGTTTGATCCAATCCTTATGATAAAATTTATATACTTTTACATTTAAAATGATGTTGATTAGTTAATTATATTTCAACCTTTAAATTGAGTGGGCTCTAATTTGAAATTAAAAAAAAAAAAAAACCTAGAATTGATAAACTTTGTTAAAATATGTATAATTATATAATTTGGTAGCGTTAAACTTACCACTAAATATAATTACTTTAGTGATAAAGTATTTTTTTTTATTAATTAGTGTTAAACTTTAATATATACCTTTTTAACTTAATTTACGTATATGAAATTGGAGAGTCAAAATTATTTTTTAGAAAAAAATATTATTTTCGATGCCGTTAAAAAAATAATTTAAAAAAATTATTTTATTTTTTTAATATTTTTATAATTAAAATTTATTAAATTTAATTTTAAATTATTTTTTAATATTATATAATTAATATATTTAAAAATATATTTTTTAACAATAATTTTAATAATAATATAAAATAAATTGTATATATTTAAAGCTTTTGAATAATTAAAATATATTTTCCAAAATTAAACACTAAAACACTCTAACACCACTAAAATTAATATTAAAATAATTATATTTAGTGGTAAGTTATTTTAAAATAAGAGTCATTAAATAAT
Source organism: Hevea brasiliensis (assembly GCF_030052815.1). NCBI lineage: Eukaryota > Viridiplantae > Streptophyta > Magnoliopsida > Malpighiales > Euphorbiaceae > Hevea > Hevea brasiliensis. Next base: position 103,073,111 of record NC_079497.1, read on the forward strand.
TTTTTTTTAAATTAATAAGAAGTCGTATACAAACAAATAAATATATTTTTTATGAAGAGATTATTCATTATTATTTTCTGATAATTTAAGAAACTTATTCTCTTTAATTTAAAGAAAATTTACAATTTTATATTTTTATAAAAATATTATTTTTTAATACTTCAATAATGCGAATTTTCGTGACCAACAAAAATGAATCTACCACGATTCAACGGAAGCTTCCTAACCTACACCCAATCCCAACCGCACATAACCCAACCAAAAACCGCCGGATCCATTAGCTCCCACAGATCAACGGAAAAAGATCCAAGAATTACACAATAATAATATAACCCACATCACACCTGATTATTTCTTAGCTCCTAACCCTGGCTATAAATAACCCCTCTCCTTGTATTTGTCTACGGTCTCCTCTCCTCAATCTTTTCTTCTTCTTCCTCCAAATATCGGCTCTAACAGTAGCAAAACCTAATAAAATATGTAAAATTGAAATCGAAACAGAGCAGAAAAGAAAGAAAAAATATTTTCTTTTTTTTTTTTTTAATTATAAGCGTAATTTAATTTATTATTATTAATATTATTGATCAATGGGGGACGCGTTCTGCTCGGATTGCAAGCGACAGACGGAGGTGGTGTTTGACCACTCGGCAGGGGACACGGTGTGTTCGGAGTGTGGATTGGTGCTCGAATCGCACTCGATCGATGAGACCTCCGAGTGGAGAACTTTCGCTAATGAGTCCGGCGATAATGATCCCGTCCGTGTCGGTGGCCCCACCAATCCTCTCTTGGCCGACGGTGGTCTTTCCACTGTTATAGCTAAGCCAAACGGCGGTTCTGGCGAGTTCCTTTCCTCTTCCTTGGGTCGCTGGCAGAATAGAGGTTCCAATCCGGATCGGGGTTTGATTTTGGCTTTTAAAACTATAGCTACCATGTCTGATAGGTATCAAATTTTCATTTTTTTCTTCAAATAAATGGAATTTGTTTTCGGATTTTAATTATTTAAGCAGGATCGCAGTTTATGGTGTTGCGTTTGATTGGTTTGTTTTTGGATCGTGGGTTAAGCTATTGAAGGAAAGGGGTTGATTGAGTTTTAAGTATTGCGAGTTAATGTAATTTAAATGACCGTGCCTGGTGCACTGCTTTCTGTTCTTCTGAGTTTGCAACAATAAATCAATGGAATGCTCAGATTTGTGTTTTTAATTTGTGAAATTATGCTGTGTCTGGGCAATTCGATAGAGGGTTACTGTTATTGCATTTGTATCTTGAATTTAGTAGGATATTGTTTGCTTATAATGGTAAATGCTATTGATTGATACTTAAGTCTCTAGTTCACGAGATTGAATAATAATGGTGAGAAAGTGATTTTTTTTTAAAGAAAAGAAAATGGATTAAAGGAATAGGTGGAATCATGAATTCTTGGCTTTTTCTATAAGTTTGTGCTTTTAATAAATTAGTGATATCATATTTGATTGCAGTAATTAGTTTAAAGAAATGAACTATTTCAAAATCATTGCTAATGTGAAGAAATTTTTGTTTCAGGTTGGGCCTTGTTGCAACTATAAAGGTATGCTACTCACCTATTTAATATTTATGTTACTGCTGATTGTGTTAACTGTAACTTTAATGCAAATATACATCCATTTGAATGGGAGTTAATCATTTACTCATGTTTACAAGTATGAAACTATGTATGGAGTATTACACATTGAGGGTGATCCTTGATGAGTTTACAGTGGTTTAAACTAAAAATGCAGCCTCCTCACAAATGCAAGAGAAAGGCTGCATATTTGTAATTCTTTTCAAGAGCTTCCAACATGGGAGGCCTCATTCATTAGGACTCCTTTATTCATTGAAATAGACTTTGATAAAATCTAGTATAATAATACTCTTTAACTTCTAGCTTAGTCTCAGCATTTACCATTAAGTTGTAATCTCTTAATCCTTCTTTACCTTTCAATTTCCAATTGTTACGGAGATGGGGAGTGATAGTTCCAGTGCAAAGGTAATTTGATATGATGATCCCACAATATAATGTTTCAGATAGATTTTGCTGATCTATCTGAAACAGAGAAAGAGTAATAAAAAAATTCTGATCCTCTGGATGACATGAAACAATCCTGAGGTATTGTGAGAGAATGTAACAAGTTAACATCTTAGGCTACTCTTTAAAACAAAATGGGAATGTCTCTTATTCCAGTGGAAAGAAAATTGGTTTTAAGGGAAATTGGTGAATTATTTTATGTAATTGACACTGGTTATTGAGTAGGCTTCTAAATTTTGCCATAAAAAAACCATCTCAAATATGAAAATGCTTTACTATCTTTTCCCTTATAGAGGAGGGAAAAGAAATAGAGAGATGGCAGTCTACTTGTTATGCATTTTTTTTTTCTTTCTACTTGTTATGCATTTTTTTTTCTTTCTTCTGTTCATTTTATTTTTCTTTGGTTTTTTAGTTTTAAATTTTAACTTTTCTTTGAAAAGCTGTAGCTCTTGCTTAGGCTTTTTCATAAATCATAATAGTGGATTTCTTTGGAAGTCCTATGGAGGCTAGACCCTACCTTTTATATTTTTGAATATAAAGATGAAGTAATATTGTCTTACAATCTCAACTACTCAACTCAACTAAGCCTTTATCCCAAGAATTTGCGGTTTGCTATATGAATTCTTTTTCTCCATTCTAAACGATTTTAGATTAAATCTTCAGAAATGTGTAATACTTCTAGGTCATGTTGTACTACTCTCTTCCAAGTTAGTTTAGGTCTACCCATTTTTTTTTTCTATCCTCTAATCTAATGTGCTCTATTTGTCTAACTGGAGCATCCATATGTTTACGCTTCACATGACCAAATCACCTCAGTCTCCTTTCTCTCAACTTATTCTCAATTGACACTACTTATACCTTTTCTCTAATATTCTCATTACGGATTTTATCTAGTCTAGCATGACCATTCATCCACCTTAACATTCTCATCTCTGCAATTCTTATCTTAAACACATATGACTCCTTCAGTGCCCAACACTCGCTTCCATATAACATGGCCGGTCGTATGGCTGTACGGTGAAATTTTCCTTTCAACTTATTGGGAATCTTACGATTGCATAAAACTCTCATGGCACTTCTCCACTTTAAACATCCGACTTTAATCCTATGACTAACATCTTCCTCATATCTTCCTTTTATTTGAAAGATTGAGCCGAGATATTTAAAGTGATTACTTTGGGGCAGTACCACTCCATTCAAACTAACTCATTTCCTATCACCAGTTCAGCTTTAACTGAACTTGCAATGTATGTATTCTGTCTTCGTTCTACTTAACTTAAAACCTTTTGACTTTAGAGTACTTCTCCAAAGTTCAAGCTTTCTATTGACTCCTGCTCGCATCTCATCTATTAGGACTATATCATCTGCTAACATCATGCACCAAGGGATACTCTCTTGTATATGTTTCGTTAATTCATCTATAACTAATGTAAAAAGGTAAGGGCTTACAGCTGAACCTTGGTGTAATTCAATTGAGATAGGAAAATCTCTTGTGTCCCCTCCTACTGTGCATACAATAATAGTTGCTCCTTCATACATATCTTTTAACACTTGTATGTACCTAATAGATACCCATTTTTGTTCTAACACTCTCCATAAGACATATCTTGGAATACTATCATCAGCCTTCTCCAAATCGATAAAAACCATGTGTAGATTTTTCTTCACATCTCTATATTTCTCCATCAAGCTTCTAATGAGAAAGATCGCTAACATAGTTGAACGACCGGGTATGAAGCCAAATTTATTGGGAGAGATAGAAGTGTTACGACGCAGTAGATGTTCCACAAGTCTCTCCCACAACTTCATAGTATGGCTCATGAGATTAATTCCTCTATAATTTGAGCAACTTTGTATGTCTCCCTTATTTTTAAAAATATGTACTAAAATACTCATCCTCTATTCATCAGGCATTTTCTTTGAGTTTAGAATCTTATTAAACAATTTAGTTAACCATGTCACTCTCATATCTTTCAAACACTTCCACACTTCAATTGGTATTCCATTGTGTCCACAGGCTTTATCCACTTTCATTCTCTTAAGTGCTTCCTTTGCTTCTAAAGATCTAATCCTTCTAGTATATTTCACATTCTTTTCTATTGCTTTGTAGTCTATATTCACGCTATTACCACTTTAACTATTGTTAAAGAGATCATCAAAATAATTTCTTCATTTTTCTTTAATGTCCTCATCTTTCACCAATACTTTTCCTTCTTTATCCTTAATGCACCTACTTGATTGAGATCTTGACACTTCTTGCTAATCTATAAATATCTTTCTCCCCTTCTTTAGTTTCAAGTTTCTCATATAACTTTTCAAAGGCCTGCACTCTTGCTTGACTAATTGCCTTTTTTGCCTATTTCTTTGCTATCTTGTACTGTTCATATGCCTCATTATTATCACACTTAGGTAATTTCTTATACCATTTCCTCTTTCTCTTCACTGCCTTTTGTACTTCCGCTTTCCACCACCATCTCTCTTTTGAGGGTGGTCCATGTCTTTTAGACTCTCCAAGTACTTTTCTAGCTACTTCTCTAATCTTTGATGCCATCTTTATCCACATATCATTAGCCTTCGCATCCAACTTTTATGCTACGGACTCGAGAAGCTCATTTTTGAATTTCACTTGCTTTTCTCCTTTGAACTCCTACCACTTTGTTCGAGCTACACTATTTCTTTTAATCTTACTTGAATTGTTCCTAAACTTGACATCCAAGATCACTAATTAATGTTGACTTGTTAAAGCCTCTCCTGGAATGACTTTGCAATCCTTGCATAGAGCTCTATTTGTTTTCCTGGTTAAGAGGAAGTCAATTTTGCTTTTATGTTGCCCACTTTTAAAAGTCACTAAATGTGACTCTCTTTTTATAAAGTAGATATTTGCTAGTATTAGGTCGTGGGCCATAGCAAAATCCAGGATACTTTTTCCCTCTTCATTTCGGCTGCCAAAGTCAAAACCTCCATGAACATTCTCATAACTTTGCCTATCACTTCCTACATGTCCACTCAAATCTCCACCGATGAAAATATTTTCTTCATTCGGTATGCTTTGCATTGGATCATTTATATCTTTCTAAAATCTTTATTTACTCTCACTATCTAGTCCTATTTGTGGAGCATAAACACTAATTACATTTATTGTTTCTCCTTCTAGTACTAGCATTACTAGTATAATTTTATCTCTTACTCTTTTCACAGCTATTACAGTATCTTTCAATGTCCTGTCTATGATTATGCCCACTCTATTCTTGTTCCTCTCTTTTTCGGTAAACCATAGTTTGTACCCTGAATTATCCACTTTCTTGCTTTTTTCTTCTACCCATTTAGTCTCCTGAATGCAGACAATATTCATCATTCTCCTTTCCAAAGTATCCACAAGCTCCATTAATTTTCCTGTAAGTGATCCAATATTTCAAGGACCAACCCTGATTCTCCTCTCATCCTGTTCTTTCCTAATTGATCTCCTTCTATGATATCTTCTATTATTCTCTATGCCTATCTTGTGTTCTGTTCCACTATCTGTTCTACTATCTGTCTTATTGACTAACTTCTTTACCCACACCCGTCCATGATGTGGGAACCCTTGCTCATTTAACACTACACCCGGGCGTCGGCATGGCTCGTCGTTTTCGGTGAATGCCCTACACCCTTACATATTTCTCCCTATACTCGGGCTCCGATGTAGCGTGTCGTAAGTAGAGGACGCCCTAACATTTATATCATTTGAATCCATATCATGAGGTGTGACGAAATTTTTACGCTGGTTGTTACCTACCGCAACCCTCCTCCTTTATCCGGACTTGGGACCGGCTAAGTACAAACTACTTAGGTGGAGTTAACATTGTCTTACAATATGATTTAATAATTAATTTTATGACTTTTATTTGAGTTTTTCCATTTCTGTATTTTAGACTGAAAATTCAATTTTAAACATTGTTGCTAACAATAAGAAGTGTTACCATTATCAATCCCATTATTAATCAATTATAACTGAAAACCTTTGTGCTTGTTCCTGACAGCATATTTTTGGAGGGTTTTTCCCCTGTAGGGTGAGGCCCAAATAAAATTTTTAGCTGACCCAACTAGTTTGGAATTAGGGGCTTAGCGCTTTGTTCCGTTAACTTAAGTTGAAAGCAAAAGACCATATTTTATTTTAGATTTGGTTAAATCTAAAATGTTTGGTTAAGTCTATGTCAAAATATAAATTTGAGTGATTTTGATTATTAAAAAAAGAAAACCTTAATGGTAGCACTGGCTGATACAGTTTGATGTGGATTAATATGTTATGATACTGTGACTTTGGGACAGCAACCAATTCCAATGTTTGACTGCAACCTTAAAAGTATTTTTGAAATTTTAAATTTTGATCTCTTCCTTGCTGCTTGGTTTATATTATTTAGTTTTGTTGTTAAATGGTTTTGAGAATTGATTTCCTGTAATGATACTTTTGTACCTCTAATGGTGGATTTGTCATGATCTGAAGGACCGGGCTAATGAGATCTATAAACGGGTGGAAGATCAAAAGTCAAGTAGAGGAAGAAATCAGGACGCCTTATTGGCTGCTTGCCTCTACATTGCTTGTCGACAAGAAGACAAGCCACGAACTGTAAAGGGTACAGCCTAAGATCCTTTTAACATCTGGATGCTTCCTGATTTATCTTTCCCTATGTGTTTGTGCTTCCCTGAACCTGTGGATTTCAACTAGAAATTTGCTCTGTCGCCAATGGAGCTACAAAGAAGGAAATTGGCCGAGCAAAAGAATACATAGTGAAACAACTGGGGTTGGAGACAGGTCAGTCAGTGGAGATGGGAACTATTCATGCTGGGGATTTTATGGTGGGTTTTCTTTTTATTGAAGGACATGAATGCACTTACTTTTGCTGTTTATTCATGTGCACTTACTTGTGCTGTTTATTCATGTGCAATGTTTCTTATTTTTTGGAGAATTTGTATTGGTTCTTTCAGTACTTGTGATCACCATCACTAATTTTAACCTCAACTTGATATGTAGAGGCGTTTTTGTTCAAATCTTGGTATGAATAATCAAGCAGTGAAAGCTGCCCAAGAAGCTGTGCAGAAGTCGGAAGAGTTTGACATAAGGTACTTAGAATCTTCTAGTAGTTACTATAGCCTCTACATTAATGAAAAGATATTGTTGCTATAATTACTCGGTGAAGGAAGCTGAGATCATTTGTTACTATGAATGTGTAGTCTGTAGAACCATTTTTTGTGGATAAGTATAAATGATTTAAAATAATTGGCCGAACTCTTGGGGCTAAGATGGTATAAATTGAATTGTTTCAGATTTTAAAGAAAAAAAAATTAAAAATCTTTACTTCTGGCTTATGATAAGCGTTGGTAGTTTGCGTAGAACATTGCTTATTGTTTGCTCAGTATTGATTGTCTCCAAGCTTTAGATTGTTTTATAAACTGTTCTTTTAACGGCCCCCGAATTTTCTTAATATTCCTTCTGTCTCTATTGCCATTTCATCCCTGACATCTGCCGCAATTTTGAGCGTGATCAAGTCAATTACATACGTCGTGTCATTGCCACATTTTTTCTTTGATAGGTTGTATCACCAATCTATACTACTGCATTTGTACAATGTTCTCATTTTTCTCTGTAAACCAGTCTAGAGATGAATTTCACCATGTTGCATCTACTTTTCACTAGCCCAGTAGTCAGTTAACCCAAATTTGTCTTAAAGAAATCTTTGATAGAAATATATCCTTTGATAATAGCCTGATTTCAGGGGTCTATTTCCTCAAATTTGAACAAGCTCGTGCAATTATGTGAAGGAATGGCAAGGAGCCAATTTTAGTTTTATTCTTGGGTATGAGTGAAGGAGATATTGTTCTTAAAAATCAGTGTTTTTCTTTAGCTTGCATGTAGGGGGCAGTGGGGGTAGGTGATTTTCCTTGCTTCTTTTGCCCTTATGCTTTGGGGCAATTATTGGAGTGTTGTTAACATGATAAGAAAGCATCCCTATTTCAGAATCTTTTCTATGCTGTCGGAACAGTTTCTGTATATGTTGTCTTAATCATTTATGTTATATCTTTATATATATATATATATATATATATATATATATATATATATATATATATATATATATATATATATGTGTTTTATTCTTCTCTCTAATAAAATTTCCTTCAGTATAAAAGTAAAGGAGATTGGTTGAAGCTGTGTTTACAAAGCTTTTGAGGGTCGCCTTTTCTGGGAATGCAGTATGTTCACGTCTGGTCTGATCAAGTGATCATCCATGCTTACACACATGCATTTATGCTTTCTTGGGTTATGTTTTTTATATTTGCTGATGATGCTTGCAGGAGGAGTCCTATATCAATTGCAGCAGCAGTCATTTATATCATAACTCAGCTTTCAGAAGAGAAGAAGCCTAGTCTCAAAGGTTTGATGATCTTATGCCTTATTTTAAATGAGAAGAGGTTCATTTAAATTTTTACGTACTAAATTGCTGGATTTAATCAGATATTTCTAACTGACCAGATTCTATCATTTGATTTGATAGTCTATGATTGTTACTAATCTTGAGCACAGATAATTTCATACTGCTGCTCAATTTTACAATATGATATTTTTTTTAGAATTATCTTTGGCAGTAGAATCCAGGTAAATGTGTATTATTTGATAGAACTGTTGTGGATGCAGATATTTCAGGTGCCACAGGAGTTGCTGAAGGAACAATCAGAAATTCCTACAAGGACCTCTATCCTCACGTGTTGAAGATAATACCAAGTTGGTTTGCCAAAGAAGAGGATCTTAAGAATCTTTGCAGTCCTTGAATTATAAAGCAGACAATAATGGGAATCCTTAGACGTTTAAAACCGGTATTTGGAGCCTTCTATCGATGTATTAGGAAAACTTATAAGGCCTTTTGTTTTCATTTTTCTTTGGCAGTCAGCTACACATTTTGTTCGGACTGTGGGAAAACAAAGTATTTCAGCCATTCAATTCTAACCCATGTTTGAAGGAGCAGCAACATCCAACTTATCAGTGGATATTGACGTGTATTATGCAATCAAAGCCCACTTTTGAATCATTTCATTTGGCTAAGGAATCATCTCAACCATCACATGAAATTTGGATTTGGAAGCCTACTTTGGGTTTGGCTAGTTCTGCTATCAACTGATATTACCTGTTGAGTACTATAAAATTGCTAAGGTTATACTATGTGAGGATAAGCCACTTAGGTGGAACTTACCTTTGAAATTGGCTTGCATGCTTAGGCACTTTTTAATCTCTCACCAAGGTTATTCTTGGTTAATTTGGGATTGTAACAATATCCCAAGCTTGGAGATCAATATTCTTATTGGTCACGGTCATGTTGGTTACAATTAGCATTCCTGTTTTTATATATTGTGTCTAAGTCACCATTCTGTGAGCCACCAATTTTTATTTAATTTGAAATTGTTGATCATTGTGTGGTACTATGTGTACTATTTCCTGCTATATTTCTCTGCTTATTTATCTCCTTGAAATCCTTGATCTTGAAATCCTTGATCTTTAGTAATTTCTGTAGCTTTTGTATAAAGATTGCTGGGCTTCCAGTTGCTTTTTGGAAGGCGAAATCTTGGAGGAAAGCTGAATTATGGCCCTGAACTTTTAATCTAAGCTAATTTTTAAGTTTGTTTTAATTAATCCCCGCCTGTTTTTTTTTGGGGCATAAAACAACAATAAGGAAACTTTTGTCAACTGAACAATCACAGTCAAAAGCATCAATAAAGGAAGATGGGGGACATTATGCCGTAGACTTTCCTTATTGAAGTGGCCTGCCTTCGAATCCTATGCAAAGAGGAAAACTCTTCCATTTTGAAAAATTTTTAATAACAAAAATATTAATATAATTTTATTAAAATTATTATTTTAATTTTTTTCCCAAAAATTAATTCTATTTTGAATTTAAATAAAAAAGTTGTTATTTAGACATGGATAAAAAATTTAGGGAAAAATATTTTATTTGCAATTATATAGGTTTCATGATTTTTTTTTAAATAATATTTTCATTTTAGTAGGTTATCACTTATTACCTAAGATTGGATAAATTAATAATTAACCTTTGAAATTAAAATATAAATATAATTATAAAAATAATTAAAAAAAAATTTAACCAACATCCTCCAAAAACTGTCAAACTTGGCTATTAACTTGTCAACATGCACACTATCAGCTCCCAAAAATAGAACCCATACTACTAAGATTTGAGAGCTTACCATTTTGTCCCTAATGAAACAGCCTGAATATACTTTGGAATGAGATTTTTTTGCATAAACTCAACGTACTACGTACTCACAATATACATGATGGGATCCACTCCATTAAATATGTAGATTTTATATTTTATATTTATATTTTAAATTTATAATAAATTAAATTTAAATAAGAATTTTTTGAATAGAGGAAAATTTGACAACATAAAGCAGAAATAAATTTTATAAGTGATTTTGATATGATGTTAATTAGGGTTGTGCATAATTCTTAAAGTTTCAAACCGTACCAAACTTATAAAATAAGTACCGAATGAAACTTATTTTGATACTTTAGTTTCCATTCTAATTTTATATATGCTTTTCGGTGATTTTTTAAAATTTATTATACACTTTCAACATAATATTTTTTATATATAAAATTATAAACTTAATACAACTTAAAATTATATTTTATTTTTCTATCTTTTTTAATAATTTTAATTATATTTATTAAATTACATTATACTTCTTAATTATAAGTATACTCTATATATATATATATATTAATTCATAATTATATTTGTATTTTATAGTTAAAGATTATATAATTAATAAATAACTAAAAGACATATTAAATGATATACTTGTACTATTATATTGTAAAATATATTTAACTCTAAATCATATATGTAACTTATAGTAAGATTTTATAATTTAAAAATAATTAAATATATTATATAATATATTATGTATTAATAATCTATTTCAAAATTTAAATGCTAATTGAAATATAATTTTTTATGGAAATAATGGCATAATATTTTTTAAAAAATCGAGAATTGAATCAAAATTATATTAAACTAAGATAATATGAAAATTTTAATTTGATTCCAATCTCTAAATAGACCCTAAATTAGAATTAGAACCACACAATCCAGTGTTAATGATTGGTTTTTGTTCTTCATCATGGGACATATGGGTAAAATTCAACATGAAACTTTAAAATAGATAATATTAACCAATGGTTTTTTTTTTAAGCAGAAAATAGAAGATTTCACCAAAAGGATCAGGAACATCAAGTCTAGCCATAGACAAAACAGAGGAAGGCAATTCCTTGTGCCAAATCTTGTAGTCTAGGGAAGCTAGTGCCACTATAGGAAGTGCATGGGCAAGTTGATTCGCAGTTCTCGGAGAATACACCATTGAAGATAGCTCGATGAAGTCCATCTCCATTTTCTTTGCTTTGCTATAAAAGAAAAGAAGTAGCTTAACTAGAGATATGGGTAATGAAAGATTCTATGCTTAACTAGAGATATGGGTGATGAAAGAGTATCTCCTGGCGAGAATCTCCATTTTCACCCATCGATTGGCGAACTGACTCACCCAATTCTGCTGCTCTTTTTCTCATCTTATCCCCTTCATCTGATGCCATTAGCCTTTTCACAGAGCTTTCAACCATCTCTGATGTGGCAATCTCCTCACTGTGCGACGAGTCCTTAACAGCAAAACCAATCTTGAGGAATTCTGTAATTAGGACTGCGTTTCTTGGTTGATCTGAATGCATTGGCCAAGCTGCAATTGGCTCTCACATGGTCATTATTTCCATGCAAGAATTCCATCCACAATGACTCATAAACGCTCCTGTTGCTGGGTGGGCTAAGATTTCCAGTTGGGGTACCCAATCTCTCACCACCAATCCCATTCCATTCACTGATTCTTCATACCCTTCTGGGAGCTCAAATCTTCTTTCGTTTTCTTCATTGAAAATATCTCCTTTATCAGCTTCTCTCAGTATCCAAATGAACCTTTGGTCACTTTGCTTCAAACCAATTGCCAGCTGCTTGATTTGTTCTTCATCATTCATGGTTGTTGTAGACCCAAAGGACACGAAAATCACCGAGTTTCTTCCCTGTTTATCTAACCATTCCAAGCAGAAGTGATTTCCATATGAGCCTTTTCTCTCAGGGATAGTCACTGGGTTGAAAGGCCCTAAAGCCCAATGCTTTTTGTTATCCTCCATTTTTTCTTTCAAATGTTTCTCTAGCAAGTCCAAGTAAGTACCTTCAATCAATCTGTACGTGTTGTAAACTATCCCAGAATTGAATTCTTGGTGCTTAGACTGAGAATCAATTAGATGCAACATCTCATTATCGAAACAACCTTCAAGGGAAGGGATTTCCATGGGGAAGAACCCATCTGGCACATCAGGTTTTCCCATGCTTTCCCAATGAATCAAGCAAAGATTAAAAACAGATACACTATGGAAAGTGTAGGATTCTGCAGTTGAAATCAATGCAACTTCTTGAATTACAGATCCCATTAAAAAGTCATGGATGACGATAACCTTTCTTGCTTCGCTGGAAAGAGAACGCGGAAGCACAGACACAGGCTCTTGCAGGTGAGATGAGGCGTACTCTAAAGCTGGCAGCAAATGAGAAGGGAACTTGTTCCTTGGCATCTGGGTTCGGAGGAGGGCAAGGTAAATGAGAGATTTCAAAGTCATGGAAATGAATATAAGAGGTGGCGTTTACATCCCAGCCGTTAACGCGGAGCTTGACCTGGCGGTTGTGGGTGGCGCTGCCGACAAAGTGGACGGGAATGTTGTAGGATGAGATGATCCTGGAGAGTTGGAGAAGCTGGTTGAGGTGGCCTTGTGCTGGGTAAGGCACCATAACCACAACTATTTGTGCTTGTTTTAGGTCACTTTGGCCTCCATGGCTATCTGTTGGTCGGTATTGATGGTTTTTCATATTGATGGTTGAAGGAAATTATTAGTTTGAAAGAGGTAGAGGCTTGGAGTTGGAATCATTATATAAATAAAAAAAATTTTCTTAAATTCGATATATCATATTTTATCATAAATTCAATACACAAATAGGTGAGTCTCAATTCACTCTATATAATACATCATAAGTAATAACGAATCGGATAAAAATAATAATTTTTATAGTAATACTTTAATTAATTATTTAATTACGCCTAATAAAATTGAGTTAATACTTAATTTTATTTTTGTGTTTATCATAATGTTCAATTTCGCTTATTTTTAAATTTTTATATGAAAATTTCAATTTCAATTTAATTTAACTTGAAAATAAAAAAATTAAAAAATTAATTAAAAATCAAGAAATTAAACTTAAATCAAAATTCATAAATTAATTTAAATGAAAAATTAAAAATATTAAATTAAATATCTCAATAAGTATAAGGGTGAAACATCATTAACCTTATGATGATAAATGCTAATAAATATGTGGCTAGATTATTTGCAAAGAAGCATCAAACTTATTTTTTTTTCCATGGAATTGATAATAATGTCTAAATAAATTGAATTGCATTTTTACAATGCATAACAAGATTAGAGGGTTCTTCATGCTTTATTTTTAGCATATATATTCAGTGAAAAATGAATTAAAACTTTGATAAAAATATTCATAATTATGATTAATTTTTTTTAATTCTATCAATTCGATATATAATTTTTTTAATAAAAATTCTTATTTTCATTATGACTAAATTTAAAGGAACACATCGCGTACCTTCTAAAATGTTGGATATATTATTAAAAATTATAAATTTAAAAAAATATAATTTATATCAATTAAGGATGAAAGAAATTAAATATTGGTTTTGAAGGTCACCTGATAGCTTTAATAAATTGATTATCCAATTTAGCTAATATAAATTGAAAATTGTTGACAAAGAAAAGCTTCATTTACTCAATAATTATATTATCCCACTAATCCAATTCGATTGATTAATATATCTGATTTTGACAAAATAAAATAAAAATTATAAGATAGATTATAATTTAGTCTTTATATTTCTAAAATTAAATAATTTAGTCTTTAAAATTTGACAAAACTAATAACTTAGTTCAGTTAAGTTATCGTTAATTTTAGAAAAAATGATCAAAATATTCTTAACTTTATTCTCAATCTGAAAAAATTTAGTCATTTAAATTTTATTTTAGTGGCAATTTAGCCCTTAAAATTTAATTAAATTTGCAAATTAGTTATGTAATTTTAAAATCAAACAATTTAGTAATTAAAGTTTTATTTTAATAGTTATTTGTGTCTATATTCATCTTTCTTCTTTTTTTTTTATATATATATACCAATATAATATAATATATAAAAATATTATAAATTGATATATATATATATATATATATATATATATATATATATATATATATATATATATATATATTATTAAAATAATAATAACATAAATAGAATTTTACAAAATTATAAGAGTTTATTTATAAATGGTTATAATATTTAATAATCAATTTATAAAATATATGAATAATTATGTAACTAGCTAAAAATTTTAAAGATTTTAAAGTAATTAATTTTTATTTTAATAATTTAAATTTAAAGTTTTTTAAATTAATGGGACATACATTTTAAAAATATATAGATTAAATTATTAAAAAAATAAAATTTTAGGACTTAAATTATTTTTAAAATAAAAATAAAAATAAAAATAAAAATCAAAATATTGTATTATTTTTGTTAAAATTAACGTTCATTTAATAGAATTCTAATGCTAGAACTAAATTGCAAATTTTATTAGATTTTTATAATTTAATCAAATAAAAATTATATATATATATATATATATATATATATATATATATATTTTTTTTTTTTTTTTCCTTAAAATAATTTTATTCAATGAGACAAATCTGAGACAACGTAATGAGGTGGGGCCTATATCATATTCCATCATGCCAAGTCAACGGCGACCAGAGGTGGCTGCCGGCGAACCCCATCAGTCAATTTTAGCCAAGGTGAGAAGTTGCATAAAATTGAAAATATGTTTTAATTGAAAATTATTTTAATGATTCATATAATTTAATTTGAAATTAATTTATTAAAATTGAATCAATATAGTTAAATTCAACTAAAAATTAAATTAATCAAGTTTAATTTTTAAAAAATTAATATTTTAATATTTCAACCGATTAAAATCTTTTTATTTAGAAAATAAGCAGAGTTAATTAATATTTTTAAGTTATTTTTTTAAATTTAAATAAATTATATTTTAATAATTAAAATAAATTTATAGATTTCTAAAATAATATTTGTTTGGCATAAATTAGAGTTCTCTCAATTCTAAATCCAAATCACTATAATGAAATGAAAAGCCACCTAACTGCACAATTGGAGAGATTATTTGAGGCAACGGATGGGTTAATTCAATGTATGACAAACCAATGATGAGTTAACATGTGTCAATTTTAACATTATTTTAAAATTAGAAAAAAAATTGCCACCCTTCTATTATTCCACCCCTGCACGATACACCGTTAATAAAGGATCCACTTATTTTACAAATAATCTTAAATATGTCACATATATATGAACTCATCACTAGTTTATTGTATGTCCAAATAATGTTTTTCTTTTAAATTGGTGAGAAAAATTTATTTAAATTTATTCATTATGAACTCGAAATGCAAATTATTTTGAACAAGTTTATGAGTTGGCATGATGCTGGAAATTGATGGATTTTAGGATAATGTTGATGTGCCAGATCCGCGCCATGGTTTAGGCCTTACTCCAGAGATATTATTCCTGCGACTAGTACTAACAGTGACTCGGGAGATTTTGTCTTAAAAAGGTGCCTCTGGGAGAGAGAGTGGAGACTAATGCTTATAAGCAACTTAGCCTCTCGACTCCTAATCGATGTGGGTAGCTGAGCATCAACATAGCCTCCCAGTTGAGGGGCTTGGGAAGAGGCACATGGACACGTTTCCATAGACGGCGCCAATGTTGATGTGACAGATCCGCGCCATGGGCTAGGCCATGTGCCTAAAATGATACTTTTATTCAGAAAAATAGTTTGAGCCCTGCAAATTCAATGTCAAATAGACACTCTAGCTATCAAATTTTATTTAAAATTTTATATTGAAAAATCAAGAATTTTACAAGAAACTACAATGTGATTGTAATAAGTAAAATAAGATAGAATAGCTAATGATTGAAATGAACAATAATGTAGGATTTTGGTTGTTATAACCTATATATTGATCTTGTAAAGGTGATCAAGCACCTAAATCAATGCTTGAGCGAAGTTGAAAGGTGAATGACTTTCATAATTAGTTGGCAAGTACTAAGTGAAGCGTGTGCATATATTTAGCTTGACTCTTATCCATTAAAGAAAAAATAATAGTAGAGAGAAACTCTCAAAAGTGTATTTTGAAAAGTGAATGTAGACTTTATGAGTTGAATCACTATATATAAACTAAGCAATTTGAATTATTTTTCCCTTCACTCTTTAATTTTCAGCACTATATACATTCCATGCATGCATATAACAAGTCCTTTAATGATTTCATGAGTTGTGCATAAACTCACTGTGGCTTACACTATTTTTGTAACTTAAAATAAAGGATTCATATGCTTGAGTTATATGCTTTGATCTTTTGATGCATAAAAGCACTAGTTTCATGTATATTTACAAGTGTCTAGTTGAGTTTTTCAAAGAATTTAAAGTGAAAAATGAACTATCCAAAATAGTTCAATTAACCTCTCTCTCTCTCTCTCTCTCTCTCTCTCTCTCTCTCTCTCTCTCTCTCTCTCTCTCTCTCTCTCTGTGTATTTGGGAACATATAATAATTCAGGAAATTTTGAGAGATCAAAATATAGCAAAAAATAATTATAATTTTTGATAAAGGACTAAAGTGGGAATTATTAACAAATTACAAGGACTAAAATTGTTATTTAAGAAAATAAATGTTAAAGTATATTTTAAAACCTCATTATTTTTTTGTGATTAACTTTAATAATTATTAGGTTTAATGATAAAAATAATTCTTTTGTAATTATTCAATTTTTTTTTTCAAATTCCAAAAATTACTTGTAAATCTATTCAATAATTAAAATTGAAGTTGGACTATTTTAGTGGCAGCATATATATATATATATATATATATATATATATATATATATATATATATTATATTATATTCTTTTTATAAAAATTTAACTTATCATATTAAATATATTGACTTTTTATTTAAATATTTTTAAATTTTAACTATTGAAATGTTTTTTTATATTAAAAAATTAAAAATTATTTTTACAATATCTTTTAAAAATTTTAAATTTTTAAGTTATTAATTTTAAGCATTATAAAACTTTGTTGATCATATTATATACCTGTAAAAATAATTATTTTTTAACTAAATTTTTAGTTAAGTTAGAAAAATGATGAATTAATTTTTAAAAGTATATATATATATATATATATATATATATATATATATATATATATATATTAAATAAAACTTATTTATAGAATTGAAGAAATTATTTTTAAAAACTTCTTATAATATAATTGTTTTGTAAAGAGACTGAAGAAAAATAGGCATTATTATCCAGTTGATGATAACCATAGAAAGGAAAGTTTGACTTAAAGGCTCCTTTTATATATATATATATATATATATACTATTTTATTAATAAAATAAATTTTTAATATTAAATTATTTTTTTAATTAAAAAAATTAATGAAATTAACAGTTAATTTCAATAGTAGGAATTAATATGTTAATGGAATTAAACATTAGAGATTAAATTGTTACAAATTAAAAAAAAAGATTAATTTATAAATTGACCTACATTTTTGGATATACGTTGGGGATTAATTTATAAATTGATATTATGCTCTGTAAAATATCCAAGTAGGTGACCTGGAAATCCAGTTAACTGTGTCCTAATCTATAACCATAGTTTGGACAGGGATAATGATTCGTCCATGATTTGCACATTATGGTTTCGGAACTATGATATTTGCTTAGGGTCCGTTTGGTTTAACTGTTGAATATAACCGATAACCGTTAGCTGGCAGCTGATAACTGTTAGCTGATAGCTATTACTGTTAGCTAATAGCTGGTAGCTGATGATAGCTAATTTATATTAATTGTTTGGTAAAACTATGTTTTGCTATTGCTGTTGATATGTGAAATGACCAATAAGGGTATATATTATATAATTTATTTTATTATTGAAATAAATATAAAATTATAAATTTATTATATTGTATTATTTATTTTATTGTTAAATTAAATATATAATTATTAAATTAATATATTATATCATTTATTATATTATTAAAATAAAAATATAATTATTAATCTATTATATTATATTATTTATTTTACTATTGAAATAAAAAAATAATTAAATTTTTTAAAAAATAATTAAATAATTTAAAAAATATAGATAAAATAATAAAATAATTATTATTGTTGATAAAGAAAAAACTTATAATTAATTTTAAGTTTTTAGATATAAATAAATATTTTACATTTTATGTTTTTAATAAATAATATTTTAACAAAATTAAAATGTGTTAATTAAAATGTTAAAATTATAAATAAAAAATAAAAAAGTATTAATAATATTAATTTTCAAGTTAAATAAAAAGGATAATATGGTCAAAATAAAAAATCAAATCAAATCAGCTATCAGCTGATGAGAAAC
Source organism: Hevea brasiliensis (assembly GCF_030052815.1). NCBI lineage: Eukaryota > Viridiplantae > Streptophyta > Magnoliopsida > Malpighiales > Euphorbiaceae > Hevea > Hevea brasiliensis. The sequence continues at coordinate 103,091,861 of NC_079497.1, forward strand.
AGCTCTAAAAATAGAGCTGATACAAATTGCAGCTGATAGGTATCATATCAGTTATCCATCAGCTATCAGCTTTATTTTTTAAAATTTACCCAAACACTCTAGTTTATCTGTTTGGGTGTCTATCAGCTATCAGCTGCACTTAACAGGTGAACCAAACACCCCCTTATTCAAAGTGTAATTATATCCAGTAAAGATGTCAATCCCCATCCATGTGAGGTTCTATATCCTGCTTCTAAAACGATTCCTCCTAAATGAGAACCTACCTTATTTACACTATTTGTGACAGTAAGTAGGAGTCTAGCTAATACATATGAAAGGATATCACAGTCTCCGTGATTAAGTATGTTATTCTTTTTAGTCAATTTCCTATTTTGTTCTTGAGTGTCTTATCGACTTAAGTTTAAGAGGTTATCAGGCCAACTTACCCGTACTCTTACTTTTGCCTTGTAGATCTATACCTGCATAAGAAGGTCACAACATCATAAATTATCCTAAAAAAATGAAACCTAATAATCTGTAATGACATAAACATAGACAAATTTTTTTAACATGACAATCTAACCACAAAGGGGATAAGTAGAAAAGAAAAAAAAAATCACACAACACAATTAGAAAATAAGAAAAATTTTCACTCAAGAGCGAAAAGAATGGAAATAGAAACTCAAAGGGTAGGAGAAAAAGTATGAGCACTTTGAACATGACACAATTAGAAAATAAGAAAAATTTTCACTCAAGAGCGAAAAAGAATGGAAATAGAAACTCAAAGGGTAAGAGAAAAAGTATGAGCGCTTTGAACATAACATGAACAAATGAGAGAGGAGCGGTTGTCTTTAAGATTATATTTTAGAAAAATTCTTATTTAAATCTAATTCATCATGAATCAAGACACAATTATATAGAATCAACATATATAATTTATGAATTTCACCATATATTTATTATCTTGAATTCATAGTATATTAGGTCTAAGTAAAAAAAAATCTACATTTTATATAAAAACGTCAATTTAAGTGGTAGTTTTAGTAAGCATACGCTCTAAAAAAAAAAAGGCAATGATCAAAATTGGCATTTTTGTTGTCTCCATCTTGCATTATTGATTGCATGAGAAAACGTCACTCAAAATGATATTTTTTTTTTACACCCAAAATTGGCCACTTTACTTTTTTCATGTCAAGAAAATGAAATTTTGAATGGCATTTTCTTAATTTTTTTTTACACATTATCCTGGTCAATTGTTTACCATTTACATCAATTATGGTATATATATATATTACATTATTCTAGTAATTAACCCTATCATATAGTATCCAACATAAAAAAAAAAAAGAAAAGAAGAAAAGGACAAAGCCATTTGATATTGGAGAGTGTCTTATCAGAATCAGAATTATGACACACAGGGAGAAGCCATTTGGAAATATCTATAGTAGAGACTACAATAGATTCATGGATAGGATAGGATGGAAAGCTTTCCATGTTGGAATTCTTTTGCCATCTTTTTCTTCATTTGGGATTATATATTTAACCAACTTGTTTTGGTACATTTTCTTTCTCACGTTGTTCACATATAAGAAAAGAAAAACTTTGCACCAAACTTGAACTTTTCACATCCTAGTTTTATTATTATTATTATTATTGGGATTATAGATCTTACAATGAGAGAGTATAAAAATGAAAGAGTAGATATAAGCGATTAGATTATAACATTGACTTGACTTATCATTTTAATATATAAAACAACTCATTCTCTTATATAAGTTAAAATTAAAAATGAACTACTATATAATTTGTTCAGCCTTTTCTCTCAAAATTTAATAATTATTGTTTTCAGAGTTTATCACTGCCCTTAATATTTTGTCTACCAACTCAGAAACATTTAAACAACACCAAATGGAAAGAAACTATGTTTATTATTTGGGTTGTGTTTTATTATTTTGAGGTTTGTGCTTTGCTAAAGACATCTATTTGTTCCTCATCTCTCTAATTCATCACCTATTTTCAGTGATCTATTAACTCAATTATCAGAGTGGATTTGCCAAAACAATTCATTAACCCTTTTTAACAACCTTCTACTAGCTGCTGTGAGGATCCAAATTTTTTGAAGATTCATCAAACATTAAATAAAATTATATGTTATTAATGAGTTTTAATTTATTGATACTAATGTCAGATGACAAGAAATATGAGATTTAGCAGTAAAAAGCTATAAAAATTATAAAATTTACTACTATAAATTTATGATAGCAATATATGAATTGTTACAATAAAATTATGCTCGTAAATATTTTATAATAAAATTAAGGTTGTTGTAAAAAAAAAAAAAGTTATTGATAGCAATAGTTATTGTTGCAAAAAATTTTTAATGATAATAATAATTGCTGCTAAATCTTTTTTATGTAGCATGATAACAACAATTGCTACAAAATCTTTTTTTATGCATCATTATCGGTAATTATTTATATTGTTACATTTATAAATAATAAAATTAATGTTACTGTAAAATTTTTGCTTCTAATTTTAATATATATTGTGGTGTTGTCTTTAAAATTATGAAGTTTTGAGTTTAAAATAAATCAATGATACTGAAATTATCTCCAAAACTATTTAGTTTTGGGTTAAATTTCAATAAGAGATATTTATATATAAAAAAATTAAACATTTTATGATTATAATAACATATTTAGGCCTGATAGGCTGAGCTGAGATCCCCAGAAAAGGTATACTACTCCTTCCCCTTAGGGAGCATATTTCCACAAGAAAAGATATGTGTGTGGTTTGTTGGAAAAAGGAATGCATATTTGTATGTAAAGGTTACATATTGCGTGGATCTTACCATTGAAAAGCCCCCTATCCACCACATTCTCAATTATTATGCACACATAGTCCCCAGTACCTCAAATAATATCCAAACTTAGATAAAGTTACTGATTTGGAATTATTTTTTTTATTTATTAATATGATATAAGTTAAAATTGTGATTACAAAAAAATTACTTAAATATTAATCCAGTTGATTACTATTAAAGTTTACTCTCTTTAATAATTAGAATTCGATTTGACCGAACAGATAACTTAAACTTTGTATGAAAAGTCATTTAACATTTTCATCTTCAGTAATATTTTATTTAATATTTGAAATTTATAAAAATGTAATTATTAAATCTTTAAACTTTATTTTATACTTTCTTTGATTTTGTATTTTCTTTTGAAACATTTTTCTATTTTGTTTTGTATTTTAGTCTATATATTTTCACTTAACTTATGGCATTTAGGCTGTATGTATCAGAGTTTTTATTTATCTAAGACTAGTTTTGGTGCAGCAAATTAAGTTTTTTTTGGAATTATTAATAAAAAATTTTGCTTATAAAAAAAAAAAAACTCTGAACTTTATAAAAGTGAAATAAAAATACAAAGTGCATATAAGTCACATCCGTGCATTTACTAATCGCAGAATTTAAATAATTATATTTTTATAAAATTTAGATATCGAATGATATGTAACTAAAAGTGAAAATGTAAAGTGCATTTCGTGCAAAACTATTAAGGTCTAAAGATGCTTTTGGCTAAATTCTATCGAAAAGTATATTTCATAATTAATTATCATGAAGGTATGAAATGGGAATGCAAACTTAAATTAGGCGGGTGATCAAAAGAATAATTAAGGTGATCAAAAGAATAATTAAGTTTGATATATTGATTAATTGTTCATTTGGAATAAATAATTTGTAAGAAAAGAATTAAATTTTTTTTACACAATCATACATAAATTTTGTTTCTTTTAAAATGATTTTTGTTAAATTAAAAAGAATTAAAATCTTTCATTTTAAATATAAAAATTAACTAAAAAAATCAATTGAATTTTTTTATATTCCATATTGAATCTCATTCTTTGCTGCATATATATGCTATTTTCCAATAACTTGTGCTAAATTATTCAAAGTGTCCTTTTCTTTCTCTGTATATGCATTCACAAACCATATATAATAATTAAATGCATATAGAAAGCAACATGTAACCACTCTAGCTCTCTAGCTATTCTCATCAACATCTACCTCCTGCATTAATTAGTGTACATCCACGAACACAAATCTAATCTCTAGATATTGGATGCAACGGTAGAAAAGGCTGCAGACTATTTGTCCTTGGACAAACGAGTACACTCACTTGAATTGATGGGAAAGTTTGCTGGTTTCCAAAGTCATATAAACTTCCATATAGTAGCTTATCAGTAACAATCTAATTAATCTTTCACACTTTTTCAATTGAATTTGGAGTGAAGAGTTTCCACTTTGAATTTTCTTTCATAAATTAATTAAACTGATATGTATAGATATACATGTGACACATAACATCATCTTAGCTAGAGTAGATCTTCAGAGGCTTCTCCCTTAGGCCACTCCAAAACTTGCAAAAACTCAAAACGACAACCAACAATAGAAAGCATAGTACAAGAGAACGCTAGGCAGCCCAAAACAATCCCCCGGCTTTTATCTACTGCTGCCTTCAAGACAAAAATATCTACAATCCAACCCATCCACGAAGGAGGGGAAACCCACCGAATTAGGAAGGAAAGGTGACCTCCCCCTGCCCAGAGGGGTAAAGGAAAGCTACCTAAAGCGGCAAAGCTAGCAAGAACCTAGTCTTAAAAAGAAGAAGAAGACGAGAGAAATTTTCTCTCTCTACTAAAGTAGAGAGAAGCGGTTGCTGTGTTAATTGAAATAAAATATATAACAAGTAGTAGTCTTGACTAATTAATTTTTTAATTAGATGAGTTATTTATAATTTTGTTTAGATATACATGACTCTTAACATTTGCATTTTTTATTGATTTTTTCTCTCTCTGGACAATTATTATTTTTAAAAAGTTATTAATGTGTTAAGACTCTAAAATTATAAATTTTTAAATTTGAAATTTAATAAAGTAATTTCAAAAAAATAAGAAACTAGATTAATTTATAATAAAAAATAAAAGTCATTACCGACATGCAAACGACAATGATATAATCAAAGGAGCTTTGACTTTAATTGGTGCTTTTTTCACAATTAAGCAAACTTAAGTTACTTATTTGCTAGTATCACTTAGACAAACCTCTTTTGCTTTTGTTCACTTGGACTACAACTTCTATTCAACCATATTACAATTATTATTATTATTATTATTGTTAAATTCTATTTAGAGTTTAAATTCACTGCAACCACACAATTCTAAAAATAATTACAATGTTTCTAAATGAAAATTTATTGCTTTGTTTTCGATAAAATTCAATTTTATAACTTTTATTATCTTAAAAATAATTTTTAATTATGAGTTAAACTTTGCTTACGTGAGTTTAGTAAAATATAATCGATTTTAAGTTCAGATAAAAGATAAAAGCTGTAGTAAATTTATAACTAATATAAAATTTAATTTACGTGAGTTTGGTAAAACATAATCAGTTTTAAATTTAGATAAAAGATGAGAGTTGTAGTAAATTTATAGCTAATATAAAATTCAATTATCTCTTAAAATATGAATTCTTATATTATAACGGGTCTAACGGAATTGAATGGTGAAAAATTCATGGCTTGAGATTATAATTATTTTTGGATATTAGATTAAAATTTCCTTATAAAAGGATTCCCAACACAAACCAAGAAAACCCAGCATCCAGCAACATAGAAAACGCATACTTAACCTTTCCTAAAACCCAATCCTCCAAGCTATCACCATATGGCTAACAACCCAAAAAAACAAGTCCATGCATTTAACGACCAAAATGGCCTACAACAATCACAAGTAGTAGTGGTTATGGTGCCTCTCCCAGCACAAGGCCACCTCAACCAGCTCCTCCAACTCTCCAGGCTGATCCTTTCCTACAGCATTCCGGTCCACTTCGTCGGCACCGCCACCCACAACCGCCAGGCCAAGCTTCGCGTTCACGTGTGGGATGTACGCGTCACCTCTAGAATCCATTTCCATGACTTTGAAATCCCTCCCTTTGCTTGCCCTCCTCCCAACCCAAATGCCAAAAACAAGTTCCCTTCTCATTTGCTACCAGCTTTCTATAATGCCTCATCTCATCTTCGAGAGCCTGTGTCTCTGCTTCTGCGTTCGCTTTCTAGCAAGGCTAGAAAGGTTGTTGTCATCCATGATTCTTTAATGGCGTCTGTGATTCAAGAAGTTCCATTAATCTCCAATGCAGAGTCCTACATTTTCCATAGCGTATCTGCTTTCACCATTAGTTTGTTTCGGTGGGAAAGAAAGAGGATACATAATATTCAAGATAATGGGGTGATCCCAGAAGAAATTCCCAGTCTTGAAGGATGCTTCACCGATGAGTTTTTGGATTTGCTTGCTTCTGAGTATCAGTACCATACGTTCAACTCGGGGTACGTGTACAACACATGCAGATTGATAGAAGGTGCTTTCATGGACTTGATCGAGAAACAACAGAAAGGAACAATGGAGGAAAGGACCAAGAAGCATTGGGCTTTAGGGCCTTTTAATCCATTGACTGTGCCTGCAAAGACAAGAGGGTCAAATGGGAAACATATTTGTTTGGCATGGCTAGATAAACAAGCAAGAAACTCGGTAATTTACGTGTCTTTTGGGACTACAACAGCCATGAACAATGAACAAATCAAGCAGCTAGCAATTGGGTTGAAACAAAGCAACCAAAAATTCATTTGGGTACTGAGGGATGCTGATAAAGGAGATGTTTTCAATGGAGATCATGAAAGAAGAGGTGAGCTCCCAAAAGGGTATGAGAATTCAGTGGATGGCATGGGATTGGTGGTGAGAGATTGGGTACCCCAACTGGAGATTTTAGCCCACCCAGCAACAGGAGGTTTTATGAGTCATTGTGGGTGGAATTCTTGCATGGAAAGCATCACTATGGGAGTTCCAATTACAGCTTGGCCAATGCATTCAGATCAACCAAGAAACGCATTCCTGATAACAGAGTTGCTCAAGATTGGTGTTACTGTTAAGGAATGGGCCCGCAGAGATGAGATTGCCACAGCAAAGATGGTTGAAAGCTCCGTGAAGAAGCTAATGGCTTCAGATGAAGGAGATGGGATGAGGAAGAGAGCAGCAGAATTGAGCGAGTCTGTGCAGCTATCAATGGTCGAAGGTGGAGCTTCTCGCATGGAGATGGATTCTTTCATTGCCCATATCTCAAGTTAAGCTTTAGCTAGTTTGGTTGGAAATTTTTCATATTGGAACCAATCTGAAGATTGTAAGACGGAAATTAAAATTCTAATGACTAGCCAATTTCAAGTGAAAAAGGTATGGTATGGATGTGCTTATGTATTTTTCTTTAGGAAAATCGTTTCAAATTATTATGCGGGTGATTTATAGCAAAACACAATGAAATTTGTGAAATTTATAATTCGATTTAAAAAAATAATTAATTTAAAACATTTTAATTTCATGTCTTTAATTTTTAAAATTTTGCATTGAACAATATTTTACTTTTAATTTTAAATTAAATTATTATTTTAGTGTAATTAAAAAAAATTAAATGGTGAAAAACTGAAATATTACGTCGTATAATAAGTAAGATTAAGATGTCATTCCCTTGCTACACAGCTAAAACACAATAATTCACACCAATTTGGCTAAAAAGGTAGTCACTAATAACGTATTTGCGTTTGTGTTTGGCTGCTTTGGGTTAACAAATATCATGATTCTAAAAATGAACAAAACAACATATGGCCATATTTGTGTTTTGGTTAGCTTGGGCCGCCCCTATTGCTTATTTCCCATGTATATACTTTTAAAGTAAATTGCTACCAATCATTAAGGCATCCTAAGGTAAATTTACTTTATACAAAGTAAAAAATAAGTAAATTAATTATGTTACATAAGAGTACATATTGAACATTTAAGTTACAATATGTTTATAAAATGAGTGTGATACAAATATATATGTTAAGAGGTATACCATGATATTATGATGGACAAAATTAGGAATAATCACATTCATTAAAAGTACATGTAACATATATTGAAAATAAAATGAGAGAGTTTCAATTAAAATGGTTTGATTATATTTAACATAGAAAATTAAATATTCTAGTACGAAAATGTGATAAATTAATGGTGAAAAGAACAAAAATGAAAATAGAGAGACCTAAACTGAAAAGAAGAGAAGTAATATTAAAAAAATTTCCATCTTTGAATATTAATGTAAAATTGATTTCAAATATAGTTGAATGGAAAAAAGTGATTCATATATCAACCTCAATTAATTTAAAATTAGTGCTTAATTATTGTTACATACTTTAAGCCCTATGTTTTCTGAAATATATTAATGATCAACATTTACGTCTTTATTAATAAACTAGAGAATTATCTGTACTAATGCATGTGTTTATTAATAATTTTAATTTATATATTTTCTTTTAATTTTAATATATAAAAATAATATAATGTTTTAAATTTTTTATTAATTATTTAAATTTTTTTTATTACTTTTATCTCTTAAACTTTTTAATAAAGATTTTAAATAGAAATAATTAAAATCCTTATATATATATATATGTGTGTGTGTGTGTGTTAATACATTGTAAATTACCTTACAATAATGGCTACTTATTATAATATTAATAGGATAACTATTAAATAATTTATAATTTACATATAATAGAGAATACCATGTGAAAAGGAGAATGTCACATATTAGTCACGTAGCAATACTATGAAAAAGAATGCCATATGTCATATTTTTTGAAATATCTTTCTACTTTATATATATATATATATATATATATATATATATATATATATATATATATATATATATATATATATATATATATATATATATATATTTCCACTATATTTTAAATTCATTTATACTTTATTTCTTAAAATTTAAAATTCAGTTACATTTTAATTTCTTAATTATTATTTTATAAAACGTTTTTAATATTTCAAAATCTTATATATTTCATTGCTGATAGCAATAAAGAAAAGTGTTTGACATTGCAATTCAATTGTATTTCCTTGGATAAATTTCAATAGTTGTCTCTGAACTTATATGATTATAATACTACAGTTTTTTAACTTTAAAATGTAACATAAAACTCCCCCTGTAACACCTTCACTGTAGCAATTTCATACATTCTACTATTCTGGTAACCGGTGTCGGATCGGACAGCTAGAATATTTAGAAAAATATTTAAACTAGAGTGAAGAGTCATAAATAACTCAAATAATAATAAGAAAAATTTAGGAAAATTTTTGAAATAAAAAACAATCAAGTTAAATGAGCCGGTGCCCTAGCGATGGGTAACCCAGTGGGAAGTTACGATCTTCGTAATTAGAAGCCCTAAACCTGGGAGAAAATTCATGAAATAATTTTTCAGACTCCAGAGAAGAGTCATTGAGGTTTTCTATGGCATTAGAATGCCAAGAAAAGGTTTCGAAAAATTCTTCGATCGGTACAGACGATTTTGGCTCAATAAGCCAAACGGAGACCATTTTGGTCATTTCGTCTTTGGAGATGATTTTTGACCGACTTGTCCAGTTAAGTAAATAATTATTATGATCTAAAATATGAATAAATATTGCTAAAAATTAAATTGAAAATGAGTAGAAAGGAAAAAAAAAAAAGAAAAATGAAGAAAATTAGAATTATTACATCATGATGATGTCATTAAAAACTTATCCACCAATCACTATTCAATAAGCTTACATAAAACAAATAAAAAGAGAATAATAAACCAAAAATTGTGGTCATCTTCTTCCTCCCAAGAGCCATAGCTGAACCACCATTTTCTAGAGCTCTCTCCATTGCTCTTTCTTCTCACTTCAAATTCTCATATAAAAACACCATAAAATCCCTATACTTTTTTCATGAAAATTTGCTTGTGCACCTTGGGAGAGTGTTTGGCAGCCTAGAAAAAGAAAGAAAACGAAGTTTAAGCTTAGGAAAATTCTGCTCAAAGAGGTTAGTGCTACTTTCTTCCATATTCTTTTAGTAAACTTAAATTTGAGCATGAAAATGGAAAGAATTATAAGAAAAAAAGTGAGAAATTATTCATGTTTGATGGAAGAAGAATTTTGGTCAGCATGTGTACCTATGGGAATTGATGGATTTAAATGAAATAAAATGTGTTTATTGGAGTTCCTTAGTAGGAATTTGTGATTAGATGTGTTAGATGGCATGGATAGTATGAAATGGACACTTTGAAAATTAGGGTTTGTGAAAAATTAGAGTTTTACTTATGTAATAGTATGTTAACCTTATAATGGTCAATTGGTGACCATTTGAATGTGTGTGAGGAGGAATTGAAGTGAGTAAGGATGTTGGAGTTGAGCTTAGGCATGCTGCCCTTGGTGATCTACAGGACTGGTTGTGAGTCCAGCAGGTTTGGGCAGCTATAAATGGAGTTGTATAGATTCAATTGGTGCAACGCTAATTGGAAATAAAACTAAACATATAATGGCACAACTTTGGTGAAGAAACTCTGCCCAGAAAACCAAACCAAATTGACCTAAAAATTACCCTAATCCGAGTGACCAACATGCTGTCCCTGGAAAATGACCAAATGAATAGTGTTTGTTCAAATGGACATAACTCAGTGTAGAAAAGTTCAATTGATCTGAAATTTTACCAGCAGAAAGCTGAGACATATCCTTACAACTTTGATGAAGAACACAAATCCAAATTCTGATCATAACCTAGTCAAATTGCCAAACAAACTTAGGTCACCAAATCTGGCAAAACCAAATTGCTCATAAATTCTGGGTACAGGTCAATCCGGCAAGTTATGGTAAAATGACCATAACTTGAGCTACAAAACCCCAAATGGAGTGATTCAAAAAAAAGAAATATAACTAGACACAATAAAGAACACTTTTATAAAGACAATTTTATCAAATTCTTACTATACAAATGACCAATGAAATAGTAAACTTAGTGCTTGAAATCTAAAAATTGTAAAGTAACCAACACTAAGCTTTGAAATGGTATTGGCAATCAATACCAACAACTTTAGAATGCAAAATGGGGTATCCTGGTGAACTTAGGTTCAATAAATTTATTATGTATTAAAAAGTTAATAATTTGAGTGAATAGTAATGTGAATAGTAATACAAAGACACAAAGTGTAATAACTAAATTGGTAGAGAAAATTGAGGTATGAAATTTGGAATCCATGAAACATTCATGGATTACTTGGAATAGAAATAGTAATTTACCTAAATGACTTAATAAACATTTAAGTTATGTGAATATATAATTAAGATTTATATTCCTATTACTAGTAGGTCTAATAAAACATGAGTGATACTACTTGAATATGAAATGAAATTAACCTAGATGGATTGTTGAGACTTATACTCCCAACATTAATGGAGTTCATAATATATTAGCAATACAACTTGAAGTATGAAATGTACCTTACATGGATAGATTGTTGAATGAATAAATGTGATAAAAGTGTCATTTGAGATTTAGGTTCCCATCAAGAGAGAAATGAAAGATGTTTTGAATGTGAATGGTACATGAGATTAAATGAATGTGAATTGTAATTAGTATGAATATTACGATGAATGCATAAATTACCTAGAAATGTGAATTTGGAAATTATGTTTCCATTATAAACAAAATTAGAATGCTATAAAAATATAAACGAAAAATATAATGAAATGGTGAAACATATAAACTCTTAATGGTACTATGTGCTCATGTATTGCCTAGACACGTGTGTCAAATTGGATAGATTGGCATGCCAATAAGGTATTGTTTTAGCAGTACTGCAAAAGGCTTTATGCCTGTATTCATGGCTTTATGCCCATATTCATGGCTTTATGCCCGCATTCATGGCTTTATGCCCGCACTCATGGCTTAATGCCTGATTATGTGTTATCATGACTTTTTAGCCATACTGACTGCATACGTGGTTGACATTTTGCGTTCCATTGTATGACGGCCTGAGGCACCGCGGTGCCCAGTGCCAATGACCCGTTATCCAGTTTAGTCAGCCTGTCATAGGTTACTTGGGCAGTGAAATTTATTGAAATAAGTTAAGAATATTAGCAATTAAAAATATTAGAAATTAAATAAAATAAATGAGTAAGATGACCTAAAATAAATTATAATAGTTATTTATTAGAAAGAATCAAAATGAACTGGACTGATATTTAAATTTACTTATTATGAGATAATCTGAGACAACCTAGCAAGTATTGTGAAAATGCTAAAATATTAGCAAAGAAAATTATAACATAAATAAATATTGCAAATGTGACTTATATAATAATATAAGCATAAATTTATTATTTTTAGATCATTTTTCTTTGTACATTATTACTGTACATTGGCGAAATAAACACTTCCAAAGAAGACTAAATTAGGATAAAACATATTAAATTTTAGAAATCGCATGTGAAGTATAAATAAATCTTAAGTATCCAAATTATGTTTTTGTTTTCTATCTTTATTTGTATATTATTTCCTTGTTATATTATTGCACCACTAAGCAGCATTGCTTAGCGCGATGGAATTATTTCCTTCGCTCAGGTACTGAAGCTAGAACCCAATGGACGTTTCACTAGAAATTTTAGGAGTCCAGATCTGCAGAGTGTCAAAGGTTGTCACCTCCTCAGCAATGCATGTAGTTAGGTCCCATGTATATCACTTTATGTATTTTGTATGTTATAAATATTTTGTATGTTGTAATTCATATGTTGTAATGTAAATTAAGAATTTGTAAGTAATATTAATGTGATGTAAATTAATAAATTAGCTTTTTTATATGTAATTAAATTATATATCATGTAAATTAATGAAGATTGAAAATTATCATATATGAGTTAAAAATGAATGGAAATAAATATGAAATTGAATTACATAGAGGATATTCAAATTGATAAAATAATTATGATTAGTATGAATAAGATTTTATTTTGAAAATATTGTTGAATTTTCAAGTAGGAGAATAATGAAATGTGCCAAATAGAAATAAAATAGGGGAAACTCCGCTGGTTTCTCCATAGAAAAATAATTGATATTAAATTAAACGAATTCAAAATTACTAAAATAATAAAGTAAGATAAGATAGGGTGCTCCGGCATCGAATGTAGCACACTCTGCTCGACTACACTGTAGTCGGGTGAGGAGTGTTACATTTATTAGTATCAGAGCATGGTTTAGGCATTCCTAGCCATAGATAGATGGAAAGGGATAGTGTGCATAACATGTATTGCATTCATATGAGTTAATGTGACACTAATACAGATCTGTTTTCTTGGTTTTTTTAGGTTAAGGTATGGACTCAGAATCGCAGAGGGCAGTAGAAGAAGAAGTAGTAAGCCGTATCCCGACTGGGAGTAATATTGGAAATCGGGGAGATCCTGCTCCACCAGTGCAAGAGGTGCCTGTACAACCCCAACAAGCCTTATTTGAGCAGATGACTGAATTCTTTTGACAGATGACTGGGGTTATTCCACCACCGCCTCAGCGAAAATCACCTCTAGGAAAAATTAGGAAGTATGGAGCTGTAGATTTTAATGGTGGAAAGGAAGACAATTCTTCAGTGACTGAGTATTGGTTAGAAAGGACTGAAAGAGTCCTGCAGCAGCTCCATTGCACACCAGAACAGAGTTTGGAGTGTGAAGTTTCATTGTTACAAGAAGTTGCATATCGGTGGTGGGATGTTGTAACAAAGGTAGTGCCACCAGCCGACGTAACTTGGAAATTCTTTCTGATAGAGTTCAAAAAGAAATATATTAGTTGTATTCATGAAGAGGAACAGAAGAGAAGTGGTGATCAGCAAAAGAAGAAATTTGGACAGTTTAGTAATAAGAGGCCAAGAGAACAGTTAAGTCAGACATTTGATCAAAGTAGGAGATCTAGACCCAGGCCTATACCTAGAAGAGATCAACCAGAAACACTAATAGTGAGTGCGCCAGGACTAGCAAGAAAATGTGGCCATTGTAACAAGTGGCATAAAGGTGAATGTAGGGGATTGACTGGAGCTTGTTATAGATGTGGGGCCATAGACCATCGTCTGAAAGATTGTCCTAAGAGGAATTTACCACGGACCCAAACAGAGGTCGTGGAAGGACCAAGTACAACAGTAACACCACTTCCAAATGTCACCTAAGCCGGAGAGGAGCAAGAAGCCCCAAATGTGAATTTGAGGTAAATTATTCTTCCTTTATGATATGCCTAAGTGTATAATGATAGAATCGAAAAGACTAAATAATACCATATATATAGAAAGAGTAGAAAGAGGGAGTAATAGAAAGGTAAAAGAATTATCTTAGATACCTATACTCGGTAAATTTCGAGGACGAAATTTTTGTTAGAAGGGAAGAATTGTAACACCCTTGCTGTAGCAATTCCGTACATTCTACTGTTCCGGTGACCGGTGTCAGTTCGGACAGCTAGAACGTTTAGAAAAATATTTAAACTAGAGTGAGGAGTCATAAATAACTCAAATAATAATTAGAAAAATTTAGGAAAATTTTTTGAAATAAAATACAATCAAGTTAAATGAGCCGGTGCCCTACCAATGGGTAACCCAATGGGAAGTTGCGGTCTTCGCAACTAGAAGCCCTAAACCCTGGAGAAAATTCATAAAATAATTTTTGGGACTCCAGAGAAGAGTCATTGAGGTTTCTATGGCATTAGAATGCTAAGAAAAGGTTTAGAAAAATTTTTCAATCGGTACAGACGATTTTGGCTCAATAAGCCAAACGGAGGGCATTTTGGTCATTTTGTCTTTAGAGATGATTTTTGACTGACTTGTCCAGTTAAGTAAATAATTATTATGATCTAAAATATGAATAAATATTGCTAAAAATTAAATTGAAAATGAGGAGAAAGGAAAAGAAAAGAAAAGAAAATTGAAGAAAATTAGAATTATTACATCATGATGATGTCATTAAAAACTTATCCACCAATCACCATTCAACAAGCTTACATAAAATAAATAAAAAGAGAATAATAAATAAAAAATTATGGTCACCTTCTTCCTCCCAAGAGCCATAGCCGAACCACCATTTTCTAGAGCTCTCTCCATTGCTCTTTCTTCTCACCTCAAATTCCCATATAAAAACACCATAAAATCCATAGACTTCTTTCATGAAAATTTGCTTGTGCACCTTGGGAGAGTGTTTGGCAGCCTAGAAAAAGAAAGAAAGTGAAGTTTAAGCTTAGGAAAATTCTACTCAAAGAGATTAGTGCTACTTTCTTCCATATTCTTTTAGTAAACTTAAATTTGAGCATGAAAATAGAAAGAATTATAAGAAAAAAATTGAGAAATTATTCATGTTTGATGGAAGAAGAATTTTGGTCAGCATGTGTAACTATGGGAATTGATGGATTTAAATAAAATAAAATGTGTTTATTGGAGTTGCTTAGTAGGAATTTGTGATTGGATGTGTTAGATGGCATGGATAGTATGAAATGAAAACTTTAGAAATTAGGGTTTGTGAAAAATTAGAGTTTTGCTTATGTAATGGTATGTTAACCTTGTAATGGTCAATTAGTGACCATTTGAATGTGTGTGAGGAGGAATTGAAGTGAGTAAAGATGTTGGAGTTGAGCTTAGGCATGCTGCCCTTGATGACCTGCAGGACTAGTTGTGAGTCTAGCAGGTTTGGACAGCTATAAAAGGAGTTTTATAGGTTCAATTGGTGCAACTCCAATTGGACATGAAACTAAACACATAATGGCACAACTTTGGTGAAGAAACCCTGCCCAGAAAACCAAACTAAGTTAACCTAAAAATTACCCTAATCCGAGTGACCAACATGTTGTCCTTGGAAAATGACCAAACAAATAGTATTTGTTCAAATGGTCATAACTCAGTGTAGAAAAGTTCAATTGATCTGAAATTTTACCAACAGAAAGCTGAGACATATCCCTACAACTTTTATGAAGAACACAAATCCAAATTCTGACCATAACCTAGTCAAATTGCCAACCAAACTTAGGTCACCAAATCTGGTAGAACCAAATTGCCCAGAAATTCTGGGTACAGGTCAATCCGGCTAGTTATGGTAATATGACCATAACTTGAGCTACAAAACTCCAAATGGAGTGATTCAAAGAAAGAAATATAACTAGACATAGTAAAGAACAACTTTTATGAAGACAATTTTGTCAAATTCCTACTGTACAAATGACCAATGAAACAGTAAACTTAGTGTTTGAAATCTGAAAATTGTAAAGTAACCAACACTAAGCTTTGAAATGGTATTGGCAACCAATACCAACAACTTTAGAATGAAAAATGTGGTATCTTGGTGAACTTAGGTTCAATAAATTTATTATATATTAAACAGTCAATAATTTGAGTGAATAGTAATGTGAATAGTAATGTGAATAGTAATACAAAGACACAAAGTGTAATAACTAAATTGGTAGAGGAAATTAAGGTATGAAATTTGGAATCCATGAAACATTCATGGATTACTTGGAGTAGAAATAGTAATTTACCTAAATGACTTAATGAACATTTAAGTTATGTGCATATATAATTAAGATTTGTATTCCTATTACTAGTAGGTCTAATAAAACATGAGTGATACCACTTGAATATGAAATGAAATTAACCTAGATAGATTGTTGAGACTTATACTCCCAACACCAATGGAGTTCATAATATATTAGCAATACAACTTGAAGTATGAAATGTACCTTACATGAATAGATTGTTGAATGAATAAATGTGATAAAAGTGTCATTTGGGATTTAGGTTCCCATCAAGAGAGAAAGGAAAGATGTTTTGAATATGAATAGTACATGAGATTAAATGAATGTGAATTGTAATTAGTATGAATATTACGATGGATGCATAAATTACCTAGAAATGTGAATTTGGAAATTATGTTTCCATTATAAACAAAATTAGAATGCTATAAAAATATAAACGAAAAATATAATGAAATGATGAAATATATAAACTCTTAATGGTACTATGTGCCCATGTATTGCCTAGACACGTATGTCAGATTGGATAGATTGGCATGCCAATAGGATATTATTTTAGCAGTATTGCAAAAGGCTTTTTGCCCATATTCATGGCTTTATGCCCGCATTCATGGCTTTATGCCCGCACTCATGGCTTAATGTCCGATTATGTGTTATCATGGCTTTTTAGCCATACTGACTGCATATGTGGTTTACGTTCTGCGTCCCATAGTATGACGGCCCGAGGCACCGTGATGTCCAATGCCAACGACCCGTTATCTAGTTTAGTCAGCCTGTCATAGGTTACTTGGGCAGTGAAATTTATTGAAATAAATTAAGAATATTAGCAATTAAAAATATTAGAAATTAAATAAAATAAATGAGTAAGATGATCAAAAATAAATTAGAATAGTTATTTATTAGAAAGAATCGAAATGAACTGGACCGATATTAAAATTTACTTATTATAAGATAATTTGAGACAACCTAGCAAGTATTGAGAAAATGCTAAAATATTAGCAAAGAAAATTATAACATAAATAAATATTGCAAATGTGACTTATATAATAATATAAGCATAAATTTATTATTTTTAGATCATTTTTCTTTGTACATTATTACTATACATTGACGAAATAAACACTTTCAAAGAAGACTATATTAGGATAAAACATATTAAATTTTAGAAACCGCACGTGAAGTATAAATAAATCTTAAGTATCCGAATTATATTTTGTTTTTATTTTTATTTGTATATTGTTTCCTTGTTATATTATTGCACCACTAAGCAGCAATGCTTAGCGCGATGAAATTGTTTTATTCGCGCAGGTACTGAAGCTAGAACCCAATGGACGTTTGACTGGAAATTTTGAGAGTCCAAATCTACAGAGTGTCAAAGGTTGTCACCTCCTCAGCAATGCATGTAGCTAGGTCCCATGTATATCACTTTATGTATTTTGTATGTTATAAATATTTCGTATGTTGTAATTCATATGTTGTAATGTAAATTAAGAATTTATAAGTAATATTAATGTGATGTTAATTAATAAATTAGCTTTTTTATATGTAATTAAATTATATATCATGTAAATTAATGAAGATTGAAAATTATTATATATGAGTTGAAAATGAATGGAAATGAATATGAAATTGAATTATATAGAGGATATTCGAATTGATGAGATAATTATGATTAGTATAGATAAGATTTTATTATGAAAATATTGTTGAATTTTCAAGCAGGTGAATAATGAAATGCGCCAAATAAAAATAAAATAGGTGAAACTCCGCTGGTTTCTCCATACAAAAATAATTGATATTAAATTAAACGAATTCAAAATTACTAAAATAATAAAGTAAGATAAGATAGGGTGTTCTAGTACCGAATGTAGCACACTTTGCCTGGCTACACTGTAGTCGGGTGAGGGGTGTTACACCCTCAACTTTCAAATTTTGCATAATAAAATTCCTCTGACTTTCAATTATTAATTTTTCAATTAAACATAGATGTGAATAACTCTAGCGTGGTAGTTAGTCAATATTTCTTTCTCCTCTCTTATGCAAAGTATAAAATTATTCTCTGTACATGTGAAAATTATTCTCTCTATAAAGAAGAGAATGATTCAATTTACACATAACTTGAGAGAAAAAAGAGAAATATTTACTAAGCGCTACGCTATAACTGTCCAAGTCAACGTCTAACTGGAAAACTATTGATTGGAGCTTAGAGAGATTTTACTGTACAAATTTAAAAGTTGAGGAGGTTTTATATTATATTTTTAAGTTAAGAGACTATGATGTTACAGCTATATAGATTTAGGGATAGTTGTTAAAATTTATCCATTTTTCCCCACTTATTTTTTGATTTTTCTTTTTCAATCTCTCTATGGCTCGGAAAAGACCGGAAACTGGATTTTTCAGCTTTTCCTAATTCATGATTCCCAATCAGTAGCTTAGATTGGAAAAAAATATATTAATTTTTAGGACGAATCTAATATATTTTTTTATAATTTATTCCATAATTTAATCCATGGATCTAGATGTTCCATAATTTTTATATACACTAACTTCGTTTAAATTTTTTCATGGT
Organism: Hevea brasiliensis; assembly: GCF_030052815.1. Taxonomy (NCBI): domain Eukaryota; kingdom Viridiplantae; phylum Streptophyta; class Magnoliopsida; order Malpighiales; family Euphorbiaceae; genus Hevea; species Hevea brasiliensis. Next base: position 103,110,859 of record NC_079497.1, read on the forward strand.
AAATAAAATATAATTAAATGATCTAAATTATAACAAAATATTTATTAATTTAATTAAATTATCCTTTATCCTAACTAAAATAGAGATAGAGAGGTGTTGTAATAGGTTTCAAGAAATTTTGATTAATTTTTCACAATCGTCTATCAATTTTGGAGTCTGATACACTTCCGTTCTTTATTTTTATTTTGTTACCTTAAAGTTTCTCAACTTAAAAAACATTACTTAAAAGTCCCTCAACTTAGAAAAGCATTATATAAAAGTCTCTCATACCAGAATCTCATCATATCTCCACCCAATCTGATATGTGGCAGTGCCACACTGTAAAATAAAGAAAATAAAGAAATTAAAATGCTACATATGAAATTTATATTAGTTTCTCTCATGCAACTTCTACCTCATGTCTATTAATCCTACTCAAAAGTTTAAAAATTATTTTTCTTATCCAATTAGGGATTAGGTCATCATACCACTCGAAATACTCACAACAATTGGAACTTTGCAATTTCATACTCAAAAATATAATTTTTTTGCATCCTTCTAAACTTGAATCATGTTGCCGGATCTGTTTCTCTTTGATGGATCTATTGTTTTTGTTTATTGGGTTAATTTTTGTGTGTCATGATTTTCATTCTTTGGATGTCCTATACTCTTTTCAGTGTTCTCCTCATTCAGATTTTTTCACTTAGCATGCTGCTTCCTAAATTGAGTGTATAGGGTGGACTTTCAGGCCTGGGTTTAATTGGAAGTGCATATGCTAAGTTTTTCCTAGCACTTAAATTAATAGAACTTATTTGCTTATAAAAAAAAATACATAAATGAGGTATATTAATATAACAAATCGTTTCAACAAAAAAAAAAAGAGCTTTAAAATCAGCCAACCCATCTAACATACCCCATATTTTTTGCACCAAAAAAAATTCTTCAAACTTGTTTGGTATTGAATTTTAGAGGCCAAAAAGCGCTTTTAAAAAAATATAATTTTAGATACTATTAGAAAAAATTAGTTTGTTATTTTTGTATTCTTATACTAAAACATGCCAAATTTATTTTTAAATTCACTTTTAATACTTTATAATTAATATATTTTAGAAAGTATTTTTCTTAACAGCAATATACACCCAACCTTTTTGTTTTACAATATGACATTGTCACATATCAAATTGAACAAATAAATGATAGAATTCTTGCATGAGAGACTTTTATATAACATTTTTTAAGTTGAGGGACTTTATGGTAATAAAATGAAGATGAAGGTCAAAAGTATAATAAACTCTAAAGTTGAGAGATAGTTGGTAAAAATTAGCTAGAAATTATATAAATGGTTATTATATTTAATATAGATAAAGGTTAATTATAAGAAAAATAATAATAGTTATTAATATTCTCAAAACGATAAATAATTATAAACAAAACAACTGCTAAACAAATAAAAATCTACAAATGGAGCTAATATATTTTTGAAAAAGTAGAAAAGAAAAATATTTTTTTGGTTTTGCGTGATATTTAATTTGTATCAAATAGTATTCTCAAATTATCTCTATTAGCACTTTTTGGTTCAAATTAACTTATGTGATAGTTTGAAACAATATTTTTAATAAAATGGATTTTATAAATAAATTTTAAATTTTATAAATTATTTGAATAAAAATAATTAAAAAAATTGAAAAAATAAATAACGCACAATTGTGTATTGAGAGGGCAAAAATTAAATATTCATATATTTATAATTAATAAAATTTCTAAATTATACTTTTTTTAATATAATTAGTTTTCGATGAAAATTTAAATTTAAGACTTCCCAATCATGGAAATGACTTCAGTATCACTAAACTAAAGCTCATATTAGTTTTAAATTGCTCTTTTATCAAATAATATGCAATATTCATTATTTTTTTATAAACTATATATTTTATTAATTTTAAATAATTTAAAAAAACTTAATAAAAAAGTTTCAAACTACATTTAGATTAACATATTCACCCTATACACCCAACATAAAATGTAAAATGCTAAGTGAAACAATTTAATATGAAAGATATGAGAGTATAAAACAAGATATAAGAAGTTTAAAGGCTCCTCCAAAAATATTTATTAACCGTAATATATTGTCTAACATTTAAAATATATTATTCTAAAAAACTTCAATATCAAAAATTTTCTTTAATACTAATATATATATATATATATATATATATATATATAATTCTTGCATTTAAAAAAAATAATTTATATTTTAATTTTTTGCATTTTCTAATTAAAAATTATAATAATTTTAACAAAGTAAATAATATTTATTAATTAAAAATTTTAAAAAGTAAAAAAATCAAAATAATGATAAAAAAAAACCATTGATTTAAAAGTTGAGTTTAATTATATATTTTATTTTTTAAAAAATACTACTTAGTTGACTATTTTTATTTTTAGAAAATTGAATATGTAAAAGCTAAAAAGTAATTAAAAAAAAATTCTAGTGGTTATATTTTTCAGTTGATACGTGCTGCTACAACGATGTGGCAACCCTCACCTCATATTCCATGCATGGGCAGCAAGAAGAGGCAATACATATCTAATTTCTAAAACGTGTGGTCTCAACCAACATCTCGGTCCTCTCCCTGCTCATCAATCTCTTAAATATCTCCACTAGGAGTTTTTGAATTTATTTATTGGAAACATGTTGACTCAAGAGTTTTCTTTCTTTTTTTTGTAATAGAAAATTTAGGTGAGTGGAGGTTTCTTCAGTTTAGTGTCAATACATATGCTACTAATTTCATTGAGAAATTATAATGAAGTCTACAGATTTCCCATTAAAAAAAGACTCGAGGGGCATTTTAGTGTTTAGGTACTTTTTATCTGTGATACTGTTAAAAAAAATATAGCTCTAACCATATTAAATTATGCATATGTAACCCATAATTATTCTTATATCACTAGTCTAATTTAATCACATGTTACTTATAAATTAACATAAAATCCAGTCTAAATATACTTGGATTTGCAGCTATTCTCCACAAAGAATATAGAGAAAGAAATAATCACAAGATGAAAGCACCATATTTGCACCAAGAGCATTAAGATTTTCACCACCTTCTTTTGTTCCTTGTCATGGCCGAATGTCACACCAAGGAGGAGGGGTTTTTTACCGTACAAAGGCACAGTGAAGCAAAAATTACGAAAACAGGGTCGACCGAAGAAAAATTACTAGAGCAGGGTGAGGGACCATCCGGACGCTATTCAAAATGGCGTCCGGAGTTGAAAATGTCCGTAGCGACCCAATTAGCATACTCTTTGACAAATCCTTCAAGTAGCAGTAAATATGATGGGGTATGGTTAGTTTCTAATTTTTGCCATACACGGTCAAGTATACCCTTATCGTGGACACAACTAAAAGCTGACCTTAAAGCCAAATATCTCCGTTTATCTGTTAATAGCTCTCCTTCCCATATAATTTCTTGAATGAGCCCATTCACCCTTATCATATGCTTAACAATGCATAGCAGGTAATCCCCCGTACTTGATACTTTTACTTCCATAGGGAGGTTAATCAAATTCCTAATTAAAGCATGTACCCTTGTCCGTTGCTGTTGACTGACAATCCTTTTTGGAGTCCGCATTATCCGAGCCATTATTTTATCTAACACATAAACAAAAATGAACTGGCATATAAATAAATTTGAAACAATTCATTACAAATATCTTACAATCAGTACAATGAAAGCATTAATCCCTGTTACATTTACATGCATAAAATGAAAAATTTAACATAAAATTACTTTGAGAATAAGAAAAATAAAATTGGATGGTTTGTTCAATACATTACTATTTTAAAAGAGTAACATAATTAACTAATGGTGTTTTTTCGCACTGGACAATTATTTTTTTTGTGTCCATGTTCACGAAAGATCGAACAATGGATATTAGACGTCTCCCAAACTTTTCTATTCACACTCCAATCCATTTCATTCTTCATTCTTGAGGATTTTGGTCTTCCTTTAAACCTTTTCCGTGTCGGGTTCGGCAAAAGAATTGGATCATTGTCTATTGGCCAATCATCATGATGTCCAAGTGCATGAAACTGCCACTCATAGCACTTAAGTGTTTGCTTTAACGTATAATAATTTGAAACATATTGCTCATAATTAATTGACTTTGATTGGCATGCTGCTATGACATGGGAACATGGAATGCGTATCTCTTGAAACTTCCCATACGTGCATGTCCTTTCATGAAGTCTGACAATGTGCTTCTTCCCAAATGTACCCTTCCAAACTTCAAATTCACCACAATCATGGTTAAACAACCTAACATTAAGTGAGTTTGCTTCATTTAAATTTTCACCCAAAATTTGACGACATGCTGGGGTTAAGTTGAAGCCCTGTAGCAGTTGTTCACGAAATGTCATGCGGTGCGTATCAAAATATTCGACACACTGAAAAAATATTTTCTCTACCATTGCAGTTATTGGTAATGCATGGATCTCCTTCAGCATTCCATTAATTGACTCAATGGTATTGGTTGTCATGCTACCATACCTTTTTCCTCCATCATGAGAACGTGTCCATTTTTCCAAAGGTATCTTTTTGGCCCATTCAAATGTGTCTGGATGCTCAGTCTTGATTGTGTTCATAGCCTCATAAAAATTTGTTTTCTGAATTTGGTGAGCTGTTACAAAATAAATGTAATATATAATTACTTTGTGACATTGAAAATTCAATTAACATAACCATATAAATACTAATCTTCTAAAAACTAACCTGCCTTTCGAAGAGCTTCTTTCACGTCAGTATTGTTGAACTTCGTGTTATAATTGCTCAATATGTGTCTTAAACAATATCGATGATGTCCATCAGGAGGCCGCCACCAATCTTACTACATTGCCTTTTTAATGCCAATATGCCTGTCTGATATAATACAAATATCTGAACGATCAGTCACAAACACCCATAAACAAGACATGAACCAATCCCAATTCCTTGTGTTTTCACAATCAACTATTGCCCAAGCAATGGGAAAAATATGGTTATTATCGTCCAATGCTGTAGCACAAAATAAACACCCTTTGTACTTTCCATATAAAAACGTTGAGTCTATGAAAATAACAGGGTGACAGTGCTTGAAACCTTCAATTGTTTGTTTCAATGTCCAAAACATTCTGTCGAAAACCCGATAATCGGGTTGTAATTTATTATTAACAAATAGAGGGTCATCTTCAATTAAAAACACAGAATCAGGATTGTGTTTGCACAAAGCAAGCATGAATTGCCGCAATCTTGTAAAAGATTCCTCCCAACCACCAAAGATCTTCACAATTGCATCATGTCTAGCCTTCCATGTCTTTCGATAACTCGGCATATATCCAACCTTGTCTTTGATTTCTGCTTGCAACGCAGATATCTTCACATTTGGTTGTTGTCGTACAATTGCAAGGATGAAATCAGATATAAATCTGCTATCCAATTGCTTATGGTCTTATGAGATTGATGGATTAACACATGTATGGGGTTCGTTATATCGAGTAACTTTCCATATATCAGATCCTTCCCAATGAGACGCACACATTCTCCACTTTTAATTGCTCTTTCTATCTTTGCACCTGATAGCATATGTTCTGCTCTTTGTCTCTTCATAACAAAACTCATGGTGCCTAAGTAAATGATATTCTTTGGCAGCTTTTTGGACAGCTTCTCTAGAAGGGAATATCATTCCAACTTCAAACTCATTCGACGGATCCCACATTGAACAACATTGTGGTTTTGACCATGGATCAACTGTTAGCAATGAAAAATCTATTTCAGAGTAAGGAGGAGGAGGGACAACAGGCATTACTGGGTTCGCAATATGAGTGTTATAGTACAAAGGCAAATCTACTACCAACTCATTATCATGCTGAACTTCCTCATTTACATTGGTGTCATCACTATAAATCCATTATTCATCAGAATCCTCTTCGTTCCCATCATCATTGGGGCAATAATCACTGGAAGAAAATTTTGAATCATATACCCATTGACGCGGACAAATATCTTCACATTCATTGATAACCCCCAAAACCTGATCCTTAACCGTACTGCCATGAATTTGAGATGGTTGATAGCATAAAACCGTGTCATCACTTGCATGTGCAGAAGCACCTACATCAGTACTAGCAGTATTTGATGGTCCTGCTTCATCAACAACATTTACGGTTGCATCCGGTGAAAAAATTTCAATATATAATTCAATCAATGACATACCTCCAATTTCATCAATAAAATTAAACATAATATTTACATCATCATTGTTAGACAAACCCATGCAATCCCATTTCACTAACTATCTTCCACAATGGGTTGTCTAAATAAGATATCTGATATAAAATCACATCCAGCTTTAAGACCAATTGCACGCACTATTTTCATACCTAAAGTACCAAAATCAATGCGTTTACCAATACTAATGACAGTTGATGAACCCCTACAATAGTCATAGCCTTCATCATCCATAATAATTTCTCCATCCCAATATAAAGTAGCAAAAGATGGAATTGACATTTTCTGATAAAAAAAAGGTATTATTTTAATAAAGCATGACAAAAGATATAAATTAAAATTTACATACATTATTATAAAAAACATTTATTTTATATTAAATTAAATTAAATATTTATATGAATGGGTTCAGGTGTCAGATACTAACCCGGTAAAATCTGAACACTAATGCAACCCATTAATAATATTAATTTAACTAAGTCGAACTCGTCCTAAATCCCATCCTATTATGATTTGGTCTTATACACAACCCGCCAAAGCCTAGCCTGTTGCCATCTATAAGGATGATGCAAGGATTTTCATTAGAATTTTTACAACCAGTAATAATTGTTACAACTGCTTCCATAGGGATGGTTGGGTTGAGCAATTCTAATTAAATATTTTAAAAAATAAATATTGTATTTTTTTAATCATTATATTAAACTATTGTATTTTTTTTAAATTAAAAATTATCGGACATATAATTACTATATTTTTAATTTTTAGGCAGGACGTTGGTTTGAATTTTCTATGAATTTTTTGAGAAAGTTAAACTATTATTTTTGGTTTATGTAAATTTTTTTAATCACGATATGTAACTAATTTATTTAATAAAATTAAAATTATGTATAATTACTATATATTTTTTATATTTCAATTTTTTTATCATCTATTAAATATTTTCCTCATTGTATAATTTATATTATATTTTCTTATAATTTATGTACATTTTTTAAATCACGATCTTCAATTAGTTTTTTTAAAAATAAAAATTACCTATAATTAATATACTTTTATTTTCGTGCATTATTTATATTTCAAAATTTTTATTTTATTCTTATATATTTTCTTAATTGTATAAGTTATATTACATTTTCCTACATTTAAATAATGTAATATATTATTAACTCATTTTTCTATGAAATTTTTTATGATCTTAAAATAATAATTTAGGTTTTTGTAAAATTTTAGCTTTATGCAAACTTTTTATTAAACATATCAAAATATTATATTTTAATATGAAAAAATAAAATTTAATAAACTATGCACTTAATCTTCGGACAAAATCTATGATTTTTCTAATTTTTTATTTTTTAAACATTTGATGTTAATAATACACATTTTAAAATATTTTGTTAATAATACACATTATGTTAATAATATTATTTTCTAATTTTGTTATGTACCTATTAACTTTATTTCTCTCTTACACTCTTTATAATTACAATGTCAAATTAAATTTCTAAAAATAATACATATATTATTTTCAGGTTAGCCATAACCGACTCAAGTATTCAAATAATTAAATAACATATAACACTAAAAATTCACATAAAACTATATCCCTAAACATTAATAATATCACAAAAACCTACTTCATATCATAACACATGCATGCATGCATACTTACAAAAATGATTTTATCAACTTTCTCTAATAATAAAAATATTTAACACTCAAATATTTCAATATGTTACAAGTAAATAGGTGATCTAACTAACAAAATACATACCTTAAATTTTTAAGAACAAAAAATCGGCACAAATAATTTTTTCCAAACTTCACTTGTGCTGTTCAAACTAAGAACCACCTAAATCTTTTTTCCTCCCACGACTGCAGCTCCTCTTGTTGTTGCTGGTCTATCAAGCAGAAACTGTCCCTCAGCTCCACTAATTTTACACCACCAAAAGAAAAAAATGAGAGGAAGAGAGTGATGATCAACACTGAAGAAGAAGAGAGATATAAGTTCGGCTTCGTGTGTGCGGGATAAAAATAAATTGATATAGAACTCTGGACGCCAATAATATTAGCGTCCCACGTCCCGTCTCTCTGCAAGGATTCGGTGTGTGGAGGTCTGCACGCCATTGATAATGGCGTCCCAACACCTGCAGGCCATTTATAATGGCGTCCCAACAGCCTTTCTGCAAGATTCGCTCCTGACGTGACCACCTGCAAAGATTCGGAGCTGCTGCAATAGCGTCCCACCTCAGGACGCCATTCAAAATGGCGTCCCGTCTCCGGACGCTATTTTGAATGGCGTCCCGTCTGTTTCTTTCCCCGTTTCGGTAAATTTTGTAATCTATACCCTGTCTTGATAAAATTTGTACCTTCACTACCCTAGTACGGTAAATTCCCCAAGAAGGAGCTAAAACCACTCGTTCTTCATTTCGAGGAAGAGTTATTATTTTTTTTATGTTTTTGAGTTGTCGTCCAACTTAAGAAACCGCTCTTCCTTACGTGAAGGAAGTTAATGCACTACACACTTTTGTTAAAATTTATTACTAGTAAAAAAACTATTTCATTATGTGTTTTGAACTCATGTCTTTAAGCCTTTTTGTTAGGCTTGGCTCATGCCCATCTTGGGTGGCTCTAATTCCTTTAGGTACAAATTTCCTTAGTATTTGTTAGGCTTGGCTCATGCCCATCTTGTCTGTTTACTTGAGAAAAAGAAAAAAAAAAAAATTTTTAGGAAAAATGAGAGAGAATGGAATTATTAATGGGAAGAATAATTTTTTTGTTTGGAAAATATAGAATTTTTCTATGGAAGGATAATATTTGGGAGCAGAGAAGAAAACATGCAATGTTCTTCCTTTTTTTTTTTTAAATTTTAAAATCCATTTTTAAAATGATATGATTTGTTTTTAATAAAGTATAAATTTTATTTAAATAATTTTAATTAAAATTTTGAATTTAATTTATTTGTAAAATCTATTGTATTAAAAAAATAATATCAGATTACCATGCTAATAAATTGACATCAATAGAGTAATTTAAAATAATTTCATTATCTCTCTTTTTTCTTATTTTTTCATATATTTTTAAAATTTTTGCATTTTTAATATTTAGGGCTTGAACTTTATTTTTTTATAATTTAGTATATGTAATTTCGCTTTTTTATTCTTAGGTGACAAAATGTGATGGTATAAAAATTGCTAATGTAGTGTTGACATCAACATCATATCATACATGGCGCCACATTAGCACCACGTCATACATGGGTGCCACGTCTACACCACATTAGTATGCCACATCATTGTCATTTAATACCGTTAGCAATTTGTCCTTACAATGCATATCAAGTCAAAGTTTCTGTCTTTAATTGTAACAAAACAAAATACATATCCTTAATACTAAAAAGGCCAAAGTACATGGTACTGAAGCGTACTTTACCCCCCAAAAAAAGTAAGGAAAATACAAGGATTGCTTTTGTTAAGATAATAAGAAGAAAAAGAAAGAAAGGGGAGAAAGGAAGAGAAGGAAAGAACCACAAAGGGCTACATCTTTATTTTTTCTCATTAATTTTATAAAATAGAATGTTATTCATATATATATAAATTCTATACTAATTAGAAATATATAAATCTACTAGTTAAGAATAGATAAAATCTATATTGACTTTCCATAATAGCTTTTATGGCCACTTCTCTTATAAAAGAAGTTTATTGTTACAGTACATACTTAATATCAAAGAATGGGAATTGCAGAAATACAATAGAGATTTCATGCTCTCTAACATGAAAGATGTATAACTACATAGAAATTACTATGAAAAGATAAAATAAATATAGCATCAAACATCCGAAAAACTTATACTATTACAATATCAATATGCAAAAGTAGAGGAAATTCTTGAAATGTGCTCTTTATACTTCTAGACGATAGGATTAGCAATGAGGAACTGAAAGTCAACTAGTCTCTTAAGATTCCACTTGCATATCCGGCTTCTACTCTCATTGACCATGGTTGGAGTTGTGCATTACATTTTTGTTCTCCAAAAACCATGAGTGGAGCTTTACATCCCAAATCTACTTCTCATAAACTTTTGCAAGACTCCTCCATCCATCAAGAACCAAAAATCTCCAATTAAACTATAGTTAGTAAAGAATAAAAGATTTAAATGGAGAAAAAAAAAACTATCACTTAGAACATTAAAAGGGCAAAGCCCCAGATCTAGTCCAAAACCTAAAGCAAGGATAAAAGAGAGAGAGAGAGAGAGAGAGAGAGAGAGAGAGAGAGAGAGAGAGAATTGAAAAAATAGCACAAGAAAGAAAGGGAAAAAAGTGAAAGGAGAAAAGGGAGAACAATAAGAAGAGAAAAAGAAATAAAGGAGGGGAGGGGTATGGACTGTCTGTAAGGACTGCCCCACCCAGATCTTTGTTTCTTTGAAAAAGCTTTATTGTTCATTGTAACAACCCAAGAGGGGTGTGAGGGGGGGTGGGGGGTGGGAGGGGAAGGAGTAAATTAAAATTTTTAAGGCCAAGAGAGATTTTTGAGAACAAGCACAACGAAGAGAGAAGGAAAAGAATGAAGACACAAACAATTTGTAGAGGTTCAACTATCCCAAGCCTATGTCCTCTCCTTAAGGCCTTTCATGAGAATTAACTCTATTAATCTTTCTTCTTTGGGTGAAGAATAACCCCTTACAAGCCACAAGAGCAAACCCTTATTCTTTTACAAATCCCTTTTCATACAAAAGCAATTTAAAGCTTTAACTGTCACACTTTATCCCTGGTAAGGCATGACATGTTCCCGTAGCATACCTAAGGAATTACCGAACTCCACCTACCGATAACCCATTAGTTATGCTACAAAGGATTTTAAAACAAATTATAGCTTTTTATCTTATCAATTCTTTTGCGAAAAATTGCATGAGAATAGTTAAAATTACATGTAAACATTCGTTGGAAATAATGATAGACTAAATATTGCAAAAGTTACATTTTCATAAGTCTCAAAGTAAAATACAAAATAGTTACAAACTTAAAATGTGATAGCAATGCAATGCTTTTAAATATAAACTGCTCAATGTCCATACATCCATACATATAGATACAAAATACATCAAAAGGAAATTATAGGGGTATACCTACAATATATACCCACAAATAATACTAAAATGCTGCTTTCAAGTCTCTCACTCGGCAGCCTTCTCCTTTCCCTTACCTGCGACAGCATAAAGAAGCTATCGCTGAGTATATCACTCAGTGGTGCACAACTAATAACTTTAAAACTTAAGGTAAAACACAATTTGTCAAAGCATAATAAATCACATTTTTCTTAAACATGAAAACTTCACAATAGTTCTAAGTCCATAAGAGCCATTCATTAGAATAACATTGCAAATGAGAAATCACACTTCATAAATCACAATTCACAAAGCATTAGTGTTGCCAATATCAACACACAGTTTAGGCCATGACACAAAATTTCACGATCAGTGCCGTGTTGTACACCACGACAAAGCAATCTCAACCTCACTAACCGTTATTAATGAGGGAAGGGCTAGCTAGCTAATGAGTACTCATGTAGTCTTACCCCACTAACCGTTATTAATGGGAGACATAATCAATATCAATTATCAACCCCAAGTAGCTGTTACTACTGGGGAGTTCCAAAAGGGATTGTCATGCTAACTATGGTTTCAAAACAGTTTCCAAAAATTTCCCACTCAATAATCACATTTATAAACTAATAAACAAATTTAAATTCATCATAATATACATATAAAGGTGGCAACACCCAAATTTCTTAAATACAAGAGAAAAACCATATTTCAGTCAAAGTAAACTTGTTCAAAGCAAACTCATTCAAATAAACACATTCCAAGCAATTTACAAGTTTAAAAATGAAGAAAAGGTTAGTTGTGCACAAACCTCCATTGCTCTCCTTTCTCTTTACTTACTATTCCTTGTCCGTTCCAACTTCTTTTTCTACTGAAAATACACAAATAGAATACCTCAATACCAATCTCAATTGCTGCCAAAAACTCATTACATGCATGTCTAATGCATCCCAAGTTAGCTTTGCAAATTTTAGAAAATTTTGGTTTTGGACAACTTGGTGCCCCAATCTTTGAACCCAATTTTTACCTAGTTTCGATCATAATTTGGTGAGTTGTTCTTCATGAAAATTGTTCATCTAGGTCTTAACTTTATTTTCCTTTTTGAATCACCTAATTCGGAGCTATGTAGCTCAAGTTATGCCCAAAACAAGATACTGTTCAAGTCACTATTCATGCTGCAGATTCAGTTCTAGCAGATTTATCAATCCAACTTCGTTAAGCAATTTGATCAAGTTAAGTCCATAATTTAGTCTAATGTTCTTCATAAGAAATGTTCTACTATGTCTTAGGTTTCCATCGGTTCAAGAATTGCCTAAATCAGAGATTTTTAGAGAGAGTTATGGCCATGCAAAGTTTACTGTTCATGTGATAAATCTGCAATTCTGCAGATTCAGTGATTCAAATTTGCTCAACAATTTGATTGGGTTAAGTCCATAATTTGGCCTCAAGTTCCTCATATGAAATATTCTACTATGTCTTAGGTTTCCATCGGTTCAAGAATCACCTAAATCGGAGTTTTCTAGAGAGAGTTATGGCCATGCAAATTTTACTGTTCATATGGTAAATCTGCAATTCTGCAGATTCGGTGATTCAACTTTGCTCAGCAATTTGATTTGGTTAAGTCTATAATTTGGCCTCAAGTTCTTCATATGAAATGTTCTACTATGTCTTAGGTTTTCATCGGTTCAAGAATCACCTAAATCGTAGTTTTCTAGAGAGAGTTATGGCCATGCAAAATTTACTGTTCATATGGTCAAATTCTGCAGGTTCCAAAATTGTGTCTCTAAGTTCAAGCCAAGGTTTAGGCAATTTCTGGGGTGGGTCTCTTCATGAAAATTCTAGCCCTATGTCTTAAGTTTCATTTTCAATTGGTTTCACACCAATTGGAGTTGTGTAGCTCAATTTATGAGCTGTCAAACACACTGAACTTAGTGTGCAAATTTTGCCCTAGGTTTAAAATTTTCATTTCTTCAATTATTCTCTCTAACCAACCTCAATTCATATTTAATTCACCCAAAATGACTATAATTTAGCATTGACACATCAATGGAACTTCCTAGCACAAACCCCACAATTTTCAAATACCAAAGTTTTCAATTTTCCCTAATCCTACCATTTCATTACTTCCATTCATCAACCTAATGTAAATTCCAACTAAATAAACCTCAAATGATCATAATTTAATACTACACACACCAATTTCACTCTTTAGCACCAAAACCCAATTTTCCCATGAACCTTAATCTCCCATAATTAAATTTATACACATTTCATGCAATTTCTTTGCTCTAATCATGCATACTACTTCAACTAAGCTTGATTTCATCATCATTTTCATTGAAATATATCAAACCCTAATTTTTCTCCAATTTGGCCAAAACCCTAGTTTAGGTTCCATGCATGTTTCTTTTCATTTTCTTATGAAATTTCATCATAATCTAACTTAATTTAAAGTTTGTATAACAAAATGAGCATTAAAGAACTTACCTCTTAATGACTTCCTTCCAACTCCCCAAATCTTCAATTTTCTTCTAATCTCTTATTTCCCCTCGCTTTTAATCTTTAAATCAAATATTAATTTGATGCTCTGTACCAATTATATGCAAAACCCATAGAGAAAAAGCAAGGAATTGAGTTTTGAGAATGGGTGTTAATGGAGAAAGAAGGAAGAAGAAGAAAGAAAGAAAGAGAGAAGGAAAGAGAGTGGGTGGTAACTAAATGGGAAAGAAAGGGAGGGTTTTGTCTTCTTTTATACTTATTTATTCCTTTTTAATTCATTTAATGAGTTGTCCAAAGCCCATTGGTCCCTTAAATTTTAATTAGGTCAAAAAATGGAATTTAAATTCTAGATTTTTGCCTCTTTTATTTTCTTTTCACTTTTACTCTAATTTTTTCCTCAATATTTCTTCATAATTCAATATTTTATTTTTATTTAATTTAATTTACATTTTGGTCAAAAGTCAACTCTTGAAGTGAATTGACCAAAATGCCCCTCATCGGGTCATAATCCTTCTTTTTTTTTTTTGATACCCGTTAAATCCTTAGGTCTTTGGTTCACTTGAATTTTTATTGTGTCTATCTCAATTAATTTTTTATTTATTTTTTATCCTCAAGGTGTCTTTGAATAGTACTAGTCACAGACAAAAAATGGTACTATTCATAACTCGGAGGTTCGGGGTGTTACAATTCTCCTCTCTTTAAAAATAAATTTTGTCCTAGAAATTTACCTGATCTCAGTCTCTGAATAGTTGTGGGTGTTGTCTCCTCATGTCCTCCTTATGCTCCCATGTAGCCTCCTGGCCTGAATGATGGTTCCACAACACTTTGACTAGAGGTATCTGTTTGTTCCTCAGTTGTTTTACCTCATATGCTAAGATCTTTATGGGCTCTTCATCATATATCAGGTCTGGATTCACCTTAATCTCCTCTACTAGCAAAATGTGAGAGGGTTCTGATCTGTACCTCCTCAACATGGAGACATGGAAGACATTGTGAATCTTTTCCAACTCCGGAGGCAGTGCAAGTCTATATGCCAATGGACCCATTCTTTCCAGAACCTCATACGGCCCAATGAAGCGAGGACTTAGTTTCCCCTTTCTACCAAACCTCATGATCCTTTTCCATGGGGAAACTTTCAAGAACACCTTGTCACCCATATTTTACCGAATATCTCTTCTCTTTAGGTCAATGTAGGACTTCTGTCTATCCGTTGCAACTTTGAGTCTGTCTCTAATGAGTTTAACCTTTTCTTCCATCTGCTGCACTAATTCTGGGTCAATCAACTTCCTCTCGCCCACTTCATCCCAACACAAGGGAGTTCTACACTTTCTGCCATAAAGTGCTTCGTATGGAGGCATCCCGATGCTTGACTGATAACTGTTGTTATAGGCAAATTCAATTAAAGGCAAGTGTGTATCCCAACTCCCTTCAAACTTAATCACACAGGCCCGAAGCATATCCTCCAAAATTTGAACGATCCTTTCAGATTGGCCGTCTGTCTGTGGATGGAATGCTGTACTGAAGTTCAATCTAGTTCCTAGGGCTTTTTGGAGACTACCCCAGAATCTAGAAGTGAACCTTGGGTCTCTGTCCGACACAATAGATACTGGCACTCCATGTAACCTCACCACATCATCAATGTATATTTTGGCCAATCTTTCTAGGCTGTAATCCATCCTCACTGGTAAAAAGTGTGCAGACTTGGTCAATCTATCAACAATAACCCAAATTGCATCACGATTCTTTTGTGTACATGGAAGTCCTGTCACAAAATCCATAGTGATTCTTTCCCATTTCCACTCGGGAATTGGCAATGGCTGTAGCAACCTTGCAGGCACTTAGTGTTCTGCCTTTACTTGCTGACAAGTTAGGCATTTGACAACATATTCTGCAATGTCTTTCTTCATTCCTCTCCACCAATAGTGCTCTTTCACACTTCTGTACATTTTGGTTCCACCGGGGTGCATTGCAAAAGGTGAATCATGTGCTTCCTTTAAAATGGTCTGCCTCACTTCAACATTCTCAGGAATGCACATTCTGCCCTTATATAACAACAAGCTCTCATCATTTACTGATAATTCTGGTTTCTTGCCATCCTGAGCCTCTTCCATCAACTTCACATACTTATCATCCTTCTGTGCAACTGCTTTAATTTGTTCTGCCAGCATTGGCTTCACTTGCCAAGTAGCTACCATCTGCCCATCTTCATTAATCTCCAAATTAGCATGCAATGCCTTTAATTCATGCACCATGGACAAAGGAGAAACCCTCAAACCAGCCATAGTCTTGCGACTTAAAGCATCAGCCACAACATTTGCCTTTCCAGGCTGATAGTCTATCAAGCAATCATAATCTTTTATCAGCTCTAACCATCTCTTCTGCCTCAAATTTAACTCCTTCTGTGTGCCCAAGTATTTCAAACTTTTATGATCTGTGTATATATAACATCTCTCTCCATACAAGTAATGCCTCCAGATCTTCAAGGCAAAGACAATGGCTGCTAGCTCCAAGTCATATGTAGGATAATTCCTCTCATGCAGTTTAAGCTGGCGTGAAGCATAGGCAATGACATTTCTATCTTGCATCAACACACAGCCTAATTCGTTATGAGAAGCATCACTGTATATGGTATACTCCTTACCTAAAGTGGGCAAGGTTAAGACTAGAGCTTCAATTGAACGCCTCTTTAACTCATCAAAACTTTCCTGGCACCAATCAGTCCACTGAAATTTTACATCCTTCCTAAGTAGCTTGGTCAATGGAGAAGCTAGCATGGAGAATCCCTTCACAAACCTTTGATAATACCCAGCTAAACTAAGGAAACTCCGAACTTTTGTGACATTTCTAGGTGGCTTCCAATTAAGAAAGGCTTCTACTTTGTTAGGATCCACCTGGATACCCTCTGCAGATACAATATGCCCCAAAAATGTAATCTCCTTTAGCCAAAACTCACATTTCGATAGTTTGGCATACAACTGCTTATCCCTCAAAGTCTGCAATACTATCCTCAAGTGCTTATCGTGTTCCTCTGCATTCTTTGAGTACACCAAAATATCATCAATGAACACCACAACAAACTAGTCTAAATATGGCCTGAAGATAGTGTTCATTAGGCCCATAAAAGTAGCTGGAGCATTAGTCAACCCGAATGGCATTACCAAGAACTCATAGTGGCCATACCGAGTCCTAAAGGCAGTTTTAGGAATACTTTGCTCCTGCACCCTCAACTGGTAGTAGCCCGATCTCAAGTCAATTTTGGAGAATACAGTCGCATCCTTCAACTGATCAAACAAATCATCAATCCGTGGCAGAGGATATATATTCTTTATGGTCACCTTATTTAACTGTCTGTAGTCTATGCATAGGCAAAGAGTACTATCCTTTTTCTTCACAAATAATACTAGTGCTCCCCAAGGTGACATGCTAGGGCGGATGAAACCCTTATCTAAAAATTCCTGCAATTGCACCTTCAACTCTTTCAACTCAGCAGGTGCCATCCTATAAGGAGTGATGGAGATTGGCTCCACACTAGGCATAGTCTCAATTTCAAACTGCACCTCTCTTTCCGAAGGCAATCCCGGCAATTCTTCCGGAAAGACATCCGAAAAATCCCATACCGTAGGAATATCTTTAAGATCTGGACTCCCCACCTGGGTGTCTATCACACGAGCTAGATAAGCTTCACATCCCTTTCTAATCATCTTTCTAGCAAGTGCAGCTGAAATAATGTTGGATGGTAATAACTGCCTCTCCCCGTGTATCACTATGTCTGTATACTCGGGAAGACCAAAAGTGACTGTCTTCAGTCTACAATCGATCATGGCGTGATGCCTGGCTAACCAATCCATGCCCAAGATGATATCATAATCTCGGAAGGGCATGTCAATTAAGTCTGACAGGAATGTATGTCCTTGGATCACCAAAGTACAATCCTTATACAATTTGTTCACCCCAACCTCTTATCCTAAAGGACTAGTCACTAGCACATCATAATCCAATTTCACACAAGGAATAGCAATAGAGCATGCAATACTGGCACTAGCATAAGAATGTGTAGAACTAGGGTCAAACAACACATTTACATCTCTATCAAAAATGGAAAAAGTACCAGCCACAACATCTGATGTCTCAGCTTCATCCCTCTGGCGCATGGTGTACACCCGACCGTGCACCACTGCGCTCTGGTTGGCTCATCGTGCCTCGCTGCCGTGTGTTACCTCTACCCCTGCCTCTGCCTCTACTAGTTGTCTGTTGTCTTCTGGAAGCAGAACCTTGAACAGATCCCTCAGTGGTAGTAGGCGGCCCAGATCTGCGGACACTAGTGCAATCTCTAGCAAAATGCCCACTTCCACCACAGTTGTAACAGGCTCCTATGGCCTTATAACATACTCCTCCATGAGTCCTGCCACAAGTCTCACAAGCACGGGTAGGAAAGGAACCCCTAGATGTCTACTGTCCAAATCTAGGTGGCCTCTGCCCTGAGAATCTTCCCCTACTAGATCCTCTGTTACTTGGTCCCCCAAAGCTCTTCCTCTTACTCGAATTGTTACTTGGACTCTGACATGTAGGCTTACTGCTCTTCTCTTTTTCAGTGGTTACCTTCTCAGATGCCCCTTCTAGTTCTATCCTTTCCAATTCAAGGGCCTGTGATATCAACCCAGAGAAGTTGTCATGTCGAAACCCAACCACTTGCAATCTCAAACTAGGCCTCAAACCGGCCTCAAACTGTTTGCATCTGTCTCTACTGGTAGTGAGTAGGCTTCCAGCATAGTGGCTGAGGCGAGAAAAGTCTCTCTCATACTCGGCTACAGTCTTGTTCCCTTGCTTCAAACTGAGAAACTCCTGTAGCTTCATATCCACATAGGTATCAGGAACATATTTCTGTCTAAACTCCCTTAGAAAGTCATCCCATGTCAGCACTGGCGGCTCAGCCAAACTGTGGGGAATGGTCTTCCACCACTCATATGCATCTCCATGCAGCAAGGAAATTGAATATTCAAACTTCAACTCATCTGTGCAGTGCAATTTCTTGAAGACCCTCTCCATCCGTTCTAACCATTGCTCAGCTTCCAATGGGTCCACTGTACCCTTGAACTCTGTTGCCCCATACTTCATTAACTTGTCATATTGTCTGGCTGGGGATGGTGGTTGCACTGGAGGTGCTTGCACAGGAGCTTGGACTGGTATATTGCCAGCCATTTGCTGAAATAATGCAGCCATCTGCTGAGCAAACTGAGCAAGAAACTACATGGGTGGGACGGGTGCAGCTGACCCACTGGCATTCTGAGGAGCTAGGGCCTCCCCCTGTACCTCAGCTGCTACTGATTCTTCTACGGTGTGATCCCCCTCTTCCATACTGAATCACAAGGAATTCTACTCCCTGAACAACCAACACAAGGAGATTTCCCTCTATTAGTCCATATTTATGATGTAATGCACTACATGTATCAATAATGACAGTTGAGCAGTTGTACTTATCAAAAATTTTCAAACATGCAATTTCAAAACTCGTATAAAAACCAAAGCTCTAATACCACTTAACATGTCACACCTTATCCCTGATAAGGCATGACATGTTCCCGTAGCATACCTAAGGAATTACCGAACTCCACCTACCGATAACCCATTAGTTATGCTACAAAGGATTTTAAAACAAATCATAGCTTTTTATCTTATCAATTCTTTTGCGGAAAACTGCATGAGAATAGTTAAAATTACATGTAAACATTCATTGGAAATAATGATAGACTAAATATTGCAAAAGTTACATTTTCATAAGTCTCAAAGTAAAATACAAAATAGTTACAAACTTAAAATGTGATAGCAATGCAATGCTTTTAAATACAAACTACTCAATGTTCGTACATCAATACATATAGGTACAAAATACATCAAAAGGAAATTACAAGGGTATACCTACAATATATGCCCACAAATAATACTAAAATACTGCTTCCAAATCTCTCACTTGGCAGCCTTCTCCTTTCCCTTACCTGCGACAGCATAAAGAAGCTATCGCTGAGTATATCACTCAGTGGTGCATAACTAATAACTTTAAAACTTAAGATAAAACACAATTTGTCAAAGCATAATAAATCACATTTTTCTTAAGCATGAAAACTTCACAATAGTTCTAAGTCCATAAGAGCCATTTATTAGAATAACATTGCAAATGAGAAATCACACTTCATAAATCACAATTCACAAAGCATTAGTGTTGCCAATATCAACACACAGTTTAGGCCATGACACAAAATTTCATGATCAGTGCCGTGTTGTACACTACGACAAAGCAATCTCAACCTCACTAACCGTTATTAATGAGGGAAGGGCTAGCTAGCTAATGAGTACTCATGTAGTCTTACCCCACTAACCGTTATTAATGGGAGACATAATCAGTATCAATTATCAACCCCAAGTAGCCGTTACTACTGGGGAGTTCCGAAAGGGACTGTCATGCTAACTGTGGTTTCAAAATAGTTTCCAAAAATTTCTCACTCAATAATCACATTTATAAACCAATAAACACATTTAAATTCATCATAATATCCATATAAAGGTGGCAACACCCAAATTTCTTAAATACAAGAGAAAAATCATATTTCAGTCAAAGTAAACTTGTTCAAAGCAAACTCATTCAAATAAACACATTCTAAGCAATTTACAAGTTTAAAAATGAAGAAAAGGTTAGTTGTGCACAAACCTTCAATGCTCTCCTTTCTCTTTACTCACTATTCCTTGTCCGTTCCAACTTCTTTTTCTACTGAAAATACACAAATAGAATACCTCAATACCAATCTCAATTGCTGCCAAAAACTCGTTACATGCATGTCTAATGCATCCCAAGTTAGCTTTGCAAATTTTAGAAAATTTTGGTTTTGGGCAGCTTGGTGCCCCAATCTTTGAACCCAATTTCTACCTAGTTTCGATCATAATTTGGTGAGGTATTCTTCATAAAAATTATCTAGGTCTTAAATTTATTTTCCTTTTTGAATCACCTAATTCGGAGTAGTGTAGCTTAAGTTATGCCCAAAATAAGATTACTGTTTACGTCACTGTTCATGCTGCAGATTTAGTTCTGGCAGATTTATCAATCCAAATTCATTAAGCAATTTGATCAAGTTACGTCCATAATTTGGTCTAATGTTCTTCATAAGAAATGTTCTACTATGTCTTAGGTTTCCATCGGTTCAAGAATCGCCTAAATCAGAGTTTTCTAGAGAGAGTTATGGCCATGCAAAATTTACTGTTCATATGATAAATCTGCAATTTTGCAGATTCGGTGATTCAACTTTGCTCAGCAATTTGATTGGGTTAAGTCCATAATTTGGCGTCAAGTTCTTCATATGAAATATTCTACTATGTCTTAGGTTTCCATCGGTTCAAGAATCGCCAAAATTGGAGTTTTCTAGAGAGATTTATGGCCATGCAAAATTTACTGTTCATATGGTAAATCTGCAATTCTGCAGATTCAGTGATTCAAATTTGCTCAGCAATTTAATTGGGTTAAGTCTATAATTTGGCCTCAAGTTCTTCATATGAAATGTTCTACTATGTCTTAGGTTTTCATCGGTTCAAGAACTGCCTAAATCGGAGTTTTCTAGAGAGAGTTATGGCCATGCAAAATTTACTGTTCATATAGTCAAATTCTGCAGGTTCCAGAATTGTGTCTCTAAGTTCAAGCCAAGGTTTAGGCAGTTTCTGGGGTGGGTCTCTTCATGAAAATTCTAGCCCTATGTCTTAAGTTTGATTTTCAATTAGTTTCACACCAATTGGAGTTGTGTAGCTCAATTTATGGGCTGTCAAACACACTGAACTCAGTGTACAAATTCTGCCCTAGGTTTAAAATTTTCATTTCTTCAATTATTCCCTCTAACCAACCTCAATTCACATTTAATTCACCCAAAATGACTATAATTTAGCATTGACACATCAATGGCACTCCTAGCACAAACCCCACAATTTTCAAATACCAAAGTTTGTAATTTTCCCTAATCCTACCATTTCATTACTTCCATTCATCAACCCAATGTCAATTCAAACTAAATAAACCTCAAATAATCATAATTTAACACTACACACACCAATTTAACTTTCTAGCACCAAAACCCAATTTTCCCATGAATCCTATTCTCCCATAATTAAATTTATACACATTTCATGCAATTTCTTTTCTCTAATCATGCATACTACTTCAATTAAGCTTGATTTCATCATCATTTTCATTGAAATATATCAAACCCTAATTTTTCTCCAATTTGGCCAAAACCCTAGTTTAGGTTCCATGCATGTTTCCTTTTATTTTCTTATGATATTTTATCATAATCTAACTTAATTTAAGGTTTGTATAACAAAATGAGCATTAAAGAACTTACCTCTTGCTGACTTCCTTCCAACTCCCCAAATCTTCGATTTTCTTCTAATCTCTTATTTCCCCTTGCTTTTAATCTTTAAATCAAATATTAATTTGATGCTCTCTACCAATTAGATGCAAAACCCATAGAGGAAAAGCAAGGAATTGAGTTTTGAGAATGGATGTCAATGGAGAAAGAAGGAAGAAGAAGAAAGAAAGAAAGAGAGAAGGAAAGAGAGTGGGTGGTAACTAAATGGGAAAGAAAGGGAGGGTTTTGTCTTCTTTTATACGTATTTATTCCTTTTTAATTCATTTAATGAGTTGTCCAAAGCCCATTGGTCCCTTAAATTTTAATTAGGTTAAAAAATGGAATTTAAATTCTAGATTTTTACCTCTTTTATTTTCTTTTCACTTTTACTCTAATTTTTCCCTCAATATTTCTTCATAATTCAATATTTTATTTTTATTTAATTTAATTGACATTTTGGTCAAAAGTCAACTCTTGAAGTGAATTGACCAAAATGCCCCTCATCGGGTCATAATCCTTCTTTTTTTTTTTATGCCCGTTAAATCCTTAGGTCTTTGGTTCACTTGAATTTTTATTGTGTCTATCTCAATTAATTTTTTATTTATTTTGGTCCTCAAGGTGTCTTTGAATAATACTAGTCACGGACCAAAAATGGTACTATTCATAACTCGGAGGTTCGGGGTGTTACACTAACACACTTTAGATACAAAAAATACAATTAATAACTTCAATCTCACTCTTAGAACACAATAAATACAGCTAAAAAATAAGCTCTCAAGAAATTAATTGATACGGCTCAAGTTCTAGAGAGAGAAAGTAGGGAAAGGCTTTGAAACTCAATAAATTATCAAATAATAAGTTGTTGTAACTTTCCTCCAGTTATAAATGGTCTTTATTTATAGTTTTGACAATAAAATGACAGTTGGGGGTGCACTAAATGCAATTATAGTCATTCAACCTGTTTTATTGAGTTGAAGAAACTTAGGTTCAGCTACCGAAGGTTGGGGTACCAAAAACTTATATTTGAAAACTTGACTTCGGCTACCAAAGTCCCTACTGGATAGAAAAACACAAAAGCTTAGAAAATGCATAACTCTTTGTCTCGGAACCAGATTTTTGATCCGTTTGAACCGTTGAAAAGCTCAGTAAATAAATTTTCCATGAAAAACATTTTCAAAAACTAATTTTGCATTTCTTAAAAATGAAAATTTCATTTCACTCTCTTTAGTCAAGAAATAAGTAAAAACAAAGATACAAAGAAATTTTAGAAATACTTAAACTTAAGTCAACACAATCAACTAATTGAAATTCACAAACTATAAAGAAAATAAAAAATTACATTGTAGAGTCACCCATGACCTTTTCTTCAATTCCTTGCTTTCATTCAATCTTGATTTTGAAGCAATTTCACAATTTTGAATTTGGAACCTACAATCTTAACACAAACACTTCCAAAGTAAATTAGCAGCACACTAATTGTTTATTATCATCAAAACATGGATTAGGACCCCTAGGTCCAACAATCTCCCCCTTTTTGATGATGATAAATAATTAGTAAATGAGAGAAATTAAGCACAAGTGAATTGTGTGTTTTTTAAAAATTCTTCCCTTTAGTGTATTTCCCTTTACAAAAACAATTTATACCTCAATAGACAAAGTTAAGAAAGCACATAAGAAGGGTTTTGACTCAATGGATTGCAATGATATAATGTCATGAGTCCTACATGAATGCAAAAAGCATTACTAGATAAAAAACAATCCAATAAGAAAGGCAATAAGCCAATATGTGAATCAATGCATCATAAATATACCAAAAGGAATAATCATCATCCAAAAATCCAAAATAGCCAATGGGTAAGAATAGCATGTATGATCAGTTATAATCCTATAACTATACATCCGTTAACTAAAACTTTAAGAGATCTAAGAAAACATCCACTAGTTACATATCTTCCCCTTTTGGCATCATAAAAAAACTAACCAAAGGGGAAGATGCACAAAAAAAGGAACATCTACGCAAAAACAAAAAGAGAAGATCAAAACTCTGAAGGTGGTCAAGCAGCCGTATCCGATAAAGGATGTAACACCCCGTTTGTATAGCCTGGTATATTTCACTGTTCCGGTGACCGGTGTCGGTCCAGACATTTATTAGGATTAGGGCCACACTTAAGACAATTTGAGAAGCCATAAACACAAATAATTAGTAATGTTTAATTAGTTAACTATAAATAAGAAAAACAGAGCATAAGAGATTAAACGAGCTGAGAGTCACAGCGATGAGTGACCTCCTCGGGAACGACTGCGAAGTCATTTTAAACTCAAATTTCGAACCGTAAAAAGTGATGCTGCAGTCCTTAGGACCCTTATGAACACAGTGGAAAAGAGAAAATCACGAAAAAGAACTGTTAAGCCAGTCAAATAATTAGGTCAGGGAGCCGGAAGAAATATTGGATTATTTGTAAACCGGGATGAACCGACGAGGGGCAATTTGGTCAATTGACCCCGAGAGCTGATTCCTGGCCTAACTGTCAAATAAAATCGGAGAAAAGAAAATTTCGAAATCGAGAATTAAATTAAAGAATTGATAGAAAAATAGAAAAAAAAAAGAAAGGAAAATCAAAAAGTAAAAAGGTGATGACATCATGCATGACCTCATGCATGATGTCATAAAAGAATTAATTAAATATTTATTAAATTAGATTTTTATGGTCTTCCAAAGCAAAATAAATAAAAGGAAATAAAAGAAAAAAAATTAGAAAAATCCTTCATCTTCTCCCTTCATTGTGCCGCCCCACTTTCCTCCAAAAGTCCTCCATGAGAGCTTTTTCTTTTAGCTTACACTAAGCTTAATTTTTCCTTACCCAACCTTAATAACTCCCTTAAATACCTCACTAGAACTTGTGATCTCAACTTGAGAAGAGGATTTCAAGAAGAAAGAGGAGTTAAAGATAGTGATTTGAAGCTTTAAGTGAGGTTAGTATATCAAACTCCTTATTTTTCCATTTACATGCATAACTAGTGGTTGAAATGAGCTTAGAACTTGATTTAAATGAAATAAAAATGGGGGAAGAACCAAACTGAATTTTCAGGCAGCTTGAGAGGAGTATGATTTGCATGAATATGATACATTTGAATGAGTTTAGAAACCTTCCTTAGTTGAATGATTAGTATTAAAACCATTAAGTGTGATTAAATGCAACAAAGTAGTGAAATTGATGAGTTAGGGTTTTGAATGCTAGGGTTTGTGAACTAAATTTTGGAGAAATGCACAAATGATGACTTTGGTCTATTATGAGATGAAAAATGGTCAATAATGACCAAAAGAGATGTGTGGGAATTGTTGGAATGAAAACCAAATTCGTAGGTCAATTGGTCATGCTGCTGGCAGCATGACCAAACCCACTTTGAAGGACCAAAACTCAAATTTTACAAGTCCAATTGATATGCCACCAATTGGAGATGAAAATAGACATAAAATAGCACAATTTTCATTAAGGAACCATGGCCAAAAACTGACCAAAACCTAGTGAACAAATTGACCAAAGTTGGATAAGTGCAGTCTGTCACTGTACAAACTGACCAAATGAACAGTATTTGTTCATTTGGTCATAAATCGAGCTAGACAGGTCAAAATGACCTGAAATTTTACTAGTGGTTAGATGAGATATAGACCTAAAACTTTCATGAAGAACACAAGTCCAAATTCTACCAGCAACCAAGCCATTTGGCCACCCCAAGTTGGTGACCCAAAACTGCCAGCACCACAAATTGCCCAGAAAATCTGGGTTGTGTCCAATCCGGCAGCCATGGTTCAAATGGCCATAACTTGAGCTACAAAACTCCAATTGGGGTGATTCAAAAATGAGAATAAACTTAAGACAATAAGGAACATTTTCTATGAAGGAAGTTTTGCCAAATTCCAACAGTAGGATTACCAATGGAACAGTGCAACTAGGAGCACCAAAACTGAAAATTTGACAATTTTGTCAAAAGGAATTAAGCTTTGAGAAAATGACCAAAACCAACAAATTTAATGACCAAAATGCGGTATGTGGGTGAAGTTGGAGTTCCCATACCTATTAAGCTTTTGAAAGTCAACAAATTGACTTGAATAGTGTAGTGAATAGTAACCCAAAACACAAAAATTTCAAGAACGTCGAGTTTAGCACAATAGAGTTGGTTAAAAGTGAAGTTAAATTTATTTTTGGATTTATGCTAAGTTATGGTACTGAAACACTATGAAACTGTGTGTTTCAGCTGAAAAAGACTTGGAAGCTCTGAGAGACTGAGTCAAGGCCTAGAGGCGACTCACGTCAGGTCTGTGCACAATAATTCTTGTTTAAATATTTTATTCTCAAAAATTTGACTTCTGTGATTAATTATGTACTGTGTTGCCATTTTATAATCGCAAATAGGACTTTGGAAATTGATCAGATTTCTCATAAACTATTTAAAAAAATTATTTTGAATTGATTTTGTGTTCACACTTAGCATGACAATATCACATTATTCCTCCTCCATTTATGGGGTTGAGATCGTTTATTTTCCTCCCTCTCTGGCTTGCCAGTTGAGGTTGAGATCGGATGAGTACTCATTAGCTAGCTAGCCACCTCCCTCATTGATTTCGATTAATGGGGTTGTAGATTGCTTTGTCGTGGTGTACAACACGGCATTGATCGGAAATTTTGTGTCATGGCTTAAGTGTATATGATTTTGGCAACACTGTGTTTAATAAATTATTTGACTAGATGGTGTTATTATGAGCTTTGATATTTGTGAAATGTGATTGAGAAGTATTCAAATTGTGTTTCATCAATGAATGATTTATGTATTGCATTTTAAATTTTTATTGTGCACCACTGAGTATTTTATACTCAGCGATAGCTTATTTTGCTGTCGCAGATAAGAGCAAGGAGAAAGCAGCAGAGTGAGCTGCTATTGAATTGAGGCCTCCACTGATCTTTTTGTACGGGTATTATTTTATACCCTTGTAGTTAATTTTGATGTAAATATAGTAATGTTGTATGTATCAATGTAAGTTGAGCAGTTGTAAATAAATTGTAATCATATTATTTTTGGATTTCCTTCTGTAAATTAATAATTGTACATGTGAATTTCATATTTTATGCCTTGTGAATGGAGTTGTTAAATATTTTGAGATGATAAATTTTGATTTGGATTGTGGAATTACTTTGAAGTGATTTGAATTGAGTTGCTTGAGATTTATTAGAGGATGGGAGTTGTGGAAAATTTTTGGAAGTGTTTTTCTCAGGTATTTGAAGAACTGTTTTCTCCAAATACAAACGGAACTCTGTCAAAATTTTTATAAAATTTGCGGCAAAATTAAAATGGACAAAAATTTTTACTAGCATTTAAACTTTGAATAAATGGTTTTATTTCCTACCAAAATGCTCACCACTTCCAAAATGTAAGAAAATTGTTTTTAAATCCCTTGTAGGGTACTTAATGAGTTATCGGTAGGCGAAGTTCGGTAGTTCATTAAGTATTCTACGGGATCATGTTATGCCTTACATAGGGGTAAGGTGTGACAGAGGAGCACCAGATGCTATATGTTATAGAAGTGAGAAAATTTGGGCCATCTGCTCCACCTACTGCTGATGGTGAAGTTGGCAGTCCTCTATCCGCTATAGTTTGTCCTTCATCTAGACAAACCTGAGCTCTAGATGAGCTAGGGCATTATATATGTCGTGAGAAGTTCGAAAGGACTCACCCTGGTTTGCTGTGCCACTGGGGCCTATTGCGGCTGTGGTTGCACCAACCTGATCGAAAGAGGCTCCCACTACTGTGCTCCTAAGCTGTGATCTCTATGTTTGTGGTCGTTGAGATGATGTAGGGCGGTCCCTCTTAGCATGGTCATAACTGTCCTGGTAAATAGTAAGCCCCATGTGTAGAAGGGTGTCCATGGTACAATAACCATAATCTCTTGGTATGGTCATGGTGGCTTCTATACTAGGATCAACTCTAAGAGCCCTAAGAAGTCAAGTGATAAGATGACCATAGTGGAGACAAGCTGTGGAGTGCCTAAGGGCAGTGGTCATGGTATGAATGATCAGAGATGGAAGGTTAATAGGATGTCTCTCTAAGAGACAAGTCATAACAAACATGTCAACATATGTAAGGTCAGACCGATGACCTGTTGGCGGGATAATCTCATAGGTGACTATATGATACTGCTCCAAGGTGTGCAGCAGGAAGGTGAATGGGGTCACCAATATGTTCACCCCTAGAGACAATCCTAACCTGGTCTACAAGAGTATAAGGCTTAGTAATCCACTGGTGAATATTAGTCACAACCTCACTAGCATTTAGGACCCCTTGGTGCTTAGCCAAGATAGTAGGGGTCAGGGTAACCCTAGTTTGGTTAACATAGCTAACTAGGGTGACAGGGTTAAACTGTTGGATAATGTGGAGGTTGGCATATAAATCCCTAACTAGGTTTTCTTTGGTGGGACCAGGAGTAATAATGAGAAAATCCCACCCTTGGTCAACAAAAGGATCAAGGAACCCATAGGTAGTGAAGTGAACGATAAACTCAGGGTCATTGGGTCTACCTGAGTATACAAACCTCCTATAGAAGGGAGTATACCTCTCAGAGTTCCTAGTGACTATGGGAAATTGAAAGGCTAGAGGGGTTTTGGTAGATGGGGGACCTTTACTCGACTTTCCCCTAGGTCATTTACCACACACCCTCTTTTGACCCATAGACATAAGGAAAATGAGGATAGAGACAGAAGCACTACAAAAAGCAAACATAGAGAGTCCATATCCAAATTAAAAAAAGCACAACATTTTTGCCAACCACAATAGAGATATCTAAAACAAGTCACAAAGAAAAAAAAATCCAACACAAGAGAAATCATAAGACATTGTGCAATCTTAAGCAATATGATACAAACCAGCAATATAAAGTATAATTATATCAAGATTTGGTTACAACACAGAAATTCATGCTAAGTAAGCTTAAAAAGCATGCCAAAACATATAGCTCAAAAGCTAATAAAACATGATCACAAGTCTTGTTAACAAGAGTTTTACTCAAATCAGTCATAAACACACAAAGAAGATTGTCAACTAGGTTTGGGAAACAAGGGTTTAGTAAAGAGAGATTAGCATAGCAAAACCAATAGAGTGAGAAGAGTAACTCAAGCAATTGAACACATAAGACTTCTCATAATATCCATTTTGCACAAATATAGTTTAGATATATGAAGATTTTATCAAGTATAATCAACACAAAAGGTTTTGAAATGAGCAGTAAAATGAAAGGCAAACACAGTAAATTAAGGAGAACTAGTGCTCAAGGTGTGTTAATATAGATGTAAAAATTTCAATTTTAATCAAGTAAACCAGTACTCAAACAAAAATAGTCAGGGCATAGCAAACCAGTACTCAAACAAAAATAGTCAGGGCTTAGCAAATATCAATAAAACAATGCATAAAAGTAAAAAGAGTGTACATAAAGACATTAGTGTTATGTTGACAAAAGGTCATTGTTAAGATGCTACAAATGCCAAAAAAAAAAAGACAAAACTAATGAATATAATCCAATTAATATCAAAACATACCAACTTAATTGTTTCAATAATATATGTCACACCTTACCCCTCTGTAAGGCATAACATGATCCCGTAGAATACCTAATGAACTACCGCACTTCACCTACCGATAACTCATTAAGTACCCTACAAGGGATTTTAAAACAAATTTCTTATTTTTGATAAGTGGTGAGCATTTTCTAATAAGTATTTAAAACATTTAGTTAAAATTAAAACCAGTTAATATTTTTGGTCCATTTTAGTTTTCCGCAAATTTTATAAAAATTTTGACAGAGTTTCCTTTGTATTTTGAGAAAACCGTTCTTCGAATACCTGTAAAAAAGCACTTCTAAAAATTTTCTCAACAACTGCTTCAATTTCATACTCAATCTCAATCAATTTCTCAACACATTTATCAACTTTCAAATTTCAAATCCACTATCCAATGATTATCAAAATACTAGCAATCCATTTCATTCATATTTCATTAGAAACAAAACAATTTAGATACATCATTACAACATTTACATTAAGAGAATTTCAAACTAAAATATATATATTACAACTTTATACAAATTTTATACAAACTGCTCAAGACCCATTTTTACATGTCCATACATTTATGTGCAATATATACATCAAAAGAAGTATTTATAGTTAGGGTATAAATTATACCCGAAGACTTCAAGCTGATAGCTCTTCACACCTCAGTAGCTCAGTCTGCTGCTCCTCTAGTCTCTCAGATCTCACAAAGAATAGAAGCTATCGCTGAGTACTAGGACTCAGTGGTGTACAACATACTAAAATAATCTTTATGCAAAATATAAATCACATTTATTCAAAAATTTGACTAAACATGAGCATTAAACACAAAACATGAATTATGAGGTTTTAATGCAAACCAAGTTCATTTCGACGTATCAAACACATTTCATAAAACCCACAGTTAGATCACGCCATTTGAAACAAATAGAATCTCAATAGCCAGAGGCTAAAGAGAAATCACATCACAAGGCTAGCTAGCTAGTGATGTTGTGCACACTTCTCAAGAGAAGGAATCAAAATTCGAAACTAATTACCCCCACTAGTCATGCTAGTGAGGTGTTCAGATATATGGTCATGACACTGTGGTTTCAAAACTTATCTTAACAATTTGCTAAACATTGTCATTTCAAATATACACAGTAACTTTCACAATTTAAATCAAAACATCATAAATAAGGTCACAATACTTTCAACAATTCAAAGCAACAGTAAAATGCATATTTCATTCATTTAATCAATGAATTTTTAAAGCATAGTGATGTTGTGCACAAACCTCAAACGAGTCGCCTGTTGGCCTTGACTCGACTCCTCGGGTTCTGTCCCGATATTCTTTTCCACTGAAACACGCAATTTTACAATGTTTCAGTACTAGAACTTAAAATAAATCCAAAATAAACTTAGCTTCACATTTACCTAGCTCTAACGTGTTAAATTCGACGTTCTCGAAATTTTGTGTTTCGGGTTACTATTCACTACACTATTCAAGCCAAATTATTGACTTTCTAAGGCTTAATAGGTATGGGAACTCCAACTTCACCCACATACCACATTTTGGTCACCAAACTTGTTGGTTTTGGTCATTTTCTCAAAGCTTAAGTCATTTTGGCCAAATTGTCAAATTTTAGTTTTGGTGCTCTTAGTTGCACTTTTCCATTGGTTGATCTACTGTTGGAATTTGATAAAACTTCCTTCATAGAAAATGTTCCTTATTGTCTTAAGTGTATTCTCATTTTTGGATCACCTCAATCGGAGTTTTGTAGCTCAAGTTATGGCAAAATACTATTACTGTTCACGTGCACTGTTCATGCTGAGATTTTGGATTCTGGCAGATTTTGATCCAATTTCGTTCAGTAATTTGGTCAAGTTAAGTTCATAATTTGGTCTAAATTTCTTCATATGAAATGTTCTACTATGTCTTATGTTTCCATCGGTTCAAGAATCACCTAAATCCGAGTTTTCTAGAGAGAGTTATAGCTATTCAAACATTACTGCTCAAATGGAAATTCTGCAATTTGCAGGTACAGTAGTTTAACTTTGCTCAATGATTTTGAATGGGTTAATGGCATAATTTGGGTTGGTGTTCTTCATGAAAGTTTTAGATCTATATGTTATCTAATTACGGTTAAAATTTCAGGTCAATTTGACCTACCGACCTTGAGTTATGAGGTCAGTTTGTTGCAGTGGCAGCCTGCTCTCATTTCACTTTGGTCAATTGTTTCACTAAGTTTTGGTTAGTTTTTGGGCATAGTTCCTTAATGAAAATTGTGCCATTTTATGTCTATTTTCATCCCCAATTGGTGGCATATCAATTGGACTTGTAAAATTTGAGTTTTGGTCCTTCAAAGTTGGTTTGGTCATGCTACTGGCCTACGAATTTGTCTTCCATTCTAACAATTCCCATAAATTTCCCTTGGTCATTATTGACCATTTTTCAGTCCACAATTGGTCAAAGATATCATTTATGCATTTCTCCAAAATTTGGTTCACAAACCCTAACATTCAAACCCTAATTTACTAAATTATTGTATTTAATTACATTTATGCATCTCTATCCTACTACCATACTAATGCAAGCTTATTAACACCTTTAATTCATTTAAACTACATCAAACTCTCCTACATCCATGGCTGGCCGAAATTTCAGTAATAGTCCCTCACAAATTTTTTTGTTTCATTTTAAACATATTACAAGTTAATCAAGCCATAAACACAACTACTAAATCTCAAACTTACAAATGGATGTGCTTACCTCACTTGAATTTGAATTCTCTAGTTCCTCTCCTCTTTACTTCTTTCTTTGATGATCAATCTCCTTTTCAAGTGACTAAAACAAGTTTTTAGGGGTGAATTTGGGGTAAGGTAAGATCAAATGAGTGTTTAAAAGCTTGAAGCAAGCTTTAATGGGGTTTCACTAATGGTGAGATGAGGGAGAGGGTTTCGGCTAGCTTGAGGAAGATGAGGGAAATGATTTTTTTCTTTTCTTTATTTTGGATATTTAACCTCTAATTGACTTAGTCAAAATATTAAGTAAATGAAAATTATTTATGATCTCATAGGTGATGTCACCTTGACGATGTCACTACCCTTTTTATCTTTTTCATTTTTCTCTCTTTTTTTTTCATATTTTTCTATTAGTTCTTTTATTTAATTCTCGATTCCGAAATTTTCTTTTCTCCGATTTTATTTGACAGTTAGGTCAGGAGTCAGCTCTCGGGGTCAATTGACCAAATTGCCCTTCGCCGGTTCATCCCGGTTTGCAATTAATTCAATATTTCTTCCGGCTCCCTGACCTAATTATTTGACTAACTTAACAGTTCTTTTTCGTGATTTTCTCTTTTCCACTGTGTTCATAAGGGTCCTAAAGACTGCGGCGTCACTTTTTAAGGTTCGAAAATGACTTCGCAGTCGTTCCTGAGGAGGTCACTCATCGCTGTGACTCTCGGCTCATTTAACCTCTTCTGTTCTGTTTTTCTTATTTATACTCAACTAATTGAACATTACTAATTATTTGTGTTTATGGCTTCTCTAGTTGTCTTAAGTATGGTTCTAATCCCTTTAATTCTCCGGACCGACACCGGTCACCGGAGCAGTGAAATTTACCAGGCTATGCAAACGGGGTGTTACAATATATATATATATATATATATTCTCAAGAATAAATTGCTGCAGACCAAAAGTAGCGTATTCAGGCTGTAATTTTTAATATAATTAGTAAAAGTATCATTATAGATGCAACAAACAGATATAAGCAAGTAGATCTACATTCAACAACAATAAAAAAATTGCAAAACCACTATTATTAGAAATAAATCTCATGACATTTGTAGTATATTTATTATATGAACTGATAACATTAAGTGTCATAGATGATCTCAGTTAATTAAACCAAATAGTTAAAAAAAATAGAGCATAAGGAAAATTAAAATAGCAGCAACTATAGATTAACTTAGCAAAAGCATGTATAATATAACTCAAATAGCATTCCTAAGAAAAATCAAACTAAAACAATCCCTAATAAGTCACTATCTAAGAAACAAGGAACATTTATGCTATAAACATTAAGCAAATACATTCTCAATAAAAAAAAAATTACAAGATTAAGGTATAAAAATTTAGAACAAAGAAAAAAAACTTACCTAAAACAGAGAAAAACAAAGGGAAACAGGCAAATGGAGCAGTCCAATGCCCAAAAACTCGAAAACACTAATAATTTTCTTTTGGGCAAAAGGAACTTCGGCAATCAAAGGATGGACTTTCGATAGTCGAAGTCATTTTTACTATTTAAATTCATTTTTGGGTAGAATGGACTCCAGCAATTGGAATTATGACCTTCGACAACCAAAACAACAGGGGTATAAATAGCCCATTTCAGTCAAATTTTAAAAAGAAAATTAATTTCTCTTCTCTTCTAACTGTTATTGCATGTAATAGAAAATCATCAACTTGAAACCTTTTTGGCTTGATCTTTTATAAGCTAGAAGTCTTGGATTGGTTAGAGAGTTCAAGAGTTGGAGGGATCTTGAAGATTTCCCTCCAATCTCTCTACCTAGTTCTAGAGGAGAAAGGTGATTGTTCCTCTTTCCAATTAACTTTTTCCTATATGTTTTTGGTATGAGTTTATAACTAAGAGAGTAAGGTCAAAATGCATGTGAGTATTGTATGATTTCTAAGTTTTAAATTTTTGAGAATAAGGGTTACATGTTACTTAGAAGTGTGTTTTTATATTAAGTCTTGACTATTGGATTTGGAATGAAGTATTGTTCTTCTGTATGCCAAGTCTAATTGCTTGTGGACCTTAAGTGGTCAGTTTCCTTAGTTAAACCTAAGGATTTCTTGTGTTATGGAAATGTTGATGTTGTTTGTGTTAGTAGTATGCCCTAGAGCATATCATTTAGTATGTATCTTGTATATATTTTTATTAATAAAAGGCATTTCCACTTTTCCGTTTACATAATATATTTATGTGTAATAGAAAAGGTCCATTGATATTTTGTTAGAAATATTATTCTTAAGTTGTTAAGAATATGAGTGACAATATTTCTAGCACAAAGTATCATAAATAGGTTCACAATCGAGGATACTTCATAATAAGGACATGACTTATCCAGAAAGATTGTATTCATGTTTGTTCCCAAGTTATTTATATGAGATATAAATAAGATGGAATGGTGAGTCTCATGCCATATAACAAATATGATAGGCACTTATAAATGATAAGTAGGCCGAACCAGTGACACTTATGACAAGCACATGGAGTTTACTCTTGTCAATGTTTTTTCATAAATCATATCATTGCATATAATCTTTAGACCTGAGATAGCACAGTTATCTTGTATATAGGTAGTTTGAGTTTGATACTGCTTTCATACTTGTACTGTGTATGGGTATATGGGCATGTGTTGGCTCCTTCTAGTTATATATGGAGGTAGGTGTTGATCAAGATGGAATCTGTTCCTCTAAGTAAATAGAGATAAAATCCTATGTTCATTTAATTGTTCGTGATGTTTCAAGTTCCTGGCCAGGACAGATAGATTTATTCAGAAAATAGTTTCTGATGAGAAAATCTTTTTAATCAAGAACTGGAATTAAAAGAGAACATAATATTCATAGCAAATGGAGTTTGACATAAACCATGACTCCAGCTTGAGTTGGGATTTTGTAACAGAGAGATTCTAGTGCATGGTAACATACGATTATAGGTTCATT
This sequence comes from Hevea brasiliensis, assembly GCF_030052815.1. NCBI lineage: Eukaryota > Viridiplantae > Streptophyta > Magnoliopsida > Malpighiales > Euphorbiaceae > Hevea > Hevea brasiliensis. Next base: position 103,146,392 of record NC_079497.1, read on the forward strand.
TAAGGTAAACCTTATTACTAATTGGGTGGCCATGGCATGCTATGCTAGGCGTTAACCATGGTCTATGAGGTTCATAAAATGATTTAGAGAAATCATTTATGGTAAGAAAGAGTTCTGATGATATTAAGAGTTGATATCATGTCTCATTGCCAATTAGTGATAAGCCTAGTAAGTCACACATATACACAAGTTATCACCTATTTAAATATGATTTAATTAATTAATTAAAGAGTTTAATTGATTAATTAAATATGTTTGGTTTGCAATTAAATTGTAAAGTCCCTAACATGACTTGAAACCAAATCTAGATTATTGGATGTATAATATAAGTTAAATTTATATTTAAAGTGTTTAAATATGAATTTAATTAATGAGAAATTAATTAGTAGAGATTAATTAATTAATTTGTATTTGATATAAATTAATTAGAAGAAGAAAATAATTATTTTGGGTTAAGAACTCAAAATTAAGACACAGGGGCATTTTGGTCATTTCACAGTGTGGCACGTGGCACCATGAGATGGTGACACATGGGATTACACATAAGCTTGCCAAATGTTTTTTGGGTCACTTAAACCTAGAGCTAATCAAAGGGTGACATGTGGCAAGGGTTTAATGTGTTAACCTAGCTATTTAAGTGTGGTTATGAAAAGAAAAAATAACCAGTAGCCACTCCTCTCCTTTTTCACGCCACTTTGAGGGTTTTCATCTATTCTTCTTCATCTCTCATCAATTCAAAGAGATTAGCTATCAATCTCTTGAATTAAGAACGCTAGAAATTGTTTCTAGTGTCCTGTTTACATCTCTAATCTCTTAAAAGGCAGAACTTGAATTTCTAATTAATAGAAAAAGCTTTAGAAGCTGTTCAAGGGCTGCCATAGGTGTTCTTGGTGTGGACAAGCTAGAGGGACAACATCTGGTGTCCTGAAGACGAATCTCAAAGGCGCAGACACGCTGCAGTACATCAAGAGGTTAGTGTAATTGTTCTTGATTTAATCTAGGATTCTAAAATTAATCTGATTAATTTTAAAATCTTAAATGGAAAATACAGATCCAAAAATATATTAAAAGAGTTTTAATATATTGTTTATCATTGAAATCAAATAGATAAAAATAAATCTTGCATGATGCATGTGACCCTAGGTGAAAATTTTTGAATTCAATGGTATAAACTTGTGTTTTTCACCCTTCCGTTCCTTCAATTGGTATCTGAGCCACTATATTTGCCATTTAGATTGATGTTTATATGATTTAATTGTGTGTTTGATCATGAGATCAAAAGTTTATTGCTGGTTGCAAAGTCAAGGTGGCGGCACAAATGATGAACACCATGGTGCGCATGGTTGATGCATCACAATGGGGTAAATGGATGGTGAATGTACAATTGTTGTATGATCTAAGATCCATTTTATGTCTAATTAAATTGTTTAATTATAATTTTTATCACACAATTAAATTATGATTCAAATCAGAATTTTAAAAATTGTTTGAATGTGATTCAAATCTGAATTTTAAAAGTTGTTTGAATGTGATTCAAATCTGAATTTTTAAAGTTGTTTGAATCATATTTAAATCTAATTTTTTAAAATTGATTGAATAAAATTCAGATCTGATTTTTTAAAAAATATTTGAATGTGATTCAAATATGATTTTTTAAAAAATGTTTGAATGTGATTCAAATCTGAATTTTAAAGTTGTTTGAATGTGATTCAAATCTGAATTTTTAAATTTGTTTGAATGAGATTCAAATCTGAATTTTTAAATTTATTTGAATCATATTCAAATCTGGATTTTTAAGTTGAATATGAGATATTCAATTTAATTTAAGTATGTATGTTTTATTTAATTGTTAAATAGTGATATGCATGATGGATGATCATGGACTATAAAAGACCAATGTGATTGGATTTATTTCTTTTATGTTTCTTTGGGATTGTAAATTAATTAATTTATTTTAATTTATTTTGGGCATGTATTATTAAGTTTGTAATAATTTTTGGGTTGTAATTTCATTTATTTAAGTTTTTGTAAATTCGCCTTGGTATGCCAAGGATTACCATGTAATATTGAATTACAAGAAGTTCAAGGAGGTCAAGAGCATTGGTAGGACCAGTGGGAGGAATTCAAGATCAAGTGTTGATTATGTACTCCTTCAGTAACTCTTGTAAAATGAATGAATGAATGAAATGCACCTAGGAATGCCCTGATTCAATTCTTGGTGGCTCAGAATTGAATCCCTTAGAAAGTCCATGATCATACCATATTTACTGCTTATCCATGAATGCATGAGATGTATGAGAATGTATGCAATTATATGATATATGCATGCTAAATGGATAATGTGCAAAGTGAGACCTTAATAGTAATTAGAATGACCATAAAATCTTCCAAACAAATGATTAAGTTAGAAATGCTATAATTAAAGTAATTATAACATAGGCCCTCCATTGGGGCAATTATTTTAAGAAATTTTAAATAGTTGCATAAGATGCAATTAATTTAAGAGATTTTCTTAAGAATAATTGTTAAGCATGAGATGTTGTAAATATGTAAATGGTTTAGTGGCCAATATTGGATGTACCTGAGGACATTAAAATTATTTGCATAATTACTGGCTCAATGGGATCAACTTAACTAATGCAAGATAAGTCAATAATGGATGTACCTGAGATTTTGAGCATTAGGGGCTAGGTAAAGTATTGAACCTCACATGAGATGTGATGGGCAAGGAGTTACTCACTTATAGTTTATTGTAATTCCAATAATGGATGTACCTGAGGATGATCAATAGAATTATAAGAATTCAATCACCCACTAGAAATCCATCCAACTAGGATTTCCGTTTTCTACTTTGGAAGTGTAGGATTCGCTAAGTTAGTGGGAGGACCAATTTGATTAAAAGACCATAATCATTTTGGTTAATTACATGATACATTTACTAATTAATCTGGTTATTTTCTGCAGTTAATTTTCTGATAAAAATGAGCACAAAACAACCACCACCATCCAATATCCTTGCAAGCATACTTGATCACAATAGGTTGACAGGACCTAATCTGTCTGATTGGCTAAGAAATTTGAAACTTTTCCTGAACCTTGAACATATAGGATATGTTCTAGATTCAAATGTTCCTGGTCCCTTACCTCCAGAGGCCACACAAGAGGAACATGAAACTTTGGATAAGTGGAAGGAGCATGATATGAGAGCTAAGTGTTACATGCTTGCTTCCATGAGTAATGAGTTACAGAAGTAGCATGAAAACATGCAGAGTGCGAGTGAGATCCTCCTTCACCTACAAGAGTTGTATGGTGAGAACAGCAAGAATGCTAGGTATGAGATATCTAGACAGCTATTCCGTATGAGGATGTATGAGGGACAGAATGTTGGGGATTATGTCCACAAGATGATTCGGCTGATTGAGCAGTTGGAACATCTTGACTTCAACATGGATTTCCAACTACAGACGAATTTGATCCTTCAGTCCCTTCCTGAGTCTTTTGGGAATTTTGTGACAAATTTCCATATGACTCAACAGGAATGCACCTTAGCTGGTTTACTCAACATGCTGGTTATTGCCCAAAAGAATATGCCGGGCAATAAAGGAAAAGAGGTAGCTTTGATTGCATCTTCTTCTGTTGGAAAGTCCAACAAGAAGAAGGGCAATAAGAAAAAGAAACCTCAGATTCCTGGTCCTTCCAAGAAAATAGCTAAAAAAAAAAGGAAGACTAAAGTTGATGAAGGCAAAGGAAAGTGTTTCCACTGCCAAAAGGATGGGCACTGGAAAAGGAACTGCCCAGAGTATCTTGCTTCTTTGAAGGACAAGAAGGATACACCTTCGGAAGGTATGTCCATATCTTTTTATTTAGATTCTGATGATACTCATAGTTCATCTACAGTTTGGGTTTTAGATACTGGTGCCAGTTCTCACATTTCTAATGATATGCAGGAACTAGCAAATAGTAGCAGCTTGCGTTCTCAAGATATTAGAGTCTGGATTGGTAATGGCTCAACTGTTGAAGCTTTAGCCATAGGATCTAAATCTTTTTACATGTTTGGACATGTTTTGTGTTTGGATAATATTTTATATGTACCTGATGCTTTTAGGAACATCATTTCTATATCTAGTTTGACTAGAAATGGCTATGAATTTGATTCATGAGATGATGTTTGCAATATTTATTTTGGAAATAAATATGTTGGTTTGGGTTATATGAATGATGGTCTTTATTATTTGGATAATAATGACAAACACAAATTGAATGCAAGTGATCTAAAAGAATGCAATGCCATGGTGAAAACCAACTCAAGTTCAAAATATATTTAGCACTTAAGGTTATGTCATGTTGCAGAAGATAGGATTGCAAAACTGGAGAAAATGGGGATTCTATCCTCATTGGGCTCTGACCTACTCCAACTTGTGAATCTTGCCTTCAGGGCAAAATGACTAGATCACCCTTTGTTGGACAAGGGCTAAGAGCTGAAAATATTTTTGGAGCTAATACATAGTGATGTATGTGGTCCATTTAAAGAAATGGCTAGAGGAGGCTTTCATTATTTTATTACCTTTACTGATGATAAATCAAGATTTGGGTATTTGTATTTGATGAAATACAAACATGAATCCTTTGAAAAGTTTAAAGAATTTAAATCTGAAGTAGAAAATCAAACAGGAAAGAGTATTAAAGCTCTTCGATCAGATCGTGGAGGTGAATATTTGAGTACTGAATTTGATGAATACTTGAGAGAGCATGGCATTGTTTCTCAGCTGACTCCTCCAGGAATGCCACAACTGAATGGTGTATCTGAAAGGAGAAATCGTACCCTATTGGATATGGTACGTAGTATGATGAGCTATACTGATATGCCAATCTTCTTTTGGGGATTTGCATTAGAATCAGCTTTGTATATTCTGAATAGGATTCCATCAAAATCAATTTCTTCCACACCTTATGAGATATGGCGTGGAAGAAAACTAAGTCTTAAGCATGTTAAGATTTGGGGTTGTCCAGCTTATATAAAAAAACTGAACACTGATAAATTGGAGACCAGATCAGAAAAAGGTCGATTTGTTGGATATCCAAAAGATAGTTTTGGATATTATTTTTATTTGCCTACTTCACAAAAGGTTGTGATAAGTAGAGATGCCACATTTCTTGAACAACAGTTTGTTCAAGAAGGAGGCAAAGGAAGGCAAATAGAGTTAGAATTAGAGAATTCTGACCAACTAATAGATCAGATAGATATAGATCCATCTAGTCAACCTATACCCATTGATGAAACATCTACAGCTGTTCCTCGTTGAACAACCAGGGTATCTCACCCACCAGTGAGATATGGTTTTCTTCATGAAGAAGAACAAGAGTTGTCTACTCATGAAGAAGTAGATCATGGAGATGATCCACTTACTTATGAAGAAGCTATATCAGATATAAACTCTTCAAAATGGATTGATGCTATGAAATCCGAGATTGATTCCATGTATAAGAATCAAGTTTGGGATCTTGTTGACCCACCTGAAGGTATTGTACCTATAGGGAATAAATGGGTTTTCAAGAAGAAAATTGGTTCTGATGGAAAGGTAGAGACCTATAAGGCAAGGCTAGTAGTGAAAGGGTTTCGCCAAAGGCAAGGAATCGACTATGAGGAGAATTTCTCGTCTGTTGCCATGCTTAAATCAATTAGGATTTTATTAGCAATAGCTGCGTACTATGATTATGAGATTTGGCAGATGGATGTCAAAACAGCTTTTCTCAATGGATACATTGAAGAAAACATTTTCATGGAACAACCTAGGGGATTTGAACCCCAAGATGGTTCCAAGGTATGCAAGCTAAAGCGATCCATTTATGGGTTGAAACAAGCTTCGAGGAGTTGGAACATTCGTTTTGATGAAGCCATCAAATCCTTTGGTTTTATCAAAAATGAGGATGAGCCATGTGTATATAAGAAGGTTAGTGACAGTGCTATCACTTTCCTTGTCTTATATGTGGATGACATACTGTTGATGGATAATGACACAGGTATGTTGACGACTATAAAGGTATGGTTGTCAAATACATTCTCTATGAAAGACTTAGGGGAGGCAACCTATATTCTTGGGATTCGCATCTGTAGAGATAGAGCGAAAAGAATAATTGGTTTATCCCAAAGTCTATACTTGGAAAAGGTGTTAAAGAGGTTTAACATGCTTGATTCCAAGAGAGGATTGTTACCAGTGAGACATGGTATCCATCTTTCTAAAGAGATGTCTCCAAAGACACCTGAAGAAAGAGATAAGATGGCCAGGATTCCATATGCTTCGGCTATTGGAAGTTTAATGCATGCAATGTTGTGTACTAGGCCGGATATCGTATATGCTGTTAGTTTGACTAGCAGGTATCAATCCAATCCAGTGCGGAACATGGATAGTCAAGAATATCCTTAAGTACTTGAGAAGAACTAAGGATTTATTCTTGATTTATGGAGGTGGAGACTTGCAATTGGATGGTTATCACGATTACGATTTCCAATTAGATATCGATGATAGAAAGTCTACCTCGGATATGTGTTCATTTGAAATGGAGGTGCGATCGGTTGGAAGAGTTCCAAAGCGAGCACAACCGCAGATTCCACTACAGAGGTCGAGTATATTCTTTGCATCGAGATCTTTGCAAAGGAAGCTGTTTGGATAAAGAAGTTCGTGACAGAACTTATAGTAGTTCCTTCCATTGAGTCAGCAGTTCCACTACACTGTGACAACAATGGAGCAGTCATATAGGCTAAGGAACCAAGGTCTCACCAGAAATCCAAACACATAGAAAGGCGCTACCACTTTATCAGAGAAATAGTTGGGCGAGGTGATGTAGCCATGCAGAAAATAGCATCAGCTGAAAATCCAGCTGATCCATTCACTAAGCCTATGTCACAGACTCAGTTAGACCGACATCTTGAGAAGATAGGTCTAAGATATTGTAATAAATGACTCTAGTGCTAGTGGGAGATTGTTAGTAGTATGCCCTAGAGCATATCATTTAGTATGTATCTTGTATATATTTTTATTAATAAAAGGCATTTCCACTTTTCCGTTTACATAATATATTTATGTGTAATAGAAAAGGTCAATTGATATTTTGTTAGAAATATTATTCTTAAGTTGTTAAGAATATGAGTGACAATATTTCTAGCACAAAGTATCATAAATAGGTTCACAATCGAGGATACTTCATAATAAGGACATGACTTATCCAGAAAGATTGTATTCATGTTTGTTCCCAAGTTATTTATATGAGATATAAATAAGATGGAATGGTGAGTCTCATGCCATATAACAAATATGATAGGCACTTATAAATGATAAGTAGGCCGAACCAGTGACACTTATGACAAGCACATGGAGTTTACTCTTGTCAATGTTTTTTCATAAATCATATCAGTGCATATAATCTTTAGACCTGAGATAGCACAGTTATCTTGTATATAGGTAGTTTGAGTTTGATACAGCTTTCATACTTGTACTGTGTATGGGTATATGGGCATGTGTTGGCTCCTTCTAGTTATATATGGAGGTAGGTGTTGATCAAGATGGAATCTGTTCCTCTAAGTAAATAGAGATAAAATCCTATGTTCATTTAATTGTTCTTGATGTTTCAAGTTCCTGGCCAGGACAGATAGATTTATTCAGAAAAGAGTTTCTGATGAGAAAATCTTTTTAATCAAGAACTTGAATTTCTAATTAATAGAAAAAGCTTTAGAAGCTGTTCAAGGGCTGCCATAGGTGTTCTTGGTGTGGACAAGCTAGAGGGACAACATCTGGTGTCCTGAAGACGAATCTCAAAGGCGCAGACACGCTGCAGTACATCAAGAGGTTAGTGTAATTGTTCTTGATTTAATCTAGGATTCTAAAATTAATCTGATTAATTTTAAAATCTTAAATGGCAAATACAGATCCAAAAATATATTAAAAGAGTTTTAATATGTTGTTTATCATTGAAATCAAATAGATAAAAATAAATCTTGCATGATGCATGTGACCCTAGGTGAAAATTTTTGAATTCAATAGTATAAACTTGTGTTTTTCACGCTTCCGTTCCTTCAGTTTGAACCTTGAATTAAAGCTCCAAATGGTTGCATGTGAGATTTGAGCGTGAATTCAAGTTGTTCTAGGCCTTAAGAAGGTGTTTATATGTTTGGATTGTACTTTGAAGCTTTGGGGTATGTTTTGGAGGTATTGGGAAGTGAAATTCTATTGTTTTCAACTTAGAAATTTTAGAAATTCCTAGGTTTGGCTGTCGTCCACTGAAGACCATTGTTTCAGCAGCCAAAGCATGTAGTATCTTAAGAAAATCTAAAGAAATTACAAGTTCAGTAGCCAAAGTCTAAGATTTCGACAGTTGTGGTGGCTACTGCCTAAAATGGGCGCCCAATGTTTAAAGGTTTGGAGTCAAAGTCCAAGACTCCGGCAATCAAACTTGGTTCCATAAGCATTATTTCTTCTTTGATTTCAAGGTTCTAAAACATGATTTTATGGTTCCTAAAGGCCTAGACTAAGATGTTTGATATATGTATAGAGTTCTAAAGCTTCAAATAACTCATTAGGTTTGAATGGTTATAGGATCAAACTTAAGCGATTCAGAAAGCTAAGGATCCGAGGTTAGCTACCGTTCATGTTAGGTAGTTGATTGGCACCATGTTATGTTATGTGTGTTATGGATCCATAAAATCCAAGAGGAGATCTTTACGATGCCTCTTGGTGCATGAAACATGTCATGTTATAAGCGGAAGTCCTGAGGAGCCTTTGTATGAGCCAAGCACATTGGATGTATTAAGCAAAAGTTTTGAAGAGTCTCTATATGAGCCGAGCATTTAGATTAGGGGAGTCACTGGTGACAAGTCTATCTTATGTGAAATATTTATGATGTGAAAACTCATATGGATGATGCATTACATATGTATGATGTAACACCCCTATGTTCGGTAGTGCGTTCTGCTGTCCCGGTGACCAGTGCCGTCCGGACAGTTAGGATGCCTAGAACCACACTTCAATATGAGTGAGGAGACATAAAATAATGAAAAACAAGAAAAGGAAATACAAGAAAAACAAAGGAAAAATAATAGCAAAGAAATGTAACCAAGTTAAGTGAGCCGGAAACCCTAGCGATGGGTGACCGCACCGGGAAGTCACGGCGTGGACCGTTGACTAGCCCTGGACTGCAGGGAACCCTGGAAAACTTTTTTGGGACTTAAATAGACCCTTATTGAAGAATAAATATCATTAGGAAGATCAAAGAAAAATTAAATAATTAGTACAAAGAAAAGTGAGAAATCGAAAAACAGACAAAACCCAGATTATAGAAAAATCGGAATGCAACCGAACACAGGACATTATGGTCATTTGACATCCCGAATTGTCTTTTGACCTAAATGTCCATTAAAAATAAATAATATTACACTTAGAAAATAAAATGAAAAATTAATTTGGTGGTACCTAAAGTAAATAGTGAGAATTAAGGGTTTAATGTGGAATAAGTGAAAGTTTAACTTATAATATGAATTAATTAGAGTAAGTGGACCACTAAAGGAATAAAATAAACACATAATGGGGCAGGGTAAGTCCATAATGCAGCTGAAATCTTCATCTTCTCCAATTCTCTCAACATTGCCAAATTGAAGAAAGGAGAAAACTCCATGGCCGTTTGCTCTCAAGCTTGATCCACCCCTCCATTTCAACTCCAATCACTTAGGTTCCTTCATGAAAGTTTGTCTACACATCATAAGGAAGAGCTTGATACCAAATTTAAGAAGTTAATCAAGGTTTGGCAAGTTCCAACCATAAGGTAAGTTTACACTTTTGAAGATGGCTTTGTTAAACTTTGTGTACATGTTATGGGTGTTGGTTTTGTGAAGAAAATTTTTAGGTTTGAAAAGTTATTGAGATGTCCATTTTGGACAGCCATGGAGTTATGTATTTGATGAAATATTTGTACATATATTTGATGAGGAATGATGTTGATTATGGTGATTTAATATCCTAGTAAATTATTTCACATATATATGGTGATTTTGCACTTGGAATGGAAATTGATGAATTGTAGGACACTTTGGTGTTGAGGGACATTTTCGGCAGCCTTGAGATTCTTGGATAAATGTATGTGTTCATGAAGGTATTGGCAGAAATATTGACATTAAGGTTGATGGATATGTATATAGATTGATTGTGTAAAGTGTATGTAAGAATGAGTAATGGTTAGGTGTATATGTGATTGTACTTAGACTTTGTAAATTTGAGTGTTAATTGGTGTATTGAGGATAATTGTAATCTGCCCAAAGTGATGTTAATGTAAAGTGGAATATGGTTTTGGTAATGTACCAAAACAGATTTGGTAGGGAAGTAAACATATTGCAAGGTAAATGTGTCATTGATGTATGTTTAAGCAAGGTAACTAAAGGCAGTATACATTTTAGTCTATAACTTTAAATGTGTAACCTCAATTGGTATGAGACCAATTGGAGGTGGAACTAGGCACAAAATGTGCCAACTTTCATTGAGAAAGCATACCAAAATTCTGCTTGCAAGGTGACATAAGAAAATGACCAATTCGGATTAGGTGCAATTAGGACCTGAAGAATGACCAATTGGGCAGCAGTGAGTGTTTAGGCCATAACTCACTCAAAACAGGTCCAATTGACCTGAAATTTTAACCATGAATAGTTAAGACCCATACCTACAAGTCTTATGAAGACACCAAAACCCAGAAATGACCATAAGAAAGTCAAACAACTTGCACAAGTTCGGGTCCAAAAACTGGCCGAACCAGAGTTGACCAAATTGACCTAAAATTGACCTAATTTGATACCATTTGACCAGCAATAGTATTATGACCATAACTCGGTCTACTTAACTCGGAATGACCTAAAATTTTGCACTGCGGTCCATAAGACATAGATCTACAAGTTTGTAGTTTTGACCGAAACCCAAAAGCCGAGGGAACTAGGCCGTCCGGCTAGGTCAAACTAGTATCCCGGAATCCAGCAAGTTGCATTAAAATGCACTAAACAAGGAAACGAGTTTGGTAAAACGTACCAACCCTAAAACCCTATCAAATGTGACATATTTATGACACCAAAACCTAATTTACCCAGAAAACATCGAGGGTCGGTATATTAGGTGATTAAGCAAATAAGGGTATTCAGTGAATTGTTTATCGAACATTATCGTTAGAGGCAAATTAATTTAGCACTGAAACACTTCAAATTGTGTTTCTCAGTTAACAAGGACTCAGCAAAAGGGAAAGAAATACTGAGTCAAGACCAGGAGACAAATATCAGAGGTTTGTGCACAACAACTATTTCTCTTGAATTTTTCAATTGAAATAAATATTGACTATTTGTATATTATTGTTTTAAATTGTGGAAATGTGTTTGATGGACACTTATTGATTGAAAAACATTGTGAATGGTTTGAAACTGTGAAAAATTGTTTGAATGATATTGATGGATACTTATTGATTGAAAAGCACTGTAAATGGTTTTTGTGGAAATTGAAGTGAATTACGAATTGTGTTGAAATTATAACTTTGGAAATTTATTGGATTCTTACCGATCATTTGAATAAAATGTTTGGAATTGTTTTGACTCACAATTGGCATGACACTGATACTATGTTCCTCCTCCATTAATGGGGTGAGTGTGATTATTCCTCCCTCTTTGACTTATCAGTCTGGGGTGAGTGTGATTATGTTCCTCCCTCTTGACTTCCCAGTCTGAGGTGAGTGTGGATGAGTGCTCATTATATAGCTAGCTTCCTCCCTCATTGATTTCGATTATTGGGGTGATTATGTCTTGTCGTGGTGTACAACACGGCATGTGTGGAAAAAAAATTTGTGTCATGGCCTAAATTGTGTTATTGATTGGCAACATTGTATTATTCAGTTATTTGATCGAATTGTGTTATTGATTTGCAAAACGATATTATTCAGTTATTTGATCGAATTGTGTTATTGATTTGCAAAACGATATTATTCAGTTATTTGATCGAATTGTGTTATTGATTTGCAAAACGATATTATTCAGTTATTTGATCAAATTGTGATATTGATCGGCAACACTGTGTTATTCAGTAATTTGATCAAATTGTGTATGAATTGGCAATACGGTATTCTTAAATTATTTGACTAAATTGTGTTATTATGAAATTGATAATTTGTGAATTGGAGTTTAAATTCCTTATGACATTCATTGTCTTGAATTTAACTATGGTTTTAAGTATCCACTATTTATATGATTTGTGAATTGTGATTTAAAGTTGTATTTGGTTAATGTTGTGCACCACTGAGACATTGTCTCAGCGATAGCTTTTTATTGCTATCACAGGTAGATAGACAGACAGGGCAGCAGACTAGGCTGCTAGTACACTCGGCAAGAGATTTTTGGGTATAGTGAGTATACCACATTTGGCATTTTGTACTGTAATGTATATTCACTGTATGTATATTTTGCTTTTGGTTTTGAGCAGTTGTAGATTCAAATTGTATCTTGAAGTTGTAAAATAACTATGAGTTATTTGACTTATAAAAAAATTATATTATATTTCTGTATCTCAGTCTTTGAAAAATCACTGCAGATTTGAGTTGAGAAATATGTTGTGTTGAGAAAAATGTTGGAGTTGAGATTTGAAAATATATTGAAGTGTTTTTTACAGGTTTTCTAAAGAACTGTTTTATCCAAAATACAGATGGCACTTTGCCAAAATTTTTACAGAAATTCCAAATAATACAAATGAGTTAGTTCTATCACTTCAGTTCAAAGAGGTTTTTAACACCTGTAAATAGTGCTCACCACTGTAAAAGAAGTAAGAAAAGTTTTTAAAATCCCTTGTAGTGTATTTAATGGGTTATCAGTAGACGGAGTTGGTAATTCATTAGGTATACTACGGGATCATGTTATGCCTTACAGAGGGGTAGGGTGTGACATATGAGATAAATGTTATAAATAAATGTGGTTTATTAGTTTATTCAGTGAGGTTGTGTAAGCTCACCCTTTTCCCCTAACCCCAGGTGTAAAAGTGCAGGAATAGAAGAGTCCTTTGAAGCTTGCTCAGCAAGGGTAGCTGTAGAGCATTTTATATATGTTATTTGAGTAGCGGACATGTAATATGTAAAGAAATAGTTACTGTGCTGGTATCCAAGTTTGATAGATGTTTTACCATAACAATAAGTGTTGTAATTATGTATGATTTAAATCTAAGCTAACTCCTGTTGTGAGAATGTATGTATAAACTTATTACACCTTAGTGATTTTATGTGTGTAAAGGTTCAAATTCTGAGCTAATTTTATGTTAATGATGGATGAGAAAACTAAAGTGTATGATTTGGAGTATGCTTGGATTGTGAGATATAGGATTATGTTTATATTTAACAGGTTTTAGGCTTGCTATTGGTTCTAGCAGCCTTAAGCTGACTCGATCTTTACTGCCAACAATGATCCCCTGGTTGGGTCATTATAAAAGCCCAAGGAAGAACTTGAGTTCTCTTATCATGCTCATCTCAAACTCACTCTTCACAATGTTAGAAAACTCTTCACATAAACACTCATTAGTAGCACTAAATATAATATCGTCAACATATATTTGTACTATAAAGATGTCATTTTCATGATTTTTAACAAAATGTGATGTATCAACTTTTCCTTTTGAAAAACTATTTTCCAAAAGAAAGTTACTAAGTCTTTCATACCAAGCTCTAGGAGCTTGTTTCAAACCATACAAGGCTTTAGTTAATTTGAAAACATGGTTTAGAAATTCATGATTCTCAAAATCGGGAGGTTGCTCAACATATACCTCCTCATTGATAAAGCCATTTAGAAAAGTACTTTTAACATCCATTTGAAAAAGTTTAAAATTCATGTATGATGCAAATGCAAGATTCTAATGGCCTCTAATCTAGCTACAAGGGCAAAAGTCTCATCATAATTAAAGCCTTCCTCTTGGTTAGCCTTTGGCTACTAACCTAGCCTTATTCCTAGTTATGTTGCCATATTCATCTAACTTATTTCTAAACACCCATTTGGTGTCTATGGATGGATGGTTCTTAGGCCTAGGAACTAAGGTCCAAACATTGTTCCTTTTAAATTGGTTGAGTTCCTCTTGCATAACAAGTGCCTAACCTTTATCATTAATGGCCTTATCTATGGACTTAAGTCCTATTCATGATATGAATGCAACACTATTACAAATATTTCTAAAAGAGGATTTAGTTATTGCCCCTTTTGATGTTTCACTAATGATTTGGGCCTCGGGATAATCTTTCTTGAAGGTCCAATCCTTGGGCAAGTTTTGTTGAACTCCTTGATATGGAACTATTTGACATTGTTGCTCTTGGAGCTCAACCTCATCATCTCCCAAAGCCTTCAAGGGATCTTCCTTAAGTTGATCTTGATCTCCACTAGATTGAGGATCTTCAAGGGTTAACTCATCAAGGTCACTTACAACATCATCATCACAAGAAACATCCTTTCTAGGACCAAAGGGATTTGCTTCATCAAATACAACATGCATTGACTCCTCTATAACTAAGGTTCTCTTATTGAAGACTATATATGCTTTGCTAAATATAGAGTACCCCAAGAAGATACCTTCATTGGTTTTGGAACTAAATTTATTCAAATTATATTTCGTATTTAAGATGAAGCGCTTATAACAAAAAACTCTAAAATAGCCTACTTTAGGTTTCTTGCCGTTCTATAGCTCATAAGGAGTTTTCTTTAAAATAGGTCTAATCAAAACTCTATTTGAAACATAATAAGCCATATTAATGGCTTTCGCCCAAAAATAGGCAGGCACGTTATATTCATTTAACATAATCCTCCCCATATCTAAAAGAGTTCTATTTTTTTTCTTTCACAACACCATTTTGTTGGGTAGTCCTAGGAGAAGAAAAATTGTGAGTGATCCCTAGTGGTCATAATATTTTTCATTTTCAAATTCTCTACCTTGATCACTCCTAATAGAAGAAATTTGAAAACCTTTTTCATTTTGAACCTTTTTTGAAAATCTTTTAAAAACATCAAAACATTCATCCTTATGAGCAAGGAATGCAACCCAAGTATGCCTAGAGTAATCATCAATAATCACAAGTGCATACTCTATGCCACCTAAGCTAGCTACTCTAGTACAACCAAATAAATCCATATGCAACAATTAAAGAGGTCTAGAAGTAGATACCTTATGAATTGATTTAAAAGAACTCTTGACTTGCTTATCCATTTAGCATGCATCATATACCTTGTCCTTTTGAAACTTGATCTTTGGAAGCCCATCAACTAGCTCATCCTTATTCAAGTTTGCAAAAAGATCCATGCTAGTATGTGCAAGCCTTCTATGTCAAGTCCAAGAGTCATCACTAATAGACACTAAACACTTGACATCCTTATTAGACAAAGCATGCAAATCAATAACATAAATGTTTTCAACTTTTTCACTAACAAACAACATTTTATTATCACACATCCTAGAAACAAAGTAAGATTTTGACTCAAATATAACTCTATAACCCTTATCACATAATTGACTAACACTAAGTAAGTTATGTTTCAAACTATCAACTAAAAGAACGTTGTCAAGGATAAGAGAGTTTTCCTTACTAATCATACCTATCCCCACAATTTTACCTTTGTAATTGTCACCAAAGGTCACTTGCCCAGCTCCATCCTTCTTTTCAAGAGAAAGGAAGAGGTAGGCATTTTTGGTCATATACCTTGAACATCCACTATCCAAGTACTACTTGCTTTTAAGCTTTGAGGATTTCAAGCACACCTACACAAAACAATTCAAACAACTTTAGGTACCCAACTGTCCTTGGGTCCTTGGGGGTTAGTAGTTCCATCATCATCAAAATCAAATAATTTATCATATCCAAGATATTACAAATAGCACACCTAAAGTTGGTGTGACCAAACTTGCCACAATAGTGACAATGACAATTAAACTTCTTGTTCTTGGTTTATATGCATGAAAGTGTGCATATGGTCCCATGAGACCATTCTTTTTATGTCTATCAAGTGCATGTGAGCAATAAGCATTGTGAGTATGATGATAGTTGTGAGGCCTAGTAGCATGTCCTCTATAGGAGTTTGGCCTAGATGCAAATCTCTGAGATGTATATACTCTATTAACATTTTGTCTAGAAACATGTTGATGATGTGGAGTCTTCCTTGGCATATTGCCACTAGATGTCTTTGGCTCTTGCCTCTTAGGATTAAACACCTTTAGGCTAGACTCTTGAGGACTAGGCTCTCTAGACTCTTAAGGAAGCTTTAACAAATATGGTCTTGGAATGAGGTACTTGTGCAAATTTACTATAACCAAGTCCATACTTGATTCTAGGAGACCTTTGAGAGTCCAAAATTATATCAAGTTTGTCCTTCCCTTTAGCAAACTTGGAAAGAGAAGTCTTTAACTCAATAATTTCATTTTTCAACTTCTCATTTTCTAAAAAGAATCATTTAAGGATTTTTGCATATCATTGTCTGAAGGTCTACCATCCTTAGATGAGGTCTCATTCTCCTTCTTTAAACAAACTAGTTCATTTTTCAAAAGTTTGTTTTTCTTATAACTCAACTCTAGTTCATCATTCATGACTTTAAGAGCATTAACAAGTTCATCATAAGAAAATTCAACAACATCATTACTTAAAGTTACCTCATTTGAGCTTTTTTCCATTGTCATGAAGCACATCTCCTTATCCTCAGAATCACTTGATTCATCCCATGTTGCTTTGAGATCTTTCTTCTTGAACTTCTTGGAGGGCTTCTTCAACTTGGGACAATTTGTTCTTATGAGACCCTGCTTGTTGCATTCATAGTATATGAGAGTATCTCTTTTGCTACTTTCATCCTTATCCTTTTTGAAGTTTCTCTTTGGCATGAACTTCTTGCTTTGGAAAAGCATCTTCCTTATTCTTCTTGTTACCAAAGCCAACTCTTCCTCATCAAACTCTTCATCTTCATCACTTGAGTTTTTGAAATACACCTTGAAGGCAATGTTCTTTTTAGCTTTGCTTGGTTCCTATACTTGTTCTCTTTTAAGAGTCATCTCATAGTCAATGAGATTTCCCAAAAGTTTATCAAGTTGTACCTTGCTCAAGTCTTTAGAATCCTTGAGTGAGGTTACTTTTGGTAGCCACTCTTTAGGAAGACTTCTTAGAATCTTCTTTGCTAGCTCTTCATTTGTGACTGTCTTCTCAAGGGATTTGATTCCTCTAATAATCTCCACAAATCTATCATACATTTGACTTATATTCTTATCTGATTTCATCTTAAACAACTCATATTGATAGATTAAGGAATCCATCTTATTCTCCTTTACTTGACTAGTGCCTTTATGAGTGATCCCAAAGCATCCCAAATCTTTTTTACGGTAGACTTTATACACACCTTGTTATACTTACTTCTACTTAGAGCACAAAACAAAGTATGAGTTGCTTTGTCATTTAAGGCTACACTTCTCTTTTCTTGCTCACTCCATTCACCTTTTTGGTTTTGCCACGTGCACACCTTCCACCACTTTAGTTAGGGTGAATGGTCCATTTTTAACAACATCCCACAAATCTACTCCTTCTGATTTAAGAAAGTAATACATCATAATTTTCCAATAAAGAAAGTCATTCCCATCAAAGAAGGGAGGTCTTACCACCGATTGGCTTTCTTGTGCATTGAGGGTTGTCATTGATCTTTGCTCCAAGATAGTTAAATCTTTGTTGAATGGAGACTTACTCTGATACCAATTGTTGTCCCTTATAGCAACTTAAGAGGGGGGATGAATTGTGTATTAATTGAAAATATTTAAGGCTAAGAGAGATTTTTTAGAATAAGCACAAGGAAGAGAGAAGGGAAAGAATGAAGACACAAACGATTTACAGAGGTTCAGCTATCCCAAGGATACATCCTCTCCTCAAGGCCCTCCTTGAGAGTTAAGTCCACTAATCTTTCTTCTTTGGGTGAAGAACAAACCCTTTATAAGCCACAAGCAAACCCTTGCTCTTTTATAAATCTTTTTTCACACAAGAGCAATTTAATGCTTTAATACACTGTAGATATAATAAATGCACTCAACAACTTCAATCTCACTCTTAGAACACAATAAATACAGCTCCAAAACAAGCTCTCAATAAATTAATTAATATAGCTCAAGTTTTAGAGAGAGAAAGTAGGGAAAGGCTTTGAAACTCAATAAATTCTCAAAAATCAATTATTGTAACTTTCCTCCAGTCATAAATAGTCTTTATTTATAGTTTTGGCAAGAAAATGACCGTTGGGGTGTATTAAATGCAATTAGAGCCATTCAACCACTTAAAACCCTATTTTATCAAGTTGCAGAAACTCAGGTTCAGTTACCGAAGTCCTTTACTTCAGCGGCCAAAGGTTGGGGCACCAAAAACTTATGTTTGAAAGCTTAATTTCAGCTGCTAAAGTTCCCTACTCCAGCTACCTAAATCCTCACTGGACAGAAAAACACAAAAGCTTAGAAAATGCATGACTCCTTGTCTCGAAACTAGATTTTCGATTCGTTTGAACTGTCGGAAAGCTAATTCAATAAATTTTCCATCAAAAATATTTTCAAAAGCTAATTTTACATTTCTCAAAATACCCTTAATAAACACTCCTATTTCTTTTTGTTTTAAATGTATGTAATTAACTGTAACAATCTCAATTTTTTAATTTTATTTAGTGTTATTATTATAATGATTAATTATTATTATTATTATTATTTTAATTTTATTTTAATGTCTTAAATAATTAATATAATAATAATATTTTATAAATTTCAAGAGGAAAAAAGAGTGCCCATAACTTTTTCCTGAAAATAACACCCCCCACACCCCCCCATTCCCAAAACTCTTCTCCCTTCCTCTTCCTTTTTCTTTTCCATATGCTCATTTTTCACCGCCAACCATCTAGACTGTTGTGAAATCCTTCATCCACTATTATTCCATACTAATGACCTCAAAGGCCCCATCAATAATTAAAGGTCATGATAGGACCATTAGTTTTCATGAGTGTCGCAAGGACTTGGCAGTCGCCGGATGATCCTCACAGAAGCAAAAAAGAGTGAGGAGTCACTACTTTAATTTTAAGGGAAATTAAAGAAAATTTTTTGTAAAATTTACGAAAATCACTTTTAAAACAGAGATCCTAGGTTCGGGATCCGTGTACAGGCGGGGAAGGTGTTAGGCACCCCACCTCGTCCCTCAACGAGAGCAAGCAGATTTAACAATGTGCTCTTTATAATTTAAAATTGATAATTTTGGGGTTAGAATCATGATGTTAGTCTCTGTCATTGATAAAAATGACATTCAATGTTTCACTATTTTGGGTTACCCCAAGAACATGAGTTAGTGGGATGACCCTGAAGTGAATTGATATCGTGTTTATTTTATTTGTTATGTATTTGTTAAGTTCCTCCCTCATAAAATTAGGACTCTAATTTTGAAGAGATGTTATTTGGTCCCTAAAGATTCATAACAAATGAGGAGGACTCTCGGCTTACCCATTATGTACCTTATCATTGGCATTCAAATAATCGAGGGTGTAGTGTGTGTGATGGTTGTATAAGAACTGATATGAGTATAGATCTTCATCCCTCTTAATTAGGACTCTAATTCAAAAGGGATGCGTTAATTGAAATCTAAAGAGTTCCTTTCCTTAATGAGGACTCTCACGTAATGGAGGGAGATCTCATCATTGACAATAATTATCAATAAAATCTCTACTTATATCGTTTCCTATTAAATTTTTTGATATTTTATTTAATTAAGCAAAACTGAAGGGAGGGTTCCCTTTTAATAATATAAGTATGAGGAACTCGAGAAGGACTCTCCACCGAGGCTTAATATAAGATTCGGGGTTCTTGGAGGGGCTTTCTTATGAACCATTTATTAAAACATGTAAAAAATTTACCGAGGCTGACGAGGAAAGGAATCTCTCCATATCTCCCCAGCCTTATACAAAATGATTTTATTAGAATTCTAGATTGCGGGGTTTAGGGAAATGACTCTTCCGATCTTTTTACTTTGATATAAAAAAAAAAAAAAAACACAAGAGACTTCAGGAAAGAACTCTCTCCTGATCTGCCATTTAAACACTTCGCAAGATATAAAACAATAGGAATTACAGGAAAGGACCCTCTCCCGATTCCCTGATTTGACATCGAACACTTAGTCAAATATAAAGCTATAGGGGTTTCAAGAAAGGACTCTCTCCCGATCCCCCCTAACTTGACTCTGAATAATTTTTGGCAAGATAAAAACGATTAGAACCAGAGGAAAAATTCTCTTTCGATCCCCTGACCTCATACCGCTGATCTGAGAACTACAGGGATCTCAGGAAAGGACTCTCTCCCGATCTCTCTATTTAGAAGAGTGAATTTAGAACGTTGTGTATTTTAAGCTGAACTCTTTCTCGATCTCCTTTTAAGGGAACCAAAGTAGTATATCGCGTGCGTAATTTTCTTGGTCTCTTTACTATCCAAACTCTTTTAATTTCCGACCTCAAAACTTATGATTCGAGCTTGTATCGACTTCTAACATCGTAATTTATGTATTCGTTTCGGTTTCTAATCTCGTAGCTTATTTGCGTGAGCTCGTATCGATTTCTGACCTCTCACTAATTACCCGAACCCTTTTCACATATGTCCGAACTACCTTTACTTACCCTAATTATTTTCCCCTTTAACCAAATCGGGACTCTCAACATCAACACTCCCACCCGTACTTCTTATAATACTTATGAAATCTCAGTAACTTTTATGTCACCCAAACTTTATTCAAGTACTAAAAAATAAGGATGAAAATAAAAAATTCTTTGAGATGACGCAGACGTCACAATAGAAAGCTAAAGGTGACATTTGTGAAACAAATTAAACTAATGCTATCCTATCATGAAGGTTCAGTATGACATGGTATCTTCAAAGTTCTTACATCATGAACATAGGCTATTTTTATTTGGAGGATAAAGGGTTAAAATGCTTACCTGTGGAGAGCTGAAGTGATGTGAGATTCAGTACTAATGCTCTGCAAAGCTAGAACTGCTAGAACTGGGATGACCTGAGCTGCTGGAGATGATGAGAATAGGGTCTTGGCAACGATCTAAGATTAGGCCTTCAAGTTGGCATGTGAATACTGAATGTATGAGATTGCTATATTTTATAGCTCTGGTGAAAATATTCTTTAGAAAACTTGTTTCTAAAGTCTCTAGAAAACTTAACGGCTCCCCCAAAATAAAAGCAACAACAATATTTAAATTCACAGTTCTCTCTCAACCTTCTGATCCCCTTCTACAGTATTGCATGCAGATATTTATAGGGAATGGGTACTTAAAATAGAGGGTCAGGATTTCAAAGGGAAGAGATAGAGGGTCTGAATTTAAAAGGACAGGATCCGACATCTCAGAATTAAAGAGAATCAAAATTGAAGGTTGTGATTTAGTTCCTGAATTTAAAAGGACAGGATCCGACATCTCAGAATTAAAGAGAATCAAAATTGAAGGTTGTGATTTAGTTCAGAATTTATGTACTTTCATTCTTTCATCCAACGGTTACGAGTCTTGCCTTCTAGAATTGAACCAAGGGCCGGGAATGAAAAGTTTCGAATATGTTATTTACATTTGATCTGAGGGTCTCAAATCTATTCTTATAAGTATGATCAGTGGTGTAAGTTGAGATGTACTGGGCTGCTTTAACCATTTGAGATCCGATGGTGAGGAGTGCGTCCTTACAAATGAGATGGGTGGTGGGGATTAGACCGTACCCCAAAAGCTTTAACTAACTCAGATCTGACGGTAGGGAAAGGACTAAGGGTCATGATCAACAGTGATTTGATTCCCAAGCCTCCCGATCTCTATAGGTTTACTTTCGGTCCACCCGATCTCTCATTATATTTTTGAGGTCTCTCATCCCGATCTCTCTTTTTATGTTCGATCTCCTCTTGCCTCCCGATCTCTCTTTTGTATCAGACCCATTACCAACAAACTCTTAATAACAAAGCATTAAAATTTTTAAATTACCGATGAGCCGCTTCAAGTTCTGTATGCAATAAATGCCAAAGCCCTATTTATATGAGGCGAAATTTCATCATTCTCACTCTTCCATTTCCTTCTCCGATGAATTTCTAATGTTTTCCCTTTCTATTCCTTACATTTTCGGTGAAAATTCTTATCATGACAATTACCTTGATCTTTTCTCGATCATCTTCCTTGCCCATCGCTTGAAAATGGATGGTGCCGGTGACTAGAGAATTATGAGGGTGTCATCTGATGATAGCGAGAGAACTGGGCTAATTTACCAATCAGGGTCCAAAATGACTACCGTGCCGATCTCCAATTGGTTTACCAGTATGCTCTGTGGACCGATCTCGAACAAGGAGACCGCTAATTTTAATCTTGATATCAGTGACTGCCTCTTGAAGTTCATTTGGCTCCTAAGCATGTCAAGGGTCCCGATTGTGGCTCAGTTCTGGTTGATGACATCGACGATGACACTGAGCTTTCCGTAGTCTTTACCATAGTTGATGAGAGCTACCCTCCCGATCTCCACATATCTCTTAAACGACTTCTTAAGATCGGGAGTGATCCAAACTATGAGAGCAAGATAGCTAGAATGTAGTGTAGGGACATTTGTAATTACTGATCTTGAGAGATCGCCCAAATGATGTAATATGATCCTTTAGAAATGAAATAAAGTCTTATTTATTCAAAATTGTTTCGGTTTATTCCTTTTTATCATTCTATTGATTATTTTTTTTCTGATCTCTAATAACTATGTTCGATATGATCCCTCATCGAATCCCCATTCTATTGATCCCTTTGGTTCAAAACCTTGCTCTATTTGATATATGGTCGATCCCCGTTAGCCGATCTTACTTGTCCGATCTCCTTGCCATGCTTCTGGAATTTTCCTTTATTGCATCATTGAAACGATCAGATCCTGCTCATCGATGCGTCACCTAGGACCTCATGAGCATTTAATGCTCGGACGAGTATAAATAGGATTTGGGGGGGGGGGGGTGTTAGCCATTTACATACTTATGCTATTTTCTGATTCTATGAACAACATCAATGCTCTCTCTCAGTTCTTGTGTTTTTCAGCGATGACTTATACTTTGGTAAGGGTTTTGATCTTTTTCTAGTCAGATTTATCTTTGTTGTTTGAAAATGAGTAGCGCCGAAGGTCAGGGAGTTGCAAGCCCTCCTTCCGTCCACATTTCATGGACATCAGACAAAGACGATGTGGCCAAGCCAAGTGGGTTGCCTATAGTCACCACAGCCATTATTCCAGTATCTGGTCAACCTGCTAAATCAAAACAGGCTCGGACTTTGGCCCCAAGAAAAGAAAATTTACTTGTGGACAAATTGCCATCGGTTTTGGAGGAAGCCGATCTCCAATTGATTAGCCAAGAATACAACCTCCGAATCGACTCTTACAAGCTAATAAAATGCCATGCAAGTCTGCGAGCTGATCACTTCTTTGATGAGATCGACTGGATCATGGTGTATGAAGAATAATTAAAAGTCGGGCTCCGATTTCCCCTGGATGAATTTTACAAAGCTGTTCTAAAGTTTCACCATGTTTGTATAGCCCAAGTGCATCTGAACTCTTGGCAAACTATGGTGGATTTCAGAGGTCTTTGCCGAGCTAAGGGACTTGATCCTACGACAAAGGTTTTTATTGAATTACATCGGTTTACTCAATGAAAGGATGACGAATACTGGTTTTTCCAAGCTAAACCGAACTGCGGGGTCTTCACCGATCTCCCTTCCTTGCTGAAGAACTAGAAAGATCGGTTCTTCACACTTAGGAATAAGGATCCAAATAGTTTCGAGGGCGTTCCACGTAGCTGGAATTATTTGGTCCCTAAAGTGCCAAAGAAGCTCAATTTAAACAATGACGAGGATGCCATAGTGGAAGAATTAAAGAATCAAGCGACCGTTCATAAATACTCATGTTCAGATGAGGTTATGGCTGAGCTAAAATGGTGAATGATGCAATTGATCGCCCGCGAGGACTACGAGCTGCAACTCTTTGATCTGGGTCTCGAGAAGGGTAAAACCCAAATCTTTAACCTCTTAGTCCTTATCGATCTCACTAATCTCATTTTTCTGTGCATGTATGGCTAGAAATGAGGCAACGAGGGAAGCTTGGAAGCGGAATAAAGAGCTCAGCAGGAAGGTATTAGAAATGAAGATATCTGAAGCTCAGAAGAGAGCTCAAACTGAAGAGACGAGCACGGAAGTTCTAATCCAAGATCAACCTATCCCAGGGGGGCAAATCCTTGCCATGGAGCCTCCCGCCCAATCTGAAACTCCTCCCCAACCTCCGATCACTTTAGCTTCAGAGCGTAGATCCTCAGGGCAAGGAGCTTCGTTTGGATGACCTCTTTCACAAGTCACTAGAATACTACTCCAATCATTGGAGAAGAACAAATCGTTACAGGGCAATCTTGATTTGGCTAAAGTAGTGAGTGCCATGATCTATTTCCCTAAGGATCAGACCAAAATGGGTCCTAAAAATATTGATGATCTTCTCAGCCTTTCAATGAGCTTGAGCTCGAAAGCAATGGCGAACCAGCACGAGGTCAGAGAGAAGGTTTATCTTATAAAGAGGGAGATGTTGAGGCTGTCTCAAGACATGGCATCAATGCAGAACCAACTCTCTGCCACAAATGCCCAAATCGTCGAGCTAGAAAAACAAATGAAGTCTTACAAATAGAAGGTAGCTCGGCTAGAAAAGGAGCTTAACGATGTCCGGGTTAAGTTCTCCAAAGAGATTCAAGCGAAGGATGAGGAGGCTCTAACGAAAGAAGCCGAGGCTTATGTGAAAGCTCATAGTGATCTCCTTACCGAGCTTGTCAAACGTTATCCCGATAAGGACTTCACCTACCTTGAGGAACTTGCTCCGGGTGCTGAAACTGAGAGTGAGGTCGAACAAGAGAGAGAGGAGGGAGTAAATGTTGAAGATGTAACTGAAGAGCAGGCTAGGGAAGATCCTCTTACCGAATGACTTGTGTTTTTTTATTTCCTGGGATGAATTTTAAAGTTCTTTTTTTTGTTTGTGATTAAATCTTGGTAAGATCGGAAAATATTAAATTAAGTATGGATGAGTATTGAATCAACTCCCACTTGATCGGATAAGCTCAGACATGGAACTTAAGATCGGTTATTAATCGTGAAACAACTGTTTAAAGGGATCGGATAAATTTAATCCCGAGTGTGAGATCGGAAAGCCTTGTGACTGAGAACTGATTAAAACTTGGACGCATATATAAAAATGATTTGAGAATAGGTCTTAGTCTGAATTTGATGAGTTTGGGACCGCTTATTAAAGATCGGTTAAAACATTAACTTGGTTAAATACTTGAACAATTCAGGCGAGGTAATTGATCACAAGACGTCCCGGAATTTAGAATCTTGAACGTGAGGAGATCAGAAAACAAAATACAAAATCAAATGGTTTGAAAATTAATCAAAACGAGTTGGGGAGATCGAAAAACACTTGGTTTGAGCGCACTTTGAAGTTTATTATTTATCTGGGAGGTTACTAGCTCAAAGAAAATGACTTAGGGTCTGATAACTAGATGAGATCGGTCAAACGCCTACTAGGGGGATCGACATAATTGCAATTATTCTAACTATGATTTTGAAGATTGACCAAAATATGGTGTCTACAACTGCTCCTCTTTACATGTTTTCTATTAAAGGGAATGAAACTCTCTTTCATAGGAATCATGTAAAGATTTTGAACCATATTTTGGGCGACTGGGATGCTGAAATTAGAATCAACTTGAATCTTGGATTCAGAGGTTGATAACAAAAATTAAAATACTAAAAATTAAAAATCAACTTGGATCTTGAATCCAGAGGCTGATACTGAAAATTAAAATCAACTTGGATCTCGAATCCAGAGGTTGATAACTGAAATTAAAATGTTTAAAAATTAAAATCAACTTGGATCTTGAATCCAGAGGTTGATGATAGGAAATTAAATGCTGAAAATTAAAATCAACTTGGATCTTGAATCCAGAGGTTGATAATGGAAATTAAAATGTTGAAAATTAAAATCAACTTAGATCTTGAATCCAGAGGTTGATAATGAAAATTAAAATACTAAAAATTAAAATCAACTTGGATCTTGAATCCAAAGGTTGATAACGGAAATTAAAATGATGAAAATTAAAATCAACTTGGATCTTGGATCCAGAGGTTGATAACAGAAATTAAAATGCTGAAAATTAAAATCAACTTGGATCTTGAATCTAGAGGTTGATAACAGAAATTAAAATGCTGAAAATTAAAATCAACTTAGATCTTAGATCCAGAGGTTGATAACAGAAATTAAAATGCTAAAAATTAAAATCAACTTGGATCTTGAATCCAGAGGTTGATGACAGGAAATTAAAATACTGAAAATTAAAATCAACTTAGATTTTGGATCCAAAGGTTGATAAGAAAAATTAAAATACTGAAAATTAAAATCAACTTGGATCTTGAATCCAGAGGTTGATGGCAGGAAATTAAATGCTGAAAATTAAAATCTACTTAGATCTTGAATCCAGAGGTTAATAACAAAAATTAAAATGCTGAAAATTAAAATTAAAATCAACTTGGATCTTGAATCCAGAGGTTGATAGCGGAAATTAAAATGCTGAAAATTAAAATCAACTTGGATCTTGAATCCAGAGGTTGATAACGGAAATTAAAATGCTGAAAATTAAAATCAACTTAGATCTTGAATCCAGAAGTTGATAATGAAAATTAAAATGCTAAAAATTAAAATAAACTTAGGTCTTGAATCCAGAGATTGATAACAGAAATTAAAATGATGAAAATTAAAATCAACTTGGATCTTGGATCCAGAGGTTGATAACAGAAATTAAAATACTAAAAATTAAAATCAACTTGGATCTCGAATCCAGAGGTTGATGACAGGAAATTAAAATACTGAAAATTAAAATCAACTTAGATCTTAGATCCAGAGGTTGATAACAGAAATTAAAATGCTGAAAATTAAAATCAACTTGGATCTTGAATCCAGAGGTTGATGACAGGAAATTAAATGCTGAAAATTAAAATCTACTTAGATCTTGAATCCAGAGGTTGACAGCGGAAATTAAAATACTAAAAATTAAAATCAACTTGGATCTTGAATCTAGAGGTTGATAATGGAAATTAAAATGCTGAAAATTAAAATCAACTTGGATCTTGAACCCAGAGGTTGATAACAGAAAATTAAATGTTGAAAATTAAAATCAACTTGGATCTTGAACTCAGAGGTTGATAATAAAAATTAAAATACTGAAAATTAAATTCAATTTGGATCTTAAACCCAGAGGTTGATAACAAAAATTAAAATGCTGAAAATTAAAATCAACTTGGATCTTGGATTCAGAGGTTCATAACAGAAATTAAAATGCTGAAAATTTGGATCTTGGATTCAGAGGTTTATAACAGAAATTAAAATGCTGAAAATTAAAATCAACTTGGATCTTAGATCCAGAGGTTGATAACAGAAATTAAAATACTTTAAAATCAACTTGAATAACTAACTGGTTATTATATACCTTTTCAATGCTCAAACTACAAAGCCAATCAGATGCAAGGTGTTCACACCATCAAAGTTTACTTAACAAGGCCTCAAAGATAACTGACTAACGGAAGTAGTTGAAACAAATCCAAGACTTGGCACGTTAACTGCTCTGCTGTTATTATTCTGAAGGCTCGAATGATTTCCTCCAAGTGTCCCTTCAGCTCTTTCTCTTTTTTTTTTTTTTACTCTCTTTTCTAGGACGCCCTTTCGGGTTTTCACCTCACTCATTTTGCAAAAAGCGTCCTTGTGGGTTTTTGCATTTCTTCTCACATTTTGCTAGGAGTACCCTTTCGGGTTTTTACTCCTGCATTTTTTTTATGCTCTGATCCTTAAATGTAGGTGCACCAATCGCTTGCCAATCGTTTACCTTCTACAAATCTCGAAGCAAAGTATATGAAGTTACTTATGTTTAAATCCTTATCTTATAATGAAGCTTTAACAAATTAATAGCGCATAAACCAAGGTAGATGAACTAAGAACAAATTTATTCACGAATTAAGGAGATAATTATATTGTGGTTTAAGAATCAAAAGAATAAACGTACAATTTGAAGAAAGGGTACAAGGGCAGATCTCACGAATTCCTTTTAGCTAACTTCTGAAGAACCCTAACCGCCATCGTTTGAAGTAACCCTCTAACGAGCCTCTGTGCTGTGGTAATTTATTACCTCTTGATCCTGAACCCCCTTATTTCCCTGCTGTCTCTAACTAGGAGTGCCCTTTCAAGTTTTCACCCCTAGATTTTTGTTTTTTTTAGGGTTCTCTTTTCTAGGGTACCCTTCCAGGTTTTCACCCTTCACTCATTTTGCAAAAAGTGCCCTTGTGGGTTTTCGCCTTCTTTCTCTCATTTTGCTAGGAGCGCCCTTTTAAGTTTTCACCCCTACTTTTTTTTTTATGCATAATATCTTCTTACAGCATCTGTGTTTACTGGCCTCGGCAATCGTCCCCTGTCCATGTGAGTCAAGATTAATGCACCGCCAGAAACTGCCTTCTTAACCACATAAGGTCCTTCATAAGTTGGTGACCATTTGCCTCGGGAATCGCTTTGATTTGGGAGAATTTTCTTTTGAACTAGGTCTCCTAGTTGGAATTCGCGTGGGTGTACATTCTTATCAAATGCTCTAGTGATTCTTTATTGATACAACTGCCCATGGCATACTACTGTGAGCCTTTTGTCATCGATCAAATTCAACTGATCTATCCTGGATTGAAACCATTCTGTCTCGTCTATCCCTATTTCTTTTAGAATCCTTAAAGAGGGAATCTCCACCTCTATGGGTAAAACAGCTTCCATTCCATAGACTAACGAATATGGGGTTGCCCCAGTGGAAGTTCTTACTGTAGTTCGGTAGGCATGAAGGGCAAATGGGAGTATATCATGCTAATCCCTATAAGTGATAGTCATTTTTTGAATTATGCATTTGAAATTCTTGTTGGCAGGTTCCACAGCTCCATTCATTTGGGGTCGGTAGGGTGATGAGTTGAGATGGCGTATCTTATATTGATCGCACAACTTTTGAACATTTGGGCCATTCAAATTCTTAGCATTATCAATGACAATCTCATTGGGAAGGCCATACCTGTAGATGATGTTATTTCTGAGAAACTTCAGAAAGGTATTTTGAGTAATGTGGGTGTATGAAATAGCTTTAACCCATTTGGTAAAGTAATCAATGGCCACCAAAATGAACCTGTGTCCATTGGATGCCTTTGGATTAATTGGACCAATTACATTGATGCCCCACATCGCAAAAGGCCATGGTGCGATGAGATTATAAAGTTGATGAGGTGGGACATTTAATCGGTCAGCGTAGATTTGGCATTTGTGGCATTTCCGGAAATACTTAATGTAGTCCTTTTCCAAAGTGGTCCAAAAGTAACCCTGCCTTAAAATTTGCTTGGCCATCATGTATCCATTACTATGAGTAGCACAGTTCCCCTCATGAGTTTCAAAAAGAATTCTCTTTACTTCTTTTGCATCTACGCACCTCAATAATTCACCATTGGAACTACTCTTGTATAAGATTTCGCCATTGGGGAAGTATCCCAGTGCTAGTCTCTTGATCATTCTTCTTTCATTTCTACTTGCCTCAGGAGGGTATTCTCTAGTTTTGATATAGACCTAGATGTCATGATACCAAGGTTTCCCATCTGTCCCCTTTTCAATCATAAAGCAGTATGCCGGTTCACTCCTTGCTTTAATTCTTAATAACTGCGTTATCTATCCTTCCTCCATTTGAGTCATCACAGCTAGAGTAGCAAAGACATCGGCAAATTGGTTCTTGTGATGATTCAAGTGAGTGAAGGAAATTTTTCAAACTCCTTGATTAGCTCGAGGAGATATTTCTGGTATGGGATCAGTTTTGGATCTTTACTTTGCCATTCCCCTTTAACTTGATAAATGATTAGAGCTGAATCCCCATATACCTCTAATTTCATTACCTTCATTTCAATGGTAACTTGTAAACCACTCACGCAGGCTTCATATTCTGCCACGTTATTGGTACAGTCGAATCTTAGCTTGACAGCTACCGGGAAATGCTTCCCATTTGAGAAACCAGTACCGCCCCAATCCCATTACCAGACAAATTTACTGCTCCATCGAAATACATTTCCCATACGTCATCTGATTCCTTATCATCACTGCTTACTGCATTAACATGCTCGTCTGGGAATTTGAAATCCAGGGCTTCATAATCATCGATTAGGTTTTCTGCCAGGAGATCAGCAATCACGCTCCCTTTTACTGCCTTTCTTGTCATATAGACAATGTCATATTGAGAAAGTATGACCTGCCATTTTGCTCTTCTTCTAGGTATGAACGGACTTTCAAATACATACTTGATTGGATCCATCCTGAAGATGAGCCATGTTTTATGATTCAACATATAGTGTTTAAGTCGATTTGCTGTCCATGCCAACACATAACAGGTTTTTTCCAGGAATGAGTACCTCGACTCGCATTCGTTGAATTTCTTGCTTAAATAGTAAATGGCTCTTTCCTTTCTCCCAGTATCATCGTGTTGCCCTAGAACAGAACCCATTGAGCTTTGCTGAATAGCCATGTATAGAATTAATGGCCTGCCTCCACTGGAGGAACCAATACGGGTGGATTCAATAAGTACTGCTTAATCCTTTTAAAGGCTTTTTGACAAGCTTCATCCCACTTCACGGGATTGTTCTTCCTAAGCAATTTAAAAATGGGTTCATCCTTGGCAGTGAGATTGGAGATGAATCTCGAAATATAGTTTAATTTTTCCAGGAAACTTTGCACATCTCTTTCTGTCTTTGGGGACGGCATTTCTTGAATGGCTCGAATCTTGTCTGGATCTACTTCTATTCCTTTCTCATTGACTATAAACCCTAGCAGCTTTCTCAATCTTGCCCTAAACACACATTTCGCTGGGTTCAATTTCAATTGATACTTTATGAGCCTTTTAAATACCTTTCTTAATATCTGTACATGGCTTTCAGTCCCTCTAGGTTTAATGATCATGTCATCCACATATACTTCCACTTCTTTGTGCATCATATCGTGGAATAATGTGACCATAGCACATTGATGGGTAGCTCCCGCATTCTTTAAACTGAAAGGCATCACCCGGTAACAAAATACTCCCAACTAGGTGATAAAGGCAGTCTTTTCTTTGTCATCTTTATCCATTAAAATTTGGTTATACCCTAAGGCCCCGTCAATACATGAATATCTCTCCAATCCTACTGCATTATCCACTATCACATCTATATGTGGGAGAGGAAAATCATCTTTCAAACTTGCCTTGTTGAGGTCCCTATAGTCAACGCATACTCTTACTCTTCCATCCTTTTTCATCACAGAGACGACATTAGCTACCCACTCAGGGTGTTTTACCACTTCCAGGAATTCAGCATCATACTGCTTTTTAACTTCATCCCCAACCTTGAGCAATGTATTGGGGTTCATTCTCCTCAATTTTTGTTTAACTGGGATTGTCCCTGGAATTAAGGGGATTTTATGCATCACTATTTGGGGATCCAATCTTGGCATATCATCATAACCCCATGAGAATACGTCAATGAACTCCTTGAGTAGTTGGATCATGGCTCCTAATGTTAGTAGTATGTCCTAGAGCATATCATTTAGTATTAATAAAAGGCATTTTTACTTTTCCATTTACATAATATATTTATGTGTAATAGAAAAGGTTCATTGATATTTTGTTAGAAATTCTATTCTTAAGTTGTTAAGAATATGAGTGACAGTATTTATAGCACAAAGTATCATAAATAGGTTCACAATCGAGGATACTTCACAATAAGAATATGACTTATCTAGAAAGATTGTAATCATGTTTGTTCCCAAGTTATTTATATGAGATGTAAATAAGATGGAATGGTGAGTCTCATGCCATATAACAAACATGATAGGCACTTATACATGATAAGTAGGCCAAACCAGTGACACTTATGACAAGCACATGGAGTTTACTTTTGTCAATGCATTGTCATAAATCATATCAGTGCATATAATATTTAGACCTGAGATAGCACAGTTATCTTGTATATAGGTAGTTTGATTTTGATACTGCTTTCATACTTGTACTGTGCATGGGTATATGGGCATGTGTTGGCTCCTACTAGTTATATATGGAGGTATGTGTTGATCAAGATGGAATCTGTTACCCTAAGTAAATAGGGGTAAAATCCTATGTTTATTTAATTGTTCTTGATGTTTCAAGTTCTTGGCCACGACAGATAGATTTAATCAGAAAAGAGTTTCTGATGAGAAAATCTTTTTAATCAAGAACTGGAATTAAATGAGAACATAATATTCATAGCAAATGGGGTTTGACATAAACCATGACTCCAGCTCAAATTGGGATTTTGTAACAGAGAGATTCTAGTGCATGGCAATATATGATTATAGGTTCATTTAAGGTAAACCTTATTATTGATTGGGTGGCTATGGCATGCTATGCTAGATGTTAACCATAGTCTATGAGCTACATAAAATGATTTAGAGAAATCATTTATGGCAAGAAAGAGTTCTGATGATATTAAGAGTTGATATCATGTCTCATTGCCAATTAGTGATGAGCCTAGTAAGTCACACACATACACAAGTAATCACCAAATTAAATATGATTTAATTAATTAATTAAAGAGTTTAATTGATTAATTAAATAGGTTTGGTTTGCAATTAGATTACAAAGTCCCTAGCATAGCTTGAAACCAAATCTAGGTCATTGGATGTATAGTATAAGTTAAATTTATATTTAAAGTGTTTAAATATAAATTTAATTAATGAGAAATTAATTAATAAAGATTAATTAATTAATTTATATTTGATATAAATTGATTAGAAGAAGAGAAATAATTATTTTGGGTTAAGAACTCAAAATTAAGACACATGGGTATTTTGGTCATTTCACAGGGTGACATGTGGCACCATAAGATGGTGACACATGGCACTATACATAAGCTTGCCAAATGTCTTTTAATCATGTAAGATGATCAAAGTCAAGATTCAATATAGGTTTGACACTTGGCACAATGAGAATGGGTCAATTAAACCTAGAGCTAATCAAAAGGTGACATGTGGCAAGGGTTTTAAGTGGTGAACTAGCTATATAAGTGAAAAAATTAAAAGAAAATAAAATAAGCTGCCATTCATCTCTTTATGCCACCACCCTTGGCTGCTCTCCCTTCTCTTCTTCTTCATCTCTCAACAATTCAAAGAGATTAGCAAACAATCTCTTGAATTAAAAATACTAGAAATTGTTTCTAGTGTCCTGTTTACATCTGTAATCTCTCAAAAGGCAAAACTTAATTTTCTAATTCATAGAAAAAGCTTTAGAAGCTGTTCAAGGGCTGCCATAGGTGATCTTGGTGTGGACAAGTTAGAGGGACAACACCTGGTGTCCTAAGGCGCATGCTAAAGGTGCCAAACACACTGCAGTGCATCAAAAAGATTAGTGCACTTATTCTTGATCTAATCTAGGATATTAATGAATTAATCTATTAATTCTAAAATCTTAAATGGCAAATGTAGATCCAAAAATATATTAAAAGAGTTTTAATATGTTGTTTATCATTGAAATCAAATAGATAAAAATGAATCTTGCATGATGCATGTGACCCTAGATAAAAAATTTTGAATTTCAATGATTTAAACTTGTGTTTTTCATGCTTCCGCTCCTTCACCTAATATCAGAGCCACTATATTTGCCATTTAGATTGTTGATTATATGATTTAATTGTGTGGTTTGATCATGAGATGATAGATCCATTGCTAGTTGCAAAGGAAAAGTGGCAGCATGGTGATGAACACCAATGGTGCGCACACTTTGTGGTCTCTAATGGTGTGCGCAAGGTTTGGTTTTTGAATCTACAATTTTTGTATGATCTAAGGTTCATCCTATGACTAATTAAAATGTTTAATTAGGTATTTTAATCACACAATTAAATTTTGATGCAGATCTGAATTTTAAAAGTTGTTTGAATGTGATTCAAATCTGAATTTTTAAAGTTGTTTGAATGTGATTCAAATCTGAATTTTAAAAGTTGTTTGAATGTGATTCAAATCTGAATTTTTTAAAGTTGTTTGAATGAGATTCAAATCTGAATTTTAAAATTTGTTTGAATCATATTCAAATATGGATTTTTAAGTTGAATATGAGATATTCAATTTAATTTAAGTATGTATGTTTTATTTAATTATTAAATAGTGATATGCATGATGGATGATCATGGTCTATAAAAGACCAATGTGATTGAATTTATTTCTTTTATGTTTCTTTGGGTTGTAAATTAATTTATTTATTTTAATTTATTTTTGGGCATGTATTATTAAGGTTGTAATAATTTTGGGTTATAATTTCATTAATTTAGTCCTTGTAAATTCGCCTTGGTATGCCAAGGATTACTATGTAATTGAATTGCAAAAAGATCAAGGAGGTCAAGAGCATTGGTGGGACCAGTGGGAGGAATTCAAGATCAAGTGTTGATTATGTACTCCTTCAGCAACTCTTCTAAAATGAATAAATGAAATGCACCTAGGAATGCCCTGATTCAATTCTTAGTGGTTCAGAATTGAATCCCTTAGAAAGTCCATGATCATACCATATTTACTGTTTATCCATGAATGCATGAGATGTATAGGAATGTATGCAAGTATATGATATATGCATGCTAAATGGATAATGTGCAAAGTGAGACCATAATAGTAATTAGAATGACCACAAAATCTTCCAAACAAATGATTAAGTTGGATATGCTATAATTAAAGTAATTATAACATGTGCCCTCCATTGGGGCAATTATTTTAAGAAATTTTAAATAGTTACATATGATGCAATTAATTTAAGAGATTTTCTTAAGAATAATTGTTAAGCATGAGATGTTGTAAATATGTAAATGGTTTGGTGGCCAATAATGGATGTGCCTGAGGACATTAAAATTATTTGCATGTTTACTGGCTCAATGGGATCAACTTAACTAATGCAAGATAAGTCAATAATGGATGTGCTTGAGATTTTGAGCATTAGGGGCTAGGTAAAGGATTGAACCTCGCATGAGATGTGATGGGCAAGGAGTTGCTCACTTATAATTTATTGTAATTCCAATAATGGATGTCCTGAGGATGATCAATAGGATTATAAGAATTCAATCACCCACTAGAAATCCATCTAACTAGGATTTCCGTTTTTTACTTTGGAAGTGTAGGATTCGCTAAGTTAGTGGGAGGACCAATTTGATTAAAAGGCCATAATCATTTTGGTTAATTACATGATACATTTACTAATTAATCTGGTTATTTTTTGCAGTTAATTTTCTGATAATAATGAGTACAGAACAACCAGCACCATCCAATATCCTTGCAAGCGTACTAGATAGCAATAGGTTGACAAGACCTAATTTATCTGATAGGCTAAGAAATTTGAAACTTGTCCTAAACCTTGAACAGATTGGATATGTTCTAGACTCACAGGTTCTTGGTCCCTTACCTCCAAAGGCCACTCAAGAGGAACATGAAACTTTGGACAAGTGGAAGGAGCATGATATGAGAGCTAAGTGTTACATGCTTGCTTCTATGAGTAATGAGTTACAGAAGCAGCATGAGAACATGCAGAGTGCGAGTGAAATCCTCCTTCACCTACAAGAGTTGTATGGTGAACACAGCAGGAATGCTAGGTATGAGATATCTAGACAGCTATTTCGCATAAGGATGTCTGAGGGACAGAATGTTGGGGATCATGTCCACAAGATGATTCGGCTGATTGAGCAGCTGGAACATTCAGCTGAATCATCTTGACTTTAACATGGATTTCCAACTGCAGATGGTTTTGATCCTGCAGTCCCTTCCTGAGTCTTTTGGGAATTTTGTAACAAATCTCCATATGACTAAACAGGAATGCACCTTGGCTGGTTTACTCAACATGCTGGTTATTGCCCAAAAGAATATGCCGAGCAATAAAGGAAAAGAGGTAGCTTTGATTGTATCTTCTTCTGCTGGAAAGTCCAACAAGAAGAAGGGCAATAAGAAAAAGAAATCTCAGATTCCTGGTCCTTCCAAGAAAATAGCTAAACAAAAATGGAAGACTAAAACTGATGGAGGCAAAGGAAAGTGTTTACACTGCCAGAAGGATGGGCACTAGAAACGGAATTGTCCAGAGTATCTTGCTTCTCTGAAGGACAAGAAGGATACACCTTCGAAAGGTATGTCCATATCTTGTTATTTAGATTCTGATGATACTCATAGTTCATCTACAGCTTAGGTTTTAGATACTGATGCCAGTTCTCACATTTCTTATGATATGCAGGAACTAGCAAATAGTAACAGCTTGCGTTCTCGAGATGTTAGACTCCGGATTGGCGATGGCTCAACTATTGAATCTTTAGCCATAGGATCTAAATCTTTTTATATGTCTAGACATATTTTGTATTTGGAAAATATTTTATATGTATCTGATGCTTTTAAGAACATCATTTCTTTATCTAGTTTGACTAGAAATGGCTATGAATTTCAGTTCACAGATGATGTTTGCAATATTTATTTTGGAAATAAATATGTTGGTTCGGGTTATATGAATGATGGTCTTTATTATTTGGATAATAATGACAAACACAAAATGAATGCAAGTGATCTAGATGAATGCAATGCCATGGTGAAAATCAACTCAAGTTCAAAATATATTTGACACTTAAGGTTAAGTCATGTTGCAGAAAATAGAATTACAAAACTGGAGAAAATGGGGATTTTATCCTCATTGAGCTCTGAGCCTACTCTAACTTGTGAATCTTGTCTTCAGGGCAAAATGACTAGAACACCCTTTGTAGGATAAGGGCTAAGAGCTAAATATATTTTGGAGCTAATACATAGTGATGTATGTGGTCCATTTAAAGAAAAGGCTAGAGATGGTTTTCATTGCTTTATTACCTTTACTGATGATAAATCAAGGTTTGGATATTTGTGTTTGATGAAATACAAACATGAATCCTTTGAAAAGTTCAAAGAATTTAAATCTGAAGTAGAAAATCAAACAGGAAAGAGAATTAAAGTTCTTCAATCAGATCGTGGAGGTGAATACTTGAGTACTGAATTTGATGAATACTTGAGAGAGCATGGCATTGTTTCCCAGTTGACTCCTCCAGGAACACCACAGCTGAATGGTGTATCTGAAAGGAGAAATTGTACCCTATTGGATATGGTACGTAGTATGATGAGCTATACTGATATGCCAATCTCCTTTTGGGCATTTGCATTAGAATCAGCTTTGCATATTCTAAATAGGATTCCATCAAAATCAGTATCTTTCACACCTTATGAGATATGGTATGGAAGAAAATCAAGTCTTAAGCATGTAAAGATTTGGGGTTATCTAGCTTATATCAAAAAGCTAAACACTAATAAATTGGAAACCAGATTAGAAAAGGGTCGATTTGTTGGATATCCAAAAGATAGTTTTGGATACTATTTTTATTTTCCTACATCACAAAAGGTTGTCATAAGTAGAGATGCCACATTTCTTGAACAACAGTTTGTTCAAGAAGTAGGCAAAGGAAGGCAAATAGAGTTAGAATTGGAGAATTCTGACCAACCAACAGATCAGAAGAATATAGATCCATCTAGTCAACTTATACCCATTGATGAAACATCTACAGCTATTCCTCGTAGAACAACCAGGGTATCTCACCCACCAGTGAGATATGGTTTCCTTTATAAAGAAGAATAAGAGTTGTCTACTCACAAAGAAGTTGATCATTGAGATGATCCACTTACCTATGAAGAAGCTATATCAGATATAGACTCTTCAAAATGGATTGATGCTATGAAATTCGAGATTAATTCCATGTATAAGAATCAAGTTTGGGATCTTATTGACTCACCTGAAGGTATTGTACCTATAGGGAACAAATGGGTTTTCAAGAAGAAAATTAGTTCTGATGGAAAGGTAGAGACCTATAAGGCAAGGCTAGTAGCGAAAGGGTTTCGCCAAAGGCAAGGAATCGACTATGAATAGACTTTCTCACATGTTGCCATGCTTAAATCAATTAGGATTCTATTAGCAGTAGCTGCATACTATGATTATAAGATTTGGCAGATGGATGTCAAAACAGCTTTTCTTAATGGATACATTGAAGAAAACATTTTCATGGAACAACCTAGGGGTTTTGAATCCTAAGATGGTTCCAAAGTATGCAAGCTAAAGCGATCCATTTATAGGTTGAAACAAGCTTCGAAGAGTTGGAACATCCATTTTGATGAAGCCATTAAGTCATTTGGTTTTATAAAAAATGAAGATGAGCCATGTGTATATAAGAAGGTTAGTGACAGTGCTATCACTTTCCTTGTCTTATATGTGGATGACATTCTGTTGATGGGTAATGACACAGGTATGTTGACAACTGTAAAGGTATGGTTGTCAAATACATTCTCCATGAAAGACTTAGGGGAGGCAACCTATTTTCTTGGGATTCGCATCTATAGAGATAGAGTGAAAAGAATAATAGGTTTATCCCAAAGTCTATACTTGGAAAAGGTGTTAAAGAGGTTTAACATGCTTGATTCTAAGAGAGGATTGTTACCATTGAGACATGGTGTCCACCTTTTTAAAGAGATGTCTCCAAAGACACCTGAAGAAAGAGATAAAATGGCCAGGATTCCATATGCTTCAACTATTGGAAGTTTGATGTATGCAATATTGTGTACTAGGCCAGATATCGCAGATGCTGTTAGTTTGACTAGCAGGTATCAATCCAATCTAGGTTTGGAACACTGGATAGCTGTCAAGAATATCCTTAAGTACTTGAGAAGAACTAAGGATTTATTCTTGATATATGGAGGTGGTGACTTACAATTGGATGGTTATACTGATTCTGATTTCCAATCAAATATCGATGATAGAAAGTCTACCTCTGGATATGTGTTCATTTGTAATGGAGGTGCAGTCAGTTGGAAGAGTTTCAAACTGAGTACGACTGTAGATTCCACTACCGAGATTGAGTATATTACTGTATCAGATGCTGTAAAGGAAACTGTTTGGATAAAGAAGTTCGTGACAGAACTTGCAGTAGTTCCTTCCATTGAGTCAGCAGTTCCACTTCACTATGACAACAATGGAGCAGTCATACAGGCTAAGGAACCCCAGTCTCACCAGAAATCCAAACAAACACATAGAAAGGCACTACCACATTATCAGAGAAATAGTTGGGCGAGGCAATGTAGCCATGCAGAAAATAGCATCAGTTGAAAATCCAGCTGATCCATTCACTAAGCTTATATCACAAACTCAGCTAGACCGACATCTTGAGAAGATGGGTCTAAGATATTGTAATGAATGGCTCTAGTGCTAGTGGGAGATTGTTAGTAGTATGCCCTAGAGCATATCATTTAGTATGTATCTTGCACATATTTTTATTAATAAAAGGCTTTTTTACTTTTTCGTTCACATAATATATTTATGTGTAATAGAAAAGGTCCATTGATATTTTGTTAGAAATTCTATTCTTAAGTTGTTAAGAATATGAGTGACTGTATTTCTAGCACAAAGTATCATAAATAGGTGCACAATCGAGGATACTTCACAATAAGGACATGACTTATCCAGAAAGATTGTAATCATGTTTGTTCACAAGTTATTTATATGAGATGTAAATAAGATGGAATGGTGAGTCTCATGCCATATAACAAACATGATAGGCACTTATACATGATAAGTAGGCCGAACCAGTGACACTTATGACAAGCACATGGAGTTTACTCTTGTCAATGCATTGTCATAAATCACATCAATGCATATAATCTTTAGACCTGAGATAGCACAGTTATCTTGTATATAGGTGGTTTGAGTTTGATACTACTTTCATACTTGTACTATGTATGGGTATATGGGCATGTGTTGGCTCCTACTAGTTATATATGGAGGTAGGTGTTGATCAAGATGGAATCTGTTACCCTAAGTAAATAGGGATAAAATCCTATGTTTTTTTAATTGTTCTTGATGTTTCAAGTTCCTAGCCAGGACAGATAGATTTATTCAGAAAAGAGTTTTTGATGAGAAAATCTTTTTAATCAAGAACTGGAATTAAATGAGAACATAATATTCATAGCAAATGGGGTTTGACATAAACCATGACTCCAGCTCGAATTGGGATTTTATAACAGAGAGATTCTAGTGCATGGTAACATATGATTATAGGTTCATTTAAGGTAAACCTTATTACTGATTGGGTGGCTATGGCATGCTATGCTAGGTGTTAACCATAGTCTATGAGCTACATAAAATGATTTAGAGAAATCATTTATGGCAAGAAAGAATTCTAATGATATTAAGAGTTGATATCATGTCTCATTGCCAATTAGTGATGAGCCTAGTAAGTCACACACATACACAAGTAATCACCAAATTAAATATGATTTAATTAATTAATTAAAGAGTTTAATTGATTAATTAAATAGGTTTGGTTTGCAATTAGATTGCAAAGTCCCTAGCATGGCTTGAAACCAAATCTAGGTCATTAGATGTATAGTATAAGTTAAATTTATATTTAAAGTGTTTAAATATGAATTTAATTAATGAGAAATTAATTAATAAAGATTAATTAATTAATTTATATTTGATATAAATTGATTAGAAGAAGAGAAATAATTATTTTGGATTAAGAACTCAAAATTAAGACACAGGGGTATTTTGGTCATTTCACAGAGTAACATGTGGCACCATGAGATGGTGACACATGGCACTACACATAAGCTTGCCAAATGTCTTTTAATCATGTAAGATGATCAAAGTCAAGATTAAATATAGGTTTGACACTTGGCACAATGTGATTGGGTCAATTAAACCTAGAGCTAATAAAAAGGTGACATGTGGCAAGGGTTTTAAGTGGTGACCTAGCTATATACATGAAAGAATGAAAAGAAAATAAAATAAGCTTCCATTCATCTCTTTATGCCGCCACCCTTGGCTGCTCTCCCTTCTCTTCTTCTTCATCTCTCATCAATTCAAAGAGATTAGCAAACAATCTCTTGAATTAAAAATACTAGACATCTGTAATCTTTCAAAAGGCAAAACTTGATTTTCTAATTCATAGAAAAAGCTTTAGAAGCTGTTCAAGGGCTTTCATAGGTGATTCTTGTGTGGACAAGCTAGAGGGACAACACCTGGTATCCTAAAGCGCATCTCAAAGGTGCCAAACACACTACTGTGCATCAAAAAGGTTAGTACACTTGTTCTTGATCTAATCTAGGGTTTTAATGAATTAATCTATTAATTCTAAAATCTTAAATGGCAAATGTAGATCCAAAAATATATTAAAAGAGTTTTAATATGCTGTTTATCATTGAAATTAAATAGATAAAAATGAATCTTGCATGATGCATGTGACCCTAGATGAAAAATTTTGAATTTTAATGATCTAAACTTGTGTTTTTCATGCTTCCGCTCCTTCACCTAATTCTTCATTATTCACAATCTTGAGCTCCTTTTTATTTTCTTCCGTCCCCAAGTTTAATGTGTTCATCTCATCTCCATATGGTACCAGAGTGGGCTCATTTACTTCTGTTTGTTCTTTCACAAACTCTTTTTCGAAATCACTTGTGCCGATGGCAATTGTGGGACTTTCGAAGTTAACATAGGGAATTTCAGAGTCAATTAAATTATTATGTCTGGATTGATTAATGGTCCTGAAGAAAATCAAAGTGAAGTATATTAAAGAATGGATTTTAACAACGAACTTTTAGTAAGGAAATATTAGACACAGAATTTTGAAAAATTAGCTATTAATTCATTAATGTCTTATCATAAGAAAAGAGTCCATTTACAGGATGACACTTGTTACCATGGACAGGGTAATCAAGTGTTGGGAATAAAATATACTTTACTCGAAATAAAGCACAGGGACATCCTCAGCCTCCCAATTATCAAGTTCTCGCTCTTCGACGATTGGTAAAATCAGCATCTCGGATATGGTTGTTAGTTGTAGAACATTGATGGATAGCTCTAGGGGAGATTCTTCATCTTCTTCTAAATTTTCAATGATCGGTCTAATGAAAACATCTGTAATCTTTGGGACGCTTTTCATCTTCCCGAGTGGTTTGTCAAATCTCTGATCCCTGAGAATGTTTCTCATCCAAAACCTACCATCAGTCAGAGCGTCCTCCTCATATCCTAAGCCGGAATGACCATTTCTCTAAATACCTAATATAGGTTCGATAATCCCTTGCAATGTGGCTCCTAATCCCTTGCCTTCTTTATAGCCGTTTCTCATCATCACCTTTATGACCATAGCTGCAACTCCCCCATCACTTATGGCAGTTCCTTGCAATTCTAATGCTTGGAAAAAACTTTCCAAGGATCTTTCAGTTGTTTCTACATAAGGAACTGATTGGGGCTTGATGACTAGTATAGCTTCCTCCCCTCTCACTGTAATGATTTTGTCATCCATGACATACTTGATCCTCTGGTGCAAAGTTGAGGGCACCGCATTTGCTGAATGAATCCAAGGTCTTCCTAACAACATGGTATAGGCTGGCTCTATATCCATCACCTGAAATGTGATGTTGAAAGTACATGCCCTAATCTGAATTGGCAAATCAATGTCTCCTAATACTTCTCTCTTTGTACCGTCAAAGGCACTCACTATCGTGGTACTTTGGTGTATGCCAAATGCATCGACGGGGAGTCTTGCCAAGGTTGCATTAGGCAAAATGTTGAGTGCTGATCCATTGTCAATTAAAACTTTAGCAACCATATATCCTTTACACTTGATTGTCACAAAAAGAGCTTTGGTGTGCTTTAAGCCTGCGGGGTCTATCTTGTCTTTTGAGAAAGTGATGAAATTGGATGTCTGGATTTGTCCAACTATCTTCTCAAATTGTCCTGGTGTAATATTGGGATTTACGGCCTGATTTAGGACCCTTTGTAAGGCATGGCGATGCATCTCAGAGCTCAATATCAGTGACAGTAAGGAGATTCTAGCAGGTGTTTTTCTCAACTGTTCAACTACATTGTATTCGCTCTGCTTCATTATTTGTAACAACAATTCATCCTCTTCTTTTGTCTCATTAGATTGTCCTCTCTTAACTTCTGTGGCTCCTATTTCTACATGCTCTGGTAATTCTCCCACCTTTACTTTCCCTTTATCTTTCTTCTCCATTTCATCAGTGCCATAACACCTACCACTTCTAGTGATAAATTCTATTCCTTGCTTGGGGAGGGGTGAGTCCTCTGTTGGAACTGATTTTGGTGTTAATTAGGGAGAAGTATCATTAGAGGAGCTAGAGGGTCCCATATAGGTCTTTTTAAAGTGAGCATGAGGGGTGAAGTATGGTTTGGGGGTTGTGATAGGTTGTGTATAGGTATGATTGAGAGTTGGGATAGAAGTAGTATTGGATGCATTTTGTGTAAAAACTTAGAAGTTATAATTCCAAGGAATGGCATGAGTATTGGTGACTGGGAGCTGTGGTGGAGTGCATATGACTATTCTTGGCGGTACTGATGGTGTTATCATGGTAGGCACAGAAAAAATCATCTTTGGAGTAGATCTTGAGATGTCTTCACCATATTTGGCAGTGTTTACTTCCTTTTCTTCTTTCGACTTCAATTGACACCTCAAGATTCTAAGCGATAAATTCTCAAAATTTCCTCCTTGAATTCATTGCAGTTCTGTAGCTCATGATTGGCTACTCCATTATGATACGGACATCCTGGGCCTGGCCGATCATTTCAGAGTTGAATCCTTGTGGGTGTATGTACCCTTCCTGTACTGCTATTGTGAGAATTTCATCAAAGTACAGGATCAACTGATTTACTTCCATAATCAAATTCTCGTCTAGGGACTCTTCCATATTCACACCGTTCCCTTTTCCCGTATCATGATGGGGTAATGGGTTTGAAGTGACATTAGGAGCAGAGCCATTCCCTTCAATCTTTAACCATCCATTCCTAATCAGGGATTGTACCCTTCCTCGAAGTGCTCCATAGTTATCTGTTGAATGTCCCATAGCCCCGCCATGATATTCACATCTGGCGTTGGCATCGTACCACCTGGGATACGACAGCTAGATGGGATCTAGTGGGATGGGAACTATCT
Organism: Hevea brasiliensis; assembly: GCF_030052815.1. Lineage (NCBI taxonomy): Eukaryota > Viridiplantae > Streptophyta > Magnoliopsida > Malpighiales > Euphorbiaceae > Hevea > Hevea brasiliensis. The sequence continues at coordinate 103,190,574 of NC_079497.1, forward strand.
AATTAATACCCAACAAGTAATGATAGATTTCACTGAGTGGGAAAGGTAATGGCAGGTCAGGATTCCTTGATAGTCTTGAATCAGATTGAGGAGCAGGTGGTCTGAATGGAGCAGGTTGGTCAGGTGGTCTAGGATTATAAGCAGCTTAGGGAGGATATTGTGGGCGAGGATAATTTGGGAATGGAGGAGGAACGTGTAACACCCCTCACCCGACTACAGTGTAGCCGAGCAAGGCGTACTACAATCGGTGCCGGAGCACCCTAACTTATCTTACTTTATTTTTTTGAATAATTTTGAATTTGTTTAATTTAATATTAATTATTTAAATTATGTTTTATTTCTATCTTTATTTGTATATTATTTCCTTGTTATATTATTGCACCACTAAGCAGCAATGCTTAGCGTGATGGAATTGTTTCCTCACGCAGGTACTGAAGTTAAAGCCCAGCGAATACTAAACAGAGATTTTGGAGTTCTAATCTGCAGAGTGTCAAAGTTTGTCACCTCCTCAGCAATGCATGTAGATAGGGCCCATATAGATCATATTTTGTATTTTGTATAAAATGCTTAGATATTGTATTGTAATATATATTATGAACAGGTAATTAATAGGAATGCGATGTAAATTAATTAATTAGATTTTTCATATGTAATTAATTTATATATCATGTAAATTATGAAATTTTGTAATTATTTTGTAAATTATGTAAATTAAGGAAATTTGAAAATTTTGCTTATGTAATTTGAGAATGTTTACATATGAATTGAGTATGAATGGAAATGTATGGAAATGATTATGAAATTGAAATGTATGGATGATATTTGAAATATGAGAAAATTATGAGAATGATTGATGAGATAATTATGATTAGCATGGATAAGATTTTATTTTAGAAATATTGTTGAATTTCAAACAGGTGAATATTGAAATATGCCAAACGATAATAAAATAGGGGAAACTCCGCTGGTTTCTCCGTCGAAAAATAATTGATATTAAATTAAATAAATACAAAATTATTTAAAAAAAATAAAGTAAGATAAGTTAGGGTGCTCCGGCACCGAATGTAACACGCCTTGCTCGGCTACACTGTAGTCGGGTGAGGGGTGTTACATTTATTGGTATCAAAGCACGGTTTAGGCGTTCCTAGGCATAGATAGATAGAATGAGATAGTGTGCATAACATGCATTGCATTCATATGAGTTGGGGTGACACTAATGCAGATCTATTTTCTTAGTTATTTTAGGTTAAGGTATGGACTCAGAATCGCAGAGGGCAGTAGAAGAAGAAGTAGTAAGCCATATCTCGACTGGAAGTGATATTGGAAATCGGGGAGATCCTGCTCCACCAGTGCAAGAGGTGCCTGTACAACCCCAACAGGCCTTGTTTGAGCAGATGACTGGATTCTTTAGACAGATGACTCGGGTTATTCCCACCACTGTCTCAGCAGAAATCACCTCTAGGAAAAATTAGGAAGTATGGAGCTGTAGATTTCAATGGTAGAAAGGAAGACGATTCTTCAGCGGCTGAGTATTGGTTAGAAAGGACTAAAAGAGTCCTGCAGCAGCTCCATTGCACACCAGAACAGAGTTTAGAGTGTGCAGTTTCATTGTTACAAGAAGCTGCATATCGGTGGTGGGATGTTGTAACCAAGGTAGTGCCACCAGACGACGTAACTTGGGAATTCTTTCTGATAGAGTTCAGAAAGAAATATATTAGCTGTGTTCATGAAGAGGAACAAAAGAGGAGTGGTGATCAACAAAAGAGGAAATTTGGACAGTCTAGTAATAAGAGGCCGAGAGAACAGTTAAGTCAGACATCTGATCAAAGTAGGAGATCTAGAGCCAGGCCTATACACAGAAGAGATCAACCAAAAACACTAGTAGTGAGTGCGCCAGGACTAGCAAGAAAATGTGGTCATTGTAACAAGTGGCATAAAGGTGAATGTAGGGGATTGACTGGAGCCTGTTATAGATGTGGGGCTATAGACCATCGTCTGAAAGATTGTCCTAAGAGGAATTTACCACAGACCCAAACAGAGGTCGTGGAAGGATCAAGTACAACAGTAACACCACTTCCAAATGTCACCCAAGCCGGAGAGGACCAAGAAGCCCCAAATGTGAATTTGAGGTAAAGTATCCTTCCTTTATGATATGCCTAAGTGTATAATGATAGATTCGAAAAGACTAAATAGTACCATATATATATAAAAGAAGTACATAGAGGGAGCAATAGAAAGGTAAAGGAATTATCTCAGATACCTACACCCGGTAAATTTCGAGGACGAAATTTAAATTAGAGGGGAAGAGTTGTAACACCCTCCCTGTAGCAATTTCGCACATTCTACTGTTCTGGTGACCGGTGTCGGTCCGGACAGCTAGAACATCTGGAAAAATAATTAGACTAGAGTGAGGAGTCATAAATAACTCAAATATTAATAAGAAAAATTTAGGAAAAATTTTAGAAATAAAATACAATCAAGTTAAATGAGCCGGTGCCCTAGCGATGGGTAACCCAGCGGGAAGATGCGGTTCTCGCAACTAGGAGCCCTAGACTAGGGAGAAAATTCATAAAATAATTTTTGGGACTCCAGAGAAGAGTCATTGAGGTTTCTATGGCATTAGAATGCCAAGAAAAGGTTTAGAAAAATTTTTCAATCGCTACAGACAATTTTGGCCGTTAAGCCAAACGGAGGGCATTTTGGTCATTTCGTCTTCAGAGATGATTTTTGGCCGACTTGTCCAGTTAAGAAAATAATTATTATGATCTAAAATATGAATAAATATTGCTAAAAATCAAATTGAAAATGAGTAAAGAAGAGAAGAAAAGAAAATAAAAGAAAATGCTAATTATGACATCATATGATGTCATTTAAATTTCCTCCACCAATCACAATTTGTTAAACTCATTAAAAGAGATAAAAGAGACCAAAAAATTGAAAAACCAATCTGCATCTTCAACCTTTGGGCAGCCAAAAACGTTGAGAGAGAGAGAGAGAAGAGGTTCCACCATTAAAGCTCCCTTAAGCTTCATTTCCCACTTCAATTCACCTTAAAACCTTATCCTCCCTTCACTAAAAATTATACCCACACCAAGGAGAAGTATTTGGCAGCTAAGAAAGAGTAAGAAAGTAAAGAAAAATTAAAGTCTTAGTTGGCTTGGATTTGAGCTACAAGAGGTTAGTGCCCTAAACAATTTCTTTTCTTTCTTTAATCTTGTAAGCATGCTAAATCAAGTAGAAATTGTGTGAAATTAAAAGAAAAACTTGAGTAAATGAAATCTCTAAATTTGGAAGCCATGAGAAAGTTTAAGGATTGTTGGTTTTTGATGAAATTAAGTGGCTTAATTATGTTATTGATGAGTATAGATGATGGATAAAGTGATTTGGTATGAGTTTGGTGTGTGTATGCCATGAATTGGAAATTTGAGTTAGGGTTTGAGCATGAAATTGAGACTTTGATCATGTAATGATGAAAGTGAGTTTTAATGGTCAATTAGTGACCATTTGGTTATTGGTAAACAAGAAATGAAGTGTGTTTAGTGATGGGATTTAGGTTTAGTGTGGCTGCCCTAGGTGACCTGCAGAATTGGACATGAGTCCAGCAGGTTTGGGCAGCCATAACTTGAATTGTCGAGGTTCAATTGGTGTTTGGCCAATTGGACATGAAACTAGACACATAATGGCACAACCTTGGTGAAGAAACCATGCCCATAAGACCAAACCAAGTGGACCAAAAGCTTGCCCCAATCCGGGTGACCTGCAGTCTGTTTCTGCATAATGACCAAATGAACAGTGTTTGGTCATTTGGCCATAACTCAGTGTAAAATGGTCCAATTGACCTGAAATTTTACCCACAACAATCTGAGATATAGACCAACAACTTTCATGAAGAAACCTAACCCAAATTATGACCAGAACCTATCCAACAAGTGAGTTGAAGTCACTATTCATTGCACTGTAGATAGGTCAGTCCAGAAAAATTTCAATCCGGCCAGTTGTGGTTTTTGGATCATAACTTGAGCTACAAAACCCCAAATAGAGTGATTCAAAAAAATAAATTCAACTAGACAAAATAAGGAACAACTTTAATGTTGATTATTTTGCCAAATTCCCACTGCAAAATTGACCAATGGAATAGTAAACATAAGGCATGAAAACTGAAAATTCTGCCCAATTAACATTAAGCTTGGAAATGGTATTGGCAACCAATACCAAAAAATTTTGAATGCAAAATGTGGTATCTTGGTGAACTTAGGTTCAATAAATTTATTATGTATTAAAAATTCAACAATTTGAGTGAATAGTAATGTGAATAGTAATATAAAGACACAAAGTATAATAACTAAGTTAGTAGAGGAAATTAAGGTATGAAATTTGGAATCCATGAAACATTCATGGATTACTTGGAATAGAAATAGTAATTCACCTAAATGGCTTAATGAACATTTAAGTTATGTGAGTATATAGTTAAGATTTATTTCCATTACTAGTAGGTCTAATAAAACATAAGTAATACCACTTGAATATGAATTGACATTAACCTAGATGGATTGTTGAGTATAAATGGGATGAGATTTACATTAGGATTTATGTTTCCATTACAAATAAGATAATAACACCTTGTATGAGTTATGAATTCATATAAATATTGTAATGAATAAATGAATCACATGAAAATATGAATGGAACATTAGTTTTCTTTATAAGAGAAAGGAAAAATGTTTTGAATACAATGGTATATGAACACCATTGTTGTGAATTGTGATCAATATGAATGAAGTAAGGAATGTATGAATATTATGATGAATGTATAAATTATGAAATTTATCATGAAATAATAAACTCATAAAACACAATATATTAATATTTAATGATATTATGTGCCCTTGTATTGCCTAGACATGTGTGTCAGATTGGATAGTTTGGCATGCCAATAGGGTATTGTTTTAGCAGTATTGCGAAAGGCTTTATGCCTGTATTCATGGCTTTATGCCCATATTCATGGCTTTTATGCCCGTATTCATGGCTTTTATGCCCGATTATGTGATATCATGGCTTTTTAGCCATACTGACTGCATACATGGTTGACGTTCTGCGTCCCATGATATGACGGCCCGAGGCACTGCGGTGTCCAGTGCCAACGAGCCGTTATCCAGTTTAGTCAGCCTGTCATAGGTTACTTGGACAGTGAAATTTATTGAAATAAGTTAAGAATATTAGTAATAAAAAAAATATTAGAAATTAAATAAATGAGTAAGATACCCTAAAATAAATTAGAATAGTTATTTATTAGAAAGAATCGAAATGAACTGGACCGATATCAAAATTTACTTATTATAAAATAATCTGAGACAACCTAAAAAGTATTGAGGAAATGCTAAAAGATTAGCAAAGAAAATTATAACACACATAAATATTGCAAATGTGACTTACATGATAATATAAGCATATATTTATTATTTTTAGATCATTTTTCTTTGTACATTATTACTGTACATTGGCGAAATAAACACTTCCAAAGAAGACTAAATTACGATAAAACATATTAAATTTTAGAATCGCATGTGAAGTATAAATAAATCTTAATTATTTAAATTATGTTTTATTTCTATCTTTATTTGTATATTATTTCCTTGTTATATTATTACACCACTAAGCAGCAATGCTTAGCGTGATGGAATTGTTTCCTCAGTGCATCTTAAGTTAAAGCCAGTAATACTAAACAGAGATTTTGAAGTTCTGATCTGCAGAGTGTCAAAGTTTGTCACCTCCTCAGCAATGCATGTAGATAGGGCCCATATAGATCATATTTTGTATTTTGTATAAAATGCTTAGATATTGTATTGTCATGTATATTATGAACAGGTAATTAATAGGAATGCGATGTAAATTAATTAATTAGATTTTTCATATGTAATTAATTTATATATCATGTAAATTATGAAATTTTGTAATTATTTTGTAAATTATGTAAATTAAGGAAATTTGAAAATTTTGCTTATGTAATTTGAGAATGTTTACATATGAATTGAGTATGAATGGAAATGTATGGAAATGATTATGAAATTGAAATGTATGGATGAGATTTGAAATATGAGAAAATTATGAGAATGATTGATGAGATAATTATGATTAGCATGGATAAGATTTTATTTTAGAAGTATTGTTGAATTTCAAACAGGTGAATATTGAAATACGTCAAACGATAATAAAATAGGGGAAACTCCGCTGGTTTCCCCGTCGAAAAATAATTGATATTAAATTAAATGAATTCAAAATTATTTAAAAAAAATAAAGTAAGATAAGTTAGGGTGCTCCGGCACCGAATGTAACACGCCTTGCTCGGCTACACTGTAGTCGGGTGAGGGGTGTTACAGGGATAAACTGAGTTGAACCAAATTGTCACATCACCATAGTTGGGAGATAGCTTGTGCATCTAGTTAGCCCTATCAAGGGTACGAAATGATAATCCTCTATACTGAGTAAAATGGATTGGCCAGTAGTCCACAATTTCCTCCAGCAATAGTTGGGGCTATTAAAGCTTAGAATCTGCTCTTGCCATTGTTGCTCATTTTTCACACTCACTACTAACTTCACCATCTTCTCCATGATTGGCTGATCTGAATACCAAGTTAATCCCTTAGTCTCGAGAGGGCAGATGTGACTCACGGTCCAGAGATACAACAACTGAAGGCAGCACTTGATGATCCCTTTACCCTATTGAAGACAATACGCCAATGTCAGAAAGGTTTCAGCGAGAATGGCAAGTATTGGGTTGATATTTTGCCTTTATATTGTCCAAAACATCTCCACCACACTCTGGGTTACAACTCCCAGTGGTCCAAGGAATAAGATTAGTTCATAACTACCCAGAGCTATTGTTGACAAGGCCCTTTCCCATTTTTCCTATCGAATATATTGATCGAGGCACTTCTTAATGTACATCGAAGGCCACCCATGTGAATTGCCCTTAATAGTCTCCTTTACTTTCGCTTCTTTTACTGAAACTCCTATTATATGCGCAAACTGTTTCCATGTTTGCCGATGATCAATATAAAGATAAATGTGATTCTGGGTCGCATAAGGGATTTCCAACAACGCCTGATATTCCTCAACTGTTGGTGACGTGTCAATGTTATTAAAAGAGAAGACTCTATAACCGGAGTTCCAAGTAGATAATAGGGCCTTTAAGGCAGGGGTTTGTACTTTGACTTGCATCAAGGAGGCGATTTTCCCATACTTTTCTTCGAACTTTACTCGGACATTGTTGGGCAGCATTTTCCAACTGTTTAGCATATCGTCACAGCTAACCATTCTGACTTCAATTTTGCTAGGATCGAATGGAGGCAGTGGGCAGACTTCTGCTTCCACTTTATCAGTCTATGACGGTTTTGATGAAGGAGCGGAAGCATGAAAAACATAAGTTTAGATCATTGAATTCAAAATTTTTCTTCTAGAATGTCATGCATCATGCAAGATTCATTGTTTATCTATTTGATTTCAATGTTAAACAGCATATTAAAACTCTTTTAATATGTTTTTGGATCTACATTTGCCATTTAAAATTTTAGAATTAACAGATTAATTCATTAGAATCTTAGATTAGATCAAGAATAAGTGCACTAACTTTTTGATGCACTGCAGTTGTGTTTGGCACCTTTGGGATGCGGCTAGGACACCAGATGTTGTCCCTCTAGCTTGTCCACACTAAGATCACCAATGAAAACCCCTTGAACAGCTTCTTAAGCCTTTCCAATCAATTAGAAATTCAGGTTTTTTCCTTTAGAGAGATTACAGATGCATCTAGGACACTAGAAACAATTTCTAGTAATTTTAATTTAAGAGAATGTTGGCTATTCTCTTTGAATTGATCAAAGATGAAGAAGAGAGGGGAGAGGCTCTTTGGGTGGCGGCAGTAAAGAAAAACAGCAGCTTATTATTTTTCTTTTCATCCTTTCACTTTTATAGCTAGGTCATCACTTAAAACCCTTGCCACACGTCACCTTCTGATTGGCTTTTAGTTTAATTGACCCAATCACATTGTGCCAAGTTTCAAACTTAGATTTAATCTTGACTTTGATAATCTTACATGATTAAAAGACAAATGGCAAGCTTATGTGTACATGTCACCATCTCATGGTGTCACATGTCACCCTATGAAATGACCAAAATACCCTTGTGTCTTAATTTTGAGTTCTCAACCCAAAATAATTATTTCTCTTCTTCTAATTAATTTATATCAAATACAAATTAATTAATTAATCTCTATTAATTAATTTCTCATAATTAAATTCATATTTAAATACTTTAAATATAAATTTAACTTATACTATACATCCAATAACCTAGATTTGGTTTCAAGCCATGCTAAGGATTTGCAATCTAATTGCAAACCAAACCTATTTAATTAATCAATTAAACTCTTTAATTAATTAATTAAATCATATTTAACTTGGTGATTACTTGTGTATGTGTCTGACTCACTAGGCTCATCACTAATTGGCAATGAGATATGATATCAACTCTTAATATCATTAGAACTCTTTCTTACCATAAATGATTTCTCTAAATCATTTTAGGCAGCTCATAGACTATGTTTAACACCTAGCATAGCATGCCATAGCCACCCAATCAGTAATAAGGTTTTCCTTAAATGAACCTATAATCATATATTACCATGCACTAGAATCTCTCTGTTACAAAATCTCAATTCTAGCTGTAGTCATGGTTTATGTCCAACCCCATTTGCTATGAATATTATGTTTTCTTTTAATTTCAGTTCTTGATTAAAAAGATTTTCTCATCAGAAACTCTTTTCTGATTAAATCTATCTGTCCTGGCCAGGAACTTCAAACATTATGAACAATTAAATGAACAGAGGATTTTATCCCTATTTACTTAGGATAATAGATTCCATCTTGATCAACACCTACCTCCATATATAACTAGTAGGAGCCAACACATACCCATATACCCATACACAGTACAAGTATGAAAGAAGTATCAAACTCAAACCACCTATATACAAGATAACTGTGCTATCTTAGGTCTAAAGATTATATGCACTGATATGATTTATGATAATACATTGACAAGAGTAAACTCAATCTGCTTGTCATAAATGTCACTGATTCGGCCTACTTATCATGTATAAGTGCCTATCATGTTTGTTATATGGCATTAGACTCACCATTCCATCTTATTTATATCTCATATAAATACATTGGGAACAAACAGGAATACAATCTTTTTGGATAAGTCATGTCCTTATTGTGAAGTATCCTCGATTGTGAACCAATTTATAATACTTTGTACTAAAAATACTGTCACTCATATTCTTAACAACTTAAGAATAAAATTTCTAATAAAATATCAATGGAACTTTTCTATTACACATAAATATATTATGTAAACCGAAAAGTGAAAATGCCTTTTATTAATAAAACATGTACAAGATACATACTAAATGATATGCTCTAGGGCATACTATTAACAATCTCTCACTAACTCTAGAGACATTCATTATAATATCTTAGACCCATCTTCTCAATATGTCGGTCTAGCTGAGCTTGTGACATAGGTTTTGTGAATGGATTAGCTGGATTTTCAGCTGATGCTATTTTCTGCATGACCACATCACCTCGCCCAACTATCTCTCTGATAATGTGGTAGCGCCTTTCTATGTGTTTGGATTTCTGGTGAGACCGGGGTTCCTTAGCCTGTATGACCACTCCATTGTTGCCACAGTAGAGAGGAACTGCTGACTCAATGGAAGAAACTACTGCAAGTTCTATCACAAACTTCTTTATCCAAACAGCTTCCTTTGCAGCATCTGATGCAGCAATATACTCAACCTCGGTAGTGGAATCTGCAGTCGTGCTCTGTTTGGAACTCTTCCAACTAACTGCACCTCCATTACAAATGAACACATACCCAGAGATAGACTTTCTATCATCGATATCTGATTAGAAATCAGAATCATTATAACTATCCAATTGCAAGTCACCATGTCACACCTTAGCCCTCTGTAAGGTATAACATGATCCCGTAGAATACCTAATGAACTACCGAACTTCACCTACCGATAACTCATTAAGTACCCTACAAGGGATTTTAAAACAATTTTCTTATTTTTGACAAGTGGTGAGCATTTTCTAATAAGTACTTAAAACATTTAGTTAAATTAAATCTAGTTGGAAATTTTAGCCCATTTTCTTTTTCCGCAAATTTTATAAAAATTTTGACAGAGTTCCCTCTGTATTTTAAGAAAACAGTTCTTCAAATACCTGTAAAAAGCATTTCTAAAAATTTTCTCAACCACTACTTCACATTCTCAATCAAACTCAATTCATTTCAACAACTCCACAATCATTTCAACAACTCCACAATCATTTCAATCAATTTCTCAAGTTCAAAATTCAATAATCCTCAAAATACTAGCCATACATTTCATTCAGATTAAATAAAATAGTTCCACTCATATTTCACTAGAGACAAAACAATTTATATTCATCATACTAGAAATTTTCATTAAGAAAATCCAAACTAAATTTATTACAACTTTATACAAACTTTGTACAAACTGCTCAAGACCTATTTTACAAGTCCATACAATTACGTGCAATACATATATCAAAATGAATATTTACAGTCAGGGTATAAATTATACCCGATAACTTCTAGCAGGTAGCTCCCCTGTCCTCAGCAGCTCAATCTGCTACTCCTCTAGTCTCTATATCTGCGACAGCATACAAAGCTATCGCTGAGTGGTGAACTCAATGGTGCACAAACTAATAATTTAAAACTTAATACAAATTATTCTTGACAATTCATAACAAATATAATTTTAAAATTTCTAAATTCTTCAAAATCCATGACCTTCAGAAATCAACATCATCATTCATGCAAATTATTCATTTGAATAACATTTTGATCAAATAGTAACTATTTATTTACATTTCTTTTAAATTCCAAAACAATACAAAAATTTTTGAATCACTGACAAATTATTTTTTTTAATCACAATTTATCAAATCATGCATAATTTAAAGGGCGTTGCCAACAATACACACAGTCGAACCCATGACCCAAAATTCACATAGATGCCGTGTTGTACACCACGACATTTCACATTCTCCCAATAACCGAGGCTAAAAGGGAGAAACAAAGACTAGCTAGTATATATGAGTACTCATTCACATCATTCCCCAACTGGCAAGCCAGAGAGGAAGAAACTCGCCCCATCAAGTGGAGGAGTTATCTCACTAGACAAGCTAATGAGAATTCACAACATATTTTGTCATGTCAACTGTGGTTTCAAATCATATTCAAAACAATTTATATTTACAAAGTGTTTACAAATCATTAATATATTTAATCATCATAAATTCATGCTCAAGGTTGGCAACACATCAAACTTAAAATTTACAATCCTCAAAACAATGCAATAAATCCTTAAATGCATAAGAAAATTTAGATTCAAATTATACAATTTCATTCAATAAGTTAAAATTCTCAACACAACAAAAATCATAAATCATACAATAAATTTATTTCAAATCAATTTGGAATTGAAAAATAACAAAAGAGTTAGTTGTGCACAAACCTCAAGCGAGTCGCCTCTTAGCCTTGACTCGGTTCCTCGGGTTTTTTCCCGGTATTCTTTTCAACTGAAACACACAATTTTACAATGTTTCAGTACTAGAACTTAACATAAATCCAAAATAAATTTAGTTTCACTTTTACGTAGCTCTAACGTACTAAATGCGACGTTCTTGAAATTTTGTGTTTTGGGTTACTATTCACTACACTATTCAAGTCAAATAGTTGACTTTCTAAGGCTTAATAGGTATGGAAATTCCAACTTCACCCACATACCACATTTTGGTCACCAAACTTGTTGGTTCTGGTTGTTTACTCAAATTCTAAGTCTTTTAGGCAAAATTGTCAATTTTCGGTTTTGGAGTCCTAAGTTGCACTGTTTCATTGGTCCTTTTACTGTTAGAATTTGGCAAACCTTCCTTCATAGAAAATGTTCCTTATTGTCTTAAGTGTATTCTCATTTTTGGATCACCCCAATTGGAGTTTTGTAGCTCAAGTTATGGCCAAAATACAGTTACTGTTCACGTGCACTGTTCATACTGCTATTTTGGTTCTGGCAGATTTTTTATCCAACTTCGTTCAGTAATTTGATTAAGTTAAGTCCATAATTTGGTCTAATTTCCTTCATACGAAATGTTCTACTATGTCTTAGGTTTCCATTGGTTCAAGAATCGCCTAAATCGGAGTTTTCTAAAGAGAGTTATAGCCATTGGAACTTTACTGTTCAAATGGAAATCTGTGATTTTGAGTTCAAGAACTCAACTTTGCTCAATAATTTGGTTAGGTTAATGGCATAATTTGGGTTGGTGTTCTTCATAAAAGTTTTAGATCTATATCTTATCTAATTACTGGTAAAATTTCAGGCCTAGCTCGAGTTATGACCAAATGAACAGTTACTGTTCATTTGGTCGATTTATCTTGATGTGCATCGCTCTTACTCAACTTTGGTCAATTTGTTCACTAGGTTTTGGTCAGTTTTTGGGCATGGTTCCTTAATGAAAATTGTGTCATTTTATGTCTATTTTCATCCCCAATTGGTATCATATCAATTGGACTTTTAAAATTTCCGTTTTGGTCCTTCAAAGTTGGCTTGGTCATGCTGCCAGCAGCATGACCATTTACCCTACGAATTTGACTTCACTTCTAATAATTCAAACACAACTCATTTGGTCACAATTGACCATTTTTCACTTCACAATAGGTCAAACATACCATTTACTCATTTCTTACATTTTGGTTTCATAAACCCTAAGTCCCAAAACCCTAACTTACTAAATTATTGTATTTAACTACATTTAATGGTTTTAATCCTAATCAATCAACTAAATAAAGCTTCTAAACTCATTTAACTCCATCAAACCATACAAAATCATACTCCCCTTCAACAGGCCAAATTCAGTTTAGTCCTTCAACAATTGATTTCTCTTCATTTCCTTAGTTTATAAGTTCATTTAAGTCACTAAACATGCACTTAAAATAGAAAATTAAGAGTTAGAATACCAACCTTTGTGTAGCAATTTCTAACTCCCCTTTTCACCAATTTTATTTCTTTTTCTTGCTCCTCTATACTCTTCAAGAGGTTTAGTGGAGAATTTTAGGGGAACTTATGGTCAATTTAGGGTGTATAAAGCTTGAGCTAAGAGCTCTAATGGAGGTTTGAAAGTGAGCTTTGGGAGAGGGAAAGAGAGAGTCACGTTTTTTTTTTATGAAAAAGATGACTTTTAATTATTTTTTTCTTTTCTTTTATTTTATAAACTTGGCTTATGGAAGACCACAAAATGTAATTTAATAAATAATTTAATTAATTCTTTTATGACATCATGGATGAGGTCATACATGATGTCATCACCCATTTACTTTTCTCATTTTTTTTCTCTTCTTTTTTTTTTTTTTTCATATTTTGCTATTAGTTCTTCAATTTAATTCTCGATTCTGAAATTTTATTTTCCCCGATTTTATTTGACAGTTAGGTCAAGAGTCAGCTCTCGAGGTCAATTGACCAAATTGCCCCTTGCCGGTTCATCCCGGTTTGTAAATAATCAAATATTTCTTCATGTTCCCTGACCTAATTATTTGACTGGCTTAACAGTTCTTTTTTGTGATTTTCTCTTTTCCACTGTGTTCATGAGGGTCCTAAGGACCGCAGCGTCACTTTTTACGGTTCGAAATTTGAGTTTAAAACGACTTCGCAGTCATTCCCGAGATGGTCACCCATCGTTGTGACTCTCGGCTCGTTTAACTTCTTATGTTCTGTTTTTCTTATTTATACTTAACTAATTGGCAATTACTAATTATTTGTGTTTATGGCTTATTTAGTTGTCTTAAGTATGGTTCTAATCCCCTTAATTGTCCGGACCGACACCGGTCACCGGAATAGTGAAATATACCAGGCTATGCAAATGGGGGTGTTACAATTCTCCCCCCCTTAAAATAATTTCGTCCTCGAAATTTTACAATATCGATCTCTGAGCAGTTGTGAGTCTTTGTCTCCTCATATCCTATTCATGCTTTCAAATAACTTCCTGGCCTGAATGATGGTTCCTTAGCACTTTAACCAATACTATTTACTCATCGATTGTTCACCTCGTGTGCCAAATTTCTTATGAGCTTCTATCATGAGTTAGATTCAAATTCATTTCAATTTTAGAGGTAAACAAATCTGTGTGCTAGTGGATCCACTCTTTCTAGGACCTCATACGATCCTATAAGCGAGAACTAAATTTTCCTCTTTTCTTGTTGTTATTTTAGCAATTATTTTCTTTTGTTGTTTTTTTTTTTTTAAATGACCTTGTTAGTCATATATGAACTGCTTATCTCTTTCTTAGCCATAGGTCCATAACTATTATCTTACCATCTCCATTTATGACCACGGCCTATGTGTCATTTTGCACTATCTTGTTTGCTTTTGTTTAACTTATTTCCTCCTTGATAAAATAGTTCGGGATATCATTATGCGTCTTAAGTAAGTTGTTTGCCTTGGTGGCAAATTCTCATCTAGTGTTTTTCTCATTTCTTACTGTTCTATTTGTTTCTTTTCATTCCACAACTTAAATTTAATTATTTTATTCCTCAATCTTATCTTCTTCCTTAACTTGGCTGTCGAGTCGTAATTTAGTACCTCTTATCGTCCCTAATAAATCCACTATACTTCAATATTACTTAATTTGGTCCTCTGACCATTCTAGTCAACACTTTAACTAATATTCATAATGTTTCTTTATTACATTCGCACTAACTATTCTAATTTTTACTTCCACAACTCTTTTATCCATCAATATTCTATAGCTTATTTTCCGCTGGTTTGTGATCATTACCCTTTTTTTTTTTTAACCATAAATAATTCTTTAACCTTAAGAAGGGAGTCTACCGGACTCTCCTGTTTCCCATGCAATTCAAAAGTTCTGCTTGAATTCTAATCTAATCCTTATGATCCGCATAATAAAATTGTGCTCTTCCTAAAGAATACCTGGCCCACTAGTTCCTATCGAATTACTGTTATCAATAGAATATCATTTCTTAACTGTTTTATAAGTTATAATTGTCATCCATAGCATCCTGTCTCTTCTAGGGAAACAAAATTATATTTTGTGTCTTACCGTTACACAAATAGAATACTGTTCCTTACTAAAATTTGAGCAAAAGATCCATTGCAATACCAGAACAACTATAAAACCCATAACGGAGACTGGATGACTTAGCCCTATAGGTGTTATTTTTAAATTTTTACCATGCTAAAATCTCTAGTCTCATAACAATTCCTGATGTACTGTAATTCATGCTAGGGTAACGGAGTCTTTAACTCTCACTACCTTACAACCACGATATTTTGATATTCTAATCATAGAGTTTTAAATCCTGAATTAGGATTTTCAAACTCAGTTCTAGTAATAAAACTATATTCTGGTATATTTATACCAGAGCGAAAATCATTTATAACTATTCTTATCCTTATGTACTATTGGGTAGTACGTAGCTCTACACAATAAATCTCAAGTCAATCTTTATGTCTGACTTACAACACAAACATCAAGTATATTGCATAGTTACTACGATACATCCCAATAGATCAAACTTCCCTATGTCTTATTTCTTTCAAATCCACTAATATCTTAAACTTATTTTGATTATGATACTTACTGACATCTATCAACAGTAATACCTTTACTTCCATTTAGGGCAGATATATTGCTATAACTTACTTTTTGGTCCTCTTGCCTTACCTAATTAGGCTTACTAATTAACTTTATAATTTATCATAGTCTAGGAGATGTCTCTCACTAGAACTTTTCCAAAATTAATTCCAATCATGCTTATTATCGCAATTCTTATCCTAAAAGACTAATTACTAACACATTAAAATTTATCTCCATGCAAGGGAATAGCAGTAGAACATATAATTTTAGCATTAGCCTATAAACAAGTAGAGCCGGAATCAAGTAGTATATAATGATTCCTTTCACAAGTTAAGAACATATCGACAACTACATCTGAAGTCTCTGCTTCTTCCCCTCGATACATGGCGTTCCCTCTTTCTAGTGTATTCCTTTGCTCAGGTTGGTCCATTGTACGAGGATCACCCAAAGTGTTGTCTCTACTTCTGTCTCTGCCCCTACTGACTATTAATGAGCCTCTAAAATCAGAACCTTGGACAGATTCCTTTGGTGTAGTATGTGGCATAACTCGACGTGCGCTAGTACAATTTCGGGCGAAATGTCCAATTCCACCACAATTGAAGTAGGCTCCAGTGACCCTATGACATATACCTCCGTGTAATTTCCCACAAACGTCACAGAGACGGGTAGGGTAGGAACTTCTGGTTCTTTGACGAATGGTTCTTGATTGCTTCCGTCCTAAAGATCCACCTCTGTCATACTTAGGAGCTCGAGGTCCCTCAAAATCTTTTCTCTTTCCCAAATTACTACTCGAACTTTGACAAATAGATTTCCCACTTTTCTCTTTTTCATGCTGTTCTTGAGGGGGTTGGGTTTGTACTTGGGCCTGGTGTGATTATCGACCATTTCTTTGAAAGAACATGGCCATTTGCTGGGCCGTTTGTGCAGTAATTTGTATAGGAGGGACTGGTACAGTTGGACCTCTAACGCTCTGTGAAACTGGGGCTTCACTTTGTACGTTAGCTGTATCAGACTGCTCTACCATTTTATCCCTCTTATCCATATCTATTCACAGGAATTTTTTTCTATTTCCTGTACACCCAACACAAGGAGATTTCTCCCCGTTAGTTCATATTCATGATGTAATGCACTGTATGTAACAAATATGGACTTTGAGCAGTTGTACTTAACAAGGAAAGACACAAATTATTAAGTTAAAACATATTTCAAAATTTGCTCTGATACCACTAAACATGTCACACCTTACCCCTCTGTAAGGTATAACATGATCCCGTAGAATACCTAATGAACTACTGAACTTCACCTACCGATAACTCATTAAGTACCCTACAAGGGATTTTAAAACAATTTTCTTATTTTTGACAAGTGGTGAGCATTTTCTAATAAGTACTTAAAACATTTAGTTAAATTAAATCTAGTTGGAAATTTTAGCCCATTTTCTTTTTCCTCAAATTTTATAAAAATTTTGACAGAGTTCCCTCTGTATTTTGAGAAAACAGTTCTTCAAATACCTGTAAAAAGCATTTCTAAAAATTTTCTCAACCACTACTTCACATTCTCAATCAAACTCAATTCATTTCAACAACTCCACAATCATTTCAATCAATTTCTCAAGTTCAAAATTCAATAATCCTCAAAATACTAGCCATACATTTCATTCAGATTAAATAAAATAGTTCCACTCATATTTCACTAGAGACAAAACAATTTATATTCATCATACTAGAAATTTTCATTAAGAAAATCCAAACTAAATTTATTACAACTTTATACAAACTTTGTACAAACTGCTCAAAACCTATTTTACAAGTCCATACAATTACGTGCAATACATATATCAAAATGAATATTTACAGTCAGGGTATAAATTATACCCAATAACTTCTAGCAGGTAGCTCCCCTGTCCTCAGCAGCTCAATCTGCTGCTCCTCTAGTCTCTATATCTGCGACAGCATACAAAGCTATCGCTGAGTGGTGAACTCAGTGGTGCACAAACTAATAATTTAAAACTTAATACAAATTATTCTTGACAATTCATAACAAATAGAATTTTAAAATTTCTAAATTCTTCAAAATCCATGACCATCAGAAATCAACATCATCGTTCATGCAAATTATTCATTTGAATAACATTTTGATCAAATAGTAACTATTTATTTACATTTCTTTTAAATTCCGAAACAATACAAAAATTTTTGAATCACTGACAAATTATTTTTTTTTAATCACAATTTATCAAATCATGCATAATTTAAAGGGCGTTGCCAACAATACACACAGTCGAACCCATGACCCAAAATTCACATAGATGCCGTGTTGTACACCACGACATTTCACATTCTCCCAATAACCGAGGCTAAAAGGGAGAAACAAAGACTAGCTAGTATATATGAGTACTCATTCACATCATTCCCCAACTGGCAAGCCAGAGAGGAAGAAACTCGCCCCATCAAGTGGAGGAGTTATCTCACTAGACAAGCTAATGAGAATTTACAACATATTTTGTCATGTCAACTGTGGTTTCAAATCATATTCAAAACAATTTCTATTTACAAAGTGTTTACAAATCATTAATATATTTAATCATCATAAATTCATGCTCAAGGTTGGCAACACATCAAACTTAAAATTTACAATCCTCAAGACAATGCAATAAATCCTTAAATGCATAAGAAAATTTAGATTCAAATTATACAATTTCATTCAATAAGTTAAAATTCTCAACACAACAAAAATCATAAATCATACAATAAATTTATTTCAAATCAATTTGGAATTGAAAAATAATAAAAGAGTTAGTTGTGCACAAACCTCAAGCGAGTCGCCTCTTAGCCTTGACTCGGTTCCTCGGGTTTTTTTCCGGTATTCTTTTCAACTGAAACACATAATTTTACAATGTTTCAGTACTAGAACTTAACATAAATCCAAAATAAATTTAGTTTCACTTTTACGTAGCTCTAACGTGCTAAACTCGACGTTCTTGAAATTTTGTGTTTCGGGTTACTATTCACTATACTATTCAAGTCAAATAGTTGACTTTCTAAGGCTTAATAGGTATGGAAATTCCAACTTCACTCACATACCACATTTTGGTCACCAAACTTGTTGGTTTTGGTTGTTTACTCAAATTCTAAGTCTTTTAGGCAAAATTGCCAATTTTCGGTTTTGGAGTCCTAAGTTGCACTATTTCATTGGTCCTTTTACTGTTAGAATTTAGCAAACCTTCCTTCATAGAAAATGTTCCTTATTGTCTTAAGTGTATTCTCATTTTTGGATCACCCCAATTGGAGTTTTGTAGCTCAAGTTATGGCTAAAATACAGTTACTGTTCACGTGCACTGTTCATACTGCTATTTTGGTTCTGGCAGATTTTTTATCCAACTTCGTTCAGTAATTTCATCAAGTTAAGTCCATAATTTGGTCTAATTTCCTCCATACGAAATGTTCTACTATGTCTTAGGTTTCCATCGGTTCAAGAATCGCCTAAATCGGAGTTTTCTAGAGAGAGTTATAGCCATTGGAACTTTACTGTTCAACTGGAAATCTGCAGTTTTTCAGGTTCAGTAACTCAATTTTCCTCAATAATTTGATTAGGTTAATGGCATAATTTGGGTTGGTGTTCTTCATGAAAGTTTTAGATCTATATCTTATCTAATTACTGGTAAAATTTCAGGTCATTTTGACCTGCCTAGCTCGAGTTATGACCAAATGAACAGTTACTGTTCATTTGGTCAGTTTATCTTGATGTGACTGCTCTTACTCAACTTTGGTCAATTTGTTCACTAGGTTTTGGTCAGTTTTTGGGCATGGTTCCTTAATGAAAATTGTGTCATTTTATGTCTATTTTCATCCCCAATTGGTGGCATATCAATTGGACTTGTAAAATTTCCGTTTTGGTCCTTCAAAGTTGGCTTGGTCATGCTGCCAGCAGCATGACCATTTACCCTACGAATTTGACTTCACTTCTAATAATTCAAACACAATTCATTTGGTCACAATTGACCATTTTTCACTTCACAATAGGTCAAACATGCCATTTACTCATTTCTTACATTTTTGGTTCACAAATCCTAAGTCCCAAAACCCTAACTTATTGAATTATTGTATTTAACTACATTTAATGGTTTTAATCCTAATCAATCAACTAAATAAAGCTTCTAAACTCATTTAACTCCATCAAACCATACAAAATCATACTCCCCTTCAACAGGCCAAAATTCAGTTTAGTCCTTCAACAATTGATTTCTCTTCATTTCCTTAGTTTCTAAGTTCATTTAAGTCACTAAACATGCACTTAAAACAGAAAATTAAGAGTTAGAATACCAACCTTTGTGTAGCAATTTCTAACTCCCCTTTTCACCAATTTTATTTCTTTTTCTTGCTCCTCTATACTCTTCAAGATGCAAGGATGAGGTTTAGTAGAGAATTTTAGGGGAACTTATGGTTAATTTAGGGTGTATAAAGCTTGAGCTAAGAGCTCTAATGGAGGTTTGAGAGTGAGCTTTGGGAGAGGGAAAAAGAGAGTCACGTTTTTTTTTATGAAAAAGATGACTTTTAATTATTTTTTTCTTTTCTTTTATTTTATAAACTTGGCTTATGGAAGACCACAAAATGTAATTTAATAAATAATTTAATTAATTCTTTTATGACATCATGCATGAGGTCATGCATGATTTCATCACCCATTTACTTTTCTCTTTTTTTTTTCTCTTCTTTTTTTTCATATTTTTCTATTAGTTCTTCAATTTAATTCTCGATTCTGAAATTTTCTTTTCCCCGATTTTATTTGACAGTTAGGTCAGGAGTCAGCTCTCGGGGTCAATTGACCAAATTGCCCCTCGCCGGTTCATCCCGGTTTGCAAATAATCCAATATTTCTTCCGGCTCCCTGACCTAATTATTTGACTGGCTTAATAGTTCTTTTTTGTGATTTTCTCTTTTCCACTGTGTTCATGAGGGTCCTAAGGACCGCAGCGTCACTTTTTATGGTTCAAAATTTGAGTTTAAAATGACTTCGCAGTCATTCCCGAGACGGTCACCCATCGTTGTGACTCTCGGCTCGTTTAACTTCTTATGTTCTGTTTTTCTTATTTATACTTAACTAATTGGCAATTACTAATTATTTGTGTTTATGGCTTATTTAGTTGTCTTAAGTATGGTTCTAATCCCCTTAATTGTCCGGACCGACACCGGTCACCGGAATAGTGAAATATACCAGGCTATGCAAATGGGGGTGTTACACACCACCTCTATATATCAAGAATAAATCTTTAGTTCTTCTCAAGTACTTAAGGATATTCTTGACAGCTATCCAGTGTTCCAAACCTGGATTGAATTGATACCTGCTAGTCAAACTAACAGCATATGTGATATCCGGCCTAGTACACAACATTGCATATATGAAACTTCCAATAGTCGAAGCATATGGAATCCTTGCCATTTTATCTTTTTCTTCAGGTGTCATTGGAGACATCTCTTTAGAAAGGTGGATACCATGTCTCACTGGTAACAATTCTCTCTTGGAATCAAGCATGTTAAACCTCTTTAACACCTTTTGCAAGTATAGACTTTGGGATAAACCAATTATTCTTTTCGCTCTCTCTCTATAGATGCGAATCCCAAGAATATATGTTGCCTCCCCTAAGTCTTTCATGGAGAATGTATTTGACAACCATACCTTTACAGTTGTCAACATACCTGTGTCATTACCTATCAACAGAATATCATCCACATATAAGACAAGGAAAGTGATAGCACTATCACTAACCTTCTTATACACACATGGCTCATCCTTATTTTTGATAAAACCAAATGACTTAATGGCTTCATCAAAACGGATGTTCCAACTCCTCGAAGCTTGCTTCAACCCATAAATGGATCGCTTTAGCTTGCATACTTTGGAACCATCTAGGGATTCAAAACCCCTAGGTTGTTCCATGAAAATGTTTTCTTCAATGTATCCATTGAGAAAAGCTGTTTTGACATCCATCTGCCAAATCTCATAATCATAGTATGGAGTTATTGCTAATAGAATCCTAATTGATTTAAGCATGGCAACATGCGAGAAAGTCTCCTCATAGTTGATTTCTTACCTTTGGCGAAACCATTTCACTACTAGCCTTGCTTTATAGGTCTCTACCTTTCCATCAGAACCAATTTTCTTCTTAAAAACCCATTTGTTCCCTATAGGTACAATACCTTCAGGTGGGTCAACAAGATCCCAAACTTGATTCTTATACATGGAATTAATCTCGGATTTCATAGCATCAATCCATTTTGAAGAGTCTATATCTGATATAGCTTCTTCATAGGTAAGTGGATCATCTCCATGATCTACTTCTTCATGAGTGGACAACTCTTATTCTTCTTCATGAAGGAAACCATATCTCACTGATGGGTGAGATACCCTGGTTGATCTACAAGGAACAACTGTAGATGTTTGATCAATAGGTGTAGGTTGATTAGATAGATTTATATCTATCTGATCTGTTGGTTGGTCAGAATTCTCCAATTCTAACTCTATTTGCCTTCCTTTGCCTCCTTCTTGAACTAACTGTTGTTCAAGAAATGTGGCATCTTTACTTACCACAACCTTTTGTGATGTAGGCAAATAAAAATAATATCCAAAACTATCTTTTGGACATCCAACAAATTGACCCTTTTCTGATCTGGCTTCCAATTTATCAGTGTTCAGCTTTTTGATATAAGCTGGACAACCCCAAATCTTAACATGCTTAAGAGTTGGTTTTCTTCCATACCGTATCTCATAAGGTGTGGAAGATACTGATTTTGATGGAATCCTATTAAGAATATACAAAGCTGATTCTAATGCAAATCCCCAAAAGAAAATTGGCATATCAGCATAGCTCATCATACTACGTACCATATCTAATAGGGTACAATTTCTCCTTTCAGATACACCATTCAGCTGTGGTATTCCAGGAGGAGTTAGCTGGGAAACAATGCCATGCTCTCTCAAGTATTCATCAAATTCAGTACTCAAGTATTCACCTCCACGATCTGATCGAAGAGCTTTAATACTTTTTCCTGTTTGATTTTCTACTTTAGATTTAAATTCTTTGAACTTTTCAAAGGATTCATGTTTGTATTTCATCAAATACAAATACCAAAACCTTGATTTATCATCAGTAAATGTAATAAAATAATGAAAACTGCCTCTAGCCATTTCTTTAAATGGACCACATACATCACTATGTATTAGCTCCAAAATATTTTCAGCTCTTAGCCCTTGTCCAACAAAGGGTGATCTGGTCATTTTGCCCTGAAGGCAAGATTCACAGGTTGGAGTAGGTTCAGAACCTAATGAGGATAGAATCCCCATTTTCTCCAGTTTTGCAATCCTATCTTCTGCAACATGACCTAACCTTAAGTGCCAAATATATTTTGAACTTGAGTTGATTTTCACCATGGCATTGCATTCATTTAGATCACTTGCATTCAATTTGTGTTTGTCATTATTATCCAAATAATAAAGACCATCATTCATATAACCTAAACCAACATATTTATTTCCAAAATAAATATTGCAAACATCATCTGTGAACTGAAATTTATAGCCATTTCTAGTCAAACTAGATATAGAAATGATGTTCTTAAAAGCATCAGGTGCATATAAAATATTATCCAAACACAAAACATGTCCAGACATGTAAAAAGATTTAGATCCTAAGGCTAAAGCTTCAACAGTTGAGCCATCGCCAATCCGGAGTCTAACATGTTGAGAACGCAAGCTACTACTATTTGCTAGTTCCTGCATATCATAAGAAATGTGAGAACTGGCACCAGTATCTAAAACCCAAGCTGTAGATGAACTATGAGTATCATCAGAATATAAATAATAAGATATGGACATACCTTCCGAAGATGTATCCTTTTTGTCCTTCAAAGAAGCAAGATACTCTGGGTAGTTCCTTTTCCAGTGCCCATCCTGCTGGCAATGGAAACACTTTCCTTTGCCTCCATCAGCTTTAGTCTTCCCTTTCTGTTTAACTATTTTCTTGGAAGGACCAAGAATCTAAGGTTTCTTTTTCTTATTGCCCTTCTTCTTGTTGGACTTTCCAGCAGAAGAAGATGCAATCAAAGCCACCTCTTTTCCTTTATTGCTCGGCATATTCTTTTGGGCAATAACCAGCATGTTGAGTAAACCAGCCAAGGTGCATTCCTGCTTAGTCATATGGAAATTTATTACAAAATTCCCAAATGACTCAGGAAGGGACTGAAGGATCAAATCCATTTGCAGTTGGAAATCCATGTTAAAGTCAAGATGTTCCAACTGCTCAATCAGCCGAATCATCTTATGGACATGATCCCTAACATTCTGTCCCTAAGACATCCTCATGCGGAACAACTGTCTAGATATCTCATACCTAGCATTCCTGTTGTGCTCACCATACAACTCTTATAGGTGAAGGAGGATCTCACTCGCACTCTGCATGTTTTCATGTTGCTTCTGTAACTCATTACTCATAGAAGCAAGCATGTAACACTTGGGTCTCATATCATGCTCCCTCCATTTGTCCAAAGTTTCATGTTCCTCTTGAGTGGCATCTGGAGGTAAGGGACCAGGAACATTTGAGTCTAGAACATATCCTATATGTTCAAGGTTCAGGACAAGTTTCAAATTTCTTAGCCAATCAGATAGATTAGGTCCTGTCAACCTATTGCGATCAAGTATGCTTGCAAGGATATTGGATGGTGGTGGTTGTGGTGTGCTCATTATTATCAGAAAATTAACTATAGAAAATAACTAGATTAATTAGTAAATGTATCATGTAATTAACCAAAAAGATTATAGTCTTTTAATCAAATTGGTCCTCCTACTAACTTAGCGAATCCTACACTTCCAAAGTAGAAAACGGAAATCCTAGTTGTATGAATTTCCAGGGGGTGATTGAATTCTTATAATCCTATTGATCATCCTTAGGTACATCCATTATTGGAATTACAATAAACTATACGTGAGCAACTCCTTGCCCATCACATCTTATGTGAGGTTCAATCCTTTACCTAGCCCCTAATGCTCAAAATCTTAGGTACATCCATTATTGACTTATCTTGCATTAGTTAAGTTGATCCCATTGAGCCAGTAATTATGCAAATAATTTTAATGTCCTCAGGTACATCCAATATTGGCCACCAAACTATTTACATATTTACAACATCTCATGCTTAACAATTATTCTTAAGAAAATCTCTTAAATTAATTGCATCATATGTAAGTATTTAAAATTTCTTAAAATAATTGCCCCAATGGAGGGCCCATGTTATAATTACTTTAATTATAGCATTTTCAACTTAGTCTTTTGTTTGGAAGATTTTGTGATTGTCCTAATTACTATTAAGGTCTCACTTTGCACATTATCCAATTAGCATGCATATATCATATACTTGTATATATTCCCATACATCTCATGCATTCATGGACAATAAATAAATATGGTATGATCATGGACTTTCTAAGGGATTCAATTTTGAGCCGCCAAGAATTGAATCAGGGCATTCCTAGGTGCATTTCATTCATTCATATTACGAGAGTTGCTAAAGGAGTACATAATCAATACTTGATCTTGAATTCCTCCCACTGGTCCCACCAATGCTCTTGACCTCCTTGATCTTCTTGCAATCCATTTACATAGTAATCCTTGGCATACCAAGGCGAATTTACAAGAACCAAATAAATGAAATTACAACCAAAATATTACAACCTTTATAATACATTCCACCAAAATAAATTAAAATAAATTAATTAATTTACAACCCAAAGAAACATAAAAGAAATTAATCCAATCACATTGGTCTTTTATTGTCCATGATCATCCATCATGCATATCACTATTTAACAATTAAATAAAACATACATAATTAAATTAAATTGAATATCTCATATTCAACTTAAAAATTTAGATTTGAATATGATTCAAACAAATTTAAAAATTCAGATTTGAATCACATTCAAACAAATTTAAAAATTCATATTTCAATCAAAATTTAATTGTGTGATTAAAACTCCTAATTAAACACTTTAGTTAGTCATGGGCCTAATTATGGGCCTTTGAAACCAAGCCCATAAACAAGCCCAAAGCCATGCGCATGGTTGGATGTACCAAACCAAGCGCACCAACAGAGTTCATCTCCATGCCGCCACCTATTCCTTGCAACCAGCAATGAATCATCTCATGATCAAATCACACACTTAAATCATATAATCAACAATTTAAATGGCAAATATAGTGGCTCTGATACCAATTGAAGGAGCGAAAGCATGAAAAACATAAGTTTAGATCATTGAATTCAAAATTTTTCTTCTAGGGTGTCATGCATCATGCAAGATTCATTGTTTATCTATTTGATTTCAATGTTAAACAGCATATTAAAACTCTTTTAATATGTTTTTGGATCTACATTTTTCATTTAAGATTTTAGAATTAACAGATTAATTCATTAGAACCCTAGATTAGATCAAGAATAAGTGCACTAACATTTTGATGCACTGCAGTTGTGTTTTGCACCTTTGGGATGCACCTAGGACACCAGATGTTGTCCCTCTAGCTTGTCCACACCAAGATCACCAATGGCAGCCCCTTTAATAGCTTCTCAAGCCTTTCTGATCAATTAAAAATTCAGGTTTTGCCTTTAGAGAGATTACAGATGCATACAGGACACTAGAATCAATTTCTAGTAATTTTAATTCAAGAGAATGTTGGCTATTCTCTTTGAATTGATGAGAGATGAAGAAGAAGAGAGGGGAAAGGCTCTTTGCGTGGCAGCGCTAAAGAAAAACAGCAGCTTATTATTTTTCTTTTCATCGTTTCCCTTTTATAGCTAGGTCATCACTTAAAACCCTTGCCACACGTCACCTTCTAATTGGCTCTTAGTTTAATTGACCCAATCACATTATGCCAAGTGTCAAACTTAGATTTAATGTTGACTTTGACATCTTACATGATTAAAAGACAAATGGCAAGCTTATGTGTAGTGCCACATGTCACCTTGTGAAATGACCAAAATACCCTGGTGTCTTAATTTTGAGTTCTTAATCCAAAATAATTATTTCTCTTCTTCTAATCAATTTATATCAAATATAAATTAATTAATTAATCTCTATTAATTAATTTCTCATAATTAAATTCATATTTAAATACTTTAAATATAAATTTAACTTATACTATACATCCAATAACCTAGATTTGGTTTCAAGCCATGCTAGGGATTTGCTATCTAATTGCAAATCAAACCTATTTAATTAATCAATTAAACTCTTTAATTAATTAATTAAATCATATTTAACTTGGTGATTACTTGTGTATGTGTGTGACTCACTAGGCTCATCACTAATTGGCAATGAGATTTGATATCAACTCTTAATATCATCAGAACTCTTTCTTACCATAAATGATTTCTCTAAATTATTTTAGGCAGCTCATAGACTATAGTTAACACCTAGCATAGCATGCCATAGCCACCCAATCAGTAATAAGGTTTTCCTTAAATGAACCTATAATCATATGTTACCATGCACTAGAATCTCTCTGTTACAAAATCCCAATTCTAGCTGGAGTCATGGTTTATGTCAAACCCCATTTGCTATGAATATTATGTTTTCTTTTAATTCCAATTCTTGATTAAAAAGATTTTCTCATCAAAAACTCTTTTCTGATTAAATCTATCTGTCCTGGCCAGGAACTTGAAACATCAAGAACAATTAAATGAACAGAGGATTTTATCCCTATTTACTTAGGGTAACAGATTCCATCTTGATCAACTCCTACCTCCATATATAATTAGTACGAGCCAACACATGCCCATATACCCATACACAGTACAAGTATGAAAGCAGTATCAAACTCAAACCACCTATATACAAGATAACTGTGCTATCTCAGGTCTAAAGATTATATGTACTGATATGATTTATGACAATACATTGACAAGAGTAAACTCAATGTGCTTGTCATAAATATCATTGGTTCGACCTACTTATCATATATAAGTGCCTATCATGTTTGTTATATGGCATGAGACTCACCATTCCATCTTATTTATATCTCATATAAATACATTGTGAACAAACATGAATACAATCTTTCTGGATAAGTCATGTCCTTATTGTGAAGTACCCTCGATTGTGAACCAATTTATAATACTTTATACTATAAATACTGTCACCTATATTCTTAACAACTTAAGAATAGAATTTCTAACAAAATATCAATGGACCTTTTCTATTACACATTAATATATTATGTAAACAGAAAAGTGAAAATGTCTTTTATTAGTAAAACATGTACAAGATACATACTAAATGATATGCTCTAGGGCATACTACTAATATTTGAGCCATGGATTAATCTGGACCATTGTTGAGCATTTTGTTCTTGTTTTGAAATCTCTTCGGCTGACTGACTCAAAGATGTCATTTTAAAGTTTTCCTCACCCTCTAACGAACACTCGATACCTGGCAGAAAACAAATTAGAAAAATAGAAGCATGATTCAAGTAATTTTGAATTATATTGCTAGGATGATAACATCTATACACCTATCAAAGTAGGAAGGCATTTAGATTATCCTGATAGTATAATTCAAAATTACCCCCGTATTATGTAAGGAAAACAAAAAGAGTAAGGTAAGAGTAATTATGTCCCTTTTGCCCTAGAATGAGGGAAACCTTAACATTGGGCGAGTGCTATCTAACAGGATGGTTCTAGCTCAAAGGGTAGCTTACTATGTTTTTCAACTAATGTGATAGTTTAGCTTGAGTTCTAACCTTCTAATAGTTTCAAAGGTCCCCAAATTGTCCCTACTATAAACAATAGAGCCTTATCCCATCATCATGATACTAATGAGAAAATTCCACGAGTATCACAATAAATGAAACAAGTTCCAATATGAGTATAAGCCTTCACGGATACTAACGGGGTAGAACCCACTGGTACCGCTACACGACTCCCTCCTATTTCCTAAAGGGTAAGAAAGCCCGGGTATGGGGCTAAAGTGTGTGAGGACGTTGTGTAAGTGTCCAGTGTGTGAAGGGACATATTTACCTCTCCCTTATTTGAACGGAGCTCGCTGCAACAAATAACATGTCAAAAAATTAAAACAATCAAAATTCAAAAGGAATAGTAATAATCTAAATGTTAAGGCCTTCGGTTTCGTAGTTTAAACCCCCGTAATTATAGATCTTAACTTACAAAAGCACAAGATTAAATTTGCTTTTAGACCTCTAAACCGGGGTTAATTTTAAAATCCCCAGTGGAGTCGCCAAGCTATCGTAAGGGTTTTGCTGTCGCCGGACGATCCTCACCGAAGCGAAAAAAAGTAAGGAGTCGCCACTTTAATTTTAAGGGAAATTAAAGAAAACCTTTTGTAAAATTTATGAAAACCACTTCTAAAACAGAGATCCTAGGTTCGGGGTACATATACAGGCAGGGAAGGTGTTAGGCACCCCACCTCATCCCTCAACGAGGGTAAACAGATTTAACGATGTGCTCTTTATAATTTAAAATTGATAATTTTGGGGTTAGAATCATGATTTTAGTCCCTTTCATTGATAAAAAGGACATTCAATGTTTCACTATTTTGGGTTACCCCAAGCACATGAGTTAGTGGGATGACCCCGAAGTGAATTGATATCGTGTTTATTCTATTTGTTATGTATTTGTTAAGTTCCTCCCTCCTCAAATTAGGACTCTAATTCTGAAGATGTGTTATTTGATCCCTAAAGATTCATAACGAGTGAGGAGGACTCTTGGCTTACCCATTATGTACCTTATCATTGGCATTCAAATAACTGAGGGTTTAGTGTGTGTGATGGGTGTATAAGAACTGATATGAGTATAGATCTTCATCCCTCTTAATTAGGACTCTAATTCAAAAGGGATGCGTTAATTGAAACCTAGAGAGTTCCCTTCCTTAATGAGGACTTTCAGTTAATGGAGAGAGATCTCATCATCGGCAATAATTATCCATAAAATCTCTATTTATAACGTTTCTTATTAAATTTTTTGATATTTTATTTAACTAAGCGAAACTGAAGGGAGGGTTCCCTTTTAATAATATAAGTATGAGGACCTTGAGAAGGACTCTCCACCGAGGCTTAATATAAGATTCGGGGTTCTTGGAGGGGCTCTCCTGCGAACCATTTATTAAAACATGTAAAAAATTTACCGGGGCTGACGAGGAAAGGACTCTCTCCCTATTTTCCCAACCTTATACAAAAATAATTTTATTCGAATTCTAGATTGCGGGGTTTAGGGAAATGACTCTTCTAATCCTTTTACTTTGATATCAAAAAAAAAAAAAAAACACAGGAGACTTCAGGAAAGAACTCTCTCCCGATCTGCCATTTAAACACTTTGCAAGATATAAAACAATAGGAATTACAGGAAAGGACCCTCTCTTGATTCCCTGATTTGACATCGAATACTTCATAAAATATAAAACTATAGGGGTTTCAGGAAAGGACTCTCTCTCGATCCCCCTAACTTGACACCGAATAATTTTTGGCAAGATAAAAACTATTAGAACCCGAGGAAAAGATTCTCTTTTGATCCCCTGACTTCATACCGCTGATCTGAGAACTACAGGGATCTCAGGAAAGGACTCTCTCCCGATCTCTCTATTTAGAAGAGTGAATTTTGAATGTTGTGTATTTCGAGCTGAACTCCTTCTCGATCTCCTTTTAAGGGAACCGAAGTAGTATATTACACGCGTAATTTTCTTGGTCTCTTTACTATCCGAACTCTTTTAATTTCTGACCTCAAAACTTATGATTCGAGCTTGTATCGACTTCTAACATCGTAATTTATGTATTCGTTTCAGTTTCCGATCTCATAGCTTATTTGCGCGAGCTCGTATCGATTTCTGAGCTCCTGCTAATTACCCAAACCCTTTTCACATCTGTCCAAACTACCTTTACTTACCCTAATTGTAACACCCCTATTTGCATAGCTTGGTATATTTCACTGTTCCGGTGACCGATGTCGGTCCGGACAATTAAGGCAATTAGAACCATACTTAAGACAACTAGAGAAGCCATAAACATAAATAATTAGTAATGTTCAATTAGTTAAGTATAAACAAGAAAAACAGAACATAAGAAGTTAAACGAGCCAAGAGTCACAGCGATGGGTGACCTTCTCGAGAAGGACTGCGAAGTCGTTTTAAACTCAAATTTTGAACCGTAAAATGTGACGCTGCTGTCCTTAGGACCCTTACGAACACAGTGGAAAAGAGAAAATCACGAAAAAGAACTGTTAAGCTAGTCAAATAATTAGGTTAGGGAGCCGGAAGAAATATTGAATTATTTACAAACCGAGATGAACCGGAAAGGGGCAATTTGGTCAATTGACCTCGAGAGCTAACTCCTGACCTAACTGTCAAATAAAATCGGAGAAAAGAAAATTTCAGAATCGAGAATTAAATTAAAGAATTAATAGAAAAAAAAGAAAGAAAATGAAAATGTTAAAAAGGTGATGACATCATGCATGACATCATGCATGATGCCATAAAAATAAGAATTTGTGAATTTAATTAATTGGATTTTTGGGGCTTCCTAAGACATAAAATGACAAAAGAAAAGAAAAGAAAAAAAAAATCAAAAAGCCTTCTTCTTCTTATCCCTTGCCGCCTCCCATCTCTCTCTCTCCCTCACCATTGCTAACTCCATTAAAGCTTGCACTCAAGCTTTGAAACCCTCACTAAATTTCAACTTCTTCCATACTTGCTTTACAAAAACTTGATTTAGTCACTTGAGAGGAAGATTTGTCATCAAAGAATTGAAGAAAATTTAGAGGAAGTGAAGATTAAAGACTTCACCTAAGGTTAGTAATACAAACTTCAAATTTTTAGTTTAATTAGTGTATGTATAGCATCAAGAACATAGAAATAAACTTGAAATGAAAAGAAAAATTTGTTGAGGGACTAAACTGAAATTTTGACCAGCATGAGGGGGAGGGTGATTTGCATGGTTTGATTTATTTGAATGGGTATATGAACTTTAATTAGTTGTATGGTTATGATTAAAGGCTTTGAAAGTAGCTAAATGCAAGAGTTTGTGAATTAAGGTTTTTGACATTAGGGTTTAGAGACAAAAAATGTGAGAAACTTGTAAATGATGTTTTGGACCTCATTTGAAGTGAGCAATGGTCATTTGTGACCAAATGAAGTGTGTAGGAAGTGTTGGAGTTAAGGCCAAATTCGGATTGAGTGTGGTCATGCTGCTGGCACCATGACCAAGTCAACTTTGAAGGACCAAAAATGAAAATTTACAAGTCCAATTGGTATGAGACCAATTGGGAATGAAAATAGGCACTAAATGACACAATTTTCATTTAGGAAGCATGCCCAAAAAGTGACCAAAACCTAGTGAACCAATTGACCAAAGTTGGCAAGGCTGCTCTGTACAAACTGACCAAATGAACAGTGTTTGTTCATTTAGTCATAACTTGAGCTAGGTAGGTCAAAATGACCTAAACTTTTACCAGTGGTTAGATGATATATAGACCTAAAACTTTCATGAAGAATACAAACCAAAATTATGCCATTAACCAAGACATTTGGCCACCCCAAGTAGGTGACCTAAAACTGCCAACACAAAAAAATTGCCCAGAATTCTGGGTTGAGTCTAATCCGGCAGCCATGGTTCAAATGGCTATAACTTGAGCTACAAAACTCCAATTGGAGTGATTCAAAAAGGAGAATAAACTTAAGACAATAGGGAATATTTTCTATGAAGGAAGTTTTGCCAAATTCTAACAGAAAAGTAACCAATGGAACAGTGCAACCTTAGACTCCAAAACTGAAAATTATCGAATTTACCTAAAAGACTTAGAATTTGAATAAACAACCAAAACCAACAAATTTAGTGACCAAAATGTGGTATGTGGGTGAAGTTAGAATTCCCATACCTATTAAGCCTTAGAAAGTCAACAATTTGACTTGAATAGTATAGTGAATAGTAACCCCGAAACACAAAATTTCAAGAATATCGAGTTTAGCACGTTAGAGCCAAGTAAAAGTGAAGTTAAATTTATTTTTGGATTTATGCTAAGTTATGGTACTGAAACACTGTGAAATTGTGTGTTTCAGTTGAAAAGAATACCGGGAAAAAACCCGAGGAATCGAGTCAAGGCCAAGAGGCGACTGGCTTGAGGTTTGTGCACAACATCACTATGCTTTAAAATTCATTGATAAAGTGAATGAAATATGTATTTTACTTTTGCTTTGAATTGTAAAAGTTTATTTGTGATATTATTTATGAAGTTTTAATTTAAATTGTTGAAAGTTATTGTGTATATTTGAAATGACAATGTTTAGCAAATTGTTAAGATAAGTTTTGAAACCACAGTATCATGACCATATATTTGAACACCTCACTAGCATGACTAGTGGGGGTAATTAGTTTCGAATTTTGATTCCTTCTCTGGAGAAGTGTTGAGGTGTGCCAGTAGAAGAGGATGTAAATGGATATCCATATATTTGAGCTAGCTAGCCTTGTGATGTGATTTCTCTTTAGCCTCTGGCTATTGAGATTCTATTTGTTTCAAATGGCATGATCTAACTGTGGGTTTTATGAAATGTGATTTGATACTTTAAAATGAAATTGTTTGGAATTAAAATCTCATAATGCATGATTTGTATTTAATTCTCATGTTCAGTTAAATTTTTTAATAAATGTGATTTAAGTTCTGCATAAAGATTATTTTAGTATGTTGTGCACCACTGAGTCTTAGTACTCAGCGATAGCTTTTATTGCTGCCGCAGATATAGAGACTAGAGGAGCAACAGACTAAGCTACTGAGGATTGAGGATTTATCAGCTTAAAGTTATCGGGTATATAATTTATACCCTGCCTGTAAATATTTATTTTGATGTATGTATTGCACATAAATGTATGGACATGTAAATCAGTCTTGAGCAGTTTGTACAAAGTTTGTATAAAGTTGTAATAAAATTTAGTTTGAATTTTCATACTGTAGATTTTGGTATGATGTATATATATAGATTGTTGTCCTTAATGAATGGAAATGTTTTATTTTAATTTGAATGAGATTGATAGATATTATTTTACTGATGATTGAGTTTTGAAAATTAAGAAATGTTGACTGTTGAATTTTGAGGTTTGAGAAATTGTTGAGATTGATTGTGAAATTGAAGTAGTGGTTGAGAAAATTTTTGGAAGTATTTTTTTCAGGTATTTGAAGAACTATTTTCTCAAAATATAGACGGAACTCTAGCAAAATTTTTATAAAATTTGTGGAAAAATAAAATGGGCCAAAAGTTTTAACTAGTTTTTAACTTCAATTAAATGTTTTAAATACCTATTAGAAAATGCTCACCACTTATCAAAAATAAGAAAATTGTTTTAAAATCCCTTGTAGGGTACTTAATGAGTTATTGGTAGGTGAAGTTCGATAGTTCATTAGGTATTCTACGGGATCATGTTATGCCTTACAGAGGGGTAAGGTGTGACATGTTTTAGTGGTATCATAGCAAAATTTTTGAAGTATGTTTTAACTTGAGAATTTGTGTCTTTTCCTTGTTAAGTACAACTGCTCAATGTCCATATTTGTTACATATAGTGCATTACATCATAAATATGAACTAACGTAGGGAAATCTCCATGTGTTACTTGTTCAGGAGATACCCTAACTTCAGCCTGAAATGGAAGAAGGGGATCGCTCAGTCGAGCAATCTGTTGAAGCTGAGGCACAAGGGGAAGCCCTAGCTTTACAGAATGTTAGTGGATCTGTAGCACCAGCCCCACAAATGCCGCAGTTTCCTGCACAATTTGCACAGCAGATGGCTGCGATGTTTCAACAAATGGCTGGGGGTATGCCTGCTCAAGCTCCACCCCAGACACCTGTGGCACAACCACTGCCTCTAGCCAGACAGTATGATAAATTACTGAAGTATGGGGCTACAGAATTTAAGGGTACAGTGGACCCTTTAGAGGCAGAGCAATGGCTTGAAAGAATGGATAGAGTATTTAAGAAGCTGCACTACCAAGATGAATTGAAGTTTGAGTATTCTGTGTTGCTACTGCAAGGGGATGCGTATGATTGGTGGAAGACCATCCCCACGGCCTTTGAACCACGATCTTGACACAGGATGACTTCATCGAGAGTTGAGGCAAATACATCCCAAATGCATATGTTGATCAGAAGTTACAAGAGTTTCTGAGTCTAAAACAAGGCAACAGAACAGTGGCAGAGTATGAGAGGGAGTTATCCCGCTTAAGTCATTATGCTGGGAGTCTCCTTTCCACCAGCAAGGCAAGATGCAAGAGATTTGAGACTGGTTTGAAGCCCAGCATAAGGATGCAAGTTGTGGGGTTTCGACACAACAACTTCTCAGAACTCATGTCTCAAGCACTTGAGTTGGAAAGAATAGAATCAGAAGCAACCCCAGTGAAAGAAAAATCAGAGAAAGCTGAGAAATCAGAAAAAGATAAAGGGGAAAAGTCAGTAGAGCCG
The DNA here is from genome assembly GCF_030052815.1 of Hevea brasiliensis. Lineage (NCBI taxonomy): Eukaryota > Viridiplantae > Streptophyta > Magnoliopsida > Malpighiales > Euphorbiaceae > Hevea > Hevea brasiliensis. The sequence goes on from NC_079497.1 coordinate 103,225,800, forward strand.
AGTTCTGGTGTGACTTTTGGGAAGAAGAAGAAATTTAGTGGACCCAGCAGGGGTCGAGGTGGAAGATTTGGTAGGGGCAGATTTTTGCAGGCGAGAGACCCCTAGGTGCAGTCGTGATCGGCGAGTTCACATTATGCCCGGCCTTGTGAGACTTGTGGCAAGATTCATGGGGGGGGGGGGGGGGGGAATGCTATTGGGCAATTGGAGCCTGCTTTAACTATGGAGGCAAGGGCCATATAGCTAAAGACTACACTAGTGCTCCGAGATATGGTCCAGCTCCTACTACTACCGAGGGATCTATTCAGAGTCCTGCTCCCAGAGGTTCACGATCGGTTAGCGGAGGAAGAGCGAGGTAGAGGCACCGCTTGAGCGATCGAGAGCACGATTGGTCAATCAGCACAAGGAAGTGCTTTAGCCAGAGTTTACACGATGAGACAGCGAGAAAAGGCTGAGACTTCTGATGTGGTAGCTGGTACATTCTCTATCTCTGATCAAGAAGTATTTGTATTGTTTGATCCGGGTTCAACCCATTCATATGTTAGTGCTAGCATAGTCAGTTCACTTGCTGTTCCATGTGTACAAATGGATTTTGAAGTGCTAGTAACTAGTCCATTAGGACAAGAGGTCCGGGTCAACAGAATCTATAGATGCTGTCCTTTGGTGATCCAAGGACATGTTTTCCTGTCAAATTTGATTGAAATGCCCTTCAGAGATTATGATATTATCTTGGGCATGGATTGGTTAGCCAGGCAGCACGCTATAATTGACTGTAGACTAAAGACAGTCACTTTTGGTCTCCCTCTGTACGGTGATATGGTAATACATGGGCAGAGGCATTTACTGCCATCAAACATCATTTCGACTGCACTAGCCAAAAGGATGATTAGAAAGGGGTGTGAAGCATACTTGGCACATGTGATAGACACCCAAGTGGGGAGTCCAGCACTAAGGGACATCCCTACTGTTTGTGATTTTCCGGATGTATTTCCTGATGAATTGCCAGGATTACCTCCAGAAAGAGAGGTGCAGTTTGAAATTGATGTTATGCCTGGTGTGGACCCAATCTCTATAATACCATATAGAATGGCACCTGCAGAATTGAAAGAGTTGAAATTGCAATTACAAGAATTGCTTGACAAGGGCTTTATCCGCCCTAGTGTGTCACCTTAGGGAGCGCCAGTGTTGTTTGTAAAGAATAAGGATGGCACTCTCCGCTTGTGTATTGATTATCGACAGTTGAATAAGATGACAATAAAGAATAGATATCCATTGCCCCGCATTGATGACTTGTTTGATCAGTTGAGGGGTACAGCTGTATTCTTCAAAATTGACCTAAGATCAGGTTATTATCAGCTAAAAGTACAAGAGCAAAGTATTGCTAAAACTACCTTTAGAACCCGCTATGGCCATTATGAATTCTTGGTCATGCCATTCGGGTTGACTAATGCTCCGGCTACTTTTATGGATCTGATGAATACTATCTTCAGACCATACCTCGACCAGTTTGTTGTGGTATTTATTGATGATATATTGGTCTATTCGAGGAATGCAGAAGGGCATGATAGACATCTGCGGATTGTACTGCAGACTTTGAGGGAGAAACAGCTATACGCCAAATTGTCGAAGTGTGAGTTTTGGCTAAAGGAAATATCTTTCTTGGGGCATGTAGTATCAGAAGAGGGCATCAAGGTAGATCCAAGTAAGATTGAAGCTGTCCTTAATTGGAGGCCATCCAGAAATGTCACAGAGATTCGTAGTTTTCTGGGTTTAGCTGGATACTACTGTCGATTTGTGAAGGGATTCTCCATGTTGGCATCTCCATTGACCAAGCTGCTTAGGAAAGATGTTAAATTCTAGTGGACGAATAAATGCCAACAGAGTTTTAATAAATTGAAGAGATGTTTGACTGAAGCTCCAGTCCTGACTTTACCTACCCCGGGTAAAGAATATATTGTTTACAGTGATGCTTCTCACAATGGGTTAGGCTGTGTATTGATGCAAGATCGAAATGTCATTGCCTATGCATCATGCCAGCTAAAACCTCATGAGAGGAATTATCCGACACATGACTTGGAGCTTGCAGCTATAGTGTTTGCTCTTAAGATCTGGAGACACTATTTGTATAGGGAAAAGTGTTATATCTGCACAGATCATAAGAGTTTGAAGTATTTGGGCACCCAGAAAGAGTTGAATTTGAGACAGAGCAGGTGGTTAGAGTTGATAAAAGACTATGACTGTCTGATAGACTATTAGCCAGGGAAAGCTAATGTTGTGGCTGATGCCTTAAGTCGCAAGACTATGGCAAGTCTACAGGTTACTCCTTTGTCTTTGGTGCATGAGTTAAGATCATTACATGCCAGCTTAGAGATTAATGATGATGGGCAGACAGTAGTTGCATGGCATGTACAGCCAGTGTTGATTGATCAGATTAGAATGGCTGCTCAGAATGATCAGAAATATCAAAAGCTGTTGGAAGAAGTCAGACAGGGCAAGAAACTAGAATTCTCAATCAGATATGAAGGTTTACTGCTACACCAGGGCAGAATATGTGTTCCTAATGATGTCGATTTGAGGCAGATTATTTTGAAGGAAGCACATGAGTCTCCTTTTGCCATGCACCCTGGTGGCACAAAAATGTATAGAGGGCTAAAGGAGCATTACCGGTGGATGGGTATGAAAAGAGATGTAGCAGAGTTTGTATCCAAATGCCTAACTTGTCAACAAGTGAAGGCAGAGGCATCAAGTACCCGCTGGGTTATTACATCCACTACCAGTACCAAAATGGAAATGGGAGAGAATAACGATGGATTTCGTGATGGGACTTCCGAGGACACAGAAGAATCATGATGCAATATGGGTCATTATTGACAGACTAACCAAGTCTGCTCATTTTCTACCAGTCCAAATGGACTACAGTTTAGAAAGATTGGCCAAGTTATACATTGATGAGATTGTGAGACTACATGGAGTGCCAGTATCCATCGTATCAAACAGAGATCCTAGGTTCACTTCTAGATTCTGGGGTAGTCTTCAGAGAGCCCTTGGAACTAGATTGAACTTCAATACTGCATTCCACCCACAGACAGATGGCCAATCTGAGAGGGTAATTCAGATCTTGGAGGACATGCTACGGGCTTGTGTGATTGAGTTTGAGGGCAATTGGGACACACACTTGCCTTTGATTGAGTTTGCTTACAACAACAGCTACCAATCAAGCATTGGGATGCCTCCATATGAAGCTTTGTATGGCAGAAAATGTAGAACCCCGTTGTGTTGGGATGATGTGGGTGAAAGAAAGATGATTGGACCCGAAATTGTTCAGCAAACTGAAAAGAAGATCAGGGTGATCAGAGATCGACTTAAGACTGCATCAGACCGTCAGAAGTTAGAAGTCCTACATTAATCTGAAAAGAAGGGATATTGAGTATGCAGTGGGTGAGAAAGTTTTTCTTAAAGTTTCTCCTTAGAAGAGAATTATGAGATTCAGCAGAAAGGGGAAATTGAGTCCTCGTTTCATTGGGCCATATGAGGTTCTGGAAAGAGTGGGTCATTTGGCATATCGTTTGGCACTACCTCCAGAGTTGGAGAAGATACATAATGTCTTCCATGTGTCAATGTTGAGGAGGTATCGATCAGACCCATCTCATGTATTACCAGTAGAGGAAATTGAAGTGAATCCAGACCTCACATATGAAGAAGAACCCATAGTGATTCTGGCTTATAAGGTGTAGCAGCTATGAAACAAGCAGATACCGTTGGTAAAAGTGTTGTGGAACCATCATTCGGGCCAGGAGGCTACTTGGGAATGAGAGGAGGACATGAGGAGACAGCACCCACAGCTGTTCAGAGATTAATACCAGGTAAAATTTCGAGACGAAATTTATTTTAAGGGGGGGAGAATTGTAACACCCCTATTTGCATAGCTTGGTATATTTCACTGTTCCGGTGACCGGTGTCGGTCCAGACAATTAAGGGGATTAGAACCATACTTAAGACAACTAGAGAAGCCATAAACACAAATAATTAGTAATGTTCGATTAGTTAAGTATAAACAAGAAAAACAGAACATAAGAAGTTAAACGAGTCGAGAGTCACAGCAATGGGTGACCTTCTCGGGAAGGACTACGAAGTCATTTTAAACTCAAATTTCGAACCGTAAAATATGACGCTGCGGTCCTTAGGACCCTTACGAACACAGTGGAAAAGAGAAAATCACGAAAAAGAACTGTTAAGCCAGTCAAATAATTAGGTCACAGAGCCGAAAGAAATATTGAATTATTTGCAAACCGGGATGAACCGGCGAGGGGCAATTTAGTCAATTAACCCCGAGAGCTGACTCCTAACCTAACTGTAAAATAAAATCGGTGAAAAGAAAATTTTGGAATCGAGAATTAAATTAAAGAATTAATAGAAAAAAAAAAGAAAGAAAATGAAAATGTTAAAAAGGTGATGACATCATGCATGACATCATGCATGATGCCATAAAAATAAGAATTTGTGAATTTAATTAATTAGATTTTTGGGTCTTCCTAAGACATAAAAAGACAAAAGAAAAGAAAAGAAAAAAAAATCAAAAAGCCTTCTTCTTCTTATCCCTTGCCGCCTCCCATCTCTCTCTCTCCCTCACCATTGCTAACTCCATTAAAGCTTGCACTCAAGCTTTGAAACCCTCACTAAATTTCAACTTCTTCCATACTTGCTTTACAAAAACTTGATTTAGTCACTTGAGAGGAAGATTTTTCATTAAATAATTGAAGAAAATTTAGAGGAAGTGAAGATTAAAGACTTCACCTAAGTTAGTAATACAAACTTCAAATTTTTAGTTTAATTAGTGTATGTATAGCATCAAGAACATAGAAATAAACTTGAAATGAAAAGAAAAATTTGTTGAGGGACTAAACTGAAATTTCAGCCAGCATGTGGGGGAGGGTGATTTGCATGGTTTGATTTATTTGAATGGGTATATGAACTTTAATTAGTTGTATGGTTATGATTAAAGGCTTTGAAAGTAGCTAAATGCAAGAGTTTGTAAATTAGGGTTTTTGACATTAGGGTTTAGAGACCAAAAATGTGAGAAACTTGTAAATGATGTTTTTGACCTAATTTGAAGTGAGAAATGGTCATTTGTGACCAAATGAAGTGTGTAGGAATGGTTGGAGTTAAGGCCAAATTCGGATTGAGTGTGGACCAAGTCAACTTTGAAGGACCAAAAATAAAAATTTACAAGTCCAATTGGTATGAGACCAATTGGGAATGAAAATAGGCACTAAATGACACAATTTTCATTTAGGAAGCATGCCCAAAAAGTGACCAAAACCTAGTGAACCAATTGACCAAATTTTGAAAAATTGCAGGCTACTCTGTACAAACTGACCAAATGAACAGTGTTTGTTCATTTGGTCATAACTTGAGCTAGGTAGGTCAAAATGACCTGAACTTTTACCAGTGGTTAGATGAGATATAGACCTAAAACTTTCATGAAGAAGACAAACCCAAATTATGCCATTAACCAAGTCATTTGGCCACCCCAAGTTGGTGACCTAAAACTGCCAGCACAAAAAAATTGCCCAGAATTCTGGGTTGAGTCCAATCCAGTAGCCATAGTTCAAATGGCTATAACTTGAGCTACAAAGCTCCAATTGGAGTGATTCAAAAAGGAGAATAAACTTAAGATAATAGGGAACATTTTCTATGAAGAAAGTTTTGTCAAATTCTAATAGAAAAGTGACCAATGGAACAGTGCAATCTTAGACTCCAAAACTAAAAATTATCGAATTTAACTAAAAGACTTAGAATTTGAATAAATAACCAAAACCAACAAATTTAGTGACCAAAATGTGGTATGTGGGTGAAGTTGGAATTCCCATACCTATTAAGCCTTAGAAAGTCAACAATTTGACTTGAATAGTGTAGTGAATAGTAACCCCGAAACACAAAATTTCAAGAACATCGAGTTTAGCACGTTAGAGCTAAGTAAAAGTGAGGTTAAATTTATTTTTGGATTTATGCTAAGTTATGGTACTGAAACACTGTGAAATTGTGTGTTTCAGTTGAAAAGAATACCGGGAAAGAACCCGAGGAACCGAGTCAAGGCCAAGAGGCGACTCTCTTTAGGTTTGTGCACAACATCACTATGCTTTAAAATTCATTGATAAAGTGAATGAAATATGTATTTTACTTTTGCTTTGAATTGTGAAAGTTTATTTGTGATATTATTTATGAAGTTTTAATTTAAATTTTTGAAAGTTATTGTGTATATTTGAAATGACAATGTTTAGCAAATTGTTAAGATAAGTTTTGAAACCACAGTGTCATGACCATATATTTGAACACCTCACTAGCATGACTAGTGAGGGTAATTAGTTTTGAATTTTGATTCCTTCTCTGGAGAAGTGTTGAGGTGTGCCAGTAGAAGAGGATGTGAATGGATATCCATATATTTGAGCTAGCTAGCCTTGTGATGTGATTTCTCTTTAGCCTCTGGCTATTGAGATTCTATTTGTTTCGAATGGCATGATCTAACTGTGGGTTTTATGAAATATGATTTGATACTTCAAAATGAAATTGTTTGGGATTAAAATCTCATAATGCATGATTTGTATTTAATTCTCATGTTCAGTTAAATTTTTAAATAAATGTGATTTAAGTTCTGCATAAAGATTATTTTAGTATGTTGTGCACCACTGAGTATTAGTACTCAGCGATAACTTTTATTGCTGCCGCAGATGTAGAGACTAGAGGAGTAGCAGACTGAGCTGCTGAGGATTGAGGATATATCAGCTTGAAGTTATCAGGTATAATTTATACCCTGCCTGTAAATATTTATTTTGATGTATGTATTGCACATAAATGTATGGACATGTAAATCAGTCTTGAGCAGTTTGTACAAAGTTTGTATAAAGTTGTAATAAAATTTAGTTTGAATTTTCATACTGTAGATTTTGGTATGATGTATATATATAGATTGTTGTCCTTAATGAATGGAAATGTTTTATTTTAATTTGAATGAGATTGATAGATATTATTTTACTGATGATTGAGTTTTGAAAATTGAGAAATGTTGACTGTTGAATTTTGAGGTTTGAGAATTTGTTGAGATTGATTGTGAAATTGAAGTAGTGGTTGAGAAAATTTTTGGAAGTGTTTTTTTCAGGTATTTGAAGAACTGTTTTCTCAAAATACAGATGGAACTCTGGCAAAATTTTTATAAAATTTGCGGAAAAATAAAATGGGCTAAAAGTTTTAACTAGTTTTTAACTTCAATTAAATGTTTTAAATACCTATTAGAAAATGCTCACCACTTATCAAAAATAAGAAAATTGTTTTAAAATCCCTTGTAGGGTACTTAATGAGTTATCGGTAGGTGAAGTTCGGTAGTTCATTAGGTATTCTACGGTATCATGTTATACCTTACAGAGGGGTAAGGTGTGACACTAATTATTTTCCCCTTTAACCAAATCGGGACTCTCAATGTCAACACTCCCACCCGTACTTCTTACAATACTTATGAAATCTCAGTAACTTTTATGTCACCCAAACTTTATTCAAATACTAAAAAATAAGGATGGAAATAAAAAAATTCTTTGAGATGACGCAGACGTCACAATAGAAAGCTACGGTGACATTTGTGAAACAAATTAAACTAATGCTATCCTATCTTGAAGGTTCAGTATGACATGGCATCCTAAAAGTTCTTACATCATGAACACGAGCTATTTATATTTGGACGATAAAGGGTTAAAATGCTTACCTGTGGAGAGCTGAAGTGATGGGAGATTCAGTACTAATGCTCATAAAGTCGAATTAGAACCAGGATGACTTGAGCTGTTGGAGATGATGAGAACGGGGTCTTGGCAACGATCTGAGATTGGGCCTTGAAGTTGGCGTGTGAATACTGAATGTATGAGATTGTTATATTTTATAGCTCTGGTGATAAGATCCTTTAGAAAACTTATTTCTAAAGTCTCTAGAAAACTTAAGGGCTCCCCCAAAATGAAAGCAACAGCAATATTTAAATTCACAGTTCTCTCTCGGCCTTATTTCTAAAGTCTCTAGTCGATGACATCAACGATGACACCGAGCTTTTCGTAGTCTTTACCATAGTTGACGAGAGCTACCCTCCCGATCTCCACATATCTCTTAAACGGCTTCTTGAGATCGGTAGTGATCCAAACTATGAGAGCAAGATATGTAGAATGTAGTGTAGGGACATTTGTAATTACTGATCTTGAGAGATCGCCCAAATCTGATCCTTTGGAAATGAAATGAAGTCTTATTTATTCAAAATTGATGCAGTGTATTCCTTTTTATTATTACATTGATTATTTTTTTCTGATCTCTAATAATTGCGTCCGATCTGATCCCTCATCGAATCCCCATTCTACTGATCCCTTTGGTTCAAAACCTTGTTCTATCTGATATATGGTCGATCCCTGTTAGCTGATCTTACTTGTCCGATCTCTTGCCATGCTTCTAGAATTTTCCTTTGTTGCATCATTGAAACAATCAAATCCCACTCACTGATGCATCACCTAGGACCTCGTGAGCATTTAATGCTCGGACGAGTATAAATAGGAGGAGGGGGGGGGGGGTTAGCCATTTACATACTTATGTTGTTTTTTGATTCTCTGAACAACATCAACGCTCTTTCTCAGTTCTTGTATTTTCCAGTGACGACTTATACTTTGGTAAGGGTTTTGATCTTTTTCCCATTAAATTTATCTTTGTTGTTTGAAAATGAACAGCGTTGAAGGTCAGAGAGTTGCAAACCCTCCTTCCATCCACATTTCATGGACATCAGACGAAGGCGATGCGGCCAGGCCAAGTGGGCTGCCTGTACTCACCACATCCATTATTTTGGTCTCTGGCTAACCGGCTAAATCAAAACAGGCTCGGACTTCGGCCCCAAGAAAAGAAAATTTACTTGTGGATGAACTGCCATCGGTTTTGGAGGAAGCCGATCTCCAATTGATTAGCCAAGAATACAACCTTCGGATCGACTCTTACGAGCTAACAAAATGCCATGCAAGTCGGCGAGCTGATCACTTCTTTGATGAGACCGATCAGATCATGGTGTATGAAGAACAATTAAAAGTCGGGCTCCGATTTCCCTTGGATGAATTTTACAAAGCTGTTCTAAAGTTTCACCATGTCTGTATAGCCCAAGTGCATTCGAACTCTTGGCGAACTATGGTGGCCTTCAGAGGTCTTTGCCGAGCTAAGGGACTTGACCCTACGGCAAAGGTTTTACTGAATTAAATCGGCTTACTCGGTGAAAGGACGATGAATACTAGTTTTTCCAAGCCAAACCGAACTGTGGGCTCTTCACCGATCTCCCTTCTTCGCTGAAGAACAGGAAAGATCAGTTCTTCACACTTTGGAATAAGGATCTGAATGGATTCAAGGGTGTTCCACGTAGCTAGAATTATTTGGTCCCCAAAGTGCCAAAGAAGCTCAATTTAAACAAAGACGAGGATGCCATGGTGGAAGAATTAAAGAATCCAGCAACCGTTTATAAATACTCATGTTCAGATGTGGTTATGGCCGAGCTGAAATGGTGGATGATGCGATTGATCATCCATGAGGACTATAAGCTGCAACTCTCTGATCTGGGTCTCAGGACGGGTAAAACCTGAATCTTTAATCTCTTAGTCCCTGTCGATCTCACTAATCTCGTTTTTCTATGTAGGTATGGCTGGAAATGAGGCAGCGAGGGAAGCTTGAAACTAAAATAAAGAGCTCAGCAGGAATGTATTAGAAATGAAGAGATCTGAAGCTCAGAAGAGAGCCCGAACTAAAGAGACGAGGTCAAAAGTTCTAATCCAAGATCAACCTATCCCAGAGGGGCAAATCCTTGCCGTGGAGCCTCCCGCCCGATCTGAAACTCCTCCCCAACCTCCAATCACTTCGGCTTCAGAGGGCGGATCCTCAGGGCAGGGAGCTTCGTCTAGACGACCTCTTTCACAAGCCGCTAGAATGCCACTGCAGTCATTGGAGAAGAACAAATCAGTGCGGGGCAATCTTGATTTGGCTAAAGTAGTGAGCACCATGATTTGTTTCCCTGAGGATTGGACCAGAATGGGTCCTAAAAATATTGATGATCTTCTCAGCCTTTCAATAAGCTTGAGCTGGAAAGCAATGGTGAACCAGCACGCAGTCAGAGAGAAGGTTTATCTTATGAAGAGGGAGATGTCAAGGCTGTCTCAAGACATGGCGCCAATGCAGAACCAACTCTTTACCGCGAATGCCCGGATCGTCGAGCTAAAAGAACAAACAAAGTCTTACGAAGAGAAGGCAGCTCGGCTAGAAAAGGAGCTTGACAATGTCCGGGTTAATTTCTCCAAAGAGATTCAAATGAAGGATGAGGAGGCTCTAATGAAAGAAGCCGTGTAACACCCCTATTTGCATAGCCTGGTATATTTCACTATTCCGGTGATCGGTGTCGGTCCGGATAATTAAGGGGATTAGAACCACAACTAAGACAACTAGATAAGCCCTGAACACAAATAATTAGTAATTGTCAATTAGTTAAGTATAAATAAGAAAAACATAACACAAAAAGTTAAATGAGCCGAGAGTCACAATGATGGATGACCTTCTCGGGAAGGACTGCGAAGTCGATTTAAACTCAAATTTCGAACCGTAAAATGTGACGCCGCGGTCCTTAGGACTATTGCAAACACAGTGGAAAAGAGAAAATCATAAAAAAAAAAAAAATGTTAAGATGGTCAAATAATTAGGTCAGGGATCCAGAAGAAATATTGAATTATTTGCAAACCAGGTCAAACCGGCGAGGGGCAATTTGGTCAATTGACCCCTAGAGCTGACTCCTGACCTAACTGTCAAATAAAATCGGAGAAAAGAAAATTTTGGAGTCGAGAATTAAATTAAAGAATTAAAGAAAAATAAATGAAAAAAAAAGAGGAAAAAGAAAAAGTGAAAAAGTGATTACATCATGCATGACATCATGCATGATGCAATAAACATTATAATTAAAATTTTAAATTTAGGATAATTTTTGGTCTTCCTAAAAGGTTAAAAATGCATAAAAGAAAGAAAGAAAAAAAAGCAAAAAGTCCATCTTCATCTTCATGCCGTGACCTCTCTCTCTCTCTCATCCCTACCTCACCAAATCCTCCATGGAAGCTCATTTTTGAGCTTGAAGACAACCAAATCCCACCATAGAAAATTCAATTACCATAACTAAACTTTGTTTGGGCAACTAGAAAAGAAGGTTCAAGGAGAAAGAATGAAGAAAGGAAGAAGTTTGAAGAGGAAAAAAATTCTGCATAAAGGTTAGTAATCTAAACTTGAAGTTCTAGTTGAATTAATTGTGTTTATACTTGAATAAACCTAGAAATATACTTAAAATGAAATGAAAACAACTTTGGAGGACTATATGTGAATTTCGGCCAGCCATAGATGTATGAGAATATGATGTGTTTTGAATGAATTAAAAGTGTATGTAAGCTTGAGTGAGTTGAGAAATGGTGTTGGTATGCTTGGAATCAATTAAATGTAACAAATCAAGTGAATTAGGGTTTGAACCTAGGGTTTTGGAAGACAAAAATTGGAGAATTAGTCAAATGGTGTGTTTGACCTTGTTTAAGCTGAAAAATGGTCATATGTGACCAATTGTGGTACGTTGGAAGTGTTAGAATTAGGTTTAAATTCGGATTGCTTAGGGCCATTATGCAGGCAGCAGGACCAAGGTCTCTTTCAGGGACCAAAACTGAAAATTTACCAATCCAATTGGTGTGAGGCCAATTAGGAGTGAAACTAGACACAAAATGGCACATTTTTCATTTAGGAATCATACCCAAAAAGTGGCCATAGCATAGTGAACAAATTGGCCAAATCCGAAAGTGAGTGTTCTGCCCTGTACAAAAATGACCAAATGAACAGTCTGTTCATTTAGCTATAACTTGGGCTAGGCAGGTCTAAGTGACCTAAAATTTACCAGTAAAAAGCTGAGATATAGACCTATAACTTTCATGAAGAACACAAACCCAAATTATGTCCTTAACCAAGTCATTTAGCCACCCAAAGTTAGTGATCTAAAACTACCAGAACCAAATTAGTGCCCAGAAAATCTGGGTTAGACCAATCCGGCAGCCATGATTCAAATGGCTATAACTTGAGCTACAAAACTCCAATTAGAGTGATTCAAAAAGGAGAATAAAGTTAAGACAATAAGGAACAATTTCTATGAAGAAAACTTAGCTAAATTCTAACAGCAACATAACTAATGGAACAGTGCAACATAGGACACCAAAACTGAAAATTTGAAATTTTACCTAAAAGACTCAAGTTTCGAGTAAACAATCAAAACCAACAAATTAGGTAACCAAAATGTGGTATGTGAGTATGGTTGGAGTTCCCATACCTTTTAAGCATAAGAAAGTCAATATTTTGACTTGAATAATACTATGAATAGTAACCTCAACATGAAAATTTTAAAGAACGCCAAGTTTAGCATATTAAAGCTAGGTAAAAGTAAATTTGAAATTATTTTTGGATTTATGATAAGTTATGATACTGAAACACTGTGAAACTGTGTGTTTCAGTGGAAAAGAATACCAGGAAAGAACCCGAGGGATCGAGTCAAGGCCAAGAGGTGACTCGTATAAGGTTTGTGCACAACATAGAATTTCTGTAAATTTTCTTCTACACATTGTTTTGAATGAATTGAAATATTTATTATGCTTTTGATTTAGATTGTTGAAAGTTTATTTGTATATATTTAGAATGGCATTAAATGTTTAGTAAATTTTTAAGATAGTTTTGAAACCATAGTGTCATGACCATATATTTGAATACCTCACTAGCATGACTAGTGGGAGAAATCAGTTTCGAATTTTGATTCCTTCTCTGGCTAAAGTGTTGAGGTGTGTGCCAGTAGAAGAAGAAAAAGAATGGATTCTCATATATTTGAGCTAGCTAGCCTTGTGATGTGACTTTTCAAAAGCCTCTGGCTATTGAGATGATATTTGTTTCGAATGGCATGATATAACTGTGTGTTTTTATGAAATTTGTTTTGAGGCTTTCGAAATAAAATTGTTTGGATTAAAATCTTATAAATCATGTTTTGAATTTATATTTCATGTTCAGTTTAATTTTTTAATAAATATGATTTAAATTCGGCATAAGGATTATTTTAGTATGTTGTGCATCACTGAGTCCTAGTACTCAGCGATGGTTGTTATTACTATCACAGATATAGAGACTAAAGGAGCAGCAGAGTGAGCTGCTGAGGATTGTGGAGCTCCTACCCTGAAGTTTATCGGGTATATTTTATACCCTGATTGTAAATATTATTTTGATGTATGTAAATGTAGAAAATGGTCATGAGCAGTTGTATAAAGCTTGTAATAAATTTTAGTTTGAATTTTTCCTAATATAAAATTTGGAATGATGTATGTAAATTATTTTATCTTTAATGAAATATGAATGGAAGTATTTTGTTTTAATTTGAATGAAATTACTTAATAGTATTTTTGATGATGTTGAATTTTGGAAATTGAGAAATGATGTTGAAATTGATTGGGATGAATGTTGATTTGATGAAGTTGAGATAAATCATTGGAAGTGCTTTTTACAGATATTAGAAGAACTGTTTTCTCAAAATACAGACGGCACTCTGTCGAAATTTTTATAAAATTTGCGAAAAAAAAATAAAATGGGACAAAAATTTTAACTAGTTTTTCAAACTCTAATTAAATGTTTTAATGCCTAGTAGAAAATGCTCACCACTTATAAAAGTAAGAAAATTGTTTTAAAATCCCTTGTAGGGTACTTAATGAGTTATCAGTAGATGAAGTTCGATAGTTCATTAGGTATTCTACGGGATCATGTTATGCCTTACAAAGGGGTAAGGTGTGACAAACTGGGGGTTATGTGAAAGCTCATAGTGATCTCCTTGCCGAGCTTGTCAAAAATTATCCCGACGAGGACTTCACCTAGCTCGAGGAACTTGCTCTAGGTGCTGAAGCTGAGAGTGAGGGCGAACAAGAGAGAGAAGAGGGAGTAAATGTTGAAGATGTAACTGAAAAGTAGGCTAGGGAAGATCCTCCTGCCGAATGACTTGTGTTTTTTTATTTCCTGTGATGAATTTTAAAGTTCTTTTTTTTATTTGTGATTAACTCTTAGTAACATCGAAAAATATTAAATTAAGTATGGATGAGTATTAAATCAACTCCCACTTGATCGGATAAGCTCGGACACGGAACTTAAGATCGGTTATTAATAGTGAAATAACTGTTTAAAGGGATCAGATAAATTTAATCACGAGTGCAAGATTGGAAAGCCTTGTGACCGAGAACCGATTAAAACGTGGACGCATATATAAAAATGATTTGAAAACAGGTCTTAGTTTGAGTTTGATGAGTTCGGGACCGCTTATTAAAGATCGATTAAAACATTAACTTGGTTAAACACTTGAACAATTCGGGCAAGGTAACTAATCACAAGACGTCCCGAAATTTGGAATCTTGAATGTGAGGAGATCGTAAAACAAAATACAAAATCAGATGGTCTAAAAATTAATCAAAACGAGTCGGGGAGATTGGAAAACACTTTGTTTGAGCGCACTTTGAAGTTTATTATTTATCTGGGAGGTTACTAGCTCAAAGAAAATGACTTGGGGTCGAATAACTAGTTGATATCGGTCAAACGCTTACTAGGGAGATCGACATAATTGCAATTATTCGAACTATGATTTTGAAGATTGACCAAAATATGATATCTACAGTGAAGAAAGAGAAACGAAAGCCATGAGTCTCCCTACCTTGATCAATCACCACATATGGTAGTTAAGTTAGAGCTCACCTCCATTCGCCAGCCCATCCCCATATCAACCTAGAGCTGCCAAAACTGCAACGATACCAAAGTTTTAGAACTAGCGTGGGGTTGGGGCTATGGAGGCTACGGGCAACTAATTTTTGTCAGTGCATTAGATATTATTAATTAATTAATTAATTAATAATGTAAATAAATTTAATCAATTAAATTTTAATTTTTAAAATCAAACTTTCAATATTGTATACATATCTCAAATTTTTAATAGTATTTTTAAATTTTGTGAAAATATTCATATTTTAAATATTATTATTAACTATTTCTATTTTTAATATTTTCAATTAATAAATAAAATAAAAATATTTCTATAAATAAACAATTATATTCTCAATATTTATAGAGTATTAATTATTTCATTAAAAAATAAAGAGAATGATGGATGTCATATGAGTATTAAGGTAATTTTAACTTTTAATAATCGAAAAACTTGCTATAACAGGTCAACACAGGTAATAAGAGACTTTATGATACGAAAATTAAAATTTAAGAATTTTTTTTAATAAATTAAGAATAAAGAACTGAAATGAAACACCCTAAAGTCCAAGGACGGTAAGTGCGAATTACCCGCCTAAAATAAAATAATATTCAAACATTTAAAGTTTTAACAATTAATATCCAAAGCTTTTAACTTAATTGCTTGGGGGGCTAAAAGCCTATGTAAAACTTACTAAAAGCAAAGATTACAACCCTAAATAACAAGAAAAAAAATACAGACATCCACAAGTAAAAAATAATTAATTTATGTATAAATTCATCCTTATTATATCATCTTATCTCGCTATTGACCCGCCGGCTGCTCAATCAAAATTACCCAGCATCAGCCATCACTTCAGTAACCTAAT
Organism: Hevea brasiliensis; assembly: GCF_030052815.1. Lineage (NCBI taxonomy): Eukaryota > Viridiplantae > Streptophyta > Magnoliopsida > Malpighiales > Euphorbiaceae > Hevea > Hevea brasiliensis. Next base: position 103,241,498 of record NC_079497.1, read on the forward strand.
AGCTTACTTAAAACTTAATATTGCATAAACCAAACTGTTTAGAGCAATTCATTCAATTCTCATTCCTACTAAACCAGGAAGAAATTGGTGTAACCTGATTTTCATGAGATTGTGAATGAGGCACTCAGTCTGATGACCTCCTCTTCTTTTGTGTTTTCGGTTTTTCTTTTTCATAGATTTCTTTTCTGAGGATTTTCTTCATTTATCAAGTGTTCATAATCTTCAAGACTCGCAAAGGCGACGCAGCAACCTTCCCACCAGATTTCCGTTTTCTTTTCTTGTTATCAAGTTCGTCCTCGTTATAATTACCAGCGTCCAAATCCCATGTGTCGACAGCTGCAACAACGTCATCGGTGTTACCACCTTCAGCAATGCCATCAGAATCTGCCCCCATAGCAAAATCAGAGGGGACATCCATTTCCACATCACTGGCATTACCAATCAAATTGTCATCGTCTTCTTTGGCAACTTGGTCCAAATCATCAGTCATATTCACCATCAGCATCAAAAGAAAGATTAGCAGAATCCAACTTATTCTCAATCTCTTCATTATCACTCTCATCAGCACCACCAACTTCATCGCCATCACCCACATCAGAAAGCTCTTCAGCTGCCTCTTCTTCAGCTGCCTGCTTCTTTTTCTTCTTCTTTGGCTTTGTGCTGTTCATTTTATTCATATAAAACTTGTGAAAAACAAAATCTTCAGGAGGCACATCCACTTCAGCCAATGACACAATCTCTGATCCAATTAAATGATTGTTCATGTCAAGCTGAGGAAACATGAAATGAGTTAGCAATATTAAGAGGGGTTCATAATTTGACGTTGATAATTTAAAGGTCCTTCAAAAAGTAAAGAAAGAGGCAAAAGATCTGCAGCTTAAAGTCTTCAACATAGAAAAATGTGAAAAACCAAGGTAACAAAAGTTAACTTCTAGATAGGTTTAAACTAATCTTCTTGGCCGGTTCAATTTTGGAGCCACCATGCCATGTGGTCTGCTTTGGTTTCTTTTCCATGAACTCGTCTAGAAAAGCAGTAAGTGATAGATCATTTAATGGGTTACCATTATAAACTATATTGGCTCCAGATGGAAGAGTCCCTGCCATGGTAGCAACAGATGGGTGCAAATGAGAAGCGAGTACCATCAGTTCCCACCAGCTTGCATGATCTGCATTGCTGTTGATTCAGAAGATGCTAAAATTAGTAAAATAAAAGAACAACACTCTATTGGGTAACCAACATAGAAAATAAACTGGCAGTCTTAAGTTACCAGACTATCATGTAATTCCATGCTTCTAAAAATGAAATGATAAGACAATTTGCTTTTCATTCTTTTTTCCTCATTCAATCCATGACTAGCATCTTTCACAGAAATAAAGCAACCATTCTAAGCAAAATATTGCTGAAAACACCAACATACTAGTAAGACGGTCTCTATGCTGAGGATTACACCCTCCAGGCAGGGAAGAACATGTAGAGAATACTTGAGACTGGTTACCATTACAATTGGATAGTGGTTGGGATTCTTCAAATTCTTTTGAGCCCTCTTCTGCAAGTAGCTCTTCTACTTCATCTGAATCATCATTGTCAGAGCTAGGGGCAGGAGAAACTTCGCCTTATAAAGATTCACTTGCTGGATTAGCCTTAGCATCACTATGAACAAATTCAAGTTCATTTTCTGCTTTGGCTGCCATGTGAGATTCATTATCCGCTTCCTCCACTATGTCCTCAAAATTTTCAAGATCTTCATTAACCGACTCGTTCTGCATTACCACGTTCCTGAATGATGAGAGAGCTTTAATTCTAATGTAAGATAATCCTCTAATTACCCATAAAGAGGAGAACATAGTTCATTGATCAAAAGAAACCAGAATTACCATAAAGGAGGCCTTGCTTTAAGAACTTCAGAAAGAAGAAATAAGAAAACCCCATGCATATTGAGATGGCTGCTGGAGGGAAACCTGTTCAAGTATATACATAGTCATTTTCTGTTTTGAAGCGTAAACCATCAAAAAATACAAGTCCCTATACTGATACTGAAACATAAAATGCCTGACATTTAAGGAATTTTGTAACATCATTCAAAGTTCTCAAACTAGCAGTTGAAACAGATAAAAAATAAAAAAATTAAAAAAAAAAAAAAAACACCCAATATGAAATTCTAATGACTGATTTTTTTTCATTTAGAATGTCTTTTCCAATAGGGAAGAAAAGAGTTTGGGCAATCAATTGAAATATAAAATGTGAATAACCATATATTGCACTATCATGGTGAAGACGGAACCACATCAAAGAAATAGCTGACATTTCAAGCGTATTGCCCTGACATATTCAGGCATCATTACTACTCGTTTTAAACAGAAAAATTTCTCAGCTAACCAAAAAGAAACAGGCTTTCATTTCACATCATTTACTAAAGAAATGTCATAGTACAACAAGCATACAAGTTACTAACCTGAAGTAGTCGCTTTGAGAAGGCAGACGCACACTTCAAATTTACATCATTTTTCATTGCCCTCAAGAGGAGTCCAATAAACATTTCCGCCTGAAAAATAAACCATATACAAGGGAGATGTAGTCAAGTGAGTAAATGACAGACTTTGTTCAGATGATTGCAAAATTGAAATTATGCCTTTACAACAGATCATTGTAGACAATACACTAAGAAACTGCACATTTTATCAAAATTCACAGCAAGAAAAGGAAGTTAGAGTGAGGATGTCAATGTAGTGCAATGCTGCACTTCAAGCCACCTTATACCTCTAAAGGAATCAAGAAAAAAATAATATAGTGCAATAAAAGTTTGGAAGTGAAATTTAAAACAGGAAGAAATCATGCCAGATACCAAATTCACTGATCCCCAGATCATCTACATTTCTGAATAAATGAACTGTCTTGGACAAAAAGAAGCCAAAAGGGGACAGAAATCTGTCCTATCCCATGCTAGGACGAAAGATCAATGCAGAAAAAAAAATTAAAAAGCATCCTCAATATCACCCAATTTTCTGGCATGCTACAAAGCTTAGCATATCTTGAATTGCATAAACATAAATGGGGAAAAATGATCTCACCCATATGTATAGAATAAGCCCATCTGAAAGTTTAAATGTTAGCAAAAGAGTTGCAAAACCCTAAAATGATGTGAACTGATTTTTCTTTTTCTCTTCAAAACATATGTACCATGATATTAGAGTTACACTGTTAAAGAGAAAATTTTGGAATAATTCAATTTCTAGAAAAAGAAAACAAACTAGTTATTTGCAAAAGACATAAACAATTGTCAAGCACGGGCAAATTCACATTATCACCAAGCTAAAAGCATGTAACCTGTTAGACTTGCCATGGAAGAATTCATGGCAGCTGGAAATAAAAGTTTTGAGTATAAAGCATGGTAAAACTGGTCACTAACAATCTGGTTCTTGGATGAGATTTTATCGAGAAGCATCAATGCCTGAACTCCTACATTAAAATTCTTTGAATGAACCTGTACAGTCAATTTAAATGTTGTCGGCAACGCACCATAACCATGTTAAGCCCCATCGATAAATAGCTGCCTAACACAAAATTATTTTTCAACCAAAATAACAAATAACTGTAACCTTATCAATCGGAAGAGCATTGGTGTTTGGACCTCAATAATGTCATCAGCCTCAGTGCTAGAAACATAAGGAAATGCTCTATTAACACCCTAAAATGGCCAGTGAAAGTAAGCAAGAGTCCCGGAGCAGCGCTTTAAAAACACACAACAAAGCTAAAAATGGTAGAAATTTAGGTAAAAAGCATGAACTTAATTCAATCTTCTCCTACATACCATAACTTTCATTTTGAAAAAGAGATTCTCATACTGACTGTTAGAAGAGCTGACAGAATTCGTGAATCCAATTCAACATGAGATTCTGGTGAACTTTCCCCTTTGTTCTGCTTGACAGGATTAGAAGTATTTCTATCCTTTGCTTTGCCAACTTTATACATCTTTTGACTGCTTTCAGCCTCAGTAATCAGCAACTGCAATTGTTATTTGTAAATGTTTTTGGTTTTCCAACAATATTATCAAATTGCAAGCATGATTTAATGTTTTAGCAATGTAATCACATGTCTACTCAGAAGTAAATCTTTATTTAATATGGAAAATTAATATTTAGTCACTGCATTTTAACAAAACTATTTAGTCCCTCTATTTTGAAAATATACTATTTAGTCCCCCTATTTTTAGTCTTCAACTATTTAGTCCCTACCATTATTTTAAAGCAATTTTTCTATTAGTCAACTCAGTCAAATGAGAGAAAATAGTTGTATCATTCAAATTACAAAGACTGAATATTGATTGCTTTAAAATTACAGGGATTAAATAATTGTATTATTCAAATTATAAGGACTGAATAGTTGAGTTGGGAAAAAAGTTTTGCTTTAAGATAACAGTAGGGACTAAACAGTTCACGGACAAAAAAAAGGGGAACTCAATAGTGTATTTTGTAAAAAATAGAGGGACTAAATAGTTAGTTTCATTAAAATGCAAGGATTAGACAGTAATTTTTAGTTTCGTTAAAATACAAGGACTAGACAGTAATATTCCCCATTTAATAATAAATAGACTCTTCAATTAAGAAAATAAGTTGAGCAGATTCAGAACTTTGCATCTATAAATAACTCATTGAATAAAGCAAAAAAGAGTCTCTTGTGTACCCTCCCATTGTGCGCACAGTGGGAGGGGACACAAGAGATTTTCCGATCTCAATTGAATTACACCAAGATCAGCCATAAGCCCTTACCATTTTACATTAGTTTTAGATGAATTGACGAAACATATACAAGAGAGTATTCCTTGGTGCATGATGTTTGCGGATGATATTGTTCTGATAGATGAGACACGAGAATGAGTCAATAAAAAGCTCGAGATTTGGAGAAGTACTCTAGAGTCAAAGGGTTTTAAGTTAAGTAGAACGAAGACAGAATACATGCATTACAAGTTCAGTAAAGGCTAAACCGTTAATAGGGAATGAGTTAGTTTGAATGGAGTGGTATTGTTTTAAATTAATCACTTTAAATATTTAGGCTCAGTCCTTCAAGTAGAGGGGGATGTGAGGAGAATGTTAGTCATAGGATTAAAGCCGGATGGTTGAAGTGAAGACATTCCACTAGAGTTTTATGTGATCGTAAGATTCCCAATAAGTTGAAAGGAAAATTTTACCGTACAGCCATACGACCGGCTATGTTATATGGTAGTGAGTGTTGGGCACTGAAAGAGTCGTATGCACCTAAGATAAGAGTTGCAAAGATGAGAATGTTAAGGTGGATGAGTAGCCATACTAGACTAGATAAAGTCCGTAATGAGAGTATTAGAGAAAAGGTAGGAGTGGTGCCAATTGAAGATAAGTTGAGAGAAGGGAGATTGAGGTGGTTTGGTCATGTGAAGCGTAGACATACGGAGGCTCCAGTTAGACAAGTAGAGCACATTAGGTTAGAGGATAGAAAGATAAAAAGGGGTAGACCTAAATTGACTTGGAGGAGAGTAGTACAACATGATCTAGAAGCATCACACATTTCTGAGGATTGAACCCAAAATCGTTTAGAGTGGAGAAAGCGAATCCATATAGCCGACCCCAAATTTTTGGGATAAAGGCTTAGTTGAGTTGAGTTGAATAAAGCAAAAAAAAAAAAAAAGTGGAAGGTCATTGATACCTTGAATAGAGCAAAGTACACATCAATTAAATGTTTTGCAACCTTTGGTCCATCTCCTTCATGACTCAGGCGAATCTGGCTCAAAAAATTAACATGTACATGTATAAGGGAAGCTAGATAAGGGCCATAGGTTAAAACTTAACCAAATTGAATTTTGGTAGTACACTGTGGTTTGAGTTCAAAACATGCATCAAATAGGAATAAAGTATTGTCCACGCATGACCAGAGAAGCTTGGCACATAAAAGCACAATTAAAGAACAATATTCAGGATGATAAGAAACGTGCACAATTTGCTTGTGCAATATAAAAAATCATTGTGTATGCATTACGAGTAAATCTTGTCCCAGATGTCTATACCTAAAGAGAAAAGAGGTTCAAAATTCTAGGGGAAGACTACAAAAAAACAAGGGCTTCATGGTCAACACTAAACCTGCTGCTCATGTTGACATGTTCCTTTCTTTATGAAGAGAAACAATGATCAAATGAGTAACAGGATGACTAGAAAAGTAAATGCATCCAAATGTTGTAAATGAGTTTGCATTATCAATGAACTAGGAAGGCATTTTCCCAATGCCATTACATTGGCAAAAGTGCTAATACAAATGAAACTATATATATATAACACCATGCAGTAATCTCTGAAACCAAACAAGGGACTAAAATAATGAAGACTTACAGCATGGTATTTTGCTCTTAGTCCTAAATGAGGTCAAAACAGAAAAGAGTCCACTTCATCAATCACCACAGCCTGTAAAAAGATATGGCTAACTAGTCAACTAAATGAAAAATTGGGAAACAAATTAATTATAGTTTTAAGTGACTAGATTAGAAGTTGTGCCTTCATATTTGGGTGGTCAGATAAAAGGTTTGACAAGTGAAAGTCAGCATTGGATGCACCCCTATTTTGAGGATCACCTAGCTGCAAGTAATCAAAATATAGAAACATGCCTGCATATTAGCTTCAAGAACTGTACCAAGGAAAACAGTGTCAGGTTCAATTTTTAAGGAGGCTAAAAGCCAACATTAACTTACTTTGTTAACTAGGGCAGAAAGCAATCTGTGCTCCTGCTCTGATTTGCTTTTCAACAGAGCATACATGATCTGAAATCACGATCATCAAATGAGTTTGTTTTAATATAAAATTATCATGCTCACTCAAACTAAATGTAATAAAAAAAAAATTAACAAATTACAAAGAAAACTATCATGACCAATATTGGGCGATGAAGAAACAACAATTTCACAAAGTGAGCACAGTAGTGATGAAGATGCTAAAGTATAAGATGGCATGTAAAGGGCCACACAAGGCATATTTTTTTTCAAAAGTTGAAAATGGGACCATTGAGGATGAGTTGAGGAAGTGGTGACTCAGATGGATTGGCCACGTCAATCCATGTATAAAGTACTTGGATGGAGGTACACAAATGGAAGTCCATGGAAAAACTCTTTATCTGTCTCGAGATGCATAAATTAGTGACTGTGACACATTGAAAACTAAGAACAGACTAACCTTCAATGCCTTATCTTTTAGTACGGGTAGCATATCTCTTGATGCTTCTTCAAGTGCAAAAACAAAACATTCATACCAAAGATAGTAAAGTAAGTTCACATAAGAACAAGGGTATATATTTTAAGATAGAACATAGAAGACAATATTAGTCCAATAGAAATTAACCTGAGAAATTAAAATACAAGAGCGCACTTAAGTAAATATTCACTAGAACGATGGATTTCAAAAACGGAGTTGTCATATTAAGCACACTATATTATATTCTCAAAGAAATAACCCAAAATTTATCAGGGAACAAAAGCATAAAATCACTTTAATGCCCCACAATTTCATAATTTAAGTCAGAAATCCTAAGCTTACCAGATCTACATCCCAGAAAACAAGAAAAAGATGATGTCAATGTCTGAAATTAAATACATTAACAAATAATCAAAGATATTGTTTTGATAGAAAAGCTTAAAAATGAGTAATACATGAGGTCTGCTTGAAGTTTCAATAATAATTCTATTTTCCAAATTTTTCATTAAATATAATTAAGTAAATAGAAATCATGACAATGAAAAGTCATTTATAATTTGATCCAACACCAACAGAATTTTTTTCTTCTTTGATATAATAATAATGTTACCATAGTTTGATCCTAGGATAACAATGTTCTGCAAAGAGTGTCTGCCACCAACAATTGTTCGGCTCCACTCTAAAATCAGCACATATCCATGCACAGAATGGAAGTGGAAAAATTATTCAAATGTGGATGCAGCATAAGAAGGCAGCAGTGAAGTTTGCTTTAAGATGAATTTGATTTGCGAACATAATAAACAATCAATCAACAAGAAAATATGCTCCAAAGAATTTGACTAAGAAGTGCACAAGTGTCCCTATCTGTGTCTGTGTGATGCTTTAAAAGTAATAGATATACATGCATGCAGGATTTTTGCGATGCTTGGACGATCACTCACGAAGTGGGAAAAGTGAGAGTCGCCACCTTAGTTTTGAGGAAACTAAAGAAAACCATTTAGGAGTTAAATTAAAAATGAAACCACTTCAAAGCAGAGATTCTAGGTTGGGGTCCATTAACGGGTGGGGAAGGTGTTAGGCACCCCACCTCGTCCCTTAACAAGGGTAAGTAGATTTAATTTTGTGTCATTTATAAATTAGTTAGAAGGGCTATAGTGGGAATGTTAATCCTTTTGGTAAAAGGAATGTTTGATTTTCACTAATTAGGATTACCCGGATACATAAGTAAATGAGACGACCTTAGTGAGTTGGCGTTAATTGTTAGGTTTTGGGATTATCTTGCATACGGGTTGAAATTTGGTGTGAGAATAGGATAAGAACTCTCCTCCTATCTCTTTTTAATATTTATTTGAATAGAGGCCGGATAAGAACTCTCCTCCGATCTCTACTGGATTATTTATTAAAATTCTAATTGGAGGTCGGGTGAGGTCCTCCTCAGATCTCTTTTAGGTATTTATTAAAATTTCGAGATGGGAACCAGGATAAGAATTCTCCTCAGATCCTATTTAATAAAATTTTGAGTTGAGGCCAGGATAAGAACTCTCCTCCGATCTCTTTTAAATTAGAAAGGTGCACTGAAAGGTATTTTTAGATCTCAGAATTTTGGTGCCCTAAGAACCTAGAGATAAGGATCTGAAGTTTAAAGAGGTTGGGGATAGGACTTATCAATATCCTTGGCTAGGCAGGAAAATGAGACTGATTTACTGACCTCTCATGTATTTATTTTACCAATATTTATTTATGACCAATCTACTCTGCTTCTTTTACTTCCATTTTATGGCATCTTTGCGAAGCGCTATCGTTTGTCGGCCTAATAGTTTGACTATCTTCCTTATGTATTATTGATTTTCCCTTTAAGAGAGATCTTTAGGTTGCGATTACCTCGTCTTACGACCATTTACACTCTACTAGGAACCGAGAAAAGCTTGTATTGAAATGACGAAGATTAATAAAGGCACACTAATCACTAAAGAGATGACACGAGAATAACATTTAGGTTTCTTTGCACGAGATGAACTTGGAGAAAAATCACATACGTAAAAGGGACGGAGAGACTACGGAAGAAATGAGCATAAACACTTAATAAAGCAGCGACGTGAGCTCTTACAGGAGGAGGCTGAATCTGTAGGAATAATTATGGGGTGGCCACTAGAAACAAGACCGCGGGTGATTAGCTTTGAGAGTTGATGTTCACCGTGAAGTGGAGGAGCTTAACTATGATGTGATTAGGTCAAGATAACAAGCGAGTGGGATTTGAGCTCCAACGGAAGGGATGAAAATAGAGATGATAAAGAGTTGAAAGTGAAGGCGTGATCGGGTGATGAACAAGCTGGAAATGTAGAGTTCAGTGTTCAAAATCCTTTTCAAGAAACACTTGAAAACTAGTTTCAAAAGTCTTTCCAATCAATACTTCAAAGTAGCGAATAACAAAGCTGAATGAAATTTTGAGTTCTTCCGCTATAATATGACCTTTCTTTTTTTAAATCAGTCCTCCCCCTTGAGCAGTTTTCATGCGGTATTTATAGGAATCGGGTGCTCCCCATGAAGAGTCGGGATTCATTTTGAGGAGATGGAGGGTCGGGATTTTGAAGTACATGATCGGATGTTCGGGAATTAAAGAGAATCAAAGCGAATGGTGAGATCGCTTCTCAAAATATTTGTCCTTTTCCTCTTTTAATCAAGCGGTCTTGAATCCTTTGTCGGAGCGATGCGAGTGAGTGAAAACGCTGGTATTGTCGTCTTCTCTCTTGATCCAAGGGTTCGGATTCATCCTTACAAGTGAGATCAAGCGGTGGGGATTGGGATGTCTGGTGTCATGACATACCACAGCACTGTCGGCATTGCGGGCGATTCTTAGGCGTGCGGTGGGGATCTCGTCGCCACGCTTTAACTACCTCGGCTCACGATTACGGCGGCGGTTATCGAATTTGTCTTATTCTTTTTGTCTTGATCCCTCCTAGCTCCCATTCCGATCTCTCATGTTGATCTCCTATCTCCGATCTCTTTTATCCCTTGATCGATCTGGATTCGGTCCAAGCATTAATTACATCTCGATTTTGAGCGTCGCCGTTTCACTTCGACATTAAATGCCCATTTTCCCTATATATACCCCTGTTGATAGTGGCATTTCCTTCATTCGATTTTCTCTCTTTCTCCTTGTTTCTTGGTTCTAGCTATTAGGGAAAGTTAGGCTACAAGCGTGGTTTTGATCCTCTTAGATGGAATTCCCTTTTCCTCGACGGAAAATTTACGATCCGGTGATTGGATGGTCCTAATTGGCGATGGTGAAGAAGCGAATTTGACCGATCCGTATTGCGGGCTTGGTTGTACCGATCTCGAGTTGCTCAAGCCCGAGTTCATTCGGCTTCTCATCACATTGAGTGTTCGACGGCGGATGAAGCATCCGTCGGCAATATCATGGGATCGATTATAAAGCGATCCTTAGAACACAGGAGTATCCTTGGGATAAGTTATAAAGCGATCCTTAGATCTCACAGGAGTATCCTTGGGATAAGTTATAAAGCGATCCTTAGATCGACCTCTTGAGATAGGATTTTCACGGTCTCTAGAGATCGTCCAAATGATGTAATTTTTCAATGTAATCGGATCTCTAGAGATCGGCCACATGATGTAGCTAGACCTTTGTAATCAGATCCTAGAGATCGCCCAAATGATGTAATCCGATCTTTTGAGAATAAAGACTTTATTTTGTCGGTTATCATCTTATTTTGCATTGATTATTTTCCGATCTCTCTTGTGTTTATCCGATCTGGTTCTTTACGAATGACACTTAAGCGATCCTTTATTCAAAATATTTAACTTATTATGCGATCTCAATTAAGCGATCTCGATCATTCGGATATTTGAGAAAAGTGTCAGAACAGCTGTCGAGTCTCACCAATTGATGCGCCGCCTAGAACCTCGCGAGCATTAAATGCTCGGACTAGTATACATAGGGGAGGGTTAGCCAGTTGTTTTCTCATTCCATTTTCAATCCCTGCTCACAACTTGAAGTTCTCTCATTTTCTCGGTTTCTCAGACAGATTAGACTACAGTAAGGGTTTTAATCTTCTTTTTAGTTTAAGTTCTTTGTTTTTCTTGAAAATGGCGGTGCAGAAGGTCGGAGGCGTGAGCCCTCCTTCCATTGAGTTCTCTTGGTCATCGTCGATGAAGAAGAAGCGATCGAACCAAGGCGCAACTGGACCCCTTAGGGTCCTGCTCCAGTCGAGTCGGGTCGTACCATTAAAGCGTATCGCCCTTCTTCAAGGAGAGAGACCCTTCCTATGAGCGAGCTTCCATCGGTTCTTGAGAATCCGATGCGCAATCGTTGTTCAAGAATACAACATTTGTCTGATTCATATGGTGATCAAGTGCCATGGCGATCTTCGTGTCGATCATTCTTTTGAAGAGGATGACATGGTCATGGTGTCTGAAGAAACGATTAAAGGCGATGCGAGGTTCCCTCTAGCCGATTTCTATAAGGAGGTCCTAAAATTTCACGAATATCCATTGTTCAAATCCACCCCAACTCGTGGCGGATCTTGGTTGCTTTCAGAGGTCTATGCCGAGCTAAGGGAATCGGACCTCTGACTAAAGTGTTAGCCAAGCTGCCGGCTAACTCAGAAAGGGCGATGACCCTTTGGTTCTTTCAGGTGAAGCCTAGCTGCGAGCTCTTTTCCGATCTGCCCTCGTCTCTTAAGAACTGGAAGAATCGTTTCTTCATTGTGAGGAGCAAAGATCAGAGCGCTTTGAGACTTCCCCATGGTGGTGGTACCGGGGACCCTTGCTTCGAACCATATTACCACGAGCGAAGAGGAAAGTTTGATAGTGATGGATCGAAGAGTGAGGCTGCCACTAAAAAGTATTCTTGTTTGGATTCGGTGGCTGAAATTTGCACCATTAATTTGTTCGGTGCTCACTGGCCAAGACCGCGAACTTGACTCTCTAACCTCGGCATCGGTATTTTCTATATCTCAATTCTCACGACCTTAGTGATCTCACTAACCTTTTCTTTGTGCGGTATGGCGGGTGGTGAGGTTCAAGGAAGCGGAAGAAGGAGAGAGATCTCGGAAGATAAAGGAGATAAAGCGTTGAGCGACTCCAAGCGCCCGATCACGAACACAGGGAGATACAAAGTGATCCTCCCCAACCTTGGTCCGCCGACCACTGAAGCTACCCGATCTCCTCCTAGATCGGAGGAGCGACCTCAGACTCTCATGATTGTTCCAAGCGGGGAAGGGGGCCTTCTCAAGCTTCAGGAGGACCTCTTCTCGGGCGCTCAATCTTGATCGGCTTGAGGAATAACGGTGTCAAGGAGAACTCTGATTTCGCCAAAGTCCTGGGGTCTACCATCTTCTTTCAGGAGGATCGGGACAGGCTATCCCAGAATGGCCTTGATGACATATTGACTCGGACCATGAGCTTAAACGTGGAGTGTCTGGTGAACCAGACCATGATCAGGAAAGGATTCAGCGCTGGGTAAGGAGATCGGGAAGAAGAACCGGAAGTGGATTCCCTCCGATCCGAACTCTCATCGGCTCGGGATTATATATCTCAGTCGAGGGCGGGCAAAGCTCCATGAAGGCCGGTTGGCGAACAGAGCCGTATTTGGACGAGAGAGGACCGCGCTCTTAAGGAAGTCCAGCGCTCCACGCCAATGCATCCTCTCAGTCGCTCAACATAGAGGAACTCGAGGCGAAGGATAAGGAGCTTAAGGAGAGGGATGAGGAGATGGTGGCGGAATAGTGAGGCCTATGTGAAGGCTCACAAGGATCTCTTGGCCGCACTCCGGGGCGTTACCGAAGAAGACTTTTCTTGGATGGGCGACACGGCACCGGGCGATGGTGAAGATAGTGAGGATGGCCCAGGGTGAGAGGGAGAGAGGAGTGATCAAATGTAGATCGGTGGGGTGATCCCCACCGAATAACTGTACAAATTATGACATGAAATGAAATGCCTTTTGTTCAATGAATGATTGTGATCGGAAAATTTTAAACCATTATTTATCGAGTATTTGATTGTATGAGCACAAAACAAAAACTAAATGTGATTATTAATCTAAGTATGAGAGATCGGAAAGCACTTTGAACATGAGATCGGTAGGGAAGAAAAAAAATCAGAACTTGACCGAAAATTTAACTCGAACACTTAAGATCGGAATCGAACCAAAACTTTAGCTCTTAAACTTTCGGAAAGGAGGTCGGCAATAAAGCGGTAGGAAAAGATCTAGTGCTAGTTCACTCCATTTATCAACGAGGATCGGGAATATTCTTGGCAGTCGGAAATCAATCAACGGGTTTGAAGGATCGGTAAATGATTTGAGAGATCGGTGAGTTTCAAGGGATCGTAGGACTTATCATTGATTCACGTCTTTGCGAGGAGAGGTCGGAAATGTGACCGCCTACCAAAGAGGATCGGAAGCGTGATTAGCTACTCAGGAAACTTAGCAGGATCGGTTTCAAAGTATTTTGGGGATCGGCCAAAATATGGTGTCGACATTTGCCCCTCTTTCGTAATTTCTATTAAAGGAAAAATTTCCGTATAGGAATTATGTAAAGATTCGACTCATATTTTGGGCGATTAGGTATTTGAAATTAGGGAACTAAAGCACACCTAAGTTAATGACCTAGAAAATTAAAATCAACTTAGATCTATAAACGGAGGTTGATAACGAGAAATTTAAATTGCATGAAATTAAAATCAACTTAGATCAAGGAACCGGAGGTTGATAACGAAATGTAAATTGCATGAAATTAAAATCAACTTAGATCAAGGAACCGAGAGGTTGATAACGAGAAATTTAAATTGCATGAAATTAAAATCAACTTAGATCAAGGAACCGAGAGGTTGATAACAGAAATTTAAATTGCATGAAATTAAAATCAACTTAGATCAAGGAACCGGAGGTTGATGGTGGAATTGCGGGAAAATAAAATCAACTTGGATCAAGGATCCATAGATTGATGGTGGAATTGCGGAAAATAAAATCAACTTGGATCGGGGATCAGATTGATGGTGGAATTGCGGGAAAATAAAATCAACTTGGATCAAGGATCGGAGGTTGATGGTGGAATTGCGGGAAAATAAAATCAACTTGGATCAAGGATCGAGAGGTTGATGGTGGAATTGCGGAAAATAAAATCAACTTGGATCGGGGATCGAGAGATTGATGGTGGAATTGCGGGAAAATAAAATCAACTTGGATCGAGGATCCAGAGGTTGATGGTGGAATTGCGGAAAATAAAATCAACTTGGATCAAGGATCGAGAGGTTGATGGTGGAATTGCGAGGAAAATAAAATCAACTTGGATCAAGGATCCGAGAGATTGATGGTGGAATTGCGGAAAATAAAATCAACTTGGATCAAGGATCCATAGATTGATAATTGGAAATTTAAATTGCAGGAAATTAAAATCAACTTACAAAACAAGTCGACTTTGGCATATGAAGTTATTCCACTGAAAGAGTGTACTCAACAAGATAACGAAGGCGGACGATTAATGGAGGAGGAGTTGCAAGGGCGACTATGATCTCATTCTTTCGGATGCCCCTTTTCATTCAGACTTTCTTCTTATTCTCTGAAAGCGCCCTTGCGTTTTCACTTTCTCTTCGTCCATTCGGCTAGAAGCGCCCTTTCGGGTTTTCGCCTCTAGTTTTGTTAAGGCCGTCATTCCTGCAAATCTCATAGCAAAATGCGTGAGGTTATCAATTCTCGAATTCAAATCTTATGGCAAAAATTTAACTAATTAATAGCACATTAAACAAAGAAAGAGCGATATTAAAAGCGGGCGAGAAAAATAAGGCGGAAGGAATAAAGTATAACTTTATTATGGTCTTGAAAAAGCGAAGATAAACTTTCAAAGGGAAAGGCCATAGGGATAGATCTCACATATTCCTTATGGTTAATTTTGAAATCTTTTAAGCGCCATTATTTGAGTTCTCTGAAAGTGCATGTCATGCGGTCTCTTTTCTATCAGTGGTTTCATGCCCCCTTCCTTATTCCTCCACTTGGTTCTTGGGGCGCCCTTTTGGGTTTTCACCCCAAGATTTTGTTTAAGGCGCCCTTTCGGGTTTCATCCTTTCTCCTTTTCATGCATAGTATCTCTTGTGATGTCGGCATTCACGAGTCTCGGGAATTCTTCACCGTCCATGTGAGTCAAGATCGAGCTCCTCGACGCCTTTTTAATCACATAAGGACCCTCGTAGGTTGGTGACCATTTGCCCGGGGATCGTTTTGGTTTAGCGATACTTTCTTGAACTAAGTCCCGAGTTGAAATTCCGTAGGCATGCGTTTTTATCAAATGCCACAGCCATTCTTCTCTGGTATAATTATCAGTGACATGCTGCTGTTAACCTTTTCTCATCCGGCAAATTCAAGATCCAACCTTGGTGGATCCATTACGACTCATCGATCCTAATTCCTTCAAAATTCTTAGGGGCGGGATTTCAACCTCAATAGGCAATCTGACTTCCATCCAGTAGACGGTGAGTATGGTGTTGCCGGTCGAGGTTCTTACGAGTCCGGTATGCGTGGAGAGCGTAGGAAGCATATCATGCCAATCCCTATATGTATTTGTCATTTTCGGATTATTCTCTTGAGGTTTTGTTCGCGGCTTCAACGCTCCATTCATCTGAGGGCGGTATGGGGAGGAATTGAGATGTCGGATTACGTATTGATCACCACGAATCTTGGACCGTTCGGAGTTCTTGGCGTTATCGGTGACAATTTCATTGGGAGACCATGCGGCGGATGATATTGTTTACGAAGAATTTGAAAGCGTGTTCTGCGTGATGTGAGCATAGGATGTCGCCTCGACCCACTTGGAGAAATAGTCGATGGCTACAAGGATGAATCTGTGCCCATTGGATGCCTTGGGATTGATGGGACCAATCACATCTATGCCCCACATTGCAAAAGGCCACGGTGAGGCGAGATTGAGCGACTTGTGGTGGCATATTTATCGGATCTGCGTAAATCGACACTTGTGGCACTTGGAAATACTCGATGCAATCCTTTTCCATTGTGGTCCAAAAATACCCACGTCGCATGATTTGCCGTCATCATGTGACCATTGGCGTGAGTGGCACAATTTCCCTCATGCGTCTCAAGAGGATTCTCTTAGCTTCTTTTGCATCTCGCATCTCGATGGTCGCCGTTGGCGCTCCTCTTGTATAGGGTCTCTCCAGGAAAGTACCTAATGCTAATCTCGAATCATCTTCTTTTCATTCTTGCTTGCCCCGAAGAAATTCTCGGTTCTCTGATGAGCGAGGATGTCATGATACCAAGGCTTTCCGTCGGGCTCTTCTTCAATCATGAGACAATAGGTGGCTCATCCCTTACCTTAATCTTGAGCGTGCGAAGCGTCTGTCCTTCTTGATTTGAGCCATAACGGCCCGAGTAGCTAAGGCATGCAAATTGATTCTGTCTCTACTCGGATGAGTGAAAGAGATTTCTTGAATTCCTTGATCATCTCCGATAAGTGCTTGATGGGGATTAGCTTGGGATCCTTGGTTTGCCATTCTCCCTTAACGATAAATTATCGAGGAGTCTCCATACACCTCCAACTTTCGATTTTCATCTTTATAGCGGCATGTAGACCCATCACACAAGCTTCATATTAGCGACATTGTTAGTGCGATCAAATCCCAACTTAGCGGCTATTGGGAAGTGCTTTCATGCAGGGATACTAAATGCGGCTCGATTCCGTTCGGATAAATTGGCCGCTCCGTCAAAATACATTTCCCATACATTGGCTGGTTCCCCTTCTTGCGATCTACTTCATTAATATGCTCATCGAGAACTCAAAATTGAGCTTCATAATCCGGGATAGGGTTTTTACGCTGGGAGGTCGGCAATCACGCTACCTTTCACGCTTTCGGGTCATGTAGACTATATCATATTGGGAGAGTATAACCTGCCACTTGGCTATTCTTCACAGCACGAAGGGCTCTCAAATACATATCGATAGGGTCCATCACGGAGATGAGCCATGTTTTGTGATTTAACATGTAGTGCTTAAGGCGATTTCTTTGTCGAGCCAATGCGCGACAAGTCTTTTCTAAGGAAGAGTACCTTGACTCACAATCATTGAACTTCTTGCTCGGGTAATAAATGGCCCTCTCTTTTAGTAGGTATCATCATCTTTGTCCCAAAACACATCCCATGGAATTACTGTTGGTGCCATGTATGCGAGATCGAGAGCCTACACGCTGAGTGGGACCAATCTTGGTGGGTTTGTGAATCTTGCTTGATTTTCTCAAAGCCTCTTGACAAAGTGAATCCCATTGAGTAGAGTTGTTTTTAGATGTCTGAAAATAGGCTCGGCTTTGGCGATGAGATTAGAAATAAACCTCGAAATGTAGTTCAGTTTTCCCGAAAGCTGCGCACCTCCCTTTACATTTTTGGGGCGGCATTTCTTGAATAGCTCGAACCTTATGCGGATCTACTTCTATCCCTTTCTACTTACTATGAATCCCAGCGGTTTTCCGATCTAGCTCGAATATGCACTTAGCGGGTTCGACTTCAAGCGGTATTTCTGAGTCTTTCAAACACCCTCCTTATCACTGAGCGTGGCTCTCCTCTCCCGGGATTTGATGATCATATCATCCACATACACCTCCACTTCTTTATGCATCATATCGTGGAATAATGTGACCATTCTGTATTTGGTAAGTAGCCGGCATTTTTCAAGCCGAAGGGCATGACCCGATAGCAGAATACCCCCCATTGGGTGATAAAAGCAGTTTTATCCTTGTCTTCCTCGTCCATTGGGATCTGATTGTACCCTGATGCCCCATCAATACACGAACATCTGCCCAAACCGGCGGCATTGTCAACTAACACATCAATGTGGGGAGAGGAAATCGTCTTTCAAACTAGCTCTATTAAGATCCACATAGTCAACACACACCACGACTCTCCGTCTTTCTTCATCAACTGGGACGACGTTAGCCACCCATTGGGGATATTTGACCACTTCTAAGAACCGGCGTCATCTTTGTTTCTTGACTTCATCTCGAACCTTGGCGGTGTATCGGGATTCATTCTCCTTAGTTTACCTTCCAGGATCGTTCGGAATTAAAGAATCTTGTGCGTCACTATCGAGGTCCAAACCGACCATGTCATCATAGCTCCAAGAGAACACGTCGAGAAATTCCTTAAGCAGACCGATCATATCTTCCAACTCCTCACTCTCCACTATCTTAAGTTCCCTTTTTACTTCTTACGTGCCTAAGTTTATTGTGCACGTTTTGTCTTCACAAGGCACGAGGGAGGGTTCATCTTTTTCATTGTTTTCTTACATAAGGTCTTCCTCGAATTACTTGAAGTAATGGCGATTATGGGGATTTCAAAATTAACCAGAGGAATTTATGAGTCTATTGGGTTATTAGGTGTTAATTGATGAATTGTCCTGAAGGAATATAGAATAGAACATGTTATAAGGATGGAAAGAAAAAGAGTATTGAATTAAAAATGCGCTATTAATTCATTAATATTAATGCCATAAGAAAAGGTCCATTCTGATTACACTTGTCACCATGGACAAAGTGATCAAGTGTAGATAACGAGGTACTTTACTCGAGATTGAGTGCGAGGATATCCTCAGTTGTCGGTTGTCAAGCTCTGCTCTTGACCATTGGCAAAATTAGGGCCTCATACAAGGAATCGGTTGGATGACATCTATGGATGGATCATCGGTGATTCTTACGTACTTGCGGATGTTGAATGGCCAGGTTTAGTGAAGATTTCCGTGATTCTCGGGACTACTTTCACCTTTCCTATCTTACGGTCAAATCTACGATCCGAAGCATTCTTCTCATCGAATCGCCCATCCACGAGGCATCCTCCTCATATCCCAAACCACAGCGGCCTATCTTACGAATGGCGGTATAGGCTGACAATCCCTTGTAATGTGGCGCTAGGCCTTTACCCTCTTCATACCGCTTCTTGACATTACTTTGGCCACCATAGCCATGGCCCCCTCCTTCCCGATATCTTGCAATTCAAGGGCACGGAAAGAACTTTCAATGACTCCTCATTGCTTCCACATAAGGGAGTGATTGCGGCTTGGTGACTAGTATGGCCTCTTCGCCCTTCAGTGATGATTTTGCCGTCCTTAATGTATTTGATCTTACGGTGCAAAGTAGAAGGAGCGACGTTCGCGAGAATGGATCAAGGCCTCCCTAACGACATGGTGTAAGGCGGCTCAATGTTCATCACTTGAAGCGTGATATTGAAAGTACATGCACCGACACGGATTGGCAAGTCAACGTCCCCTGACACCTCTCTCCTTGTTCGTCAAAGCTCTCACCACCATAGTACTTTGGCGTATATCGATTGGTCAGCGGCAATCTAGCCAAGGTAGCGCTAGGCAATACATTGAGGGTGATCCGTTATCGATGAGGACCTTGGCCACTATCTGACCTTTACATTTTACCGTTATATGCGAGCTTTATTATGCCCTAAGCTGCGGGGTCTACCTCCTCTTGAGAAAAGGCTACAGTGGATGCTGGATTTGTCCACTAACTTCTCAAAGCGCCCGGAGTAATGTCGGGGTTGACAAAGGCTGATCCGAGATTCTCTGCAAGGCTTGTCGGTGCACTTAGAACTCAAAATCGGCGATAACTTGAAATCCGGCGGGTGTCTTTCTCAAGCTGTTCCACCACGTCATACTCGCTCTGCTTCATTATTTGGAGCAACGATTCTTCATCTTCTCTATGCTCATGACTCTGCTTCCCTGCTTTCTCAACCTCCTCTTAGTGTTTCTCGATGACTCTCCCATCTTTACTTTCCCTTTTCTCTTTTCTCTTTCCTCGTTCATAACACCTCCCACTTGGGTTATAAACTCGACTTCTTGCTCAGTGGAGAGGGTTTTATTGCAATAACAGTGAGGACTTGTTTGGGGAGCGATGTTCTTTGGCGAGTCAGCATAAGTCATCTGAAGTGCTCGTGAGGAAGCGAAACATGGCTTTAGTAGTGCTGGAGGTGGCGAGGCTAGGAGGCGGATGTCTTTGTAGCGCTCCACAGTAAAAACTTGGAAATTATAGTTCCAAGGGACAGCATGAGTGTTGGTGATGGGGAGCTGTGGCGGAGTCTGAATAACTGTTACTAGTGGTGAGGCTACTGGGGGTGAGAAGGTGATTCTTGGCTTGGAGGTAGAAGCAGTTTGGCTGAATCTTGTGGTGTTCACTTCCCCTTCCGTTATTGACCTCTTCTGACATCTCAACCCTTAAAGACAATAAGTTAGGACCTCTTGCAGACCCCTCACAATCTCATGACTCATGATCATTTGCTCCTCCATGGTAAGGACACCCGTATTCTCCTCTAATCCAGTTGCACAGGGGAAAGATAACCTTCCCTCATTGATATAGCAAAAATCTCCTCAACGTATGGAACCAGCTCATCCACTTCAGGTGTTGATCCCTTTCCCTTAGATTCGATCATATTTACCCCACTACCCGCATTATGGTTGGGCAGTGGATTTGAGGTGACATTGGGGAGGGAACCATTCCCCTCGATTTTCAACCACCGTTCGGATTAGGCGTGCACTCTCCTCTGAGTGCCCATGATTGTCGATTGAATGCCCTTGTGCTCCTCCATGATACTCACAGCAGTGTGGCATCATACCACACAGGATATGGCGGGTGGATTGGGTCTAAAGGGCTGATGCGATTTGGTTTATCTGAAGCAAGGTATCGGTATATTTCAGCGAGAGGGGAAGGGGTGGATCAGGATTTCTTGGAGGTCTCGGGTTATTTTGTGGTGCTCGTGGTTGAGTTGGTGGAGGAGGTGGTCTTGGTTGGAAATTTGTGGGTGGGGCGTATTGTGTGCGTGTTTGTGGATAATTAGGGAAAGGAGGTGGAATGTTGGCGATGGTTTGGCCATAAGAGAATATGGCGGTAGTTATTTTGGGAAATTGGGGGTAATTATTCGACGGGTGATAGAGTGTACATCACCCTCCTTTTCTTGCCAAAATTGGCGATTTTCTTTCTGAGGTTCTCGGCCAACTCCTGTAACCTTCCTATTCTCAGTTGGCTTGATTCTCTCACGGCTTGGATGATATCGAGAAATTGTTGGAAGTATTTCCGATCATCAAGTTGAAGTAGGAGCCTTCAGCGTTTGATGAATAGGAGCAAAGTTCATTGTCGATCCTTTGGAGGATATACTTACGCGGCCTTCTCCCTCCATCGTTGGGCATCTTGCTTGAAACCTTCCGGTCTTTCTGTGCCGAGTTACGGAGGTCCCTCCTCGTGGGTGCCGCATCACAATTGAATTTATCTTGCTTTAGAAAAGTATCGGCTAAATCCTTCCGAGTGTAGCTTGCTCTGTCAATTGTATGCACCATCTCGGAGGCTGCTCGGAGAGGCTCTCGTGAAAGAAGTGAATGAGAAGTCTATCGTCTTCAGTTAAAGCGGACATTTTGGCAATGTAGGTTGCCGGTGGATCTGAGGATCAGAGTTTCCGGTGTACTTGTGAAATCCGGAACCTTGAATTTGGGTTGTACCAACACATCAGGCACCAATCTTAGTGACGACACATCAGTGAACCATACATGTTCGACCCCTCTGTGCCCTCAGTCTTTCTTCTAGGCGAGATAGTTTCTCGTTATCTCTCGCCCTATGTTCTCCTTCCAGCTTGTGTGATATGCTCCTCAGCGGGAGGCGAGGGTGGAAGTAAAGCTGGATGGATCGGGATTGAAGGGTGAGGCTCGGCATTTGAGGCAGTAGGGTAATAGGAGAAAGGTGGGTCATTATTCATGCTCACCGGATTAGTGATGGTCGGTCCGGAATGGGAGGCGAAAGGTAAAATAGGTAGAAGCTTGATGAGTATCTATTGTTGTAGGAGGCGGAGGAGGTAATGGTGGGTTAGGTTACGAAGTAGGTTTGTTACGAGACATTTCCTTCATTAGTCTCATGATTTGAAAGTGATCTTTCAATTCGGAGACACCTGCCTGTAGGTTACGTACTTGCTCCTGATTTTCCATTATCTTTCTTGTTCGAGATCTTGTTAAGTACACTCGCTTAGGTTGAAGCGTGTGCTTGGTCGGACTTGCCTTGTTTGAATCAATATTGATTTCTGGGAGGAGTAAAAGAAAATCTGAAATAAAATTTGGATTTTTGCGGAGAAACTAAAAAGTCTGATGCGGGCGAAGGATCTGATGGCATTTGAGAGCCAAGTTGAAATCTGTAAAAGGATAATTGCCTCGGCTTTATCATGGCATCGTTCGATAGTCGGAGTGAATGGCGAGATTGAGTGCGCATTTATGATCTTGGTCCATACAACGCATTTCAATTTTTCACATAACCCTAGCGAGGAAGTTCCTACGAGTCATACTATTCATTCACAAATTTTGCTAAACAATGGTCCAAAAATCACTTCATTAAGCTGAATAATTTGTACATCGTATCTTTTACATCGGCCTAAGCTGCAGGAGGTTCTTTATAATGAGATGACATTTTACGAGATACTCATATAACCTTCCTTCTTGCTGGCGGATCGAATGCTTCGGGCGTACTCGGATTAGTAATAATTCTTGTTTTCCTTGTGCTATTGTTCTCTCGGTGATCTACATTCTCTTTTAGTTCTTGATAGAGGGCGACTTGTTTTCTTTTCTTTTCTCTCTTTAGCACACTCTTTCAAGATATCGTTGATGAGTAGTGCACATTCTTTTAATTCAAGCTTCTTCTTCTTGTTTTCTGTTTATACTCTTCAGAGCACCTCTTGGTACTTCATCCTTTCTGAAGCTTACTATTACGCCCTTTCATCTCTTTAACCTCGGCTTGGAGAGAGTCTCTTTCCTTTTCCCACTTTGTACCTCTTGCTCTTGAACCCTATTCTTTGGCCCTTGCCTCTTCCTGAGCTTTCTTATCCTCCTCTTAATTTTACCTTTGTTGGTCCTTGGTGTTTTATTTATTCTGCAATTGTGAGTTCTCGGTATTTGCCTTTTGTAGCGAGTCAACGAGCGATTATCGATTTCCTCTAATAAGGCGTCTTGGCGAGGTTGTCGTCCTTGAATTCTCTGATGAGAGTGTTCTCGGTCCTGTCGATCCTCCATTTAAGATAATCGTCAGAGGCACTTGGGCCTTTGGGTGATTTCTCTATCGAGCGATGCTTTCCCAAGACTTGCGAGCCATTTTCAACCCTTCTTCTTCCTTGAGTTCATGGTAGAAGTGTCCTTGATGGTATTCTTCAATGTTGATCACAGTTGTGTTGAGCCAAAGCGCCTTGTTACCGTATTGGAGTGTAATTTGTATGCCGGTTATTCCAATTAGGGACAGTGAATACCTCTGTACCAATCAAGGCGGGTTGGCTTGGCGTCCACTGACTTCCTCCAACGATAATCATGGCTATTGAAACTCGAATCCGTTCCGCCTTTGTTTTTCATTCTTGGGCTTATCACTAACGGATCATCTTCTCAATGGGAGGCTGGTCAAGGTACCAAGTCAATCCTTTTGTCTCCTCGGGACACATGTGGTGATAGTCGGAGTGTAATAGCGAGAGCAACACTTAATGGACCCTTTCCTGTTATGCGGTAAGTTAGGGTTAACAAGGTTTGACAAGGATTGCCGGTGTCGGGTTGATCCCTGCCTTTCTCTTGTCCAAAATACCTCTTTGCCTTGCTAGTGATGATCCCCAATGGCCGGGAGCAGGATCGGACCATAGATTCCCAAAGGCGAGTGCTACGGAAGCTTCGATCCATCGTTTCTCTTGGGCGATGATCTAACCGCTTCTCAAGGTCGTCAATACCATCCATCGTGTTCCCTTTGGTGTTTCTCTGGACTTTACTTCTTACGGGGAAAACCCAACATGTGTGCCAACCGTTTCAGTCTGTCTATGCTCGAGGTGTAAGTAGATCAGGTTACGCAAGGAGTATGGGATCCCTAGCAATGCGATATTCTTCCATAGTGGGGACCGTGTCAATATCATTGAAAGAGAATACTCGTGCCTTAGGATTCCAAGCGACAACATGGCTTTTAATGCGGGATTTGGACCTTGACTTGCATTAAGGTTGCAATCCTTAGTACTTTTCTTCAAAGCGTACCTTGACACGATCGGGGCGACCTCCATTTACTAGGCGGACCCTCGAGGTTGTTCATTTTGACCTCTATTTCATCCAAATCCGGTGAAGGTAGCGAGCTAGCGGGCGCCTTGAAAGCATCATTTTGGGAGAATGCAGGAACATGGCCGATTCGGACCAAAGTTTAGCATTACGAACCTTTTACGCGACTCGAGGATGCCATGATAAAAATGATGCCTATCCTTTTTACGGACCCTCGGTTTGGTGATGCTGCGGGAAGATTCGTTAGTAAGACAAATTAGGGTAATTTTGAATCATCTTTGTTGTGAGTGACACGTACACATTTATCAAAGTAGGAAAATGTGTAAGTGTTTGATAAATTCAAGATTACCCTCACAAAATGAGCGAAAAGAAATCGAAAGAGAGTAAGGTAAGAGTAAACATGTCCCCTTTTGTCCTATAATAGGAGACTCACGATGCAGGAGTAGCGCTACCTATACGGATGGTTCTATCTTATGAGGCGATTTACTACGACTTTCGGCTATTGTGACAGTTTAGCTCGGGATCTAATTTTTCTAATAGCCACGAGTTCCCAAATTGCCCCTCTTATGTGTAGAGCCCATTCTACCCCATGATATTGTCGGAAAATTCCACGAGTATCACAATGGATAGAGCAGTTTCAATTTGGCGAGGAGCCTTCACGGATACTAACGGGGTAAAACCCACGGGCACCTACATGACCCCCTCCTACTTTCCTAAAAGGGTAAGAAAGCCGGGTTAGGACTATAGTGTGTGAGGACATTGTGTAAGTGTTCGTGTGTGAAGGACATTTTACCTCTTCAGATTCGAGGATTTTATTTTCCATTTTTTCCTTTTTTCCTTTTTCTTTGAAATGAAAACCTTTGTAGGAGATAGAGCAGGCAAAACAAAATAGATAGCAGCAATAATAATTAGCATATAAGACATTGCCGAGTGAGCCCCTCTAACTATAATTTGATCAGACAAAAATTAAGCCTACTTTTGGACCTCTAGACTGGGGTTAGGATACATGCTCCCAGTAGTCATGGTATCATAGCGGGATTTTGCGGTGCTTGGACGATCACTCAGAAGTGGGAAAAGTGAGAGTCGCCACCTTAGTTTTGAGGAAACTAAAGAAAACCATTTAGGGAGTTAAATTAAAAATGAAACCACTTCAAAGCAGAGATTCTAGGTTCGGGGTCCATTAATGGGTGGGGAAGGTGTTAGGCACCCCACCTCGTCCCTTAACAAGGGTATGTAGATTTAATTTTGTGTCATTTATAAATTAGTTAGAAGGGCTATAGTGTGAATGTTAATCCTTTTGGTAAAAGGAATGTTTGATTTTCACTAATTAGGATTACCCGGATACATAAGTAAATGAGACGACCTTAGTGAGTTGGCGTTACAATTGTGCAGGTTTTGGGATTATCTTGCATACGGGTTGAAATTTGGTGTGAGAATAGGATAAGAACTCTCCTCCTATCTCTTTTTAATATTTATTTGAATAGAGACCAGGATAAGAACTCTCCTCCGATCTCTCTTTGGATTATTTATTAAAATTCTAATTGGAGGTCGGGTGAGGTCCTCCTCAGATCTCTTTTAGGTATTTATTAAAATTTCGAGATGGGAGCAGGATAGAATTCTCCTCAGATCCTATTTAATAAAATTTTGAGTTGAGGCCGGATAAGAACTCTCCTCAGATCTCTTTTAAATTAGAAAGGTGCACGAAAGGTATTTTTCCGATCTCGAGAATTTTGGTGCCCTAAGAACCTAGAGATAAGGATCACGAAGTTTAAAGAGGTTGGGGATAGGACTTATCAATATCCTTGGCTAGGCAGGAAAATGAGACTGATTTACTGACCTCTCATGTATTTATTTTACCAATATTTATTTATGACCAATCTACTGCTTCTTTTACTTCCATTTTATGGCATCTTTGCGAAGCCTATCGTTTCGTCGACCTAATAGTTTGACTATCTTCCTTATGTATTATTGATTTTCCCTTTAAGAGAGATCTTTAGGTTGCGATTACCTCGTCTTACGACCATTTACACTCTACTAGGAACCGAGAAAAGCTTGTATTGAAATGGCGAAGATTAATAAAGGCACACTAATCACTAAAGAGATGACACGAGAATAACATTTAGGTTTCTTTGCACGAGATGAACTTGGAGAAAAATCACATACGTAAAAGGACGGAGAGACTACGGAAGAAATGAGCATAAACACTTAATAAAGCAGCGTGAGCTCTTACAGGAGGAGGCTGAATGCTGTAGGAATAATTATGGGGTGGCCACTAGAAACAAGACCGCGGTGATTAGCTTTGAGAGTTGATGTTCACCGTGAGCTGGAGGGAGCTTAACTATGATGTGATTAGGTCAAGATAACAATGAG
Organism: Hevea brasiliensis; assembly: GCF_030052815.1. Classification (NCBI taxonomy): domain Eukaryota; kingdom Viridiplantae; phylum Streptophyta; class Magnoliopsida; order Malpighiales; family Euphorbiaceae; genus Hevea; species Hevea brasiliensis. The sequence goes on from NC_079497.1 coordinate 103,268,134, forward strand.
TGGGATTTGAGCTCCAACGAAGGGATGAAAATAGAGATGATAAAGAGTTGAAAGTGAAGGCGTGATCGGGTGATGAACAAAATTTGGAAATGTAGAGTTCGATGTTCAAAATCCTTTTCAAGAAACACTTGAAAACTAGTTTCAAAAGTCTTTCCAATCAATACTTCAAAGTAGCGAGAATAACAAATGAATGAAATTTTGAGTTCTTCGCTATAATATGACCTTTCTTTTTTTATCAGTCCTCCCCCTTGAGCAGTTTTTCATGCGGTATTTATAGGAATCGGGTGCTCCCCATGAAGGGTCGGGATTCATTTTGAGGAGATGGAGGGTCGGGATTTTGAAGTACATGATCGGATGTTCGGGAATTAAAGAGAATCAAAAGCGAATGGTGAGATCGCTTCTCAAAATATTTGTCCTTTTCCTCTTTTAATCAAGCGGTCTTGAATCCTTTGTCGGAGCGATGCGAAATTTGAGTGAAAGGCCTGTATATTGTCGTCTTCTCTCTTGATCCAAGGGTTCGGATTCATCCTTACAAGTGAGATCAACGGTGGGGATTGGGATGTGCAGGTGTCATGACATACCACAGCACTGTCGGCGTGCGAGGCGATTCTTAGGCGTGCGGTGGGGATCTCGTGCGCCGCGCTTTAACTACCTCGGCTGATTACGGCAGCGGTTATCGAATTTGTCTTATTCTTTTTGTCTTAGATCCCTCCCTAGCTCCCATTCAGATCTCTCATGTTGATCTCCTATCTCGATCTCTTTTATCCCTTGATCGATGCGGATTCGGTCCAAGCATTAATTACATCTCGATTTTGAAGCGTCAGCCGTTTCCTTCGACATTAAATGCCCATTTTCCCCTATATATACCCTGTTGATAGTGGCATTTCCTTCATTCGATTTTCTCTCTTTCTCCTTGTTTCTTGGTTCTAGTGTTCAGGGAAAGTTAAGCTGGCGTGGTTTTGATCCTCTTAGATGGAATTCCCTTTTCCTCGGCGGAAAATTTACGATCCGGTGATTGGATGGTCCTAATTGGCGATGGTGAGAGAAGCTGAATTTGGCCGTCCGTATTGCGGGCTTGGTTATGTACCGATCTCGAGTTGCTCAAGCGAGTTCATTGGCTTCTCATCACATTGAGTGTTAAAGCGTGGATGAAGCATCCGTCGGCAATATCCTTGGGATCGATTATAAAGCGATCCTTAGAACACACAGGAGTATCCTTGGGATAAGTTATAAAGCGATCCTTAGATCTCACAGGAGTATCCTTGGGATAAGTTATAAGCGATCCTTAGATCGACCTCTTGGATAGGATTTTCACGGTCTCTAGAGATCGTCCAAATGATGTAATTTTTCAATGTAATCGGATCTCTAGAGATCGGCCACATGATGTAGCTAGACCTTTATTATGTCAGATCCCTAGAGATCGCCCAAATGATGTAATCAGATCTTTTGAGAATAAAGACTTTATTGTGTGGGTTATGATCTTATTTTGCATTGATTATTTTCCGATCTCTTCTGTGTTTATCCGATCTGGTTCTTTACCTGAATGACACTTAGCGATCCTTTATTCAAAATATTTAACTTATTATGCGATCTCAATTAAGCGATCTCGATCATTCGGATATTTGAGAAAAGTGTCGAGCATTTGTCGAGTCTCACCAATTGATGCGCGCCTAGAACCTCGCGAGCATTAAATGCTCGGACTAGTATAAATAGGGAGGGTTAGCGGTTGTTTTCTCATTCCATTTTCAATCCCTGCTCACAACTTGAAGTTCTCTCATTTTCTCGGTTTCTCAGGCAGATTAGACTCTGGTAAGGGTTTTAATCTTCTTTTTAGTTTAAGTTCTTTGTTTTTTCTTGAAAATGGCGGTGCAGAAGGTCGAGAAGCGCGAGCCCTCCTTCCATTGAGTTCTCTTGGTCATCGTCGATGAAGAAGAAGCGATCGAATAGCGCGCAACTGGACCCCTTAGGGTCCACTGCTCCAGTCGGGGTCGAATTCGTACCATTAAGGCGTATCGCCCTTCTTCAAGAGAGAGACCCTTCCTATAGGCGAGCTTCCATCGGTTCTTGGGAATCCGATCTGCAATCGTTTGTTCAAGAATACAACATTTGTCTGATTCATATGGTGATCAAGTGCCATGGCGATCTTACGTGTCGATCATTCTTTTGAAGAGGATGACATGGTCATGGTGTCTGAAGAAACGATTAAAAGGCGATGCGAGGTTCCCTCTGGCCGATTTCTATAAGGAGGTCCTAAAATTTCACGAATATCCATTGTTCAAATCCACCCCAACTCGTGGCGGATCTTGGTTGCTTTCAGAGGTCTATGCAGAGCTAAGGGAATCGGACCTACAGCTAAAGTGTTAGCCAAGCTGCAGGCTAACTCAGAAAGGGCGATGACCACTTTGGTTCTTTCGGTGAAGCCTAGCTGCGAGCTCTTTTCCGATCGCCCTCGTCTCTTAAGGCTGGAAGAATCGTTTCTTCATTGTGAGGAGCAAAGATCAGAGCCGCTTTGAGACTTCCCATGGTGGTGGTACGGGGACCCTTGCTTAGAACCATATTACCACAGCGAAGAGGAAAGTTTGATAGTGATGGATCTGAAGAGTGAGGTGCCACTAAAAAGTATTCTTGTTTGGATTCGGTGTTCAGAAATTGCACCATTAATGTTCGGTGCTCACTTGGCCAAGACCGCGAACTTGACTCTCTAACCTCGGCATCGGTATTTTCTATATCTCAATTCTCACGACCTTAGTGATCTCACTAACCTTTTCTTTGTGCGGTATGGCGGGTGGTGAGGTTCAAGGAAGCGGAAGAAGGAGAGAGATCTCGGAAGATAAAGGAGATAAAGCGTTGAGCGACTCAAGCGCCGGTCACGAACACAGGGAGATACAAAGTGATCCTCCCCAACCTTGGTCCGCCGACCACTGAAGCTACCGATCTCCTCCTAGATCGGAGGAGCGACCTCAGACTCTCGCGATTGTTCCAAGCGAGGAAGGGGGCCTTCTCAAGCACAGGAGGACCTCTTCTCGGGGCGCTCAAATCTTGTCATTGCTTGAGGAATAGCAGGTGTCGAGAGAACTACGATTTCGCCAAAGTCACGGGTCTACCATCTTCTTTCGGGAGGATCGGAGCGCTATCCCGGAATGGCCTTGATGACATATTGACTCGGACCATGAGCTTAAGCGTGGAGTGTCAGTGAACCGGACCATGATCGGGAAAGGATTGGCGCTGGGTAAGGAGATCGGGAAGAAGAACCGGAAGTGGATTCCCTCCGATCCGAACTCTCATCGGCTCGGGATTATATATCTCAGTCGAGGGGCGGGCAAAGCTCCATGAAGGCCGGTTGGCGAGCAGGCCGTATTTGGACGAGAGGACCGCTCTTAAGGAAGTCGAGCGCTCCACGCCAATGCATCCTCTCGGTCGCTCAACTTATAGAGGAACTCGGCGAAGGATAAGGAGCTTAAGGAGAGGATGAGGAGATGGTGGCGGGAATAGGCGAGGCCTATGTGAAGGCTCACAAGGATCTCTTGGCGCACTCCGGGGCGTTACCGAAGAAGACTTTTCTTGGATGGGCGACTGGCACCGGGCGATGGTGAAGATAGTGAGGATGGCCAGGGTGAGAGGAGAGAGGAGTGATCAAATGTAGATCGGTGGGGTGATCCCCCGAATAACTGTACAAATTATGACATGAAATGAAATGCCTTTTGTTGATGAATGATTGTGATCGGAAAATTTTAAACCATTATTTATGCAGTATTTGATTGTATGAGCACGGACAAAACAAAAACTAAATGTGATTATTAATCTAAGTATGAGAGATCGGAAAGCACTTTGAACATGAGATCGGTAGGAAGAAATCTTTGAGCAGAACTTGGCCAGAAAATTTAACTTTCGAACACTTAAGATCGGAATCGAACCAAAACTTTAGCTCTTAAACTTTCGGAAAGGAGGTCGGCAATAAAGCGGTAGGAAAAGATCTAGTGCTAGTTCACTCCATTTATCAACGAGGATCGGGAATATTCTTGTGGTCGGAAATCAAACTGGAGTTTGAAGGATCGGTAAATGATTTGAGAGATCGGTGAGTTTCAAGGGATCGTAGGACTTATCATTGATTCACGTCTTTGCGAGGAGAGGTCGGAAATGTGACCGCCTACCAAAGAGGGATCGGAAGCGTGATTAGCTACTCAGGAAACTTAGCAGGATCGGTTTCAAAGTATTTTGGGGATCGGCCAAAATATGGTGTCGACAATACCTTCAAAGTTCAAAATTTTAGTTACAATGCAGGAAAGGGACACAGATGTACACTCACAGATGTATATATATCATTATCATGTACTCTGAACTAAATGTAACAGAATATAAATGTTTAAATGAAATGAACCAAGTAATGCAAACTTCTTGTCAAATTCAGAACAAGAACAGATAATGTATGCCATTAGCAATTAATCAATGGGAGAAAATGAAAAGGCCTACCTCTGCTTCAAGCAATCCTCCCAATACCGAGAAAAGTAGAAGAGAATAACCATCTTTTGTCTCGGGAAGACTATTTCTTGGCATTTGCAAAAGGGTCTTGACTGCGATCGGGCAATAAAGCGGCATAGGATATAATCGGTATGCCATTAAATCACATAACCCATAAATATATAATGTAAAATAACTACAAGCATAGAGCCATGAGTATTATGATTTATGATAAAACATTGTATCCAACAAAATCACCAACTAAGAAGGAACACTTCACTTATTATATTTTGCAGCAATGTCAGATCATATATCAAGATACAAAACGAAAAAGGCATTTCTACTTCTCATACTCAAAGAATGACCTTTAAATCATGAGAAACACAAGAGACAACATCAATAGTGCAAAGAAGAACAGCGATTGAATTATTGAAAGTATCCAAAGATATTTCACGAGGTCACATGCATTTAAGTGGTTAGCATCCAAAACACATAAGATAGAAGTAAGAGAAAGAAAAAGATGGTAAGAGTAGTAGAATAGATGACAACCTTGAGACAAAAAGTTCTTTTAATGCTTCAAATCCCGTAAGAGCATGGCGCTTTCCCACTTTTGATGTTACCATTCCTGCAACAAATATTCATTTCAATCAGGACATGGATAAAACTAAAGAATATGTATCCTGCATTAATCAATATTTTTTAATACACTATCCTCGTCAACAATAATAACTCAACTCAACTCATCTAAACTTGTATCTCAAAAATTTTGGGTGGCTATATGGATTAACTTCCTCCACTCTAAAAGATTTTGGGTTAAATCCTAATAAATGTGTAATGCCTTTATGTCATGTTGTCTACTCTCCTCCAAGTCAATTTAAGTCTACCCCTTTTTCTATCCTCTAACCTAATGTGCTCTACTTGTCTAACTAGAGCCTCAGGTATGTCTCGCTTCACATGACCAAATCACCTCAATCTCCCTTCTCTCAACTTATCTTCAATTGGCATCACTCCTCCCTTTTTTCTAATACTCTCGTTACGGACTTTATCTAGTCTAGTATGGCCACTCATCCACCTTAACATTCTCATCTCTGCATACGACTCTTTCAGTGCCCAACACTCACTACCATATAACATTACCATATAACATAGCCGATGGTATGGCTGTACGGTAAAATTTTCCGTTTAATTTATTGGGAATCTTGCGATCACATAAAACTCCCATGACACTTATCCACTTCAACTATTATGTTTTAATCATATGACTAACATCCTCCTCATATCCCCATCTACTTCAAGGATTGAGCCTAGATTTTTAACGTGATTACTTTGTAACTGTAGCACTCCAGTCAACCTAACTCATTCCCTATCACCAGTTTGGCCTTCATTGAACTTGCAATGCATGTATTTTGTTTTCGTTCTACTTAACTTAAAACCCTTTGACTCTAGAGTACTTCTCCAAAGCTCTAGCTTTCTATTGACTTCTTCTCGCGTCTCATCTATTAGAACAATATCATCCGTAAACATCATTTACCAAGGAATACTCTCTTGTATATGTTTCGTCAATTCATCTAAAACTAATGTAAAAAGGTAAGGGCTTATAGTTGATTCTTGGTGTAATCCAATTGAGATCGGAAAATCTCTTGTGTCCCCTCCCACTGTGCGCACAATAGTAATTGCTCCTTCATACATATCTTTCAACACTTGTATGTACCTAATAGATACCTTCTTTTATTCTAACATTCCATAAGACATCTCTTCGAATACTATCATAAGCCTTCTCCAAATCAATAAAAATCATGTGTAGATCTTTCTTCACATTTCTATATTTATCCATCGTGCTTCTAATGAGAAAGATTGCTTCTATAGTTGAATGACCATGCATGAAGCCAAATTGATTGAGAGAGATAAAAGTATCATGACGTAGTCGATGCTCTACAACTCTCTCCCACAACTTCATAGTATGGCTCATGAGTTTAATTCCCCTATAGTTTGAGCAACTCTGTATGTCTTCCTTATTTTTAAAACTAGGTACTAAAACACTCCTCCTCCATTCATCAGGCATTTTCTTTGAGTTTAGAATCTTATTAAATAATTTAGTTAACCAAGCCACTCCCATATCTCCCAAACACTTCCACACTTCAATTGGTATTTCATCGGGTCCACAGGCTTTACCCACTTTCATTCTCTTAAGTGCTTCCTTTACTTCTAAAGATCTAATCCTTCTAGTATAATTCACATTCTTTTCTATTGGTCTATAATCTATATTCACGCTATTACCATTTTGACTATTATTAAAGAAATCATTAAAATAATTTCTTCATCTTTCTTTAATGTCCTCATCTTTCACCAATACTGGCAACCAATAAAAACTTCAACATAAAAGTAATATTTGAGAGATCATAGAATAAAATAATAAATTCAATCCCTTCCAATCCAAAACCACCACCACCACCACCCCCGCCCCAAAATTAAAAAAAAAAAATGGGGGTAAACACCTTTTATGTATTGGAGGTGTCCAATCCACTTCCCCTCCATTAAGAAAAAAAAATCTCCCAGACAGGGTAACTAGGTTGCACTGCACTCCCTTCTAGTCTTTTCCTACTCAATACCATCCATTCACACTATTAAGGACCAATCAAGAAATTCATGGACAAAATAGCATCTAGCATAAGTATGGGGCCTCATATAAGATGATATATGAATAGTAGTTTAACAGCACTTTCTCCTACAAATTTTTCAGGTAAGCATTCACTGAAGGCTAGCCATACAGGCTAACAAGTAGGAAATCCATGCTTAGGCAAAATAAAATGAGCAAACTAGCCCATAATAGACAGATTAAAAATCAGGGAATCAGCATTGTAGCGCCTTTGGCATCATTATATATATCAAGGAGCAAAAGATACAAAAGTTTTAATCAAACCTCTTTGTCACAAAAGAAGATGGATATGCTACCATATTTATATTCAAGAAGCTTGTATGTGGCCTCGTATGAGATGATATATGAATAGTAGTTGTACTAAACAAGGTTATCAATCACTTAGCAACAATCTAAGCAGAACTCAGTTCCAGAGCTTTAGTAACATCATTCTTTTGCCAAATAGGCCTATAGAGAATCCATGAGCTATTAATTTTTTCTAAGAATCTTTCATCCATCAATGTCACCTATTCTTTTTCTCTCGGAAATCTTCAATATAACCAATAAGGTACCTCAAAATTTTAAAACACTCAATTGCCTTGATTCATCATTTCTGTAGTTTCGATGCCAAACTGAAGGGAGCAACTTCCACCATAATCGAAACACATAATTTATGATTGACAGGATCATTTACTCATTAGTTAAATGGCTAAAATCCATCAATGCTAAGTAAACTAATCTTCAATTATGAAATAATTACTAAAGCTTCAACCCATCAACCATAGGTTATGTTTTCTACACAATGCATCAGCTAAAATATTCAATACAAACAATTTCAAATTAAAATTAGTTAAACAAACATCCAAACTTAAATGCACCAAAAACTATGACATTCATTTACCTAAAAGTGCATCAAGTGACCTCAAGTTTGCAATGGGATTATCCCCAATAAGCACAGAAAAAGCAGACACCTTATCGTGGTGTGCGGACCTGCAGTAGTTACGGCATCTTAATATCTGCACTCTGCCCTCTACTTTGCTCATAATCTTGCGCATATTGCCACATAAGCCTTTCTCCTAACTCTTTCTTCTTCTCCACCACACCCTTCCACTCCTCCACACCCATCTTCAACTCCAACTTGCTCTTCCCTTCACCCAACACTTTCTTCTCAAACTCCATTCCATCCTCATGCCACACACCTAATGCACTAGCCTTCACTAAAGGGAGCTTTGGGAGGTTCTTGTACTTGTCAAATGCTCTTGTCTTGTTGTTGCTTTTGTTATTGTCATCAAGTGATAAAGCTGGAGGCTTTAGTGCTAGTTTTGCTTGGGTTTTTGGTCAAAATGTGATCTTATCTCATTATTGTGAGTAGCTATCCTTGTTTTTGAAATCCACAGCCTTCTTGAGCTTTTATCTAATTGGGTTTTGGGAGAGCTTTCCTTTATCGTTACTAGTGTTGATGAGGGTTTTATCGAGTTGGGTTTTTTCTTTGAGGACTTTGGTTTCTTCAAAGGCCACGATTTTAATCGGCATCATTGAAACCAGAGGATGAAAAAGGGAGAAAAGAAGAGAGGCAGTGAGGGAGCAAAAGAGGCCACCTCAGTTTCAAGAGCTCCATGTCATTTTCTGCGTGGTTTTGTCGTTTGAGGGCTTTGAAGGTTTTGATATAGGCGTTGTTGTTGCTACATACGGCGAGAGGTATCAAGTGAGTAGGATTTTAGCTTGAATGGCAATTCCTCGAAGGAGCGAAGACAAAACAATACATGTCGTTTGTATTAAAAACCATTATCGTTAGCCTTTTCCTTTTCTTTCGATGAATTGAGAAAATTTAGAGCGTCACGTAAGGATTTTGAAGAAAATTTATTAAATCAAGATATAATTTAACAAATCTTTAATCCAAATGGATTTTTGTTTATATGTGAAACCTTTTTTTTTATTTCTGATGAATTATATTTTCGGCGCCAAGGTGATCTTAGTGATGTATGTTGCTCATGTGCAAATGACGTATTCAATGAGGTGAGCATGTCGCAAGTTTGTATTGATTGTTTACAAATAACAACAATTTTAATAGAGGAATGATTCACTTTGGCACTGGGTAACCAGAAGACAAAGTGGCTTGCAAACTTTTAGAAGCCTTATAGCAGTCGGGAATGCTTGCAACACTTGGGAAGTGCAACAAGGGACTTTACCAGCCTTAGAAGAAGTGGATGAATCTTGCAAAATCTTGAAAAGCTTAACAAGAGTCTTCATTGACTTTAGGAGTCAGAGGATCTTACAAAATTTTTGAAAACACTATAAGGGCCTTTGCTAACTTTTTGAAGTTAGGAATAAGAAAAAAGATAAGAGACTAAAGATTCCTGTGTTGTATGTCTACGATGAATTGATTAAAACAATTGTCAACCCGTTTGTAGGCTTTAACTTTACATGTGTATTAGGTATAAGTCATCTACAAAGTCTACCTCTATCAAAAATGATGATCTATACTATAGTAACAACAAGGATGGAGCATAGGAGCTCATCTCAAAGTTAAGTACAATTCGTCTTAGTTTGCTAAAAGTCTAGATTCGGTTTATCATAAACTCAAAACACAAACATGTGAGACTCTTATATTTAATATGTGGATCCTATTATGTGTTGTAGATCTATGATGGATTGGATATAGGTAAAAAAAATTTAAAAGGCAAAATGCCTAATAGAGTGGTAATGGTTTGTCATTGCGAATGATCAATATAGAGGAAGGAAGTTTGTGGCATATTGGCTAATAATGTGGTGAAAGTGACTCCCAAACATGCATAACATTTGATAAATGCTTCTTTCAGACATTTTAAACATTTTATTTTAAGATATTTATTGGGTGATTGATCTCTCATATATGTCCTTGTTTAATATTATCGTGACCTTAACCCTATTACCTAAAAAGCAAACAAAAGAAAATCAATATAATAAGTTTAATTTTGTGTGGCCACTAAGATTTCTCATTTCTATGATGGTTGTATAGTATGCCTATTGTTGATTGGTCTTATAATGCTAATACCTTCTGCTCGAATTTTGGTTTGCCTCTTCTTATCTCTAAATGCTCTGTATTATTATCGGTGGATCTCTAAATGGAGGAATGAGTATGTTTTTAGAGGCACTAATCCTTTGATTAATGTTAAGAAAGCGATCTTTCAATCCCAAGTTCATACTAACCACTTGGCTTGGCATTCAAATGAGGAATACTAGTAGAACAATTATTTTAGTGGCATGGCAGCCTGCTAAGGAAAGTTGTGTTAATCTTAACACTAATGGTTCTTCCAAAGGAATCCAAGTCATGGAGGTGGAGATGGGGTTATTTGGGATTGTCGAGGTATATGGGTTACTGGTTTATTAGTAAGACTCGGAGTGTGCAATTCTATCCAAGCTAAGCTCCATGCCCCTCTTAATGGTCTTCACATGGCTTGGGAGCTAGAATTTCAGAAGCTAGAAGTGGAGTTAGACTCCAAGACTACTCTAGATATTCTTTTAGATGAGAAGCGTTGTCTAATCTTCAATTTGTTAATCTTATCTCTCAATGTAAGGAGTTGCTTCATCGCCTATGACAGGTGTGACTGGGTAAGTGGTTAACAGATTTGCGAATCTAGCAGTGGGAGCGGACATTAGTTTTCATCTTCTTTCTCTGCTAAGGAAGCCATGAACCTTCTTCATTGGGACTTGCAAGGAGTGACTTCTCCCAAAGTTGTTTTGATGTCTTAAGTAGTTTGTTTGTTTGTTGTGGGTCTCCCCTCCTTTGTATCAAAAAAAAAATTAATTTGGTTCTAAATGGGTGAATGACTAACCAATATTTAGACATTTATAATACATATTTCAAGAGAGAAAATTTTGCAGCAGTAGCTTTTGCAATGGATTCTTGAAGCTAACTAGAAAGAAGTATTTGAGATATAGAGAGTGAATTATGCAAATACCAATTTTTTTGATAAAATTACTATTTAGTTGATACATTTAATGAAACTAATAATTTGGTTCATATATTTTGAAAATACACTATTGATTCCATGCATTTTGCTTACATTAAACTCTTTATTTCCTCCATCAAAATTTCTATTAGTCAGTGGATTATATCAGTTAAACTACTATTTAATTTCTCTATTATAGTGAAAATAATTAATTAGTCTATGTATTTTAAAAAATATTATTATTTAGTTTCTCTATTTTAGTGAAATTAATTAGTTAATCCATGTATCTTGAAAATAATATTTTGAAAAACACATTCCTCGATAAAAATGAAAATTTTGTTATGTGGAGACTGAATATGAATTTCAATTTTTTTAATTGTTCGAGTATTTTCATTTAATTTCTTATGTATCTTTTTAGTCTTTTCTCTATTCGGAACAAATTTTCTAAATTATCACTTTAATCACTTGAATAAAGGAAAATTATTTGATGTTTCTGCACAAACTACTTGTACTATTTTCTATCAAAAGATGAAAATAGAGAAATAATAAGGAGGAAAAAGGGTATGGGTGCAGGAGAGAAGAAATATGGAGAGAAAGAAATAAGGGAGAGAGGGTCGAGACAATGTGGGTGTTAAAAAAATGATATGACTAAAGAGTTAACGAACTAAATTATAGGGACTAAATAGTAGTATTTTTTAAAATACATAAATCAACTAATTAGTTTAATAAAATAGATGGACTAAAAATATTGACATTAAAATATATTAACTAATAAAAAGTTTAATGGAGGGATAAAACAGTTCAATAGAGTAACTAAATAGCGTATTTTTTTGAAATTGAAAGACTAAATAATTAGTTTTATTAAAAATATAAAGATTAAATAATAATTTATTTTTGTTTTAAGGATATGTAAATAATAATTAATATTCAGTAAATGAGATTATATTATTAGATAAGATGTGTGGAATATTGTTAGGTACATATCAATACTATGTTCATTAACATGTTATGTTTGGTATGACGTAATCAAAATTGTAATATAATTATGATTATATTGCATATTTGATTATGTTATTTGGTAACACAAAAAAATTTGATGTAATGGAATGACAATTAAATAATGTAATCAATTATATTTTAAATAACATAATGATCATTAAATGCAAAAATGAATGTAATCATGATTACTTGTTTTAATATTTTTTTTCACTTATTATTAACACTATCATCATCACCATTATTCAGCTATCACTGTTATTACTACCACTACCCCTACCTTGTCATCATTGCCACCACTATCATAACCACAACCACTACCACCACCATTGCCACTACCATCGCTATCGCCATCACCATCATCATCACTTGACTATCGCTATCACTAATTAGCTACTGCCACCTCTACCACAATCACTACTTCACCTTGCTACAACCACCACCTAACCACTGCCACTATCATCGCTATCACCACCATCATCACTTGATTATTGCTATCACTACTTAGCTACTACCACCTCTACCACAACCACTACTTCACCTTGCTACCACCACCACCTAACCACTGCCACTATCATCGCTATCACCACCATCATCACTTGATTATTGCTATCACTACTTAGCTACTACCACCTCTACCACAACCACTACTTCACCTTGCTACCACCACCACCTAACCACTGGTGTCGCCACCATCACTACCACTATCACTCGACTACCAATCATTACAATAATTACCACTTATTATTAAAACTATAAATAAATTAAATATTAAAATAAAAATTATAATTACATTACATCACTTTATATTTTTTTGGGCAACTAAATAGAAGAATGTAATGATAATTATATTACATTACAATTTTGATTGTATTACATAATTGATTACGTTGTAAAATACTACACTCTACCAACTGTAGTTGGGAGAAAAGAAAATAAGAAGGAAAATAAAGAAGAAAGTTCTATATTTATCTTTCATTTTATTATTTGTATGAAAGGAAAATAAAAAGTAAAGAAATGAAAATAATTTTATTTTATCTTATTTGGAAAGTTAAAAAAAAATGAGGGGAATGGAAACATTAAGTTAAAAATATTATCTTTTTATTTTATTCTCTAAGGTCTTCACCAACCCTAAAGGAGGTTGATGAATCTCGCAAAACCTTAAAAAGCTTAGTGAGTTGGAGGCTAGAGAATCTTACAATACTTTAAAAAAACTGTTGGACAGGAGTATCTTAACCCATATTTTGATAATAATAAATAATTAGTGTGATATTAATTATATTTGAAGTATTTGTGATGAGTTTGTAGGCCCCAAATTAAAAATTATCAAATTGCTTCAAATCAAAGTTAAAGAAAAGCAAGATAGAAAAGCAAACATTTGTAAGATCCTATAATGTAATGTTTTTTTATTGAATTTTTTGCTTTGTTAATCCCATTTTGTTAATTGCAAAGGCTAAAATTTTAGAGAGAAAAAGAGTACAAGCACTTTATAAATCAATAAATTCTCAAATATAGAAGGTT